>NC_050068.2:218119780-219575573 GCF_009764565.3 Dermochelys coriacea
GTCTTGGAGATACTGTACTCAGCTGTTCCTCCTGCCCTCACTCGTGCTCCTGTCAAGATGAGCTGCTGCTAGTTTAATATTCCCCCCATGTCCTGTTCCAAAGGCATTTGATAAGTCTGCTTTTGCAGGTGAACATTGGGAGGTTCCGGGGAATGTGCCAGTACTGTGGGGGGTGCCCGAGGACCCTGGACTGGCCACAGCTAGTACATTGCTTTCAGAGAGCAGTAGAAATATCCACCAATGCTGCATGCTGTTGCAGTGTTGTCTCTCACAGAGACAGGGCCTCTCTAGATGACTTGGGTGAGTGATTAGAAGATAAGGGGTGTGACTAAAGTCCTGGCTGCTGCTCTAGTGCTTGTGGATAATTACTTTGGTCATGTTTCAGAGTAGCAGCCGTGTTAGTCTGTATTTGCAAAAAGAAAAGGAGTACTTGTGGCACCTTAGAGACTAACAAATTTATTTGAGCATAAGCTTTAGATGTATCCGATGAAGTGAGCTGTAGCTCACGAAAGCTTACGCTCAAATAAATTTGTTAGTCTCTAAGGTGCCACAAGTACTCCTTTTCTTTTTACTTTGGTCATGTTGACCCCATGGTCAGTGACAACAAAGCTGAACATAGGCTGCTTGTCTTCTAGCCACATTCCCAGGATTCTCTGCAGAGTGTCCTGGAGTGTATAGATTGGTGTGGGGAGGGCCTCCCATGAGTGGGGCTGGTACTAGATATACAACTGGCAGAGCCACAGGAAGATGGGAAGAAGGGGGCAGCAAATAACTAACCAGCAGCTGCACTGCAATGGCAACTGCTCCAGGGGACCGTCAAAGACGGATGAGGGCGAGTTTCATGCTGCCCAGCTATCCATGGTGCAGTGGAAGAGAACTCCCAACATCCTCCTTGAGAAGCTTGGAAACTCCTAAATAGGACGATGTGCTGGAGGGGGCTCTCAGGAGCTGCATGTTAAAATGTCAGCACCAGAGGGAAGAGAAGATTGGGGTATTTTCCCTGTCTCTGATGGAGAAGTTTTACTTCCTCTTTGGCTACTGCCAAGCCAGCCACTCAGATACCACCACAGTGGTATATGTAGGTCGGTAGATCCTGCCAGAGGTGACTTATCCAAGGGGCTCATAAAACTGCATTGGAACAATCACTATTTTACCTTTGGAATGGGGCACAAGGGAGCAAAGTCAGGGATTTAAAAATCTCCCGGAGGAGGAGGCCTCCTGATTTCCCCTGCAAAGATCATGCATAGACACAACCAAATGCCCCCAGTTAATGAACACAGTGTAACAGCTAGTGGGAGCTGAGGAGAAAATGTTTTTTTTTCCCTCAGAAAATGAAAGCAGACACTACCCGTGAAAAATTTTTTGTCAAAAACCCAATTTTCCATTTTTAAAAAAAAGTTTCAATGGACAATTTTCAACCAGCCCCAGTAACTATTGGTGTACTCACTGTGTATTTTAGGAATGATATATACACTTTCCCAGCAGAGTGCACTATCAAGAGCCTTGCTTCTGACTCTGTTACCCTGCCTGTTGCTGCTACTGGGTGACTTGAGAATTACAAACTGAACAAAGAAAAAAAAATGAGTCTCTCTAGACCTAAACTTAAACTATTACAGCCTCTCAAGGGACCTTCACCAGGTATTAGCACTCCAGCTACTTTACTCTTCTCCTGCAATGGGTGTTGCTGCCTCTAATCCCCTCCCTTATTCTCCATGCCCCTGTGTTACTCCAGTGCTCCTTACTGGGACTGGAGCAGCCAGTCCCTCAGTGAGTGTTCCCCTCCCCTTCTCTCTGTGTGTGACCCATTCCCCTCCCTCCTCTGTCACCTCCCTGATACCTGTGGTGTCCCTGACAGTAGTGAAGAGACAGGACTCAGCTGTATTGTATCTAGAAAGGATTCTTTAGTGAGGCAGCTGGGCACAGATAGACCATCCTGTGGTTCTCCCTGATTCTCAAGCTCCGAGACTGGCTAACAGCCCTGGGCTGCCTACTGTCCCTAAATCATGCTCTGGCATGAGTAATGGTGGAAGGGGCGGCTGACTACACAAGTTAGCATGACTAGCCTCTCATGTGTCTCCACTGCACTTCTTTCTCACACTCCTCCCCACCCTCCTTATTTCACCTGCTGGTATATCACCTATCCCACCCCAACCAGTGGGTCCAAATGCATGTGGAGGAAATAGAAGTTAGAACAATAAAACATTCTCTGGGGAGTGCAAAAGGCTCTGGGAATGCCCTTGAAAAAGCTTCACTTAGATCATATGAGACCATAATAATACCTAGCTTTTATATAGCGCTTTTCACTTAGATTTCAAAGAGCTACATGAAGTTTGTCAGCTGTGGGCATACTCTGGTGAGACATGAAGAGCTCCCTCAAACACTTAACCCCACATAATCATGGAAGATTAGGGTTGAAAGAAACCTCAGGAGGTCATCTAGTCCAACCCCCTGCTCCAAGAAGGACTAAGCCCAACTAAATCATCCCAGCCAGGACTTTGTCAAGCCAGCCCTTAAAAACCTCTAAGGATGGAGATTCCACCACCTCCCTAGGTAACCCATTCCAGTGCTTCACCACCCTCCCAGTGAAATACTGTTTCCTAATATCCAACCTAGACCTCCCCCACTGCAACTTGAGACCATTGCTCCTTGTCCTGTCATCTGCCACCACTGAGATCAGCCTAGCTCTATCCTCTTTAGAACTCCCATTCAGGTTGTTGAAGGTTGCTATCTAATCCCCCATCACTCTTCTCTTCTGCAGACTAAATAAGACCAGTTCCCCCAGCCTCTCCTCATAAGTCAAGTGCCCCAACCCCCTGATCATTTTTGTTGCCCTCCACTGGACTCTCTCCAATTTGTCCACATCCTTTCTGTAGTGGGGGGCCCAAAACTGGATGCAATACCTGAGATGTGCCTCACCAGTGCCAAATGGAGGGGAATAATCACTTCCCTTGATCTGCTGACAATGCTCCTACTAATGCAGCCCAATATGCCATTAGCCTTCTTGGCAACAAGGGCACACTGTTGACCCATATCCAGCTTCTTGTCCCCCAGGTCCTTTTCTGCAGAATTGCCACTTAGCCAGTCAGTCTCGAGCCTGTAGCGGTGCATGGGATTCTTCCTTCCTAAGTGGAGGACTCTGCACTTGCCCTTGTTGAACCTCATCAGATTTCTTTTAGCCCAATCCTTCAATTTCTCTAGGTCACTCTGGGCCCTATCCCTACCCTCCAGCGTATCTACCTCTCCCCCCAGCTTAGTGTCATCCGTGAACTTGCTGAAGGTGCAATCCAACCCATCATCCAGATCATTAATGAAGATGTTGAACAAAACCAGCCCCAGGACTGACCCTGGGGTACTCCGCTTGAAACTGACTACCAACTAGACATCAAGCCATTGATCACTACCTGTTGAGCTCAACAATCTAGCCAGCTTTCTATCCACCATGCCCCTCAAACACTTAACCTCAGTCCCGAATACCTATGAATGGAATATTTGCTCACCATAGGGGCTGGAGTTGGAGAGTTTGGCTTGGAATTTGAGCTTCATCAGAGGGGTCATCACCCAGAGTTCTAATTTGGTTCCGTCTCTAAGAACATTTTAACTCTTGAATAAGGGTTGATATTTGGTCTCTGCATGAAGTTTTTCATTCAGCTGCTCACACCTAGCAGACAGGGCTATTGTCAGCAGAACTGACTGTTTGGGGGCTAGGGGTTTCTTTGCCTTTAGCTCCAGCAGAAAAGAGCATGCCGCAGAGTGCACCCCAGAAGCCCACCTGGCGATTCCCGTGGTTGGTCTCAGCATTGTTGCTGTTGCTGTGTGTCTCTCTCCTCATTGCCCTCATTGGTAAGTATATACTGGCTGATTATCCAATAGGGAGAGGAATTGTTTGAGGAGGATGCCTGAGGGAAGAGAACTGGAAATAAAGGGGATAAAATTAAGCAAAGAGGGAAATATCCTACTGGACAATCAGGAAACAATTACCAGCAGAGGTGTTTGTTAGACTGTGGAAAAGTCTCCTTGAGGATAGGGTGGGAGCACAAACATTTGGGCCCAGAGAAAGCCCTGAAGAATATATTGTTGGGAACAATTCTTTTTTGGCTGGCAAAGGGGGAATGATCAGTGGATGGACAAGATTAGAAATGGGCAGCAAGCAAAAAGGTCTCTTGAGAAAAATATGTCTGGGATATGAGGGAAGGACCTGGCAGTGGGAGGTAAATGTTCAGAGGATCAGGGATGTTAACTAGCAATGGTAGGGTGTGAGATGCTCAGAAGGATCAGGGGAAAATATCTAGAGCCGTATCAGGGCACCAGTTCTAATCCAACTCTATGTCATGGAGACTGGATGAGTTGAGGGATCAGGGAATGGGGTTCTGAGCCTTTCCCTTCCCTTCTAGGCATCAGTTCTAATCCAGCTCCAGCTTGTGGGGTCCAGGTGACCCAAATGGATTGGGGGATGGGATACACAGCCTTTCAGCTCCAGGACACTGATTCCAATTTGGCTCCAGTTCAGTGAGACTGGATGGGTCAGCAGGAATGAGATACAGAGCCTTTTGCCTCTGGGGCACCAGTTCCTAGAAGTAATTTCTAATCTCTTATAACGTTTTTTACTTATGATCCAAATATCTTTAAACATGTCTAGGGCACATGTCGTCAGTGAGGACATCATCCTCATTACCAGTCCTGCAACATGCTATGCACCATCAGGTCACTGACTTCAGTAGGAATTGAGAGTGTGCAGCACATCAGAGGATATGGTCATATCTATGGAGAGATCCAACTAGTCTATTTTTAAGTCTCAACTTTTGTTTTAAATGGAAGGTATCTTTCTGCTCACTGAGACAGCTCAATTAACTCCAACCTACCATAACATTTGGGCTATAACTAACCATGAGAAATTTCTGCTGTAACCCCTAGACTGCTGCTTCTCCATTAGATCACTCAATTAGATCTAAAACTGCTTCACCCTCTACGCACTTCTTCCAACTAGCATCATTTCAAGAAGTGGAAGTCAGGTGTTTAAATAAATTAGTAGCCTATATCACGCTTAGTCTTAAAGTTAGCAAAAATAAAGTATCTTATTTATCAAGAACAAAAACAAATATAATCTAACATGGAACTGGAAGCATTAAAGAAATAGTTTTATACACAGAAACCACACATCTTACCTTGACAGGTTTCAGAGTAGCAGCAGTGTTAATCTGTATTCGCAAAAAGAAAAGGAGTACTTGTGGCATCTTAGAGACTAACAAATTTATTTGAGCATAAGCTTTTGTGCATCCAGTGAAGTGAGCTGTAGCTCATGAAAGCTTATGCTCAAATAAAGTTGTTAGTCTCTAACATGCCACAAGTACTCCTTTTCTTTTTACATCTTACCTTGTCTGTGTTGAGCTTCTTAATTATTTACAAATATAGAGGCAGATTGTGCTGTGACTTGTCCGTGTCTGGTGTCACCTCTCAGCACCAACCCCTGTTGTTGGGTTACTGGCAGGGATGGCTTAAGGAGTCCCTCACTCTCTCTGAGGAATCTCTTTCCTCCAGAGCCCACCACAATCTACCCATGAGGGGAGCTTCTGGGACCAGGGACACACCAAACTGAGCTCCCTTCAACCTCTTCAGGTTCCCTCCTCAGGTTCAATCCTTCTTGAGTTATCCCAGCTCTCCAGAAAAGTCTAGCCAGACCTTCTGTCTGACCCCCCCCCCACACACACACACCCTCTGACTCCTGTTCCCTTGATGGCCCTGTCACCATTCCCAGATCTCTCTCTCTTGATCCACTCTCCAATATCACTTTGAGCAACTACAAAGAAGCTCCACCTCGGCACCAGCCTCAGCAGTTTTTTCACAGGGAGCTGTGGGGAAAAGCAAGAGTTTTCTCTCTGCTTTAATCTCTCTAACTATAGTCATTTCTAGGGGCAGAGTTGCTTCCTGGCAAATGGGCATTGGTGCATGGCCTCAGAGTTCTGAAAGAGGCATTTGCCTGAATGCCGTTTCTGACCACCTCAGTTCCAGGAGTAGTGTCAATAAATAAGTTACAGCAAGAAAATACCCAGACTCCACTGATTTATCCTTCACTGGGAAACCAACCTACTAGGCCCTGATATCTGCTACTGCTTGGATGAGGGGTACCAGTATTAATAACCTGTTCCCTAACCACATTCACCCTTATCTTTCCCCTGTGGGTCAGATGCTCTTCTTGCCATACTGACCAAGATCGGTTGGCTTATTCTGGTCAATCAATATAACTGGTCCCCACCACCAGCAGAGAGATGAAGAGAGCTGAGCTGCCCTATTGTCCCAGGGGAGGTGGTTGTTGGCATTTATGACAATAATTGAAGCTTACAAAGGGGCTGCCACATTGGGACAGTCCATGGCCAGGAGATGAAGAAATCAGGTTACACCCAGGCAGGGGAGAAGATGGTTATAGTTGGATCCTTTCTCTTTTTTTCCTCTCTTGTTTTCCAGTCACTCTACTCAAGGGAACTGGAGGCTGTGAAGAGCACAAGACCCTGCCCCAGAGTTCTGCAGAGTGGCGTTGTGCCCTGGGGAGAGCTGAGGAGAAAGGTCAGTGACACTGAAAGAGAGAGAGGGATTAACCCCACCATCATTGTTCTGGGTTAGCGGCCTGATTTATACCCAGCTCTGGATCAACAGGGGGCCAGAGGGACTGATGTATGAGGGAGAGGAAGAGAACAAAATGAAGTCTGTACAGATTGACTGAGTGAGGGCTAAGAGGAGAAATAGCAACATTATACTAGTCCAGGCAGGGTGTGAACAACAAGGAGAGGGAGGGGTTAGCTGAGAGTGGTCACAGAAGGGAGGGACAAAGGGGAGTAAAGGAAGCTCATTTTAGGATGGGGATGAGGAAACATTCCCTACCTCTGAGGGAATATTAGATTATTAACGAGTCTCCCCAAGGAAAGGGGGTGAACATTAACCGAGTTATTTTGCCTTTTTCTAGATGTCAGCTAACACGTGTTAGTCTACACTAGGTTTATTGACTGTCTGAGCTAACATGTTCTAACAAAACATCTTCTAGCCTAGTCTGGCCAAAGTCTCAGAACTGGAGAAGTCAAAGCCCAATGAAATAAACTGTGGGGAACAATCCTGCATTGTCTCCAGAGAATGACAGAGATGTCGATTAGTAGGGATTTTCCATCTCTCATTATTACAAGTTCCTGTCCTTGACTTTCTCTTCCCTCACAGGGCGAGTCTGGACGTGCTGCCCCATGAACTGGGAGCACTTTCAGTCCAGCTGCTATTACTTCTCTATAGACTCCATGAACTGGGGTGACAGTGAGACAAACTGCACAGGGATGGGCTCCCACTTGGTGGTGATCAACACAGGAACTGAGCAGGTAACTCTGGGGATTAGACTCTTTGGGGAGCTGAGCATTCAGATCTTTAGAAGACCCCATCCCCCCTGCTATTTGGGGTCTATTGAAGGTGAGCTGGGAATTCAGTTTCCCTGTTCACTCAATCCTTTCCCAGCCATCACCTTCTTTCTCTCACATGCCCACACACATGCACTACAGGGACTCCTGCCCATTACTGTCAGTTCAATGACTGAATGTGGGCAACTAATTTGTAATTTTTATTCAGGATTTCATTTTCAATTTGACAAAAAGAACTGTTACATCCATGCCAGACAAGAGTTACTATATCGGCCTGACAGATCAGGCACAGGAAGGCCAGTGGCACTGGGTGGATCAGACTCCATATAACACGACAGCAGCGTGAGTATCTCCTGGACGGAGACCGGTTACTGTCTTCTCCTTAGTCCCACAGGTTAATATACAGTGTAATGGACAAGCAAGGGGGTGAGAGTTGTGGGGAGGGCAAAGGAGCTCTGGTCGTCCTGTAGCTACAAGTGCTTCTTGTCCAGTAAAGAGCAGATTTGTTGGGGGAACATGAGCAGGTTCTATAAATCCCTTTTAAGGAAACAGTATTGAGCCTGGTAGGAGAATCTTTTTGGTTAACTAAAGGGTTTAATTTGCCTCCTTCTTTCATCCTCACCTGTTACAAGTTGTTCAACTCTTAAAACTCATACCAACATGTATCTCACACATGTTTCTTACAGATTCTGGAGACAAAATGAACCCAGTAATAACAACATGGAGAACTGTGCTGTCATGCATATAGCGACAAAGGCACATAGGAAGAATTGGAATGACATTCCGTGTTCCACCATTGTACATAGAATTTGTGAAACTGCTGCAACACGTTTTTGAGGAAAGAAACCCCATCCAGGATGTGAAGCCCTCAGAAAGAGAGGGAGAGAGAGCCCACCCCTGGCTAGAGGCAGCTGACAGAGAGATCTGATTGGAGGGTTTGATTCAGATGTGGGACTTGTGCTGTAATTATGGAGTGGGAGGTTACTGTATTCAATGGTTCAAACTCACCCATATGCACAAAAAAATTTTGAAAAAAAAATGATAAAATGTTCTGAAGTGGAAAAGAGGTAATTTTCAGCAGAACTCTGTTTATGATGTCACAAAGGTAGACTATGCCAGCACCCAACATTTCTGGAGGACCCGGGTCGGTAAGGTCAGGGCCCAGTGGATTTGGCCTTGAAAGTGTTGAAGAGAGAGTTACTATTCACGATTAACCCACTCAGTGCTGCTAAAGTTAATAACATCCCTTGTAAAGTCACCACTTCCAGGGTGCAAACGTGTCAGTCCCTGCAGAGATCAGTGCTGTAAATGGGGAGTCTCTCATCCTGTCCCTGCAGTCCTTGCAACTGTGGTTTCTAATGGGTGTTTCAGCTTTCAGGATAACGAGGCATGAACCAAACCCGAACTTCAGAGCTGCTGTTGTTTCATTCTCACTGGGAACAATGTGTCTGCATATCCATCAGGGAGGGGCCAAAGGGACACATTTTATAATTGTTACATGAAAAGACCTTTGTGCCTGTGCAGGTCAGCAGAATTTAAGCCCAGAAGTAAGGTGTCTCTCTGCCACAAATCCAGCTGCATCCAGCCTTGTTGTCCTGTAATCCAGTTCCAACATAGAATCATAGAATATCAGGGTTGGAAGGGACCTCAGGCGATCATCTAGTCCCACCCCCTGCTCAAAGCAGGACCAATCCCCAACAACGTCATCCCAGCCAGGGCTTTCTCAAGCCTGATCTTAAAAACTTCAAAGGAAGAAGATTCCTCCACCTCCCTAGGTAACACATTCCAGTCCTAAGTGCAGGACTCTGCACTTGTCCTTGTTGAACCTCATCAGATTTCTTTTGGCCCAATCCTCTAATTTGTCTAGGTCCCTCTGGGCCCTATCCCTACCCTTCAGCATATCTACCTCTCCTCCCAGTTTAGTGTCAAACTTGCTGAGGGTGTAATCCACGCCATCCTCCAGATCATTCAGGGAAGAAAGGTAAGCAGCAGGATACGGACCCTGGACTTCAGGAAAGCAGACTTTGACTCCCTCAGGGAACAGATGGCCAGGATCCCCTGGGGGACTAACATGAAAGGGAAGGGAGTCCAGGAGTGCTGGCTGTATTTCAAGGAATCCCTGTTGAGGTTACAGGGACAAACCATCCCGATGAGTCGAAAGAATAGTAAATATGGCAGGCGACCAGCTTGGCTTAATGGTGAAATCCTAGCGGATCTTAAACATAAAAAAGAAGCTTACAAGAAGTGGAAGGTTGGACATATGACCAGGGAAGAGTATAAAAATATTGCTCGGGCATGTAGGAAAGATATCAGGAGGGCCAAATCGCACCTGGAGCTGCAGCTAGCAAGAGATGTCAAGAGTAACAAGAAGGGTTTCTTCAGGTATGTTGGCAACAAGAAGAAAGCCAAGGAAAGTGTGGGCCCCTTACTGAATGAGGGAGGCAAGCTAGTGACAGAGGATGTGGAAAAAGCTAATGTACTCAATGCTTTTTTTGCTTCTGTTTTCACTAACAAGGTCAGCTCCCAGACTGCTGTGCTGGGCAACACAAAATGGGGAAGAGATGGCCAGCCCTCTGTAGAGATAGAGGTGGTTAGGGACTATTTAGAAAAGCTGGACGTGCACAAGTCCATGGGGCCGGACGAATTGCATCCGAGAGTGCTGAAGGAATTGGCGGCTGTGATTGCAGAGCCCTTGGCCATTATCTTTGAAAACTCGTGGCGAACGGGGGAAGTCCCGGATGACTGGAAAAAGGCTAATGTAGTGCCCATCTTTAAAAAAGGGAAGAAGGAGGATCCTGGGAACTACAGGCCGGTCAGCCTCACCTCAGTCCCTGGAAAAATCATGGAGCAGGTCCTCAAAGAATCAATCCTGAAGCACTTAGAGGAGAGGAAAGTGATCAGGAACAGTCAGCATGGATTCACCAAGGGAAGGTCATGCCTGACTAATCTAATCGCCTTTTATGATGAGATTACTGGTTCTGTGGATGAAGGGAAAGCAGTGGATGTATTGTTTCTTGACTTTAGCAAAGCTTTTGACACGGTCTCCCACAGCATTCTTGTCAGCAAGTTAAGGAAGTATGGGCTGGATGAATGCACTATAAGGTGGGTAGAAAGCTGGCTAGATTGTCGGGCTCAACGGGTAGTGATCAATGGCTCCATGTCTAGTTGGCAGCCGGTGTCAAGTGGAGTGCCCCAGGGGTCGGTCCTGGGGCCCGTTTTGTTCAATATCTTCATAAATGATCTGGAGGATGGTGTGGATTGCACTCTCAGCAAATTTGCGGATGATACTAAACTGGGAGGAGTGGTAGATACGCTGGAGGGGAGGGATAGGATACAGAAGGACCTAGACAAATTGGAGGATTGGGCCAAAAGAAATCTAATGAGGTTCAATAAGGATAAGTGCAGGGTCCTGCACTTAGGATGGAAGAATCCAATGCACCGCTACAGACTAGGGACCGAATGGCTCGGCAGCAGTTCTGCGGAAAAGGACCTAGGGGTGACAGTGGACGAGAAGCTGGATATGAGTCAGCAGTGTGCCCTTGTTGCCAAGAAGGCCAATGGCATTTTGGGATGTATAAGTAGGGGCATAGCGAGCAGATCGAGGGACGTGATCGTTCCCCTCTATTCGACACTGGTGAGGCCTCATCTGGAGTACTGTGTCCAGTTTTGGGCCCCACACTACAGGAAGGATGTGGATAAGTTGGAAAGAGTACAACGAAGGGCAACGAAAATGATTAGGGGTCTAGAGCACATGACTTATGAGGAGAGGCTGAGGGAGCTGGGATTGTTTAGTCTGCAGAAGAGAAGAATGAGGGGGGATTTGATAGCTGCTTTCAACTACCTGAAAGGGGGTTTCAAAGAGGATGGCTCTAGACTGTTCTCAATGGTAGCAGATGACAGAACGAGGAGTAATGGTCTCAAGTTGCAATGGGGGAGGTTTAGATTGGATATTAGGAAAAACTTTTTCACTAAGAGGGTGGTGAAACACTGGAATGCGTTACCTAGGGAGGTGGTAGAATCTCCTTCCTTAGAGGTTTTTAAGGTCAGGCTTGACAAAGCCCTGGCTGGGATGATTTAACTGGGACTTGGTCCTGCTTTGAGCAGGGGGTTGGACTAGATGACCTTCTGGGGTCCCTTCCAACCCTGATATTCTATGATTCTATGATTCTATGATTAATGAAGATATTGAACAAATCCGGCCCCAGGACCGACCCTTGGGGCACTCCACTTGATACCGGCTGCCAACTAGATATGGAGCCATTGATCACTACCCGTTGAGCCCAACAATCTAGCCAGCTTTCTATCCACCTTATCGTCCATTCATCCAGCCCATACTTCTTTAACTTGCTGGCAAGAATACTGTGGGAGACTGTGTCAAAAGCTTTGCTAAAGTCAAGGAATAACACATCCACTGCTTTCCCCTCATCCACAGAGCCCGTTATCTCATCATAGAAGGCAATTAGGTTAGTCAGGCATGACTTGCCCTTGGTGAATCCATGCTGACTGTTCCTGATAACTTTCCTCTCCTCTAAGTGATTCAGAATTGATTCAGTGAGGACCTGCTTCATGATTTTTCCAGGGACTGAAGTGAGGCTGACTGGCCTCTAGTTCCCCAGATCCTCCTTCTTCCCTTTTTTAAAGATGGGCACTACATTAGCCTTTTTCCAGTCATCCAGGACCTGTCCCGATTGCCATGAGTTTTCAAAGATAATGGCCAATGGCTCTGCAATCACATCCACCAACTCCTTTAGCACTCTCGGATGCAGCGCATCCAGCCCCATGGACTTGTGTTCGTCCAGCTTTCCTAAATAGTCCCAAACCACTTCTTTCTCCACAGAGGGCTGGTCCCCTCCTCCCCATGCTGTGCTGCCCAGTGCAGTAGTCTGGAAGCTGACCTTGTTCGTGAAGACAGAGGCAAAAAAAGCATTGAGTCCATTAGCTTTTTCCACATCCTCTGTCACTAGGTTGCCTCCCTCATTCAGTAAGGGGCCCACACTTTCCTTGACCTTCTTCTCGTTGCTAACATACCTGAAGAAACCCTTCTTGTTACCCTTAACATCTCTTGCTAGCTGCAACTCCAAGTGTGATTTGGCCTTCCTGATTTCACTCCTGCATGCCTGAGCAATATTTTTATACTCCTCCCTGGTCATTTGTCCAATCTTCCACTTTTTGTAAGCTTCTTTTTTGTGTTTAAGATCAGCAAGGATTTCACTGTTAAGAGAAGCTGGTCGCCTGCCATATTTACTATTCTTTCTACACATCGGGATGGTTTGTCCCTGTAACCTCAACAAGGATTCTTTAAAATACAGCCAGCTCTCCTGGACTCCTTTCCCCCTCATGTTATTCTCCTAGGGGATCCTGCCCATCAGTTCCCTGAGGGAGTCAAAGTCTGCTTTTCTGAAGTCCAGGGTCCATATTCTGCTGCTCTCCTTTCTTGCTTGTGTCAGGATCCTGAACTCGACCATCTCATGGTCACTGCCTACCAGGTTCCCATCCACTTTTGCTTCCCCTACTAATTCTTCCCGGTTTGTGAGCAGCAGGTCAAGAAGAGCTCTGCCTTTAGTTGGTTCCTCCAGCACTTGCACCAGGAAATTGTCCCCTACACTTTCCAAAAACTTCCTGGATTGTCTGCGCACTGCTGTATTGCTCTCCCAGCAGATATCAGGGTGATTGAAGTCTCCCATGAGAACCAGGGTGATCTAGCAACTTCCGTTAGTTGCCAGAAGAAAGCCTTGTCCACCTCATCCCCCTGGTCCAGTGGTCTATAGCAGACTCCCACCACAACATCACCCTTATTGCTCACACTTCTAAATTTAATCCAGAGACTCAGGTTTTTCTGCAGTTTCATACCGGAGCTCCAAGCAGTCATTCTGCTCTCTTACATACAGTGCAACTCCCCCACCTTTTCTGCCCTTCCTGTCCTTCCTGAACAGTTTATATCCATCCATGACAGTACTCCAGTCATGTGAGTTATCCTCCCAAGTCTCTGTTATTCCAATCACATCATAATTCATTGACTGTGCCAGGACTTCCAGTTCTCTCTGCTTGTTTCCCAGGTTTCTTGCATTTGTGTATATGCACTTGAGATAACTTGCTGATCGTCCCTCTTTCTCAGTATGAGGCAGGAGCCCTCCCCTCTCGCGCTCTCCTGCTCGTGCTTCCTCCTGGTATCCCACTTACCTCAGGGCTTTGGTCTCCTTCCCCCGGTGAACCTAGTTTAAAGCCCTCCTCACTAGGTTAGCCAGCCTGCTTGTGAAGATGCTCTTCCCTCTCTTCATTAGGTGGAGCCCGTCTCTGCCTAGCACGCCTCCTTCTTGGAACACCGTCCCATGGTCAAAAAATCCAAAGCCTTCTCTCCGACACCACGTGCGTAGCCATTCGTTGACTTCCACGATTTGACGGTCTCTACCCAGGCCTTTTCCTTCCACGGGGAGGATGGATGAGAACACGACTTGCACCTCAAATCCTTTATCCTTCTTCCCAGAGCCATGTAGTCTGCAGTGATCTGCTCAAGGTCATTCTTGGCAGTATCATTGGTGCCCATGTGGAGAAGCAGGAAGGCGTAGCAATCTGAGGGCTTGATGAGTCTCGGCCATCTCTCCGTCACATTGTGAATCCTAACTCCTGGCAAGCAGCAGACTTCTCGGTTTTCCCGGTTGGGGTGGCAGATAGATGACTCAGTCCCCCTGAGGAAAGAGTCCCCGACCACCACCACCCGCCTCCTTCTCTTAGGAGCGGTGGTCATGGAACCCCTATCCCTAGGACAGTGCATCTCATGCCTTCCAATCGGTGGAGTCTCCTTCTGTTCCCTTCCCTCAGATGTATCATCTAGTCCACTCTCCGCATTAGTACCTGTGGAGAGAACATGAAAACGGTTGCTTACCTGTATCTGCATTGCTGGTACATGGACGCTCCCCTTTCTTCTTCTGTTCTGAGCATAGATGAGGCTTTAACCATGTTCCTGAAACATACTAACATTTTGGACTACCCAAAGCTTTAGGTCTGGCTAGGGATATAGTTAAGATCCCATTGACATGCGAGGGCAGAACTGTGCTTAAACTGTGTTGGGAGACAACCATGTTGTAAATAGGTCCCTCAATGTAGCTGTAGTTAATGCTAATGAGACCTGATAAGTGAACTGAATGGTTATTGTTCCTGATAATTCTTTGTGAAAAAGGTGTGGCTTCATGAACAGGCCAGCAGCACAAATCTTTGTAGAGTCACAGACTGGGACATCCGATGCATCCGATGAAGTGAGCTGTAGCTCACGAAAGCTTATGCTCTAATAAATTTGTTAGTCTCTAAGGTGCCACAAGTACTCCTTTTCTTTTTGCGAATACAGACTAACACGGCTGCTACTCTGAAAAATAATTCATAGTAACAATTTTAAATAATTACCTTGGGGGATGTCTTCACTGCAGAGTTTACCTCGGTGTGGGAAGCCAGGTGTGGGACACTATGTTAGCTAAGCCCACTGTGAGCATATACGTTGCTAAGCCACACTCAAGTCATAGCCACATCCACACTGGTGCTGCACTAACGCGGGTTAGGTGCTAGGATTTCTGTGGGCATATCCCATGGGTCTTAGCACTACACTAAGCCGCAATATTCTATGAATAGTTTTGCAGTGTATTGTGGGAGAAGTCATCCATCCTTCCTGGGCTCCAGTGAGACAGAGTTCTTAGCTTGCCAACTCAGTAAACCAAAATGCTTCTGACTCTGAAAGCTCCTCACTGCTGTGCACAGCCTCTGTCCCTCACCGTAGCAAGCCATCGATTCAGCTCATAACAGTGACCTGGTCCCGCTGTTGGCATTAACAAAACTCTTTTTTTGAGAACAGGAGGTGAATGCAGGGCCTGAGACATGGTGGAGGGCATGTCAGCAGTGGCTCATCACCCTGAGAAAGGGCCTGTGTGCCTTGATGTGGAGATCATGCAGGTGGTGTGCCTGCATGGGGGAGTGGAGATAGCTGATGCAGGTTTTAATAGTTGTGGCATCAAGCACAGAGTGGTAGGACTACATCGTCATGCAAACCTGGGATGCATAGCAGTGATCCCAGAACTTCCATGTGAGGAAGGCCATCTTCCCAGAACCGTGTGAGGAGCTTGCCCTGACACTTCAGTACCTGGACTTGCAGATGAGAGAGGACTTTACGAGTGCAAAAGCAGGCTGCTATTGCTGCTTGGCTATCCCAGAGGGCTACAGCTTGTTGGCTAATCAGTTTGGTATTAGCAAGTCAACTGTTGGTGCTGCGGTGGGGAGGTTTGTGTGGTTTATCCATGGGTGGGGATGGCTGCTAATGTCCCCAAAATAAGACCTAGCTTTAAGAGAATGGGTTCCTTGAATTGTGCTGGGGCTATTGGTGGCTCATATATGATCACTGGTTGCCCCCACCAGATGCATATGAATATGTCAACTGGCAAGGATACTACTTGCTCATTATGCAGGCTTTGGTGTTCCATAAAGGATGGCCAAGAAAACCAACATGGGAGGAATTGGCAGAGTGCATGATGCCAGGGTATTCCAAGGATCTCACATTTACCTGTTCAGACAAGAAGTAATATGAATAGTAACGGTGTCTGGGCCCACTCATATTTCAGGGGGACCCAGATTATCCTCCACTGTCCTGGCTCATGAAGTCCTACCCTGATGTGAGAACACCTGGCAGAAGAAGGTTTAATTACACACAGAGCAGTTTCAGGATGATGGTGAAATGTGCATTTGGTAAAATAAGGCAAGATGGCACTGTTTACAAGCTGTTTAGGGGCTAGTGTGTGTAATGCCATTTATGTTAACAGGGCATGCTGGACACTGCACAACATAAGCGAGAAGGGGAAGAACTTTCTCCTGAGTGGGTTGAAGATAGTGCTGGTTTACCGGCCCAGTAGAGGCATCTGGAGAACAAAAAAAACAATGACGAGTCCAGTGGCACCTTAAAGGCCAACAGATTTATTTGGGCATAAGCTTTTGTGGGTAAAAAAGCCACTTCTTCAGATGCATGGAGTGAAAATTACAGATACAGGCATAAATATATTGGCACATGAAGAGAAGGGAGTTACCTTACAAGTGGAGAACCAGTGCTGACAGGGCCAATTCAGGCAGGGTGGATATGTTCCACACCCAATAACTGATGAGGAGGTGTCACTACCAAGAGAGGAAAAATTGCTTTTGTAGTGAGCCAGCTACTCCCAGTCCCTATTCAAGCCCAAATTGACGGTGTTAAGTTTGCAAATCAATTGTAGCTCTGCCGTTTTTCTTTGAAGTCTGTTTTTGCCACCGGCTGCCTCGTTGTTTTTGTGGATACAGACTAACATGACTACCCCTCTGATACTTTATGTCTGAAGAACATGTTGCTGATAAGCGAGGCTGGGTCTAGGAGCAGTAGTAAGGGTGCCCTGTTTCCCCCTGCAAATGCTGAATGTGGGCAAATGGGATTCAAGGGGCCTATACAACTATTATAGGTGGATCTGTTGTTAATCTGACTTTAGTAAAGCTTTGGTTTGAACTTCCTGTCTCTTTCTCAAGTACTCACCAACAGATGTATTGTGCAACCAAACATTTTATTAACAACAACACAGGTAGTCTTACTACCTCAGAAGTGAGAATTCTAAGAGAAGTGCAGAAAACATCTGATCAGTGTGATGTTGAGAGAAATCACCAGTGCAATTACTAACTTTCCCCTGTAGATATATGGGGAGAGTGAACAGAGTACAGCTCAGCAGGCACATTCCCAGACCAGGAGTGCATTGATTGCACTCATTCCCCAATCAGAAAATCGCCAGCAGTAGCATGATGGGTAGTATGGAGGGGAGACCACTGTAGGTGACTGGACTAGGCAAAAGTAGATACTGGGGTTTGGGCAGGCTGCCTGCTGTCCATCAAGCTAATCAGCTGCTCAGATAGTTCTCTCTGCTGCTGTTGGTCCAGCTTCCTAGTTGCTGTGCCATGCTTGATGTACTCTCTCCTCCTCTTAGTCCAGCATCTTCCTCTGCATGTCCAGGAACTGGTCTAACCAGCAGGCAAAGTCCTTCTGCAGGTCCTTGATCTTCTCCCCTCCCTCTCCCCCCGGTTCAGGCTCCTCACTCTCAGGTGTTTAACTGGACGCTGGTGTGAGGATGAAGCATTGCTGCATTTTTTACCTGTCTTAACTTTCAAAACTCCAAAGTGTTTTACTTGGAGGGATCTGCTGAAGCTTGAAAACTACATTAATGAATTAGGCCTGGACTCTGAGGGACATCATTCCTTTCCTGGGAAAGGGAGATGGCTGTTCTGATCTGTAGTGGAGAAGAAGAGAAACATGATTGCCCTGGGAAGAGAACTGAGGAAAGACTCACCTCTATTGTTAAAAGAAAAGGAGTACTTGTGGCACCTTAGAGACTAACAAATTTATTAGAGCATAAGCTTTCGTGAGCTACAGCTCACTTCATCGGATGCATTTGGTGGAAAAAACAGAGGAGAGATTTATATACACACACACAGAGAACATGAAACAATGGGTTTATCATACACACTGTAAGGTGTGTATCATACACCCTTACAGTGTGTATGATAAACCCATTGTTTCATGTTCTCTGTGTGTGTGTATATAAATCTCTCCTCTGTTTTTTCCACCAAATGCATCCGATGAAGTGAGCTGTAGCTCACGAAAGCTTATGCTCTAATAAATTTGTTAGTCTCTAAGGTGCCACAAGTACTCCTTTTCTTTTTGCGAATACAGACTAACACGGCTGCTACTCTGAAACCTCTATTGTTGTTTGGCTGCAGGAGGATGACATCTAGTCCTCAGCTTCACTTGAGGTTAAATTTACATTCAGCAGAGGTCACTTGTACATATTGTCAGCACTAAGCATAATTCTGGTCACATGGATGTGGAGTCACAATAGGCAGAAACAATGAAAGAAGGTTTAAAAAAGTTTAGTAGCAACTGGACATCTAACTTACTGAATGCCTGTGAAAATGAAGTAAGATCAGAGACTGAAATAGGAGGGAAAGAACAAGTTAAAAATTACTTACACAAGTTAGATGTCTTCAAGGCAGCAGGGCCTGATGAAATCATCCTAGAATACTCAAGGAGCTGACTGAGGAGATACCTGAGCCATTAGCGATTATCTTTGAAAAGTCATGGAAGATGGGAGAGATTCCAGAGGACAGAAAAAGGGGAAAGTATGGTGCTAATCTATAAAAAGCGGAATAAAGACAACCTGAGGAATTACAAACCTGTCAGCTTAACTTCAGTACCAGGAAAGATAATGCAGCAAATAATTAAGCAATCAATTTGCAAACATCTAGAAGATAATAAGGTGATAAGTAACAGTCAGCATGGATTTGTCAAAAACAAATTGCGTCAAACCAACCTAATAGCTTTCTTTGACAGGGTAACAAGCCTGTGGATGGAGGTGGGGTGAGGTGAAAGCAGTATATATTGACTTTACTTTGTCTACACTAGCACTTTTTTCAGCAAAATGTTTGTCCATCAGGGATGTGGACAGCTATGTTGGCGGGAGACTCTCCTGCTGATGGAGTAGCTACACAGAAGACCTTACAGTGGTGCTGCTAATCAGCACAACTGTGCTGCTGTAAGGTCCATAGTGTAGACATAGCCGACAGCTTTTGATACTGTCTCACATGACCTTCTCAGAAAAAAGCTAGGGAAATGTAGCCTAGATGGACCTATTATAAGATGGGTGAAAAACTGGTTGGAAAACCATTCCCAGAGAGTAGTTATCAGTGGTTCACAGTCAAGCTGGAAGGACATATCAAGTGGGGTCCTGCAGGGATCAGTTCTGGGTCTGGTTCTGTTCAATATCTTCATCAATGATTTAGATGGCATAGAAAGTACACTTGGCATAGAAAGTACAGTTTGCTGATGATGCCAAGCTGCGTGGGGTTGCAAATGCTTTGGAGGATAGGATCAAAATTCAAAATGATCTGGGCAAACTGGAGAAACGGTCAGAAGGACAAATGCAAAGTATGCCACTCAGGAAGAAACAATCAGTTGCACATATACAAAACGGGAAATGACTGTATAGAAAGGAGTACGGTAGAAAGGGATCTGGGGGTCATCGTAGATCACAAGCTAAATATGAGTCAAGGAGTACTTATGGCACCTTAGAGACTAACAAATAAATTTGTTAGTCTCTAAGGTGCCTCAAGTACTCCTTTTCTTTTTGCGAATACAGACTAACAGGGCTGCTACTCTGAAACCTGTAAATATGAGTCAGTATCACACTGCTGTGGGGGGGGGGGATCAACCAAAAAACCCACCTTGCAAACATCATTCCAGGATGTATTATCAGGAATGTTGTAAGCCAGACAAAAGTAGAAAATCTTCGGCTCTACTCTGTGCTGATAAAGCCTCAGCTGGAGTATTGTGTCCAGTTCTGAGTGCCACTTTTCAGGAAAGATGTGGACAAATTAGAGAAAGGCCAGAGAAGAGCAACAAAAATGATTAAAGGTCTAGAATATGGCCTATGAGGGAAGATTAAACAAATGCAATTTTTCAGTCTGGAGAAGAGAGGACCGAGAGGGGACATAACAGTTTTCAAGTACATAAAAGGTTGTTACAATGAGGAGGGAGAAAAGTTGTTTTTGTTGATTTCTGAGGATAGCACAAGAGGACTTAAATCGATTTAAATTGCAGCAAGGGTACTTTAGGTTGGACTTAAGGGAAAACTTCCTAACTGTTGGGGTGGTTAAGCACTGGAATAAATTGCCTAGGGAGGTCGTGAAATCTCCATCACTGGAGTGTTTGTTTTTTGTTTTGTTTTCTTTTTTTAAGAGCAGGTTAGACAGACATATGACAAGGATGGTCTAGATAATGTTTGGTCATGCCTTGCGTTCAGGGGACTGGATTAGACCTCTCGAGACCATTGCCTAGAAGATGGGCAGCAGCAACTCCATATACTGTTGTCTGGAGTATGAGCAGCACCTGTAGCATCTCCAGGGCATGCAGGGAGAGCCCAGAGCAGATTTCATTTCATTATGGGTGCCCATTTGCCTCTCCCTGGTATCCTTCTGTACCTAGTCAGTGCTGGCCAGGAGAGGAACAGACTGTCTCAGTTGGGTGGTGGTCACTGGGATGGGCACAATTGTAGGGAGAAGGTTAGAGAGAACAAGGAACCAAATTCTACAAAGGAGAGATGGGCTTGAACCAAATCCCTAGACACTTTAAGGGGCAGTAGTATCTGAAATCTGGAACCAGATCCAAATTTTGTGGCTCATGCTTATCTCTAGTGAAAAATGCTTAGAAGTCCCACAAACATTAAGAATTACTATTGCTATTACTATAGCCACACCATCAGGGGCTCATTCACCTCCACATCTACCAATGTGATATATGCCATCATGTGCCAGCAATGCCCCTCTGCCATGTACATTGGCCAAACCGGACAGTCTCTATGCAAAAGAATAAATGGACACAAATCAGACATCAAGAATTGTAACATTCAAAAACCAGTGGGAGAGCACTTCAATCTCCCTGGACACTCAGACTTAAAAGTGGCCATTCTTCAACAAAAAAAACAAACAAAAAAAAAAACTTCAAAACCAGACTTCAATGAGAAACCGCAGAACTGGAATTAATTTGTAAACTTCACACCATCAAATTAGGCCTGAATAAAGACTGGGAGTGGCTGGAGAACTACAAAAAGTAATTTTCACTTTTGATATTCACCCCTTCTTGTCATCTGTTGGGAATGGGCTACATCCACCCTGATTGAATTGGCCTCGTTAGCATTGATCCCACACTTGTTAAGGCAACTCCCATCTTTTCATGTGCTGTATATTTATACCTGCCTACTGTATTTGTCACTCCATGCATCTGATGAAGTGGGTTTTAGCCCATGAAAGTTTATGCCCAAATAAATTTGTCTCTAAGGTACCACAGGGCCTCCTCATTGTTATTGCTATTAACATTCACATTTAATGCTGTAAATTTACAAGGCTCTTTACAAATACAAGACAAGCTTCCTACCCTGAAGATCTACAACCGAACATTCATGTTCACTGCCCAGAACAGTGTGCAGTCTAAGTTAGACAAGACAAAACCAGCAAGGCAAAGAACCCTGTAGTTCAGCAGTGGAAGCCTGTGGAGCAATCATGCAGGAGGAGAAGCCAGGGAGGAATGAAATGGATTTTAAGGAGAGAGGTCAATTAATAGATTAGGACAGGGAGAAAATTGCACACATCAGGAGCAGCATGAGAGAAGACAAAAATGCTGAGTGGGAGGAAGGAAACAAAAGGAGCAGTAAGGAGACAGGTTTGAGGGGATCAGCAGGAAGAGAAGAGGTACCATAGAGAGGAAATGCAGGCTGGCCCATATTCCTTTGTACAGTACATAGAAATTGCTCTGTGGGTCTCTATCCCAAGATGCAGGGTCTTGTGCACAAACACCAAAATCCAGCAGGGTTATATAGATGTATTCAGTGCTGTCTAGGACATTTGCAAGCTGATTTTGCAGCTCTGCCCTCAGATTTGCCAACCTCAGCTGCCTTGACAGGGACTTGCTTGGGGTCCTTCCCTGCCTGCTTCAGGAAATGAGTCACAGAAGCCAGATGTGCATGCACAGTTGGGGTGACTGACTCAGTGACACTGTGCTGTCACTGAGGCTCAGATGTACTGTACTCAGATATTCTTCCTGCCCTCACTTGTGCTCCCATCATGAGCTGGTGCTAGTTTAATATACTCCCATGTCCTGTTCCAAAGGCACTTGAAGAGTTTGATTTTGCTCACTCAGCTGGTGCCAGGTGAACATTGGGAGGTTCCAGGGCATACTCAAACTCTGCTGCCAGTACTGTGTGGGGGTGTGCCCGAGGGACCCTGGACTGGCCATAGCTAGTACATTGCTTTCAGAGAGCAGTAGAAATATCCACCAATGCTGCATGCTGTTGCAGTGTTGTTTCTCACAGAGTCAGGGCCTCTCTAGATGACTTGGGTGAGTGATGAGAAGGGGTGTGAATGAAGTGCTGGCTGCTGCTCTAGTGCTCGTGGATAATTACTTTGGTCATGTTGACCCCATGGTCAGTAACAACAAAATGACCATCAGCTGCCCATCTTCTAGCCACATTCCCAGGATTCCCTGAAGAATGCCCTGGAGTGTGTAAATTGGTGTGGGGAGGGCTCCCCATGAGTGGGACTGGCACTAGATAGACAACTGGCAGAACCACAGGAAGATGGGAAGAAGGAGTCAGCAAATAACTAGCCAGCAGCATTACTCTGATGGTAAATGCTCCAGTGGACTGTCTGTAAAAGACAAATAGGGATGAGTTTGGCTGCAATCATGGATATATGGGCAACTTGAAAGAGAACTCCCAACATCATCCTTGGGAAGCCTGGAAACTCCTAAATATGAAAGTGTGCTGGAGGGGGCTCTCAGGAACTGCATGTTAAAGTGTCAGTACCAGAGTGAAGGGAAGATTGTAGTGATTTATCTGCCTTTGATCCAGGAGTTTACTTCCTCTTTGGCTACTGTAGAACCAGCCACTCAGATAGCTCCACAGTGATAGATAAGTTTGAGCCACCTTGATTACACTGGCCTCATTAGTATTCACTCCTTCTTATCAACTGTTGAGAATAGCCCATTTCCACCATATTTGAATTGGCTCGTTAGCACTGGCTTCCACACTTGGCAAGGGAACTCCCATCTTTTTATGTGCCTCTGTATTTTCCACTCCATGCATCTGATGAAGTGAATTTTAGCCCAGGAAAGCTTATGCCCAAATAAATTTGTTAGTCTGAGGTGCCACAAGGACTCCTCATTGTTTTTAGTGATAGATAATTAGATTACTGTCAGAGACGATTTATCCCAAGAGCTCATAAAAATACTTCTGAAAAATCACTCGTCCTTTTGAAATGGTGCAGAAGGAACAGGAGTCAGGGATTTAAAAGTCTCCCAGAGGAGGAGGCCTCCTGATCTCCCCTACAAAGATCATGCCCAGACAATGATAATCCCCATTACAGGGCACTGGGCTACAACTAGTAGAGCTAGTTCCCTCCTGCCCTCAGAAAACAAAAGTGACTTCCCATGAGAATGTCGGGTATGTCAAAAACCCAATATTTCTGCCTAAAGAATGTTTCAATGGAAAATGCTTGACCAGCCCTAATAGTTATTGCTATACTCACTGTGTAGAGTAAGAATAACATACAGTTTCCCAGCAGAGTGAGCTACCATGAGTCTTGCTATGGACTGTATTCTATCCTGTCTGCAGCTGGGGGTGACTCAAGATTTCAGACTGAATCATGAAAAAAAAAGTGTCTCTCTAGACCTAAATTGCTATAATAATGGCAACCACTCAAGAGACCTTCACTTGGTATTAGCACTCCAGCCCATTTAACTCTCTCCTGCAAGGAGTGTTGCTTTTGCAAGTCCCCTCCCTTATTCTCCATCCTCCTGTGTTCCTCCAATGCTCTGTACTGGAACCTGGAGCAGCCAGTCCCCCAGTGAATGTTCTCCTCTCCTTCTCTCTCAGTGTGTGACCCATTCCCCTCTCACCTCCCTGATATTTGTGGTGTCCCTCACTGTAGGGAAGAGATAGGACTCAGCTGTGTTGAATCTAAACTGGATTCTTCAGTGAGGCAGCTGGACATGTTCAGACCCTCCTGTGGTTCTCCCTGATTCTCTAGCTCCCAACCTGGGTAATGGAGCTGTCATCACACCAGCTTTCCCTAAATCCTGGTGTGGAGGAAATAGTGGTGGAAGGACGCACTATCAAGTGAAGGGTCTCCACTGCATTTCTTTCCCACCTTCCTTCCCCATCTCCTTATTCCATCTGCTGGTGCATTGCCTAACCCACCTTCACCCATTAGGTCAAAACACATGGAGGAAACAGGAGCTAGAACTATAAAATGTCCTTTGGGGAGTTCATTCATGGGAATGCTCTAGAAAAAGTTTCATTTAGATCAAAGACAATACCACCTAGCTTTTACAAAAGGCTTGTCTCCAGTAGATCTCCAAGTGCAACTGGAATATTTGCAACTCTGGGCATACTCTGGTGAGACATGAAGAGCTCGCTTAAACCCTTAGCCCTATGTTGGGGGCCTCACTCCCAAATACTTGGGATTTGAAGACTTGCTTATTAGATGGGCCAGAGCTGAGGAGCTCAGATCTGCATGTGACTGTCCCTAGAGTTGAGAAGTCTGAATCCAGTGTTCCAGTCTGGGCCTAACACTATGAACATGTTAACTCCTGAATAAGGGTTGATATTTGATCTCTTCAGTTTTTCATTCAGTTGCATGTCCCTAGTAGGCAGAGCTGGTTTAAGCAAAACTCACTGCTTTGTAGGTTCTCTTCACCCTTAGCACCCGCACAGGAGAGCACACCAGAATGTACTGCAGAAACCCACCCCCTGGCTCCCAAAGTTAGTCTCAGCACTGTTGCATTGCTGAGTCTCTCTCCCCTCACTGGTAAGTATATATGGGATGGTTATCCAATGAGGGAGTATAATTGTTTGGGGAGGGTGCCTGTGGGAGGAGAACTGGGACTAAAGTGGATAAAATTGAGCAAAGGAAAAACTCTGCTGGATAATCAGGAAACAGTTCCTACTACTGAGGGGGTCTGTTAGAATGTTGAAAAGTGTCCCTGAGAACAGGGTGGGAGCCCAAACATTTGGGCCTGGAGAAGGCTCTGGAGAAGACATTGGAGGAGCAATCCTTCTGTGGCTGGCGAAGGGGGATGGAGGAGCGGATGGACAAGACTAGAAATGGGCAGCAAGGAATATGGCCTCTTTGGAAGCATGTGTCTGGAATATGAGGAAAGATTTTGGCAGTGGAAAAAATTGGGTGGTATGGGTGTTAAGTGTCCAGTGGATCCTGGATGTGAGCTAGCAATGGTAGGGTGTGAGATGCTCAGAACAAAAATACATAGAGCTGCATCAGGGCACCAGTTCTAATCCAACTCTGTCATGGAGATGGGATGATTTTAGGGATCAGCAAATAGGATTTTGAGCCTCTCAGTTCTAGGGCATCAGTCCCAATCCATCCCCAGCTTCTGGGGTCCAGGTGACCCAAACAGACCGGGGGATGAGATACACAGCATTTCATCTCCAGGATACTGGCGCCAATTTGGCTCCAGTTCAGGAGGAATGGAATGCAGTCTTTTCATAAAGGACACCACTTCCTAGAGAAATCTCTAATCACTTATAACTAAGTTATGAACCAGTTTTCTTTAAACATGTTATGGCATTTTTCCCTCACTGAGGTCTAAGCCCAATCCTGAAAGATCCTGAGCACCTGCAGCTCCCACCAACTTCAACAGAAATAGACGGTGTGCAGTCCCTCATAGATGTATGAGAGCAACCGTGCATTGTCCACAGAGAATGGCAAAGATGTTGCTAAGAGATTCTGTGTGTAATTACTGATTCATTCTTCTAGGCTGTCTCTCCCCTCAGAGGAGGAGTATGGACATGCTGCCTCTTGGGCTGGGAGTCCTTTCACACCAGCTGCTACAACTTCTCTAAAAGAAGGATTTTGGGTGGACTCCTCCTGAAGGTCGAAACAGCAGGCTGGACTTCTACATAGAGTGCTTCCGCCGATGTGCACGGGCTGAAATTGTGGAAAAGAAGCATCACTTGCCCCATAACCTCAGCCGTGCAGAACACAATGCCATCCACAGCCTCAGAAACAACTCTGACATCATAATCAAAAAGACTGACAAAGGAGGTGCTGTCGTCATCATGAATAGGTCGGATTATGAACAAGAGGCCACTAGGCAGCTCTCCAACACCACATTCTACAAGCCATTACCCTCTGATCCCACTGAGGGTTACCAAAAGAAACTACAGCATTTGCTCAAGAAACTCCCTGAAAAAGCACAAGAACAAATCCACACAGACACACTCCTAGAACCCCGACCTGGGGTATTCTATCTGCTACCCAAGATCCATAAACCTGGAAATCCTGGATGCCCCATCATCTCAGGCATTGGCACCCTGAAAGCAGGATTGTCTGGCTATGTAGACTCCCTCCTCAGGCCCTACGTTACCAGCACTCCCAGCTATCTTTGAGACACCACTGACTTCCTGAGGAAACTACAATCCATTGGTGATCTTCCTAAAAAGACCATCCTAGCCACTATGGATGTAGAAGCCCTCTACACCAACATTCCACACAAAGATGGACTACAAGCCATCAGGAACAGTATCCCCGATAATGTCACGGCTAACCTGGTGGCTGAACTTTGTGACTTTGTCCTCACCCATAACTATTTCACATTTGGGGACAATGTATACCTTCAAATCAGCGGCACTGCGATGGGTACCTACATGGCCCCACAGTATGCCAACATGTTTATGGCTGACTTAGAACAACGCTTCCTCAGCTCTCGTCCCCTAATGCCCCTACTCTACTTGCGCTACATTGATGACATCTTCATCATCTGGACCCATGGAAAAGAAGCCCTTGAGGAAGTCCACCATGATTTCAACAATTTCCATCAACCTCAGTCTGGACCACCATCAACCTCAGCCTGGACCAGTCCACACAAGAGATCCACTTCCTGGACACTACGGTGCTAATAAGCGATGGTCACATAAACACCACCCTATATCGGAAACCTACTGACCGTTATTCCTACCTACATGCCTCTAGCTTTCATCCAGATCACACCACACGATCCATTGTCTACCGTCAAGCTCTACCATATAACCGCATTTGCTCCAACCCCTCAGACAGAGACAAACACCTACAAGATCTCTATCATGCATTCTTACAACTACAATACCCACCTGCTGAAGTGAAGAAACAGATTGACAGAGCCAGAAGAGTACGCAGAAGTCACCTACTACAGGACAGGCCCAACAAAGAAAATAACAGAACGCCACTAGCCATCACCTTCAGCTCTCAATTAAAACCTCTCCAACGCATCATCAAGGATCTACAACCTATCCTGAAGGATGACCCATCACTCTCACAGATCTTGGGAGACAGGCCAGTCCTTGCTTACAGACAGCCCCCCAACCTGAAGCAAATACTCACCAGCAACCACACACCACACAACAGAACCACTAACCCAGGAACCTATCCTTGCAACAAAGCCCGTTGCCAATTCTGTCCACATATCTATTCAGGGGTCACCATCATAGGACCTAATCACATCAGCCACACTATCAGAGGCTCATTCACCTGCGCACCTACCAATGTGATATATGCCATCATGTGCCAGCAATGCCCCTCTGCCATGTACATTGGTCAAACTGGACAGTCTCTACATAAAAGAATAAATGGACACAAATCAGACGTCAAGAATTATTACATTCAAAAACCAGTGGGAGAACACTTCAATCTCTCCGGTCACTCGATTACAGACCTGAGAGTGGCTATCCTTCAACAAAAAAAACTTCAAAAACAGATTCCAGCGAGAGACTGCTGAATTGGAATTAATTTGCAAACTGGATACAATTAACTTAGGCTTGAATAGAGACTGGGAGTGGATGAGTCATTACACAAAGTAAAACTATTTCCCCATGTTATTTCTCCCCCCCCCCACCCCCCACTGTTCCTCAGACGTTCTTGGTAACTGCTGGAAATGGCCCACCTTGCTTGTCACCATGAAAGGTTTTCCTCCTTCCCCCCACCCCCGCTGGTGATGGCTCATCTTAAGTGATCAATCTCCTTACAGTGTGTATGATAAAACCCATTGTTTCATGTTCTCTGTGTGTGTATATAAATCTCCCCACTGTATTTTCCACTGAATGCATCCGATGAAGTGAGCTGTAGCTCATGAAAGCTTATGCTCAAATAAATTTGTTAGTCTCTAACGTGCCACAAGTACTCCTTTTCTTTTTATTTCTCTAAAGACACCATGACTTAGAGTGACAGCAAGAGGAATTGCACAGGGATGGGTTCCTACCTGGTGGTGATCAACATGAGAGATGAGCAGTAACTTGCTGGGGATTAGTCTCCAGTGGAAATTCAGTGCCCAGCTCTGGAAGAGACCTCCACACACTTATCCCTGCTCTTGAATTTGAGCGGGAAATTCAATCTCCATGTTCATTCTATCCTGATCTTCCTCAAAGTTGTCATCACCAGCACCAGACTCACCTGACAAGAACTCTGTTCTTCTACTGTCACTCAGTGATGGCATCTGCTGAGATTTAAATTTATTTTTCATCCAAGTTTTCCTTTCCAGTTGGAAAGTTCCAAAAGGAACTCATACAGGCACCCTAGATGAAATTTACTATATTAGTCTGACTCATCAGGAGGAGAAATGCCAGTGGCACTGGGTGGATCAGACTCCAATAACCAGACTGCAGAGTAAATATCTCATGGGATGTAGACTATTTACCATCCTGCCCTTAGCCCAGCAGATTAACATACAAGGGAATGGGAAGGGGGTGGGGGTTAAGAGGGAGATGTCTGTCACCTCCTGGAGCTAAATGTTTCTGGTCCAGAAAAAGGTAGATTTGTTGGGGAAATATGATCAGAGGCTATAACTCCATTTTAGGGAACAGTATAAAGGGAGGAAGGGGAATCTGTCAGCAGGATTAAAAACAAAAAAACAACCACAACAAAAAAGGTAATTTTCCCTGCTTCTCTATCCTCACCAGTACAACTGCTTCCTCTGTGACACTCACAATAAGTCTCTCCTACAGGTTCTGGAAAGATAGGGATAATAATAATAATCTTGACAAGGCGAAGTGTGTTATCATGGATGTGAGGGGAAACACATACTCATAGAGGATTACAAATTGGAATAATCTCCCATTACACAGCAATTTATCAACCTTGTAAAACTGCAGCGACAAATTTGCTTAAAAAAGCATCTTGGATGTCAGAGTGGAGAGAGGACCTGTCCCTCACTAAGAGCAGCTCACACAGATTTGATTGGAGGGGTCAGGTTAGCCCTGAGCTGCAATTATGTGGGTTGGTGGAGGTTCCTGCAGTGAGTGGCCTGAACTCACCAAAATAATAATTAAAAAAAAAGCGGCTGAAAATGTTTGAAGTGGAAAAATGCCATGTCAGCTGAGCCCTGCTTGTGATGTCACAAAAGCTGCGAGTGCTATCACCCAACAAGTATGGTGGAGGGGGTATGTTGGGAAGGGGAGGGCCAGGGGATTTGCCTTGCAATTGAAGGGAAAGATGCTATTCTCTCTTATAATGAAGCAGACAAATTTAAACCCAGGGGAAGTGTGTCACCTACTGGTGTGCCATCTCTTTCTGCTTATTCCTTGCTCTTACTGCATGCAACTCCTCTCCAAGAATTCTGATTATTTCAGGGCTGTGTCTACTAGTGTATATATTAGAAATACAAGTAGGTCGAAACTGGTATCCTCTAACCCATCTAGAACTCAGTTCCATTTTGTGGTCTCAATGGAGCCAAAGCCTTAGGCAATTAAGGCTCAGGACCTAGGAAAGGATCTACACAAGAGAAACCACATTGTAACTTCTTCCCCACACCACACTTGTAATTCTAAGCCAACTGGGGTATAAGATGTAAACCAAAAATACCTGGGTCTGGTGTTAGAGACTCAAATGTTCCGCTGTGAGGAGCTGTAGAAAAAGGTCGGGTTTTCAAAGTACAGAAGTTTCAGTCAAAAAAAAAAATCTAGGGATGCCTGACACTGCCCAGGAGCCAGTGCTGGATCGTTCCCTGTGGTGCAGTCTCCACTTAGTCGAATTCTAGTTTTGAATGGCAGCAGCAACAGAGCTTCCACCCCTTCCTCTGAGGAGGCCACAGGCCTCCATCTCATTGTTGTTAGGTTTTGAGGCAGACTGTCTGATGCTCTGTATAAAGTTCTCACTAATGCTGTCCTCTTTTTGCTCACTCCTTACTCTCACTGTGTACAATGCCCCTTCATGAATTCCCTGCTTATTTCAGGGCTGTGTCTTTTATGTTGTTTACCTTAATATAGTCAAGATGTAAACAACAGACTCTGATCCAGTTCATTCCAGGACACCCATTTCCTGAGCAACCAGCCCTGAAGAGACCTCCAGAGTACCGAGATGACCTCTTGCCCTTTGTGAATCACAAAGCCTGGGTAGCATAGCTCTCAGCTCACTTCAAGGCTGTCTATTAAGGTCTTTATCTGACTAAAGTAATTTTTGTTGGAAAATACAGAATATAATCCAGTTAATTCCTTGGAACCAAGCCCTAATCTCTCACAAATGCAGAGAACCTCAGTATGCTGTGATGAAATCTTACACGCAATAGGTCTTCATTCACACAGGGAAGCACTGCTTTCACTCACTACTTCCATGCCCTTGATCCCAGCTCTGCCATTACATCTCACTCTTTAAATAATCATCTCCCTGCTATTCCAGTCCTGAGATCTCCTCACAGGTCTGCTGATGCACCTCACTCCTGACCTCCAGGACAACCTGCTAGTCCAGCCAATGAGTTCCCTTACATCTTGGCTAGTGCTCCCCAGTCCCTACACATGGTGCTCCTCCCTCCATTCCTCACTGTATTTCATCAGAGATTAGATAGATAGCAGAGAAGTTCTTTGGAATAAGAATCCAATTTCTATCTCACACAACGTACCAAGTGAAAAGAAATTATAAATGTTCATGCTTCCTCAGTCCCTGCTAAGTAACACTCCTTGTTACCCAGTGTAAGGGAAATGGTGGACTCCCTCAGCTAGCAGGTTTACAAGTGAGCATCCCTACACCCATGTTGGTGGCTGGCTTGAAATCAGTTCAGGCTGAAGCAGCAGGTGTCATTAGGTTTGGGATCTAGGCAGAAGGGCTGAACCAAAACCAGCTCAATTCCTCTTTAATGTCAAGGGTAAAGCTTGTCAAGAGCTTAAATTGCACCCAAGGCTTAGTTGTGAACTCCCAGGGTAACTGGTACCGATGCCTAGAGACCAAGGGAATGAGACTGGAGTTTAAGGGTCTAGATTGGCTGTTAGTCACATGCAACTCTATTCCTGGTATTTCCCAGGGTACAGGAGGGAAGCAAGTGGATTAGATAGGAAAGGGATGTGTCCATGGTGCTTTCCCCTATGGCCAGCAGGCCAGAGACTGCTGGTAGCTCCCGCTAACAGATCCCACTAATGTGTGTTCATTAGTCATTCTTCAATACAATCTACCTTTTGTCTTACACTGGGGCCAGTACTGACACAGGGAGATAAGCACCCCCTATGGATCAATCCAGAGCATTCCCTGCAGCAACTTGGTTCTTCCTTGGTAGTCTCCTATCTTACTTGTAACCTGGCCTAGCCCCTAGCTAGTGAGTTCTAATTGGATCAGTCTTAGCCTGTTTCCTTTGCAGGGTATTAGGTAAAGGCTACATATTGCAAAACAACAAGCTACTCTTAATAACAATGTGCCTCCTTCTCCCTCCCTTTTCTTGGGACTGTGCTGTAAAAAGGGCATTGTGGGGTCCCATGTTCTTTAGCATTGTGATAGTGGACACTCACCTTATCAGTGCCTCCTGTCGATTGTGTGCAAGTTCACACCCACTCTGTCAGCTGTTAACGTCATCAGGTGGGTCTCTGGTCCAGACACACCCAGTCAAACCATGTAAAGAAACCCCTTCCAGGGTAACAAAAGTCCAACAGGGCTTATCACTGTGCCCTGGTTGGTATCTGCAGCCTGGGCTCAGATCTCAGCCCCTTCTGGGTTAACTTTAAGTCCATCCCTGCCCTGGTATGGAGCAGTGCCCCCAGGTTATCTCCCTGAAGACTCTTTGCCTTTAGCAGTCCTGTGATGTCCCCAGCTCTCCAGCCAAGTCACTCCTTCATTTCAGTCCCCAGGGTAACAAAGTTCAACAAATGGTTGGCCTTCTGCAGGGTCTTCAGCCTCAGCCTAGAGCCCTTTAAATTCCAGCCTTGTGCTTCTACACAAAGCTTTTCCCCTTCTCAGGGCTTTGGCCACTCTGCCAGTGGGGAGACCCAGCCTCTCCAGGTCCCAACCCAAGGACCCTACAAATAGCAGTCACGTGTGACTTCCTTTTGTAGTTGCTGCTGCTATTCCCTGGGCCACTTCCCACATAGCCCCTTCCTCTTCACCCTTACTTCAGGGCTGAAGTTCTCTGAGCAGGGTCTCTCACAGGTTTTCTCACCTGGAGCATCTCACTGTCTTCCTCACCCTTCCAGTTCCAACCAGCATCTGACCTGCTTAGCCCCTGCAGCTCCTTTTAACTGAGCCTTTAGGGCTCTGAATGGCTGCTTCCCTGCAGCCTTTCTAGGCAGGTCTGGAGAACCCACCTTCACTGCTTCTTTTCTGGGGCAGGGTTTGGCAGTTCAGGGCGGGCTCTATCAGTGGACATCAAAGGTTCTGGCACACCATGTCACAAGGATTCATAGATCTTCATTGTCTCTTAATGAGTCCAAATAAAGATATAGATAGATATATTTTCTAATGTCCATCCCTGCAAATCCCCCTGGGCTCTGAGAATCAAGCTGGGCTTTTTCTTCTTCACTCATCATCACTGCTATTAAGATTCTGCAGGGCAAATTCTGCCCTCAAGGATGCCTGCACAACTGTCATTGTGTCTCCTGGGTGTGTAATTTAGGGCAGAATTGCACAGCAAATAACAACTTTGCTGATGATGCACAGGGAGGAACAGACTCTAGTTCTCTCGTTGAGCTGACTGGCTCTGCAGGACTAACAGGAGTAAAAGGCAGCAAACATGTAAATTCAGTAGGTTGACTGGGAACTCAGAAAGGGAGCAGGTCTGTAGGGCATGGAGGGGCCATTTTTACAATTGCTTTTTAGAGAGGCCCACATGAAGTCTTAGAGTAACTCAGTTAAATTGATGCAACCCCCTTGTGTAGAGGCTTTTATTGTGGTTTATGACAAGGGCCTTCAGTCAATGGCATGCAAGTCAGTAAGGAATTATCCTAAGCTAAATCAGTGTGACACTTTTATATGGAAATAGGAGTATCAGTACCCAGGGCGTTGCACCAAATTAACTAAACCGGCATCTAAACCCCATTTATTTAAACCAGTGCAGTTTTCTCATGGAGACAAGCCTCCAATTAAGATGGAGCCCTGCTGAAACTCTGTTGGGAGTTGCCATTGTGACTGGGGCTTCTAGCCTGGTTGTACTTGCCGTGTAGACGAGGGCAAAGCAGTACAGTGAATAGTTATTATTTCTCATCATTATTGTCTGGGATAAATATTCACAAGTGCTGTGTGAGCAGCAGGGACTGTAAAACCTCTGTAAAAACCACAAACTGTTACAGTTATGGCCACTGACTCATGCTACTTTACAGACATACTTACCAGAAGAGGAGAGGAAAAAGACTCAGCCCCCTTGTGTTACTCAAATATTTTGATGTGAGGAGGCATCAAAGGAGGTGAGGAGGAAGAGGGCAGATTTTTCAAAGGAGGGCCTGTCTCCACGGTAAATTATACCAGAATAAGATGGGAGGTGAATTTAAAGTGCTGTATTACATTGGTATAATTCCCTGAGGGAACACTCTTATTCTGGTTTAAGGGCGTCTTTCTCTAGTTTATCTTATCTCTTTTTGTAAGGGATTTAAGCTTAACCCCGCAACCCCCCCCCCCCAAAATGCTACCCTTAGGCTAGAATAAGGGTATATTCATGGGGAATTGTACAGGGGCAATACCAACGGTTTAATTATAATTATACTGGTATAACTGGTAAAACTTTCCTATGTAGATAAGCCCTGAGAGGCTGAGCCTAGACTGAAACTCTTGGGGATGGAGAGAAACTACTAGTTCACATCTTGCCTTTTGTCTGAGAGGCAGGGCTTAACCATAGTGTCTCAACGAGTTCTGACTGCTTGTCCTTGGCTGCACTTGAGGTTATGGCAGATGTTACACGTTGTCAGCAAAGGGTGTTTGTTCATGTAGCTGAGGGTGTGGAGTCACAACCGGCAAAACAATGAAAGAAGGAAAGACTCAGAGAAGAGAGCAAGAAACATTTAAAAAGGAAAATGCAAAGAGAAAGAAAAAGAGAGGGAGAAAGAAAAAGAAATTATGCTGGCTGGGAGATGAGTGTGCATTTTTGTTAGGGGTGAGGATGCAACTTCCTTTTCAGCCATTAGCTTCCTGTTTTCCCTTCTCTTTTCATGCGTTTCTGGAAACCTGAGTCTGGGTTTCTGGGTGGAAAAGCCCAAGAGCTGTCCAGGGTGTATCTCTGTCTCCAAACATCTTTCAGCTCTTCTTAGGGGCTTTCCACTCCCAGCCTCTCCTCCTCTCACTGATGGGAGAGGAGGTAGCAGAGCTTCCTGAGGGGAAGGACTCGTGACTGGCAAGTGTCACCCTCTGGCTCTAGGGAATTAAAAAATCAATTTTTAAATGTGATGGAATTATAAATATATAAAGAACACAGGCCACACAGTCTCTGAATGGCGTCGGAGATCACCTATGCCGAGGTGAAGTTTAAGAATGCACCACCACCTGCGGAGGCCACAGGTAAATAACAAGCTATTTGGGGGATGGACTATGGAGTGGCTCATTTTTGTGACACTGGTTCCCACGCAGCCCCAAGTCAGAGGCACCGGCTAGCTCACTGGGATTAGGGAATGTGCTCTGGAGCCTTTCAGCCTTCAGGTGGAAACTGGGTCTTTCTGGTTCTAATAATAATTATAGTCACTCAGGGGACCTTCCCTCAGCAGCAGAACTCAACTTCCTTTACCTCTCTCCTGCAACTGTGAATAGCACAACTGCCTAAAGTGTCCTCCCTTTTCTCCCCACACTCCCATATTCCCAAAGTATTCCTGCTTATTGCCACCTGGGGCAGCCAGTCCCTCAGGGAGTGCCCTCCATTCCTTCCCTTTCAGTGTGAGATCTACCCCCTCCCACCTCTCTCACACTTCTGACATCTGTGGGGTCCCTCATGGTAGCGAAGAAGACAGGACTCAGGAACGATGAATATAAAGAGGATTTTCTTGTGAACCTGCTAGACCCTGAGCTCCCAGACTAACAGCCTGGGATACCTAACGTCACCACACAGAGTCTCCTCAATGCCTGGCTTGGATTCAGCAGATATGGAAGGGGCTGCTAGGGCACTAATTAGTGCCTTCTCCTTAACATTCCCTTCCCACCTACTGCTACCATCTATCCCCCTCCCTTCAGTCCACTTGCTGATGCATTACATGTTACTAGGGTGACCAGATAGCAAGTGTGAAAAATCGGGACAAAGGGTGGGGGGTGGGTAATAGCAGCCTATATAAGAAAAAGCCCCAAATATCAGGACTGTCCCTATAAAATCAGGACATCTGGTCACCTTACATGTTACATTACCATCCACTGCATCCAAAATCATGGGGAGAGGGGAATAGGAGCTAGAATCACGTTAAGAGGGAGTGCAGGGTGGCCTAAGAACTCCTCAAAGACTCCTTGCTCTGATCATCTGAGACAAATGACACTTGAAGAGCAACATGAACTTTAGCAGCACAGGGCTTGCTCTGATGAGATAAGAAAAGCTCCCTTGAACCCATAACCTCCTGCTAGGCCCTCACTCCCTAATACCGGAGGTTTGAATATTTGCTCATTACATGGGCTGGAGACATAGAGTTTGGATCTAAATCTGATCTTCTGTGGAGTTTGGAGAGGTCAGGAGTCAAACCCAGCGTTCCAATTTATTCCCATCCCTAATAACATGTTAAACTCCTGAATAAGGGTCATAAGAGGGCAGCAACAGCAGCAGCTACTCATGATTGTCTAGTCTTGTCCAGAGTGTGGGCTCTTCAGGAAAGTTTTCAGTTGGTTGCAGAAACCTAACAGACAGGGGCTGATATGAGAAGAACTAACTGTCCTGGGGCTGGGAATTTCTTTAACCTTAGCACACCCAGAGAAGAGAATATCCCAGAGTGTACCCCAGAAGCACACCCAGTGGCTCCCATGGCTGATTGCTGCACTCTTGCTGCTGTTGGCTCTCTCTCTCCTCATCGCCCTCATTGGTGAGTATAAATGGACTGATTATTTAAGGAGGGAGGGGCACAACTAGGGACAAAAGATGGTCAGTGCAGGCTGGAGATCAGGAAACATTTCCTAACAGTGAGGAGGCTGGTTAGACTGTAGAAGAGGCTTCCGAAAAGAAGGGAAAAGGAAACCCCATCACCTGGGTCTGGACAAACCTGGAGATTATACTGTGAGGAACAGTCCTGCATGGGCCTGCCAAGGGAAGATGGGGGATTGGATGGACAAGCTGTGACCTCATAAGCTTTTCCCCATGTCATGCTGTTTGAAGCGGCACACAACTGTGAGTGGCAATCTCAGGTCAGGCTGTCAGAAAACAGGGCAGACACTCCTAACTGGTGATATATTCTATCGTTAAATTTCACCAAGCCAGTAATAAATGTGAGCTCCTGAATCACTACACCAGTCTTACCATGGAGTCACAGGCATTCCCCTTAGGCTCTCCAGTCAATCTTACCGCCCTGACAAACTGGACTTAGTGATAATGGTCATATAAACCAAAAATCACACCACATCAGGTTGCTCCCAGTCCCAGAGGACCAGCCACTTACCCCCAGGTCAATTGGTGTTCCAGGTCTTATACCAAAGGCTACGCTGGCAGCCAATTCTCTAGTACACTAACTAAAGATTTATCAGCTAAGAAAAAGAAATGAGAGTTAGTGAGAGGTTAAAATAAGTAAAATACATTTACAAAGTTCGTAAATCCAAATGATAGCAGTTGATGTAATAACCTGCCAGTTTCCCAAAAGTCTTTTCAGGGGTACCCAGCTTGTGTCTGGGGATCTCTGTTTTACATCTCGTACCTATTTACATTTCCTACCAGAGCCCAAACAGTCAGAGATACAGGATCTTTCTTTGATCCATATTTATATCTTCTTCTCACAGAAGACAAGCTTAACAGTCTTTCTAACCATGTGGGTTATAATGAGTCAGAAATGCAAACTGAGTCTGTGAATTTCCATTGTGGAACACAATGGCCTTTGTTTGAAGTTAGCAACCTTCATTTATATTTCCAAGGCTCCTATCACGTTTGATGGGTAATTTAATTACAGGATATACATAATGCAAAAGATAATATAATAGTCAATAACAATCCTTCGTTAGTTTTCATGAAGTACATTCTCATCTTAATACTAACACACACTTTTGATTTAAGGTTAACTGATTTACAGGATTATACATAATGTAATTAGGGTTGCCAACTTTCTAATTCCAGAAAACCAAACACCCTTGCCCTGCGCACTGACCCACCCCTTCCTGAGGCCCCGCCCCTGCTTACTGCATCCCCCCTCCCTCTGTTGCTTGATCTCCTCCACCCTTGCTCACATGCTCATTTGCACTGCAAGGCCCAAACAGGCATATTTATTGTTTTGACAGATGTTTCATAGATACTAAGGTCAGAAGGGACCACTCTGATCATCTAGTCCGACCTCCTGCACAGCACAGGCCACAGAATGTCACCCACCACTCCTATGAAAAACCTCACCCATGTCTGAGCTATTGAAGTCCTCAAATCATGGTTCAAAACTTCAAGGAGCAGAGAAGCCTCCCTCCAGTCAACCATGCCCCATGCTACAGAGGAAGGCAAAAAAACCTCCAGGGCCTCTCCAATCTGCCCTGGAGGAAAAATTCCTCCCGACCCCAAATATGGCAATCAGCCAAACCCTGAGCACATGGGCAAGATTCACCAGCCAGATACCCAGGAAAGAATTTTCTATAGTAAATCAGATCCCATCCATCTAATATCCCATCTCAGGGGATTTGGCCTGTTTACCCTGAATATTTAAAGATCAGTTACTTACCAAAATCCCATTATCCCATCATACCATCTCCTCCATAAACTTATCGAGTAGAATCTTAAAACCAGATAGATCTTTTGCCCCCACTGCTTCCCTTGGAAGGTTATTCCAAAACTTCACTCCTCTGATGGTTAAAAACCTTCGTCTGATTTCAAGTCTAAACTTCCTGGTGGCCAGTTTATACCCATTTGTTCTTGTGTCCACATTGGTGCTGAGCTTAAATAATTCCTCTCCCTCTCCTATATTTATCCCTCTGATATATTTATAGAGAGCAATCATATCTCCCCTCGTATGTATTATGATATTAAGATGTATTATGCTAAATTCAGGTTTTATTTGTTACAGGTCGCTAGCTGGCCACAAAATAGCCAAAAAGGATAATTTTTTAAAAAATGAAATTTTACAAAGATTTTCAGGATCCTTTCCCTCCCCTCTTCCCATTTTTCGTAACCATCTCCATGTTTTTTGTTCACTAAAGTTTTTGCAATTTTATGTGTAGAATTAGGACCACACATTATCACAGCTGCAATGGGTCTATTAAAGGCCCACTCCTGAAGCCAAAATATAAATCCACAGACCACAACCACAGAAATGCACAGCTGTCCAGATACCTATATAAATAAATCTGTAGAAACAGACTCCCACACATACATGTAGATACACACATGTATTCATGTGTACACATCTAGCATGCACTAATGCATATATTTCCACATTATTTATTATTACAATTGTTATTCAGTGCCTAGAAACCCCAGCTCAGATCAGGGCTCCAGGGTGGTAGGTGGTGGACATACACATAAGAACAAAGAGTCTGCAACAAAGAGTTTATAATGTAGCTAGACAAAGGTGAGGAGAAATGTATGATACATTGGCTCTTCTGCAATTACTAGTCAACAACATTCACTTTTTAAGAAATAGTACATTTCTTTTAGCGTTCCCTTCTCTTTTAAAAACTTGTTGTGAAATTAATACACACATATTTTATGACATCAATTTTTTTGTGTGCAAGCCAGCAAAAGGAATAAAAGTCAAAGAGTTAGGCTGCAAATTTTATTCACACCGGTATACACACACGCAACAATACACACACCTCCCTACACAAAGACACACAGTCTCTTACACACATACAATGCATGCATGCACACGCAGAGACACCTAGCTGGGAAGGCGGGGGCTGGAGGTGAGAGAATGAGGAGGGAAAGAGATCAAGGACGAGAGCAGGGTGGGGCTGAGAAGGGGCAGTGAAGGAGAGAGAAGGGGATATGGGGGGTGAATGGGGATGCAGGGGGAGACAGAAGGCTACAGGTGCTTGAGTATGTGGCGGGCACAGGAGTGTATAGGGACATAATGGCAGTTCAGCAGTGTATGGAAGTGAATGGGGTGCAGGGCTGTGGGGGACATGGGGGGCAGCTCTGGGAGGTGGAGAGGATGGGAGAGAGAGTACTGAAAGGGATACAGGACTGGGACGGGTGGGGTGGGGGCAGGGTAGGTTGGGGTGGGGAGTGATGCAGTGAGAGGGATGGGAGTATGGGGGGGTTGGGACAGGGAGGGTGCAATGACGGGGGGATCAGGACCCAGGGGGGTTGGGACAGGGAGGGATGCAGTGAGGGGGATGTGGGGGAGCAGCCCCATTCCCAGCACTCGGAGACAGGGATACATACCTCCAACTCCTGGGTGCCGGCAATGGGGCGACAGACCGCAGTTCGCCACAGGGCACGCGCCACAGCTCGAGCCCAGCCACAGGAGGAGCGCGAGGAGAAGAAGTGAGCCAGCAGCAGCAGGAGAGACACGCGCCACAACCCCTCAACAGCCACCTGCTAGGCGCGCTAGTTCGTCCCCTGCCCTGCCCAATGGGAGCTGCACCTGCATATGGAACCCCCTGACACCCCTAAGCCTAGGATCCGGACATGCCGGTTGCTTCCCGGGAACTGTGATGCAGTGGCTAGCAGAGAGCCTGCCAGCCCTGCTGCATGGCGCCGCCAGCTGGACAGTCAACGGCCCAGTCAGCCATGCTGACCGGAGCCACCAGGATCCCTTTTCAATTGGGTGTTCCAGTCAAAGACCAGACACTGGTCATCCTAAATCAACAGGTTATAGATAAGTGAAGACAATACCACTGCAATCTCCTTTGAACTAGACTAACACACAAGTGAATGGGCCTGATTACACCACAATATCTTTTAACACTTTTTTGATTTCTATTAACATATGAGTGAATTAGGCTGCTGCCCTGTCCTGACCTGGCACCTGGGTAGACAGCCTCCTACCCCATCAATAATTTCTATTCCTCAACTAGACCAGGGTAATTTGTCCCTATGACAGTGTGCACTTGGGCCTCCAGGATAACAGAGGGAACCCAAGAGAGCTGCCCTATTCTACTCCTTGGGGAGGTTTGCAATGGCATTTGTGACAAGAAAACAAACAAAAGAGAAGCAGTCCCTGATGAACACCAGGAGAAGTCATGATGTATGGAAGAGATGACAAGAAGGAGGGAGATATTCTATCCACTCTTTTCTCTCTCTCTCTCTCTCTCTCCTTTACAGTTACCTAAGTTGGCCTAAGGACAAATCACAGTTGTGAAGAGTACGAGATGGTGAGGCAGTACCTCAGGAAGAGAAACTGTGTTGAAGAAGAACCTGATGGGAAAGGTCAATAACACTAAAAGAGAAGAAAAGACCCCAGAGTCAGTTTTCTGGGGTTGAGGCCTGATTAATATTCAGACCTAAATTAACAGCAAATAACGTAAGGGGTGTGGAGAGATTGACTTTTGAGGAAAGAATAAGATAAACACATAGGCACAGTATTGTAGTCGAGGGTAAATGCAGGTAAATTGAGTTTACCCACTTCTCATTTGGGGAATATAGGGTTTAGGTTAAGTTAATTTACCCACTTTTTTTTTTACCACTACACCACTGTATAGGCTCCCCATTGATTGGATAAGTGATAACTACCTAGAGATGTGCATCTTTTATTTATACAACACCTTAGGTGCACACAATGCTTTAAAACCAATCAAGTGATAGGTCCTTGCTCTAAGAAGCTTACTGGCTAAGAGTATATATATCATAGATATTATTATTTATTAAGGTCAGAAGGGACCATTATGATCATCTAGTCCAAACTCCTGCACAACACAGGCCACAGAATCTCACCCACCCACTTCTGCGATAACCTCTCACCTATGTCTGAGCTATTGAAGTCCTCAAATCGTGGTTTAAAGACTTCAAGGTGCAGAGAATCCTCCAGCAAGTGACCCGTGCCCCATGCTACAGGGGAAGGCGAAAAACCTCCAGGGCCTCTTCCAATCTGCCCTGGAGGAAAATTCCTTCCTGACCCCAAATATGGTGATATACTGGAGCCAGGGCTGTAATTCCCAGCTTGAGGAGTCATACCCATGCCAGCTTTGACTGAGCTAGTGCACTATAAATAGAAATGTAGCTGTGGCAGCAAAAGCAGTAGAAGCAGCTAGCCACCCCAAGTATGTATCTGTCTTAAACTTTAGGTTCGTACTAGGGCAGCTAGCCCCTCCCAGCCCTTACATCACAGTGACTACACTCTATTTTTAGTATGCTATTTCAATCAGAACTAGTGCAAGTATGCCTACTTGAGCTGGAAATTACACCTCTAATTTGAAATGAAGACATACCCTGGTAGCCAGCCAGTCAGGCAGCGGCACAGACAGCTGCAGCGGCACAGGAGCTAGCAAACAGAGCTCTAAACAGGGGAGTTTGAAAGGGGAGTTTGGCTTGTGGCGCTTGTTTGGGCTTTGCTTTTGCTGGGGGGGTGTTCTTTTTGGTGTGGCTTGTGTTTCCCAGATTAACAGGATTTAGGTGGGAAGGAGATGACAGATACAGAGGAAGCTGTGGGAGTGACTCCTGCAGTGAAAGACACATTGAGGATGACTGGATGTGGAAGCTGTGGTATGTACATGATCCTGGAGGGGGGAACCAGTAAGAGTTTTGTCTGCATGAAATGCCGTCTGATAGAGCTGATGGAGGAAAAGATCCGAGGTTTGGAGATGCAGGTGGAAAGTCTCGTTGAGTTTAGGAAGGGGTTTGAGCAGATGATGGAGCAAAGATATGAGGTATCTGAAGGGAAAAGCTCAGACTCTCGGATGGAAGCAGGACTGGGGAATTTTGAGGAGAGACTGGATGAGGAAAGTGGTCAGTGGAAACATGTGACTCAAAGAACCAGGCAGAGAAAAAGACGGGCTAGTGAAGGAGAAATAGAGCTTAGGAACAGGTTTGCAGAGTTGGAAAATGAAGAAGGGGCTCAGCAGGTAGTCGCTGAAGGTGGAAGGGTAAGGAAGAAGAGAAGAGAGGCTAGCCCTATAGAAAAAGGGGAAGAGTCAAGGGAGACGACACCAAATATGAGCCCCAGGAGGATACAGGATGGGTTGAAGAGAATTGTAAGGGAAAATAGGAATGGAAAGAACTTGCAGCCAGAGGGAACAGGGGAGAGACTGGAGAATAGCACTGTCACCAGGAAAAGGCAGGTCTATGTGATCGGGGACTCTTTATTGAGAAGAATAGACAGGCCTGTAACTAGAGCTGATCCTGAGAATAGAAGGGTGTGCTGTCTTCCGGGTGCTAAGATAAGGGATGTAGACCTGAGGTTGAAAAGGATCCTCAAGGGAGCGGGAAAGAATCCCCTAATTATCCTTCATGTGGGAACAAATGATACAGCCAGATTCTCGCTGGAAAGTATCAAGGGAGACTATGCTAGGCTGGGGAAGACGCTTAAGGAAATTGAGGCTCAGGTGATCTTTAGCGGGATCCTTCCTGTTCCTAGAGAAGGGCAACAAAGGTGTGACAAGATTATGACTGTTAACAGATGGCTTAGGCAGTGGTGCTATAAGGAGGGCTTTGGGATGTATGGCCACTGGGAGGCATTCACGGACAGAGGTCAGTTCTCTCGGGATGGACTTCATCTGAGTAGGGAAGGAAATAGACTTCTAGGATCGAGGCTGGCACAACTGATAAAGAGAGCTTTAAACTAGGAATTGGGGGGAGATGGATGGGAGATGTCCGGAAAATCTCCACGCCAGATTTTAGCATTGAGAGGGAAGAAGATGAAGTAAGAAAGGATACAGCCATGGGTAGGAGAATGTATATAAGGAGCGAGGGCGGTGTGGATACTAGTCTAATAGGTTATAATGGCTGTAGAATGACTGTGCCTAATAGGGTACAAAATGTGAGCGAGGCCAAACAGCAAAAATTAAGATGTTTATACACCAATGCGAGGAGTCTAGGTAACAAAATGGAGGAACTAGAGCTACTGGTGCAGGAAGTGAAACCAGATATTATAGGGATAACAGAAACATGGTGGAATAGTAGTCATGACTGGACTACAGGTATTGAAGGGTATGTGCTGTTTAGGAAAGACAGAAACAAAGGTAAAGGGGGTGGAGTAGCATTGTATATCAACGATGAGTTAGAATGTAAAGAAATAAGAAGCGATGCAATGGATAAGACAGAGTCTGTCTGGGCAAAAATTACATTGGGGAAGAAAACTAGTAAAGCCTCTCCTATGATAGTGCTTGGGGTGTGCTATAGACCTCCGGGATCTAATTTGGTTATGGATAGAGCCCTTTTTGATGTCTTTAATAAAGTAAATACTAATGGAAACTGCGTGATCATGGGAGACTTTAACTTCCCAGATATAGACTGGAGGACCAGTGCTAGTAATAATAATAGGGCTCAGATTTTCCTAGATGCGATAGCTGATGGATTCCTTCAACAAGTAGTTGCTGAACCGACTAGAGGGGATGCCATTTTAGATTTAATTTTGGTGAGTAGCGAGGACCTCATAGAAGAAATGGTTGTAGGGGACAATCTTGGCTCAAGTGATCATGAGCTAATTCAGTTCAAACTAAATGGAAGGATTAACAAAAATAAATCTGCAACTAGGGTTTTTGATTTCAAAAGGGCTGACTTTCAAAAATTAAGGCAATTAGTTAGGGAAGTGGATTGGACTGAAGAACTTATGGATCTAAAGGCAGTTGAGGCCTGGGATTACTTTAAATCAAAACTGCAGAAGCTATCGGAAGCCTGTATCCCAAGAAAGGGGAAAAAATTCATAGGAAGGAGTTGTAGACCAAGCTGGATGAGCAAGCATCTTAGAGAGGTGATTATGAAGAAGCAGAAAGCATACAGGGAGTGGAAGATGGGAGGGATCAGCAAGGAAACCTACCTAATTGAAGTCAGAAGATGTAGGGATAAAGTCAGAGAGGCTAAAAGTCGAGTAGAGTTGGACCTTGCAAAGGGAATTAAAACCAATAGTAAAAGGTTCTATAGCCATATAAATAAGAAGAAAACTAAGAAGGAAGAAGTGGGGCCGCTTAACACTGAGGATGGAGCGGAGGTTAAAGATAATCTAGGCATGGCCCAATATCTAAACAAATACTTTGCCTCAGTCTTTAATAAGGCTGAAGAGGATCTTAGGGATAATGGTAGTATGACAAATGGGAATGAGGATATGAAGGTAGATATTACCATATCAGAAGTAGAAGCGAAACTGAAACAGCCTAATGGGACTAAATCGGGGGGCCCAGATAATCTTCATCCAAGAATATTAAAGGAATTGGCACCTGAAATTGCAAGCCCATTAGCAAGAATTTTTAATGAATCTGTAAACTCAGGAATAGTACCGAATGATTGGAGAATTGCTAATATAGTTCCTATTTTTAAGAAAGGAAAAAAAAGTGATCCAGGTAACTACAGGCCAGTTAGTTTGACATCTGTAGTATGCAAGGTCCTGGAAAAAATTTTGAAGGAGAAATTAGTTAAGGACATTGAATTCAATGGTAAATGGGACAAAATACAACATGGTTTTACAAAAGGTAGATCGTGCCAAACCAACCTAATCTCCTTTTTTGAAAAAGTAACAGATTTTTTAGATAAAGGAAATGCAGTGGATCTAATTTACCTAGATTTCAGTAAGGCATTTGATACCGTGCCACATGGGGAATTATTAGTTAAATTGGAGAAGATGGGGATCAATATGAACATCAGAAGGTGGATAAGGAATTGGTTAAAGGGGAGACTGCAACGGGTCCTACTGAAAGGCGAACTGTCAGGTTGGAGGGAGGTTACCAGTGGAGTTCCTCAGGGATCGGTTTTGGGACCAATCTTATTTAATCTTTTTGTTACTGACCTTGGCACAAAAAGTGGGAGTGTGCTAATAAAGTTTGCAGATGATACAAAGCTGGGAGGTATTGCCAATTCGGAGAAGGATCGGGATATTATACAGGAGGATCTGGATGACCTTGTAAACTGGAGTAATAGTAATAGGATGAAATTTAATAGTGAGAAGTGTAAGGTTATGCATTTAGGAATTAATAACAAGAATTTTAGTTATAAGCTGGGGACGCATCAATTAGAAGTAACGGAAGAGGAGAAGGACATTGGAGTATTGGTTGATCATAGGATGACTATGAGCTGCCAATGTGATATGGCTGTGAAAAAAGCTAATGCGGTTTTGGGATGCATCAGGAGAGGCATTTCCAGTAGGGATAAGGAGGTTTTAGTACCGTTATACAAGGCACTGGTGAGACCTCACCTAGAATACTGTGTGCAGTTCTGGTCTCCCATGTTTAAAAAGGATGAATTCAAACTGGAGCAGGTACAGAGAAGGGCTACTAGGATGATCCGAGGAATGGAAAACTTGTCTTATGAAAGGAGACTTAAGGAGCTTGGCTTGTTTAGCCTAACTAAAAGAAGGTTGAGGGGAGATATGATTGCTCTCTATAAATAATTCAGAGGGATAAATATAGGAGAGGGAGAGGAATTATTTAAGCTCAGCACCAATGTGGACACAAGAACAAATGGGTATAAACTGGCCACCAGGAAGTTTAGACTTGAAATCAGACGAAGGTTTTTAACCATCAGAGGAGTGAAGTTTTGGAATAACCTTCCAAGGGAAGCAGTGCGGGCAAAAGATCTATCTGGTTTTAAGATTCTACTCGATAAGTTTATGGAGGAGATGGTATGATGGGATAATGGGATTTTGGTAAGTAACTGATCTTTAAATATTCAGGGTAAATAGGCCAAATCCCCTGAGATGGGATATTAGATGGATGGGATCTGAGTTACTATAGAAAATACTTTCCTGGGTATCTGGATGGTGAATCTTGCCCATATGCTCAGGGTTTAGCTGATTGCCATATTTGGGGTCGGGAAGGAATTTTCCTCCAGGGCAGATTGGAGAGGCCCTGGAGGTTTTTCGCCTTCCTCTGTAGCATGGGGCATGGTTGACTGGAGGGAGGCTTCTCTGCTCCTTGAAGTTTTGAACCATGATTTGAGGACTTCAATAGCTCAGACATGGGTGAGGTTTTTCATAGGAGTGGTGGGTGACATTCTGTGGCCTGCGCTGTGCAGGAGGTCGGACTAGATGATCAGAGTGGTCCCTTCTGACCTTAGTATCTATGAATCTATGAATTAGACTGAACACAGTGAGGGAAGACAATAAACAAAGAGCAGTGGAGGGAGTAGATGTAGATGAACTTTATACCAGTGAAAGATCATGAGTTGGATTTAATGTTAAGTGCTTCTCTCATTAGTTCTAGTTTTTTATGTTTCATTGTTTGAGATAATTTCTCACAGAACAAATGTCATGTAATGTTAGTTAAAGTTGTTCTGTTCTACTTTTAAGAACATTTTCCTCAAACCCTGAAAAGTTAGAAAATAAATGGTTCAGATCAACAACCACGGTTCTGTTTCTCTACCCACACAGGTAAAAAAGCTTACCGATTCTTACCTATTACTGTCTTCCTTTCACAACACTTTATTCCCACCCAAGGCTTCATACACTACCATCAGCCTTAACTCTGACATACATACAAGGACACATATGTTAAATGTATATATTCTTCTTTTAACATATGCTTTTGTTTGGGGATTTCTTTGAATAAAAGACAATAATAAGGCTGACTGAAAAATTTCAAACTAAATATTTTCTAACAGAAAATGAAGTTTCATCTAAATACACATTTTCCATGAGAAAAGATAGATTTTGGTGGAATTTTCCATCAGGAAAATTGAAATGAAAAGTTTTGATTTGGGAATGTTTCATTTCAGTCAAAAATACTGAAACACAACATTTTGACATTTCCAAATAAAATCTTTTCAAAACTTTTCATTCCACAAAGAGTTTTGATATGTCGATTTTTCATCCTGCTTAGGGATGGAAACAGATGTCAAAATATCAGCATTTTCTGTGGGATGGAACTTCTCTGTTTTTGAGAGAATAACTTTTACCATACGTCTCCTTCTTGTAGCCACTGCTGTATAATTTGAACTTGGACACACTTACAAGAAGACATATGTTAAAAAGTTATTTCCCCCCAAAGAAATCCAAAAAGAGAACCATATCTTAAAAGAAGGTTTCAGAGTAGCAGCTGTGTTAGTCTGTATTCGCAAAAAGAAAAGGAGTACTTGTGGCACCTTAGCGACTAACAAATTTGTTTGAGCATAAGCTTTCGTGAGCTACTGTTTTGTGTAAGAAGCTTCATGCAGGTAGCCTGGGTGCTCAGCACCTGAATCTGCGCATCCAGGTTAGCCAACCTAGGGATGAACCTAGCCTGGGTGTGAGCCTAGTCTGAATCTGTATAGCCAAACCTGAGTTATTGTGTCATCACAGTGTCTGTACTTATCCATGTTTCTCTGGGGCCATATCCCATGGTTGTGTGTGCTGAGATGCTCTAGAACACTTCCCCAGTCAACTGGGTCAATTTCAGGAGAATTTGTTTTTTCCTTCTGGGGGAACTGTAGGAAGGTATTGGAGGATTATCAGCACATTTTGCCTGTCTCCTCAATGAAAAGTAGGCAGGTTCCAGCACCAGTGAGTGTGGAACCTGGATTCTAAACCCCACTGCCCAGCCAGCTACACTGGCCCAGATTTAAAGCTCCGCCAAACCCAGATCAGAGGTTTTTCTGTGTGGATGGTGGCTGGTGGGGGCCTGGGTTGGTCTAAAATCCAGGTAAAAGCCCAGGTTAACTCTGTAGGGCAGTATAGATGTACCCCAAGTGTAAAATCCTGATCCCATTGAAGTGAATTGGAGTTTTACCTCAACTTCACTGGGATCAGGATCTCACCCTAAGTCTTGAAATATTTTCTCATGTAGATCTTTGAATATACTCTGACTTCCAGTAAGGTCTGAAATATAAAATAAAATGTGGGATATAAAGTATATTTTGTACACTCCTCAAATGTAAGGTTTTTACTACTACAGTCAGCAACAGCAGATGTGAGCATCATACATGTTAATACAAACAAAAGCTCTGTTTAGTGACAGTTAAGGTTGCATCGAGCTTTGTGCACCAAAGCACAATCTTAAAAGCATGGAAGTCAGAAGTTAAGGGGGAACTCTCATGAATTGTTTGCTATTTTCATGTTTCATGGATAACAGTCCCAACACTGCAAAAGGCTTTTGCTGCCATTTCCAACAGATACAGAAAAGCAACACATACCCCAACTTCATCAAACTCACACTCTAGCACAAAACTTTATCAGTGACCTCATATGCTAGTGTATTAACAGATTGACATATTTGACTGACATAGTCCATGCATTTGGGAAATTACTCTGCCTTCAGGTTGCTGAGATGACTGAGAGTTTCCCATAACTTGTTATTTCCATGCTTTTTAGATTTTGGGCTGGTGGATGGGGTATCTGGATGTTGTCTTACCTGTCACTAAACAAAGCTTTTGTTTCTGGTAAATTGCTAACATATGTACTTGCTGAGTGTAGTAATAATGCATCTGGTGAGTGTACAACATAAATTGTATACAACACATTTCAGTTTCAATTGTGGGCATCTGAGGAAGTAAGAGTATGTTCAAAGATCTACATGATAAAATATTTAGAGACTTACTGTTCCTATGGAGACATATGATAAAAGTATAACTCAGTCATTTAAGATGTGGGGTCTCTTTTTGGATATCTTAGAAAAAAAGAAAAACTTTCAACATATGTCTCCTTTTGGAACATCTGTCAGGATTCAGGCTGTATGGTAACTTATACAAGACGGAGACACAGGTTAAAAGTTATTCACTTTTCTTCAAAGAAATCCTGAAAAGAAAGCGAGTCTTACAAAGAAAGATATTTTTAAAATGTGTCCTCCAATGTATACCAGAGTTAATACAGAACTGTATGGTAGTTTATGATGCATTGGGTGTAATCAATATGTTGCAGATGGTGTCACTGAGTCCTGGGCGATGCTCTGGAACTACTCCATATGAAGCCAGTCAGGACTCTGGGGGAGAATGCCTCCTCTCTGTGAGCATACTGTCTCCAGGGCAAGAAGCTTGCACAGCTTCGACCTTCCTGGGTCTGACCTCGGAGCATTCAGCATCCCCTTTTCACAGTGTGCACTTCCCACAGTGAGTCCACATAGGCGGGGCTCCTGGGGAAGCCAGAGGGCCCTGCACCCCAACTCCGCAGTCATACGTGACTCTCAGCCAGCCAGTAAAACAGAGGGTTTATTAGATGACAGGAACATGGTCTAAAACAGAGCTTGTAGGTACAGAGAATAGGATCCAATAGGATCAGTCAGGTCCATCATGAGGGTGGTTTGGGAGACCAGAACCCAGTTCTGGGCCTCCCTCCATTTCCCCAGCCAGCTCTAAACTGAAACTCCCTCCAGCCCCTCCTCTGGCCTCTGTCTCTTTCCCCTCTGTCTCTTTCCCCGGGCCAGGAGGCCACCTGATCTCTTTGTTCTCCAACTGTTCTTCAGTTGGCACCTTGCAGAGAAGGAGGGGCCCAGGCCATCAGTTACCAGGAGACAGGGTGTCGGCCATTATCTGTGCAGATAGCATCACACTGGCCCTCTAGGGCTCTGCAACAATCACACACCCTTATCCCACCACCTAGATACTTAAGATATGCATAGGGGAAACTGAGGCATCCATACAGTATTCAGAGAAAACATTAAGAACATTAGCACTTTGTCATAGATGATAATAGGTAAGATGTGCTAAGTTCTCTGTAGGTGCAGGCAGAAGAAGTGTGCCTGTTGATCTCACCTATTTATTTTCTTACTTTTCAACATTTGAGGAAAATGGCATCAAAACATGCCATTTGCAAAGAGTGATGCCAAGATAGTGAAGAACACAGCAGCTGCAGTAAGGGTTCGGCTGTGAAGAAATGTATTTGATTAAATGCAGCCACTGCAACTTGGCAAATCTGCTGTCAAACATAAAAGATGGAGGATAATATGTAGTACAGAATGTCCTCACTAGTTAATATGGTGCTTTCAAACGGGTAATGCTGAAGTCAGTGTTGACATTAGAATCAATAGGGTCACTGGAATCTGATGAATTTGCATCCATGTGTTGGCAGGGGTCCAGCTCCCTCCTCCCTCTCTGTTCCCAGACACAGTTCACCGGAAAATAACAGTCCAGAGCCCAATCTGCAGGCAATGTGATGGGTTTCTTGGGGCTAAACAAGCAAGCATATTCCGAAGCCCTTCACACAAGTCGGGCTATCTCTATACGCCAATAGAGCTGTCCTCTTCCTCTCCCCCAACTACAGTTCTATACTCCGATAGAACCCCTTCTTCTTCTAAGCCCTAGGTCCGCACGCCGACGGAGCTTCCTCTTCTCCCCCCTCTTCTTAATTATACTTGTAGTGCCCCTCCCCTGGGCCCACCCCTTTCAATATATGGTCATGTTCCGTTCTGGGGGGTCTTGAGTCTGGGGGTGATAATACCACCTCTTTCGTACCTGATGGGAGGGGTAAGGAGTGGGGTTACTTTTGGCCATGGTCACTCTCACATACTCGGTGTCTCTTCCTTACACCTTCCCGCCTTCCAGCTGCTTGGTTACCATAGCAACCCCTTGCTGGATTCGGTCCCCTTGTCTTCTCTTGTTACTGAAAGGCAAGGCTTTCACTTTGCTTGGGGCAGCCTTGTGCTTTCACTTACATTCTCTTTCTTGCTTATTCAGCCTGTTTAAATTAAAAGCAAGGCCAGAAGCAAGATTATTATTGTTCGGTCTTTACCCTATTTGCTTCACATTCTCTTAACACCAGGCACAGACATAAGTCACTGCCTAGTAGTGCTATGACATAAGTAACATAAGTCACTGCTGGCTAGTAGACACATTCATATCTTCACTGCAGTGCTTCCAATTTGCTGCAGCTCACATCAGTTATGAAGCAAAAAATATTTTTTTCTGAAATTCCAAAATGGAAAACTATAAAGTGGTGTTTGTGTAAACTATAGATATATGCAGAAGTGTATCCATTCATAGATATACACAGGAAGTGTCTTTATGCAGGAAGTTTAATGTAAATTCTCCATCTGTACTCTTGCAAAAAGCTATTTTAAAAAGGGAGACACCAGGGGTCCAATAACAAAACATTTCTATATCTGAAATATTTTAAAGTACATTACTCTCCTACAAATTCCAAATGGACAGAAAATAAAAAGCCCTTCTGCACCCCTATTTTATGTGTTACAGGTTTTTCCTGTAGTAAACCATTTTGCAAATATTCCCATTCATTTCCCACATAGCACAATTCTCTGAGACAACCTTAAGTATGCCTTTGTTACCACTCCACCATAATACTACAAATTAGAGGATATCAGGAGAGAGGGCAGTGATGGAAGACTGACTGAAAAGAATGAGTTTTGAGGAGTGATTTGAGGTAGGAGCACATGGGGTCAAGGAGATTATTCCAGGTATCGAGGACATAGTGAGAAAAGTTGCAGTGTAGCTTACGGGAAACAGTCAGGAAAGTACTGAGATAAGCTGAAGTGGCTGAATGCAGGAGGAGGAAGCCACTATAGATGAGATGGAGACAGGGCAGAGCTGTGGAGGGCCTTGAAGGTGAGGTGAGAGGTTTGAATCTGACACAAGCAGAAAATAAAATCCAGTGAAGATACTTAAGTGGGAGGGGTCGGGGGATGGAATGGCAGCAGCAAGCTGGATGGACCTGAGGGACACAATATAAAACTTGAGGAGACCAGGGGCAGGGGTTGGAGCCATAGTCAAGATTAGAGAGAGATGGCCTGAGGAATTGGCAGTAGGGATGGAGAGAGGGAGGAAAGGACAGGCAGAGCTCAGGGGTCAAATGAATAGCGGTGGGATTGAATGCCTGGTAAGGGTGAGAGTCTTCACAGAAGAGACAACACATGAAGCGATTAGAGTGGATGAAGTCAGGCAAGGATAGGGTGCAGAGGTAGAATAGAAGAAGACCATTGAGGAAGGAAGTGGACAGAGGAGGAGAAGGTGAAGGAGGAGACACTAACGGAGAGGCTGCCAGAGCAACGCAGAAGCAGGAAGGAAAACAATCCAGCACAGAACTAGTTAGTGTGTGTTAATGGTCTACAAGTGCCTCCAGGGGGCAAGCACAATGAGGGAAAGAACTGACCAGGAGGGATTTAGGGGGAAGAATTAGGTATAAAAAAGACCAAGTAGGAGAAAAAATAATTCAGGCTGCTGGTCGTGAATCATTTCCTCACCATGAAGGCCTCTGTTAGTCCCCATTGCTCGAGATATGTGTGGAATGAAGATGGACTGGATGGAACTGCCCTGGGAACTGAACTGAGTGTCACCTACCAAGTCCTTTCCAGTTTTATTTTCTGTGATTCATTCCCATTTTCTCTCACAAGGCGAATCTGGATGTGCTGTCCCATGGGCTGGAAGCCCTTTCAGGCCAGCTGCTACTACTTCTTGAAAGACTTGATGACCTGGGATGACAGTGAGAGGAACTGCACAGGGATGGGCTCCCACTTGGTTGTGATCAACAGAAGAGTTGAGCAGGTAACTTGCTGGGAGTCAGGCTCCTCTGGGCACTCAGAGTGTAGCCCTGGAGAGGATGTTTGGGCTCTGTGTTCTTTCAGTCCTGGGCTTCCTCGTCCGTCACATCCAGCACCTCACAGGGACCCCCACACCTCACAGGGACCCCCATCTCCTACTGTATGCCCAGAGACTGCACCTGGTGGAGATTTTATTTTATTTTTATCCAGGATTTCATCTTCACTCGGGTAAATGGAACAATTACAGGCCACAAACAAAGGAATTACTGTATTGGTCTGACTGATCAGGAGAAGAAAGGACAGTGGCGCTGGGTGGATGGGACTCCATATAACAATACTGCAGCGTGAGTATTTCCTGGGATGGAGACCACTTACCACCCTCCACATAGTTCCAGGGTTAGTATACAAAGTTGTGTGCGTGTGTGTGTGTGTGTGTGTGTGTGAGCACCTTACCCACGACTGGAACAAATTACATCTGGTCTAATAGAGAGAAGATTTACAAAGGGAACATGGATAGAGGCTATGAATGAATTTTAGAGAACAGTGTACTGGAAGAAGAGGCGTGTTTGTGGCTGATACAAGTGTTGCAATTCTCCTTCTCCTCTCATCATTGCCAGTTACAACTCTTTCCTCTGCAATGTTTATAATGATGCATCTCTAACACACGAGCTTCTCTCTTTTACAAGTTCTGGAGACCTGGGGAACCCAGTCATCACATCAATGAGAACTGTGCTGTCGTGTATGTGTTGGGAGAACAAAATGCATATGGTAGCAGGAATTGGAATAACGTCCCTTGTTCCTATGCATTTAATCGAATTTGTGAGACTGCAGCGCTTAGACTTTGAGGAAGAACCCCCATCCTGGATGGGAGACTGGAGAGTCCCCCTATCTCTCTCTTGAGTCAGCTCCCGAGAGATCTGGTGGGAGGGTTTTGATTAGCCCTGGGCTATCATGGCATTGGGCTTATGCGGTGGAGGATGATGTTGGGGCCCAAACTCTCTCACTAGATCAGTGGTTCTCAAACTTGTTCCGCCACTTGTGCAGGAAAGCCCCTGGCGGGCCGGGCTGGTTTGTTTACCTGTCCTGTCCACAGGTTCAGCCAATCGCGCCAGTACATCCCTCGGCCCGCGCCGCTTCCAGCAGCTCCCATTGGCCTGGAACAGCGAACCGCGGCCACTGGGAGAAGCGATCAGCCGAAGCTGCGGACGTGGCAGGTAAACAAACCGGCCCGGCCCGCCAGGGGCTTTCCCTGCACAAGTGGAGGAAGAAGTTTGGGAACCACTGCACTAGATCAATTTTGGAAAAATCTGAAAAATGCTGAAAATATCTAAAGTGGAAAAAGCCAAAGTGCAATGAGCTCTTCCTGTGATGTCATTGAAGCTCCCAGGAGACTGGTGGAGGAGGCAGGCTGGGAAAGGCAGGACCAGTGGGTTTGCCTTGGGAAATCTTGAAAGGAGGTTTCCTGTTCATATTAGCTCTCCCAGTGTTGGTCAAGGTAACAATTTATGTAACTCTTCTGCCCATCAGAGTTGGCAGCAACCAGGGCCGGGTTCAGTATCTAGGGATTCCGTTTCAGTAACACAATGCAAAACCATTCCTGGCTTGCGAGAGGGGAAGGCCAAGAGCTTCTGCAAAACATCCATGAAGGCTCTCATGGGCCTCTGGCTCTCGACAACTCACACTGCTAATAGCTCTTACTCCATCCATGGGTATCAGAGAAACTTCCGGTGCCTGCAGACGCCTGGATAATGCATCCGCATCTACATTGCTTCTTCCTGATCGGTATCGAATGCTGAAGTCATAGCTAACCAAGGCGGCCACCCATCTCTGCCCTGTAGCATCCAGCTTAGCACTTGTTAACACATAAGTCAGTGGATTGTTGTCTGTCCACACCTGGAATTGAGTACCATAAGAGTAGTCCCAAAATTTATCAGTGATGGCCCATTTCAAGACCTAGAACTCCAGCTTGTGGGTGGGATAGCGAGTTTCACTATCAGACAGTCCTCGGCTGGCAAAAGCTACAGGTTTACGTTTGCCTTCCACTTCCTGGTACAGGACTGCTCCCAGACCCTCCAAGCTGGCATCAGTATGTAGGATAAACGGTTTGCTGGGGTCAGCAAAGACTAGGACTGGAGCATGAGTTAGGCAAGTAATGATTTCTCAAAAAGCCCTTTCATGTCTCTCATCCCACCATGTCCCAAATGGTTCGAAGGGGCCATAGTGTCTCCGCTCAGGAGGCTTTGGGGACCTCCCCTTATTCTTGGTCTTAGATTTGTTCTTGCTGGACTGGTATCCCCGGTAAGATTATTCAGAGGTTTTACAATCATAGCATAGTTTTTCACAAATTTTCAGTAGTAGCCACTAAATCCAAGAAAGGTCTTGAGTTCTTTATAGTTACTTGAACATGGACAGATAGTGAGTGCTTCTATTTTAATGGGATCAGTACTCACACCCTCTTGGGACACGATGTGACCCACATACTTCACTGAGGTTCTGCAGAACTGGCATTTGTCAATTGAAAGCTTTAAACCATAATCCTCCAACCTATCAAGCACTTTAAGAAGTCTTTTTTCACACTCCTCCAATGTTCTTCTAAACACAATCAGGTCATCCAAATAAACTAACACTTCCAGTAAATTCATGTCTCCCACAACTTTCTTCATAAGACATTGAAATGTGGCAGGTGCTCCAGAAATCCCTTGGGGCATGCGTTCAAACTGATAAAACTCTAATGGGCAGATGAAGGCTGTCTTCTCCTTATTTTCTTCTCCCAGAGGGATCTGGTAGTATCCACTTCGAAGATCCAACACAGAGAACCACTGGCTTCCCAGCAAACAGTCTAAGGCATCTTGGACTCAAGGCATAGTGTACTGGTTAACTGCAGTACGGCTATTTAGGGTGCAGTAGTCGATACACATCCAGATTTTCCCATTTTTTTTACAGACCATCACAATGGATGAGGCATATGGGCTGCGGGACTCTGTAATGATGCCATTCGCAGCCAGCTCCTGAAGATGATGTCACACATCTTCCATCTCGGAGAGAGCAATCCTCCTAGATCTCTCCCTGAAAGGTCAAGAGTCATGTCGTCTGATGTTGTGCTCTACTCCTTTTGCACATCCCACATCCCTCTCATGCAGTGAGAACACCTTGGATTTTTCACAATGTTTCTTCCTCAGGTGATCTTTCCACTCCTTGGACAATGGTGAATCTCCAAAGTCAAACTTTGCTGGGTCTATTGTCAGAACTTGAGTTTCACACTGAGATTTTACAGTCGACTCAGGCTCAAAGAGGTCTGCTATCTTTTGTCTTTGCTTCACAACAACATCACAACTTGTTTCATTAGCAATCAGTATAATCACCTTTTTCTGGGCTTCAGCCGGTAGGGTTATACCTCCACTGGGGACCAGCACTCCTTCAGGGAGCTCTCCTTCAACTGGCTGCTCTACGATTGCTAATGCACCTTTAGTGCCTTTCAGCCTGGTACTCATGACAAGCACTTCTTGCTCTGTCCTTGCAGGTACTATTAAGGGGGTTGTGCCCTTGTACTTCAGTGCCCCAATCAGTAGCTCATATGTCTCCCTTTTAGCACTCTCAATTTTCCTATAGGCTTCAGCACAAAGCGTATGGATCATCAGAGTATTCAGGTACTGGGCCCCAGCCCACCTTCTGCAGTAATCCGTGAGTACCTTGAAGAGGCTGGAGTTGGTCCCTATCAGCACAGACACATCGGAGGCCCCTTTAGGGTCAGGGCATATTAAGGCAGCTGTGTCTACCTCTTCTCTTACCCCAGCCACCTCCTCTGGGAATTCCTGGTGCACTATGACGTACCCTTGGTCGGGGTATTGATCCATGCAGATCCATCCATCCATCCACACAGACCAAGGCCAGTCAGTGGCTGTATAGGCAGGTGCCTGAGCATCTGTTGGTAGAATGACTGAAATAGAATAGTCACTTGAGATCCAGTGCCAACCCCTGCTTTACACTCCACCCCTTCAATCCTCACCGTGTCCTCTGCTCAAGGCCCTAACAGTCCTGCAGGGATCCCAGCTGGACAGTCTTTTCTGGGGGAATCTTTAAACCCTGCAGGCCTGGGGGGTCCCCGTCCCCAGACCCTCCGGAAGCTATCAGATCTCTCCCAACTGATCCTCAGCTTTCTATACACTAAGGAGGGGTTTTCTTCATTACAGCACTTGGCAGCACTGTGCCCATCCTGACCGCATCGGTAGCAGAAGAACTGTCCTTTCCCCCTTCACCTGAATGGGACGGTGGCTCTAAATGCTGACTTCTCCATCACCACAGTTTGAGGCTCCTTATTCCTGGAAGTCTTAGCTCGGTCAATGGTTCTTTGCAGCTCAGCTATCCATTCTGCCAGGACTTGCATTTGCTGGGCAAGTTCCTTTCTGGTGCTCACCATCAGTATACTGGTCATTTGCAGTGGTGTTGTGCTGGCTGGCTCCAATGTTTGGGCTTCCCAAAACTCACTGGCAGCCTGCCTTTCTTCCTCCTCTCTGACCTCTTTTATCATCTGGGAGTAACTTGGGGGATGTTCCTGTCGTTCTCTTAGCCGGAGATGAAGTAGAATCGGGTTCTGATACTGAGTTCCTCTCATGATTTGAGCCAGTAGTCCAATCCATCTGCTCAGCAGTCACTGCTACCCTCATGACAGCTCTCTGAAGCAGTCTCTCCAGCCTCTGTATGTAGGCTGAAGCCTTCTGGCCCCTTTGCTATCGGGAATTAAGGAACTTACAGAAGCTGTCTTCAGGGCCGTCTACGCTCCCAAAGGTGTGATCAAGGGTCTCTAGGCAGTCCTTCACACTGACCCCAGATGAGCTTCAGGGTGCAGATCACATCTAATGCTGGGCCCCTAAGGCTCTCTATTAGACATCTTCACTTTTCTGCATCTGATACGGCCCATTCCTGCAGCATTTCAGTGGTATGCTCTAACCAGGGTTCAAACTCCTCTTCCCCAGAAAATAACCTTAACTTATGACAAGAGTTTGACATAACATGGGACAACACAACCTTTTCCAACGTTTGCCCCACTGCTTTTGCCCAATCATTGGCCGAGGCTGCAGCCCCTGAGCTAGAGGCTGCTGAGCCGGGCCCAACAAACCTGACTTATTAGCTATTATACAAACAGTAATTTCCTCAAAATATAAACACAATTGTTTCCCAATGTAGTGGATCACTCAACAGGTGCTTGCAAGGGGTACTGACCCAGGAATCCTGGACGAGCCCCCAAAAATGTAACCCTTCTGCCCGTCAGAGTTGGCAGCAACAAGGGCTGGGTTCAGTATCTAGGGGTTCCGTTTCAATAACACAATGCAAAACCAGCTCGAGCCCCCACCCAGTGACCTGGGACAAATTCATTCCACCCCCCTGGGTGCCTCTAAGAGGCAATACTTCCCCTCTCGCAAGCACAGAGTCTGAGTGTAGCAAAAACCTTTTAATAAAGGAGGGAAACAATGCAGTATTATGTTGAGGAAACACCACAAACAGGATTCATAACACTAACCATGAGCAAAAGACCCACTCCCAAGTAAGTTTGGCAGTGTCCTTTTCCCCTCAGGGCCTTAAGTCCAGCAACCCAATAGTCACACACTCCCCTCCCCAATTTCAGTCCTTGATCAGTGCAACCCCCCAGAGTTCAGAAGTTCATCTGCAGAGTATACCTCCCAGCCTGGGTGGAAGTGGAGGGAGGTACGGGGGGCATCTGACATGCTCCGCTGCGCAAGTTGACAGCCAAGTGCCACACCTCTCCATGGGGTTCTACTGCAGTCTTCACCATCAGCCACTCCTCTCCACCAGCTGTCCTGCTAGCCGCTCACCAATATGTCTTCAGCCCCCACCACCACCACTTAACACAGCTCTCAGTGATTTAGCTCTTAGCCCTGGTCTACACTAGGAGTTGAGGTCAAATTTAGCAGCATTAAATTGATTTAACCCTGAACCCGTTCACACGACGAAGCCCTTTTTTTCGATTTAAAGGACTCTTAAAATCGATTTCCTTACTCCATCCCCGACAAGGGGATTAGCGCTGAAATTGGCCTTGCTAGGTCGAATTTGGGGTACTGTGGATGCAATTAGATGGTATTGGCCTCCGGGAGCTATCCCAGAGTGCTCCATTGTGATCGCTCTGGACAGCACTCTCAACTCAGATGCACTGGCAAGGTAGACAGGAAAAGGCCTGCAAACTTTTGAATTTCATTTCCTGTTTGGCCAGCGTGGCAAGCTGCAGATGAGTGCAGAGCTCATCAGCAGAGGTGACCATGCAGCACTCATTAGCAGAGGTGACCATGATGGAGTCCCAGAATCGCAAAAGAGTTCCAGCATGGACCGAACGGGAGGTACGGGATCTCATTGTTGTATGGGGAGAGGAATTCGTGCTATCAGAACTCTGTTCCAGTTTTCAAAATGCCAAAACGTTTGTCAAAATCTCCCAGGGCATGAAGGACAGAGGCCATAACAGGGACCCAAAGCAGTTCCACGTGAAACTTAAGGAGCTGAGGCAAGCCTACCAGAGAGGCAAACGGCCGCTCCAGGTCAGAGCCCAAAACATGCCACTTCTATGATGAGCTGCATGCCATTTTAGGGGGTTCCACCACCACTACCCCAACCGTGTTGTTTGACTCCTTCAATGGAGATGGAGGCAACATGAAAGCCTGTTTTGGGGACGAGGAAGATAGCTCTCAGCAAGCAAGCGAAGAAACCGGTTTTCCCAACAGCCAAGAACTGTTTCTCACACTGGACCTGCAGCCAGTACCCCCCAAACCCACCCAAAGCTGCCTCCCAGACCCGCCAGGCGGAGAAGGGACCTCTGGTGAGTGTACCTTTTTAAATAGTATACATGGTTTAAAAGCACGCATGTTTAATGATTAATTTGCCCTGGCATTCATGGCCAGTACAGCTACTGGAGAAGTCTGTTAACGTGTCGGGATGGAGCGGAAATCCTCCAGTGACATCTCCATAAAGCTCTCCTGGATGTACTCCCAAAGCCTTTGCAAAAGGTTTCTGGGGAGGGCAGCCTTATTCCGTACACCATGGTAGGACACTTTACCATGCCAGGCCAGTAGCACGTACTCGGGAATCATTGGAGAACAAAGCATGCAGTGTATGTTTGCTGGCATTCAAACAACATCCGTTCTTTATCTCTCTGTGTTATCCTCAGGAGAGTGATATCATTCATGGTCACCTCATTGAAATAGGGTGCTTTTCTTAAGGGGACATTCAGAGGTGGCCGTTCCTGCTGGGCTGTTTGCCCATGGCTGAACAGAAATGTTCCCTGCTGTTAGCAACGGGGAGAAGGGAGGGGCTAGCCACGTGATGGGGGGAGGCAAAATGCGACCTTGTAACGAAAGCACAAGTGCTATGTATGTAATGTTAACAGCAAGGTTTACTGTGAAAGAGTGTACCCATTGTTCTGTAAAATGTGTCTTTTTACATACCACAATCTCTTTTTTTTTTGTCCACCAGCTGCCTCTGTTTCCAGGATCACAGGATCTTCTCCTTCCCAGAGGCTAGCGAAGATTAGAAGGCAAAAAAAAAAAACACACTCACGATTAATGTTCTCTGAGCTCATGCTGTCCTCCCACACTGACAGAGCACAGACGAATGCATGGAGGCAGACAATGTCAGAGTACAGGAAAGCACAAAATGACCGGGAGGAGAGGTGGCGGGCTGAAGAGAGTAAGTGGCAGGCTGAAGAGAGGGCTGAAGCTGAAAGGTGGCGGCAGCGTGATGAGAGGAAGCAGGATTCAATGCTGAGGCTGCTGGAGGATCAAACTAATATGCTCCAGCGTTTGGTTGAGCTGCAGGAAAGGCAGCAGGAGCACAGACCGCTGCTACAGCCCCTGTGTAACCAACCGCCCTCCTCCCCAAGTTCCATAGCCTCCTCACCCAGATGCCCAAGAACGCGGTGGGGGGGCCTCCGGCCACCCAGCCACTCCACCCCAGAGGATTGCCCAAGCAACAGAAGGCTGGCATTCAATATGTTTTGAAGTACAGTGTGGCCTTCTCCTTCCCTCCTCCACCACCCCTCCCGGTGCTTCCCTCCTCCCCACCCCTCCCGGGCTACCTTGGCAGTTATCCCCCTATTTGTGTGATGAATTAATAAAGAATGCATGAATGTGAAGCAACAATGACTTTATTGCCTCTGCAAGCGGTGATCGAAGGGAGGAGGGGAGGCTGGTTAGTTTACAGGGAAATAGAGTGAACCAAGGGTGGGGGGTTCATAAAGGAGAAACAAATAGAACTTTCACACCATAGCCTGGTTAGTCATGAAACTGGTTTTCAAAGCTTCTCTGATGCGCACCGCACCCTCCTGTGCTCTTCTAACCGCCCTGGTGTCTGGCTGCGTGTAACCAGTGGCCAAGCGATTTGCCTCAACCTCCCACCCTGCCATAAATGTCTCCCCCTTACTCTCACAGATATTGTGGACCGTACAGCAAGCAGTAATAACAGTGGGAATATTGGTTTACCCTAAGTCAGTAAACTGTGCCAGCACGCTTTTAAACGTCCAAATGCACATTCCACCACCATTCGCACTTGCTCAGCCTGTAGTTGAACAGCTCCTAACTACTCTCCAGGCTGCCTATGTTTGGCTTCATGAGCCATGGCATTAAGGGGTAGGCTGGGTCCCCAAGGATAACTATAGGCATTTCAATGTCCCCAATGGTTATTTTCTGGTCTGGGAAGAAAGTTCCTTCCTGCAGCTTTTGAAACAGACCAGAGTTCCTGAAGATACGAGCGTCATGTACCTTTCCCGGCCATCCCACGTTGATCTTGGTGAAACATCCCGTGTGATCCAGCATGCTTGCAGCACTATTGAAAAGTACCCCTTGCGGTTTATGTACTCACCGGCTTGGTGCTCCGGTGCCAAGATAGGGATATGGGTTTTGTCTATGGCCCCACCACAGTTAGGGAATCCCATGGCAGCAAAGCCATCCACTATTACCTGCACATTTCCCAGGGTCACTATCCTTGATATCAGCAGCTCAGTGATTGCGTTGGCTACTTGCATCACAGCAGCCCCCACAGTAGATTTGCCCACTCCTAATTGATTCCCAACTGACCGGTAGCTGTCTGGCATTGCAAGCTTCCACAGGGCTATTGCCACTCGCTTCTCAACTGTGAAGGCTGCTTTCATCTTGGCATTCTTGTGCCTCAGGGCAGGGCAAAGCAAGTCACAAAGTTCCATGGAAGTGCCCTTACGCATGCGAAATTTTCACAGCCACTGGGAATCGTCCCAGATCTGCAACACTACGCGGTACCCCCAGTCTGTGCTTGTTTCCCAGGCCCAGAATCGGCGTTCCACCGCATGAATCTGCCCCATTAGCACCATGATGCCCACATTGGCAGGGCCCATGGTTTGAGAGAAGTCTGTGTCTGTGTCCTCATCACTCTCATCACCGCGTGGACGTCGCCTACTTGCCCGGTTTCGCTTTGCCAGGTTCTGGTGCTACATATACTGCTGGATAATGCACATGGTGTTTATGTGCTCTTAATTGCCAAAGTGATCTGAGCGGGCTCCATGCTTGCCATGGTATGGCGTCTGCACAGAAAAAAGGCGCAGAACGATTGTCTGCCGTTGCTCTGACGGAGGGAGGGGCGACTGACGACATGGCTTACAGGTTTGGCTTACAGGGAATTAAAATCAACAAAGAGGGTGGCTTTACATCAAGGAGAAACAAAAACAACTGTCACACAGAATGGCCCCCTCAAGGATTGAACTCAAAACCCTTGATTTAGCAGGCCAATGCTCAACCCAATGCTCAACCCACTGAGCTAACCCTCCCCCCAGAATTCTGGTGTATTTCTTGTTTTGATCCATTCCATCTATTTTTTACATCTTTGGCTGGCAGCAGATGGTGAAGTAGGACTGCTAGCCATCCTCATCTCCTGCCTACTCGCCATCAGACGGTATAATAGGACTGCCAGCAGGACTAAAGAGAATGACCTGGTCGAGTCACTCCTATTTTAGTCCCTGCGCCCATGTCTTCCCAGGCACTCCTGACCGACCTTACCGAGGTGACCAGGAGCACCTCAGACACGATGATGATGGTTTTCAGGCCTATTGCACCGTCTGCTGCCACAAGGCAATAGGTTGCTGCTGTGTAGCAATGCAGTACCGCGTCTGCCAACACCCAGGAGACGTACGGTGACAGTTAGCTGAGCGGGCTCCATGCTTGCCCTGGTATGGCGTCTGCACAGGTAACTCAGGAAAAAAGGCACAAAACAATTGTCTGCCATTGCTTTCACGGAGGGAGAGAGGGAGGGAGGGCCGGACGACAGGTACCCAGAACCACCTGCAACAATGTTTTTGCCCCATCAGGCATTGGGATCTCAACCCAGAATTCCAATGGGCGGCGGAGACTGCGGGAACTGTGGGATAGCTACCCACAGTGCAACACTCCGGAATTCAACGCTAGCCTCGGTACTGTGGAAGCACTCCACCGAGTTAATGCACTTAATGCACTTAGAGAATTTTGTGTGGGGACATACACAATCGACGAGAAAAAACAGGTTTCAGAGTAGCAGCCGTGTTAGTCTGTATTCGCAAAAAGAAAAGGAGTACTTGTGGCACCTTAGAGACTAACAAATTTATTTGAGCATAAGCTTTCGTGAGCTACAGCTCACTTCAAGACATCCGATGAAGTGAGCTGTAGCTCACGAAAGCTTATGCTCAAATAAATTTGTTAGTCTTTAAGGTGCCACAAGTACTCCTTTTTTTTTAGTGAATAGCTAGTATTCCTAGTAATTACTGTCTGTGATAAATATTCACAAGTGGTGTGTGAGCAGAAGAGCTGGAAAACCACTGTAAAAACCCCAAACTGTAGAATTATGGCCACTAATTCTTGTCAACAGTTTAAACATATTCTTACTGGAACAAAACAAATCAACGATAGTGTAAGAGCCATAAATACTCTGCTGTGCTGAGGTGCAGAAAGAGGGCAGAATTTCACCCAACACTCTGATCCTAAGACTGTACCTCCAAGGCATTCTAGTTCTCATCTCACCAGGGAGCCAGGGCAGGGTTGGTTCCTGCAGCACATTCTCCACTTCCTTATCTCATCCTGCTTTGAATGACTTGAGCAATGGGGTTTCCACCACTTCCTTTGAAGAGGTCTCAGTCCTGTTAATAGATTTAGAGAACGAATGTCTGATGCTGGGTAGATGGTTGTTTCCTGATGGGGTCTTAACTTTTTTTCTCTGAATACTATAAAGCTTTCTTTCATACATGGTGACTTTAGACTGTATCTATTGACATCTTTATCTTAATAAAGTCACATCTTAATACACAGAACCTAAGCTGGTTGATTCCTGGGCACCAAGCTCGACCTCATACAAAGTTTGAGTTCCCCAATGTGCTGGGATGAAATCTTACTCAGTCTCCCTCATTTGTATTGTGCAGCACAGCCCTTGCTTGTCCTCCCATGACCTGGGCCCCAGCTCTGCCAATGCCCCTCAGTCCTCCCCTGCAACCCTCTTGCTGTTCCAGTCCTGGGTTCTCCACACAGCTCTGCCAATGCTCCTCAGTCCTGCCCTGCAGCAGAATCTGCTGTTTCAATCAAAGGCTTCCCACACAGCTTCATCCTATCATAAGAATGGCCATACTGGGTCAAACCAAAGGTCCATAGCCCAGTATCTTGTCTTCTGACAGTGGCCAATGCCAGGTGCCCCAGAGGGAATGAACAGAACAGGTAATCATCAAGTGATCCATCCCCTGGCACCTACTCCCAGGGCTACACACGGGGCTCCTATTTCTTTCAGTCTCATAGGTTTTAAGAATAGTAGATGGATAGATTAGATAGATAGTATAAAGGTTTATTGCAAACAGACCCTAGTATTCAGAGCCAACTATTGTCTCAAATGATGCACCAACTAAAAAGACCCAGGAAATGCTCATACCTCCTAAGTAACACTCATACTGTATAAGGGACACCTAGGGTGGCCATACATCCTGTTTTGGCTTGGACAGTGCCTTTTTTAAGCCCTGTCCTGGCCATCCTGAATTTTTTGGCAAAATTGGGCATTTGTCCTTTGCTTTTGACAACTGATCATCAGTTGGCAAGAGCAAACTGGATGGGAGGGGGCCTTAAACCAGCCCTGTGCAGTGTCCCATTTTCCCTTTGGGAAAATATGGCCACCCTACAGACACCTGATATAAGGAGGCTTGAGCTCCCTGATCAGTCATGTTGGAGCACTGAGGGGGAGTAGGAACCAGTTCCTCATTCCAGATGGAGTTCAAATGTCTAAACTGGCTGAGTCACATGTAACTCTCTCAGGGTACAGGAGGGGAGCAAGTGGATTCAGCAGCTGAGGGAGGTAAGCAGGGCAGTCCTATTCATGGCCAGCAGGAGGAGACTGTTGGTACAGCACCCTAGGTGATCCCACTACCTGCTGTTTCATAGTCATTCTTCAGTACACGCCAGGCATCTCCAGCATCCCCGACACATTTATACCTTGTCCACATGGGGAAGTTAGTGCGCACTAAGCTATAGTGTGACTTTAAAGTGCACTAGCTACTCTGCACTAACTCCCTGTGTGGACACTCTTACTGTGCACCAAGAGTGCCCTCGGGAAGTTTGGCTTGATGCACTTTTAAAGTGTATTAAGCTAGTGTGCAAAGACTTACTCCTGGGACATCCTGTAAGGGGTCTAATGGGGCTGTGTTTCATTCAGGGCTCCCTCCCTAACTGTTCCTTCAGCTAGAGGGGCTTGTTCCCCCCAGTCCTCAAAAGAGGTTGTGGGGCTGAAATCCAGCTCTCAGGAGCCCCACATGGGATCAGATGGATGTCTAGGCCACCCAGTTGGAGGCCCTGTGTCTTCCTTGGGTCCTGGGTCCCCTGCATCTAACCCTCATCTCCTCCAACCACCACCCAACCCAGTACAGCAGCGCCATGGGAGTCAAGATGCCAGTGCTTTCACAGCCAGTGCCTGCTCAGGGGACACCCATGAAGAGGGATTCTCGTCTCAGGGCATAAGGGATAGGGTGAGCAATAGAGCCCAGGGTGGCATTATCTACCCCGGAGAAACCCTAAAGGACCCATAGGAGAGGATGTGTGTCACTATCCACGTCTCAAAAGCCAATCCTGGACTAGAGAGCTATAGGTGGGGTCTAGCGGAAAATTGAGTCAGAGATGGCTTACCCAGCCACTGAGGAGATCCACACAGGGAGGGTCCCACTGACTTTGGGGTAGGGGGGACCATGAGATTCTGTGGGGTGCAGAGGAGGGACGTTCCTTCTCTCTATACCTTTGAGAGGTTCATGTTTGGCTCATTTTAGTTTCACTTCATGTTCCTCTCTCAGTATTTTTCCCCGTGATAAGAAGGCAGCAAACCCTCAGCTTCCCTTTGCGCCCACTCAGTGGGGTTCCTCAAACTCCAGTGCTGCTTGCCAGTCCCAGCAGAGAATTTATATGCTCTTTGTTTGTGTCTGACCACCTCCTCCTCAGCTCAGCATCCCCATGCTGGTGACTACATGTGAAACCTGAAGTCACTGACTAGAGAGTGAGGTCTGGGAGAGGCCATGAGCCCAAAAGGGGAAACCAGTCCCGGAACTACAGGTGACAAGGAGGATTTTATCTCTGCTCTGCTGGGGGATGGATGATGGTAATGACGGCTGGCAAAGGGAATGGCCAAAGACCGATGGAGAAGTCAGAACAATAGAAGAACCTTACAGAAATGGGTGATCCAAGGAGAGAGAGCATGAGATGGAGGTGTGGCGAGGGAAAGGAAGGAGAGAGGGACAAGAACTGGGGGTGAGATGGGAAGGAAATTGGCAGGGGAGAGAGGAGAGAAAAGCCAAAGCAAAGAAGGGGAGCAAGAATGAAATTTGGAAAAGGAAGAAGTGGAACAGAAGCAGTGAAGGAACAGACAGTGAGGAGAGAGAAGAGGAGATCAGTAGAAGAAAACAAAAGACAAAAGAGTAAATGGGGGAGAAGAAAAGATGGTTCCTGTGAGCACACAAGAGGAAAACCTATCAAGTGCCTCCAGGCACTGTGCTAGAAACAGACCCTCCTGCTCCTTTGGCTCTGATCTGTGTGATTGCTGCCTGGTGTATTTCAGCCCCTGCAGAGAAGAGGGGAGGCTGCCCCTGGGTCGTTCCTGTGATCTCCATCCTGATCCTCAGCGTCTGTTTCATCTCCAGCATCCTTGGAGGGTTCTGGCTGCTGCTTATTGAACTGGATTGGAAAGAACAGCAAATAAAATGCAATAAGCAGGGATTGTATGGCTCTCTGGGGGATTGGTTCCCCCCCTCTGTGGGGGGTATTATGAAAGGATCTGTCCTGCTTTTTCCCTCAGCCCTAACTTACAAAAATAAAGAAGTTCCCAGTGAAATGAGTGGCTGGTACATTCAGAACAAGTAAAGGGAAATGCACGTTCACATACCTGTTGATGGATGGTGGAACTCACTGCTGCAGGGGGTCATTGAGTCAGATATAATAACTGGGTTTAAAGAGCGGCTGGATACATTTATGAGGAGCAGTATCATTGGTGCTGCTGCTAGCATGGATAGAGGTACTAGTTGACCCGTTTCAGGGCATGATCTGGTCACTGTGGAGGTCAGGTAGAATCCCCCTTTCCTCCAGTCTGGTATCATACTGCACAATGAGGCACAAGATGTGAGGATGAGCCTTCCTGTGGGGCACTTGGCAAGAGACAGACCAAGAGTCTGTTCTCACCCTCCAGATCCGGTCCCCCTCTCCCACTGGCTAGTGCTGTAATTCTGGTTTTCATCCTGTCCATGTCTATAGTTACCTGGCACTGGGACACTAGGACATGGCACGAAGAGCAAGAGAAACTGTCTTGGCTGCTCCGGTATCTGAAGGAAAAAACTTGTGTCTCAGAGGGTCAGGCAGGGAAAGGTCAGCATGAATGAAAGTCAGCAAAAATGACTCCTCACCATATACAATTCCCTTCCTTTCTGAGACCTGGAATCTGATTTAAACTCCTGTGTAGACTGAAGAGATCCTCACCTTGGGTGGGGCTAGTAACCAAGTGAGATCACACAAACCAGCCAGTTGAGCCCTGCCTTATGTGGATGGGTAAACAGGCAGTAACACAGCAAGAGCTGGAGGGAGTGGTGCTGGAGGCTCAGTAGCAGGTGCTGTTCTCTCTCAGATAGTAAGGATAGTCTATTTTGGGAGAATTTTCCATCGGGAAAATCAAAAGGTTTTGATTTGGGTAATGGCTAAACATTTAGTTTTCTGTTTGCTGGTGCCTTGTTAAAGACTGCAATGATCAGCTCTGCTATTTGAAGTCTGAGTGGTTAATTGCTCCCAGCTGGTGACGAACACAGGTCGTCCTGTGACTATCTCCTTAAGCAGCTCTCTCTGTAGGGGGGGAAAAAGCTGCATGATCAGGTAGACTTCAACTTGAGTGACATATGCTAGAGGTCTCATGCTGCCAAGACTAAGTCTTGGAATATCTAAATATTATAGATGACAATTTCCTGAACTCAAACAGTTTTGCATCCACCATGAGGGAATTCTATATTAAAAAATTTTTCTTGACCAATGAAGAATTGATCACAGCATTAAAGATTAATGGTGATTTAGATACAAATGATCATGACTTGATCAGATTCATAATATGCAAACAGAATAAAGTCAAAACCAGTAATATATATATATATATATATATATATATATATATATATATATATATATATATGTGGTGCTAAAAGAACCAATTTCACAAAGCAATTATGAGCCAAATGCACTGGGAGGAAGAACCTAATCAGGAAAATGTGACTGAAAATTGGGAATTGTTTAAGAACACTTTACTAGATGCCTGAAAAGCCACAATACTACACTCGAGGAAGAAAGTCATATTGGTTAAAATATTTACCTGGTTTGGAGGGGAAGTGAAGGTAGCTATAAAAAATAATATAAAACAAATGAAAGAAAGTGGAAGTTGCAAGTAATGAATATATATATCAGAAACTAGGTGTTAGGGGGCTTTCCCTTCACACACACACACACACACACACACACACACACGGTTCTTGTCACGCAGACAGAAAGCAGAAGATGGGAAGTCTGAAGTGCAGGCAATGCGATGTTTATTGGGGTTAGTTTCAAGAAAGCATATCCATAGCTCTGATCCCACAGAGCCTTGTTTCCCAGTGTCCTTCCCCCCCCTCCCTACACCCCCCTTAGCAGGCATAAATATACCTGTAGTGCATACCCTTTCTTCCACCTCTTACAATTTATGGTCATGTTCCATTTTGGGAGGTTGTGCATCTGGGGGCTTCATCCCACCTTTTTTGTATCCCATGAGAGGAGTAAGGAATGAGGAAAGGGGACAGGTATTTCTTTGGCCTGAGTGTTTCTTATACCTTCCCCTCCCACCCCCTTGCCTCTTCCAACTGGTTGCTTGACCTTGCCTTGAGATAGGAGTCGAGGCAGTCTTCAAGTGTGCGCTCATATATTGTACTCCCACCATACCCAGTAACACTTTTGCTCTATCCCTTATCTTTCTCATTATACTAACAAACCCATCTGGCTGGGCAGAAGCAACACACAGTATCGTTGGTCACACATATTAGTAAGGATGTAAGTGTATCAAAAAATCAAACTGGCAAACAAGACCCAAAATTCTATCTCAGGCAAATATATAGGCCTGAATCACTAACACTTCTAACACTAGGAATTATAGAAAATTGATAACAGAAGCAAAGGGACACAAGGGGAAATTTATGGCCAGCAGAGTTAAGGACTATAAGTAGTTTAAATATATTGGGAAGCCTAACAATGGTATTGTACCTTTACTAGATGGAAATGGTAGTTATCAAAATAATGCAGAACAGACTGTTTATTGAACATTTCTGTTCTGTATTTTGAGGGAAAAACAGATGATGCAGTCATATCCTATATCATATCCATTCCACTAATAACTCAGGTGAATGTTAACCAGCAGCTACTAAAATTGGACATTGTAAAATCAGCAGATCCAGATAACTTGCATCCAAGAGTCTTAGAAGAGTTGGCAGAGAAACTTGCTGGACTGTTAATGATGACTTTCAATAAGTCAGTGAAACACCAGAGAAGTTTTAGAAGACTGGAAGAAAGCTAATGTTGTGCCAATATTTTAAAAGTGTAAATGGGATGACCTGTCTAATTATATGCCTGTCAGTCTGACTTTAATTCCAGGCAAAATAATGGAGCAGCTGAGAGAGGAATTGATTAATACGGAACTAAAGGTGGCATAGGCACTGACTTCCTAATTTTCCCAGGGGTGCTCGATTCCAGCTTTGCCACAGGCCCCGCCCCCACTCCACCTCTTTCTCCAAGACCCCACCCCACCTCTTCCCACCCCCTCCCTCCAGCACCTGCACGCTGCTATACAGCTGATCTGCAATGAGCAGGAGGTGCTGGGAGGGAGGGGGAGGAGCTGATTGGCGGGGCCGCTGGTGACTGCTGAGCACCCACTACTGTTTTCCCATGGGTGCTCCAGCCTCAGATCACCCACGGAGTCAGAGCCTATGAAAGGTGGGTTATAAAGTTAATGACAAGCAACATGAGTTTATGGAAAATAAATCCTGTCAAACTAGATATTACTTCTTGTGAGATTACAAGTTTAGGTGATAAAGGTAATAGCGTTGATGTAATATACATAAATTTTGAGAGGCATTTAACTTGGTACTGCATGACGTTTTGATTAATAAACTTGATCAATATATTTAATATGACACATATTAAATAAATTAAAAACTGGCTAACTGATAGGTCTCAAAATGTAATTGTAAAGGGATCATTGAACAGGTGTTTTTCCAGTGGGATCCTGCAGGATCAGTTCTTGGTGCTACGCTATTTAAAATTTTTATTAATGACCTGGAAGAAAACATAAAATCATCACCAATCAAGTTTGCAGATGACACAAAAAATGGGGGGAGTGGTAAATAATGAAGAGGACAAGTCACTGATTCAGAGCAATCTGGATTGCTTGGTAAACTGGGCACAAGCAAATAATATGTGTTTCAATAAGGCTAAATGTACATGTATACATCTAGGAAAAAAGAATCGGGGACTCTATCCTGGGATGCAGTAACTCTGAAAAAGATTTGAACATGTGCTCTCAGTACAACACTGTGGCCAAAAAAGATAATGCAATCCTGAGGTGCATAAACAGGGGACTCTTGAATAGGAGTAGAGAGGTGATTTTACCTCCATATTTAGCACTGGTGAGACTGCTGCTGAAATACTGTGTCCAGTTCCAGTGTCAACGAAGATGTTGATAAATTGAAGGGATTCAGAGAAGAGCCAAGAGAATGATTAAAGAATTGGAAAACATGCCTTATAGTGATGGACTCAAGGAGCTCAACCTATTCAGTTTAACAACGAGCAGGTTAAGGAATGACTTGATTACAGTCTATAAGTATCTTCATGAGGAACAAACATTTAACAATGGGCTCTACAATCTAGCAGACAAAAGTATAATAAGGCTGGAAGATGAAACTAGACAAACTCAGAGTGTAAATAAGGCATATATTTTTAACAGTGAGGATAATTAACTATTGGAACAATTTAACAAGGATTCTGGTCGAGTCCCCATTACTGACCATTTTTAAATGAAGATTGGATGTTTCTCTAAAGGACATATGTTTGGGGAAATTCTATGGTCAGTGTGATACAAGAGGTCGGACTAGATGATCACAATAGTCTCTTCTGGCCTTGAAATCTATGAAAAAACAGTTTCAATTGAAAATGTCAAAATGAAATGTTTGGTATTTCTGAATCAAAATATTTCAGAACTTTTTGTTCCTCAAAGTTTCAATATTTTGACTATTCATCCTGAGTCAGGATAAAAAGAAATGTCAACATAGTGGCATTTCCCTACGGCTGAAAATTCATTTTCTCTCTCTCTCTCTCTCTTTTTTTATTTTATTTGCTGTTTCTTTTTTACCTCTCTAAAAAAATTATTTTTTAACATCTAATTCTTGTAATTTATGCAGCCTTAACTCCAACACACATACAAGGAGAGTTGTATAAAACAATTCAATTAACCGAAAATGATACATGTCTAAAATAAAATTGAAGTAAAACTGAAAACAAAAAGTTGTTTTTATTTGAAAAATCAAACTCTTCCATTTGGAAAAAATTGTAATGAAAAGTTTCATTTTTTTCAGAATTTGTTTTCTTTTTGACCAAAACAATCTGGTGGATTTGACACAAATTCACTAAATGTTTTGCAAAAAGAAAAGGAGTACTTGTGGCACCTTAGAGACTAACAAATTTATTTGAGCATAAACTTTCGTGAGCTACAGCTCACTTCATTGGATGCATTTGGTGGAAAATACAGTGGGGAGATTTATATACACACACAGAGAACATGAAACAATGGGTTTTATCATACACACTGTAAGGAGAGTGATCACTTAAGATGAGCCATCACCAGCAGCGGGGGGGGGGGGGGGGAACCTTTCATGGTGACAAGCAAGGTAGGCCATTTCCAGCAGTTAACAAGAACATCTGAGGAACCGTGGGGGGTGGGGTGGGGGGGAGAAATAACATGGGGAAATAGTTTTACTTTGTATAATGACTCATCCATTCCCAGTCTCTATTCAAGCCTAAGTTAATTGTACCCAGTTTGCAAATTAATTCCAATTCAGCAGTCTCTACGGAGTCTGTTTTTGAAGTTTTTTTGTTGAAGGATAGCCACCCTCAGGTCTGTAATCAAGTGACTGGAGAGATTGAAGTGTTCTCCGACTGGTTTTTGAATGTTATAATTCTTGACGTCTGATTTGTGTCCATTTATTCTTTTACGTAGAGATTGTCCAGTTTGACCAATGTACATGGCAGAGGGGCATTGCTGGCACATGATGGCATATATCACATTGGTAGATGTGCAGGTGAACGAGCCTCTGATAGTGTGGCTGATGTGATTAGGCCCTGTGATGGTGTCCCCTGAATAGATATGTGGACAGAATTGGCAACAGGCTTTGTTGCAAGGATAGGTTTCTGGGTTAGTGGTTCTGTTGTGCGGTGTGTGGTTGCTGGTGAGTATTTGCTTCAGGTTGGGGGGCTGTCTGTAAGCAAGGACTGGCCTGTCTCCCAAGATCTGTGAGAGTGATGGGTCATCCTTCAGGATAGGTTGTAGATCCTTGATGATGCGTTGGAGAGGTTTTCCTAATGTGGTGATGGCTAGTGGCATTCTGTTATTTTCTTTGTTGGGCCTGTCCTGTAGTAGGTGACTTCTGGGTACTCTTCTGGCTCTGTCAATCTGTTTCTTCACTTCAGCAGGGTGGGTATTGTAGTTGTAAGAATGCATGATAGAGACCTTGTAGGTGTTTGTCTCTGTCTGAGGGGTTGGAGCAAATGCGGTTATATCGTAGAGCTTGGCTGTAGACAATGGATCGTGTGGTATGATCTGGATGAAAGCTAGAGGCATGTAGGTAGGAATAGCGGTCAGTAGGTTTCCGATATAGGGTGGTGTTTATGTGACCATCGCATATTAGCACCGTAGTGTCCAGGAAGTGGATCTCTTGTGTGGACTGGTCCAGGCTGAGGTTGATGGTGGGATGGAAATTGTTGAAATCATGGTGGACTTCCTCAAGGGCTTCTTTTCCATGGGTCCAGATGATGAAGATGTCATCAATGTAGCGCAAGTAGAGTAGGGGCATTAGGGGATGAGAGCTGAGGAAGCGTTGTTCTAAGTCAGCCATAAAAATGTTGGCATTCTGTGAGACCATGCGGGTACCCATCGCAGTGCCGCTGATTTGAAGGTATACATTGTCCCCAAATGTGAAATAGTTATGGGTGAGGACAAAGTCACAAAGTTCAGCCACCAGGTTAGCCGTGACAGTATCGGGGATACTGTTCCTGATGGCTTGTAGTCCATCTTTGTGTGGAATGTTGGTGTAGAGGGCTTCTACATCCATAGTGGCTAGGATGGTCTTTTTAGGAAGATCACCAATGGATTGTAGTTTCCTCAGGAAGTCAGTGGTGTCTCGAAGATAGCTGGGAGTGCTGGTAACGTAGGGCCTGAGGAGGGAGTCTACATAGCCAGACAATCCTGCTGTCAGGGTGCCAATGCCTGAGATGATGGGGCATCCAGGATTTCCAGGTTTATGGATCTTGGGTAGCAGATAGAATACCCCAGGTCGGGGTTCTAGGGGTGTGTCTGTGTGGATTTGTTCTTGTGCTTTTTCAGGGAGTTTCTTGAGCAAATGCTGTAGTTTCTTTTGGTAACTCTCAGTGGGATCAGAGGGTAATGGCTTGTAGAAAGTGGTGTTGGAGAGCTGCCTAGTGGCCTCTTGTTCATAATCCAACCTATTCATGATGACGACAGCACCTCCTTTGTCAGCCTTATTGATTATGATGTCAGAGTTGTTTCTGAGGCTGTGGATGGCATTGTGTTCTGGTTGTTTTGGTTGGCCCAAATCTGCATTTTTTTTTTTTTGGTGAAAAAATTTCATTCAAAAAACTTTGCCCAACTCTATACACAAGAGGAAGAAAGATGTTAAAAGTGTTTTCTTTTTTCTGAGAATTCCAAAAAGAGAGCAATAACTTAAAAGTGTAGCTCCTTCTTTTAAGAATTTTCCCACAGAAACAATAAGGGTGAAATCCAGGGCCTATTGAAGTCAATAAGAATCTTGCCATTCAGTTTAATAAAACCAGCATTTCACCCTACGTGCCTAAATATTTCATCTAAATCTGTGGTGATAATCTGATTTCCTCTAAGGCCCAAAATAAAATAAAATAAAATGTGTCATTAAACTTTAACAGTGACCTCTGACCTTCATGTATCAACAGATCAGCCCTTCTGACTTTTGGACATTCCATGCATTTGGGAAGTTATTCTGCCTTAATGTTGCTGTGATCACTGTTAAGGTTTTGTGTTGGGTGCAAGTTTGATGAAGCTGGGGTACGTATTGCTTTTCAGTATCTGTTTGCGATGGAAGCAAAAGCCTTATGGAGTACTGGAGTATGTTACAGACAACATGAAACAGGAAAGAAATGCAGGAAACCTTGCTGTTAACTTATTTCCATGCTTTTGAGGTTCTAAGATGATGGGTGGGGTGTATCTTGATGCAGCCTTAACTGTCACTAAACAAAGCTATGTCTTGTATCGATATGTAAATTGCTCACATACCTTGTTGCCAAGCGTAGTCATCAAAACCTTACAGTTGATGAATCTCCAAAATAGATTTTATACAACGTAGTTATATTTTCGACATTAGAGCAAGTCAGATTATATAGAAATAAATGTGAAAAAAATATTCCAAGAGTTACTGTTTTAACAAGACTTTTTTTTTAAAAGTTCAATTCATCCTAGTAAGATACAGTTCTCTTCGGATTTAGTAGGTTGGGGGAAAACTCTCCCATGTATGTATGTCAGAGTTCAGGATGTATGATAGTTTGTACAAGAAAGAAACACTGGTTAAATATTTTCTTTTCGTCAAAGAAAATCTCAATGCAAAGGCATATGTTAAAAGCACATTTAACATATGCATCTTTCTTATATGCATGTTGGAGTTAAGGCTGACTGGTAGTTTATGAAGCCATGGATGTGAACAATGTGCAGTGGAAGGAGGATAGGAATTGGTAAAAGTTGTAAAGTTTTCTGTTGGTGTCAGTAGAGAAACGGAAGTATGGTTGTTGACCTGAAAGGGTTTATTTTCTAGCTTTTCACAGTGTGAAGAAATTGTTGTTAAAGTAAAACAGTACAATCATAAATAACAAAAAACTAAGATTTTTCTGTGTGAATTTTCCTATTTTTAAAAGCAACCGTGTAAACTGGACATCAGAAATAAAAAGTAAATACATTGCCTTACAAAGAACAATGCCAACATACTCAAGAACACAGTGGCTGCAGTGAGTGGTCAGCTATGGAGAAATGTTGACATTCAATTAAATGCAGTCACTGCAACTTGGAAAATGTGTTGCCACACATAAAAGACATAGTAGGGCAATGTGTGGTAAAGAATGTCCTCCTCAATTAATGTGGCACTTCCATATTAACAATGCTGAAGCCAATGTTCACATTAGAATCTACATATGATGGCATATGATGAATCTTCTTCCATGTATATATATATATATATATATATATATATATATATATATATATATATATATATATATATGTCTAGCAACATAGGTTGCTGGCTAATACACACTGTCATATCTTTACTGCAGTGCTTCCAAATTGGCACAGCACACATCAGTTATGAAACGAAAAATATTTTTCTCTGAAATTCCAAAATGGAAAAATATATAAATGGTATTTGTGTAAAGTATAGATAGACACGGGAAGGATATCTCTATGGGAAGTTTATTCTAGATTCTTTCATGTATACTCTTAAAAAAGTGAGACACTGGGGCTCCAATAACAAAACACATTCATTTCTATATCCAAAATATTGTTAAATACAGTTACTCTCTTACAGATTCCATTTAGACAGAAAATTAAAAGCCCTGCTACACTCTATTTTATGTGTTCCAGTTTTTTTGTATAGTAAAATATTTAGCAGATATTCCTATTCTTTTCCCATTAAATACAAATTTCTGATGCAACCTCAACTATGGTTTCATTACTGACCCACCATAATATCACAAATTAGAGACAGTCAGGAGAGAGGGCAGTTGTGGAAGACTGACTGAAAGGAATGAGTTTTCAGGAGTGATTTGAGGCAGGAGCACATGGGGTCGAGGAGGATATTCCAGGTATCAAGGGCATAGTGAGAAAAGGTGCAGAGTTGCTTGTGGAAGGACAGAAGAGCAAAGAGATAAGCTGAAATGGGTGAACACAGGAGCAGGAGGCAACTATAGATGAGATGGGTCAAAGCTCTGAAGGATCTTGAAGGTGAGGTGAGTGTTTTGAATCTGACACAAAAGAAGAACAAAAGCCAATGAAGAGACTCAGGTGGGGAGGGATCAGGAGATGAAATGGCAGCAGCAAGCTGGATGGATTTGAGGGCATAATATGAAACCTGGAGATGTTACAGAGGGGTAGGTGCAGCAGTCAAGATTAGAGAGAGATGACCAAGGCATGGGCTGAGGAATTGGCAGTAGGGATGGAGAGAGAGGGAGGAAAGGACTGGCAGTGTTGGGCAAGCACCTGGATGTGAGGATAAAGAAGAGAGAGAGACAGAGGGGTCAAATATGACACAGAGGTTGCAAGCCTAAGTGGCTGAGAGGATGGTGAAATAGTTGTCAATGATATAGAAAGGAGCAGAAGAGGGTTTCACTGTGGGAGCTCTGGGTCAAATGGAGAGAGGTGGAATTGAATGGAGGGTATAATTTTTGTACCAACATAGCAAAGACAACATATGAAGCCATTTGGGTTGATGAGGTCATCTATGGGGAAGGGTGTAGATTGAGAAGAGAATGAGACCAGTGATGGATCCATGAATGAAATGGATAGAAGGGGAGAAAGTGAAGGAGGAGACACTAAGGGAGAGGCTGCTGGAGCAAGCACAGAAGTAGGAGGGGTGTAGTTGAGCACAGAATTGGTTATTGTGCATTATCCGTCTACAAGTATATAGAGGGAGAAAGCACCAAAGTGGGGAAGGAATTGATTGGGAAAGGTTTTAGAGGGGAAATTTTAGTATAAAGAGGAAGAAGAAGTAGTAGAAAAAAATCCCAGTCTGGAGGTGATGAATCATCACCTGAGTCATCATAGAAATGTAGGTCTTGAAGGGAACTTGAGAGGTCATCTAGTTCACTCCCCTGCACTAAGGCAAGACTAAGTATTATCTAGATCATCCCTGATAGGCGTTCATCTGCCCTAATCTTTAAAACTTCCAGTGACAGAGATTCCACAACCCGCCTAGCCTAGGCAATTTGTTCCAGTGCTTAACTACCGTGGCAGCTAGGAAGCTTTTCCTAATGTCTAACCTAAATCTCTCTTGCTGCAACTTAAGCCCAGTACTTCTTGTCCTGTCCTCAATGCGTAAGGAGAACAATTTATCACCCTCCACTTTATAACAACCTTTCACATACAGTACTGAAGACTGTTATCATGTGTTCCCTCAGTCTTCTCTCCAGACTAAACAAACCTAATTATTTCAATTTTTCCTCATAAGTCGTGTTTTCAAACGTTCTCAAACGTTGGTATTGGTGAGCCCTTTCACATAGCAAGCCTCTGAGTGTGACCCCCTTTATAAATTAAAACCACATTTTTTATATTAAACACTATTATGCTGGAGGCAAAGTGAGGTTTGGGGGTGGAGGCTGACAGCTCATGACCCCCACATAATAACCTCATGACCCCCTGAAGGGTCACGACCCCCAGTTTGAGAACCCCTGTTTTAGACCTTTAATCATTTTTGTTGCTCTCCTCTGGACTTCGTCCAATTTGTCCACATCTTTCTCAAAGTGGGGTGCCCAGAACTGGACACAATACTCCAGCTGAGGTCTTATCAGTGCAGACTAGAGTGGAAGAATTATTCCTCATGTCTTGCTTACAACAATTCTGCTAAAACATCCCAGAATGATGTTTGCTTTTTTGCAGCAGTCTTATATGGTTAACTTATATTTAGTTTGTGATCCATTATAACCCCCAGATCCTTTTATGCAGTACTCTTTCCTAGGCAGTCATTTCCCATTTTGTGTATGTATGCAACTGTTTATTCCTTCCTGAGTGTACTACTTTGCATTTCTCCTATTGAATTTGATCTTATTTATTACAGACCAATTCTTCACTTTATCGAGATCATTTTGAATTTTAATTCTGTCCCCAAAGCACTTGCTCCTCCCAGCTTGGTATCATCTGCAAACTCTGTAAGTGTACTTTCTATGCCATCATCCAAATCACTGATGAAGATATTGAATAGAACCAGACCCAGGACAGATCCCTGTGGGACCCCACTTTATATGCCTTTATAGCTTGACTGTGAACCACTGATAACTACTGTCTGATTATGGTTTTGCAATGAGTTATGCATCCATCTTATAGTAGGTTCATCAAGGCTGTATTTTTTCTAGTTTGTTTATGAGACGGTCCTGTGAAACAGTATCAAAAACCTTCTTAAAGTTGAGATATATCACAAATACTGCTTGTCCATATTAAAAAGGCTTGTTACCCTGTCAAAGAAGGATATTAGGCTGGTTTGACATGATTTTTTCTGGACAAAACCATGCTGACTCTTTTTTATCACCTTATCTTCTAGGTGCTTACAAATTGATTATTTGTTCCATTATCTTTTCAGGAACTGAAGTTAAGCTGACTAGTCTATAATTCCCTGGGTTGTCCTTATTCCCCTTTTTATAGATGCCATTTTATTTGCCATTTTCCAGTCCTCTGGGGTCTCCCCAATCCTTCAAAAGTTCTCAAAGATAATCACTAGTGGCTCAGAGATCTCTTCAGCCAAGTTTTTAAGTATTCTACAGTGTATTTCATCAGGCCCTGCTGACTTGAAGACATCTAACTTGTCTAGTAAATTTTAACTTGTTCTTTCCCTAGTTTAGCCTGATACCCTACCCCATTTACACTGATTTTCACTATGTTAGTAGTCAGATCATTGCTGATCTTTTTGGCAAAAACTGAAACAAAAAAGGCAGTTAATGCTTTGATCATTATTGTATTTTCTGATGTCTTTCCCTCCTCAATGGGTAATGGGCCTACTCTATCCTTCGCTTTCCTCTTGCTTCTAATACTTAGAATGTTTTCTTGTACACTTTATGTCTGTAGCTAGTTTAATCTCATTTTGTGCCTTGGCCTTTTTAATTTTGCCCCTGCATTCTTGTGTTGTTTGTTTATATTCATCCTTTGTAATTTGCCCTAGTTTCCACGTTCTGTATGACTTTCTTTTTTGAGTTTCAGGTCACTGAATATTGAAGGCATCTGTTAGTCTGAGGGTATGTCTACACTATGAAATTAGGTCGAATTTATAGAAATCGGTTTTGTAGAAAGCGTTTTTATACAGTCGAGTGTGTGTGTCTCAACACAAATGCTCTAAGTGCATGTAGTCGGCGGACTGTGTCCACAGTAACGAGGCAACAGTCGACTTCTGGAGCTTTGCACTGTGGGTAGCTGTCCCACAGTTCCCGCAGTCTCCGCCGCCCATTTGAATTCTGGGTAGAAATTCCAGTGCCTGATGGGGCTAAAACATTGTCACGGATGGTTCTGGGTACATATCGTCAGGACCCCGTTCCCTCCCTGCCTCCGAAAAGCAAGGGCAGAAAATTGTTTTGCGCCTTTTTGCTTGAGTTACCTGTGCAGACACCATAGCACGGCATGGAGCCCGCTCAGCTAACCGTCACCGTATGTCTCCTGGGTGCTGGCGGACATGGTACTGCATTGCTACACAGCAGCAGTTTATTGCCTTTTGGCAGCAGACAGTGCAGTATGACTAGTAGCCGTCGTCAACATAGTCCTGGGTGCTCTTTTAACCAGGTACCTGGGAAAACATGGGAGTGACTCAGCCAGGTCATTTCCCTTGTTTCGTCTCATGGCGACTGAGTCCTACCAGCAGTGCACTGTCTTTTAATCTGCAGCTAGCAGAAGACGATGGCCAGTAGTCATACTGCACCGTCTTCTGCCGAGCACCCAGGAGGTGATGATGGCTAGCGGTCATACTGCATAGTCTGCTGCCAGCATGATGTATAAAGATAGATGAAGTGGCTCAAAACAAGAAATAGACCAGATTTGTTTTGTATTCATTTTCTCCTCCCTCCCTCCCTCTGTGAAATCAACAGCCTGCTAAACCCAGTTTTGAGTTCTATCCTTGAGGTTTTGAGTTCTATCCCTGAGGTAGCCATTCAATTTCTCGCAAAGCCACCCCCTTTGTTGATTTTAATTCCCTGTAAGCCAACCCTGTAAGCCATGTCGTCAGTCGCCCCTCCCTCTGTCAGGGCAACAGCAGACGATCGTTCCACGCCTTTTTTCTGTGCAGACGCCATACCACGGCAAGCATGGAGCCCGCTCAGATCACTTTGGCAATTAGGAGAACATTAAACACCACACACATTATCCAGCAGTATATACAGCACCAGAACCTGGCAAAGCAAAACTGAGCGAGTAGGCGACCTCAGCGCGGTGACGAGAGTGATGAGGACATGGACACAGACTTCTCTCAAAGCACAGGCCCTGCCAATGTGGGCATCAAGGTGCTAATGGGGCAGGTTCATGCGGTGGAATGCCGATTCTGGGCTCAGGAAACAAGCACAGACTGGTGGAACCGCATAGTGTTGCAGGTCTGGGATGATTCCCAGTGGCTGTGAAAATTTCACATGCGTAAGGGCACTTTCACTGAACTTTGTGACTTGCTTTGCCCTGCCCTGAGGCGCAAGAATACCAAGATGAGAGCAGCCTTCACAGTTGAGAAGCGAGTGGCAATAGCCCTGTGGAAGCTTGCAATGCCAGACAGCTACCGGTCAGTTGGGAATCAATTAGGAGTGGGCAAATCTACTGTGGGGGCTGCTGTGATGCAAGTAGCCAACGCAATCACTGAGCTGCTGATATCAAGGGTAGTGACCCTGGGAAATGTGCAGGTCATAGTGGATGGCTTTGCTGCAATGGGATTCCCTAACTGTGGTGGGGTCATAGGTGGAACCCATATCCCTATCTTGGCACCAGCACACCAAGCCAGCGAGTACATAAACCGCAAGGGGTATTTTTCAATAGTGCTGCAAGCACTGGTGGATCACAAGGGACGTTTCACCAACATCAACGTGGGATGGCCGGGAAAGGTACATGACGCTCGCATCTTCAGGAACTCTGGTCTGTTTCAAAAGCTGCAGGAAGGAACTTTCTTCCCAGACCAGAAAATAACCGTTGGGGATGTTGAAATGCCTATAGTTATTCTTGGGGACCCAGCCTACCTCTTAATGCCATGGCTCATGAAGCCATACATAGGCAGCCTGGAGATTAGTCAGGAGCTGTTCAATTACAGGCTTAGCAAGTGCAGAATGGGGGTGGAATGTGCATTTGGACGTTTAAAAGTTAAACTGCACTGGCGCAGTTTACTGACTCAGTTAGACCTCAGCAAAACCAATATTCCCACTGTTATTACTGCTTGCTGTCCGCTCCACAATATCTGTGAGAGTAAGGGGGAGACGTTTATGGTGGGGTGGGAGGTTGAGGCAAATCGCCTGGCTGCTGGTTACGCACAGCCAGACACCAGGGCGGTTAGACGAGCACAGGAGGGTGCCGATGAAGTGAGCTGTAGCTCACAAAAGCTTATGCTCAAATAAATTTGTTAGTCTCTAAGGTGCCACAAGTACTCCTTTTCTTTTTTGCAAATACAGACCAACACGGCCGCTAGTCTGAAACAGGAGGGTGCGGTGCGCATCAAAGAAGCTTTGAAAACCAGTTTCATGACTGACCAGGCTATGGTGTGAAAGTTCTGTTTGTTTCTCCTTGATGAAACCCCCCGCCCCTTGGTTCACTCTACTTCCCTGTAAGCTAACCACCCTCCCCTCCTCCCTTCGATCACCGCTTGCAGAGGCAATAAAGTCATTGTTGCTTCACGTTCATGCACTCTATTAATTCATCACACAAATAGAGGTATAATTACCAAGGTTACCCAGGAGGGGTGGTTGAGGAGGGAAGGACAAGGCCACACAGCACTTTAAAAGTTTAAAACTTATTGAATGCCAGTCTTCTGTTACTTAGGCAATCCTCTAGGGTGGAGTGGTTGGGTGGCCGGAGGCCCCTCCACCGCGTTCTTGGGCGTCTGAGTGAGGAGGCTATGGAAGTTGGGGAGGAGGGTGGTTGATTACACAGGGGCTGTAGCGGCGGTCTGTGCTCCTGCTGCCTTTCCTGCAGCTCAACCATACGCTGGAGCATATTAGTTTGATCCTCCAGCAGCCTCGGCATTGAATCCCACCTCCTCTCATTACACTACTGCCACCTTTCAGCTTCAGCCCTCTCTTCAGCCTGCCACTTACTCTCTTCAGCCTGCCACCTCTCCTCCCAGTCATTTTGTGTTTTCCTGCACTCTGACATTGTCTGCCTCCATGCATTTGTCTGTGCTCTGTCAATGAGCATGAGCTCAGAGAACATTTCATCGCGAGTGCATTTTTTTTGCCTTCTAATCTTCGCTAGCCTCTGGGAAGGAGAAGATCCTGTGATCCTTGAAACACATGCAGCTGGTAGAGAAAAAAAAGGGGCAGTGGTATTTGAAAAGACACATTTTATAGAACAATGGGTATGCTCTTTCACAGTAAACCTTGCTGTTAACATTACATACATAGCACTTGTGCTTTCGTTACAAGGTCGCATTTTGCCTCCCCACACCGCGTGGCTAACAGCAGGGAACATTTCTGTTCAGCCATAGGCAAACAGCCCAGCAGGAACGGCCACCTCTGAATGTCCCCTTAAGAAAAGCACCCTATTTCAACCAGGTGACCATGAATGCTATCACTCTCCTGAGGATAATACAGAGAGATAAAGAATGGATGTTGTTTGAACGCCAACAAACATACATTGCAATGCTTTGTTCTACACTGATTCCCGAGAACGTGCTACTGGCCTGGCATGGTAAAGTGTCCTACCATGGTGGATGGAATAAGGCTGCCCTCCCCAGTAATCTTTTGCAAAGGCTTTGGGAGTATATCCAGGAGAGCCACGAATGCCAGGGCAAATTAATCATTAAACATGCTGGCTTTTAAACCTTGTATAGTATTTTAAAAGGTACATTCACCAGAGGTCCCTTCTCCACCTGGTGGGTCCGGGAGGCAGCCTTGGGTGGGTTCAGGGGGTACTGGCTCCAGGTTCGGGGTGAGAAACAGTTCTTGGCTGTTGGGAAAACTGGTTTCTTCGCTTATTTGCTGTGAGCTATCTACAACGTCCTCATCATCGTCTTCCTCGTCCCCAAAACCTGCTTCCTTGTTGCCTCCATCTCCATTGAAGGAGTCAAACAACACAGCTGGGGTAGTGGTGATTGAACCCCCTAAAATGGCATGCAGCTCATCATAGAAGCGGCATGTTTGGGCTCTGACCCGGAGCGGCCGTTCGCCTCTCTGGTTTTCTGGTAGGCTTGCCTCAGCTCCTTAAGTTTTATGGGGCACTGCTTTGGGTCCCTGTTATGCCTCTGTCCTTCATGCCCTGGGAGATTTTCACAAAAGTTTTGGCATTTCGAAAACTGGAACGTAGTTCTGATAGCACGGATTCCTCTCCCCATACAGCAATGAGATCCCGTACCTCCCATTCGGTCCATGCTGGAGCTCTTTTGCGATTCTAGGACTCCATCATGGTCACCTCTGCTGATGAGCTCTGCATGGTCACCTCTGCTGATGAGCTCTGCATGGTCACCAGCAGCTTGCCACACTGGCCAAACAGGAAATTGAAATTCAAAAGTTCGTGGGCCTTTTCCTGTCTCCCTGGTCAGTGCATCTGAGTTGAGAGTGCTGTCCAGAGCGATCGCAATGGAGCACTCTGGGATAGCTCTCGGACGCCAATACCATCTAATTGCATCCACAGTACCCCAAATTTGACCCAGCAAAACCGATTTCAGCGCTAATCCCCTTGTCTGGGGTGGAGTAAGGAAATCGATTTTAAGAGCCTTTTAAGTAAAAAAAAAGGGCTTCGTCATGTGGACGGGTGCAGGGTTACATCGATTTAACGCTGCTAAATTCGACCTCAACGCCTAGTGTAGACCAGGGCTGAGAAGTAGAGGAAGGCCCATCATATGGGATATGTGTAAAATGAAGATGGACTGCATAAAACCATCCTCCACTGGCCCCAGGAACTGAATTGGATGTAACCTAACAACAAGTCCTTTCTACTTCTAATCTATGTGATTCATTCCTCTCTTCCTCACCTGGCGGGTTGGGACATGCTGCTCCAGGGCCAGGAACCTTTTCACCCAGCAGCTACTACTTCTCTAATGACACCTTGACTTGTGATGACAGTGAGAAGAATGGCACAGGGATGGGCTCCTATCCTGGTGGTGATCAGGACAGCAGTTGATCAGGTGATTAGCCAGGGATGGACTCCTCTGGGTACTCAGAGCACAGCCTTGGAGAGGATGTTTCCATTCCCCTCTTCATCCCCAACCCCAGATGCCTTACTCAACTGAAGATGAGCAGCATATTCAGGCTCTGTGACTATTCAATCCTTGGCTTCTTTGCCCATCACAGCCAGCTCCATCACACCCCCTATAGGAACCCCAGGCTCCTACTGTCTGTTCAGTGACTGCATCTGATATTATTTTATTTTTCCATCATTTTATTTTCACTCAGCTAAACGGAACAGTTACAAGCAGCCAAGAAAAGAGTTGTATCAGTCAGACTGCGTGGGAGATGGAAGTCCAGTGGCACTGAATCAGACTCTGTATAAAGAGACTTCAGCTTGAGGAAACTATTTAGCATCCTCCACTTAGTGCCATGATTAATAATAATAGTAGTAATAATAATATATAATGTAATGGGGGGTGTCTGAGAGAGAGAGAGCTATACCCACTACTGAGAAAATTTACACAGGGAACACGGTCAGAGGCTATAAACTCAGCTTTGGGAACAGTGAAAAGGAGGAAGAGAAATCTCCCTGTCTGATCCAAGTGCTGTATTTCTCCTTCTTGTTGCATCCTCACTGGCTCAGCCTTTCTCCCCTGCCACACTCTTAGCAATGCATCTCAAACACATGAGCTTCTCTCTCTTATGGGTTCTGGAGACCCAGTAAACACAACATTGAGGATGGTACTGTCATGTATGCACATGGAAACAGAAATTGAGGAAAAGACATAACATTATCCACGGTACAATCTGGACTCTTGAACAGCTGTGTCCTCTCAATTCTCCAACCTGGGATGCCTTTTACACTACTTAGCTGTGAGAGCAACACTCCTGGTCTGCTCTCACACAGCCTCCAGCATGTAAATTACTCTCAGCTGTATTGTATGAGTGCTATAGCCAGCCACTCCTGAATTACATTGCAGGGCAACACCAGCAAACTCCCAGTCCCAGACTTGACCCCAGAAATATGTGACTTGTACTGTCCAGCTCTCTCCTGGACAACACAATCTCACATAAAGTCTGTCATTTTATTAATAGGAAATTATATGCACAAATCCTGTTATCTCATACAGAGTTTCCCAAACACTTTAATCCAAACACACTGGTTTAGATAAAACAATAAAACACATTTATAAGATACATAAAGATAGATATTAAATTATTACAAGTAATGAGACAAAAAGTCAGATGTGGTTACAAGAAAATAAAAGTAAACGCACTAATAGCTAATTTAAGAAGCCTAAATGAATTCAAAGCAAAATGTTTCTCTCACCTCATGCGTTAGCAGTCTTACTGGCTGGATTTCTTTCAGCAGGATCCCTCCTCCAGTCCAGTGTTATTTTCCTTGTCCTTCAGGTGATGTTGATGCTGTGAGCACAGAGAAAGGAAGAAGTAACTTGGGGCATCTGTTCCCCTTTCTTATAGCTCTTCTCTTGCACAAGAATCATCTTCAGCTGAGGTTTAGGAAACAGAAAGTCTGTTTGGACAGAACCTCAAGCTGTTCCTGTGTCAAAATGTAAATTTCTTCTCCCACTCCCTCTCTCCTGCCGAGGAGTGGCCGCTTAACTGGATGATTGTCCATTTGATTTCATTGACACCTGGACAAGGCATGGGCTAGACTTTTTGCCTCTGAGGAAATGGTCTGTGGCTGTCCCCCAGAATTGCAACGTGTCTCAGTAACACCAGACAGTAGAATCTTATAACTTTATATACAATATTGCCACATATAGTTTAACAGGACAATAATGTTCAGCAGATTATGAGTTTTCAAATGATAACCTCACAAGGCATACTTTGTACAAAATTTATCATATTCCTGAACATAAGGTCTGTCACAAATGGCCTGTGTTTTGTAAAAGTTGATTAAATTTGTGAAACTGCATCCATGAGACTTTGAGGAAAGAAACCCCATCCTGGATATGAGGCTGGAGACTGAGCCCATCTCTCTCTAGGGTCAGCTCACAGAGAGATTTGATGGGAGAGGATGAATCACCATGGGCTGTGAGCTGTAATTATGGTGGCAGGGAGGGGCTGTTGGGGTCCAAACTTACATTGAAAAGATCAATTCTGGAAAAAATATAAACTGCTAAAAGTATTTAAAGTGGACAAAAAGCTGGAGTGTCACTAAAGCTATCAGAAGTCTTGTGCAGGAAGCAGGCTGGAAAGGGTAGGGCCAGTGGGTTTGCACTGGGAAAAAGAAGCCTCCTATTAACCCTCCTAATGCTGGTCAAGTTAATAACTTACATTTTCTGCATAGCACAGCAGGGACATTTAAACCCAGCCAAAAGGCCCTGTCCATACTACAGATATAACAAGGTCCAACCTGTTTTCCCCTAACTCAACTACAACTCTCTTCCATCACTGCAGTACAGAAGAGGCTTTGCTCATGTCCCTGAGCAATGCTAAATAGACCAAAGCTTTTGCATCACTCCAGGGACTCAGGGCTTGTCTCCGCATAGAATTGCACCAATTTAACTAACTGGGTTTAGGTACGGGTAAATTGGGGTAACCCCCTTGTGCAGAGGCTTTTATTGTGGTTTATCACTAGTGTCATGTATCAACAGAGTTGAAGTCAGTATGGAATCCCCTAAAGCTATATCAATATGTGTCGGTGTAATATAGAAATAGGACTGTCCACACCAAAGGGGTTGTCCCAATTTAACTCAATCAGTCTCTGAACCCATTTAATTAAATCAGTGCAGTTTTCTCATGGAGACAAGGCCACAATTAAAACCAACTGCTTAAACTGTGCAGGGAAATTTTCCTGCTTTAGCAGGGCCCTCTAACCTGGTTGTACTTGCAGTGTAGATGAAGCCTAAGCAGTACAGTGAACGTCTATTCCTAATAATTATGATCCGCAATAAATATTCAAAAGTGGCGTGTGAGCAGAAGAGCAGTTAAGACCTCCATAAAAACCACAAATGGCTACAGTTATGATCACTGATTTACTTCAACAGTTTAAATACATTCTTATCAGAAAAAAAGAGGAAAAAGAATCAGCCCTTTTGTTAGAGACTCAAATTCTCAGCCATGAGGAGGTGCAGAAAGAGTTGAAAGATTTTCAACTGAGGGCTTGACTATATGGGAAGTTACACCAGTAAATGCACTTATAACTCCCTGAGGGGACATCTTTATTCTGGTTTAAGAGCGCCTTTTTCTGATTTAGATTATGTCACTTTGACAGGTGTTTATCCTAAACCAAAAAACAAGAACAACCATCACCACCACTACCACTCTTAACCTGGAACATGTGCCCACTTGGGGAGCTATACCAGTACAGCTATAGCAATTTTACTTCAAGCTAGTCAGGAATTTTTTAATTAAACATTTTTTTAATGATTTTGTCTGAAAATGCCAATTTGTCCAAACTAAAACTGTTCGTGAGAAAGGTTTGATTTTGACAAATCTCTGATTCAAAATGTGATTTTTCTAAATGAAAATTTTGTTTTCCGGTTTGAAACAATTTTCTTTATGAAATTTTAGTTAAGTTGTAGTAAAAACTAGGGCTGTCGATTAATCACAGTTAACTCACGCGATTAACTCAAAAAAATTAATCGGGATTAATAGCAGTTTTAATCACACTGTTAAACCATAGAACACCAATTGAAATTTATTAAATATTTTGGATGTTTTTCTACATTTTCAAATGTATTGATTTCAATGACAACACAGAAATCAAAGTGTACAGTGCTCACTTTATATTATTATTTTATTACAAATAGTTGCACTGTAAAAATGATAAACAAAAGAAATACTATTTTTCAGTTCACCTCATACAAGTACCATAATGCAATCTCTTTATTGTAAAAGTGCAACTTATAAATGTAGATTTTTTTTGGTTACATAACTGCACTCAAAAACAAAACAATGTAAAACTCTAGAGCCAATCATTAAGAAAAACAAGTTTGTTTATATTTACAGGAAATAATGCTGCTGGTTTCTTATTTACAATGTCACCTGAAAGTGAGAACAGGTGTTCACACGGCACTTTTGTAGCAGCATTGCAAGGTATTTATGTGCTAGATATGCTAAACATTCCTAGGCCCCTTCATGCTTCAGCCACCATTCCAGAGGACATGCTTCCATGCTGATGCCACTTGTTAAAAAAAAATCTGTTAAGTATTTTGTGTCTGATCTCCTTGGGGGAGAATTGTATGTTTCCTGCTCTATTTTACCCGCATTCTGCATATATTTCATGTTATAGCAGTCTCAGATGATGACTCAGCACATGTTCACTTTAGGAACACTTTCACTGCAGATTTCACAAAACGCAAAGAAGGTACCAATGTGAGATTTCTAAAGGTAGCTACGGCAGTCGACCCAAGGTTTAAGAATCTGAAGTGCCCTCCAAAATCTGAGCGGAATGAGGTGTGGAGCATGTTTTCAGAAGTCTTAAAAAACAACACTCCAGTGCAGAAACTACAAAACCCAAACCACCAAAAAAGAAAATGAATCTTCTGCTGATGGCATCTGACTCAGATGATGAAAATGAACATGAGTCGGTCTGCACTGCTTTGGATCATTATCAAGCAGAACTGTCATCAGCATGGACGCATGTCTTCTGGAATGGTAGTTGAAGCATGAAGGGTCATATGAATTTTTAACACATCTGGCACATAAATATCTTGTGATGCCAGCTACAACAGTGGCATGTGAACTCCTGTTCTCACTTTCAGGTGACATTGTAAACAAGAAGCAGGCAGCATTATCTCCTGCAAATGTAAACAAACTTGTTTGTCTATGACTGACTGACCAAGAAGTAGGACTGAGTGGACTTGTAGGCTCTAAAGTTTTACATAGTTTTATTTTTGAATGCAGTTTTTTTGTACATAATTCTACATTTATAAGTTCGACTTTCATGATAAAGAGATTGTATTACAGTACTTGTATGAGGTGAATTGAAAACTGCTATTTCTTTTGTTTTTATAGCACAAATATTTGTAATAAAAAATAAGTATAAATTGAGTACTGTACACTTTGTGTTCTGTGTTGTAATTGAAATCAATATATTTGAAAACATAGAAAACATCCAAAAATATTTAAATAAATGGTATTCCATTATTGTTTAACAGTGCGATTAATTGCACGATTAATCACATTTTTTAATCATGTGATTAATCATGATTAATTTTTTTTAATCGCTTGACAGCTCTAGTAAAAACAAAACAAAAAATAAAGAAAGAAAAGAAAAAGGTCAATCACACTGAAATATTTAAAAATGATCAAAACAAAATGTTTCCATTTACCTGATCTTAACTTTTCTTTTCTTTTCTTTTTGTATTTGTTGTAAAAAATTTTCAGAGTTTGACTCTTTGTTCTGATTCAAGATGGGGAAAAATGTCAATCTCAAAAAGACGTTTTGGGTGGGAAAGACATTTCCTGCCCAGCTCCAGTTTATCTATACTGGTATAACTGGTAAAACTTTCCTGTGTATACAAGGCCTGAGAGATTGAGCCTAGACTGAAACTCCTGGGAATGGACAAGATCTGCTAGTTCACATCTTGCCCCTTGTCTGGGAGCCAGGGTTTAATCATAGTGTCTCAACTAGTGTTGACATAGCTTGTCTTTGGCTGCACTTGAGGTTAAGTTACGCTCAGCACTGGGTAAATTGCACTCACTGTTGATACACATTGTCAGCAAAGCATAATGTAGAAGAGGCTGTGGAATCACAACAGGCAGACAGAGAAATAACCACGGAACCACTCAAAGAGAGAAAGTGAAGGAGAAACAGAAAAAGAAACAAGATAAGGTGCACAAAGAAAACTAGAGAGGGAGATAAGTGAGTATTTTTACTGGGGTGTGGAATGTAACTTCACTCTTAGCTAGTAAGTTTCTGTTATTTTAAAGAAACGCATGAGAAGAAAACCTCAGCCTGGTTTTCCGAGTGAACACAAGCTCCACACCTCCCACCCCCTGCCACTTTCTTCACCCATTGCTCCTCAGCCATGGGGGGAGGGATCACTGTACAGGGAGCTGCTCCCCCATCTGCCCAACCCCCATGCCTTCAGACTCCCCCATACCCAGATCCTCCTGCCGAGCCTCACCCCCTACACCCAACCCCCCCCACCAAGTCCCCTGCATCCGAATCCCCACCCTGCTGAGACTCACACCCTATCTGGACCCCCCTGAACCCAGACTCCCTGCCGAGCCCCACCTCTTGCCATGCCCCACCCCTCTGCATGTGGAACCCCACCCCTGCACCCATATCATCCACCGCTGAGCCCCCCACTTGAACCCCACCCCAACGAGCTCCCCATAGATAGACCCCCATCCCTCTGAGCCCCAACCAGCTGCACCCAGACCCCCACCCCACAAAGCCTCACTCTCCCAGCAACTGCTGAGCCCCCCACTCCCAGACCTCCCCTGCTGAGCCCCAAACATGTTCACCTGGATCACTCTGAAGAATCCTATTGCCCCTACCCAGAACCGCCCAACAAACCCTTGTGTATCCAGATCCTCCCTGGACACCCCACTCAGCAGTTCACACCACACAGAACCCTCTTGACCCACATCCTAATCCCCCACACTAAGCCCCTCCACACTTGGATCCTGCCTGCCAACAGCTGGTGCGCCTGGCATGGAGAGGCAGCTCCCTGGGGTGTTTCTGGGGCAGGCCTGGCCCTTGTGCTACACCAGGATTGGGTGCAGCCTCACCGCGGAATCTGGGGAGGGGGATTTGGATGATGAGAGTGAGCTGTATCAAGGGGTATAGCTCTGTCTCCAAATGCTTCTCAGCTCATATTAAGTGCTTTCCACATCCGATCTCTCCTCTTCTTGCAGGTAGGAGAAGGGGTGGCAGACACTTCTGATGGGAAGGATTTAGAAAGTGGCCAGTGTTGCACTCTGGCTCTAGAGAATTAAAAGATCAGTTTTAAATGTGATAAATATGAATATATAAAGAATGTGTGTCAGCCACACAGTCTCTGAATGGCAGCAGAGATTGTCTACACTGAGATGAAGTTCAAGAACACACCACCACCTGTAGAGGCCAAAGGTAAATAACAAGCTATTTAGGGAAATGGTGCTCAAGGGATTTGCGGACTGTGCTGTGGAGCTTTGAACTTTTGTGGCACTGGTTTCTGTTCAGCCCCAGATCAGGGGCACGGACTGGCTCAGTGGAATCAGGGAAGGGCTATGGAGCCTTTCCCCTCTAGCAGATTGGTTTCCTTTTGGCCCTGAGAAAATGTTAATGCAAATGAGCTTTCTGCAGTACCCGAGCAGTGGATAAACGGCAATTTCTAGGGCTATTACTATTAACAACCTTGGGTGTACTTGTGGCACCTTAGAGACTAACAAATTTATTAGAGCATAAGCTTTCGTGAGCTACAGCTCACTTCATCGGATGCATTTGGTGGTTTTTTTTCCACCAAATGCATCCGATGAAGTGAGCTGTAGCTCACGAAAGCTTATGCTCTAATAAATTTGTTAGTCTCTAAGGTGCCACAAGTACTCCTTTTCTTTTTGCGAATACAGACTAACACGGCTGCTACTCTGAAACCTTGGGTGTAACTCTGTAAATTTACAGAGCCACAGGAACATGAGAAGAAGGAGGTATTAACTAACCAACATCAGCATTGTGAGGGCAACTGCTCCAATGGACGGTCAAAGACTGATAGGGTGAGTTTAAGATGTCTGCCCAGATAGCCACGGTGCACTCAAAGAAAACCTCCAATATCCTCAAGAAGCTTGGAAACTCCTAAATATGATGATGTTCTGGAGGGAGCTCTCAGAAACTGCACATTCAAATGTCAGCACCAGAATGAAGGAAAGATTGGAGTGATCTCCCTGCCTCTGATGAAGGAGTTTCACTTTCTCTTTGGCTACTGCCAAGCCAGCCACTCAGATATGGCCACAGTGATAGAAAAATAAATCCCTGCCTGAACAATCACTATTTTCCCATTGGAAAAACCGGAAGGGAGTGGAGTCAGGGATTTAAAAGCTTCCCAGAGGAGAAGGCCGCTTGGTCTCCCCTACAAAGTTCATATACAGACACAACTGTACACTCCAAGCTACAGTAGAACCTCAGAGTTACAAACACATCAGGAATGGAGGTTGTTCATAACTCTGAAACATTCGTAACTCTGAACAAAATGTTATGGCTGTTCTTTCAAAAATTTACAACTGAACATTGATTTAATACAGGTTTGAAACTTTACTACTTTACTACTGATTGCATACTTCTGGTTCCAAATGAGGTGTGTGGTTGATAGGTCAGTTTGTAATTCTGATGTTTGTAACTCTGAGGTTCTACTGTATTTGGCACTATGATACAACTACGAAAATAGGTTTTTTTCTTCAGAAAATGAGAACAGTGCCATGAGAGAATTTTTGTTTTGTCAAAAACCCAAATTTTCTGTCAGAAATGTTTGTTTGACCAGCCCTAATAGTTATCTGTTCACTCACTGTATATTTAAGGAAAAACATATACTCTTTCCCAGCAGAGTGTGCTACCAGGAGCCTTGCTACTGACTGTACACAATTGCCCTGCCTGCTGCTGGGGGTTACTCAAGATTTCAGAGTGGACAATGAAAACAGATTGAGTCTCTCTAGAGACTCATTGTGATAATGACAGCCCGTTGTCACTGTGCCTAGGTGGGTCACAACCGAGAATACCAAATTCAGGACAAACTGCTGAGAAATAGGGCAGACACACCACAAAACTGGTGGTTATTCTCCCATAAAATATACCAAACGAGCAACAAAAGAAAACTTCTGTTTTACCACACTAGCTAACAAGAAGTCAGAAAAACAGTCTCCTTAGGTATTCCAGTCCTTGTATCACCGCCACCAACACTAAACTTAATGATGAGTGGTTATTTAAAACCAATTTTCATCAACCAAACAGTTCTTCTGATCCCAAAGGACCAGCTACACACCCAGGTTAATATATAACTCAGATTTAACCAAAAATCATGTTGTTGCCAATCTTTTAGTATCTAAAATCTAAAGGTTATAGAGAGAAAGAAAGAAAGAAAGAAAGAAAGAAAGAAAGAAAGAAAGAAAGAAAGAAAGAAAGAAAGATGAGAGTTAAAAGTGGTTAAAGGAATCAAATACATACAGTAATTCCAAGGTTCTTGGATCAGGCTCATAGCAGTGATGGAATGAACTTCTGTCTTGTTAAGTCTCTGGTTGTTTCCAAATCATTGGAAGGGCCTCAGTCCTTTGGTTAGAATGTTCCCAAAAGTATAAGTTCATAGTCCAGAGGTTTGAGCAGGAAAAAATGGAAATGCTTTCAGGGCCTTCTATAGCTTCTGCCATGTGAAAGGGAAACCCATTATTCCTCTGCACAGCTTGTGGAAAAATACAGGTAACAAGATGGAGATTAGTGTCACATGGTCATTGGTCACACTCATCATTAGTGTCACATGTCCTGGCATGCTCCGCTGAGTCAAAGCAGAGGCCATTACCCATACTCTAATTAGAATGTCCTCAGGAAGCCCATTACGTGTAGATAGGCATCTTCCATGGCCCATTGTGAGCTAAGTGTTCGTTGATGGACCATTCAACTTGAATAGTCCCTTTACAATGTGCTGGCTAAATACCTGGTAGGTGTTACCACATGAGCAAACACATCTGAAATACAGACACATAGTCAATATTCATAACTTCAGATACAAACATGATACATGCATACAAATAGGATAATCATATTCAGCAAACAATAACTTTTCCATAGACACATTACTTGACATACTTTGTATAAGTTTTGTTGCAATTATATCACAGTGGATCTACATGATCATATTTTAATCAGATAACGTCACACCCCTCAAGGGACCTTCATCTGGTGTTAGCACTCCAGCACATTAACGTCTCTCCTGCAAGGAGTATGGCTACTGCTAGTCCCCTTCCTTAGTCTCCATGCTCCTATGTTCCTCCAGTGCTTCTTACTGGGACCTGGAGCAGCCAGTCCCTTAGTGAGTGCTCCCCTCTCCGTCCCGCTCAGTGTGTGATCCATTCCCCTCCTTCCTCTGACACTTCCCTGATACCTGTGATGCCCTGGCTGTAGGAAAGAGACAGGATTCAGCTGTATTGTATCTGTAACTTTAGCGCCTTCGTGGCCAAGATGGAGTCTGCTCTGCAGGCAGCTCTGGCCAAGAGACGGCACGCACAGGAATGCAGCAGGAAAAATTCCTTCCACCCCAGGGGCACCTGTTCCAACCCCCCCCCCCAAGTGAACACACCCACCCACCGGAAAAGTACAATAGATATAACATAGGGAGGTATTTATTTATAGAGGGATGAGAAGAGAAAAACAACAAGGGGAAATGTAGGGGGAGCAGTACAACAGGGTTGCATCCAAACCAAGGCCCCTCAGGCGCAGTGGTAGCACAGTCTGAAAGGGCAGACACCGAGCAGTGTGTCTGCACCCAGAGTTCAGGGGTCCTGAGCAAAGTTCCAGTCCAGTGCTGAGTCTTGTGTGCTCCTGGCTGTCTTCGGCGCCAGTGAACTTTCCCCAACAAACCCCTCCGATGCCCTCTTCTGCCGCTCTCTGCAAAGCCACAGAGCGACCACCTCCCCACTTAACTAGCTACAGCCTCCCTCCTTATTCCCAGTGCAAAGTCACAAGCCCCAGTACTCATGGCCCCATGCAGCTCTGGGCAGCAGTGATACTGGGTCCAGCTCCGGCCAGTCCTTCTTGGGCGATTCCTCCCTGGCACAGTGCTCCTCCTGGCTCCTGTCCTGGGGTGTCCCCCGATTGGCCACCCTGTCCCTCTTAGGCTTCAGACAGGTTCTGTCTCCTTCACTTTGTCCCAGGCCTTCAGGCTGCAGCCCTTCTCTACCCTGGCTCCAGAGTCACACCCCCAAGTTTCCCTCCTCTCTCTCACTGCTCCCCCTCCCCAATAGGAAAAATATTTAAAGGGGCCACGCTCTCTAAACCCCAAGGAGTTACATATATATAAAGGATTCTTTAGCGAGGCAGTTGGACACAGACAGGCCCTCCTGTGGTTCTCCTGATTCTCAGACTGACTGACTAACACAGCCTGGGCTTCCTAGCATCACCGCAGGGTCTCCCAAAATCCTGCACTGCAGTCAGCAATAGTGGAAGGGGCTGCTGAATATGCTAGAGTGTCTTCTCTACCACTAGCCCCTCAAGCGTTTCCATTCTCTTCTTCCCCACACTCCTGTCCACTCACCTTATACCACCTGCTAGTGCACACCAGCGCCACCTCCACCCACTGCATTGACATAGGAGAAAATAGGATCTAGAAGTATAAAACATTCTCTGGGGAGCACGGAATGCTCTAGAAAAGCTTCATTTAGCTCATATGAGATCATAATCATACCTAGTTTTTATATAGTGCTTTGCACCAGTAGATCTCAAAGTGCTATGTGAACTTTGGCAGCTGTGGGCATGCTCTGGTGAGACATGAAGAGCTCCGGCAAACACTCAACCCCATGATGAGGCCTCAGTTCCAAATACTCAGTCTGAAAGTTTGCTCGCTAGATGGGGCAACAATGAGAAAGGTCTAAAGCACTTCATGCAGAAAAAATCCTAGGTAAAAGGGCCCTTTTGCATAGCAGAGAAAGGAATAACAAGAACCAATGGCTGGAAATTGAAGCCAGACAAATTCTAACTAGAAATAAGGCACACATTCTTAACAGTGGGTCTGGCTAACCTTTGGAACAAACTACCAGTGGAAATGGTTGTGCTCTTGATGTCTTATAATCCAGACTGGATGACTATCTGGAAAGTCCCGCCCTAGTCAGATACAAGTTATTGGGCTCAATGCAGGAGTAAACGGGGTGAGGTTCTATGGCCTGAGTTACACAGGAGGTCAGACACTAGATGCTCTAATGGTCCCTTCTGGCCTTAATATCTCTGAATCTCTGAAAGGCTACTTGCAGCACCCCTTATGGGCACCACAAGTGGGGGTTTATTGCTTTTTCAATAAAAAAAGAGGTACATCCAGCAGCACAGCTCCCCTAGTACCCTCCTGGGATATTCAGGGATTGACTCAGCAGAGGCCTTCCCTGCACTCAATCATTAATAAAAAGAAAAGGAGTACTTGTGGCACCTTAGAGACTAACAAATTTATTTGAGCATAAACTTTCGTGAGCTACAGCTCACTTCACAAAAGCTTATGCTCAAATAAATTTGTTAGTCTCTAAGGTGCCACAAGTACTCCTTTTCTTTTTGCGAATACAGACTAACACGGCTGCTACTCTGCAATCAATCATTAATGTCATTTCCTGTGGGATCCTGCATTTACCTTGGAGATATCCCTGTGAAGATTTGTCTCCTTTAGGGCTCTGCCCAGTTTAGCTGTATAGATACATTAGGGGGAGCTGTGAGCACTTCTGAGGCAGCCTTCTAAACTGTAACACCAGACTCTGAGTTGCTGAGCTGAATCTATAATAAATGATATATTCTGATCTTCCTACAGTCCTGGGTCTCCTACACGGCACACACAAACACTACACGGTAACAGGAGTGGTCAGAGAGTGACTGGAGAAGAGAGTACAGGACAAAAGAGGTAAGGAAAATGGAGTAGCTGAGAGTTCTTTTGGAGCTGAAGTTCTCTGGCAATACAGTAGATAAGTGGAAGGGATTTCAACACAGATTCAGCCTGTACATACAAGTGAGTGGCTTTATTGAAAAAGAAGATAAACAGAAGGGAGCTATTTTTTTAAAAAAATTATCGTGGGACCAAAACACTAGGTATTTCTAATTATGTACAGTTAAGTCAAGCAGCACAAGCATGCTATCAGATGCATGAAGTTTGAAGAGTACTGCACACCCGAGACAAATGAAATTTTTGAAAGATATAAATTTCATGAGAGCTCAGAGAGGATTGTTGTTTGAAGAATTAATGCTGGATCTCAAGCTGTTGAGCCAAACATTTAATTATGATCAGCTCACAGATTCACTAATCAGAGATCAACTAACGACGGGAATTCGAGATCCAAAGATTAGAAAAAGATGCTGGAAAACCCAGATTTGAACCTGGATTAGGCATTTAGAAGATGCTAAACAGCAGAGGTTACCCAGAACAGATTGACATTTTTGGAGGGAAAACAAGATACCACTTTGATGGTCAGAATCACAAACCCTCAGTGCAAAGGGAAAGCACAAAGGCAGTAAAGAGCAGAAATGTTCAACAAAGCCTGTAAAAAAAAATGAGTTTGCAAAAAAGGAATTTGTTGAGGACAACATAAAGAATTACACAAGGCGTGAAAGGAAATTTCAGCAATGTCCTGCATTTGGACAACATTGCAACAAGTGCACGAAATTCAATAATTTTGAAAGAGTGTGCAAGCAGCAATAGCAGATGCACCAAAAGAATCAAAGTACACACACTATGTAGCATGAGGAGAACAGTGCTAGCAGCACAGAAGAAGAGCTTTGAATGAAGCAGCTGCACCAAATGATTTGACTGTTACCTTGGCAATGAATGGAATTTTTTTGACTTTTAAACGAGACACTGGTGCTCAAGCAAATGTGGTAACAGAATATATTTTAAGGGTCTAAAAAAAGACTGGGTACATTGGTAATAGACAGGTAAAGTGAAGGTCTTACAGTGGAGAGCTCATTTCTACTTATGGGCACATGTGAATTAGAGGTAACGTTAAAAATAAGATTGAAAAATAATAAATTTTGTAATTGTGCCAGGAAAAAATGTGCCTATACAGGCCTTGAAAACATGCCCAACACTAGGGTTAGTTCAGAGAAAATATACCCATTAGCAGGGCAAGAGGACTCAGGTATTGGGGAGCAGTTTTAGGATGTCTTTAAGGGCATTCGAAAACTGCCAGCAGAATATCAAACTAAATTGACAGAGCCTAGTTGTTCCATCATACATTCCCCTAGGAATGTTCTTCTAGCTCTGAGAAAAAAACTCAAAGAGGAGCCAAACAGATTAATGGCACTAGAGATAATCAAGACAGTAAAGGAGACACAGAATGGGTTCGTTCATTAGTAACGGTAGAAAAGAAAAACAAACCTGAAAAAAATTAACAAATATGTTAAAAGAGCACATTTTCCCATGCCCACTAGGGAACACATATTTAGAGAAATGGCTGGCGCTAAACGTTTCTCCACATTGGATGCATCAGCAGGATTTTGACAACTCCCCTTCGATGAAGGGACGGGCTGACATTCCTCCCAGAGTGCAGAGACTGCTTTTCTCAACTGCAGTTATCTGAATTGCAAATAGAATATAAACCAGGATGGGATTTAGTGGATACTCTGTCTAGAGCAATGATTCCCAAACTGGGGTTCACGAACCCCTGGGGTTCGCAGAATATTACAGGGGGTTCACCAGAAAAATTTCACTAATGGTGGCCAGAGGACCCCGGGCATTGGAGGCAGCAGGTTGGACCCGGTTGCAGGACAGACAGCCCAAGCCCCAGAGAGAGAGGGGCAGGGCAGTTGGGGCAGGCAGTCCGAGCCCTGCCCCCATCAGTGGGGGAGTCGGCAGCCCGAGCCCCAGCACTCTGCGCAGGGCTGGCAGCCCTAGCCCTGGTGGTCAGCGAGACCGGCAGCCCGAACTCAGTGGAGCTCAGTAGACCAGGGCGGTCAACAGGGTCCAGCAGCAGGAGCCCCGCAGAGTGCAGAGGAAATTTAAACTTAAATCCCTGGAAATATTCATTTTTAGGAGGGGATTCACGAGATTTCACAATTTAGTGAAAGGGGTTCGTGGGCTGTTAAAGTTTGGGAACCACTGGTCTAGAGCTTTTGACAATACTGTAGCAGGAAATGACTCTGAATCTGATATATGCATGTGAACCTTATAAACCAGGGGTGGCCAACTTGCCCCTGAGAAGGAGCCAGAATTTACCTATGTACATTGCCAAAGAGCCACAGTAATACGTCAGCACCCCCCATCAGCTCCCTACTGCCTGCCAGCAGCCCTGCTGATCAGCACCTCCCCCTCTTTCCCCATGCCTGCTGCGGCATGTAGGAGGCTCTGGGGGAAGGGAGAAGAGCGAGGGCACGGCAGGCTCATGGAAGGGGGCAGGAAGGAGTGGGGATCTTGGGGGAAGGGCTGAAGTAGGGGCAGGGCCTGTGGCAGAGTTAGGGTTGAACAGTGAGCACCCCACCCCCACAGCACATTGGAAAGTTGGCGCCTGTAATTCCAGCCCCAGAGTCAGTGCCTATGCAAGGCACCACATATTAACTTCTGAAGAGCCGCATGCAGCTCCGGAGCCACAGGTTGGCCACCCCTGTTACAAAGAAAAACGACCCTGTCTCTGAAAAAATGTGGACTGTGTTTGCAGCAGCCAAAGTACATGATGAGACCTTGCCAAGAGTGATAAAAGCTATAACAGTAGGTTGGCCTGGACACCATATTCCTAGTCCATATTTTCACTTCAAAGAAGAATTTTCAGGGATTGATGGTATTTTGTTTAGAAGCAACTGAATAATTGTTCCGAAAATATTACAGCCTGACATGCTTATTAGAATTCATGACGGACATTTAGGAAATAAAAAATACAAAAGAAGGGCCAGAGCTGTGTTGGCCTCAAATGGATGAAAAAAGCCGTTAAGAAATGTGAAGCATCAAAAATTACAGCCTAAGCCTGTGAAAGAACCTATGCTGGTACCTCAGGAAGTTTTAGAGGCTTGGTATAAAGTTGGTATTGATTTATTCAGATATCATAATCAGGTAAAGATTATGTTTTGATTTTAAACTATTACTCACGCTTTCCAGAGATTACTTTACTGGACAACACCATAGCAAAGCGTATAATAACACGCATAAATCAATATTTGTTAGGTATGATATTCCTTCAATGGTAACGTCAAACAAAATATCCACAATTTGCAGGATATGAATTCAAAAATTTTGTGAGATATTATGGATTCTGGCATATTACAGCAAGTCCTAGATACCCACAGACAAATGGTCTAGTGGAGAATGGTATAAAAATTATAAAGAAGCTACTAAAAAAATCAAACTAATCTAATTCAAATCCTGACTTAGGCTTGCTTAACTATAAGGCAGCATCCTTGAACCGTGGATTGTTTCTAGGGTGACCAGATGTCCCAGTTTTATAGGGACAGTCCCAATATTTGGGGCTTTTCCTTATATAGGTGCCTATTACCCCCCCACCCTCGTCCCGATTTTTCACCCTTGTTATCTGGTCACCCTAATTGTCTCCCGCAGACATTCTGTTTAAGAGAAAACTAAAAACTAGACTGCCTAATTTTGTAGAAAAAGATGTTAAAAATGAACATGATGTAAAAAGATTAAAGAAAGCTGATAATGAAAAACAAAAAATGTACCATGGCAGAGTAGGATGGCCTGTCACACATTCACAGAACACATGCCAGTACTTCCAGGAACAGCATATGCCTTCCCCTTCATGGTGAAAGCGACGTCTCACCTCACAGGGGAGCTCCATATTTAAGAGCACGCTGCCTCATCCCCGCCGGCACGACCTTGTGTGTGTGATTCCCGACAAAGCCACATCTGGTTTTGTCTGAGTACTGGACAGGGGACAAACCCTAGAAAAGCAGGCAGTATCAAACTGGCTTAATCATCTTAAACCTGGGGAACCTCCCTTATAGCAAACATTAGGCTTGTGTTGGCCTTAAACTGGCTTAATCCATAGCGTGTGAGATCTGACAGGCTAAAAATTCCCCCTCCCACCCCACAGACACAGGGCAAATCTAGCAGATAGAAGGTTAATGTTACAAAGTTACATGTTGCAAAACTGCATGAATATTTTCGAAATAAAATATTTCAGGGATGGGGGATAGTTCCTCTTTTCCGTTCTCATTTTCTTCACTTTTTTATGTATATATTTGGGGGGGGAGAGGGGGACTAGGGTGGAGTTGTTTTTATTTCTCATAATTATGTACTTCTGGTTTGAAATGAGCCAACACAAGACCAGTTGAAAACTTCCCCTTCCCTCCACTCCCTTCTGTGGGATATTTATCTCCAGGCTCTGGCTCTCAGCCTTGCTATCTCATCAGACATCATTAAGGCTCCTCATTTGTGTTTGACCAGCTCAGAGTACAATTTGTTCTTCAGTAGAACAGTCCCTTATGCTGGTGGCTACGTGTATTCCCTGGAGTCACCGGTGGGGATAGTGAGGTTCTGGGAGAGGCCATGAGCCCAACGGGGAAATCCAGCCCAGGAACTGCAGGTGAGAATGGGGATTTCATCTCACTTTGTAGGGCGGGATGGGTTGAAATAAGGATTTGGGAAGGCAATGGAGAGGGAGTGTTAGAGGAGAGAAGTTCTGGGGAAAGACCATACAGAAATGGGGGAACAATGGCTGGAAAAGATGAGATAGAGGGACAAAGAGAATGGAACCAGGAAGTAACCGGGCTGGAGAATGGCCCAAAGGAATTGGAGAAGGGATAATGAAATTATGAGAGAAAAGCAATCACCTTCTGTCCATTTCAATGACCCCACAGAAACAATGTCCAAGAAGGGGTGTCAACCTCACCCCATTAAATGAACCACTTGAAACACATTTGGATGATTTCAACCATAAACATTTCCTCCCATTTCTACAATCTTAGTGCTCATTACAATGCCAACCTCCGACCTTACTAGATGCTTTGAAGACTGGTCATGATTTTTTCACTGTAAACAACCAAATTTTTACCATTTGTATTTGTCTCCAACTTTGACTGACTTTTATAAACAATTGTATATAACGGGCTGAGCTGGACTTTCATTCCTTTAGGCAACTTAGAGCACTGACCTGTGAGTAACAGGCCAGGAAGAGAGAGACATATGTTACATATACACCGCAAATGAAAGGGTGATTGTAGTGCATGTAGACATGCCTGTGTGAACAATTGCAGCAGAGATGCAACGGCATGGACCCCAGCAGAGGCTAGCAATGCAAGTACCCACCCAGGGTCCCCAGTGGGCTTGTACTGGGACGGCTAGCCTGTGCTGAAACTTACGTCACCCAGTCCTCACTACCATCATTACCTGCCCCAGCTAGATTAAAGCTAGCACAGGTATGCCTTCCGCACGCTGCAATACTCCTCCAATTGCGATGTAGACATACAGATAGAAGGGAATATCTACACTTTGAGCTAGGGGTGTGAGTCCCAGCTCAAGGAGACATATCAACACCAGCTTTGTTTGAGCTATTTTAATCCTAAAAATAGATTACCTGGAGCAGTGCAAACAGCAAGTGGGGAGAGCTGCCATAAGTGCATGTTCATTAGATATGCTAGGTATGTCATCAGACCCTCCTACTGCACATGCCACCATGGCTACAGTCTACTTCTAGCACACTAGTTTGATCAAAGCTAGCACAGGTATGTATCCTAAAACTGGGAATCACACCCCTAGCTCAAAGTGTAGACAGATCCCTAAAGAGTAAGGAAAGGTGGATGGGGAGAGGAGAGATAAGGGAGTACAGAGGATAAACAAAAGGGAAGTAGAGAAGATGGGGATAGAAAGATGGGATAAACAAGGAGAGGTGGGCAGAGGTGGAGGAAGAGAATGCAATGAGAGAAAGGAGGAGTGGCTGGGGAGATGGAAGGGGAGATATATATGGGGAGAAAAGGAGGTGTGGGGGACCAAGCAATGGACGAGAGAAGGAATAAAGGGGAAAGAGGAGGAGAGACAAGTCTTGTGGGTAGAGAGAAAAAAGAGAAAGAGAAGAGTTGGGGAACCCTGCACTAATCCCAGCTCCTGTAACTGAGCCATTTTTAATTACAGGCTTCTGGGTCCAGGTGTAATTCTCAGAAAATTCCCTCACATTTGTCTCAGGACACTGTGTTGGAATCAGGAAAACCGGGGTTACTGGGCCTCCTGGGCTCTCCTGCAATTTTATCTTTGGGAAAGGGTGTGTGATTCTTACCTGCTCTTACCTTTTGTATTTCAGGCCCCACAGAAGAGAGGAAACTGTGCCCCTGGCTGAGCCCCTGGGTCATTCTTGTTTGTGCCCTTGTCCTCAAGGCCTGTGTCATCTCCGGCTGCATGGGTGGGTTTTGAATTCTGTTTATTTGGCTGCATTGGAAAGAAAAAGTAAACATATAAAACAAGAAGGGACTTTATTGGTCTCTTTGGGGTCTGTCCTCCCTGCTTCTTTCCTTTTTCCCATCTTACAAAAACAAAAAGGATCTCGAGTAAGATAGTGGCCGGTAAATTTAGAATCAGTAAAATGAAAGGCTTGTAAACTCAACCTGTGGAACTGCCTGCTGCAGGGAATCAACCAAGTCTGGTGCAGTTGCTGGATATAAAAAGAGCAGCATAATTAAGAGAAAGGTAAAAAACCCTCAGGCATTAGGGGACAAATGATCTCTATAGGGGCCAGAAAGAACTGTCCCCTCTTTCCCCCAACCTCAAAGTGGGACAGGTAGCTAGATATGGAGATATATTATTTTTATTTGAGGCATCTAACACCAGTCTCTGCAAGAAGCCTGATGCTGGGCTAGATGGAAAAATAGTCTGTTCCTCTATAGTTAATCCATTGCCCCATCCCACACTCTGCCTATTGACACAGAGAGAAAAGTTTCCCCTCCTGAATCACCAGCACCACTCCCCGCAGCACGCCTGTGTTTCTCGGTGGTTTCTGTCGCAAGTGTGATGAAGCCCATTATCATTTGTGTGCAGTCACTGGATCTCTCGCTGCCTTCGCTCACCCCTGCTGGCGGTGGGAACCTTTACAGGCTTGGCAGGAGACTGAAGGCCCCCTCCCCCCCAGGCTACAGAGGAAAGGCTGTGTGTGGGGGGGAAGGTTTCATTATTTTTCTGTCGCTGTTATTGGGCCTTTCCCTCCTGCTGTCTCAGACACAACAGCATGGACTGAGGAGCCAGTGCAGCCAGGCCAGGCTTTCATACACGGCTGGGTGCTGGGCACAGGGGTGCTGTAGGTCATGGTCTGCAGGGTGTGATGTGGGTCACTCAGGAGGATACACCTCCCTCACTGTCTGACCCTGAAGTGCCAGGGGCTGTTGGAAGTGACACCTTTTGTGTAATATGTAAAAAATGCTGCTCCCTTGTGGAAATTAAAGAGCGGGCAATGTATTGCACATCAATAGCAGCATTTAGTCAGGTGTCCATGTCAAATCCCACCTCAAGCAGCTATAAACTGCCTCCTGGAATCCCCCAGGCAGGTCCATTTGGGTTTTCACTTGTTGTCTACTGTCCTGACCTACTCTTTGTGTCATTAAACAGCTGCCACATTTCATCCCAGAGGCAGCTGATTTTCTGTGATTGGGGAAGCATCTACTGTAAATACAGTCAGTAAAGAGCTGGAGCTTCCTTCCAGAAGAAATTGACTGGAGAGAAACAAGTTGTTGTTAGTGTTGCCAGGTTTGTTGAGCCCGGGGATTACTCAGTGTTGCCAACTCTCATTATTTATCACAAATCTCACAATATTTGCTGTTTTTCTTAAAGCCCCAGATCCTGGAGTCATGTGATTGTGCAGGATCATAGCATAGCACTCATTTAAAAAATAAGTTTGTAGCCCTCCTGGTTTCAGAAAAAATCTCAAAAACATGACCCTGAAAGGAGAAAAGCCCACAAGGCAAATCATAAGATCCCATAATTTATTATGTTATAAAATGTCATCATTTGTGGGGGGGAAGTGGTCTGATTGATGATGTTTGAGCACTTAGGGTTGGCTATCCTGCACTTTAAAGCAGTGGTTGGTGCCTCATTAGACAAGAACTAAGAGACAGCCTAGTCAATCCAAAGCTTCCCCCCACTCAATAACCAACTCTCACAACTTTATCGTGAGCCTCACAACATTTGATTTTTTTTTTTTTACTTAAAGCACCACCTCTTGGAGACAATCCCAGCTCTCATTAAAAGCAAAAAAGAAGTCTCTAGCACTCATGGTTGTGGAGAAAAGTTTGAATGTGACCAGAGTGTTTCCTAAATGCTCTGAAACCAGAAGGCAAAAGAAAAGTACCCAGCTTTTTGTGAATAAGGTGGATAAAACTGAGCAAAGAGGGAAACACCCTGCTAGACAATCAGGAAATACTCCCTAACAGTGAGGGGTCTATTACACTGAAGAAAAACCTCAAGGGGAGATTTGGGTGGGAGTCCAAACATTTGGGCCTGGAAAAAGCCCGGAAGAATACACTGTAGGGAAATCCTTCCTGAACTGGCAAAGGGGAATGAGGGAGTGGATTTGCAATGGGCAGTAGATGAGATGGTGTAGCGATATATGTCCAGAGGATCAGGGATATTAACTAGCCCTGATGGAGATTGAGATGGCTCAGCAGGATGAGAGAACAATAAACAGAGCCATATGAGTTCTAATTCAGCTCCCTGTCATGGAGAGTGGATGGTTTAAGAGATCAGTGAATGGATCTCTGAGACTTTCTTCTCTAGGCCGTGAGTTTTAATTGAGCCCCAACGTCTGGGGATCAGCTCAGCCATGAGAATTGGGGGATGGGATACAGAGCTTTTCAGCTCTAGGACACTGGTTCCAATTTGGCTCCGCTTCAGGGGACCAAGCTGGTTCAGGAGAACTGGTATACAGAGCCTTTTGCATCCAGGGCATTAGTTCCCAGCTGTAATTACTGATCTCTTATAACTTTTTTTACTCATGAACCAAATTTCTTGAAACATATCCAGGACATCTATTGTCACTGAGGACATCATTATTTACCCCTCCTGCAAGGTACTGGACCCCTTCAGTTCCTAGTTCAATAGGAATAGATGGTGCTCAACAAATCAGAGGATATCATCATACATCTATGTAGAGCGAGCCCGATTTCAAGTTACCTGAGTACAAAAGCCTCAACTTTTTTTTCAAAAATGGGATGTATGTTTTTTCTGCTTACCTAACACCAGGACAGCTCAGCTAATTCCAACCTAACATCACATTATAGCTAAGCATGAGAAATTTCTACTCTAACCACTCAGCTGCTGCTGCTTCATGAGATCACTCAAGGTATTTATAAAGCTGCTCCACCCTCTACGTTGGGGAAGCAAACTTTTTGGCCTGGGCCACATCGGGTTTCCAAAATTGTATGGAGGGCCAGTTAGGGGAGGCTGTGTCTCCCCAAACAGCCAGGCGTGGCCTGGCCCCCGCCCCCTATCCGACACCCGCGGGACTCCTGTCCCATCCACCAGCCCCTGCTCCCTGTCCCCTGACCACCCCCAGACCTCCCCACCCCTGACTGCCCCCTGCTGCCCCATCCAACCCCCCTCTCCTTCCTGACTGCCCCCTGGGACCTCTGCCCCATCCAACCCCCCTGTTCCCCTGACCACCCCCAGACCTCCCCACTCCTGACCGCCCCGCCCCTATCCACACCCCCACCCGCTGACCAACACCCCGAACTCCCCTGCCCTCTATCCAAACCCCCCTGCTCCCTGCCCCCTTACCGCTCTGCCTGTAGCACCAGTGGCTGACAACGCTACAGCTGCACCACCCAAAACACCAGGTCAGGTCATGGCTCTGCAACTGCGCTGCCCAGCCGCCCAGAGCATTGCACCAGCGGCGCGGTATGCTAAGGCTGCGGGGGATGGGGGACAGCAGGGGAGGGGCCAGGGGCTAGCCTCCCGGGCCAGGAGCTCAGGGGCCGGGCAGGAGGGTCCTGCGGGCCGGATGTGGCTCGCGGGCCGTAGTTTGCCCACCTCTGCTCTACATGCTCCTCCTAGTTCCCTGATGTTGGGGATTTAAGGTAGCCTGGTTGATATATTCCTCTATAAAAGTCAGAGCAAATTTATGTGTTCTCTCTATCCAAAGAGGTGCATCCTGGGATTAATATTGCAGAACTGTTATTGTAGGAGTCACCAAATGGTGCTGTTATTCAGTTTTACAAGTTCTTTTTTTGTCATGTAATCATTGTTCAGCTTTCAAAGAAATGATTTTCATAGAGTTTAAGGCCAGAATGGATCAACTAGTCTGACTTTCTGAATATCACAGGCCACTGAATTTCACTCAGTTATCCTGGTATTGAGACGAATGACTTGAGTTTGACTAACAAATTTATTTTGACTAACACGGCTGCTACTCTGAAACTTGAGTTTGACTAAATCCTATCTCCCAGAAAAGCATCCAGTCTTGATTTGATGACATCAAGAGATGGAGAATCCAACTCTTTCCTTGGTTGTTTGTGCCAATGATTAATCACCCTCTCTTAAAAATGGTGCCTTATTTCCAATTTAAATTTGCCCAGCTTTAATTTACAGTCACTGGTCTTGTTCTGCATTTCTCCACTAGATTAAAGAGCCCTTTAGTACCGGGTATTTTCTTTCTGCGACGATACTTAGACAGTATAATCAAGTCACCTCTTGATCTTCTTTTTGATAAGCTAAACAGATTGAGCTCCTAAAGTCTCTCAGTAAAGCTATTTTTGCACTTTTGAATAATTTTTATGGCTGCCCTCTGCAACCTCTTCAATTGATCAACATCCTTTATAAAATGTGGGACAAAAGAACCGGATGCAATATCCCCATATTGGTCTTGCCAATTCCTTATATGTGGCATATTGGAAACTGTGTTAAAATTACAAGCCATCATTTTAAATTATATGGGATTTCCTGGACCCAGAGCCGTCCCCTGGGAATGGCGAATTGGGGCAGCAGCTCTGGGTCCCATGCTTTGGGGGGCCCCATGCTTCAGTGTGCGTATGTTGTGCGGGGGGGCACTAGGCCGGCCTGGGAGGGGTGGGATTAGGGGTTCAGGGGGCCAAGCCAGCCCAGGAGGGTTAGCGGGGGGCCTGGCGCCAGCAGTGAGGGTCAGGCCCGCATTCACCGGCAGGAAGCATGCGTTTTATTTCTTGCTCGCCCACCGCCGAACCAGCCACCAGCATCCTAGCTCCGCTGGAACACGCCAGCGCCAGGCTGACCCCATCCATTGCCCTTCTGCCCCAGACCTCTCCCTTTTCTGGGACCCCCCAAGCACAGGGGGCCCCCTCACCCCTAGCACAAGTGCTACCCTGTGACTCTTGATTGTCCTCGCCTCCCAGCACTGGTGTTCCCTCCCCACACCAGATTTAACCTGTAGAAAAAATGTTAAGGGGGGCCAATACAGGCTGATTTATCCCAAGCCCCGCACCCCACTTGGGATGGCCCTGTCTGGACCCATGTGCAGGCTAGGGAAGCCATGTGATCTAGGTCCTTTGCGACGCTCTGCAAAAGAGCCAATCTGCGGTGCAGTGTGATGAGTTGTACCTTTCTGCCTTCAATCTGGTCTCTCTGTGTGTTTGGTTGTTGTGTGGCCCTATCATTGTTTACCAGTCAGCCAATCCTTGTGTCACCTGCAAATTTTATCACCAGTTCTTTCATATTTACTTCCACATCATTGATGAAAATGTTGAATAGCATCAGGCCTAGTCCTGCTCCCTGTGGAACCCTACTAGAAACACCCCCCTCACTGGTAATTCCCCACTGACAACTTCTTTTTGAGATCTGCCAGTTCTTAATTCTTTTAATGTATGCTTTATTGATGTAGTACAGTGCTAGTTGTTTAATTAGCGTGTCATGTGGTACTAAAAAGCTTTGCAAAACTCTAAATATATCTACACAGTTACTTTAATCTGCCAAACTTATCTAATCAAAAATAAAATCAGATGTGTTTGACAAGACCTACTTTCCACAAAGCCATGTTCATTGGCATTAATTCTATTATTTTCCTTAATTCTTTATTGGGTGATGCCCATATCAATATTTCTAATATTTTTTCTGGGATCTATGTCAGGCTAACTGGCCCATAGTTACCCAGATGATACCACTTGCCCTTTTTGCATTGAATTGAATTGTACAACAGCACTCTTCCAGTCTTCTGGAATTTCCTTGAAGTTCCAAGATTTGCTAAAAATTAACACCAGTGGGCCAGAGAACTCCTCAGCCACCTCTTTTAGGATGTTTTGGTGCATGCTGTCTGGGCCTACTGATTTAAAAATGTTAATCCCTAGTAGCTGTTGTTTAACATTCTCCTTAGTTACTAATGATCTGGAAAGTACATAATATTCATGTGATATGAATACATCATCCTGCTTCTTTCCAATGCAGAACCAAAATATTTATTGAATATTTCTGCCTTTTCTGGAGAATTATTAACAATTTTACCATCTACACATAGTAATGGGCCTATACCGTTCTTAGGAATTCTTTTGTTCCTGATATACTTAAAAAACATTTCTTATTGTCCTAAGCCTTGCCAGCCATGGATTTTTCCCTGATGTCTTTAACATCCCTTAACATTTTTCTATACGCCATAACTTCTAATTTATACTGATTTCTATCTACTTTCCTGTTCTCTATTGGTTTTATGTACATATTTTATTCTAATTCCTGCTGTCACTTGACCTCTTAACTGGAATGGGCTTTTAAGCAAAGTAGTTCTCTGTCACAATTTCTGAATCATGGGGTTTTGGCCATCTAATAAATTCTCCTTAAAGAACTCCCAATTTGCATTCACAATTTTCTGTCTACATTTTTCCTCCCAATCAATTTCACTCATAATCTTCTTCAGGTTTGGGAAATTAGGTCTTTTGAAGCAGAAAGTGTGTGTGTACACATACACACATAACTGGTTGGGACTGTCTTAGGTTTGCCCACAAGGAGTGTAATTGGGGCATGATCACTGGTCCCTAGACAACCACCAATTTCCAGGTCAGTGATAATTCATCTTTAGCTGTTCATAATGCGGTCCAAAATGTGTTTGGTGCAATACCGTTTTTGTTAGAAAATTATCATCTATCATTTTTAGAAACTCTAATGAGATTTACTACTGGCTTCCAAATTGAATTCCCCCCATAACAACATAATTTTTCTTTCCACAAATTTATAGGAAGGAGCAATTCATCCTGTTCCCTAGTTTGATTTGCTGGTCTGTAACTCACCCCCATCCGTACCTCTTCCTGGGTTTTGTTGATTATCACATTGATCCATATACATTGACAATCTTGCGTTTTTGAGTTATTAATAACTCAAAAGCAGGTAATGGTATCTTTAATGTAGAGTGCCACTGTCAAATTCTAGGGTGCAGTCCAAACCAGTGGTGGGTTGTGTCAGCACTTGTCCTGCAATCCTGGCTGCCTTTCAATGCTTTGCAGCTGTAGCTCACAGCCTAGGATACTCACGGCCAGCCTGCAAGTATGCAGGTCACCCTCAGTGTCTGTGTGCAATGCATCCATCCCTGGTTCAGCAGCTCTGACTCCAGCAGCCTTTCTACAGCCCCATTGCCCCCCTCCAACTTCCACCAGCCTGGGTTACTACTTGCAGGGTGACTCTAACACACCCCCGTCCCAAATTTTTCCCAAACCTGTGTGCCCTGAAGTGTCCAGCTCTCTCTTGGATAACTCAGGAAAATAATAAGGTTTGTCTGATCCTTTAAAGAGACAAAGGTACATTACAGCTTATTAACTTAACTGGGATAAATACACCTTCCCCTCAAACACAGCACTGAGTTGGTTATAACAAAAATAAAACAGTATTCACAATAAGACATAGATTAAGTGATGCTAAGCAAAAGGAATAAAGTTAGTAAAGATCCCAAATGAATAAAAGTGAAAACACATATCTAAAAATCTAAAACTTAATATAGCAAGGTACAATCTTTACCTAAGCAGTTATCTCACCTATATTCAGTTCCCAGAGACTTCAAACCCACCCCGCCTTGGTTGAAGGATCCACCTTTCTTGGCTTGCAAGAGCCTCAGGCCCTTGTATCTGTCCAGTGATCAATGCCAAAGATTATTTCTGTTCTGGCTTATATCTTCCGAAGTTCAACAACCTTATTTCAAGAGGCAGGAAGACCTTTTGCTGTTCTTCCCTTCTTGTGGACTTCCCATTCCTCTGCTGCTTTTCTGTGTAAGTGGGGATTCCATTATTTTGGGTCACACTTTGCTTATTTTCATTGGGGACAGGTAGATAAATGTGACATTCCATCCTGTCTGGAAGAGACCTGTTTCTTCTTTTGTTTGGACACACACTTTAAAGCATGAAATCAATGAGTATTCACAATCCCTTATGTTCTGCTAATACAGACATTGCACATTGATATTAATCACTAGTGTGTCAAAGGCTTTCATAAAATATCTCAATCAATAGACTTTCATAATACAGTAATATTGTACCCAATCAGTTGATACATTGCTTATCATTTGAGGTTTAGGCCCCTTGTCTTTATAGATCAGATAAAGTTTCTCTTCCCTGCTTGTTAGCTTGATAGCTTTGTTTACCTAGTATGTAAATAGACCTTTGTTGTCTCTGCCTGATGACCAGGCTAGTCAGAGAAGCAAACACATTCCTTTGTCTAGGGCAGACCTGTTTACTAAATCCCCCTTACATGCCTGGTTTATATACATTTTAGATATAATTCCAGCCTATCTAGTCATAACTTTTAATACACACCATATACTTACATCACGCAAGACAATTATTGTTCAGTGAATTATTAGTTTTCCAATGACATATTATGTGACACCTATTAGACACAGATTATGACATCCATGAACTGGGGTACACTGAACTGCTCAGGCCAAGTGAAACTTATTACCTGTTACCAGTGAGGCCCTTGCCCTCTGGCATTGGGACTCTGTGAGTGTCACAGCCACCCGCCATCTTTCCTACCCATTTGATCCTTCTAAACAGGTGATAACTAGTAGTTTTAACATTCCAGTCATGTGAAGCCTCCCATCAGGTTTCAGTAGTGCCAATTATATCAAATTTCTTCTCATCAGTGAGATTTTCCAGATCCTCTTGTACATTACCCAGGCTCCTGACACTGGTACGTATGCAATTGAAAAAACCACTTCTCTTCACACTTTTTGCCACCTCCGTTCAAGAAGTTCCCAACGCCTTGACTTTAAGTTAGACATTTAAACATTTGTACTGTGTTCGCCCCCTCAGAAACCTCCCCCATGTGTTGCTAGTTTTACACCCTCCTGGCTGCCCCAGCTAGTCTCCAACCCAGAAGATTAGCCCCTCCACCGCCTGTGAGATGCAGCCCATCCTGTTCGTACAGCCCTTTCTCTCCTTGGAATGTGTCCAATGTTTCACAACACCCAAAGTTTCAGCTTCACACTGGTCTCATAGCCAGTGGTTCACCTCCAGTATGCTCTGCCTTCCCGTGCTTGTGTGACTGATGGGATCTGTACCAAAGTTAGTTTTGGGATGCAGGTTCTTTTGGGGGCACTGTGGCAAACAGCAAGAGTTTTCTCTCTTCCTTAATCTGTGCACCTAGATTCAATTCCTGGGGCAGAGCTGCTTCCTGGGACATGATGTTGGTGTTTGGCCTGGGAGCTCTGGAAGAGGTGATTTCCTGGAAGTAATGTACACCTGTAAATAGGCTAAGAAAATACCCAGATTCAACAACACTGAAGGCCCCGACACCTGCTACTGCTCAGCAAGGCATGACAATGTTAATGAGTTGTTTCCTGGCCACACCTACTCGACCCACCCCATGTGGATCAGAAACTGCTCTTGTTTGCCTTGTTGACCAAGAAAGATTGTCTTGCACCAGTCAGTCAGTAGAACTGTTTACCACTGCCAACAGAGAACATAAAAGCATAAGAATGGCCCTACTGGGTCAGACCAAAGGTCCATCTAGCCCAGTATCCTGTCTTTCGACAGTGGCCAGTTCCAGGTGCCCCAGAGGGAATAAACAGAACAGGTAATCATCAAGTGATCCATCCCCTGTCACTCATTCCCAGCTTCTGGCAAACAGAGGTTAGGGACACCATTCCTATCCACCCTGGATAATAGCCATTGATGGACCTATCCTCCATGAATTTATTTAGCTCCATTTGAACCCTGTTATGGTCTTGGTCTTCACAACATCCTCTGACACAGGTTGACTGTGCATCATGTGAAGAAATAAGAAAAGGAATGCACGGCTAACATGGCTGCTACTCTGAAACATGTGAAGAAATACTTTCTTTTTTTGTTTTAAACCTGCTGCCTATTAATTTCATTTGGTGACCCCCTAGTTTTTGTGTTATGAGGAGTAAACAACACTTCCTTATCTACTTTCTCTACACCAATCATGATTTTATAGACCTCAATCATATCTCCCCTTAGCTGTCTCTTTTCCAAGATGAAAAGTCCTAGTCTTATTAATTTCTCCTCGTATGGAAGCTGTTCCATACTCCTAATCATTTTTGTTGCCCTTTTCTGAACCTTTTCCAATTCCAATATATCTTTTTTTAGATGGGGTGACCACATCTGTGCACAGTGTTCAAGATGTGGGCGTACCATGGATTTATATAGAGGCAACATGATATTTTCTGTCCTATTATCCATCCCTTTCTTAATTATTCCCAGCATTCTGTTCACTTTTTTGACTGCCGCTGCACATTGAGTGGATGTTTTCAGAGAACTATCCACGACTCCAAGATCTCTTTCTTGAGTGGTAACAGCTAATTTAGACCCCATCATTTTATATGTATAGCTGGGATTATGCTTTCCAATGTGCATTACTTTGCATTTATCAACATTAAATTTCATCTGCCATTTTGTTGCTCAGTCACCTAGCTTTGAGAGATCCTTTTGAAGCTCTTCGCAGTCTGCCTGGGTCTTAACTATCTTTAGTAATTTTGTATCATCTGCAAATTTTGCCACTTCACTGTTTACCCGTTTTTCCAGATCATTTATGAATATGGTCCCAGAACAGACCCCTGAGGGACACCACTATTTACCTCTTTCCATTCTGAAAACTGACCATTTATACCTACTCTTTGTTTCCTATCTTTTAACCAGTTACCAATCCATGAGAGCACCTTCCCTCTTATCCCATGTCAGCTTACATTGTTTAAGAGCCTTTGGTGAGGGACCTTGCCAAAGGCTTTCTGAAAATCTAAGTATACTATATCCACTGGATTCCCTTGGTCCACATGCTTGTTTACCCCCTCAAAGAATTCTAATAGATTGGTGAGGCATGATTTCCCTTTACTAAAACTATGTTGACTCTTCCTCAACAAATTATGTTCATCTATATGTCTGACGATATTGTTCTTTATTATAGTTTCAACCAGCTTGCCTGGTACAGAAGTCAGGTTTACAGGCCTGTAATTGCCGGGATCACCTCTGGAGCTCTTTTTAAAAATTGGTGTCACATTAGCTATCCTCCAGTCATCTGGTACAGAAGCTGATTTAAATGATAGTTACAGGCTACAGTTAGTAGTTCTGCAATTTCACATTTGAGGTTCTTCAGAACTTCTTGGGTGAATACCATCTGGTCCTGGTGACTTATTGCTGTTTAATTTATCAATTTGTTCCAAAAACTCCTCTAATGATACCTCAATCTGGGACAGTTCCTCAGATCTGTCACCTAAAAAGAATGGCTCGGGTTTGGAAATCTTTCTCACATCCTCAGCCATAAATACTGATGCAAAGAATTCATTTAGTTTCTCCGCAATGGCCTTATCGTCCTTGAGTGGTCCTTGAGTGGTCCTTGAGTGCTCAATCGTCCAGTGGCCCCACTGGTTGTTTAACAGGCTTCCTGCTTCTGATGTACTTTTAAAAAAAAATTGCTATTACTTTTTGAGTCTTTGGCTAACTGTTCCTCAGATTCTTTTTTGACCTTCCTAATTGTATTTTTACACTTCATTTGCCAGTGTTTATGCTCCTATTTCCCTCACAAGGATTTAGCTTCCACTTTTTAAAGGATGCCTTTTTGCCTCTCACTGCTTCTTTTACTTTGTTGTTTAGCCACAGTGGCTCTTTTTTGGTTCTCTTACTATGTTTTTTAATTTGGGGTATACATTTAAATTGAGCCTCTATTATGGTGTCTTTAAAAAGTTTCCAGGCAGCTTGCAGAGATTTCACTTTTGGTACTGTACCCATTAATTTCTGTTTAACTAACCTCCTCATTTTTGTGTAGTTCCCCTTTCTGAAATTAAATGCTACAGTGTTGGGCACGGTGGTGGATTTCCTGCCACGGATATTAAATTTAATTATATTATGGTCACTATTACCTAGCGGTCCAGCTATATTCACCTCTTGGACCAGATCCTGTGCTCCACTAAAGAGTAAATCAAGAATTGCCTCTCCTGTGATGGGTTCCAGGACCAGCTGCTCCAAGAAGCAGTCATTTAAAGGTGTCAAGAAACTTTATCTCTGCATCCCGTCCTGAGGTGACGTATACCCAGTCAACATAGTGATAACTGAAATCCCCTATTAATTATTATTATTATTATTATTATTGAGTTTTTTTATTTTAATAGCCGCTCTAATCTCCCTGAGCATTTCACAGTCACTATCACCATCCTGGTCAGGTGGTCGATAATATATCCCTACTGCTATATTCTTATTATTAGAGCAGGGAATTTCTATCCATAGAGATTCAATGGTACAGTTTGATTCATTTACAATTTTTACTTCATTTGATTCTATGCTTTCTTTCACAAATGCCAATCCCCCACCAGCACGACCTATTCTGTCCTTCCAATATATTTTGTACCCTGGTATTACTGTATCCCATTGATTTTCCTCATTCCATCAAGTTTCTGTGATGCCTATTATAATAATATGCTCATTTAATATGAGGCACTCTAGTTCACCCATTTTATTATTTAGACTTCTAGCATTGGTATACAAGCACTTTAAAAACTTGTCTCCTTTTAGCTGTCTGCCATTACATGATGTAACTGAATGGGATTTTTTTTTCATTTGACTGTTTCTGATCAGACCCTGCCTGTATTTTATCATTTTCCATCCTCTCATCCTCACTAGGACATAGAGATTCTCTATTAATAGATCCTCCCCAAGGGATGTCTGAACCACATGCTCCTCCACACCAGTCAGCTTTCCCCTAGCCCTTAGTTTAAAAACTGCTCTACAACCTTTTTAATGTTAAGTGCCAGCAATCTGGTTCCATTTTGTTTTAAGTGGAGCCCATCCTTCCTGTATAGGCTCCCCCTTTCCCAAAAGTTTCCCCAGTTCCTAATAAATCTAAACCCCTCCTCCCTACACCATCATCTCATCCATGCATTGAGACTCCGCAGTTCTGCCTGTCTAACTGGCCCTGCATGTAGAACTGGGAGCATCTCAGAGAATGCTACCATGGAGGTCCTGGACCTCAATCTCTTAGCTAGCAGCCTAAATTTGGCCTCCAGGACCTCTCTCCTATTCTTCCCTATGTCATTGGTACCTACATGTACCATAACCACTGGCTCCTCCCAGCACTACACATAAGTCTATATAGATGTCTCGAGAGATCCGCAACCTTCACACCAGGCAAGAAGGTCACCATGCGGTTCTCCCAGTCATGGAAAACCCAGCTATCTATGTTTCTAATGATTGAATTGCCTATTACTAATACCTGCCTCTTTCTAATAGCTGGAGTTCCTTCCTCCGGAGAGGTATCCTCAGTGGGAGAGGATACCACAACATCAACTGGAAGGAGGGTCCCAACTATGGGATTGTTTCCCTCTGCTCCAATTAGATGCTCTCCTTCCCTGGGACCTTCATCCTCCTCAACAGCACAGAGATAGTCAGACTGGGGGTGGAACCATTATATTGTGTCCTGGAAAGTCTTATCTATGTAACTCTCTGTCTCCCTCAGCTCCTCCAGTTCAGCCACTCTGGTCTCCAAAGCCTGTACACAGTCTCTGAGGGCCAGGAGCTCCTTGCACCAAATGCACACATATGCCATCTGCCCACAGGGCAGGTAATCATACATGCAGCATTGGGTGCAATAAACTGAGTAGCCCCCACTCTGTTGCTGGACCTCTGCCTGCATTCTTTTTACTCCTGCAGCTGGTTCCTTTGGTGTTGTTTTGTTTATATCAAGAGGGTGGTTTGGCTTTTAAGTTTAAAGAATGTTGCATTCTAGCCCCCGACTCTCCCACTGAAGGAATGCCCCCCCCCCACTCTCCCAGATGAAGGAAGCTGAGCTACCCTATTCTCCTCCTATGGGAGATTGTTTGGGTATGTATGAAAATAAAGCAAACCCATATAGGAGCAACCATACTGTGACAGTTCTTGGCCAGGAGATGGACAAGAAATCAGGTTGTATGTGGAAGCAAGAGGAGGGAAATATTGTATCCATTCTCTTTTTTTCTCTCCTTTACCAGTCACTTTCCTCATGGGAAATTCAAGCTGTGAAATGCACAAGGCCCTGCCCCAGGGTTCTGCAGAGTGGCATTGTGTCGTGGGGAGAGATGAAGGGAAAGGTCAGTGACACTGAAAGAGAAAAGAAATCACCCCTGTGCCAGCGTTCTGGGCTAGTGGCCTGATTCACACCCAGGTCTGGACTGACAGAAAACAGTGACAATGGGCTGCAGGGATTCACCCCTGAGGAGAAAATGAAGTTTGTACAGAGGGGCTAAGTGAAAGCTAAGGAGAGAAATAGCAACATTCTTCAAGCACAGGCAGGGTGTGAACAAGTAGGATGGGGAGGGGTTAATTGAGAATGGTCAGAGAAAGTATAACAGGAGAAAAAGAAGAGCAATTCAGGTTGAGGAAATATTCTCTAACACTAACATTCTCATATCCATTAGACTATGGATGTCTTTGCAAATGAATGGGGGGAAACTGTATTAACTGAGTCATTTTTGGCTTTGTCCAGTTGAGAATTTAAAGGTACGTGGTTAGAACATGTCAGCTAACATGTTAGTTTACCTTGCCTTGTCTACACTGGGCTTACTGACCATGTTAGCTAATGTCTTCTAAAAATACATCAACCCCTTCAGAATAAACTGGAGGGAACAATTCAACATTGTCCATAGACAATGGCAAAGATGTCACGAGTAGGGATTTTCCATCTCTAATTATTATGATTCCTTCTCCTTGGATTTATCTTCCCTCACAGGGCGAGTCTGGACGTGCTGCCCCTTGGGCTGGGAGCCCTTTCAGGCCAGCTGCTACTACTTCTCTAAAGACATCATGAACTGGGATGACAGTGAGAGGAACTGCACAGGGATGGGCTCCCACCTGGTCGTGATCAACACGGTAACTGAGCAGGTATCTTTGCTGGGGATCAGACTCTATTGGGAATTCAGTGCCCAGCCCTAGAGGAGACCTTCACACACACACACACCTGCTCTTGAGTTTGTGTGAGTAGTTCTGGCTCCATGGTCACGCAGTCATGGGCTTCCTTAGCCATCAACATCTCCATCCAGACTCACAGTCCCCAGAGATTCCTGCCTGCCTGCTACTGTCTGCTCAGTAACTGAATCTAGTGAAATTTAAATTGATTTTTTTTATCCAGGATTTCATTTCCAATTATGTAAAAAGAACAGTTATTGGCATCCAAGTGGAAAATTACTATATTGGTCTGGCTCAACAGAAGAAAGGCCAGTGGCGCTGGGTGGATCTGACTCCATATAACAAGACGGCAGTGTGAGTACCTTTTGGGATAAAGACTGTCCAACAGATTCACATACAGCATAGTGGATATGTGTGTGTCTTAGAGAGAGATATCTGTCACCTACTGGAGCTAAATGTTTCTGATCCAGCAAAAGGAAAATTTCTTAGGGCATCATGATCAGAAGCTACAAATCCATTTTAGGGAGGAAGGGGAATCTCTCTGGAGGATTCATAGGTTATCATTTCCACCATTCTTCCATCCTCATCAGCTAGAACTCTTTCCCCTTGGTCACTCATAATGATACGTCTGACGTCTGACACATCAACTTCTCCGTCTTACAGGTTCTGGATACCTGGAGAACCAAACAACCTCATTGTGGAGAAATGTGTTGCTGTAGATACATCCAAAAAGGAGAACATGAATTGGAATAACTTCCCTTGTATCGTACCATCTCATCGAATTTGTGAAACTGTGGCAACAAATATTTGATGAAAAAACCCATCATGGATGTGAAATCAGAGAGCGAGCCCATCCCTCACCATGGGCAGCTCACAGAGAGATCAGATTGGAGGGTTTGTATCACTGTGTGTCTGGGGCTGTATAATATGCAGGAAGGTGGAGGTGGAGGTTACCGTGCTCAGTGGCATGAACTCACCACAAAAAAAACATTTTGAAAAAAAAATATAAACTTCTGAAAATGACTAAAGTGGAAAAACACCAGACTTCAGCCAAGCTCTGTTTATGATGTCACAAAACTCCCTGTGACATCACCCAATGAGTCCAGTGGAGAAGGTGGGTTGGGAATGGGAGAGCCAGAGGATTTGCCTTAAAGTGTTGAAGGGAGAGTTGCTATTCACTGTATTAATTCAGCCAATGTTGCTAAATGTAATAACTTTCCTTGGGCCCAACACATCAGTCCCCAAGAATGTGTGTGCTGTGAATGGGAGAGTGTCTCATCATGTCCATGTTGCTCTGGTGACTGCTGGGTGTAATAAGAGATTCAGCTTTCAGGAAAAAGATGCAAGAGTAAAGGTCCAAATCTCAGAGCTCTTTGTTGTTCCAACCTCACTGGAAACATGTGTCTGTGCTTCCAGCTGAGACTGTTTAGAAGGCCACCCAGTTCATTAGCTCTCTTCCAGATTTAACCAGAGCAGTGGTTCCCAAACTTGTTCCGCCGCTTGTGCAGGGAAAACCCTGGCAGGTTGGGTCGGTTTGTTTACCTGCCGTGTCCGTAGGTTTGGCTGATCGTGGCTCCCAGTGGCCGCGGTTCACTGTTCCAGGCCAATGGGAGCTGCTGGAAGTGGCGTGGGCCAAGGGACGTACTGGCCGCCACTTCCAGCAGCTCCCATTGGCCTAGAACAGTGAACCGCGGCCAGTGGGAGCCACGATCGGCTGAACCTGTAGATGTGGCAGGTAAAGAAACTGGCCCGGCCTGCCAGGGGCTTTCCCTGCACAAGCGGCAGAACAAGTTTAGGAACCACTGCCCCAGAGAAAGGACAGGGTTTCAATCAAGAGACTGATCCTAGACCAAATCTCCTAGAAATGGAAAGGATCTATAAGCCCAGTTCTTTCCCACTGCCCAGGAGCTAGTGCTGGATTGTTGCCGGTCGTGCATTCTCCACATCTTTGTCTAATCCAGTATTGAATGGCAGGAGCAATGGCACTTCCACTACTTCCTCTGAGGAGACCACAGGTCTAGATCTCATTGTTGATGGGTTTTGAGGCAGAATGTCGGACGCTCTGTATAAAATTCTCTCTGTATGTGTTTCACCTAGTGCTGTCCCATCTCCTACTGCTTACTTCTGACTCTTTCTGCATACGATTCCTCTCCAGGAATTCCCTGCTTATTTCAGGATTGTGTCTACTATTGGTTTATCTTAATAAAGTCAGATGTAAACAAAAGATTCTGATCCAGTTCATTCTGGGAAGCCCATTTGCTGAGAAACCAGCCCTGACTTCCCACGAGGTGCGAGAATCCCAGGGTGCTGGAATGAACTCTTACCCAGGGTCCTTGAGTCACACAGGGCAGGATAGCTCTCTGTTCACATCAGGGTGTGTCTACTGTCATTTTCAAAACACAGAAGATAGACTGGTTAATTCCTATGCCCTGAACCACAACCTTCTGCAAAGTGACAGGACCACAGTGTGCTGGGATGAAATCTTACAGACAAGAGACCTCCTGATTCATAGGGGCAGCATTGTTAGCTGCCACCTTATTGCTGTTTCAGTCCCAGGATCCCCACGCAGCTTTGATAATGCACCTGACTCCTGACCTTCAGCACAATCTGCTGTGTCAAAGTGTCAATCAAGAGCTTCACACACACAGCTCTGGCAGTGCACCCCAGTCCTTACTCACAGCGCTCCTGCTTCATTTGGAGGAAAAGACCAAATTCCATGAAAATTTTGGTTTGTGGGCCAGAGTATAAACACAGGACTATATACTTCCCACAATGCACAGTGGAATGGCCCCCAAGGGCTGTTGAAGGTTTGCCCAGAGATCAAGGGAGTATATGACCTTAGTTACTATATAATTGTTATTCCTGTTGATAATTATTTATGCAACATGTCCAGCCAGTGAATAGAGGAGCAGTACAAATCTCTGTAAATGCCACAGACTGGAACAGTTGTGATTAACAATTCATGTGATCAGTTTTAAATACATTTTTTTACTACTGTAGGAAAAGCAAATATCTTGGTCAGGAAAGGTGCAAAAAGAGGGATGGATAGACTTCATCCTAGAGACAGAAAGCATTAACTCCTATCTTGTTCATTTCCCGGCAGTCACTGCAGGCTTGTCTCTTTTAGCACCTTCTCCAGTTCTTTGGACAGAATGTGTGACAATCCTAGGATTCGTTGTTAATGGGTTTAGAGGAGGAACATCTGATGCTCGTCTAAGGAGAGATTTCAATATTTACTCAATAACTGTAAACCCCATGCCAGAGGACAAAGGATATATCTACAGTGCAATCACATAGTGTAGTAGCAGCTCAGGTAGACGTACCTGAGCTAACTTTAATCTAGCTAGCTTGGGTCCCAGAGCAGTATGGTTTCAGTGCAGACTAGCCACCTGAGTTTTTACAGGATTCCAGGCGAGTTTGTATAGACCACACTAACCACAGACCACATGCTACCATGAGTTCGCAGCTCTAGTACCTGAGATAGACAGATTTAAGATAGCTGGGTGTGAAGGTATAAGGGGCACCATTCCTCTGGGGTCAGAGGCCTGCAGCTGTATGGCTAATTAGCCTCAACCACTTCACATGGGAAAAGACCTGCAAACGTAACTGGCTGATCTTCATAAAAGGAGGAGCAGGAAATGGACAGGGGCTGCAACACCTGCCACAGGCTGGAGCAACTGCTGGGAGGAGCAGCAGCTACAAGAAACAGATGGGAGACTGGGGAAAGTCCTGTTATTGCAAAGACTCTGAGGTAAGAGCCATGAACTTTTGGGTTGATGAACTCATGGGGAGGAGAGACAGACTTGGGAAAAGGAACATAACTGTGACACACTGTGCCCTTATGTTCTTTTACAAGACTTTGATAAATTTTGTACCAGGTGTGCCTTGTGAGGTAGCATGTAAACTTCAGAATCTACTGAACATTATTGTCCTGGTAAAATGTGTGTAGAAACATTGTATGTAAAATTCTAAGATTTTACTGTATGACATTGCTGAGACATGCTCCAAGTTTAGAAAAGCAACCCAAACCAGTTCCTCAGGGACAAAGGGTTAGTCACCACCTCAGCCAGGTGTCAACATAATCAAGTGGATAATTACTGGGTTGACCAGACATTCTTTGGAAGGAAGAAGGATGTGAGTGAGAAATTTACATTTTGGGGTCCAACTGGGGGTCCACATCTAAAACAGACTTGCTGTCACCTGAACCCCAGCTGGAGATGATTCTCAAAGAATTGAAATGCTTTATGAAGGGGGAATAGAGGACACCTCTCCCCCCCCCCATCTTTACTCACAGCATCAACAGCATTTGAAAGACAAAGGAAACATCAATGAAGGAGTTCAGCCAGTAAAAACATTTGGTAAGAAACACCTTTGCTTTTCATTCATTTTAGCTTGTTAAGTTAGGTAGTAGTTTGTGTTTTACCTTTTATTTCTTTGTAACCAATTCTGACTTTTATACCTCATTATTTGTAATCACTTAAATCTATCTTTTTTTAGGTAATAAACTTGTTTTATTTTATCTAAACCACTGTGTATTTGAATTGAAGTGTTCAGAGACCTCCATTTGAGATAACAAAGATTTGTGCATATCATTTTCTATTAATGAAATGATGAGCTTCTATGAGCTTGTACTGCACAGAAGGAAAGAACTGGGCAGTACAAGATGCACATTTTTGGGAATAAGTCTGGAGACCGGGAATTTGTTGATCACTCAGCAGTATAATTCAGGAGGGGCTGCCTAGAGCACTCATATAATTCAGCTGGGAGTGATTTTGCACACCAAAGCCTGTGTGTGAACAGGTCAGGAGTGGTTTTTCTCATAGCAAAACAGCATGAAAGGCACCCCAGGTTGGAGGGTTGAGAGGACACAGCTGATCAACTGTCCAGATTCTACCCTGGGGGATATCACAGTAACCTGTATAGACTTTAAGGATTGAGGCTGTGATCCTGTTTTTTGTTAAGAAGACTTGACATAAAACCAACAGCAACTAATCTGGCTGGAAACTACCTTCCTTGGTGTGACCCATGGTGCCTGCGGTAGCCCTCACTGAAAATGCCAAGGTCAGGGCAGGCTGCAAAAGGGAGAAAAGATACTCCCAAAACTGATGGTTAACACTGAAGTTAAACTCACCAACCAGTCACAAAGTTTACTTGTATTCCATCACACTGGTTATCAACAAGCTAAATAAAGAAATCACACAGCCTTCTTACTGCATTCCAGTTCTCTGGCTCCCAGTCATCACCTAGGTCCAGTGAGATGTAAAGTGAGAAGTTATTTAAAAAACTCTGCTCACTATACAAAATGTTCTTCTGAACCCTAAAGGGCCAGCCACATTGCCAGGTGAATATTAGATTAGATCTTACCCAAAATACCATGCTTCCAGTCAGTTTTAGTGTCTAAAACTATAGGTTTATTACAAAGAAAAGAGAGAGAACAAGAAGAGAGTTTTTAAATGGTAAAGCAATCAGATACATACAGAAATTTCAAAGTCCATATATCGGGTATTGGTGAATTGGTGACACCATGATCAGCTTCAGCAATGGAACCCTACAGAAAGCAATATACAAGAAACCCACAGATCACTACACCTACCTTCATAGATCCAGTAACCACCCCAAACACATCAAGAAATCTGTTATCTACAGCCAGGGACTCAGATACCAGCTAATATGCTGGAATAAGAGTCTGTTCTGATCTGGTGAATCCAATCTCTCTCTCTCCCTCTGGTTAGTGCTTCAGCTTTGTTTACATCTGGTCAAAAAAATGTAGAAACATCTTCACAAAAAAATTTCAATGAACTTTTGAATTTTTAATCAGCATCAATCGCTTTATGAGATGATTAAAACCAGTAAAAAAAAATTGAAACATTTTTACAAAAAATGTCATCCACATTTTGAAAAACTGAATGTTTTTCACCAGCTCTAATTCTGTTATTCCTTTGGAACTCTACTGGGCGGAGGCCCTGAGGCCGACCCAGGACACGCTGGAGGGATTATATCTCCCAGCTGGCCTGGGAACATGTGGTAATCCCCAAGGAGGAGCTGGAACCTGTTGCAGAGGAAAGGAAGGTCTAGTCCTCCCTACTCTCCATGCTGCCACCATGACCCAGGAAAAGTGGCTTAAAGGAAAAAGAAGGGACACAGTTTCTGCATACAGAGTTTGTAAAGATTTTTAAAAGAATGAGGAGTACTTGTGGCACCTTAAAGACCAACAAATTTATAATTCAGCAGAAGAATTTGACTTAATTTGCAAATTGGACACCATTAAATTAAGCTTGAATAAAGACTGGGAATGGATGGGTCATTACACTAAGTAAAACTATTTCCCCATGCTTATTTTTCCCCTATGGTTACTCACACCTTCTTGTCAACTGTTGGAAATGGGACATCCTGATTATCACTACAAAAGGTTTTTATTTTTTTCTTCTGCTGATAATAGCTCACCTTAACTGATCACTCTCATTATAGTGGGTATGTCAACACCCATTTTTTCATGTTCTCTGTGTGTATGTGTATATATATATCTTCCTACTGTATTTTCCACTGCATGCATCCGATGAAGTGGGTTTTAGCCCATGAAACCTTATGCTCAAATACATTTGTTAGTCTCTAAGGTGCCACAACTACTCCTCAGTCTTTTTGCTGATACAGACTAACATGGCTACCACTCTGAAACCTGCAAAGATTTTGGGAGCATTGAAGATGAAAGATGCTATACAGGTTACTCCTGGGGGAATTCTGTCCCACTGCACGCATGCAAATTTCATAGGCCGTGCATAATTTTTTGCAGAAAATAGCTTCTGCTGAAAAGTTGCTGCAGCTCTGCCTTTTGCCCACCAGAGGGTGCTGTGGCACTAGAACAGAGCAGCAGCTCCCAGCAGAAAATAACTTCCGAAGTTCTGCCTTTTGCCCACGAGAAGGCACTGTGCAATAGAACACAACAGCCGCTCATGGCCAGCCCCAGCTATGACAGGGAAAAGAAAGAGCCTGCCTTCTTCACTTCTTCACCTGTTGGGCCAGGTCAGGAGACAGGGGCTGTGGGGAGACAGACAGCATGCAGCTGGTGGGGGGGTCAGACAGGGGCTCAGGGGTGAAAGTAAAATACAGCTCTTACTGGTATGGGTCCAACGCTCCCCCCCCCCCCCGGGAAGGGATGGGGCCTCAGGCAGAAGGGGCGGGGTAAGGGGTGGAAATAAGTTACATTTCTTACCCCTACAGTCCAAACACAAGCAAACCACTTCTTCTACATACTTCATGGATCCCTCCCATTGCATGACTTAGAGATAGAAAATAAAGCTATTATTACTACTACCAATACTGTCTGTAATAAAACTTTACTATCGGAATAAGCATGAAAACTCACTGTCACATTTTTCTCCTTGTCCTCCCTCCTCCTTCTCCAGCCAGGCTGCTGGCATGGCTAGGCTCTGCGTTCCCCCGACCCCCACACTCTGCAGGGGTTCCCCTCTAGCTTGTAGCAGGGAGAAGAGGGACCGGCTGACGGAGAAACCTCCGCAGGTAGCCTGTTGACTGCATAAGAACAGTTTAAATTAAATAATATAATACACAAAAAATACAATCAAAATCAGGAACCATTTCCAAGTTCAAATCTATCCCATTCCCTCCCCAGCAGAGGATCATGGTTGTGATGTCCAAACTGCTTGCAGATCCTCTTTGAAATGTTACTGTTTAAAAAAAAAAAACATGGAGAACATAGTGAGAAGATGTGTTCTGATGATCAGGGTTTATTTTGGGCAAAGCAATTTTGGTAAAACCACTAAAGATTCACAGGGAAAGCAAATAGCCCCATAGACAAAACCACAAAAGGTCTGGAGGGGAAAACTGGATATTCAGGGAAATTATTGCAATGATAGTGTTACTAAGGTGCCTTATACCAGTATCACTTATTCTCCTTCCCCTTCCTGTACAAAAATAGCTACACCAGCAGAAGCACATTTAGATACTTAGAGAAAGTTTTGTCAATTTCAGCCTCCGTACTCTGCAGGACACCCACAAAACAAAAAGAGATCTGAGCCCCGATTTCCTAAGGACATTTCATAGATTCATAGATACTAAGGTCAGAAGGGACCATTCTGATCATCTAGTCCGACCTCCTGCACAGAGCAGGCCACAGAATCTCACCCACCCACTCCTACAAAAAACCTCACCTATGTCTGAGCTATTGAAGTCCTCAAATCATGGTTTAAAGACTTCAAGGAGCAGAGAAGCCTCCCTCAAGTCACCCATGCCCCATGCTACAGAGGAAGGCGAAAAACCTCCAGGGCCTCTCCAATCTGCCCTGGAGGAAAATTCCTTCCCGACCCCAAATATGGCAATCAGCTAAACCCTGAGCATATGGGCAAGATTCACCAGCCACATATTGCAGAAAATTCTTTCCTGGTAACTCAGATCCCATCCATCTAATATCCCATCTAAGGGGATTAGGCCTATTTACCCTGAATATTTAAAGATCAATTACTTACCAAAATCCCATTATCCCATCATACCATCTCCTCCATAAACTTATCAAGCAGAATCTTAAAACCAGATAGATCTTTTGCCCCCACTGCTTCCCTTGGAAGGTTATTCCAAAACTTCACTCCTCTGATGGTTAGAAACCTTCGTCTAATTTCAAGTCTAAACTTCCTGGTGGCCAGTTTATACCCATTTGTTCTTGTGTCCACATTGGTGCTGAGCTGAAATAATTCCTCTCCCTCTCCTGTATTTATCCCTCTGATATATTTATAGAGAGCAATCATATCTCCCCTCAACCTTCTTTTAGTTAGGCTAAACAAGCCAAGCTCCTTAAGTCTCCTTTCATAAGACAAGTTTTCCATTCCTCGGATCATCCTAGTAGCCCTTCTCTGTACCTGCTCCAGTTTGAATTCATCCTTTTTAAACATGGGAGACCAGAACTGCACACAGTATTCTAGGTGAGGTCTCACCAGTGCCTTGTATAACGGTACTAAAACCTCCTTATCCCTACTGGAAATGCCTCTCCTGATGCATCCCAAAACCGCATTAGCTTTTTTCACAGCCATATCACATTGGCAGCTCATAGTCATCCTATGATCAACCAATACTCCAAGGTCCTTCTCCTCTTCCGTTACTTCTAATTGATGCGTCCCCAACTTATAACTAAAATTCTTGTTATTAATCCCTAAATGCATAACCTTACACTTCTCACTATTAAATTTCATCCTATTACTATTACTCCAGTTTACAAGGTCATCCAGATCCTCCTGTATAATATCCCGATCCTTCTCCGAATTGGCAATACCTCCCAGCTTTGTATCATCTGCAAACTTTATTAGCACACTCCCACTTTTTGTGCCAAGGTCAGTAATAAAAAGATTAAATAAGATTTGGTCCCCAAACCGATCCCTGAGGAACTCCACTGGTAATCTCCCTCCAACCTGACAGTTCGCCTTTCAGTAGGACCCGTTGCAGTCTCCCCTTTAACCAATTCCTTATCCACCTTTTGATGTTCATATTGATCCCCATCTTCTCCAATTTAACTAATAATTCCCCATGTGGCACAGTATCAAATGCCTTACTGAAATCTAGGTAAATTAGATCCACTGCATTTCCTTTATCTAAAAAATCTGTTACTTTTTCAAAAAAGGAGATTAGGTTGGTTTGGCACGATCTACCTTTTGTAAAACCATGTTGTATTTTGTCCCATTTACCATTGACTTCAATGTCCTTAACTAATTTCTCCTTCAAAATTTTTTCCAGGACCTTGCATACTACAGAAGTCAAACTAACTGGCCTGTAGTTACCCGGATCACTTTTTTTTTTTTCCTCTCTTAAAAATAGGAACTATATTAGCAATTCTCCAATCATTCGGTGCTACTCCTGAGTTTACAGATTCATTAAAAATTCTTGCTAATGGGCTTGCAATTTCAGGGCTTGCCAATTCCTTTAATATTCTTGGATGAAGATTATCTGGGCCCCCCGATTTAGTCCCATTAAGCTGTTTGAGTTTCGCTTCTACCTCAGATATGGTAATATCTACCTTCATATCCTCATTCCCATTTGTCATGCTACCATTATCCCTAAGATCCTCTTCAGCCTTATTAAAGACTGAGGCAAAGTATTTGTTTAGATATTGGGCCATGCCTAGATTATCTTTAACCTCCACTCCATCCTCAGTGTTAAGCGGCCCCACTTCTTCTTTCTTAGTTTTCTTCTTATTTATATGGCTATAGAACCTTTTACTATTGGTTTTAATTCCCTTTGCAAGGTCCAACTCTACTCAACTTTTAGCCTGTCTCACTTTATCCCTACATGTTCTGACCTCAATTAGGTAGCTTTCCTTGCTGATCCCTCCCATCTTCCACTCCCTGTATGCTTTCTGCTTCTTCTTAATCACTTCTCTAAGATGCTTGCTCATCCAGCTTGGTCTACAACTCCTTCCTATGAATTTTTTCCCCTTTCTTGGGATACAGGCTTCTGATAGCTTCTGCAGCTTTGATTTCAAGTAATCCCAGGCCTCCTCTACCTTTAGATCCACAAGTTCTTCAGTCCAATCCACTTCCCTAACTAATTTCCTTAATTTTTGAAAGTCAGCCCTTTTGAAATCAAAAACCCTAGTTGCAGATTTATTTTTGTTAATCCTTCCATTTAGTTTGAACTGAATTAGCTCATGATCACTTGAGCCAAGATTGTCCCCTACAACCATTTCTTCTATGAGGTCCTCGCTACTTACCAAAATTAAATCTAAAATGGCATCCCCTCTAGTTGGTTCAGCAACTACTTGATGAAGGAATCCATCAGCTATCGCATCTAGGAAAATCTGAGCCCTATTATTATTACTAGCACTGGTCCTCCAGTCTATATCTGGGAAATTAAAGTCTCCCATGATCACGCAGTTTCCATTAGTATTTACTTTATTAAAGACATTAAAAAGGGCTCTATCCATATCCAAATTAGATCCCGGAGGTCTATAGCACACCCCAAGCACTATCGTAGGAGAGGCTTTACTAGTTTTCTTCCCCAATGTAATTTTTGCCCAGACGGACTCTGTCTTATCCATTGCATCGCTTCTTATTTCTTTACATTCTACCTCATCATTGATATACAATGCTACTCCACCCCCTTTACCTTTGTTTCTGTCTTTCCTAAACAGCACATACCCTTCAATACCTGTAGTCCAGTCATGACTACTATTCCACCATGTTTCTGTTATCCCTATAATATCTGGTTTCACTTCCTGCACCAGTAGCTCTAGTTCCTCCATTTTGTTACTTAGGCTCCTCGCATTGGTGTATAAACATCTTAATTTTTGCTGTTTGGCCTCGCTCACATTTTGTACCCTATTAGGCACAGTCATTCTACAGCCAGTATAACCTATTAGACTAGTATCCACACCGCCCTTGCTCCTTATATACATTCTCCTACCCACGGCTGTATCCTTTCTTACTTCATCTTCTTCCCTCTATTCAATATATAAAGAGGGTGGAATGAAAACTACTATTTCTTTCAAAGGAGACACAATACTTTTGCTGAATATCCAGTTTTCAGACCACGGAGTGAACAGCTAAATTTAAACTGTTCTTATGCAGACAGTAGGCATCCTGGGGAGGCTTCTCCCTCAGCCAGTCCCCCTGTTCCCTGTTACAAGCTAGAGGGGAGCCACTGCAGTCTCTGCTGAGGTGTGGGGGAGGTCGGGGGAACGGGGAGGCTAGCCGCATCAGGCAGCCTGGCTGGAGAAGGAGAGGGGAGAGAAACCAATGTGACAGTGAGTTTTCCCTTCCACTGGCTTTTATTAGCACTGGATTTAAGCTGTGCAGTAAAATGCCTATTGTATTCTGCCCCTGCCTTGGTCTCACCTTCCACACACCCCCCAACAACTGTGAATGAAATTAACAAGGATGCCAGAAACAGCCCCAAATCCCAGTCTGAACCAGGGCAGGATCAGCAAATTTAAACTGTTCCCATGCAGGCAGCAGGCTACCTGAGGAGGCTTCTCCCTCAGCCAGTCCCCCTGGTCCCTGCAGGCTACAAGCTAGAAGGGAGCCGCTGCAGCCCCTGCTGAGTGCGGTGGTTTGGGGAAGCACTGAGCCTAGCCCTGTCGGCAGCCTGGCTGGAGGAGGAGGGAGGAGAGAAACCAACGTGACAGTGAGTTTTCCCCTTCCACTGGCTTTTATTAGCTCTGGATTTAAGTTGTGCAGCCAAATGGCTACTGTATGCTGCCCCTGCCTTGGTCTCACCCAACCCGCCCTCCCTCGCTCCCAGGAACAACCCTGAGTGAAATTAACAAGGAAGCCAGAAAAGCCCCTAATCCCAAGGTTCAGACCACGGAGTGAACAGCTAAATTTAAACTGTTCTCATGCAGGCAGCAGGCTACCTGGGGAGGCTTCTCCCTCAGCCAGTCCCTCTGCTCCCTGCTACAAGCTAGACGGGAGCCCCTGCAGCCCCTGATGAGCGGGAGGTCGGGGGAACGGGGAGCCTAGCCGTGTCGGCAGCCTGGCTGGAGGAGGAGAGGGGGAGAAACAACAAATAAATATGACAGTGAGTTTTTCCTTTCCAAGCTTTTATTAGCTTTGAGTTTGAACTTTTTGTTCTGCAGCCAAAAGAGGTGAAAGTAAGCCAGTACTGAATACTCCACTTACTTGCCGGTACACTACTGCATCTTTTTTTACCATTATTCCGTACCGGACCAGACCAGCTACTTTCCCCTCTGGGGGCTCAAAAGGGCTAGTGGGGGAGGACAGACTGGGGCAAGGGCTGAATGGGAGTGGAGGCGCAGGACCACATGGGCAGAGGGGAAGGGGTTGCAGAACTACAGGGGGAAGGAGGATGGCTGAATGGGGGCACAGACACATGGGGACAGGAGAAGGGGGTGCAGGGCCACATGGGGATGGGGGAATGGATGTCTGAGTGGGAGTGGAGGGACACATGTGGACAGGGGGTTCAAGGACACATGGGGGTGTAGCACACATGGGGACAAGAGCAGATGTGCCTGACTGAATCAGAGAGGCTAGGGGTCAGCCAGGGTCTGCATGGGGGATGCTCCCTAACAATCCCTCCCTGCCCCCCCAAAAAGCCTGTTCCATACTTTTCCCACCCATACCCAACAACCCTTCAGTTCATACCCAGGCTCCATCCCAGCAATTATTTCCCTCTCCCTCAGCTCCTCCATTACACTGGCTCCCCCAAACCTTTGCACTGCTTCTGAGGGGTGTGGGAAATATGGTTCTGTATTGTAGTTTAGATTAATTTTTACTCAGAGTTCTGTATTAATATGCATAGTAAGGAATCTATTTGTCAAAAAAAAATTTCCTGAATCTTTTTTGTTGTCTACATTGTTACAGACATACTTGCTGACAGGTATTTTTAAATAAATTATCAAAATAATTGAAACTAGTGTGATTATATTGTATTATTTTGAAAAATAAAATATGCAGAATTTTTCATAATTTTAAAATATTGTGTGCAGAATTCTTAACTATTTGGTGTAAATTTTTTTATTTTTTTGGTGCAGAATTCCCCCAGGAGAAACATTATATAAATGAGTTTTCCCTGCTTTCATTTCCTCCCAACTTTACTCTGTCCCTCAGAGAGCGAGGCTGGGTATGCTGCCCATGGGCTGGAAGCCCTTTCAAACCATCTGCTACTACTTCTCTCGTGATAAAATGACCTGTGCTGACAGTGAGAAGAACTGCACAGAGATGGGCTCCCATCTGGTGGTGATCTATACAGAAGCTGAGTAGTTAACTCACCACAGGTCAGATTTCATTGGGAATTCAGTGTCCGGATCTGGAGGGCCCATCCACTCTTGATCCTAGGGGTAGGAGGTGAATTCAGTATCCATGTTAATTAAATACTGGACTCCTATAAATCATCTCCCTTCCCAACATCCTCCACCCAACCCACTCATCATTACTGTTACACCCTACAAAAGACTCCTGCCTCCTACAGTCTGGTCAATCACTACATTTGGTTGAGATTTTGTTGTTGTTTAAATACAGAACTTCATTTTCAACTATACCCAGAGAACTAATGCAGTGTTTAAAAGGAATGATTACTATATTAGTCTGACTGATCAGAAGGAGGAAGACCAGTGGTGCTGGGTAGATCTGATTCAATATAACAAGATTAGGGGGTGGGGCTTTGTGCTGGGAGAGCAGCTGAGCCCTGATTAGGGGGTGGGGCTTCTGACTAGAGGTCCTATAAAGGTAGCCAGCCAGTCAGGCAGCGGCACAGACACCTGCAGCAGCACAGGAGCTAGCAAACAGGGGAGTTTGTATTGTGGTGCTTGTTTGGGGTTTGCTTTTGCTGGGGGAGGGGGTGGTCTTTTTGGTGTGACTTCTGTTTCCCAGATTAACAGGACTTAGGTGGGAAGGCGATGACAGATACGGAGGCAGCTGTGGGAGTGACTCCTGTAGTGAAAGACACATTGAGGATGACTGGATGTGGAAGCTGTGGTATATACATGATCCTGGAGGCGGGACCCGATAAGAGTTTTTTCTGCATGAAATGCCGTCTGATAGAGCTGATGGAGGAAAAGATCCGAGGTTTGGAGATGCAGGTGGAAAGTCTCATTGAGTTTAGGAAGGGGTTTGAGCAGATGATGGAGCAAAGACATGAGGTATCTGAAGGGAAAAGCTCAGACTTACAGATGGAAGTAGGGCTGGGGAATTTTGAGGGGAGACTGGGTGAGGAAAGTGGTCAGTGGAAGCATGTGACTAAAAGGACCAGGCAGAGGAAAAGACGGGCTAGTGAAGGAGAAATAGAGCTTAGGAATAGGTTTTCAGAGTTGGAAAATGAAGAAGAAGAAGAAGAAGAAGAAGGGGCTCAGCAGGTACTTGTTGAAGGTGGAAGGGTAAGGAAGAAGAGAAGAGAGGCTAGTCCTATAGGAAAAGCAGAAGAGTCAAGGGAGACTAGACCAAATATGAGCCCCAGGAGGATACAGGATGGGTTGAAAAGGATTATAAGAGAAAATAGGAATGGAAAGAACTTGCAGCCAGAGGGAACAGGGGAGAGACTGGAGAATAGCACTGTCACCAGGAAAAGGCAGGTCTATGTGATCGGGGACTCTTTATTGAGAAGAATAGACAGGCCTGTAACTAGAGCTGATCCAGAGAATAGAAGGGTGTGCTGTCTTCCAGGTGCTAAGATACGGGATGTAGACATGAGGTTGAAAAGGATCCTAAAGGGAGCGGGAAAGAATCCCCTAGTTATCCTTCATGTGGGAACAAATGATACGGCTAGATTCTCACTGGAAAGTATTAAGGGAGACTATGCTAGGCTGGGGAAGACGCTTAAGGAAATTGAGGCTCAGGTGATCTTTAGTGGGATCCTGCCTCTTCCTAGAGAAGGGCAACAAAGGTGTGACAAGATTATGACTGTCAACAGATGGCTTAGGCAGTGGTGCTATAAGGAGGGCTTTGGGATGTATGGCCACTGGGAGGTGTTCACAGACAGAGGACAGTTCTCTCGGGATGGACTTCATCTGAGTAGGGAAGGAAATAGACTTCTAGGATCAAGGCTGGCACAACTGATAAAGAGAGCTTTAAACTAGGAATTAGGGGGAGATGGTTGGGAGATGTCCAGGTAATGTCCATGCCAGATTTTAGCATTGAGAGGGAAGAAGACGAAGTAAGAAAAGATACAGCCGTGGGTAGGAGAATGTATATAAGGAGCGAGGGCGGTGTGGATACTAGTCTAATAGGTTATACTGGCTGTAGAATGACTGTGCCTAATAGAGTACAAAATGTGAGCGAGGCCAAACAGCAAAAATTAAGATGTTTATACACCAATGCGAGGAGCCTAGGTAACAAAATGGAGGAACTAGAGCTACTGGTGCAGGAAGTGAAACCAGATATTATAGGGATAACAGACACATGGTGGAATAGTAGTCATGACTGGACTACAGGTATTGAAGGGTACGTGCTGTTTAGGAAAGACAAACAAAGTTAAAGGTGCTGGAGTAGCATTGTATATCAATGATGAGGTAGAATGTAAAGAAATAAGAAGCGATGCAATGGATAAGACAGAGTCTGTCTGGGCAAAAATTACATTGGGGAAGAAAACTAGTAAAGCCTCTCCTACGATGGTGCTTGGGGTGTGCTATAGACCTCAGGGATCTAATTTGGATATGGATAGAGCCCTTTTTAATGTCTTTAATAAAGTAAATACTAATGGAAACTGCGTGATCATGGGAGACTTTAATTTCCCAGATATAGACTGGAGGACCAGTGCTAGTAATAATAATAGGGCTCAGATTTTCCTAGATACGATAGCTGATGGATTCCTTCATCAAGTAGTTGCTGAACCGACTAGAGGGGATGCCATTTTAGATTTAATTTTGGTAAGTAGCGAGGACCTCATAGAAGAAATGGTTGTAGGGGACAATCTTGGCTCAAGTGATCATGAGCTAATTCAGTTCAAACTAAATGGAAGGATTAACAAAAATAAATCTGCAACTAGGGTTTTTGATTTCAAAAGGGCTGACTTTCAAAAATTAAGGAAATTAGTTAGGGAAATGGATTGGACTGAAGAACTTATGGATCTAAAGGTAGAGGAGGCCTGGGATTACTTGAAATCAAAGCTGCAGAAGCTATCAGAAGCCTGTATCCCAAGAAAGGGGAAAAAATTCATAGGAAGGAGTTGTAGACCAAGCTGGATGAGCAAGCATCTTAGAGAGGTGATTAAGAAGAAGCAGAAAGCATATAGGGAGTGGAAGATGGGAGGGATCAGCAAGGAAAGCTACCTAATTGAGGTCAGAACATGTAGGGATAAAGTGAGACAGGCTAAAAGTCGAGTAGAGTTGGACCTTGCAAAGGGAATTAAAACCAATAGTAAAAGGTTCTATAGCCATATAAATAAGAAGAAAACTAAGAAAGAAGAAGTGGGGCCGCTTAACACTGAGGATGGAGTGGAGGTTAAGGATAATCTAGGAATGGCCCAATATCTAAACAAATACTTTGCCTCAGTCTTTAATAAGGCTAAAGAGGATCTTAGGGATAATGGTAGCATGACAAATGGGAATGAGGATATGGAGGTAGATATTACCATATCTGAGGTAGAAGCGAAACTCAAACAGCTTAATGGGACTAAATCGGGGGGCCCAGATAATCTTCATCCAAGAATATTAAAGGAATTGGCACCTGAAATTGCAAGCCCATTAGCAAGAATTTTTAATGAATCTGTAAACTCAGGAGTTGTACCGAATTATTGGAGAATTGCTAATATAGTTCCTATTTTTAAGAGAGGAAAAAAAAAAAGTGATCCGGGTAACTACAGGCCAGTTAGTTTGACTTCTGTAGTATGCAAGGTCCTGGAAAAAATTTTGAAGGAGAAATTAGTTAAGGACATTGAAGTCAATGGTAAATGGGACAAAATACAACATGGTTTTACAAAAGGTAGATCGTGCCAAACCAACCTAATCTCCTTTTTTGAAAAAGTAACAGATTTTTTAGATAAAGGAAATGCAGTGGATCTAATTTACCTAGATTTCAGTAAGGCATTTGATACCGTGCCACATGGGGAATTATTAGTTAAATTGGAGAAGATGGGGATCAATATGAACATCAAAAGGTGGATAAGGAATTGGTTAAAGGGGAGACTGCAACAGGTCCTACTGAAAGGGAACTGTCAGGTTGGAGGGAGGTTACCAGTGGAGTTCCTCAGGGATCGGTTTTGGGACCAATCTTATTTAATCTTTTTATTACTGACCTTGGCACAAAAAGTGGGAGTGTGCTAATAAAGTTTGCAGATGATACAAAGCTGGGAGGTATTGCCAATTCGGAGAAGGATCGGGATATTATACAGGAGGATCTGGATGACCTTGTAAACTGGAGTAATAGTAATAGGATGAAATTTAATAGTGAGAAGTGTAAGGTTATGCATTTAGGGATTAATAACAAGAATTTTAGTTATAAGTTGGGGACGCATCAATTAGAAGTAACGGAAGAGGAGAAGGACCTTGGAGTATTGGTTGATCATAGGATGACTATGAGCTGCCAATGTGATATGGCTGTGAAAAAAGCTAATGCGGTTTTGGGATGCATCAGGAGAGGCATTTCCAGTAGGGATAAGGAGGTTTTAGTACCGTTATACAAGGCACTGGTGAGACCTCACCTAGAATACTGTGTGCAGTTCTGGTCTCCCATGTTTAAAAAGGATGAATTCAAACTGGAGCAGGTACAGAGAAGGGCTACTAGGATGATCTGAGGAATGGAAAACTTGTCTTATGAAAGGAGACTTAAGGAGCTTGGCTTGTTTAGCCTAACTAAAAGAAGGTTGAGGGGAGATATGATTGCTCTCTATAAATATATCAGAGGGATAAATACAGGAGAGGGAGAGGGAGAGGAATTATTTCAGCTCAGCACCAATGTGGACACAAGAACAAATGGGTATAAACTGGCCACCAGGAAGTTTAGACTTGAAATTAGACGAAGGTTTCTAACCATCAGAGGAGTGAAGTTTTGGAATAGCCTTCCAAGGGAAGCAGTGGGGGCAAAAGATCTATCTGGTTTTAAGATTCTACTTGATAAGTTTATGGAGGAGATGGTATGATGGGATAATGGGATTTTGGTAAGTAATTGATCTTTAAATATTCAGGGTAAATAGGCCTAATCCCCTTAGATGGGATATTAGATGGATGGGATCTGAGTTACCAGGAAAGAATTTTCTGCAGTATGTGGCTGGTGAATCTTGCCCATATGCTCAGGGTTTAGCTGATTGCCATATTTGGGGTCGGGAAGGAATTTTCCTCCAGGGCAGATTGGAGAGGCCCTGGAGGTTTTTCGCCTTCCTCTGTAGCATGGGTGACTTGAGGGAGGCTTCTCTGCTCCTTGAAGTCTTTAAACCATGATTTGAGGACTTCAATAGCTCAGACATAGGTGAGGTTTTTTGTAGGAGTGGGTGGGTGAGATTCTGTGGCCTGCTCTGTGCAGGAGGTCGGACTAGATGATCAGAATGGTCCCTTCTGACCTTAGTATCTATGAATCTATGACTTCCATGTGAGTATTGACTGGATTGGAGACCATATTTCTCCACATAGTGACATAGATTGATACAAGGTGTGTCTGTGTGAAGGAAAGAGAGAGTTAGTGATAACACTTGCCCTCGTTAAAGCTAAAGCTAAATGTTGATAGTGCAGTAAAGAGCAGTGATCACAGAATCATAAAAGTATAGAACTGGTAGGGAACTTGGGAAGTCAACTACCCTTATATTTAGAAAGTTTTCCTAACATCTAACCTAAATCTCCCTTGTTGCAGATTAAGCCCATTACTTCTTGTCCTGCCCTCAGTGGACATGGAGAACAATTGATCTCTGTCCTCATTATAAGAGCCCTTAACATATATGAAGACTGTTAATAGGTTTCCTCTCAGTGAGAAAATTCTTGATCTAAGAACGAAGTGAGAGCCCAGCTGCAATATTATGAATCTTATTTTACTGTGTAATTATGAACATGTACTTGTGTTTTAAGACTTGAAGACTAAAAGTGGTGAATAATAAAAGACATATTTAATGAGACACCAGAGATATCTATCAAACCCCATCTATGTAGCAATATAAAATAAATACTAGTACTTCTTTTGCCATTCTTAACATGCAATGTTTGATGATTTTCAAAGACTATGGAACACAGACTTTTGATCTCCCTCATACTGTCTGTTTTCCCTTTTAGAAAATAAGAAATGCCCCCCAAAGAAGCCTTCAGGAGCTCCGTATAGGAAGCAAAAAGCTAAAGGACTGTCACCTGCTGTAACACTGTTTAACACTGATCCACCCAATGTTGGTGCACAGTTCAATTTCTTGATGTTAGTACATTTCAGTTACTCTTAAAATTAAAAAGTTTCTATAAGCTTAGAGAAAATTATTTGTTTTATTTGCTTACATATGACATGAATAAATATAGATTTATGGATCCTAGCGTGCAAATGTATCATCTTATATGATAGGGACAATCATGCATACAAATCATGCATCAAAGTCATGAAATGGGCTACAAATACAATAAAAAATAAGGTATTCAAAAGTTTAAATGGAGAGGGGGTGCTGAAGATGCTCCTAGCTTAGGAATCCATTTGGTCTACAGTGGCCCTAGCGCCAGGTGCCCCTAAAAATGACAAATCTTATATTGCGGTCTGTCCTAGTATCCTGGTGAGTTTTATAAACAAACTTATTTTGTTCCATGTTTTGTAGCTCCCCACAGTCTAAGGCATCCTGATGGAGCCGTTGACCAGCTTGGCTAGTGCCATTGACAGCAGGCTCACTGAGTGCATGCGCACTTCAGGTACGATCCTCACCAGATTGGCCATATGTTACCACTCTACCTTGCCACCCTCTCTACCATGAACCAAAACTCCCCTGCATGTACAGTCACATCATGTGGAGCCCCTGACTTCAGGGATCATTGTGAACGATGAGCTTATTGCACTCCACAGCACATTACTACCTGGGCTGCAGAGGCACCAACATCCTAAGTTCCCGGGGGGTGCTTGACTGCCATTCCGCTCCCACCCTACCTCTTCCCACCCCATTCTGCCCCCTCCACTGCCTCTTCCTGCCCCTGCTCCTCCTATTCCTCCCCCCATCCCATGCCTCTTGCACGTCACTGAACAGCTGATCACGGCGGGCAGGAGGTGCTGGGAGGAAGGGGGAGAAGCTGATCAGCAGAGCCCACTGGCGGCTGGGCGGTGCTGGGGGAAGGGGGAGATGGAGCTGATCCACAGGGCTGACAGTGGGTGCTGAGCACCCACTATTTTTTTTCCATAGGTGCTCCAGCTCCAGAGCACCCACAGAGTTGGCACCTATGATGGGCCGGATACTGGACTAGAGAGACCAAAGGTCTGATCTGATGTGTTAGGGAAGTGGGATATGGGACTAGACTGAAATAGACTGCTTCAATACAACAGGTCAGACATCTTTCTCTCCACAGATTGCATTCCTTTGACTCCGCTCATACACTCTTGGTTTTTCCAGCTACCTGGAATTGGGACAATAAGGTGTAGCAAAGCTATGCCCAGCTCCCTGAAAAGCATGAGAACCTGCACCAGTATCTCAAGGAAGAGACCAGATGGGATAGGTCAGACCTACTGAAAAATAGACCTCAATCACATAGTACATGTGCCATCTCCATGACTCCCATTGCTCTGGGGCCTGGGTTCCAATGCAGACACTCATCCCGATTGGGGTAGACATCACTTTGTGAGGGAATGTTCTTAGGTGGAAGGTGACTAAGTCTGGTCTGACAAGCTAACCAGGTCAGGCCGTGTCATAACTGGGTGGGAGATATCCCAGTACACCCAAGTGGGGCAGGAAGAGTTATAGGTGGTTCAGTACGTGGTGCTGTATCTCACCCTGGGGGCAGTTGTATTTCCATGGTGGGCAAAATGATTCCTGTAGAAAACATCAGTAAGGAGCTGGGTGCTATTTTAAAATTAAAGAGACTAAAGATTGTCTAGACTCATTGTTAGACAGTCATGTTCTCCCTGGTTTCCCCTCCCACCACCACAGAGTGAGTCTGGACACATTGTCTGATAGGCTGGAAATGCTTTCAGTCCAGCTATTACTACTTCTGTAATGATAGTAAGATCTGGGGTAACAGCAAGAAGAACTGCACAGGGATGGGTTCCCATCTGGTAGTGATCAATACCAAGATGGAACAGGTAAGCTGCAGCATCGAAGGCATCCCCGGGAATTCAGTGCCCAGTCCCAGAGGGAATCCACCTGCCCCACATATCTGCTCTCTTTAGGGAGAGAGGGGAATTAATTCTTCACATTCCTTCAATCTTGAGCTTTCTTGACCCATCTCTCCTGCACAAGGACTCCCACCTCACATACACACTCTACTCGAACTCTTGCCTTCTCAAGTCTCTTTTGTGAATAAATCTGATTGAGATTGGGGGGAGGCAGTTATCCAGGATTTCATTTCACAGTGAATAAGAAACATCTCACTGGGTACACTGAACAACTACTATATCAGTCTCATGGATCAGACTGTGGAAGACCAGTGGCACTGTGTACACAAGAATCCATGTAATACAACTGTACTGTGAGTACCTCCTAGAAAAGAAACTATTTACCATCCCCCACTTAGCTTCAAGGATGAATGCAGTCTGTGTAATGTATATGTGGGATGGGAAGTAGGGAAAGGATCAGAACAAGGAGTGTGTGACCTCTGCCCCCTACTGGAGCTAATGGGAGGGCACACAATTCCAGTCCTCGTCAGAATTCCAGTAGATTACATTACAATACTTCAGCTGGTCTCCTATAACTTCTACTGGGGAACCAACAGCCCAACAGCCATGCTGCTTTGGTTCTCAGCCTGGCCCCACCCTCCTGCCTGGAGCCCTCTCCTGCCGCCCAAGCCCCTCATCCCCAGCCCCACCTCAGAGCCCACACCCCCAGCTGGAGCCCTTACCCCCTCCTGCACCCCAACCCCCTGACCCAGCATGGTGAAAATGAGCGAGTGAGTGAGTGTGTGGGAAAGTGAGTGACGAAGGGGGGAGGGATGGAGTGAGCGGGGAGCAGGGCTTCAGGGAAGGTGTGGGGTCTCAGGGAAGGGCAGGGGATGGGGCAAGTGTTTGGTTTTCTGCAGTTAGAAAGTTGGCAACCCTAGATGTGCCTGTTGTCCTCATGAAAATCTGTCCAAATTTGACCAAGTTAAAAGCCTTTGAAAAATTGCAGTTCACATATGGTCAGTAGAGATATCCTAGAGTTTAAGAGCTAAAATCACCAGAGATTCTTTCTGAGCATGCGCCATCCCCTCACAGCTCCTACATTATGGGACTGCACATGTGCCATCCCCATAGAACAGTGGTTCCCAAACTTTAACAACCTGTGAACCCCTTTCACTAAAATGTCAAGGCTCGTGAACCCCCTCCTAAAAATGAATATTTCCAGAGATTTTCTCCTTTACCTGAGTATAAATTATAAAAGCAGTGATCTTGGAAATATAAATTTTGTTTTTATGACATGCTTATTACACACTATTTATTATTAATTATTATTTATCATTACAGTATTTTTATTACATTAGGAAAATGGCAACACTCTTCCAGGCTCTCACTTTTGTAGCTTGTATCACTTTGAATAAGCCTGTTATAAGACAAGGCTCCTATGTTTCATCAAGGAGTATCAGATGTGAACCAGCATGAAGGTATTTAAGAAGCCAACTCAAAGAGTTCCTCCTACACAAGCATTCAGGTCTTGAGCAGTCCAGACAAACAATGCACGTTACAACAAAGCTTAAACTTGTTCTTCATAATAATTTTAAAAACAAAACTAGCTGCCTATTTAATTTTAAAAACAGCAAAAAATATCATAGAATCATAGAATATCAGGGTTGGAAGGGACTTCAGGAGGTCATCTAGTCCAACCCCCTGCTCAAAGCAGGACCAATCCCCACCTCCCTTTCCATTTCTTATAAGGAGTCTTGAAGTTTAAATCTCCTCAATGTGATAGATATGCTTGCTTTGATCTAGTTAGCTCTTGGAAGTCCAGTGGCTCTGGGCTGCTGGCCCCAGGCTACCTGGGGTCCCTAGGGACAGCTCTACCATTAGGGAATTTTTTCACAAACCCCCAGGGGTTCATAAACTCCAGTTTGGGAACCACTTCCAGAGAGCAACTGTGCATGCACCTTCCAACCCAGGGCTACAGGACATAAATGGATTTTCTTTGTAATGGCTGCTCCCGGTTGGGAAGGGGCCAGGCACCAGAACTAAGAGCTGGGAGCCTGTCTTTCCTGTGCTCTCAACGACCCTCCTGTTGACACTCAGCCAGCAAAGAGGAGGAAGCTGTCTAATTCAAAAGCAGAGGGGATAAGAGTTGGATCTAGCACAATGAGGGGGAAGGCGGAAGGAGTAGACTGGGAAAAGTGAGTACCGTCCATCCTGTGCACTGAATGAGACAGATGTCCTGTGGAAAAAAATTGTATATGAGCATATAATTTAAAACGGTCTCATAATTCTTACACACAAGGGAGCTGAATTAAAATTGCACAGGCAACCTTAATTATGGCATTTCTTACGTTTTGAGTGCTTTACGTAGCAATCTTAAAAATGTTCTTTTAATGTATTTTTTTGTGTGTAATATAGAAAAAGATTAGAGGCCCTGGAGAAACTTCCCATTGCTAAACACCTATTGCAGTTTTGCAATTAAAAGAATAATGTAACCCACGGGAAACAATTTTACTTTATTGCATAACTTTAAAAGTTGCAAAGAACAGTATGTAACAAACAATCAAGTGTAGTTTTGAAAAGAGGAATCTACCTTCATAGTTAAGTACAGAGGTGCAAACACGCACAGATTGTATTAGGTACAAGCCATTATGTACAAAACCAACAACATGGAACCATATAAATGAGTTGCTTTATACTTTTCAATGTTCTCAGGATCAGCAAGCTCTGAGGGAATGCTGATGCCAATGCAGGATCTCCAATTAATAATATTAAGATTCTATTTATCTTAAACAGTAACAAACAAGCATTTAGAAATGTGACAAACTCTATAGCCCCCTCCTAGTGTCAGTTTACCGTGAATTACAGCTGCACCAAATGTGGCTACATGTTAGGATTTACTAAGCACACCTTTGTGCAGACACACCCAGGCTGCACACACTCTGGGTTGTGGTCTAAGGCATCTCTGCTCAGTGTCACCACAGGCTCCATTTCTAATAGTATCCAATAGTGTCAAGACTGCCTCTGCCTTCCCTTTTTATAGCTTGCTAAATAATAATGTATCATGTCCCCCAGTCTACCAGGGAAACTATGGACCTGATTTTGTATCTTGTGTAACCACTTAACCCTGTGCTGAGTGTAAAACCCAGCCAAGTCAGAATGGTAACATTTTACACCCACTCTAAACAGATGTACATGATGACACAAGGTACACGGCAGTGGAGAATCAGGCCATATATTCCTTTTTGTCCATGCGAAGGGCATTACTAGCAGATCATTACACAGGGATTCCCTGGGTATTGCTGCACCATGTCTTTTACTACAAAGTTATTCAGTGGCACATGGTCTAGCTCTGCCATTGTTGCTACTTTGTTTTCTCAACTTGAGACTGTACAGGGTGCTTTGGAGAGTGCCTGTCAGTAGAGCCCTGCACGGACAAAAATCTATATCCATGGATGCAGATATCCGCGGATATAAATCGGTATCCGTGGAACCGCAGGGCTCTTCCAGGAACTGCAGCAGCGAAAGGAGCAGAACATGGGGCCGCCATTCCCAGGAACCAGTGTCCCCCACCAACAGCTCCTCCGGCACGACTGTATCGCCCCCATCCCCACTCACTGGGGCGGGCAGCTGTCCCTGGTCACGCTTGTGTGTTCAAGTGGCACGCATGCCCCTAGACTGGAAATGCAGACAGCTGCATGGAAGGGACAGGGGCAGGGCTGGGGGTGTATCCGCTCTACCCAGGGCCAGGGGCCCCGGTCAGTTTGCAGCAGCTGGAACTCTAGCCCCGCCCTCTGCTCCTCCTCTTCCCCCTGAGGCCCCGCGTCCAGCCCAGCAGGAAGCCTGTGGAAGGGTGGTGAGCAATTCCCACCATCCCCAGGCACAGCTGGCTGAGCGCTGCTAGCTGAAGCCCCACGCTGAGCTGGCCTGGGAGCCCCCCAGGCCAGACCAAGGACTCCCCCCACCTGGTGCAGCGTGGCACTTGACTGAGCCCAGCCCCCCCCCCCTTGCTGCCCTATGCAGTGCTGGACTGAGGGCCACCACACGGCACTGGACCAAGGCCCCCGAGGTCCTCCCCCTGTGCAGCATGGAGCTGCTATGAGCCTCTTCTCCCTTTCCCCTTCACCCGCACAGCATGGAGCTCACCAAAGCCCCTCCCCCCCGCAGAGCAGGCCCTCCTTCCTTCCTCCCCCATGCAGGATTGGCCTGAGCCCCACTGCTCAGACCCCTCCCAAACCCCATCACTCACCCCCTCGAGCCCCACCTCTCACACACCCCCAAGCTCCTGTGTGGCAAAACTGGGCATTTGTACCATTTGCTCTTGCCAGCTGGTGATCAGTTGACAAAAGCAAATGGGAGAAATGCCCCATTTTGCTAAAAACGTCAGGGTGTCTGGGGCCAAAAGGGGACGTATAGACATTGTAGGCCTGGGGTCTCCAAAGTTTTACAGTTAGGCCCCTCTTACCTGCTCCATGCCCTCCCCTCACAGAGCCAGGGCCAGGAGTGGGGCTGGGTCCTGCAGTCGGGGGCTGTGAGTGGGGGTGCAGCTGGGAGCAGAGCCACTGCTGGATCTGGGGGCAGGGCTGGGGTGGGGCCCAAGCAGAGGCCCTGGGGCATGTTCCACAGTTTGGGGACCACTGTCCTAGGCTGTGGTAAGAGCTGCCCAGGAAGCCCATGCAGCTGTGGGGAGCCCCGGACCCTGTACTTGCCTTGGGCAAGGGGCCAGGAGGCCCGAGAGCAGCCCCCAGCTCATGTCCCTGTCCCCCAGGGTGTACCGCCCAGGGCAGGTGCAGGGTCCAGGGCTCCCCACAGTGACCCTCCTGCTGTGGATTCTCCCTGGGCAGCTCTTACCATGGCCCGGCTTCTGGCCAGGCCAGGGAGCGGGTCCTTGGGGGGTGGGGGAGAGGGTGAAGGGGAGGAGCAGGGGGCATGGCCCCATGGCAGGGTTGTGTGTGGGGAGCCCAAACATTCTTTGTGCCCAGGGCCCCAATATATCTTAATCCACCACTGCTGCTCATTAGCATTGCTGAATGCATATTTGTTACTATCAGGAAGACTGGGTGGGGGAGGGGGAAGACCGTGTATTTAGAGTTTGGATCGCATGCAGTGGCCACATCAGCCCCTCATATTCTGCTGAGTACCTGAGGACTTTCTGGCCTCTTCTTGGAAGGCATGTCTAGTATAGAATTAGATACCTGACAACGGCCCCCGTTTATGGGCTTCACACAATCCCATTACCTCACTAGTGGCCTGTACTTCATGTGAACACTGCAGTGTTTCAGTCTTCTCCCCGAGGGATCCAGGCACTAGATACTGTGTTCTCCCAACCCAGTTTGTGGCCATATTGGTGTGTCAATGTTCACTCCATAGCTTGTGAGAAAGCTACAGTAAGACACTGCTTTGCAGTAGTTCTGCACATATGGAGCCAATATACCCTGGCTGCGTGTATCTATCAACATCTGCCCTAGAAGGTATATTATATATTACATGGGAGCTGTGTCAAGGATAAAGATAGTCTCTGGAAACTGCCCTGAGCAACATTACCTTCCCACTTGCTTCTGTGTGTCTCTGACCCTCCCTGTCATTTTCTTCCACCTAGCCCTCTCTGCAGATCCCAACTGTATAACAAAGGGTACCCCAGCAGCAGAATGAAACTGGCATGATCCTGATCGGTTTCACTCTGTAGTGCATGGAGCAAAAGCAACAGAACAGATCAGATCCTTCTCTGCAAGATTATCCAGCTGATAAAGCTCTTAAAGGTGGAGGAAGATATCCCTAATCCCTCCCTGAATTGAACCTCCTGGAGTAGGCCACTATCCAGGAGGGAGACAGCCAGCAATGCTTTCTGTGTGGAGTGTATTTTCTGATGCTGGTAAGTCCGTGAAGCTGTCCCCATAGCTCCTAGGGCAGGGATTCTCAAACTGGGGGTCATGACCACTCAGGGGGTCACAAGATTATTACATGGGGGGCTGTGAGCTGTCAGCCTCCACCCCCAAACCCCACTTCACCTCCAGCATTTATAAAAGTGTTAAATATTAAAAACATGTTTTTAATTTATAAGGGGGAGGGTCGCACTCAGACACTTGCTGAAAGGGGTCACCAATACAAAAGTTTGAGAACCACTGTTCTAGGGTGTCTGTCCAGAGTGGATTCTCTGGTGTAGAGTAAGGTTAGCGAGCTGACTGAAGCCCCTCCCACAATCAGTGCACCGATGAGGTTTCTTTATCATGTGGCTTGTCAGATGCTGATTCAGGTTGGAGCTCCGGCAGAAGCTTTTCCCACACTCAGTGCATCTGTAGGGCTTCTCCCCCGTGTGGATCCTCTGGTGCTGGATGAGTGTGGAGCTCTGGCAAAAACGTTTCCCGCACTCAGTGCAATGGTAAGGTCGCTCCCCGGTGTGTGTCCTCTGGTGCTCAGTGAGTGAGGAGCTCTGGCTGAAGCATTTCCCACAGGCGGAGCAATGGTAGGGCCTCTCCCCGGTGTGGATCCTCTGGTGTTTGATCAGGTCCGAGCTCTGCAGGAAGCGGCTTCTGCATTCAGAGCACTGATAGGGTTTCTCCCCCGTGTGGCTCCTCTGGTGCTGCACCAGGGCGGAACTGCTCCGGAAGCTCTTCAGGCAGTCAACACATTGATACAGTCTGTCCCCCACGTGCGTGGTCTGGTGCTGGCTCAGGTTGGAGCTCCGCCCAAACCTCTTCCCGCACACAGCACACTGGTACGGTGTCTCTCCTGTGTGCACTCGCTGGTGGGTGATCAGGTCTGAGCTCTGGCGGAAGCTCTTCCTGCACTCAGTGCATTTATAGGGCTTCTCCTGCAGGTGAGTTTGCTGATGTCTTGTAAGTGTTGAACGCAGGCTGAAGGTTTTCCCACATTCGGGGCACTCGTAAGGTCTCTGGCCTGTGTGGGTCCTCTGGTGCTGAATGAGGTTTGATCTCCGACTAAAGCTCTTCCCACAGTTGGGACATTTATGAGGTTTCTCTCCAGTGTGAGGCCTCTGCTGGGCAATGATGTCTTTGAATTTCCTGAAACTCTCTCGGGGAGGAGATTCACCCCATTTCTTTACTGGAAGGTTTCTCTCCTGATTTTCTGTCCCCCACTCATCCTCACAGTCATCTTCCCACTCAGGACTCTGGGAACCTTTCCCTTTGGATTTTTCTGACAATGCTACACTTGGTTCCTCTATACCCTCCTGCTGTGGATTCTCCTCCTCATTTTCACTCATGATCCCATCACCTGCTGGAATAAACAAAGAATCGAGACATGGTTCATCCCTGTGTCTGTGGGAAAGGGTGCCTCAGCCAAGGGAATCGCAAAGAGTTTGTCACAAATCTGAAAACTTAACAGCCTGACCCTAAGCCCATCAAAGTCAAAAGCAGTCTTTCCAATCAAGTCAATGGGTGCTGAATCAGACCCTTTGATAAGATCATAAAACAGGAGGGAAAAAAAAATCACCTGAGCTTTTTATCACAACCTGAACCAATCCCTCTCTCTGGACTGACACCAGTCTGTTATGAACGGACCCAACCGCTGGATCCCACATGCTTCTAAACCCCCGGGTCTGGGTAGTGACTAATCACCAATCCCAGCGGCCGTGTCTGCCACCCTTCCAAGGGATGTGGGGCTCTGCAGGCAGCTGTCTTAAACCCTAAACCAGGCCAAGCCCTTAGTTGCTTAGAGTATGTCTGCACTGGAGTGGCACAGCTATGGCACTGCAGCTTTGCCACTGTACTGTCATAGTGTAGTTGCTTCCTACATTGATTGAAAGACTTTTCCTGTCAGTGTAGGTAATCCACCTCTCCAAAAGGCAGTGGCTAGGGTGACGAATAAGTCTTCTGTCTAGCTGCTTCTACAGTGGGGTTAAGTTGACCTAGCTATGTTGCACAGGGCACATGTTTCACAGCCCTGAGTGATGTGGCTATGTCAACCTAATTTTTAGGTGTCAACCAAGCCTGACGTGCTCTCAGAGCCTCATCTGGGTGGGGGCACTGAGCTGCTCAGTTAACCCCCCTACGGCTTTAGCCAAGGTACTTCTTAACCACAGCCACTTTTACTCTTAAGAGCACTGGAGAGTTATAGATCTTTGCAAAATAACAAACAGTCCTGCAATGCTTCCACCTCACTCTCTTACTCTGATCTCACCCCACGAGTCCAGGGTCTGGTCAGTGTTTCAGGCTAGGCAGACCCTCCTGTCTTGTCCTCACTCTCTAGCCAAGAGGCTTCTGACATGTGGTGGTGGTTGGTCCCCTTGCTCAGAGAAGCCCTCCCCTCTTAAATACAGCCTCTGTCTCTTTTTGCCCATGTGCTCCAACTGGGAAATTCCAGCCTCTTGCCCCCAGTCAGGCTGCTGTGGAGAGTCCACTAACCCCTTGAAGTGGGCCAGTAATTGAGAGACAACCAAAGTCGTTGGCCCATGAGTGCTCTATGGTGCCTTCTCAGACATAGATTATGTCTATATCACACAGCCTATGCCAGCCCCTAGTGTAGATGCAGCATATGCTGACAGAAGAAGATTTTCTGCCAGTGTAGGAACACCATCTCCCTGAACCATGTTATCTATAGTGACAGAAGCCGTCTTCTGATATCACAGCTTTGTTTATACTGGCAGTTTTGTCAGCCTAGCTATGTCAGCTAGGGTGTGTGGTATTTTCACACCGCTGACTGACAGCTTTGCTAGCCCAAGTTTTAAGTGTAGACAAAGCATTGTCATTCAGCTAGGTGTCAAACCCTAATACAAAATGGACGTTCTAATCCAAATTGGAGGTTCTACTATTAAGTGAAGGTCACAATGGAGGTTACAATCCAAGATGGACGTTGAAACACAAAATGGAGTTCACAATTGGGTACAGACATATCCCACTCTGTCACACCTTTCCCCAGAACATCCCCAGAAGCTGGCCCCGCACTATGGAACTCACTGCCATAGAAGAAAGTAATGACTATGGCCCTTATCACCTTCAGAACTCAATACAACACTTGCAAACAGGAAAGTTTCTGCTACAGTACACTGATTAGGCAAGGGAATGCTAGCAGACTGTCAGGACTGATGTTAAACCATAATTGGCATCTGCTTTCCAGTTGCTCTAACACAGTGGTTCTCAACCTTTCCAGACTTTCAGGAGTCTGATTTGTTTTCTGTATTCCTATGTTTCACCTCACTTAAAAACTACTTACTTACAAAATCAGACCTAAAAATACGAAAGTGTCACAGCACACTATTACTGAAAAATTGCTTACTTTCTCATTTTTACCACATAATTATAAAATAAATCAATTAGAATGTAAATATTATACTTACTTTTCAGTATATAGTGTATAGAACAGTATAAACAAGTCATTGTCTGTATGAAATTTTAGTTTGTATTGAGTTTGCTAGTGCTTTTTATGTAGCCTGTGTAAAACTAGGCAAATATCCAGATGAGTTGATGTACCCGCTGGAAGACCTCTGCATACCCCCAGGGGTATGCATGCCCCTGGTTGAGAGCCTCTGCTTTAACTGCTGGCTACAATACTGAGATTAGGACTGACAGAAAAACAAAAATTCCTCCCCACAGGAAATCATGATCTTTCGATATTTGTCCCAAACTGGAACAAAAAGCAAAAATATTGAAATTTTCTGCAGAACAAAAAGTTCCAAAAAATTTCAGTTCCAAAATGTCTAAACATTTATTTTTTATATTTTTCACTGAAACATTTTGACAGTTCTGAATCAACATGTTTTGGTTTGGTTTGTTGAACCAAATGAAAATGTTTCCTTTCAGCTCACTTCCACATTGAACTGTGTCTGCTTGAGTTGCTGTGGTACTTCAGATGCATTGTAGTTCACCCCCATGTAGCATAACCCATTCTCCTCTATGGGACAGGATTCCTGGCTGGCCTACACGTTTCATGACTGCAATGCATCATGAAAATTGACGTGCAGTCATGATGCACTCCAGTGGTTCTACCACAGGGGAGACTGTGGTGTATCATGGGAGATACAGTCCAGCCAGGGAGCCTGGTCCACAGAAGAGAATGGCGGCATGAGACACCTGAACTACAACTTCCATAAAGCACTGCAGCAGCTCAGGAGAAAACAAATTAATGTTAAAGTGGCTCGCAATACAACAGTTTGATTCACTGTTTCTCAGGGAGAGATGCATTACCTTTGCCCACAGGAGAACCTCTCATACTGGCACAGGTAGTGTCTACACTGAAGCACTACAGCAGCACAACTATAGTGGTGCCATTGTCATGTTTTTAAGTGTAGACAAGCCCTATCACTAAAGTCACTCTGACAAACATCACAGCTCTAGGATGGAATGGACTAAATAAATGCACATTATTATTCATGCTCTTTGTCACAGCTGAGGATCCTTTGGACTGGAAACTCCCTGCAACAGGGACCGTCTTCATCCCCCAGCACAACAGCAGCTCTAATCCTGATTGAGGCTTTGGGCTGTGCCATACTATAAATAAATAATAACAATATTAATCAGCAGAAAAGATCACAGATGAGTATTCTTGCCTACAACTGGCCTCGAAGAAGCTTAAGATTTAAACATAAAAGTAGCAAAAAGCTAGCACCCTGGTAAACAAACTCAAAATGTTTATATTTGGATTGACCCAGCACAAAACAAAGTATCTTATTTTCATTTGTCTGGTAAAAATTGATATTTGCAAAATCAAAATTTCCCTTGGAAAATGTTGATTTTGTGCAAACTGCATTTTTTGTTGAAAAACCATGTTGATGGAAGATTCCTGACCAGGTCTATAGGATGTGACAAGACAGAAACGGGTGAACTCACAACAGCTTCACTGAAATGCCAGCATTTTTATTTCATCCACTGACAGTTCCTGGGTTGCTTTGACTTATTCCTCACCTGTATACGCATCCCTTGGGATCTCCCTGTCTATGGAGGCATGCAGATCGGGGACACGTGGCTCTTTCCCTTGTTCCATCTAAGAGATTGCAGCAGTCTGGGGGACCAGCAACCCTGCATCCAGGGAAATAAAACAGGTGGGCAACTAAATTAATAAATGCTTGAATACGGGTTACAAATAAAATGTGAGGATTTTAAACCCAGGCCCTTTTCTTTGCTGGAGGAGAGGGCCCTGCGCAGAGGCAGAAGCAGGATCCAGGGAATGCAAAGGTGAACTTTAAACCACTTTTGCACACACACTCCTCCATTGCCCACTGTGCAGATGGACCCAGGAACTGGCCCAAAGAGAACAAGAGAAGCATACTGGTCACAGTCACTAAATCACAGAATCATAGAATATCAGGGTTGGAAGAGACCTCAGGAGGTCATCTAGTCCCACCCCCTGCTCAAAGCAGGACCAATCCCCAACTAAATCATCCCAGCCAGGGCTTTGTCAAGCCTGACCTTAAAAATATAATAATGTGCTTACCCGGATAATGAATTGAACATGTGGGGGATCCAGTGGGGAGGGCTAGATTTAAAAGACTATTATACTGGGAGGTGTTAAGGCTACCATCCAGTTCTCTTTGATCCACGGATCAATCACAGACCAGACTAAAATCAATAGGTGGGTAATCACCCTTCTTCAGGGCTAAAGGAAAGGAGCAATTAAGCCCCTTCATGGAGTGAGATAATTGGAGGCAATAGAAGCTATTTCCCAAGGTAATCTGCTGCATGGCAAAGCTTGAAGAGGGTTAAACTGTGTATTCGGAGGGATTTCCCTTGGACTGATTGCAAATGCAGGATCTAGAGCAGTGGTTTTCAAACCTTTTTTCTGGCAACCCAACTGAAGAAAATTGTTAATACTCATGACTCAACAGAGCTGGGGATGAGGGGTTTGGGGTGTGGGAGGGGCTCAGGGCTGGGGCAGAGGGTTGAGGTGCGGGGGTGAGGGCTGTGGGGTGGGTCTGGGAATGAGTGGTTCAGGGTGTGGGAGGGAGCTCTGGGCTAGGTCAGGGGGTTGGGGTATGGGAGGGGGTCAGGGCTCTGGGCTGGGGGTGCAGATTCTGGAGTGGGGCCAGGGATGAGGGGTTTGGGGTTCAGGAGGGGGCTCTGGGTTTGGGGGAGCTCAGGGCTGGGGCAGGGGATTCGGGCGTGGGTTGGGGTGCGGGCTTACCTCAGGCAGCTCCAGGTCAGTGGCACAGCAGGGGTGCTAAGGCAGGTTTCCTGCCTGTCCTGGCACCATGGACCGCTCTGCGCCCTAGAAGCGGCCAGCAGCAGGTCCAGCTCCTAGGTGGAGGCACACAAGCAGCTCCGTGTGGCTCTCGCCCGAAGGCACCGACCCCCTCAGCTCCCATTGGCTGGTTCATGGCCAATGGGAGTGCAGAGCCAGTGCTCAGGGTAGGGGCAGCACACAGAGCCCCGTGGCCCCCGCCCCCCACCTAGGAGCCAGACCTGCTGCTGGCCACTTCCGGGGTGCAGCACGGTGTCAGAACAGGTAGCAACTATCCTGCCTTAACTCAGCAGCACTGCTGACGGGACTTTTAACGGACAGGTTGGTGGTGCTGGTCAGAGCCACCATGACCCAGTGCCTCCATATCATGTTGCCTCTATATAAATCCATGGTACGCCCACATCTTGAATAGTGTGTGCAGATGTGGAAGCCCCATCTAAAAAAAGGTATATTGGAGTTGGAAAAGGTTCAGAAAAGGGCAACAAAAATGATTAGGGGTATGGAACAGCTTCCATATGAGGAGAGATTAATCAATCAGACTGGGACTTTTCAGCTTCGAAAAGAGACGGCTAAGGGGAGATATGATTGAGGTTTATAAAATCATGATTGGTGTAGAGAAAGTAGATACGGAAGTGTTGTTTACAACTTCTCATAACACAAGAACTAGGGGTCACCAAATGAAATTAATAGGCAGCAGGTTTGAAATAAATAAAAGGAAGTATTTCATCACACAACGCACAGTCAACCTGTGGAACTACTTACCAGAGGATGTTGTGAAGGCCAAGACCATAACAGGGTTCAAAAAGAACTAAATAAATTCATGGAGGATAGATCCATCAATGGCTATTAGCCAGGGTAGGTAGGAATGGTGTCCCTAGCCTCTGTTTGCCAGAAGCTTGGAATGGGTGACAGGGGATGGATCACTTGAGGATTACAGGTTTCAGAGTAGCAGCCGTGTTAGTCTGTATTCGCAAAAAGAAAAGGAGTACCGGTGGCACCTTAGAGACTAACAAATTTATTAGAGCATAAGCTTTCGTGAGCTACAGCTCACTTCATCGGATGCATTTGGTGGAAAAAACAGGAGAGATTTATATACACACGCACAGAGAACATGAAACAATGGGTTTATCATACACACTGTAAGGAGAGTGATCACTTAAGATAAGCCATCACCAACAGCAGGGGGGGGAAAGGAGGAAAACCTTTCATGGTGACAAGCAGGTAGGCTAATTCCAGCAGTTAACAAGAATATCAGAGGAACAGTGGGGGGTGGGGTGGGAGGGAGAAATACCATGGGGAAATAGTTTTACTTTGTGTAATGACTCATCCATTCCCAGTCTCTATTCAAGCCTAAATTAATTGTATCCAGTTTGCAAATTAATTCCAATTCAGCAGTCTCTCGTTGGAGTCTGTTTTTGAAGCTTTTTTGTTGAAGTATAGCCACTCTTAGGTCTGTGATCGAGTGACCAGAGAGATTGAAGTGTTCTCCAACTGGTTTTTGAATGTTATAATTCTTGACGTCTGATTTGTGTCCATTCATTCTTTTACGTAGAGACTGTCCAGTTTGGCCAATGTACATGGCAGAGGGGCATTGCTGGCACATGATGGCATATATCACATTGGTAGATGCGCAGGTGAACGAGCCTCTGATAGTGTGGCTGATGTGATTAGGCCCTATGATGGTATCCCCTGAATAGATATGTGGACAGAGTTGGCAACGGGCTTTGTTGCAAGGATAGGTTCCTGGGTTAAAAGAAAAGGAGTACTTGTGGCACCTTAGAGACTAACAAATTTATTAGAGCATAAGCTTTCGTGAGCTACAGCTCACTTCATCGGATGCATTTGGTGGAAAAAACAGAGGAGAGATTTATATACACACACACACAGAGAACATGAAACAATGGGTTTATCATACACACTGTAAGGAGAGTGATCACTTAAGATAAGCCATCACCCACAGCAGGGGGGGGAAAGGAGGAAAACCTTCCATGGTGACAAGCAGGTAGGCTAATTCCAGCAGTTAACAAGAATATCAGAGGAACAGTGGGGGGTGGGGTGGGGGGGAGAAATACCATGGGGAAATAGTTTTACTTTGTGTAATAGGCTTGAATAGAGACTGGGAATGGATGAGTCATTACACAAAGTAAAACTATTTCCCCATGGTATTTCTCCCCCCCCCCCCACCCCCCACTGTTCCTCTGATATTCTTGTTAACTGCTGGAATTAGCCTACCTGCTTGTCACCATGGAAGGTTTTCCTCCTTTCCCCCCCCTGCTGTGGGTGATGGCTTATCTTAAGTGATCACTCTCCTTACAGTGTGTATGATAAACCCATTGTTTCATGTTCTCTGTGTGTGTGTATATAAATCTCTCCTCTGTTTTTTCCACCAAATGCATCCGATGAAGTGAGCTGTAGCTCACGAAAGCTTATGCTCTAATAAATTTGTTAGTCTCTAAGGTGCCACAAGTACTCCTTTTCTTTTTGCGAATACAGACTAACACGGCTGCTACTCTGGTTCCTGGGTTAGTGGTTCTGTTGTGTGGTGTGTGGTTGCTGGTGAGTATTTGCTTCAGATTGGGGGGCTGTCTGTAAGCAAGGACTGGTCTGTCTCCCAAGATCTGAGAGAGCGATGGCTCGTCCTTCAGGATAGGTTGTAGATGACTGACCGCTATTCCTACCTACATGCCTCTAGCTTTCATCCAGATCATACCACTCGATCCATTGTCTACAGCCAAGCGCTACGATATAACCGCATTTGCTCCAATCCCTCAGACAGAGACAAACACCTACAAGATCTCTATCATGCATTCCTACAACTACAATACCCACCTGCTGAAGTGAAGAAACAGAGTGACAGAGCCAGAAGAGTACCCAGAAGTCACCTACTACAGGACAGGCCCAACAAAGAAAACAACAGAACGCCACTAGCCATCACCTTCAGCCCCCAAGTAAAACCTCTCCAACGCATCATCAAGGATCTACAACCTGCTTGTCACCATGAAAGGTTTTCCTCCTTTCCCCCCCCTGCTGTTGGTGATGGCTTATCTTAAGTGATCACTCTCCTTACAGTGTGTATGATAAACCCATTGTTTCATGTTCTCTGTGCGTGTGTATATAAATCTCTCCTCTGTTTTTCCACCAAATGCATCCAATGAAGTGAGCTGTAGCTCACGAAAGCTTATGCTCTAATAAATTTGTTAGTCTCTAAGGTGCCACAAGTACTCCTTTTCTTTTTGCGAATACAGACTAACACGGCTGCTACTCTGGTTCCTGGGTTAGTGGTTCTGTTGTGTGGTGTGTGGTTGCTGGTGAGTATTTGCTTCAGATTGGGGGGCTGTCTGTAAGCAAGGACTGGTCTGTCTCCCAAGATCTGAGAGAGCGATGGCTCGTCCTTCAGGATAGGTTGTAGATGACTGACCGCTATTCCTACCTACATGCCTCTAGCTTTCATCCAGATCATACCACTCGATCCATTGTCTACAGCCAAGCGCTACGATATAACCGCATTTGCTCCAATCCCTCAGACAGAGACAAACACCTACAAGATCTCTATCATGCATTCCTACAACTACAATACCCACCTGCTGAAGTGAAGAAACAGAGTGACAGAGCCAGAAGAGTACCCAGAAGTCACCTACTACAGGACAGGCCCAACAAAGAAAACAACAGAACGCCACTAGCCATCACCTTCAGCCCCCAAGTAAAACCTCTCCAACGCATCATCAAGGATCTACAACCTGCTTGTCACCATGAAAGGTTTTCCTCCTTTCCCCCCCCTGCTGTTGGTGATGGCTTATCTTAAGTGATCACTCTCCTTACAGTGTGTATGATAAACCCATTGTTTCATGTTCTCTGTGCGTGTGTATATAAATCTCTCCTCTGTTTTTCCACCAAATGCATCCGATGAAGTGAGCTGTAGCTCACGAAAGCTTATGCTCTAATAAATTTGTTAGTCTCTAAGGTGCCACAAGTACTCCTTTTCTTTTTGCGAATACAGACTAACACGGCTGCTACTCTGAAACATGGGGAAATAGTTTTACTTTGTGTAATGACTCATCCATTCCCAGTCTCTATTCAAGCCTAAGTTAATTGTATCCAGTTTGCAAATTAATTCCAATTCAGCAGTCTCTCGTTGGAGTCTATTTTTGAAGCTTTTTTGTTGAAGTATAGCCACTCTAAGATCTGTGATCGAGTGACCAGAGAGATTGAAGTGTTCTCCAACTGGTTTTTGAATGTTATAATTCTTGACGTCTGATTTATGTCCATTCATTCTTTTACGTAGAGACTGTCCAGTTTGGTCAATGTACATGGCAGAGGGGCATTGCTGGCACATGATGGCATATATCACATTGGTAGATGCGCAGGTGAACGAGCCTCTGATAGTGTGGCTGATGTGATTAGGCCCTATGATGGTATCCCCTGAATAGATATGTGGACAGAGTTGGCAACGGGCTTTGTTGCAAGGATAGGTTCCTGGGTTAGTGGTTCTGTTGTGTGGTGTGTGGTTGCTGGTGAGTATTTGCTTCAGATTGGGGGGCTGTCTGTAAGCAAGGACTGGTCTGTCTCCCAAGATCTGTGAGAGTGATGGCTCGTCCTTCAGGATAGGTTGTAGATCCTTGATGATGCGTTGGAGAAGTTTTAGTTGGGGGCTGAAGGTGATGGCTAGTGGCGTTCTGTTGTTTTCTTTGTTGGGCCTGTCCTGTAGTAGGTGACTTCTGGGTACTCTTCTGGCTCTGTCAATCTGTTTCTTCACTTCAGCAGGTGGGTATTGTAGTTGTAGGAATGCATGATAGAGATCTTGTAGGTGTTTGTCTCTGTCTGAGGGGTTGGAGCAAATGCGGTTATATCGTAGCACTTGGCTGTAGACAATGGATCGAGTGGTATGATCTGGATGAAAGCTAGAGGCATGTAGGTAGGAATAGCGGTCAGTAGGTTTCCGATATAGGGTGGTGGTTATGTGACCATCGCTTATTAGCACCGTAGTGTCCAGGAAGTGGATCTCTTGTGTGGACTGGTCCAGGCTGAGGTTGATGGTGGGATGGAAATTGTTGAAATCATGGTGGAATTCCTCAAGAGCTTCTTTTCCATGGGTCCAGATGATGAAGATGTCATCAATGTAGCGCAAGTAGAGTAGGGGCATTAGGGGACGAGAGCTGAGGAAGCGTTGTTCTAAGTCAGCCATAAAAATGTTGGCATACTGTGGGGCCATGCGGGTACCCATCGCAGTGCCGCTGATTTGAAGGTATACATTGTCACCAAATGTGAAATAGTTATGGGTCAGGACAAAGTCACAAAGTTCAGCCACCAGGTTAGCCGTGACAGTATCGGGGATACTGTTCCTGACGGCTCGTAGTCCATCTTTGTGTGGAATGTTGGTGTAGAGGGCTTCTACATCCATAGTGGCTAGGATGGTGTTTTTAGGAAGATCACCAATGGACTGTAGTTTCCTCAGGAAATCGGTGGTGTCTCGAAGATAGCTGGGAGTGCTGGTAACGAAGGGCCTGAGGAGGGAGTCTACATAGCCAGACAATCCTGCTGTCAGGGTGCCAATGCCTGAGATGATGGGGCGTCCAGGATTTCCAGGTTTATGGATCTTGGGTAGCAGATAGAATACCCCAGGTCGGGTCTGTGCGGATTTGTTCTTGTGCTTTTTCAGGGAGTTTCTTGAGCAAATGCTGTAGTTTCTTTTGGTAACTCTCAGTGGGATCAGAGGGTAATGGCTTGTAGAAAGTGGTGTTGGAGAGCTGCCTAGTAGCCTCTTGTTCATACTCCGACCTATTCATGATGACGACAGCACCTCCTTTGTCAGCCTTTTTGATTATGATGTCAGAGTTGTTTCTGAGGCTGTGGATGGCACTGTGTTCTGCATGGCTGAGGTTATGGGGTAAGCGATGCTGCTTTTCCACAATTTCAGCTCGTGCACGTCGGCGGAAGCAGTCTATGTAGAAATCCAGGCTGCTGTTTTGACCTTCAGGAGGAGTCCACCCAGAATCCTTCTTTTTGTAGTATTGGCAGGAAGGTCTCTGTGGGTTAATATGTTGGTCAGAGGTGTGTTGGAAATATTCCTTGAGTCTGAGACGTCGAAAATAGGATTCTAGGTCACCACAGAACTGTATCATGTTCGTGGGGGTGGAGGGGCAAAAGGAGAGGCCCCGAGATAGGACAGATTCTTCTGCTGGGCTAAGAGTATAGTTGGATAGATTAACAATATTGCTGGGTGGGTTACGGGAACCATTGTTGTGGCCCCTTGTGGCATATAGTAGTTTAGATAGCTTAGTGTCCTTTTTCTTTTGTAGAGAAGCAAAGTGTGTTTTGTAAATGGCTTGTCTAGTTTTTGTAAAGTCCAGCCACGAGGAAGTTTGTGTGGAAGAATTAACTTAGGCTTGAATAGAGACTGGGAATGGATGAGTCATTACACAAAGTAAAACTATTTCCCCATGGTATTTCTCCCTCCCACCCCACCCCCCACTGTTCCTCTGATATTCTTGTTAACTGCTGGAATTAGCCTACCTTGCTTGTCACCATGAAAGGTTTTCCTCCTTTCCCCCCCCTGCTGCTGGTGATGGCTTATCTTAAGTGATCACTCTCCTTACAGTGTGTATGATAAACCCATTGTTTCATGTTCTCTGTGTGCGTGTATATAAATCTCTCCTCTGTTTTTTCCACCAAATGCATCCGATGAAGTGAGCTGTAGCTCACGAAAGCTTATGCTCTAATAAATTTGTTAGTCTCTAAGGTGCCACCGGTACTCCTTTTCTTTTTGAGGATTACCTGTTCTGTTCATTCCCTCTGGGGCACCTGGCACTGGCCACTGTCGGAAGACAAGATACTAGGCTAGATGGACCCTTGGTCTGACCCAGGAGGGCCACTCTTATGTTCTTAGAGGATTGGTTTTGACAAGCTGTGTGTGTGCCAAAGCCAATACCCATTGTGAGAGTGGCCACGAGAAGGAGCAGAGAAACAGAGTTCTTTAGGGCACAGGACTTGCTGGAAAAGCAGGCTTGAAAACTGAGCAAGGACATTGGCTGCTATTGTTTGTTCCTACTATGTGCAAGGAAACAGGACTTTGTGTATGTTCTTTGTAACTAAACAGGAGTGTACCAGAGACTATAGCTGAGTCATATAATCTATTTCTCCTCCTAACAGAAACAACCCTTCAAAGCCGCAAATATTGGCTATGCTCTTGGGACAAAGTAGCAATAATAATATTCCCCGAGGGAAATCCCAGTGAACCTCCGTGTTCACTCGAGTGACTTTATTCCATGCCCCCTTTTAAACTAAATTAGGAGGATCCTTTTATGTTCTGCCCTGAAAGGGATGACGCAGCGGGGACCCTGCTGGGCTGCAGATGCACCGACCCCCAGATGCTGGTTTTGTTCCCTGATGCTTGCTATCTAATCTCTTTCCAGCCACACAGTTCACGCTTCAACTCCCTTGCGCTCCCACGGGCAGCAATTCCTGGTTTCTGTGCCGTTTTCTTGTCCCCTCCCCAGAAGCTATTTCTCTGCTGTGATCCTGCCCCAGTACAGACGCCCCTGCCCCGACTTACCGCTCCCAGCTGCTCCTGGGGGATTCATGCCCTTTGCATGTCAGTGGAGGGGTGTTGTTTACACTGGAAATGCAGATCCTGTCGCTTCGGACACATGGCACTGGGAGGGATATTTGGCTGGGAACAGGAAAGTCCCATCTTTATTAAGTACTCCTCCCTCTGACGGTGCTGATCCTCTCTAGGGCAGGGTGGGTTAAGAAGCTCTGTGGTTTTAACCTCCAACTCCCCGGACTTTAGATAATGATCTTCTCTCATCTTACCCGCTTTCTCCAAAACATTCTCAGATCTCTGCACTCTTGGTATGCATCACGCACAGGGCTTCTCAGGGAATTCCTTCCCTTCCCCTGTTTCCTTTATTACACTGGAGCTGCCTAGACAATAATGGTGTTATTATGTGATCTCTCCAAACAGCATCCCTGAGCTCGTGAGGAAGTAAACTCGATCGTTACAAATATAGCCCTTCCACCATAACCATGCCCAAATACCTCCACTGGCTTCCCAGTCATTTCAGAACCAAGTACGGTAAGTTGCAGGCAGGGCCGGCTCTAGGTTTTTTTGCTGCCCCAAGCAAAAAAATTTTTGGCCACCCCCCTTTTTTTGGGGGACTTTTACATGTTTGCACTTTGCAATGTTTTTTGTTTTGTTTTGGGTTTTTTTTGACTGTTTAAAATTTTAAAAAAATGAAAACAGAGAATTTGTAGTTAGTGAAATAAAGCAATTTCTTTCTAATATATTCATTTAATTTTAACAAAATCACAATTACAAACAATTTGGGTTCAACTATACACTGTAATGAAAGATGTTAGTGTCTTCCAGTGTGCTCAGTTTCTCATAAATTGAAAGAATTTATATGAACTGAATTTTTTTGGTTTTTATACTTGCGTAGTCTTTTAATAATTCAGTGAAATCTAAATTTTTTGCAATGGTACTTTCAACTGAAATTAATGCAAGTCCTGACAAACAATTTTGAGACATGGTGGACCTCAAATAATTTTTTAGTAATTTCAGTTTTGAGAAACTGCGCTCACCAGAAGCCACTGATACTGGTAATGTTAAAAGAATACGTAATGTTATAGCAGTGTTTGGAGTGAGGTGCTCGGGGCTGTACATCCCGCCCGTGGGCCCCCAGCCCGATCTCAGACCCGGCCCCACCCCCGCAGAGGGGACAGTAACTGAGAGAGCGGCTGGGGGGCGGGTCAGCCACGGGGAGGGGGGCGGACCAGTGGCACCCACTCAGCGCCGAGCCGCCCAGGGAAGCAGGTCCCTTACTGGCTGTGGGTCCTGCCCTGATCCCGGGCTCCTCTCTGCTCGGCTCTGGCTCCTCCACTGCTTGTGACACCTGCGGCATGGGTGGGCAAGGGGGGAGGAGCCACATCGCCCTGCTCCCCCGGCGGCGGGGGGGCCAAGGCAGGGACCGCCCCCGGGCCAGGACCCCTGTGCTGAGCCCGCCGCCCTACCCCACGCAGGGGCTCATGGGTTGACTGAGCGGGGCTGGAGGGAAAAAAAAGGCTGCCCGGAATGCCACCCTTGGAAATGTGCCGCCCCAAGCACGTGATTGCTTTGCTTGTGCCTAGAGCCGATCCTGGCTGCAAGCCTTGCTTTTAAAGTTTGCTCAGGTGGTCCTAACAGACTTGTTCCTTCTCCATCCTGACTCTGCAATGGCTTAGAAATAGATCTGCTTAGCCTGTCTAGCACGCACACTACATTGGTTTTCTACTTTCTTCCTGTCCTAAGTTCTTGTTGACTCCCCTCCAAGGAGCTCTGGAAGCAGGGAGCAAACTGTGAGCTGCAAATGCACACCACAGTCTCAATACAGTAGGTCTATTCCATCTCTTACTTCATAGATTCATAGATACTAAGGTCAGAAGGGACCATTCTGATCATCTAGTCCGACCTCCTGCACAACGCAGGCCACAGAATCTCACCCACCCACTCCTACTTCTGCAATAGCCAACCACACTTGGAGAAGCAAGTTAGCTGGATGTTTCTGCTAAATTAATCAGCAAGAACAAATGTAATGTTAACATTTAAATTATCATTAAGCTCCCTAGTTCATTTCCTCTTTGCATGAATAGAGCAGTTCATCAGTCTCTTAGAACTATTGTTTAGCTGTCTCTCCGCAACCTGATGTCTATACTTAAAATGCTACAATGGCATAGCTGCAGCACTGCAGCTGCTCCACTGTAGCACTTCAGCGTAGATACTACCTACATCCACGGGAGGGGTTCTCCCATCGCTGTAGTTAATCCACCTACCTGAGGTGGTATCAACCGAAAAATTCTTCCATCAACCTAACACTGTCTACCCCAATGACTAGGTTGGCATAGCTACATCTCAGGGGTGTGGATTTTTTACTTATCACATTATCACTTATTACTTGATGATTACCTGTTCTATTCATTCCCTCTAGGCAGACAGGATCGTGGGCTAGATGGACCTTTGGTCTGACCCAATATGGCTGTTTTCATGTTCTTATGCCAATGTAAGTTTTCATTGTAGACCTGCCCAAAGGCACCACAGCAACAATTCACCTTTTGAAGATTTTCTCTGCAAGGGCTAGAAGCATAAACATTTTGGTTTAATTGAAAAAGATTACATTCTGCAGCTACAACAGTGCTTCCAAGCGTGGGACCTGGTCTACACTAGAAAATGAGGTTGACTCCACACAAAACTCCACTGCTGAAGCGGGTACTTAAGCTAAACTAAGTCCCTGTATAGACAGCACTAGGTCAATGAAAATTCTTCCATCAACCTAGCTACTGTCTTTTGGGGAGATAAATTACCTATGCCCACTGGAGAACCTCTCATGTTGTCACAGGTAGTGTCTACACTGAAGCACTACAGCAGCACAACTATAGCAGTGCCATTGTCATGTTTTTAAGTGCAGACAAGCCCTATCACTAAAATCACCCTGACAAACATCACAGCTCTAGGATGGAATGGACTAAATAAATGCACATTATTATTCATGCTCTTTGTCACAGCTGAGGATCCTTTGGACGGGAAACTCCCTGCAACAGGGACCGTCTTCATCCCCCAGCACAACAGCAGCTCTAATCCTGATTGGTTTCATAGTAGCAGCCGTGTTAGTCTGTATTCGCAAAAAGAAAAGGAGGACTTGTGGCACCTTAGAGACTAACAAATTTATTTGAGCATAAGCTTTCGTGAGCTACAGCTCATCTGATGAAGTGAGCTGTAGATCACGAAAGCTTATGCTCTAATAAATTTGTTAGTCTCTAAGGTGCCACAAGTCCTCCTTTTCTTTTCGCTAATCCTGATTGAGGCCTTTGGGCTGTGCCATGCTATAAATGAATAGTACCAATATTAGGCAGGGGAACAGACCACAGATGAGTATTCCTGCCTACAACTGGCCACGAAGACGCCTAAGATTTAGGCATAAAAGCAGCAAAAAGCTAGCACCCTGGTAAACAGCTCTTTAGGGCCATGCCCCCTTGGGGGTCTCTCAAACGAACAAGCACCATCGGTGTCATCTGGGCTGTGGGCGCCGGTTTCCAGAGAGTTCAAGGCTGTTTCTAGAGCCCCCCTGCTAACCCCTCTTTCCTGCAGTGTAACAAAGCCCGGGCGGGATCTCGCTGCCGCTGCCGCTGCCTGGCGCAAGTCAGGGTGCAGAGGGCGGCCCGTTCGGAGGGGGCGGCGAGGAGAGAAGGACGCAGGAAGGCGCCCGGGGCCTGGCGCGTGGAGGGTTAAGGCGACGCCGCTCCTCCAGGGGCCTGGCCGGGAGAGGCGCTTCCTCGGTTTCCTGTTCCCGGGCGCCGGGTGCCGCGGAAAGCGGGCGGGCGCCGCGGCTGGGCCGCCCCGTGCCCCGCCGAGCTGGCTGGCTGGCCGGCCGGCCGCCGGAGCGGCGAGTGCCCCGGGCAGCCGGCGGGGCTGGAGGCAGCGGGCGCCGCCCCCGGGGGACACACAGGCAAAGGCAAGGGCCGGGGACTAGCCCGCTCAGGGCAGCTGCGGCCCTGCGGGGGCCCTGTTAAGCCGCCGGGCCAGGGGCTGCCCCGCGCGCGCAGCTGCCGGCCCGGAGCGTCCCCAGCCCAGAGAGCGCCGGGGCCGCCGGCTCAGGGGGCCCCTCTCCGCGCGCAGCTCCGCGCGGGCCCGACCCAGGGCAGCGGCGTGGGGCGGGCTGGGGGAAGGGGGATCTGCGCTCTGGGAAGGACGGAGGGTAAATGTCACCCGGGGGGCAGCGGGGCTGGGCCCCGACACACCGTGGGGTCGCTCATCGGCAGTGGCGGTGTCCCAGGGAGTGACTCCCCAGGGGCAGAGCTGGTGTGTGCCCCCTCCCCAGGATCCAGGCCTTCTCTTACAGCGTCTCCTGCTCTTTCTGGGGTCTCCATCTGCCCTCTTCTCTGCATTTTTTCCTCTCCTCCACATCTCTGCTCTTTCATCTGCAGAGTCAGGACAGAGCTGACCCGGTCCCGAGCAGAATTCCTCCTGCTGAACTGACAGGAAGTGCTAGTGCCCTGCGGCTTCCCAAGGCCTGAATCATGGGAGACAAGGGTGGGAAAAAGAGAAGGAGGACTTGTGGCACCTTAGAGACTAACAAATTTATTAGAGCATAAGCTTTCGTGAGCTACAGCTCACTTCATTGGATGCATGGGGTGAAAGTGTCCGTAACGGTAGCTGGAGGATTTTTAAGAGCATAGATTAAATGCATTCTGACATTTAAGGGCCTGATTTTCAAAACGAGAGAAGCCCACAACCATGTATAAAACGGAGAGCCTCCTTCAGCTAACAACTGTGCATGCAAAACAGTATTTCAACCTGCAAATGCTCTGTTGATATGCATAGTTGGTAAATGCATGCATGGTTATACTGTTGAAAATTGGTCTGTACATAGTATGCAGCATAAACAGCCCTCTTTCTTATATGGACCCAGCCAACTATTAATGATTCATAGATATTAAGGCCAGCTGGGACTATTGTCATCATCTAGTTTGACCTCCTGTATAACACAGGCCATAGAACTTCCCTGAAATAATTCCTGTTTGAGCATATCTTTTAGAAAAACATCCAATCACCCACCTGCTAATGGCCCATAGTCGAGGAAACATTTGGCCAAGAAGATGTGTCTTGCACTGTGTTCTGAAGGTCAGTACAGTCAAGCTGTGGTCTGACACTGAAGAGGAGCATTTCTGTAACTGTGAATCTTCATACTAAGACATGCTGTTTCCTGTCTCCAGGAATGGAAGTGTAACAAAAGCAAAGTGAGAGCAAAAGTACTCTAGATGATCTGAGCAATTGTAGTGGGACATGGCTGTCTTTCTCTGTCCATTAAGGTAGGTAAATTCCAAACAGTGTAGACGCTATGGATAAAAAACCACCACCATGAATTGCACCCAGAAGAAGATGGACGCTAGTGGAGAAATGGAGAATCAGAAAGTGAAAGGGGGGGAAAGAGCCCGTTTCCTCATTCATCTGGCATATCTAGGGCCCTTCCGATTTCGCTGCCTGAGATCTACATGGGAAAAAAAGGGCATAGTCCCATAGGACTCTGAAGTTACCCACATCACAGATGAAATATCCAGGGGATAGATAAATCCCCTAAGATATACCTGCTATGCTGTCCTTGGGTTATCACTGTGAATTACTCCCACAGAGACCAATTCTCCACCTCAGATTTTGGGCTTCAGGTGTCAGGATGGGACTGAAGCAAAAGATGCTGAGTTTATAATGCTTGTGATTTCAGATCCTGCTGAAGTCTGGTGATGTCTGTTTTTCCTGTGAGGAGAGGGATATTTTAGAGGAATGGCAGAAGGAGCTGTATCAATGCCTGAGGGAGAAGACTATACCAGATTGTCTTCACTGGGTAAATGTAAGTTTTATTTCTTTTATTCCAAGCTGTGTAAACTCTGAACTATCTGGATTTTCTGTCTCTCTTTAGTATTTATATGCCCCTCCAATAATGTAGTATCTGAGCTCCTCACAGTCTTTACTGTATGTCGTCTCATGACATTCCATGAGGCAGGGCAGGGCTATTATCCCCATTGTACAGCGGGGGAACCGAGGCACAGAGAGGTTAAGTGACTTGCACAAGGTTACACAGGAGCCCAGGTCTTCCAAGTCCTAGGCTTATGTCCTTCTGCTGGACCATCCTTCCTTTCCCTGTCCTCAGGGCCTCCATTAGCACGTTTGGATTTATTAAGAGTACACGTCTGCTCCAGCAAAGGGTACTGGTGTAAAACCATTTACATACTTTTGTAACACGCTCTCGGGGACCAACAACAGAACATAATGTCTCCCAATCTCATTTCCCACAAACAGGCTATAAAAGTCCCAAACCAAAATTGATATCTCCAATAGAAACAAAAGAGTCAGAGCTGTGGGTTGTGGATCTTCAGGATTCAGTGGATGGAGCTATTCCTGAAAGCCCCTCCCCAGGTGAGTAGTAATAATCCAAGCTTCAAATGAAGTGGCAAGATGGAGACCCTTTCTAAGCTGCGGAACTAGATTTCCTTTATAGGATTCACTGTGTCTTGGCCAATGCCTGACAAGCTTCTACATCTCTCTCTGAAATCACAGTCTTCCTTACCCCTAGTGAGTCATAGGTGTAACTCCGTTGATTTCGTTAGCATTATGCCAGCAGAGGATTTGGCTCAAACTTTCTGCATTTGTGATTATTTCATTTGGGGAATGGAGCCTTAATATTCATCTTTCCCAGCCTCTAACATTTGTTTTAGGGCGGGCATTTCCTCCTTTCATCCAGTTTTTGTGTTGAAACACTGAACTATTCAGATAACATCACACTGGGAGGGTCCCATTGTTGTGTCACCCTAGGTAGAGATATCCATGTAGGATATAAGGCAACACAGTTCTTCCCTAAGAGCATGCTGCATGGAGGGAAACTCCCCTAAAGAATGTTGCCTGAAGAAGCAGCCAGGCACAGATAATTTGAAGACAGACAGCTTTCCCTTGCAACCACTGATGCAGAAGTGGAATCTAAGATCATGTAGCTACTCCCACCAGCATCACATCATGCATTGTCATGCATCATATCCCCCTTTGTACAAAAGACTTCCATCAGGGATGGCAGCATAACTGGAAAAGTATGACATGAACTATGTAGTAGTAGATTCCAATAGCTTTGCTAATTCAGTCAAAGCAGTTTAAATAGTCGTATGATGCATTGTGATGTTTAGGCCTTCAACACTGTTTCTTTCCCATTGCTAAGAAGCCAAGCTGCCTTCTTATTGCATGATCCTGAGAGACTCTTCCCTGTTCAGCATAAACACTAATCAGTGAGTGCTAACGATCATGGTGCTTCTTACTCGCTGTGTACGCATTGAATTCTTCTCCTTAGGTGAAGTCATACTTTAAAGAGTGCTCTGTTAAAGACCGTGTTCAATTATTGCTGATATGAAACCTTTACCTCAATACCCACAAGTTCCCCATCACCAGTAGTACTTCTGAGATCCCATATGACACCAAGCTGTGAGACCGAGAGACAATCAGAGATTTATAGACAATCAGTGAAGATTTTGGAGTTGAAATGTGGCTGAGCTCTCCTTTCTCAGTGAAGTTCCCCTTGAGATGACTGGGATCCCAGTCTGGAAAGCAAAGCCTTTTCTGATGGCTCTAGACTTCCCCGGGAGCATGTAGAGAATGAGGTTCTGCGCTCTCTCTCTATGTAGATCCTGAGAGTTAATTTTAGTTTTTCTTTCCAAACAAAACTCTGCTATTCCTAAACACTGCAATGGGGATTGAAAACTCAAGCAGATGAGGCTTGATGCTCAGAAGTGCTGAGTCCCCATGGCTCCAATTGGCTTCTGGAAAATCAGGCCCCAGGAGTCTCAAGTTGGACACCCAAAGTTAGTGGACGCTCGAAAAATTGAGCATTTTCCTTTTTCTTCTCTCAGCAATGTTTATGGTGAAATATTTCATTCTCCTAGTTTCACCTGTTCTAGCACCGCCAGCAGCCCTGGAACATGGAGCCACTTGCATAATGTGCCAGCTGGAGTAAGTGCTTTCTGGGCTAACATCCTGGGGAGAGATGAAGGCCTGCCTCAGTCATGCTATACTGCTGGGAATGGTTAGTGGTTTTCTTCTACTAGCAGCACAGGAGGTCACATCTAGATTTTCTCCTCCTCCCTGCAGGTGGTGGGATCCTGAGCAGAACTGAGAAGCATCACAAAGAAGGTCGTGAGAACCTGAAGCTGCTGGGAATGTTATTGGGGAAATCAAAAGAGAGAGTTTCCCAGAGACCTGACCAGGAAACTACATGCAAAGGGCAACACAAGTCACAAAAGCAGAGGAGAAACACAGCCAGGGGTGAGGGAGGTACCGCAAGGAAACATGAAAGGACTTTCAGGGAACTGCGCAAGCCCCCTGTGCCAGAGAGGTCAGAGACAAGTGAGGGACCGTGCACATATTCTGTGTGTGAGGAAAGCTTTGAGGGGCAGAGAGACCTGAATAGCCACAAGAGCAGCATTCACACGGGAAAGAAAATGTATAAATGTAGGGCCTGTGGGAAAAGCTTCAGGCAAAAGCAGGAGCTCTTGGCACACGCGAGAGTCCATGGAGCCGAGAAACCCTTCCCCTGTGCTGAGTGTGAGAGGAGCTTCAGTCGGCTTTCCCATCTCACTGTACACCAGAGAACCCACACGGGGGAAAGGCCCTTCTCCTGCCCTGAGTGCGGGAAACACTTCAGTCACCTCTCAAACCTCACTAGACACCAGAGAACCCACACAGGGGAGAGGCCCTACAGCTGCCCTGAATGTGAGAGGCGTTTCAGTAACCTGAGCAGTCTCACCACCCACCTGAGGACCCACACAGGGGAGAGGCCTTTCACCTGCCCCCAGTGTGAGAAGAGCTTTGGTGACCAGTCTAATCTCACCACCCACTTGAGGACCCACACTGGGGAGAGGCCCTATGTGTGTCCTGTCTGCCAGAAGAGCTTCAGCGACCAATCGACTTTCGCCAAGCACCAGAGAACCCATACGGGGGAGAGACCCTACCCCTGCCCCCGCTGCGAGAAAAGCTTCATCCATAGATCCCACCTCACTACGCACCAGCGGACCCACACAGGGGAGAGACCTTACAAATGTCCTGACTGTGAGAAGCGCTTCAGCCAGCTCTCCAACGTCACCACCCACCTGAGGACCCATTCGGGAGAAAGGCCCTACGTCTGCACCGACTGTGGGAAGAGCTTCGGCGACCAGTCGAGTTTGAGGAAGCACCATCGGACCCACACGGGTGAGAGACCCTATCCCTGTCCCCACTGCGGGAAAAACTTCAGCCAGCTCTCCAATCTCAACACCCACTGCAGAACCCACACTGGCGAGAGGCCGTATATCTGTCCGCACTGTGGCAAGAGCTTCAGTGAGCAGTCAAACTTGGCCAAGCATCTGAGAACCCACTCAGGGGAGAGGCCCTCCCCTTGGCCCCACAGCGAGAAGAGCCTAATGCACATCTCACAGCGCTCTGTGCACCCGAGAAACCACAAGGAGGAGGGGGCCTACAAATGTACCGACTGCGACAAGATCTTCAGTGAGCAGTCGGACCTGGTGGAGCACCTGAAAGCCCACCCGAGGGAGAGACCTAATGGTGGCAAGAGCTTCATCCAAAAATCATCTCTGGTGAAACTTCAGAGGCTTCATCAGAGATTGAAACCATAGGAGGCTGGAACGCTCCTCTCCGTCAGCTTCCCTCTACCTGTGTGTGTATAGTGATGTGCGCTGGAGGAGAGGGAGTTATGGTTCTAGAGAATCTGAGAAATACACTCAGCCCATCCACTCCCAAAGCCATCGACATCTCCCCAGTCCGATGGAGGAGCTCCTGAATAATGTGAAGGCAGTGGCCATTCCTTTACCAGGCTGTCCTGGAAGAGTGTCAGGAGCTGCCCATCCTGTCCCCATCCCACCCACAAACCCATTCCGTTTCCCTACTCCAACTTCCTTGCAGTGGTTCTGTGTAGCAGGGGTTGGCCTCCCGAGGGTCTCTCCATACTCTGTTGAGAGGTGTTGCTGAGGTGCATTTGGCATTCCCCCAGGGAGGGAGGGGCATAAGTGAAAATGTCAGTTGAGGTTTTTATTTCAAATCTGAGTCTGCTCTGAAAAGTGACTGTAAAAAACGGTATTGTGAGGTTCCATGTTCGTTGTCTTTCAATGATTTGAGATCAGATGTGCTCCGTTTACAAGATAAAAGATGGTTATTCTAACTGTTAGCCCCTTGCAGAGTCAGTGTGGTATATGAGAGTGAATCTGGGGTTCTTTCTGGTTTGTACATCATCGGTGTCATGGGTAATAATAATTCTGTGGTCCAAATTCTGCGATCAGTTATGCTTGTGCAATCTGCTCATTTTGTTCAAAGGGGTATCTGAGGACGGAATTTAGTTTTGCAACTGGGACTTCATTTACAATTCGGTTGATGCACAAACCAGAACAGAATCCAGCTAACGCTCCCACAGATTCAGTTCGCTGCCCTGGAGAACTAAGACAAATAAAGAGCAGTAAAAGCTTATCTGAATTATTCAAGTCAGCAGCTATGTCTCTGAGCACCAGCGGGGAGCAGATGTGTGGGGCAAGAAGGTGCCATTTTTACAGAGCGACTTTTCAAAGTAGAAGCACGCTGTGGGCACAGTCCAACACTCACATTGAAGTCAACAGCAAGACTTTCATTGAGCTCAACAGGCCTTGGACTGGGCCCTAAAAGGTTTAATATGGATCTTGAAAAGGCATATCTAGTTGGTCACAGATGTTCCAGTGACAGCAAACCTTGCTGACTAGATTTGTTTTGTTTTTGTTTTTAAGTAATATTTCTTGATCCTTCCAGAAGTCTGAATTTGTGGAATCGCTTTAACCTTGCTGGGGTGTATAATGATTTTCAACTTGGGTTATGTTTTTGAAAAGGGAGGAAACGCTGCAAACATCGTGTCATGGTTCTTGCCTGCCCCCATTTTATTGCTCTCCTCAGTGGAAATTGAGGTATGAACAAACATCAGTTGTGATATCAGTTTTGTGAAGGCGGTATCCTTTAAACCTTTTGCTACATGAATTCTGAGAACAGTGAAGAAGTCAAGAGAGGAAATTGGAGAAGAAATTTGTGAAATGTAAGTTATTGGGCAGGGTATGAATTGGGTTTGGGAAGAGGAAAAACTTAGTAAGGCAGCATTTTGACTAAAATGCCATCTTTAGCCTGGCAAGATACTCTCCAGGGGGCTGATTCAAAACCCATTGAAATCAATGGAAAGACTCACTGATTCCAGTGGGCTTTGGATCAGGTCTTGGTAGTACAAGAGAGGCCAGCTAAGGCCAGGTCTGCCCTACAGACCTATATCAGTATGACTTTGTAGCTCGTAGGCTTGAAAAATCCACACCCACGAGCAACCTGGTTATACCTACCTAATCTCCCGGGTAGACAGTGCTATGTCAATGGGAGGGCTTCTCCACCTGACCTAATTATCACCTCTCAGGGAGATGGATTAGCTATGGCAATGGGAGAAGTTCTCCCATCGGCATAAGAGCATCTTCACTAAAGCGCTATAGCGGCAGAGCTGCACTGCTGTAGTGCTGTACATGAAGACAAGTGTGTGCATCAAATTCATTCCTCTCATATGCAGCTACTACTCCAGTGTGGATTTCTCCAATGGGAATTGTGCCTGGCTAAATTCAGCCAGCTATCTGTTGTTTTATATAATGAGATTAGTGCTTATTTTTATGGCTGTTTATTCCCAGGTCATTATATACCATAGACTGGGTTTTTAAAAATGGTGTGTCTGCCATTACACCGAGAAAAAGTTATGCCCTTTTCAGGAAGCCTTTTCTTTCCTGACTCCCACATACAAATGGATAACGCTGATATGGCTTAATAAATATATTCTGACATAATTTCACAGTATGTCAGATTAAAGTTGTATAATGTACATTTATGGTTTGTTTATCTGACTAGCAAAACAAAAAAAGTTTTAAGAGTGTTCCCGTAAGAGGATCGCAATTTTAGGTGTTAAATCTAGTGTTTTTGTTGTTGTTACTTATATCACATTTAGAAGCCACAACTGAGAATGGGGCCCCATTGTGTTAGCTGATGTACACATAGTTAGAAAATACAGCCTCTGCTACATAGCGTTTACAGTTCATGTAGACAAGGCAGGCAATAATTGGAGGAAGAAGTTTTATTTTCCCCATTTTACAGATGAAAACCTGAGACACAGAGAGACACTGAGATTCAGACTGAGATCCTCAAAGCTATGTAAAAAGAAAAGAAGTACTTGTGGCACCTTAGAGACTAACAAATTTATTTAAGCATAAGCTTTTGTGAGCTATAGCTCACTTCATCGGATGTATTCAGTGCCACTGAATGCATCCAATGAAGTGAGCTGTAGCTCACGAAAGCTTATGCTCAAATAAATTTGTTAGTCTCTAAGGTGCCACAAGTACTCCTTTTCTTTTTGCAAATACAGACTAACACGGCTGCTACTCTGAAACAAAGCTATGTAGGTACCTAACTCCTGTTGAAGTGTCTAAGTGACTTGCCCATGGTCACAGAGAGAATCTGTGGCAGAGCCAGAAACTGATCCAAAATCTTCTGACTCTCAGTCCTGTGCTTTAACCACAAGATCACCCTTCTCCTCTAATCTAACAGTATCGTGATCACTGTGCTCTTGATATAATTGAGTGGCAGAGTCCATGCCACACTGTTCCGCTTCAATGCGCCTTCACAGCCACTGCCCACTGGCTTCTATGAATCTGCTCTTCCCCTGGGTGGGGGTATAGTTAATCAAAGGAAATTAATATAAAGATAGAGGTTGATGATATTCTCCTAAGAGATGGAAGCCCAGGAAATGTGAAAAAATATCTGTAGAATGGTTGAAGGAATGGGAAACTTAAATTTCTACTTGGTAATTAAACTTCACTAGCCTTCACAATGGTCCCAGAGTGGAGAGCCTGCTCGTAATGACTGGAGAGAGCAGGAAGATCTCTCAACTTTTAGATAAAAGGGGAATCTATACTAAACTACAGCTGGAGGAAGGCCCTCTCCTCCTGGATTGGTAGGAATTCAGCCCCCTTCCCTTAGGCACTCTCCAAGCTCCCCTTCTGGATTAAGGCAATCCAGGGCATTAGACATACCGCAGCATGAAGCCTCTCACCCTGTGACCCTACCCTTTGCTTGGGGACTGCCTGCAGCCCTACGTTCATTGACAAAGCGTGTAGCATTGATGGCAGCGTTCCTGAGGAAGTCAGGAGTTCAGGTGTTTCCTTTCCTGGATGGCTGGTTGGTGAGAAGAAAGTCTATGCCTCAGGTGTTGTCCAGCATGTCAGTCATCCAGTCCACCTTGGACACATTTGAGTTGCTCTTCAAACACAGAGAGCTCAATCCTGTCACCAGTACAAAGGAGAGAGTTTCTAGGAGTTCTCTTGGACTCAACGGAAAGTAAAGCCTTCCTGCCACAGCTAAGATTCCAGATGATGCTGGCCATTGCCTCAAGCTTCTAGGGCATGTGGCCTCATGCACTTATGTAGTTCAGCAGCCAGGCTCTGTCTTCGGAAACTGCAAAGGGCTGGCATCAGTACAGCCTCTAGACACGTTAGTTCGGGTACCACACAAATCTTGGCCTCCACACTGGTGGACAGACCCTACAAATGTCTGTGTGGGGATTCCGTTTGCTTCTCCTAACTTCCATTGAAGCCCATCTCCCTATGAAATCTCACAGTGATGTCTCTCTTTCCCATCTCAGCCAGATTGATGCTCTCTCTTTCTCCGCATGCATTTATACAGACAGCAGCTAACAAGTTATATGTATTGTGGCAAGGCACCTTCTTGGTCTCGCCAGAGTCAGCTGCTTTTAGCCTTGGTGAGACGGGCTTGGGGTAAAACAGTCCCTCTGGGCTGCACGGGGCAGTCCATCCTTCTCTCAGCAGGTTTTTTGGGCCTGTTTTTCTCCATTATGGGAGGGAATGCAGCCTTCCCTCCTGGTGAGACTTGCTGTCTTGCTGCTGCTTGCCTACTGGCAGCTTGACTCCTCTCTCTCCCTCTTCTCCCAACAGGGGAGGGTTTAAAACGGTCTCAGGCAGCCCTTAGTTGGAATCAGCTGATCCTAATTGATCTCTGGTAACCCTCTTCTCAGCTGAACCTGATTGACCTCTAGTTACTCCTCCTCAGTTGATAGGGAGGAGGACCTTTTAACCTTCTGGGACTGTTTTCTGCCCCCCCGCATCCCCTTGCAGCCATCTGTCCTGAGTTTATCACATATCCCCACCACCTAACCCCCCCCCCCCCCCCCGCACGGGGTTGGACTATTTGGGTCGGCAAACAGTGCACCCTTGACAGGCCATCAGTGTTGCCATTCTTGATTCCGGACCTATGCGATACTCTGCAGTGGAAGGGTTGTAGCGACAGTACCCACCTTGGTACTCTTGCGTTTCTTTCTTTGTTTTGGTGCATCCACTTCAGAGGGGCATGATCCGTGACGAAGGTAAATTTCCATCCGAGTAGGTAGTAGCGTAGGCTTTCTACGGCCTACTTTACCACCAGGCATTCCTTCTCTACTACAGAATATTTACATTCTCTGGGCAGGCATTTCTTACTGAGGAACAGGACTGGGTGTTGTTCTTCTCTGACCATTTGCAAAAGGACCGCTCCCAACCCAACCTCAGAGGCATCGGTTTGTAAGATAAACTTCTCAAAGTCTGGGGCTACCAGCACTGGGTCGGTGCAGAGTGCGGTCCGCAGATCTGCAAAAGCCTCCTCGGCCGCGCTGGTCCATCTTACTCTGGGCTTTTGTTAGGTCTGTTAACAGGCATGTCCTGGTGGCAAAGTGAACTGGTGAACTGCCTATAGTATCCAATTAGTACCAGGAATGCTCTGATCTATTTCTTCTGGACTGGTCGGGGCCAATTCTGTATTGCCTCTAACTTGTTCAACTGGGGCTTCATCACGCCCCTCCCCATGATATACCTCAGGTATTTGGCTTCTGCTAGCCCAATTGCATATTTGGAGGGATTTGCAGTTAGCCCCACCTTCCTCAGGGTGTCCAGGACTGCTTCCACCTTCTCCAAGTGCATCTCCCAGTCTGGGCTATGTATAATGACGTCATCAAGATAGGCAGCCACATACTTGCCATGTGGACACAACAGCTTGTCCATGAGTCCTTGGAAAGTTGCGGGAGCCCCATGTAAATCAAAAGGGAGGACACTGTACTGATACAGTCCCTCTGGTGTTGAAAAGGCCGACTTCTCTTTGTCAGCCTTGGCCAGGGGGATTTTCCAATAACCTTTGGTCAGTTCAAGGCTGGACAAAAATCGTGCTTTTCCCAATCAGTCAATTATCTCTTCTATCTGGGGTATAGGGTACACATCAAATTGGGATACTTCATTCAGTTTCCGGAAGTCGTTGCAGAATCTCATACTGCCATCAGGCTTAGGTACTAGGACAACTGGACTGGATCATTGGCTATGAGACTCTTCAGTGACTCCTAACTTCAACATTTTCCTGACTTCTGTCTTGATCTCTTCTCTTTTTGCCTCTGGGATCCGGTATGGCCTGACATTCACCTTCACTTCAGGCTCTGTGAGGATGTGATGGTGAACCTCTGTAGTCCTGCCTGGCTTTTCCAAGAATACATCCTGGTTGCGTTTGATCGTGTTGATCATTTCAGTTTGTTGGACGGGGTCAATTCCAGGGATATTCCCACTTGGCTGTACCGGTTACTTTCGGGGGGGGGGGTGACCCTAGAGTGACCACGTGAGCTTCTGTCTTGCCAAGGTTTCAACAGGTTTATATGATAGCTCTGTTCCAGCTTCCGGCAACCAGGCTGTTGGACCTTATAGTAGTCGACCTCTCCAATGGCTTCTGTTATCTTGTATGGCTCCTACCACCTGGCCAGGAGCTTGCTCTCCTCTGTGGGTATGAGCACCATTACCCAATCTCCCACCTGGAATTTTCGGATCATCGCTCGGCAATTGTAATACGTCTGTTGGGCCCCTTGTGCCCTTTCTATGTGTTCCCGCACTATGGGGGCAACTTGGGCTATCCTGTCTTTCATCTGCAACACAAGCTCGATGATATTTCTCGGCTGTTGTTCCCAAACCTCTTTGGCAATGTCCACTATGCCACGGGGGTGGTGACCATATAACAGCTCGAATGGGGAAAACCTAGTTGAAGTCTGAGGAACCTCCCTTATAGCAAACATTAGGTATGGCAGCAGGGCATCCCAGTTATTCCCGTCCCAGCTCACTACCTTCCGTATCATGTTCTTTAATGTTCTGTTAAAGCCTTCAACAAGGCCATCGGTCTGCGGATGATAGACTGACGTTCTTATGGTCCATATGTGGAGCATTACACACAAATCCTTCATTAATTTAGACAAAGAGGGGGTTCCTTGATCCATCAGGATCTCTTTGGGTATCCCTACTCTAAAAAAAAAAATTTGGATTAATTCCGTAGTTATGGTCTTGGACATGGTGTTTCGTAGGGGTACGGCCTCAGGGTATCTGGTTGCATAATCTAGCACAACCAGTATGTGCTGCTGGCCCCGGGCTGCAGTCTCCAGTGGGCCTACTAGGTACATAGCTATTTGCTTAAATGAGACTTCAATATTCGGCAGAGGTACCAAAGGGGCCCTTAAGTGTGGTTGGGGGCCATGTAATTGTTGTTCAGAACAGAAGGCACAATATCATTGGACCGTCGCATAAATTCCAGGCCAAAAAAACCTCTGTAGAATTCGATCGAGGGTTTTATCTACCCCTAGATGCCCCCCTAACAGATGGCTGTGGGTTAGATCCATCACGCCCCTCTGATACTTCTGTGGTACTAAGAACTGTTACACAACTAGCTCTTGGACCTGGACTACTCTGTATAGCAGATCCCTCTTTATCATATAATATGGCCCTTGGCTCTGCCTTCCACAGGAACCCCATTCACCTCAACTACTTCTTTGCAGATATTGTTATATATCGGATCATTGGCCTGATCCTGCCCAAAATTCTCCAGTGAAGGTCCAATTTGCCCAAACTCAGGGGAATCTATTTCCGTCTCCCTCTCTGGGGGGAGGGAGAGGTCCCCGGGGAACTGGGTCCAGCTGCTGGTTTATCGACCCCCTGCATAGTCCCCTTGTCAGTTGAGCCAACACTTTCCCCTGTGAGCATAGGCTTCTGCTTCTGGGCCAAGATTCTCGTTCCCCTCCTATCTACCCTCCTTTCTCGCCAAGTCTTCCTGGGCTTCCCAAGGGAAAAGAACAAATCCTGGGCAAATTCATGGAAGACTGGGGGGTTGCTAACTATTGGGGTCATCCCATTGCTCTTGGGATTATTACCTTCTTCTGATTCCTCTCCGGAGAGTAGGCTGCCAAACCCTGGGAAGTCTCATCCTATGAGTACTGGATATGGAAGATTCGGGATCACCCCCACCATCACCTTAGTGGGACTTCCCACTTTCCCAGGACTTCTATTTTTACCTTGATGGTCGGGTAGTAATTGACATCCCCGTGTACACAGGATATTCCTGTGCGTTTGGCACAGGACCAGCTTTCCCTGAGACCAGCGTGACTGCACTTCCCGAGTCCACTAATGCGGAGGTCTCTATGCCATTCATTTTAACTGGTTTAGTATACCTGTGAGGGACCATCACAACCCCTACTAGATTTATTAGGTCCTGTGGTCCTCCTAGATCTCCCAGGTCACATTGCATGGGCTTTTCTAGGTTTGGGCATTGGACAGCTATATGCCCTATTTCCCCACACGCATAACATCTGTACCCTGCTCAGGGCAGCCCCCTATTTTTCGGGCTTTTGGGTCTTACCCCCCGAGTCTTTCTCCCCAAGTCCCTCCATGATCTCCAGCCACTCTTCAGCCTCCTTCCTCCCCTCCATAGTTCTGCCTGGGGCTAAGGTAACTTGGGCCCTTGGCGCAGAGACTTGCCTCCTATTCCGGTGTCTTCCTTCCCTGGTGGTCCGAGAAAGTTCTTGGGCTGCTAGGTGTCTCTCTACAAGGGCAACCAGCTCATCATAGGAGGAGGGGTCATTCTGACTGACCCATCCTCGTATGTCTGGTGGTAGTCTTTTCATGTACCTGTCCAAACTGATTTCCACAATTTTCTCCGGGCCATGGGTCTCAGGGGTGCAGCCACTTCCGTGCTAGGTGGATCAGGTCAAACATCTGGGACCTGGGCGCTTTGCTGTCCCTGTATTTCCACACATAGAACCGCTGGGCCCTTTTAGCTGTCGTCAAGCCAAACCTTGCCAGGATCTCCGCCTTCAGTTGGGAGTAATCTGTGGCTGCTTCTGTTGTCATGTCAGAATATGCCTTCTGGGCCTCCCCACACAGAAAAAGAGCAAGGATACTGGCCCAGTGGTCTTGGGGCCAGACTTCCCGCAGGGCCATTCTCTCGAATGCGAGGAGATGCATCTCTATGTCATCCTCTGTTAGGGGGCTTATTCCTTCACCCACTTACTTTCCTGGTCCTTTTTGCATGAACAGAGAGCAACAATACCCGAAGTCCAAAGGTGCAAACAATTCGATGTTTATTGGGGTGAACTTCCAGCAAGCATGATTCCAGTTTCCTTCCTTAGTGTCCCCCTTCCCAGTTGTGACGCCACAGAGCCGTACACCTGTGTCCCTGTTCCCATTCCTGCCCTTAGCCAAACATGATTCCAGTTTCCCCACCTCCATTCCCTGTTCCCATTTCCCCCTTCAGCAAAACATGATTCCAATTTCCCCACCCCTATTCCCTGTTGCCATCCCCCCCACACCCTCACCCACTTCCTGATTGACTGCAGACTATATAGTAAAACTTGAATTCTGCTTAGCTATACCTTAACCAACCATTTTCCTGAAATTTAACTAACCAATCCTAACATATTGTAACATGCTTATGTAACCAATTATATCCTACCACCTTAGTTTACACCCAGCAAAATTAATTATACAGCCGACAGAAACAATCACAGAACCAGACAGAGATTAAACAGACAAACAATAGGGAAATGGGGACTACAGTGATAGAACAAACACAGAAATGAGGGTTTCACATCCCAGCTATTGATAAGTGAGTTCCTGCCAGACAGGATGCTATCAAACTAAGTTTCCTTTTACATCTTCTAGGCACTTCCCTTTCTCTGGAGGCGATAGGCACGATCAGGACAGGATTGTATTCCTAACGGCCCAATAGCACCTTATTTCAATGGGACTAGTTTGGAATGTGAGGAGGTGACCAGTCGCTTCCCAGCTTTTGGCTGCCTCTGCTGCTTAGCCAAAGGCCTTAGCCTAAGCACAGGGCCTCAGACTGTCACAGTAAGAGAAGGACCTTACACCGGCAGACAGTGACTTTGGTTCTTTCTTTTATACGTCTATAACTAGCCAAGTGATAAGAATACATCTAAATTCTTAGAGTATAGGCCTTTACAGACAGGCCTGAATATCTGTATCCTAACATCCTCCATTGTCATCTTCTGTAAGTAGCTGCTGGCCCGCAGGGGCTGGGTCCCATGGGGGTCATGCATCAGAGTGGTCAGGGCCTTTAGTTGGTTCCCAGCCTCATGCAGGGTGGCTCAATCCTGGGCCGCCTGGCTCATCCGTAATTGATTTGTCTCCTGCTGTATTCGCACTGACTCCTTCTGGGCAGCCATCTGAACCCTGGTAGCCTCTTGTTGGGCCGCGGTGGCCTGTACCAATGACTTCACTACATCCTCCATTTTTTTTCATTCTTGTTGGGGGGGGTAATTTCCTCTGCCCTGAGATGGTTCGCCACGAAGTCTCACTCAGACAATCACACCCCTGACACCATGTGTGGCAAGGCACCTCTTGGTCTCACCAGACTCAGCTGCTTTTAGCCTTGGTGAGACGGGCTTGGAGTAAAACAGTCCCTCTGGGCTGCACAGGGGCAGTCTGTCCTTCTCTCCGCCAGTCTTTAGGGCTTGTTTTTCTCCCTTATGGGAGGGAATGAAGCCTCCTCTCCTGGTGAGACTTGTTGTCTTGCTGCTCCTTGCCTACTGACAGCTTGACTCCTTCTCTCTCTCTCCCTCTTCTCCCAACAGGGGAGGATTTTAAAAGGTCTCAGGGAGCCCTTAGTTGGAATCAGCTGATCCTAATTAATCTCTGGTAACCCTCTTCTCAGGTTAACCTGTAGTCACCCCTCCTCAGTTGATAGGGAGGAGGGCCTTTTAACCTTCTGGGACTGTTTTCTAGCCCCCAACCCCCTTGCAGCCATCTTTCCTGAGTTTATCACAGTGTGTACTGGAGGAGGGAGTCTTTCCCTTCGGGTCTCCGCATGGGAGCCAGTGCTGGCAAGTCTCCGTGGCTAGAGCCTGCAGAATCACCATCCTGATATACGCAAAAAGAAAAGGAGTACTTGTGGCACCTTAGAGACTAACAAATTTATTAGAGCATAAGCTTTCGTGAGCTACAGCTCACTTCATCGGATGCATTTGGTGGAAAAAACAGAGGAGAGATTTATATACACACACACAGAGAACATGAAACAATGGGTTTATCATACACACTGTAAGGAGAGTGATCACTTAAAATAAGCCATCACCAACAGCAGGGGGGGGAAGGAGGAAAACCTTTCATGGTGACAAGCAGGTAGGCTAATTCCAGCAGTTAACAAGAATATCAGAGGAACAGTGGGGGGTGGGGTGGGAGGGAGAAATACCATGGGGAAATAGTTTTACTTTGTGTAATGACTCATCCATTCCCAGTCTCTATTCAAGCCTAAGTTAATTGTATCCAGTTTGCAAATTAATTCCAATTCAGCAGTCTCTCGTTGGAGTCTGTTTTTGAAGCTTTTTTGTTGAAGTATAGCCACTCTTAGGTCTGTGATCGAGTGACCAGAGAGATTGAAGTGTTTTCCAACTGGTTTTTGAATGTTATAATTCTTGACGTCTGATTTATGTCCATTCATTCTTTTACGTAGAGACTGTCCAGTTTGGCCAATGTACATGGCAGAGGGGCATTGCTGGCACATGATGGCATATATCACATTGGTAGATGCGCAGGTGAACGAGCCTCTGATAGTGTGGCTGATGTGATTAGGCCCTATGATGGTATCCCCTGAATAGATATGTGGACAGAGTTGGCAACGGGCTTTGTTGCAAGGATAGGTTCCTGGGTTAGTGGTTCTGTTGTGTGGTGTGTGGTTGCTGGTGAGTATTTGCTTCAGATTGGGGGGCTGTCTGTAAGCAAGGACTGGTCTGTCTCCCAAGATCTGAGAGAGCGATGGCTCGTCCTTCAGGATAGGTTGTAGATCCTTGATGATGCGTTGGAGAGGTTTTAGTTGGGGGCTGAAGGTGATGGCTAGTGGCGTTCTGTTGTTTTCTTTGTTGGGCCTGTCCTGTAGTAGGTGACTTCTGGGTACTCTTCTGGCTCTGTCAATCTGTTTCTTCACTTCAGCAGGTGGGTATTGTAGTTGTAGGAATGCATGATAGAGATCTTGTAGGTGTTTGTCTCTGTCTGAGGGGTTGGAGCAAATGCGGTTATATCGTAGCGCTTGGCTGTAGACAATGGATCGAGTGGTATGATCTGGATGAAAGCTAGAGGCATGTAGGTAGGAATAGCGGTCAGTAGGTTTCCGATATAGGGTGGTGTTTATGTGACCATCGCTTATTAGCACCGTAGTGTCCAGGAAGTGGATCTCTTCTGTGGACTGGTCCAGGCTGAGGTTGATGGTGGGATGGAAATTGTTGAAATCATGGTGGAATTCCTCAAGAGCTTCTTTTCCATGGGTCCAGATGATAAAGATGTCATCAATGTAGCGCAAGTAGAGTAGGGGCATTAGGGGACGAGAGCTGAGGAAGCGTTGTTCTAAGTCAGCCATAAAAATGTTGGCATACTGTGGGGCCATGCGGGTACCCATCGCAGTGCCGCTGATTTGAAGGTATACATTGTCACATGTATACCTTCAAATCAGCGGCACTGCGATGGGTACCCGCATGGCCCCACAGTATGCCAACATTTTTATGGCTGACTTAGAACAACGCTTCCTCAGCTCTCGTCCCCTAATGCCCCTACTCTACTTGCGCTACATTGATGACATCTTTATCATCTGGACCCATGGAAAAGAAGCTCTTGAGGAATTCCACCATGATTTCAACAATTTCCATCCCACCATCAACCTCAGCCTGGACCAGTCCACAGAAGAGATCCACTTCCTGGACACTACGGTGCTAATAAGCGATGGTCACATAAACACCACCCTATATCGGAAACCTACTGACCGCTATTCCTACCTACATGCCTCTAGCTTTCATCCAGATCATACCACTCGATCCATTGTCTACAGCCAAGCGCTACGATATAACCGCATTTGCTCCAACCCCTCAGACAGAGACAAACACCTACAAGATCTCTATCATGCATTCCTACAACTACAATACCCACCTGCTGAAGTGAAGAAACAGATTGACAGAGCCAGAAGAGTACCCAGAAGTCACCTACTACAGGACAGGCCCAACAAAGAAAACAACAGAACGCCACTAGCCATCACCTTCAGCCCCCAACTAAAACCTCTCCAACGCATCATCAAGGATCTACAACCTATCCTGAAGGACGAGCCATCGCTCTCTCAGATCTTGGGAGACAGACCAGTCCTTGCTTACAGACAGCCCCCCAATCTGAAGCAAATACTCACCAGCAACCACACACCACACAACAGAACCACTAACCCAGGAACCTATCCTTGCAACAAAGCCCGTTGCCAACTCTGTCCACATATCTATTCAGGGGATACCATCATAGGGCCTAATCACATCAGCCACACTATCAGAGGCTCGTTCACCTGCGCATCTACCAATGTGATATATGCCATCATGTGCCAGCAATGCCCCTCTGCCATGTACATTGGCCAAACTGGACAGTCTCTACGTAAAAGAATGAATGGACACAAATCAGACGTCAAGAATTATAACATTCAAAAACCAGTTGGAGAACACTTCAATCTCTCTGGTCACTCGATCACAGACCTAAGAGTGGCTATACTTCAACAAAAAAGCTTCAAAAACAGACTCCAACGAGAGACTGCTGAATTGGAATTAATTTGCAAACTGGATACAATTAACTTAGGCTTGAATAGAGACTGGGAATGGATGAGTCATTACACAAAGTAAAACTATTTCCCCATGGTATTTCTCCCTCCCACCCCACCCCCCACTGTTCCTCTGATATTCTTGTTAACTGCTGGAATTAGCCTACCTGCTTGTCACCATGAAAGGTTTTCCTCCTTCCCCCCCCTGCTGTTGGTGATGGCTTATTTTAAGTGATCACTCTCCTTACAGTGTGTATGATAAACCCATTGTTTCATGTTCTCTGTGTGTGTGTATATAAATCTCTCCTCTGTTTTTTCCACCAAATGCATCCGATGAAGTGAGCTGTAGCTCACGAAAGCTTATGCTCTAATAAATTTGTTAGTCTCTAAGGTGCCACAAGTACTCCTTTTCTTTTTGCGAATACAGACTAACACGGCTGCTACTCTGCATCCTGATATAGAAGCAGCTCCCAGGGGCTTCGTCTCCATGACGGCACTTCCTATGCTGCTTCCGCTGATTGTGGAATGACATTCTCAGCTGGAAGGGCAGAAGGAAAGGGATGAAGGAGATGCTGATGGAGGAGGGAACTTAAGAAGGCCCTGCCTCTATTTCTCCTTCCCTCTCCCAATTACTCTCACTCCATCCCTTCCCAATAGGGACAGTGTCATATTTTATGCTGAGTTTTGGGAGACATGTAAACACCAGAAAGTAAGCTGTGAAAGTTATTAAAAAAATAAGAAAGGTAAGGGGAGATTGTTCCCCCCCACCCCACACATCCCTCCAGCTCAGCCTCCTAGCTCAAGAGAAACTCTCCCCTAAACTGGAAACTCTTCTGTCCCCGTTTCCCTCTCCAAGACCTTCCTAAAAGGAATTGCTACAGCCTCAGCGTTTTCCCTGACTAGGGAAAACAGAGAGGGGAGAGAGACTCCCTATCACGAGAGGCTGGTTTTACCTGCTTCTCATTGGGGGCCAGGACCTGGGCCAGCACAGTGATCGCACCATAGTCTGGGTGAATCTGGCTGTTAAAGGAGAAAATCAGAATGCGTAGCTGTAACTTGCTGTATTGGGGCCGATTCCTCCTCTCTTTCCGTTGCTCATTCCCCTTCTGGCACTCCCGCGGGCTTTGGCTGCCTCAATGGTTCCTGCACAGTGAAGACGGGCCAGGTGTTGATGAAGCCCTGGGACTCCTCAGGGCCCATCCTCCCCCTGTAAGGAGAAAAAAGAGGGAAGAAGTAACAGGAGAGTGTAAGCACTGGGATGGGAGAAATGTTTTTCAGGGGCTTCTGTGGAAGACTGAGAACTTAAACATTGGACAGTAACAGATCATGAATCCCAGGATTGGTTGAACCTGGCAATATTCTGAACAAAAAGAGCTCTCAGCCATGCTTGTAGCTGTTTCTGTCACTTCACACTGATTCAACAGACAGTCTGGGGTTCAGAATGACATATACACAGAATGACGATCTTAGAATCTTATACTATAGGCCTGGTCTGCACTACAAAGTTAGTTCGACATAAGCTGCCTTGTATCAACCTAGCTGTCTGTAACGTCGACAGACCCCAGTTGGTGGTGGTCAGGATCGAACCTGAGACCGGTGGAGCTAAATGCATGAGCCTCTATTGCATGAGCTAAAAGTTACATGGATCTTAACCAAGGCTGCAACACTCTGATTAATCTCTAAGTGGTCTAGGTGCCTCTAGAGGGGGACAGAGCACCCACCAAGCAGGCATGGGTTACATGTGCACGTGTTTACAATTAAATTTGCCTCCTGCTGATGTAAGTGCCCTGTTATGCTGACATAGTAACACCACCATCACAAACAGCATTGAAGCATGGTGGATGTAGTGAGGTCAATGCAGTAACATCACCTCCCTGAGCAGCAGTGAGACATTGTCTATATACTACTCCTGAGGGAATTCTGTGCCATTGCGCATGTGCAGGATTTATGACTTTCTGATTCAGAAGCAAAGGGAAGCCACAAGAGCAGTCATATGACCAGCCCCAGCAGTATGTTTTGAGTGCCCAGGGCAGCTGTCAGAAAGGTAAATCACTGTGTGGCAGGAGGTGGGACTGGGAAAGACCTGGCTGCTGGCTCCTATCCTGTGCTGGGTTCAGCTGCTAGTCCGAGCAGGGCTGGGGACGATCAGACTTTCTTTTCCCCTGCATGGCATCCGGGGCCATGTCAAACCCACCCCCAGATTTCTCCCCCAGCTGTAGGAAGCTCTGCAAACTCTCCCACGCTCCCTGCACCCATCGCTTCTCATCTGCAGGGCGAGGGATCACTGCACAGGGAGCTGCTCCCCAATCCACCCAACTCCCGTGCATCCAGATCCCCTCATTCCCCAGACTCTCCTGTCAAGCCTCACCCCCTGTACCCAGAATCTCCCCAATGAGCCCCATTCCCCCCGCAACACCCCAATGAGCCACCCACACCCAGATCCCCACCCTACCAAGCCTCAATCAGCTGCACCTGGATTCCCACCCCACTCTCCCAGCATCTGGACCCCCCACACTCAAACCCCCATTCTGAGCTCTATCCCCCACACACCTAGACCCCCTTCCCCCCTGAGCCCCAACCACCTTCACTTGGACCCTCCTACAGAGTCCCATTACCGTTGCACCTAGAATCCTCCAACAAGCCTCTGTGCATCCAGATCCCCTCCGCACCTGGATTCCCCACTGAGCTGCCTGCTCCCACATTGCCCCACACAGAACCCTCTCAACCCACACCTGGATCTCCCCACATTAAGACCCTCCACACTTGGATCCTGCCTTGCTGAGCCTGGCTGCCCATACCTGGTGCACCTGGCACAGAGGGGCAGGGCCCTGTGGTGTTTCTGGGGCAGGCCCAAGTGCTGTGTCAGGGTTGGATGCAGCCTCACCGCTGAGTCTGTGTCCCGGGGGAGGAGCTACACAGTGATATCCCACGTATGTGCAGCAAGTAGCCTGTGCTCCCCAATGCCAAACTGGAGCCTCCACATTTATTTGACAAATAACATTTGCAGAATTTTAAAATATTGTATGCAGAATTTTTAATGTTTTGGCACAGAATGCTCTGAGAAGTAATATATTGAGGTCAACACAGCACAAGTGTATGTTGATACTGTATTACCTATGACAGTTTCAGAGTAGCAGCCATGTTAGTGTGTATCCGCAAAAAGAAAAGGAGGACTTGTGGCACCTTAGAGACTAACAAATTTATTTGAGCTGTAGCTCATGAAAGCTTATGCTCAAATAAATTTGTTAGTTTCTAAGGTGCCACAAGTCCTCCTTTTCTTTTTGTATTACCTATGTTGACCCTAACAGTCCTCCAGCAGCTCTCTCACAATGCCCCACTGTGGTCACAATTATGAACTCCACTGCCTAGGGGTCATATAAACTGAAAGGCCCCCCTTCCTTTTAACGCCTCACAAATTTTTGAAAAGTCTTTTCCTGATTGCCCAGCTTGGTTGGCATACCTAGCAGTTCTCCATTGTTGAGTGTGATCACCCAGCTGACCATGATGGCTACATGCTTCAGACATAGCTTGGAGAAGACAGGAGATATTGGATCTCCTGGGCCTGTGGGGAGAAGAGACTGTGAAAGCACAGCTATAGACCAGCCATAGAAACATCAGCATCTACAAGCAGATAGCTCGGGGGATGCTGGAGAAGGGGTCTGACAGGGACCAGCAGCAGTGCCACATGAAAGCAGAAGAACTGTAGCAGGCATATCAGAAGGCTAGGGAGGCCATCAGTCGATGCCACAAACCAGTCGCTTTTACAAAGAGCTGCATACCATCATCAGCAGAGACCCCACCACCACCATAGATACTTCTGAGGTGCCTAAGTCCATGGGCACCCGGCCTGAACAGCGAAGACAAGGATGAGGTGGAAGACGAAAAGGGGGAAGATGTGGAACATGCGATGAGGGTCCATCTATGCCACAAGCCAGGACCTGTTTGAGACTCCCCCACGGTCTAGTCAGTCCCGGCAGATGAGCATGGGTGAGCCCGATTCAGCGGAAGGATCTTCAGATAAGCGTGTAAATGTATTCCCCATTATAGCGATGGTACCCCTATCTTAACAGGGCAGCTTTAAACTTTGCATTAATTTGCTCGTGCAAGAAGAGGGAGTGGTACAACAAAGAGAGGGAGCATTATCTGCTTTTCATTCCCCAGTAAAGTTAGGCAAAGCGGGGGCAAGGGGGGAGGCGGAGCAGTTTGTTCATGTACACAGGGATGTCCCTTGAATCCTGAGAGATCTGGATGACACTTTCATGGAGGCACTGTGCAGGCCTCTCCCGGAAGTTCTTAGGTGTGGCCGCCTTATTTTTTCCTTCATATTAGGACACTTTCCCACACCAGTCAGCGATTACTTCAGCAGGCATCATTGTAGTACACAGGCTAGCAGCATATGGGCCTAGGCAGCTTCTCAGCTTTCTGTGTTCCAGCTCCATGGAACGTGTGCGTTGGGCATGGAAACTGGGTAGTTTCTGTTGCAGGGAAGGGGTCACGCTGGCTTATGTCTTAGTTGTGGGAGGAGTGAGCACTGAGTAGATTCTTCAGCTGGAAGAGGGACTTGTGGCATGATATGCTTGGAAGGAGGGGGTGGGAATTGATCAGTTCTCCTTTATTGAAGAGGTGGGCTATATTGGAGCTGGATACCTTGGGGTGGGAGATGGGGGATCTCAGCTATAATGGTGCTTTACAAACCTGTATTATGAATATTCATGGGCAGGGGGGCTATGCACATCCTGCCCCCCAGCACACAGTGTGAAAACGGGCCCCTTAGCAAATAGTCAGGTCTTTGCTATTGGCCGTGGCTTTTCCTAGAGGGCATTTTACAGTATGGATTGGCTTTTAAACATGACTGTAGTTTTGTTACCCAATTCCTTGACCTTGAATCCAGCACAGGGAAGCAATGAGCACTGGTGAGCATAGGGGTCTTTTCTTCAAAGGCTTCAAGGGAGTTTGTTGATATTTTATAGATCTATTAAGCTGTTGAGAGTCCAAACGAACTCCAAGTTGACCCATTAGTGGGTTGAGGTCAGGGGTGCCAGGTGATGAAGAAAGGATAGCCTAGGCCCTCTTGAGATGTCACATGTTTTGTGAGAAAATCAAGGTCAATGCAGCATGAGTTCCCAAGGGGGCAGGTAAAGGTGTGTCACTTTTTGGGATGGGAGGGAGGGACAATTCTGGAGTCTATTCTCATTTCATCCATGTGGGCTGGCCCAGCCCTTTCTTTGTGTCCCCCAGAAAATCAGAAGAAAGCAAAGGACCAGTTGCTACCATTTTGTGGTCTCAGCATCTCAGGTACTAGCCACTTCTGACTTTAACTTTTTATTGTGTTGATGGAGCTGTAGTTAGAGCACTTTTTGCAGAAGGCTGCGGGGGGGGGGGGGAGTGAGAATTGGGTAGTGTCCATAGGAGGGAGTGGAGATAAGACACGGTGGAAAGCTGGGAACTGGGTGGATTAAACAGCAGAAATCAGGGGTCACACTGGCCGTGTGTCTTGTCCTTTGGGAGTGGAACGGTCAATGGGGGATATCCGAGCTCTGTTTTCTCTCCTGAAGTTTGAGCACAGCCCCCACTAGTGGCAGAACATGGAATCTGACTCTGTAGCAAACACGAGCTGGAGAGAGCAGGTGCATCCCCAAGGATCAGGTCTGAGCCATTAGAATCAGGATTTCTGCTCCCCAAGGCAAGGACACATGCCCTGGAACTTCCTCTGGTCACATGCTGCTCAGGTGCCTACTTTCCTCCTTCCCCCACAAATCTGTAACTTGTGATGAAAAACCATCAGAGGAGTGAAGTTTTGGAATAGCCTTCCAAGGGAAGCAGTGGGGGCAAAAGATCTATCTGGTTTTAAGATTCTACTCGATAAGTTTATGGAGGAGATGGTATGATGGGATAATGGGATTTTGGTAAGTAATTGATCTTTAAATATTCAGGGTAAATAGGCCAAATCCCCTGAGATGGGATATTAGATGGATGGGATCTGAGTTACCCAGGAAAGAATTTTCTGTAGTATCTGGCTGGTGAATCTTGCCCACATGCTCAGGGTTTAGCTGATTGCCATATTTGGGGTCAGGAAGGAATTTTCCTCCAGGGCAGATTGGAGAGGCCCTGGAGGTTTTTCGCCTTCTTCTGTAGCATGGGGCATGGTTGACTTGAGGGAGGCTTCTCTGCTCCTTGAAGTCTTTGAACCATGATTTAAGGACTTCAATAGCTCAGACATGGGTGAGGTTTTTCATAGGAGTGGGTGGGTGAGATTCTGTGGCCTGCGCTGTGCAGGAGGTCGGACTAGATGATCAGAATGGTCCCTTCTGACCTTAATATCTATGAATCTATCTATGAATCCTCAAAGGATTTGTGGGGAAAGTTAAAAGGCTGAATCAAAAATTACCTGAGCACTACAAGTTCCCCCCACCCACCCCCACTCCTTCCCAAAGTCCCCCAGCTGTCTACTTCCAGTGACACTCTCTCCCCAATGGGCCCTGGCTCCTTCCTTCCCCCTGACTAAATTCCTCCCCCCTACCCTGCTATCTGTGCCAACCATTCATAGGCTCACTGGCTCCTTGAAGATGGTGGAATCTGCCGGCTGGTCTTGGATCCTAGACAACAGGCTCCTCCTGCTGATGCCAGCACAACATGAAGCCTGACACCTCCCAGCCAGGCTGTCTCTACCCTCCAGAGTCTGTACCAGGACCAGAAGGCAGCTGGAGCTCAGGCCTGGAGTGGAGAAGTGGTGGGGTAGAGTTAGGTACCTCAACCCATGGAAGGGACTGAGTTGAGGGGAGTTTCCAACCACACCCCAGAATCACTCTGTGGGAGAGCATGGAATGGGGAGACAGTGGAGTGACGGTTATGGCAATGTCCTGCAATATTCTGGTCAAACCTTATGGGATTAAACATAAGTATTTTGGAGGAAATAGGGCAGAGAAAGGAATGTGGCAATGGGGGAGGTTTGCAGATGCTCCCTTGCCCAACTCTGGTATTAAGTGCAGTGCAAGGTTGAGAGCTGATTCACAGGGTGGCAACCCTTATATATTTCACCCTTTGGTCCACAGAATGGCTGTTTGTAATATTCCCAGGGGGTTGGGGAACCTCCACCCAGGGGCAACTAACCTGTTTGGAAACAAAGGGACACCACACACACTCCCTAGAAACTGAATGGGAGGTGGGAGTGGGAGAACCAGGTTGTAAGTTTACACCCAAATGTTCTGGATAACAAGGATAAAAAGGGGCACAGGAAACCTCAGCCACAGGGGTTCTAAGGAGAGAAATTACACAGGACGGTTGACAAACAACTCTGCGTGGATTTTTAACAGGTGTAGGCTGGCTGGCTTACAGAAAGTTTATTATACGCATGGCTGAAATGTGAAATTACAAAAGGTAATGGGAAAGCTGCTACTCAGGGAATAACCCTGTCCAGCACCCTAGTAAAACCCACTTCTTTAAGTGGCAATTTCTGACAGTTGTGGCAATTTCCAGCAATATCTTAGTGGTTCTCAACTGGGGGTCCATGGGCTCGTGGAGGGGCCACAAGCCAGTTTCATGGGGTCCGCAAGCCCCAAGCCCCACAGGGCAGAAGCCCCAAGCCCATGGGTGGAGTTGGAGAGGCGCAGTGGGGACATTGCTTCCCCAAACTGCAGTGCCTTAACCAGAGCAGGGTGGTCCCGGAGGAAGCTCCACACACCCCTCCTCTGCTCCCACCCAACCAGCTGGCCAGGTAAGAGGCAGGAAGCTGGAGCCAGGTAATGCAGGGTGGCTGTTGCTCTAGCTGGTGCCATGGATTGGGTGGCTGCAGTGCTCCCCCATCTGCTGCAGCTGCTCCTCAGCTCCCAGCCCCCTTTACTCCTGGGGGAATTCTGCAACAAAAAATAAAAAATTCTGTGCACAATATTTTAAAATTCTGCAAATTCCTGCATATTTTATTTGTCAAAATAACACAATATAATCACACCCATTTCAATTATTTTTGGTCATTTATTTCAAAATATCTGTCAGCAAGTACGTCTGTAACAATACAGACAACAAAAAAGATTCAGGAAATGTTTTTTGACAAATAGATTCCTTACTAGGCATATTAATACAGAACTCTGAGTAATAATTCATTTAAACTACAATACAGAACCATATTTCTTGCACCCTTCAGAAGCAGTGCAAAGGTTTGGGGAAGTCAGGAGTAATGTAGGAGCTGAGGGAGAGGGAAGTAATTGCTGTGAAGGAGCCTGGGTGTGAATTTGGAGGGTTGTTGGGTATGGGTGGGAAAAGTATGGAACAGGCTTTTTGGGGTCACAGAGAGAGACTGTTAGGGAGCTTCCCCAATGCAGACCTTGGCTGACCCCTAGCCTCTCCCATTCAGTCAGGCACACCTGCTCCTGCTCCCATGTGTCCCTGAATCCCATGTGTCCTTGCACCCTGTGTCCACATTTTCCTTCACCCCCATTCCCCCATTCCCATGTGTCCTTGCACCCCCTGTCCAAATGTGTCCCTCCACCTCCACTTGTCACAGTCACAGTAAAATTGCCCCCCATGGGGTTCCCTGGGTAAGCACCAGCATTGTATGTTGCTAACGCCTATATATGCATATGCATGGGAAAGGATTCTGGGAGGGGTTGACGGTGTGAGTGTGGAGTGAAAGATTCCTTTGCAGGTTGCAAGAGGCCACAGAGGGAGGAAGGGAGAAAGAAATGGGTTAACTTGACGATCCATCTAGGTCCAAAGATAAGAAGCTGGCTCCAGCCACCCAAGGCCAATGCACACAAGCACACTCTCTGATGCCAAGAGAGATGAAAGCCCGGATTCCAACCCCGACCAGCCATGAGAAAGGAGAATTATGCTGAACAGAACTGCAGGGGCTGCAAAACCTAGTAAAACGGTGAAGGTCAGCAAGTGGGGAAAACAACAGTCTCGGGTCCCTGAAGCCGATGTGTTTTGGGAAAGCTGAGGAAGCCGCGAAAAGCTGATTTAAACTGGTACAAAGAGCATGGGAAACAAAGGTCCCTGAACTAAATGCCCCCAGAAGAACCCAGGACTTAAAAATCCTCCCAAGAGCCAAAGCAAGTTGGAGATCTACAGTGAACCCTGGACGGCCTGTGCACAGGACAAAATTCTCGTCCATCCTTCCCTCTATTCTTCTTACATTACACCTGGACTTGGCCAGCCTTGGGTTATGAGTGTGTGAGTTAGCTTGGGCACTAACGCTTTTTTCCTTCCTTTGAGTGACATGGGGAGAATCCAGCACTCACCGCTGTTATTTTATTAATAAAGCTTTAAAACTTAGTCACTTGGTGTGCTCCTTCATCTCCTCCCCTAAAGATCCTGTGACCTCAGCCTGATCACCTAAAACCCCAGGCAAATTGGTAACTTAAATCTGTCACACACTCAGACACCCTCTCCCATGTGGCCCTGCATCCACCCCATCCCCATGTGTCTCTGTGACCCCACTCAGCCGTCCCCTGATCCTATGTGGCCATGTAACCCATCCCCATCCTCGTGTGTCTCTGTGCCCCCACTAAGCCACTCCCCCATAACCATGTGGCCCTGAGCCTCCCTCCCCCTTGTGGCTCTGCACCTCCACTCCCATTCAGCCCCTTCCCCAGTCTGTCCTCCCCCACTACTCCTTATGAGCCTCTTTCTTACCCCCCAGTAGCTCCAGGCTGGCTGTCTCCCCATAGCCCCTGTCTCCTGACCTGGCCCAATAGGTGCTGTGAAGAAGGCTCTGCAGGCTCTTCCTCTTTCCTAGCTGGCTGGGAGAGGCTGCTGTGTTCGCTCATCACAGCGCCCTCTAGTGGGCCAAAGGTGGAACTGCAGATGTTATTTTCTGCTGGGAGCTGCTGCTGTGTTCTATTGCCACAGCACCATCTGGTGGACAAAAGGTGGAACTGCAGCAAATTTTCAGCAGAAGCTTTTTTCAGCCTAAAACAATTAAAATATGCACTGCTCATTAATTATGCGCACATGCAAGTGGTGCAGAATACCCCCAGGATTACCCCTTTCACTGCTCACACAGCCAGTTAGAGTTGTCTGGGTGGGAGGGCCCGGCTCTGAGGCCAACAAAGCCTTCAGGGAGCAAATACCACAGGGGGGAGCCTCCCTTGGCACACAACCCCAAGCTATCCCTGTCCCTGCACCTCAGCTACCTTCTGCTCACACAGCTACTAGCTACTCCCTACCTGCATGTTGAGCTACCCTCTGCCTGCACACAGCCCCTAGCTACCCCCCTGCCTGCACCCTGAGTGGTTTTCAAACTTTTTGAACTGAGTTAGAATTTTTGTTGCACTCCCCCCAACCCAGAGAGGCTGAGTGGCCTGCTGAGGTGAGTCAGGGGCTGGAGGTGGCATTCTCTCCTGGGGCCCTGCCATGACAACTGGCCTGAACCCCACTGGGCCCTACCCCCCCAATAGAAGTCAAACTACACCTGTGCCTGAGACCCCCACCCCATCTGGTGGCAGAAGCCCAGAGCCCTGAACTGCAGCATCCTGCAGGGCTAAAGTCCCAAACCTCCCCCTCACTGGTGGCTGAAGCCTGGAGCCCCGAGCTGTCCCCCACTCCTGCTGGACCCTGGAGTTTTTACAGCATGTTGGCAGGGGGGACTCAGAAAGAAAAAGGTTGAGAACTCCTGTCCTAGACAAATCTTATTGAATTAAGTTAAACCTTACTGAATAAAGTTTCCGCATTTTAGGAGTTCAATGTATAATAAAATGTAAATAGTCATGTATTATTGTGAGATTGGCTGGAACTTCTTTAGGAGGAAGACAGAATTAATGCATTCTCTGGGAAGTACTGTGGGCTTCAAAAGACGATGCTGAACAATGTAGCAGACACAACTGATCTTTTGGGAAAATATGTGTGAAGAGGAATGCCTAGGGAGTACTGGGGAGGAGGGGATTGCAACTAGCACTTAAGGACTCAGCCTTCAAAGCTTTGCCCTGAGAGGGGACCTATTGTCTGCTTTGCACCTGTTACATGAGATCAGTTCAAAGACAAACTTTAAAGGAGTAACTAATTTACTTATGGAAATGCTGTTTCTGAGCAAAAGCTGTTATGAACTTGTGGCCACCAGGAAAACCCTCGGTGGGGTTTGGAGGACTGTTCACTGGCCACAGCCCTTGTTGGAGTTGGGGTTGATCTCTGGTAAGTTTCTTAGTATGTGTTTAGGTTCTTCTGTTGTTTTAAAATGTTTTCTCTGTGATACTTTTACTTTAAGAATACATGTGCTTGCTTAGAAAGAGCTGTGTGGTAGCTTAACTGTGGCAATTACACTGTTTACCATCTCTGGGGATAAAAGTAAAGCAGACCAGATTAGGCAGCCCTGAATTTTCTGAGGAGGTCACAGTGTAGGCTGGGAGTTGTGCAGCCTGGAAAAGCCATGATCAGGATGGAGAGAGATACGGGTCCCCACCCAAGAGAGGTGATGGTTGAGGAGCCGGAGCAGATCATACTGGCCATAGAGGGGAAACACAGGTGCCGTTGCCCTGAATTGTGACAAGTGGCTCATACCTCTGTCAGATGTCAGTGCAATGACACTGCATAGATCATGGCACTAGTCCTCTACTTAATGTCAGCACTAGAGTGGTGCAACCAGCTACTGCATTGATGTCAAGGTGATTACATGTCTGTGTGATGTCAGCACAGTGTTGCTGTAATAGCACAATGGGGTGTTGGGTCACTGTCATGGTAGTGCAACAGGGCTGTGTCAAAACATGACAGGATTACATTCTGGGATGCCAGCACTATGGTGCTGAGACAGAACATAGCTCATACTGTTCCTGACAGCTATGCAATGTAAAGATGATGTACAAAAATGTCCTGCTGTCACTCCTCTGTGACACGGCAAACCAAAATATGTTGTCATCTGCACAATGCCAGTGTGGTACTGAACTGGCTGAGCAGTTTCACAGGTATCCTGGTGTTTGACAAAGCAGCTGTTCCTTAGTTGTAGATCTTTCCTGGCACATCATAAATGTTCCTGGACTAGCAAAATGCCTTCCCCATTCTCCATGTTAACCCCCAGCATACAAGGCGTCAGTTATGAGAGATAATGCTGCTTTTTTTTAATTAACAAAATAACCACATAACTCCAGACATTCCCACTATGTATGATATTTTTTCTTTTGGAAATCCGAAATTTTTAAGCTACATGAGTCCAAAACATTGAAACTAACAATGTGAACTTTAACATCAAAATTTATTTCATTCTCAAGTTTTAATTCATTTATATCTACCTAAAGAGGAATTATGACAGTTCATCTCCTCAAACATGCTCCGGTGTCCTTGTTTCATTGGTCCATATGCTGGTCCATCTACTGGCCTCCCACAGATGGAATTTGGTGGCTTGATCCACCTGTTGAGGCTCATTTTCAGGTTGTGCAGCTCAATGGTCTTTCTGCAGAGGAAAAGAAGGGGCAGTCTGGTGTTGGTATTAGCAGGCCCACCACAATTGCCTCCAATAGCTAATATACAATCAGCATGGGGCTGTGTTACCAGCAAATAAGCATGAGACAGTCCTTTGAAATAAAGAGACAAGAGATTTCCATTATCATTACTAGTTGTATTGCAGTAGCACCTATGGAGATCAGGGCCCCATTGGGCTGGGAGATGTACATACCCAAAATAACAGGTTTCAAAGTAGCAGCTGTGTTAGTCTGTATTCGCAAAAAGAAAAGGAGTACTTGTGGCACCTTAGAGACTAACAAATTTATTTGAGCATAAGCTTTCATGAGCTACAGCTCACTTCAAGTGAGCTGTAGCTCATGAAAGCTTATGCTCAAATAAATTTGTTAGTCTCTAAGGTGCCACAAGTACTCCTTTTCTTTATACCCAAATTAAGAGGCAGTCTGTTCCCCAGAGAGCTTACAAACTAAATAGACAAAGAATGTAGTGAAATAAAAGTTATTCCAGTTGTGTGGAGGGTAAATGGAGGGATTAAGTGATTTCTCCAAGATCTATAGATACACATTAATAAGAAAGGTTTCAGAGTAGCAGCCGTGATAGTCTGTATTCGCAAAAAGAAAAGGAGTGGCACCTTAGAGACTAACAAATTTGTAACAAGTAACAAGTACGCCTTTTCTTTTTATTAATAAGAAAGATACCACCCCCACAAAACTGTCCATTCACCACTGATAACATACCTTCCCTTCCACTGTAAGTTCCTGGTAATTGTTCTTGACCCTGCTAAAGTGTCTCTGTACTTTTTTTCCAGTTATTGCAATAGTCTTTTTGGGTCACTCATATGGTAAAAACAGTCTCAATTTCCCTTTCATTTTTACCTGCATTTTGGAAGGATGGAGTGTTATACCTTGGACTTCTTCACTTCACCTCCCCAAAAAGTTTGCATTTAGTAGGAGCTGTACTGAAATGAAGAAAGAATATGCAGTGTACAGGTGCTTGAAAGTTAAAAAATGCCAGAAAACCTTGTGTGAATATATAGAGACAAGGAGAGTGAGGTAATAGCTTTTATTGGACCAACTTCTGTTGATGAGAGAGACAAGCTTTTGAGCCACACAGAGCTGTTTAGGTCTCATGCACCTTGTCTCACTAATATCCTGGGACCAACACAGCTGCAACTATACTGCTTATATCTGAACAGTCAGTTTTGAACTCACCCTTTTCTTGATATAACTGTGCTGGTGGAGGGGGTTAGGACTGGATGTCTCATCTTACTGAAATTAATTAGGAGGCAGAGTTAACACTGCATTAAGGTGAATGTGAGACAAGTTATCACCTTTCCTGCTCCTATTTTCAGCCAGAGACAGTTTCTGCAAGGCTGAATAAACCCTTCAATACACAGCTGTTTCCAAAGTGAAAAATCTACATTTCATTTTTAATGAAAGTTTAAAGTTGGCAGAATTAGAGAGAATCCAATATTTCAGAGACCCTAAACACTCTCTGCAATTTGCTCCTTTTGATATTCTCCATCTGCTGATCCTCAAACAGGAATTTGTTGGTTTGTTTGTTTTTTGACTTTTTAAAAATTGTTTGAAGATTTTGCTATGTCAGTTTTGGGGCAATGTTATCAGGCTCCCAGATACGGCTCCAAAGCAGCAGCCCCTGGCTATAGGGGAATGCATAGTGCAGAGTCAACAGAGTGTATTTCTGTTCTGAAAAATGAGACAGCAGTAGAGGCTCAGCCTTACTCCACAGATTCTGTTCTAAAATAGATCTGTGCAAACTCCAGAGAAACTTCAATGGGAATTCATTTACACTTTGTTAATTTATTAGACCAGAATCAGGAGCAGAGTCATATCTGATAACTTCAGGATGAGATTTTTGAAAGGTTCAAGTTACTTAGGAAAAAGAGGCTCACAGACAGTCAATAGGACTTGCTCTGCCAAGTCTCTTCAGTGGTTTAGAAAATCCCAGCCTTAATGACTAAAATAAATGTGTTCAGTCAAAAAGAGGGTGGCACCAAAGCTGGTTATGACTATTCAGATTTATGCACAGAAGAGGTTTTCCTTTTTCTCCCAATTTTTCTTAACTAAGTAAATAAATGCTGGGCTGTTTTGATTTATATTTAACTACGTAATAAAGAGAAATGTACCAAACAACATAAAGAACAGGAAACACATTTTAATTGATATCGCTGAGCTATTGCTGAAGGAGCCAGAAGTTTCCATTGCCTACATTGATTTTCTGTCTCTCTTTCCATGGTTTTATCCCATATCATTGTGGTGTCTGAACTCCTTTTAACTGTGTGACCTCAATACTACAAACAATATGGCCTAAAGTTAAAAACTTACTAGTGATATTATGAACCCCATAATTTGTGTACTCAACTTGAGACACCTTAATGGGGCCAGATTTTCAGTTGAATAGTTTTTAGGTCTGACTGGGCAAATTGTTAATAGATAGCTAGATATGTGGGGAGCTGTGGGTGGGCTGGGGGAAAAGAGTGAGTGTGGGAGAACAGATAAAAAATGCTATTGATGTGTTGTGGGGGTGTCCATGAATCATGAAACCCACCCCCAAAGTTAACTACAATGCAAGTTCAGGGGGCTCAGCACCTCACTGAATTGAATCCTTAAACTGAAGGGGGGACAGTAGTTCCATAGTTAAGGTGCAGCTCAGTTCTCAATATGCACCCTAGTATCACTACCCAACAAAACAGACAAATAAAGGTCAATGGTGCTGAAAATTAGTCAGGAGCTTCCAGGTCCAAAATAAAATTTTTCTCTTAAGTTTTGTGCAAACTCTCTATTGCTTATTTCACCTGCAGATCGCACAGTGCTTTACAGAGGAAGGTGCCATGAACCTGGTTTTACAGATAGCGAAGTGAAGCAATGACGTGACCCAAGGTTTCATAGAGTGACAGTCGCTGAACCAGGATTCAGATTTGTGCCTTAACCACAGTGCATCCTTCTCATATGGCATTCCCATCCATTCCCAAAGACATTCTCAGCTCCCTTTCCCTTGGTCCATTAGTGCAGTTGCTTCATTCAACAGGTGTCCATGGATCCTGTGTAGATGCCTGATTTTCAGAGGCACTGACCTGAACTCAGAGCAAGTTGTGGATGCCCAGGGCCTGTGGCAGTACAGGTAGCCCAGAGGAATGAGTTCTAAACCTGGTGCCATTACTGATTCACTGTGTGGCCTGGAGCAAGTCACTTTGTCTTTCTGCTTCAGTCTCCTCACCTATAAAATAGGGATGGTAATATTGAATAATCTCTCCAGGATTAATTAGTTTGTGTCTGTACAGTGCTTTGGTGTAAAAAGTGATATCAGATGCCTAGTATTCTGAAAAAACAGGCTGTAGGTGTTTCAGGATAGGCACTTAATATTAGGAGAGACATTTACAAATTGTGGCCTCCCTTTGCCTCTGTTCCCATCTATAAAATGGAATAATGATACACTGCTGCTCATAGGGGAGTTGTGAGGGTAAATCCCTTAGGCCTGGTCTACACTACGAGTTTATATTGAATTTAGCAGCCTTAAATCGAATTAACCCTGCACCGGTCCACACAACGAAGCCATTTTTGTCGACATAAAGGGCTCTTAAAATCGATTTCTGTACTCCTCCCCGATGAGGTGATTAGCGCTGAAATCAACATCGCCATTTTGAATTAGGGTTAGTGTGGACGCAATTCGACAGTATTGGCCTCCGGGAGCTATACCACAGTGCACCAATGTGACCGCTCTGGACAGCACTCTGAACTCGGATGCACTGGCCAAGTGTACAGGAAAAGCCCCGGGAACTTTTGAATCTCATTTTCTGTTTGGCCAGGCGAGCTCATCAGCACAGGTAACCATGCAGTCCCAGAATTGAAAAAGAGCTCCAGCATGGACCGAACCAGAGGTACTGGATCTGATCGCTGTATGGGGAGAGGAATCTGTGCTATCAGAACTACGTTCCAAAAGACGAAATGCCAAAATATTTCAAAAAATCTCCGAGGCCATGAGAATCAGAGGCTACAGCAGGGACACAACACGGTGCCGAGTGAAACTTAAGGTGCTCAGACAAGCATACCAGAAAACCAAAGAATCAAACGGACGCTCTGGGACAGAGCCCCAGATATGCCACTTCTACGCTGAGCTGCATGCAATTCTAGGGGGGGCCACCACCACTACCCCATCCCTGTCCATGGACTCCGATGATGGGGTACTCTCCACCAGGCCTGAGGATTTTGCGGAGGGGAAGATGAGGAGGACAAGCTTGGGGAGAGCACACAGCAAACCATTCTTCCCGACAGCCAGGATCTTTTTATCACCCTGACTGAAATACTCTCCCAACCCAAGCAAGCTGGAGAAGGGACCTCTGGTGAGTGTACCTTTTTAAATATAATACATGTTTTAAAAGCAAGCATTTTTAATGATTAATTTGCCCTGAGGACTTGGGATGCATTCGTGGCCAGTACAGCTCCTGGAAAAGTCTGTTAACGTGTCTGGGAATGGAGCGGAAATCTTCCAGGGACATTTCCATGAAGCTCTCCTGGAGGTACTCTAAAAGCCTTCACAGAAGGTTTCTGGGGAGAGCAGCCTTATTCCGTGCTCCATGGTAGGACACTTTACCACGCCATACTAGTAGCAAGTAATCTGGTATCATTGCATGACAAAGCCTGGCAAGGTATAGTCCCGGTGTTTGCTGGCATTCAAGCAACATCCGTTCTTTATCTCTCTATGTTATCCCTATATCATTCATAGTAACCTAGTTGAAATACAGGAATTTAATTAAGGGGACATTCAGAGGTGGCCATTTCTACTGGGCTGTTTGCCTGTGTCTGAAAAGAAATCCTCCCCGTAGTTAGCCAAGCGGTGGTGGGGGAGCCATTGGCACTGAGCTGTTCGCGTTTGGCTAGCAGGGATCTTCCCTGATAACAGCCACGCAGTGGGGGAAGGGGTAAAGCGATCATCCCAAAGAACTGGATGGGGGGGAGTTGGTTTCTACTGCTTCACATTAACACGAAAACTGCAGCACTAAATGGCCAAGTCAACGTGCTTTCCTTGATATGGGAAAGGAGGATGCTGCTGTTATGAAGGTTGCAGAAGCTGAAAGACTATGGCTTACCATGGCTGCCTGCAAGCCGAATTCTGTTGCCCAGTCCTGCGTGTGTCATCTCTAACACCAAAGCCGCAGGCACTCAATATAAGATGCAAAATGCGACCTTGTACCAAAATCACACGTGCTACATAATGTGAATAGTGTTGTTCACTATGAAAGAGTATAGCCATTGTTCTGTAAAATGTATCTTTTTAAATACTTCACACCCTTTTTTCCTCCAGCAGTTGCAAATGTTTCAAGCCTCCCTCCTCCATCCCAAAGATATCTCAGATAAGGCGGCAAAAAAAACGCATGTGTGATGAAATGTTCTCCGAGCTCATGCAGTCATCCGACACTGACAGAGCTCAGCAGAATGTGTGGAGGGACACAGTAGCACAGTACAGGAAAGTGGCCAATGAACATGAGGACAGGAGGGACGATCGAGATGAGAGATGTTGGCAGGAAGATCAGAGGAGGCATGAGGCAATGCTGGCACTACTGCGGGATCAAATGGACATGCTCTGGCATCTGATGGAGGTTCAGGAACAGCAGCAGGATCACAGACTGCTGCTGCAGCTCCTGCTTAACCACCTTCCGTCCTCCCCAAGTTCCATAGCCTCCTCACCCAGACACCCAAGCATGCTGGGGCGGGGGGGAGTTCCAGGGACCCAACCACTCCATCCCAGTGGACAGCCCAAGCAACAGAAGGCTGTCATTCAACAAGTTTTGAAGTGGCTTTTTCCTTCCCTCCTACGCTCCTCCCACATCCCACCTGGGCTACATTGTGAGTTATCTCCCTATTTTTATTATCAATTAATAAAGAATACATGTTTTTTAAATTATATGACTTTATTTCCTTTGCAAGCAAGCTGTAATCGAAGGGGGGAGGGCGGGTGGCTTACAGGGAATTAGAGTCAATCAAGGGGGTGGGTTTTCATCAAGGAGAAACAAACAGAAGTGTCACACAATACCCTGGCCAGTCATGAAACTGGTTTTCAAAGCTTCTCTGATGCACAGCGCTTCCTGCTGTGCTCTTCTAATCGCCCTGGTGTCTGGCTTTGCGTATTCAGCCACCAGGTGATTTGCCTCAACCTCCCACCCCGCCATAAACGTCTCCCCCTTATTCTCACAGAGATTGTGGAGCACACAGCAAGCAGCAATAACAATGGGAATATTGGTTTCGCTGAGGTCTGAGCAAGTCAGTAAACTGCACCAGCATGCTTTTAAATGTCCAAAGGCACATTCTGCTACCATTCTGCACTTGCTCAGCCTATAATTGAACAGCTCCTTACTACTGTCCAGGGTGCCTGTGTATGGCTTCATGAGCCAGGACATTAAGGGGTAGGCTGGGTCCCCAAGGATAACTATAGGCATTTCAACATCCCCAACAGTTATTTTCTGGTCTGGGAAGTAAATCCCTTCCTGCAGCCGTTTAGACAGACCAGAGTTCCTGAAGACGTGAGTGTCATGAACTTTTCCCAGCCATCCCACGTTGAGGTTGGTGAAAGGTCCCTTGTGATCCACCAGTGCTTGCAGCACCATTGACAAGTACCCCTTGTGGTTTATGTACTGGTTGCCCTGGTGGTCTGGTCCCAGGATAGGAATATGCGTTCCATCTATAGCCCCACCACAGTTAGGGAACCCCATTGCAGCAAAGCCATCTACTATGACCTGCACATTTCCCAGAGTCACTACCTTTGATAGCAGCAGCTCAATGATTGCATTGGCTACTTGCATCACAGCAGCTCCCACAGTAGATTTGCCCACTCCAAATTGATTACCGACTGACCAGTAGCTGTCTGGCATTGCAAGCTTCCACAGGGCTATTGCCACTCGCTTCTCAACTGTGAGGGCTGCTCTCATCTTGGTATTCTTGCACTTCAGGTCAGTAGAAAGCAAGTCACAAAGTTCCATGAAAGTGCCCTTACACATGCAACAGTTTCGGAGCCACTGGGAATCATCCCAAACCTGCAACACTATGTGGTCCCACCAGTCTGTGCTTGTTTCCCGGGCCCAGAATCGGCATGCCACGGCATGAGCCTGCTCCATTAACACCATGATCTCCAAATTGCTGGGGACAATTCTCCAAATTGTTTTAGAGAAATCTGTGTCCATGTCCTCATCACTCTCGTCACCACGCTGCTGTCACCTCCTCGCCTGGTTTTTCAGGTTCTGGTTCTGCATAAACTGCATGATAATGCGTGAGATGTTTACAATGATCATAACTGCTGTGGTGAGCTGACTGGGCTCCATGCTTATCATGCTATGGCGTCTGCTCAGGCAATCCAGGGGAAAGGATGCGAAATGATTGTCTGCCATTGCTTTCAGGGAGGGAGGGTTGACTGATGACATTTACCCATAACCACCTGTGACAAATTTTTGGCCCCCATCAAGCATTGGGAGCTCAGCCCAGAGTTCCAATGGGCAGCGGGAACTGTGGGATAGCTACCCACAGTGCACCGCTCGGAATGTCGATGCTTGCCACGGTACTGTGGACGCACACTGCCGAGTCAACGTGCTTAGTGTGGATGCATGCACTCGACTTTATACAATCTGTTCCCAAAAATCGACTTCTGTAAAATAGGAGTAATTTTGTAGGGTAGACCTACCCTTAATATCTGTAAGGCTCGGATATTCCATCAGTTAGTCTGAATAAGATTTGGGGGCACACATTGGATTATGTGGCTCACAAGAAATATTCCACCGTTGTCTAATTGCCTGAGCACCGTCCACCCAGTGCACTGAGGTATCTAATAAGTAATGTTGAACTGTGTGATCTTAACAAACAGAAAGCCTGGTCTACGTTTAATAAATTTACTTGTGGGTCCCAGTGTGGAAAAATGATGGGATCAAACAAAGACTGTATCATAATGCATATGCCCAAAGGAACTAAATTAAGGTTGCACAGTCAACCACAAGGCCTGCATTTAGTAAATTTCCAGTACTTGATTCGGCAGCCTAAATACCTTCCTACTAAGGTGGGGGTCTTTGGCTGTAAAAATAGCTTCCACTGGAATGTGCTCAGGGGTGTGTGTGATTGGATCACTGATTAGTTCATGCCCAAGCTGAGTTCAACAAAACCTGTAACGGACATTGAACGGTGATTCATTTAGCTGCTAATGTGATTGTCCTTCTGTCCAGGAATAACGGCCAGTGGAATGAAAGGGAAGCTGCATTGCTAGAGAAGAGATCTTGGGTTCATAACACTGAACTGTACAGAAAAATAAAGACGTCGTTTAATGCATTTATTTCCTAGGTAATGTCAAGTGTAGTGGATATTGCAGAGGTTTAGCCATTGCTGAAATAAGGCTCACATAAAGTTCCCTTCCTGCACGGTAGCCCTGGTTTTCTCCTGGAATCAAATGGGAGCTGCATTCCCTGAGCTCTGGCCATCCCCAGCACGGCAGGGCAGCCGCCTCTGGACACATTTTCAAAATCATTTGTAATCGGTATTTGAACGCCCTGCTCTCCGCCTGCCCCCAGCTAGCCAGCACTCTCGGGGGTGTAGGTAACAGACACAGACCTGAGCGGGGCAGCGGGGGGCGCCTGGCCCGCAGCGCCGCCGGGGCAGACCCTGCCCGGCCGTGGGGCCCGGGGCGCGGCGCGGAGGCGCGGAGGCGAGACGCGTCAGGGCCCGGCCCGCCGCCGCAGTGTCCGGGCGAGGCGGGCCGAGCTGCGCCCCCCGGCGCCCAGCAGCCCGAGCGGCCGCCCCGTGCGCTGGCCGTGGTGCTGACGGGCGCCGGCCGGCTCCGTGCGCCCGGGGGAGAATGGACCCGCCGCGTGGAGCCCCCTGGCTGCGCAGCAGCGCGGTGGCCCCGGGCACGCAGGGCTCCCTGCCCGCAGCTCTTCTCTCCCCTGAAACGATGAGAACGGCTGAGAACGGGGGGGGGGTGGCAACTGGGGCCAGGGACCCCCCTTTGCTGCCTCCAGCCCCCTGAAATCCCAGCCCCCGGGAGCCACTCGGGCCAGGCTTGGCGAGTGGCTGCCCCACCTCTTCCCTGGGATGGCTCCCCGCTGGGCTGGGGTGACTCAGCCTTCCCAGCCAGGGGCCAGGGCTCCTTGGAGAAGCCCTTTGAACCGGTGCTTTGATGGGGCCCCTTGGCCCCTCCCCGGCGAAGAGAACAATGGCCTGACCTGCGGGTATAAGGGGCCCGCCAAGCGGGGAAGCAGACAGCCGCAGAGAGCCCGAGAGGGAGCATGGACTGTGCCCCGGAGCTGCAGGAAGCCTTTGCAGCCATGACCCCAGAGCTGTGGGAGCTCATCCCACTTGCGCTCCACCCAGCACGTCTCGACAGCAACAGCAGGGGCGGTGGTAGCCAGCCCCTCTCCACGGGGCCTGGTGGCTCCACGGGTGGGCTGGTGGCGAGAGCGGGAACAGGCCGGCAGGGTTCAGGTGAGCTCTCCAGGGGCTGGTTGTCAGGAGGGGAGCTGGGGGCCAATGCACGGGCCTGGCTCAGGGCTGTTCTGGCACCGCCGCTCTGCGGGGCTGAGGCTCAGTCTGCTCTGCAGGGCTTTGCCCTGTCCCCCCTCCAGCTGACTGGACAATGGGGCTCCCACCACTTCCCCCAGGGACTCTGTTCCTCAGTCAAATAGATGCCCACTGGGAGGGAACGATTCCTGACCCCCGGCCTGGAATGAGAGCTCAGCTCCGTCCCCCTTCACCCCGAGCTGTCTCAGCCTCTTCAAGCCCCCGAGGCAGTGCGTCTGCCTCCCTGGGGTTTCCGCCTTCCTCTGACCCTTCTCCTCTCTTCTCCCTTTGGATTTACAGCAGGGATCGACTCCAGAGAGGGATGCATGGCCTTGCCCCGGATCCCGTCCATTGCTGCTGGGCCCCATGTGGTGGCAGCTGCCCCCAGCAGGGATCCCCCCCACAGTCAGAGGGGAGGGCAAGAGAGGAAGAAGAGGAAGAGGAACTTGTACAGCAGGAATCAGCTGCACATCCTGGAGTCCTTCTTCCGTCGAGAGAAATATCCCAACCTGCCTGAGGCTGAAATGCTGTCGGGGATGACGGGACTCACCTATCAACAGGTACCTCTAGCCCCTCACTCTGGGGCTCTGGTTTCTCCTCTCTCTGTTTAAGGGATAATTTGCCTTCTGTGGTTTCTACAGCCAGGTCACCATAGGGAGCCATAGCAGAGGGTTGGGGGAGCAAAGTGGTGCTGGGGTCTCTGTCACTCAGAAAGGTGCTGACAGTGGGTCTGGAGATACTGGGGCTGGGAGGACAGTTTCTGTGACCTGGAGGGAGCAGGGGAAATGGTTGGGGGGGCGGGAGGGTGGGAATTTTTCATGCAACTTGAGAGCAGTGAAGGATCCTTCCCTCTGTCCCTGCCTCCCATTCTTCATTCAGGGCCACAGAGATCTGCTCTTGTACACAGGACTCCTCCCTTCTTCTCAAGGCCTGGGGAGGGGAACAGGTTATTTCAAAGCCTCCCAGGAGGGGGGCAGGAGGGAGGATAAAAGAGACAGATATTGAGGGGTCCCTGAGGTTCTTTCTCTGCCAGCAGCTCCTTCAGTCCCTCTTCTCTCCAATTCCAGATCCGGATTTGGTTCCAGAATAGAAGGGGGAAGCACCGGAGACTTTACACTGGAGACGGGACACCTGGGAGCAGTCTCTGTACCCTGCAGGTGAGAGCTTGAGAGCTACACATGGACACAAACACACTCCCTGTCACCCCCTCAGACACACGCTGAGTGTCCCCCACCCACACCTCCACTCATCCACAGAGACACTCAGACAGCAAGACACCCCAAGGAGCAGACACACACTCACACCTGCCAGCGGGCACTCTGAGCCTTTTCCACAAGGGTTATTCACTGGTATCTGGCCAGCACTTTAGTGACACAGGGCCAGATCCCCAGCATGTGTAAAGCCGGGCAGCTCCAGTGAGTACAGTGCAACTACACTGAGCGCCAGGAGTTGGGGCCTGGCCTATGAAGTGCTGGGAACCTGCTGAGATCTTAGCATTACACTGATCTCCCTCTGGGCTGCTTCCTTCCTGCCCTGTCAGGCTTGTTGAGGGCTGGTTTTGGGCCATTGGAACCCATTGAAGAGTCAGATTTCTCCCCTCAAAGCATCCCAGGTGCAAGTAGATTCATCACCTGTAAGTTCCCTTGGGATCCTCTGGGACAGAAGAGCCTACAGAAATATCCAGGACAGGTCTATTAGTGCCACTAGCAGTGAAGAGAGCTGAGCCCTGGGGATCAGTGCAGGGCTCTGGGCTCTCTGGGTTGTGATTAAATGTTCTGCTTTCTCTTCCTTACAGACCCAGTGCTGTGCACACTCCTGCAATGATCCTTTCTCCCTGTTTCATTGGCCAGCACTTCCTGGATCCCCAGGACCTGATCCAGGGATGCAGTGGGCTCTGCAGGGACCAGAAAGTTCTGCCTTTGACTCCAGAATTAACCTGCCTCCCCTCCCACCCCCCTCCACGCCTACGGATTTCCAAGCCTGCAACACATGGGCCCCACAGACCAGCATAGGAACCTCTCCCACTGCTGTGCACCCTGTGACCATCAACTCCAGCTTCCTCCACTTCTCTCAGATTCAGTCCATGGAGTCTCTGGAGCTGTCACAGTTGATCAATGCCGGTGACTCTCTGCTCTCTTCATTCTGTATGGATTCCCAAGGGAATTCACAGTGGGGGCCCAACCATGGGGATAGCCAGCCCTGGTGACACAGAGGGAATAACTTCAGCCCCTTTGTCTGGACTCCCCACTGGCTGTTTCCCAGCCTGAGTCACGGAGTTCTCAGGCTCCTCCACTCCCGAGGAATATCTGACACTCTTCACTAGTGAGACCACCAAGACTTCTTCAGACTGGAAGATGAGATCCGGACAGAGGGAGAGGGACAGAGATGTGGTTTCAGGGTTTGTGCAATGCTATGCATACTTTGCATTTGCATACTATGCATACTATGCATTTCTTCAGTGATATTTTCCTGATGTGACAATGAATCCATTATGTTAATTTGGTTTTGTTATTTTCCAGTAAAACAGTTTTAAATAATCAGGGAGTGGTTCCGGTTCTATTCCTGAGCTGTAAACAGGTCCAACTTCCAGAACTGCTAATCACCATGAAAAATTCAAATTCACACTCCTGCTACCCCCCAGAAAGGACAATATAATTTGTGTGGGTTTTCGAAGGCTGCAGTGCCATGAACCTATCCCATGTCCTAGCCACTGGCTAAGACTGGGTTCTGTGATAATGAGGGGAGTGGGTGTATTTTTGAGAGTCTGTCATAGTGACTCAGGTTTATAATCTCTAGACATTTGCTGATCATAATACGCTGCCAAGGGCCATCTGAGCTAGGCTCCTTTGCTAAGGCCCTGAATCAAAAACTTCACAGATGCAGCAACACTGGGGCTTGGAGCAGAAGTTCTGAACCATTGAAGGGTCTCTCTAATATCTCTTCCTGCCCATTCCCAATGTCTTTTTCATGATCTAAGTGCTGCCACCTTCTTGCCTCCTGGTGGGGCCCCCTGTTCTGGGCTGGGGGAGAGGAGCTTTGACTTTCTCCCCCAGAGACAAACTTTCAACGGTGGCAGCTGAAGCCCCCACGGGTGAGAAGGAAGGTGGGATTAAGGTCCTTTCTGCCCTGGGATCAGAGCCAGACCAGCCACAGCCTGCGTGAAATATGGCTTCAGCTAGAACCACGTTGCGGCCAAGCCCTTATGGCGGCATAGGCAGAGGTAGAGGACTGTCTGCTCTGTAAATGTGTCCCCCACCCCAGACGTGAGCTAGACTCACAAACACAAACCCTCCCTGATCCTGCAGGCATGCGCTCCACGCTCACCTGCTTCCCTAGTGCCTGCTTCACCTTCCAAATTCAATGTCGGGGTCGTGGAGGCTGGGGACGGGTGGGATACCTGGCTCTGGTCATTTGGATGCATTGGGGGACTGTGGTCAGAGCCAAAAAGGAGGGCGTGGTTGTCAGTGAGACAATAACGCCCTCCCCATGCTACACTCCAAGTCGTCCCCGAGCGGGTTCCCAGCTTCTGCGCTGTATTCCCGTAACCGCGAGCGAGTAGCCGGGGCGGTCTTTGCATCCCGCGCAGAAGGCGCAGCCCCCCGAGCCTCTCTCCATGGTCCTGCCGCGGCGCACACCGCGCGGCACGGTCCTGTGGCCCAGAGACCGAGAGACGGCGGGGAGCCGCGGGGGCCCGTGCTTTGCCAGACGCCTCCGCTCACACAACCCACACGCAACGTGCGCCAGGCATTAGCAGGCTCCATGCTCGCCCTGCCCTGCCCAGAAGCAGGGCGAATACCCACAGCCTGCCCGAGGAAGGAAGGTGCGGTGGGAGACAGGGAGTGAGGCGCAGAAGTTCAGCAATTGGAAAGGATCGTAGAATATCCGCTCGGACAGGGCACAGGGGAGCTATGCGCTGTGGAGGAATCTGGAGACGCCGATCTGCTCCGGTGCTACCCTTCACACGGGCCATTCTCCCCCTCCCTGGGGCCAGTCGGTATCTCTTCGCATGCCAGGGGAACCAAGCGCCGTACTGGACCCAGGGGACTCTAATATGGTCTTCCTTCGACATAGATCCCCCCCTCCCCAGCTTCAGCCCCCAGCATGATTTCTGCTGCCCGGGAGTGAGGAAAATACCTTCTTCCCCCGGCTCAGTGTTACACTGCCAGAACCAGACTGCCAGATGCTGTGTGTAAACCTGAAAGGAGTTAGCCGCTTAAATCACTGCTTTACTATTAACCATTTATGTTATAGTAGATGCCTACGGCCTTAGGCTACGTAGTGCTGGGATCTGACCAAACAGAAAATGAGACAGTCCCAGCCCCAGAGCGTTTACAGTCTGATCCCATAGGGACACAAAATAGGAGGCCCTGTAACATGGGACTTGAATTCAGGGGTGCTCACAACAATCCTTTTGGTGCCCTCAGAGTGCAGCCACCAACTCTTGCGGGTGGCTGCTGTGACAATTCTTCCTAAAATACTTAATTAACTTTAGGAAAAACAAATCAATATGCACAGATACACATCCAAATCATTATAATTTATTTATGTACAGATTTTTTTTTGTTTGGTTTGGTTTGGGTTTTTTTTGAAAACTCAGTAATACAAATAATGTACAGTTGTCTCTATTCTTTACTGGGCCCAAACAGAATAGACACAAAAATAGGGGTTTTGCATATTCTTGTCTTTTGTTGTTCTTACTTTTGCTTTTTTGGTTGCTTTTTGTAGACTTGCTAGCTAGTAAGTCTGCTGCTATGAAAAATGATGTTTTTATGTTTGTTAATATCACTTTTCACTGCCTCCCAGCTAGCTAGCAAGTCTGCTGCTATGAAAAGTGACATTAACAAACATACAAATATCACTTTTCACAGCAAATTTACAAAGCTCTGGCAAGTTGTAAGACAAATTAAGCTCTGGATGGGGAGGTGGGTAGTGAGGCAGCAGGGGCTAGTGTGATGGTTGGGGGGAGGGGCTGGAGGAGGCAGTAGGGCCAGGGGCAATGGGCTGGGGAAGGCAGTGGGGCCCAGCCAGTCTGGACTGAAGCCCTTTGACCAGAGTCTGCTGCCCCATGGCTGGAACCTGCCATCCACCACCTGCCACCCCAGGGCTGAAGCCAGGAGCCCGCACTCCACCAGCCCCAGGAAGGTGGGGAACTCACACCGACTGCCTGCTCCTCCAGCATTTCTGGCTCCAGAGGGAGGCAGGACCCAACCCCTGCTGGTGGCCCCTGGGGAGGGTCGCTGCTTCCCTCCCCTCCTCCACCAATCACTGCCCAGAAGCCTGTGGCTGGAAGAAAAGCCCCTGGTGGCCACAGTTCACAAATGCTGCTCAAATTATACTGAATCCAGTTGAGGGTAACCTAGTGTAGATGGAAGCAAACCCTGTTAACAGGATCACTCTGAGCTGGACTGTCCTGCTGCAGCACCTCTGGAGGCCCAGTAGCCTTTGGACAATAGAAGTTTACATAGTTCACAGCATGAATTTCTAGCTCCCCTGGGAATGAGGGAAACCTGCTGGCAGACCTGACGCTGAGCCACCTGCCTGAGGCTGCTGCTAGAGAGAAAAAGGCTAAGTTCCGGTCTGTGCTCTTGTGCTATAAATCTGGAGCCGCACCTTTGAAACCAAAGTACTTACATCAGATTGACACAATCTGGCCCAGAAGCTTTCTAGTGCCATTTACAAGGCTCTATTCCTAGAGGTGTAACAGGAATAAGGGAAATCACTGACAGCAGGATGGCCCCATCCATGGGACACTGCTAGGAAGACCAGTGACATGGGTTTGTGTTGGGGTATCTGGGCTAGACTCACAAAGGTATTTAGCCACCTAAGACCCAGCTTTAGGCACCACTGTAATGCAGCAAACATCTGCCAACCACTGTAGGTTTCTGAACTCATTCAGCATATACATTTTCAGGGTAAAAGTTCCCTCAGCACCAAAATTTCTGCCTCTGAGAAGGCACTTTGCTGCCTGGCTCAAGGCCAGTGCTTCCCAAATAGTGAGTCCCAACAAGGGTCTAGAATAGCTGCAGGGACCCAGGCAATCATACACTTCTCATAGCCTGGTGCAGAAGGGAGGCCAGGGTCAGATAGCAAGTCACCCACACTCACCCCACAGCAGCAACTTCTATCCCATAGGGCTGGGCCTGTCTCCCTGCTCCAAGCATGAGTGGCTCCACGCACCGGGTCACAACACTGGGCACTCACTCTCATTTGGCCCAGATATCCCTCTGTCAATGCCTGAGGCTATGACTACACTAGAAACACTACAGCAGCACAGTTGCACCGCTGTAGCATAGACACTGCCATGATGGAAGGGGTTCTTCCATTGCTATAGAAAATCCACCTCTCCGCGAGGCAGTAGCTAGGTCAATGGTGGAATTCTTCCATCGACCTAGCACTGTCTGCCCTGGGGGCTTGTCTTCATGTACAGTGCTACAGAGGCGCAGCTGCACGGCTGTAGCGCTTTAGTGAAGACACTACTATGTCGACAGGAAAGCTTCTCCCATCGGCGTCGTTAATCCAACTCCCTGAGAGGCAGCAGCTGTGTCAGCAGGAGAAACTCTCCTGTTTGACATCGCACTGTCCACACTGCGGGTTAGGTCAGTATAACTTCTTCGCTCAGGGGTGTTTATTTGTAGTTATACCAATACAGGTCTGTAGTGTAGACCTGGCCTGTGGTTTAGATTAGCTTAACTACATCTCTCAGGGCTGTGATCTTTTCATGTCACTGAGCGAGATATCTGTGGCATTATGCACCCTGATCTAATGTGTTCAAAACTGCTCTCTCCAGTCCCCTCAGGAATTCCTCAGGCTTGGTCAGCTGCATCTGGGGTGGCTATTACATGCAAAGGCTTTCCTTGTTGGGTTATTTCCTTACTGGTCCCAGTGGGGATTATATTGTGAGATCTCTGCCCTTGGCTTTGACGAGGCAGAATATTGTAAATATTGAAGATTTCATTTTAAAGACCTGTGTATTACATCAATGAGGATGTTTCAAGTTTTGGGACACAGATAGGGCAGACAATTAAAATAGATTCACTCTGGCTTTACAATCTCTCGTGGGTCAGAGCTTGCCATCCCACTGTTGTGAGGATGAAGGTTGGGGGTTAGGGAACACAGCTCCCATTAGAATCCATGAGAAAACCAGGGATATGCTTTAGTAGAGGAAGTGATGTGATTAGTATAATCCTCATCAATGCTGATTTTTTTCCCACGGCAATAGCCATTAAATGTAAATAACACAAGTTTAGTTTCTTTTAAGATACAGGTAATGATCAGAAATATCTTTCTGTACCAGGGCAGCTTCCCTTGCATGTGACTAGGCAGAATTTTGTTCCTGGGAGAGGGGAAGCATGATCACGTTAGCAGATAATGAGATCACTGCCTGGTGTGAAGTTCAGGTCCAACAGCCCCTTTCTATTTACAGACATGCCATGGCCAAACCCTGCCTGCATGGGCATGAGTACCATGCTAGCTGTAGGACTTGATTAAAGAAAGCCCCTCCATGGGCAGTCTCTTTGGTTCACAACCTCTGCCACCAGCCCAACTGATGCTGCTCCTGTGAAGTTTGTGGTTCAGGGCCTCAGTGAAGCAATTTTGCTCTCACTGCCCTTGGTAGGATTATTATGATCAGCAAATCTTTGGGAATTAAAAAAGAGTCACTATGAAAGACGCTCCCCCACCCCAGTTATGGCTGAACCCTGCCATAGGGAGTGGCTGGGAGAGGGGCTAGCATTGTGACACCAGCACTTCTGGTAAACTCACACCACTGATATTGGCCCATTTGTGGGTTTGGGGAGGGAAGGGGGATTTTAATTGTTTGTGATGAGGAGAGGTTATGAGGGTTGGACCTGATTATAGCTCAGGAACTGTACAAGAAACATTCTCAGATTATTTAAAACTGGTTTATTATAAATTAGCAAAATAACAATACGACCATGGATTCACTCTAACAGCAGAAAAGCATCACTGAAATGAGAGACGCTCCCAGCTTTCTACAAACACTTAAACCACAGCTCTTTCCCTCTCCCTCTGCCCAGCTTTTCACTTAGTCTGAAGGAATCTTGGTGTTTTCATGAGTGAAGAGTGTCAGAGATTCCTTGGAAGTGAAAGAGCCTGAGAACTCCACGATTCAGGCTGGGAAACAGAGCCAGTGGGGAATCCAGACAGGAAAGCTGAAGTTACTCCCTGGGTGTCAACATGTGTCCATGAAGAGAGCAGAGTGATTAACAGTGACAGCTCCAGAGACCGCATGGACTGAACCTGTGGGTAGAGGAGGAAGTAGAGACAATAGCCACTGGTTGCACAGCAGGGGGAGAGGTTTCTATGCTGGTTTCTGGGGCCTGTTTGTTGTAGCCCTGGAAGTACAGCTGGGAGCTGGCTGAAGGGGAGGCAGGTTGATTCTGGAGTCAATGCAAAGTTTGCTGGTCCCTGCAGAGCCCATTGCATCCCTGGATCAGGTCCTGGGTATCCAGGAGGTGCTGGCCTATGAAACAGGGAGAATGGATCATTGCAGGAGTGTGCACAGCACTGGGTCTGTAGGGAAGAGAAAGCAGAACATTTAATCACAACCCAGAGAACCCAGAGCCCTGCACTGGTCCCCAGGGCTCAGCTCTCTTCACTGCTAGTGGCACTAATAGCCCTGTCCTGGATATTTCTGTAGGCTCTTCTGTCCCAGAGGATCCCAAGGGGACTTACAGGTGATGAATCTACTTGCACCTGGGATGCTTTGAGGGGAGAAATCTGACTCTTCAACGGGTTCCAATGGCCCATAAACCAGCCCTCAACAAGCCTGACAGGGCAGGAAGGAAGCAGCCCAGAGGGAGATCAGTGTAATGCTAAGATCTCAGCAGGTTCCCAGCACTTCATAGGTCAGGCCTCAACTCCTGGCGATCAGTGTAGTTGCACTGTGCTCACTGGAGCTACCCAACTTTACACACGCTGGGGATCTGGCCCTGTGTTTCCAAAGCGCTGGCCAAACACCAGTGAATTTCCCCTCACACTGTCCCTGTGGAAAAGACCCAGAGTGCCCATGTGTCTATTGGGAGGTGTGAGCGAGTGTCTGCTCCTTGGAGAGTCTCTCTATCCGAGTGTCTCTGTGGATGAGTGGAGGTGTGGGTGGGGGATACTCAGCGTGTGTCTGAGGGGGTGACTGGGAGTGTGTTTGTGTCCGTGTGTAGCTCTCAAGCTCTCACCTGCAGGGTACAGAGACTGCTCCCAGGTGTCCCGTCTCCAGTGTAAAGTCTCCGGTGCTTCCCCCTTCTATTCTGGAACCAAATCCGGATCTGGAATTGGAGAGAAGAGGGACTGAAGGAGCTGCTGGCAGAGAAAGAACCTCAGGGACCCCTCAATATCTGTCTCTTTTATCCTCCCTCCTGCCCTCCTCCTGGGAGGCTTTGAAATAACCTGTTCCCCTCCCCAGGCCTTGAGAAGAAGGGAGGAGTCCTGTGTACAAGAGCAGATCTCTGTGGCCCTGAATGAAGAATGGGAGGCAGGGACAGAGGGAAGGATCCTTCACTGCTCTCTGGTTGCATGAAAGATTCTCACACACCCCTCCCACCCCCGACCCTTTTCCCTGCTCCCTCCAGGTCACAGAAACTGTCCTCCCAGCCCCAGTATCTCCAGACCCACTGTCAGCACCTTTCTGAGTGACAGAGACCCCAGCACCTTTCCACTCCCCCAACCCTCTGCTATGGCTCCATATTGTGCCCTGGCTGTAGAAACCATTTTGTAGAAATGCAAATTGTCCCTTAAACAGAGAGAGGAGAATCCAGAGCCCCAGAGAGAGGGGTTGGATATACCTGGTGGCAGGTGAGTCCCATCATCCCCAACAGCATTTCAGCCTCAGGCAGGTTGGGATATTTTTTTCCATGGATGCCCAGCTGATTCCAGCAAACATCAACAAGTTGTTGATCCTTTCTGGTTCATTTTTCTGCAATGTTGGATTCCTTCTGATTCTGCCAAGTCTCAACTTTCATTACCAAAGGAAATGTAGAATTTCAGCCACCACTTTGAAAACACACAGCTGTGTTGCATGGTTTGTTCAGCCTTGCAGAAATTGTCTGGCCTAGAGCAGCAACAGGAGAGGTGACAGTTTGTCTCATCTTCAACCCAATGCACTGTTAACTCTGCCTCCTAATGAATTTCAATGAGATGAGGCTTCCAGCCCCCCTCCTCCCCCCGCGCAGTCCTCTCAAGAAGAGGGTAGTTCAAAGGTGGTTGTGATTAATCACATGTATTCACAGATCAGATTTTCTGGCATTTTTAATCTTTCCAGCGCTTGATTTGGCAACCTGAAGATCTTACTAGTAAGGCGGGTGTTTTGATGTCATAACAGCTTCCCTCGGAATGGTCTCAGGTATGATGTGATTAGCTCACTGCTCGTTTGATGGGCAGGCTGAGTTCAGCAAAGCCTGTAACAGAAGTTGACCGGGTGATTCATGTAGCCGCTAATGTGATTGCCCTTCCCTCCAGGAATAACGGCCTGCGGAAGGAGAGGCAGGCTGCAGGGAGAGGGGGGGGGAATAAAGTCGGAGTTTAATGCATTGGTTTCATGCGTAATGTACCGATGTGGTGGGATTTGCAGAGATAAAGCCGCCGTTACACTGATGGGAGGCAGGGACGCTACCTGAGTGCAATGTAGCCCGGGGCTCTCAGGGACGCAGGTGGGAGCTGCCCTCCCGGGCCCTCGCCCTCGCCCTTCGTGGCACATGCAGCCTGTGCAACTGGGCCCGTTTCCAACATGCTATTTCGTTCCTATTTTGCTTCCTTCTGAGCCCTCGTAGCCAGCCAGACACGGGCGTAGGAGCGGGCGACATCGCCGCGCTAGCCGGACGCGGGGGGCGCCTGGCCCGCAGCGCCGCCGGGGCAGACCCTGCCCGGCCGTGGGGCCCGGGGCGCGGCGCGGAGGCGCGGAGGCGAGACACGTCAGGGCCCGGCCCGCCGCCGCAGTGTCCGGGCGAGGCGGGCCGAGCTGCGCCCCCCGGCGCCCAGCAGCCCGAGCGGCCGCCCCGTGCGCTGGCCGTGGTGCTGACGGGCGCCGGCCGGCTCCGTGCGCCCGGGGGAGAATGGACCCGCCGCGTGCGCTCGGGGCGCCCGCGCGGGCTCCAGGAGCCTGGGGGCAGCGGGTCATTCGCCCTGGGCTGGGGGGTTCCCCCGCCTCGGTCCTCTCCCCATTGCGGCACGTGGGGATCTCTCAGCGCCGGCTCGGTGCGGCAGCCCCTGAAGGCTCCTTCCTTCCTCCAGGCCACGTTGTGTCTGGCGCTGCTGGGAAGGTCGCGCCAGTACCGCGAGCTGCGGCTGAGCATTTGGACCTTCCCCTTTGGGAGGCAGACGCACCCCGACCACGGCGCGCTCACTGAGAGGCAGGGAAACCCAGCCGCGCCTGCTGGGCCGTCTCCCTCCTCTCTCTCAGCCTCCCAGAGTCAGGACGAACCGATGCCGTGGCGGTTCCGTTGAGGCAGATCGGGGGGGAGGGAAATGGGGAGCAGAGGGGTCACTAGCCAGGCTTGCCAATGTGGGAGGTGTCGGGCAACCATTCTCTCAACCCAGAAAGGGACTTGGCCTTGGGGAGACTTCTGGCGGGGGGGAGGGAACCTCTCCAGCATTCTCTTCCTCTTGTACTTTACTCTTTTGCCTACTTGCCTCCTCGCCTGAAACACACCGTACAATATGACAGTGTCCCTGTGGGGAAGAGGAGGGAGTGTAGTGGGCAGGGGGGATTGGCTCTCACTTCCATCAGCCTCTCCTTCATCCCTTTCCTTCTGCCCTTCCAGGTGACTATGTGCTTCCACAATCAGCCGGAGCCCCAGAGGAAGCGCTGATGGAGACGGAGCCTCTGGGGGGTGCTTCTGTATGGGGCAGCTGAGTCTGAGGGCTCTAGACCTACAAACTCCCCAGCACAGGCTGGCATGCCCACGCCTGAAAGCACCGGGGCCTGATCACTTCACAGTACCGGGCTGTGAGAGTGACACATTTCTGCTTGTCACTAGGGCCTGAATGCCAGTGTCCACAAGTGTCTGATGGACAGTCTAGCCTCTGCCCATAACCCCCATGGAGGGAGATCTCTGGAGCAAGGGAGCTGGGCAGTGAGACAGCAAATAGGGAGATCTGACTTTGTGTTAGACTATTAGTGAATATTGGCAGAGGGACAAATGGTGAAAGGGTACAAGGGGTGAGAGGGAACATTTAATACCGCTGTCCCCAGACAGTTGTTGGTGCTCTTAGAAAGCTGTGGCCAATCTATTCCATGTTAATGCTGGGTTTTGAAATGAGCTGAATGAACCTGGGACAATGCCTGGCATTCACTAAATATCCATTCGTTAGATATGGGCATGTGTGTCTGAGTTAGAGATCAGGCATTGCTTCAGCATCCAGCAAGGCTGCTGGACACTGCACTGATCACCAGCAGGTCAGTTCCAGGGTACTTTGTACAAGAATAAACCAAGTGTTTTGCCCAAATGCCTCCTCACAGGTATTTCCATTTTGTCCCCCTGCAGTTCCATCCCTCCCTTCCTATGGCCCTTCACCACAGTGATACTGGGGCAGAGTGGCTGCCACATCCTGCCCCAGAAGTGGCTGCATTTCAGCAGGTGCCACATTCATCAACTGGGACCTCTTCCTTGTGGGATGAGGCTCAGCTCTGCCCAGCTTCTGATTCAGTCTCTTCTTGGCTCATCAGGTGTGATGAAGTTCTAAATGCAAAGCATGATCTGGGTTTATTTTTTTAAATGCCTCCCATATGGTCTAGCGGTTAGGATGCCTGGTTTTCACCCAGGCGGCCTGGGTTCAACTCCCAGTATGGGAAGTTTCACTTTTGATTTAGTTGGGGATTGGTCCTGCTTTGAGCAGGGGGTGGGACTAGATGACCTCCTGAGGTCCCTTCCAACCCTGATATTCTATGATTCTATGATCTCATCCCCTGCCCCACCAGCCCTGCACTTTCAGGCATGATCAAGGGATGCAACAGCCTCCCCAGAGAGCAGCAAGCACCAGGAATACCTGGGTGGTGAGCAATGACCATCCTTCTCATCCAGAGGTTCAGCAACTAGCTTCCTACACTGACCATCCCCAAGGGCAGCACCTGCGATAACACTCAGAGAGCTCTCAGCAACCTATGGGCTATTGCCAGAATGAGATGCAGGGGAGCTGTCACTGCCACTGGATCCTGGTCTGATTACAACTGAGCTCTAAAACTGCTACTGTGACTATTCGATCTCATGACTTTTACCCTCCTGTTACTCTCTTTTTCTTCACAGCCCTGTCTAAGGGCCATTGGCTTCTCTCGAGGTTTGGGGTCACAGCCCCTATCAGCAAGGTAGACACAAAAAAGACACAGACATTTTTAAAAAATCGTGCCTCGGCCAGAGAAAAAATAACACAGACCGAGGGCAGCTTCCACTGCGTTACCATATTTGAGAGGGGGTCTTATGCTGTACCCCTATGGCATAAGACTGTAAACTCTCTGAGGCTGGGACTTTCTCCTTTTCAGTGCTTGATCAGAGCTCAGCACCATACGGCCTTAGGCATCCACCATAATATAGCTGTTTAATAATCAACAAACAGTTTGCACTGCAACACATAGCAGCTGGCAGCCTGGTTCTATCAGAGTTACTGCTTTAGTGAAGTCACTACTACGCCAACAGGAGAGCATGAATTGTGCTGTGGGCTGAACTTTGTGGGGCCTATGTAGTGGAAGACCCATATTAGAGTCCCAGAGGGAAGGAATTCCCTGTCTATGCCAGTGAGACCAGTTGCACTGGGTGTCAAGCTGCCTGCAGTGGCTCAAAAGCATGAGTACCAATGTCAGGGAAGACTGTTAGGAAGCAGGGCACAAACCCCAAACTGGTTGTGAGTTTATACTTAGAGTTCCCCAACCAATTATTAAGTGTAAACTCCTCAGGCACTATAACAGCCTAATCATGGAGTCACAGACAGTTCCCTTCAGTACTCCAATGTATTTTGCTACCCTTGTGAGCATACTTTTGTGGTAGATCATCCCTTACACCAAGAACCACAACAATATTCAGGCCACTCCCAGTCCCAAAGGACTAGTCATTTACCCCAGGTCAATTAGATCTCACACCGAAAACAGCGCTTGTAACCAATGTGATAATAAACTGTCTCAAGATTCATTAAATAGGAACAGGAAATAAGAGAGTTATTTACAAGGTTAAAGCAGGTAAACATAGAAACACAAATTAGTTCTAATCTTGAGTTTCAAAAGGTAATAGGGCCCTAGAGCCCAAGCTTCCGCCCAAGCCTGGAAGTGTACACATCATGAAACAGCCCCACAGCCCGAGCCCCATGAGCCCGAGTCAGGTAGCACGGGCCAGCCACAGGTATCTAGGTGCTGTATAGACAGACCCTTAGAATCAAAGACAGTTTCCCTGGCTATCAAGTGAACATGAACTACAATCACTATAAGAAATTTCTACACACCCAGCACATTCAGTGTCTGAGCTGCACCCCTAACTGTGGCAGCGCTCAGTGAGGGTCACTCCACAGGACTGGGCTGATAGCCAATCCCGAGAAGCTTCTGAATCTACAACAACAGGGATGGCTGCAGCACTCAGCATTGAGTTAAAACTCCATGAGGGAACACATGGCTCATTGGCCAATCCAACTTTTAGATCCACTGGGATTTGTAGGAAAAAATATTAACAAAATATCGAGATCTAGCTAGAAAATCCCCATTGTGATGGTAAGGAAGTAACCCAACAGGAAAAGTCTCCCACTCCAATATTAGTCTCATTTGTACCTTGTCAGGCCCCAAGAAAGGTGGGGTGTCAGTGTCTTATAGAAGCAGCATGTCTCTGGTGACACATCAGACTGACAACTGGCCTCCCTTGCCTTCAGGTACGCCTGCCTCAGCTCCTTGATCTTAGCATGGCACTGCTCTGTGTTCCTTTCTTGCCCCTTCTCCTCCACGCCATGAGAAATCTGTCCAGAGGAATCAAAGTTCCTACGGCTGGAGCGGAGCTGCGACTGCACAACCTTCTCTCCCCACAGAGCCAGCAGATCCAACAACTGCAGTGTATACCAAGCAGGAGAGCGTTTGCTGCAGGGAGCCGGCATGGTCAGCTGGGAAGAGAGCTGCGATGTGAGCTGTTCACGAGGAGCGAACAGGAAGTGGAATTTCAAAAATTCCCCAAGCCTTTAAAGGGGGGGAGAGGCATATGCCTGTGTAACTGGCTGCAGGGCAGCGGAGTTCAAAATGGTGACCAAAGTGGTCAAGATGGGCATTGTGAGACACCTCCTGGCGGCCTCTTGTGGCGACATAAGAAACACAGGGTCCGTTGCTCTAACTACATCACGAAAAGCTCTATGCCTCTCGTCGAGGTGGTTTTATGATATCGGCAGAGCAGGAGAGCTAGATCAGCGGGAGCATTTCAGCGTGTACACCTCCACTGTTTTGTTGACGAAAGCTGACTTTTCACGACAAAACTGTATAGTATCCTAAGTGTGTTAGCTTTTAGGTACCTGACTTGACACTTTAAGAGGATGCTGATTTTCCAAAAGTGCTGAGCCACTGCTCTGTGAAAATCAGGCCTTTTAAAAAAAAGGTGTCACCTGCAGAGCACCTCAGGTCAGTCCCTTTTGAAAATGTAGGCCCCAAATCCATGTTTTGGCACTTAATCATGATAGGAGAATATTTAGAGGTACCGAGTACCCACAACTTACGTTGAACTCCCAGTCACTTGGTCCTGCTCAGCATGTGTTGAGGTTGTGGTGAGGGACACTGGACTGGACTAGATGACTTCTGGAGGATCCTTCCAGCCATATAGTTCTAAAATTCTACATAGCGTAACTTCCTAGACTACATTAATTGTGATTGCTGGGGTATTAAATCAAATTAAGTAACAGGTCTAATTCACCAAGTGTTAGATAATGTAGATCACACTGATATCGTGCAGTAAACAACATTCTTACCGCTTTAATTTTAAAGACAAGAAAATAATGTAAAGTATAAGGCAAGTGATCTCAAATTATGAAGGCAAGGAAACTTGGCAAAGAAAGTAATTATGTTAATAATACAGTGTGAATTAAACAGTTATTGCTTACCTGAATAAATGAGCAATCCACAGGTTCTCAGGCATTGGGACATATTAACTCACTAACAACTGGCCAATTCCTAGGTCCCAAAAACTGAGGATCACTGGAGGTTTCCTGCAGGGGCAGGTGACATGTTATCATTGGGAGCAAGGCCTGAGCAGCCAGAAACTTTCCCTGATCCTTGACATTGGGGGGGGGGGTTTCATGCAACAGACTAAATACAGCAGATGCTTACAGCCACTCTGCCTCTGTATAACGAACCTATATGTTAAATAATTACAAACACATGAGAGCACTCTAAGCCATGGTGAATATTTTAACAATACTTTTAAATTAGTCTTACACCAGAAAACTTAGCAAACACTACAACAAGCCACTGTGCAAACAACTTTTGAAAAACCAGTTACCTGCAGGCTGAAGGCCCCTTTAGAAGGTGGGAGAGAAGGTGAGTCATGAACAAAGTGGCAACTTTTTGTGAATCACATACTGCAGTCTACAAAAGCAGTGAGAGATCACGGAGGGTGATGGCTCGTATGGTGTAATAGAGCAGTTTCCAGTCAGAGCTTGGAGCAGTGTCTGATGGCACAGCCTCCAGGGATGTTTGCATTTGGACAGACAGTGAAGGTGACAGGGGTGAAGTTGAACACAGGGTGGGTAAATCTGGTGGAGATTGAATAGGATGGGGTGGGACAGAGCTCTTTTGAAACTAGATGGCCTTGTTTTCCACATACACTGGGAGGGTCACAGCTGCTGCTCAGAGTGGATGTAGAGTGGGTTTTACAGAGCAGGTTGCATAGGAAGGCTGTAGGTGACAACAAAAAGTGACCCCTGTCCCCACAGGGGGAAGTGGAGCCTGATCAGAAAAACTGTGTCAGCAATCTTTCCTAATGAGCAGCTCCTCCCCCTTGCACTATCAACCATCCACTACCACAGGGTCAGAGAGCATCTTGTAGCTGATCAGGAAGTAGGGGTAGCACTGGCAGTTGTCAGAGATCACATACACTTGGGTATGGCTTTTGCTGTTGACCCAGGAGTTGAAGAGCTGCCCACCAGGCACCACGGGCAGGGGGTGGCGGAAAAGTTTATGCCCAACAGCAGTCTTGCCCACTAGCACCTTCGCCAGGAACATGTAGCGTAGCCCAGCCTTGCTCGCCTGGCCATGGCAGTGTGAATAGATGGCATTCTTCGAGAAATAGCAGCCCCTGCCGTAGATTGGGGCATGCAGCCTTGAGAAGTTGGGGTCAAAGTTCTTCTGGCAGATGGGCTCCAGGAAGTCAGCAGCACTCCCGTAGAAGAGGTGCTTCTCCAGCTGGTGTTTCTCCTGCAGTGAACATGCATGTAACATGATAGCCTTCTTCCTGAATGAGACATAAAGGGAAAAAAAGCAGGCTTAGATCCTGCCCAGAGGGGATGTTTGGGGAAACTTAGAGGCCTAACTCCCCGCAACTCCCTCCATCTCCACTTACTCAATAGATAAAGGCCAAAAGCTTGAACGGGAAAGACTTAGGGGGTCAGTCTTCCCCCGCCCCAGCTCTCAAGGATCTATCCAACAATGACACACTAGTGCATCCAATGTCACTTGAGCACATTAGGATCTGACCACCACTGCACAAATATTCACATTCAAGTGCACTATCTGTGCACCAGTGCACATGCATGGATCCTGCAAACAAACATATGCAACCCAGTGCACTAGGATCCATACACCCATTCCCAAGGATGTATCCAAATATGCAAATTCCCGTGCAGCTGAATCTATCTACACTCCAGCACAAGGAATTTCCAAACAAGAAGCAATCATGCTCACTCTGGTGTGCTAAAATCCCTACCTGAGGAAACAAGCACTAATATTCACACCCTCGCACACTAGCTCCTTCAGTCATACTCCTATGAGTGCACACCTTAACGCACTAGCTCCAGGGCTCATGCTCTTAGGCTTTCAGCGCTATGGGTTCTGCACCCTAAAGCACTGACATTAGGTTTTACACTTCCTGCCTTGAGCATGGTAAGCTCCACAAGTATAGACACTAGCTCCAGCATTCCCCCTCTGGCACTCGTGCTAGGATTCTCACGCACACATACCTACACATACAAGCACAATCTCCCGGCAACATTTCTCTTTATACCTGGTGTATTTTTCCCAGAGATCATCGTTCCGGATTCGGTAAATCCCCAGCACCAGTGTCTTTTCCTCTGAGACAGACTGATGGAAGAGAGCACAAACTCTGTGGTATGCAACCTCTGTTGGTAGCACCTCCATCTTCAGGAAAGCCTGGCCATCTGGTGGCTTCGGGATCCAGGCAGCAGGATAGGATCCACAGTAACCATCCTTTGGATTCTCCCCGAGGACGTCAGAAGTGGAAGGAACTGTTCCCCACGGTCTTCTAGGGAGTGTCCTAGGGAGATAGTGAGACAAGAATTAATCTCCTCTGAATGCTGCTTATATTCCTTTAGGACCGTGGTTGCCAGGGGAGTCACTTACATCAGATGTGGCACCATACTGAGGAGGGGGCGGTAGGAAGGTCGGCACTGGACCAGGCGGACGTATCCCTTATCCCGGTTCCGTTGCACACGGCGCTTCAGATCCACAGTGAAGAAGTGGCCCTGGTGTTCAAAGGTGTAGCTGTCCTTGTCGTGCTCATAGGCAGCAAGGAGACCTTGGGAGATAGGCTGAAGGGGAAAGGAAGAGGAGGTGTACAGGGAGAGTGCTCCAAAAAGGAAAGCCAAGGACCCACACACACTGCTCCTTAGGCTGCCATCTTCATCAATAATTCTTTAGATATCTGGGGAAGCCAGAGACAAAGATCTGCCAGCACCCAGCCTCTCTTCATCTTGACTAACTATGACCTGGTTTTAAACCTTTCCTTTCCCTACAGCATCCTTTAGCCTTTTCAGCCTGGTTTTTCCTCAGGCCATAGCAGAGAAACTCCTTTCTCTTCCTGCCGACGAAAGCTCCTTCCCCATCCTCAGTATCTCCCCTCCACAAACCTTCTCTCTTCTGTCTGTGCCCCTCAGTGTGTCTCCCCCTTTGCTGTTGTTTCTGGTTTAACTACAGTATGTAATTTCCTTGCATACCTCAGTGAGGCATTGTTGGGGAAACGCACTGCATGATATACACGATGCAGGTTGGATTGCCATTCCCTTTTCCTCACCTCCTCATACTTCTTCCAATTGTCATTGCTCTTCCAATAGGCCGCCCACTCTGTGGGGAAGTGGGGATTCTCCTTTGGATCAGAGGTGTTGGAAAGTCGCCGCACTTTGTCATAGGGTCCGATGAAGCAAACCAGCTTCATGGAGTGCAGAAAAATGCTCCCGACAGCACCGCCTCTGTGAGTGGGAAAAGGATACAGTAAACAATAATTCCTCCATTACCTCCTACTAGGAGAGGCCAGGACTGGAGAAGCTAGCAGCTTCCCCTGCACCCAGTGCTCCTGCCCAGTTCCCTACAGCACCTCCTGCTGGGTGAGGCCAGGACAGCAGTAGGGTGCGAGCTCCTGGCAGCCAGTACTGTGGGCTACACCATAGCTCTCAATTTGGGATCCACACCTCTTGTGCAAATTACCCCTTCTGTAACCTTAGTTCCTTGAGTCTATTTCTGATGTAAAATAATTTGCAACAAGAAAAGTGAGGGGAGTCCCACATGTGTGGGACATAAGAGACTTGGGGAGTGGAATGAATGAAAGTGGGGACAAGTGCGTGATATTCCTTATGCTGCATTCCAGATTGGGGCAGGGACTTGAGACACCATGAGCTCCCTATACTCAGCACCTCTCCCACTCTTTCCTACAGCTCTTCCTGCTGGTAGAGTCCAGGACTGGAGTCTGGCTTCCCATCACTTACTTGTCCACAAACTTAATCTGCTCTTTTCCAGTGTCGCAGTAAAGTTTCTCTAGGTGCCGCTGAGCTGACTCGCTAACACTCTGCCAGGCTTTGCTGTCCCTCCACCTAATCTGCCAATGGTAGGGATAGTGGGTGTGGTGGAGGGGGCAGCTGTCCCCCTGGGTGCAGCCCCCCAGCAGGAAGCGGTCACAAATCTTAATTTCATCTCTTGGATGAATGTGAAATCTGACCCCATTGTCACCACTCAGATACTCGGGGGCCTCCTCGGGGCTCTGGGAGCTCTCTCCCTTGGCTGTGCGCATGCGTTTTTGGGACGGGCTGTTGGGAATTGTACTTTCACTGGCTGAAGAAGCAGATGTCTGAGGGGAGCCAGAGCGCTCTTCGTGGAAGGAATCCAACTCCTGGGAGAGAGAGTAATTTTGAAATGTAACACTGAGGCACAGAGTAGCTCAATGCAGGGCCTCTAGCTTGAACCCCCCACTCCTACTCTGCATGCACTGATGCCACAATGGGGCCTCTCCTCTGATATAGCCCAATAAACCACACGCACACAGTGCTCCCCAACTCCTGTTCACACCTCTAACTCACACACACAGCGCTCTCCAGTGGGGGCCTATCCCGATATACATAAAGGTAACTTGGCCCTAAATCCACAGGATGGGTCACCCCTATCTGGCACAAATGTAGCTCCCTCCCATGGGACCCCAACCCTGCCCCCCAGAGATCTTTTCCTCTCCTGGGGGAATTGATTCCCAGCACGGCACAGCCTCTGCCAGCCACTGTTCCCCACAGAGATTCCCACTGGCAAACACCTGCTGGGGCTGACTGGGGGAGGCACTTATCGTCCTCAGTTGGCCTGGTAGCCCTGTGGAATTATTCTGCCCCATCCCTCTCCCTGTGGCTCAGGCTGTAGCCACCCCTCCCAAACGCCTGGCCTGTGTCTTGCTGCGTCTCTTTGAATATGAGGATTCCACACTGTGCAGGAACAAGGGGTTCAGAACATTGGAACATGCTCTGCTCTGATTGGTGGGAATGGGGGGGGCTTCTTCTGCTCTGATTGGTGGGAATGGGGGGGGCTTCCTCTGCTCTGATTGGTGGTTTACGTTTAGTGTTTAATAGGTGTAAAAAAGGATAGAAGCAAAACTTGATCCCACTTTTCTTGTGACTGGGCAGGAGGGTAAAGTCCAGCTCTACCTTAGGTATATTAAAATGAAGTGTAGAGACTAAAGAAGCATTACTTGCCTCTCTCTGTTACATATCAAAAGGTTTAATACAGTCCCATGTGTATATTAATGAAGGGAGGAGCATGAGCAGGCATCTCTCTTCCCCTCTGCTGAGTATTCAGTGGGCTAATATAATCTACATATCCCAACTACTGCCATCGCCACCAAATATTAAGGAGTCTGGTAAAATACTTTTTCCCATTGGGACATATCGTCTGGGGATTGTATAGTACTCCAGACCCCTGAAGAATAACTAGGATGGGTAAAGCTAAAGCGCAAAAGGGAAGAGACCCAGGGTGGAAATGGGATTTGAGGATTATACGGTCAGTAGTTTCAGCCCTAAAAGGTAGGTTTTTGTAGAGCTAGATTATATTTCGATATAAAAATGGATGTAGGGAATCGTAAAAGGGAGGAAGGAGAAGAGTTTTACAAAAGCCAATATGAACAAAATTAAAACACAAGTAATGAGAAGAGAGAATACTTTCTTTTACTTTAGACGTGTGGTTAACACCAGATGACCAAAGAGTGAAACTGACCCAGAGCAGAAATGAAATTGACCTCATGTAGAGTCATTCTCCAAGATGAGTGAGGGGCAAAGGATAAATAAACAGCATAAAGAGAGAAGAGAGAAATACATTAATTTTTCTTACATTTCTTTCAGAGTTAATAGCCTAAGGGGGTAGTTATAACATAAGGAACAAATTATTTTTATCCTGATACCATTCCGTTAAACAATACATTGACTGTTAGAGCCTTATTTAACTGCTTCCTGTTTGCTTTTTTAGGCCTCAGCTCTGTTTGTTGTATAAAGTTCTAATAAAATATTCAGTAACCCTCTGCTAATTTGTGTCTCTCTGTCACCTTGATGGACCAGCAAAATGGGGAGAAGTTGTTTAACTGGTTCTTTTCTTCAAACCAGAGGATTCTGATAACAGTGATGTCACAATTCAGGGTAGTGACCTCATGTGGAATTTGTGATGGCATTGGTGCTATAAGGCAACTCAAATTCTTACTCACAATTTCCCCAGTGCTTGGCATTTCCAGAAAATTTTGCTGCAACTATCAATTTTATCATGGAAATGTGAAGAAACAAATCAAAGTTGCTCTGAGTTTATTGAGCGTTTTGTACTTTCAAATCAGTGCATTTAAAAGAGGGGTTCATTCAAGGAGGCATGGAGAGCGCTCTATGAAAACTGAGTCTGTAGATGCCAATTACTGGTTAGGCAGGCACCAGTTTGAGGTCGGGATGTCTACAGTGGGTACCATGGTGTATGGCAGCACATAATATGCTGCAGGGCTCTGTGATCAAGGTGGTGAGTGTACTCAAGCTCACTGAGGGATTTGAAAAACGATTCCCAAACCGTGCTGGACACTTAGATGGTATGAACAGGCTCATTCTGTATGCATGCCACCAGCACAATGAGTTAGTTAAGAGAAATTCTGCAGCTCCATTGTGGTGCAAGCTGTGGTGGACCATTGCAGACAGTTCTTGGATGTCTGTAAGGGTTAAGCCGGTAAAGGGTATGATGTCAGAACTTTTTAAGTCTGATTTTTTTTAGGCATGGACATAATGGCACACTCTTCTCTCCTCACAACATTGATATCCACAGTGTATCCACCCCTACCGGTATTTTGGGGACCCTGCATACTCTCCGCTTTCCTGGTAACAAAGCCATACATAGACTCAACAAAGCCAGATGAACAGAGGTTTAACCACAGCGTTAACACATGCTGGATAGTGATGGAGCGTAGCTTTGACCAGCTTAAAATGAACTGGAGAGTCAGAGATTTAAAGGCCAGAAGGGGCCATTCCATCCCCTAGTGGGACCTCCTTATGCCCACCTAACCATGTTGATATTGGTGTTACAATAACTGCATGCTGCAGTCTCTACAATTTCTGTTAAGGTGGGGCAATACAATTGACCACATATGGGTTGAGGTGGCTGCATTCCTTGCTGCAAATGTTCAGCAGCTAGACAGACAGATTAGGGCATCTGACACTGCAAGTTCTGCATTCCAAGCATTCATGGGAGAGTCTTTATGAACAGCCCCTTCTGATGGGCTCTCTTCCCCACAATCCTGACTCCTGGAGAAGAACAGCCAGTCAAGTCTGCTGAAGAAGGCAAGCAGAGCTCTCCCCCTCACCACTCAGGAGCCAGAGGAGTTTTCAGGATGGGAGGGAGCAGCTGTCACCATCCTCACAGGAGGGGAGCGGGGAGCAGAATTAGCTGATCAGCGCGATTCACTGCTGGGCTGGGGGAGCACAGAATTAATTGATTAGAATGTTGGCTTTTTTGGGAAGCTGGAAGCTCTGAACCATCAGGCAGCCAGAGAGCACCTGCAGCAAGGCCAGAATCACCTTCCTGTATGAATCTGGGGGAGTTGGCAGCACCACACCTGTCACACACACGGAGGAGGGGAATGCAAAAATCAAAAGACCAAAAATTATAATATCATCCTTTTTTTTCAAAAATCACATAGTTTTGGGGGCCACAAGTACTTCTTTTCTTTTTTAGTTTAACAAACTGTCATTTCTATAAGAGGAGAGAAACCTGTTTCAAAATAACAAAAAGCAAGAATGTTTGGCCTATCCATTTTACTAGCACTGCAGGTACCAGTCCATGAAGATACCGTCCCCAGCAGCTTGTACCAAGACATTGAACAAATGTATCTTGATTTTGACAAGTTTCCTAGCAGTGTATGCCAAATGCTGAGTTGTGCTATTGCAGGGAATTGTGGGATGTAGCTTAGCATGAGTGAACAGAATTCTGGGAAAAACAAAGGCAATTCAGCTCTTAGAACTTGCAGGCATTTGTAGAATGTGGTATTTTCTAACATAACATAAATGTGTTGGCCACGAATCCTTATTCTTAGAACTATTTTAGCCTTAATTTCACCCTTACAGTTATATTGATGCCTATTTGTATTATTCTTGGCATCCTCCTGGTTTTGTATTTATCATCATTTTCCTCCCTGTCTTCATTCTTCATCTGATCATTTACAGTAACAAACTCTATTTTTTCCAACCACAAATTAAATGCAGACCCCATAGTCCTTTAGAGATAAGGCCAGAGAGGAAGAGAAGAGGGGAAATTGTTGTGTGTTTGGTTTCCTAAGCTTTAAAAGGGGGAATGTCTTTCCCTCTTCCATGGCTAAAGAGAGGAAATTGATGCAGGGCTACAGTTCAAGGTGCGGGGGGAGGACAAGCTAAGCAGAAAGTGCCTATATCCCCTGTGTGATGCAGAGCCATCACTCAGATTCATTTTAACTCTGTACCATTCAGATGCCAATTAAAACAATTGCAGAATCTTGGATCAGTCATAAAGTGGAATTATAGAATTATAGACTTGTAGCTATGTAGGGCTGGAAGGAACCTTGAGAGGTCAACTATTACATCCCCCTGCACTGTGCTTATCTTCTTTTCCTTTACATTTGTAACTGATTGCTTACTGGGAAAGATACTGCTCCATTGGATTCTCTGGCCATTTTGGGAATGATATGGCCAGCTGCTGGGAAAGCTCTTCCTTAATAAGCCACCTCCAGGCCTTAAAAAAAAGGACCCAATTTTTTCTGCTCCTGCTGAGAAAACTTTACTGCCCACAGATTCACTTTGAGTCATTGTCTGCTGGGACGTGGCACAATGTTTGGTACTCAGAAAAGATTTGGATGAAGGATTCCCATCCAAAGGCCTTTTCCTGCTGAAGGTCAGAAGAGAAACAAAACAAAACAAAAACATAATTTAAAATACAATTCCCTTCCCTAATATTTTAGAAAAAATTTCCTGTACAACGAGTAGGTCTTTCGCTGCTGGGTGGAGCAGGCCCTGATCTTCACTTGAAATATTTTTCTTTTCTTTTCTACAAACATGGCTGTCTGAAAAAGTCTAAGTACATGTACAAAAATAAAAATAACTCTTTAGCGCTATTAAACTAGTTAGCAAACACTTCTCTAAAGAGCACTTTCTATTTGCTGTTTTAATTCTATATATTTATATGAAAACACACACAAAGACAGCTGGTTTATATAACATCTTTCACCTGGAAGGATCTCACAACACTTTACACCTACCCATCCCTTTTTGCACACATATCCATTCCTCTATGCACACACACATAGAGTCATGGAGGAATCCCTTCTCCTGTCACTGAAATGCAGGCATCTCTGAGATGTAACACTTCTGTTTGTACAGCATCACTCCAGTTCATACTTCAGGCCAGAAAAAGATGCAGAAGACTGTTTACAATGCAGGGTGAATGATAGCAGAACAGGAAGTTGGCAAGGACAATCAGAGCTAACATACTCTTGCAAAGACAGCCATGGTAGGCTTAGGGCATGATTTTAAAACCTTCTGACTTTGTGGGTTACTGTTAGTGTTTACACATCTGTTGGGTAGTCACAACGCTGATTGGTTTTGCATGTAAATTTGATACTTTGCACTCACAAGTAAGAATGGGCAGAAATGTATGTAATATTGCAGCAGTAAAATTGGAGGTCAGGTTTAATTAATTACCCAGGGTCCCAGGCTTGTATTGCCTGCACTGAAGACTATGGTGCTGTGGCTTCACTGCTACCGGTACCCACGCTAAATACATTAAAGCTAGCTCAGGTATGTCTTTGTGTGCTGCATTCACACAACCTGATGCAATGTAGACATGCACATTGTATTAGCTGACAAGCTGTGCTAACTCAGGCTGTAGTCTATGGGTATGTCTACACAGCAACTAGACTATCGTGGCTGACCCATGCCAGCTGACCTGGGCTCACAGGATTAGGGCTGCAGGGCTGTTTCACTGCTGCGTAGATGTCTGGGCTTGGGTTGGCACTTGGTATCTAGGACCCTGCAGGGTGGGAAGGTACGAAAGCTCGGGCTGAAGCCACAGGCGTCTAGTTGTTCTGTAAACATGCCCTATACCTCCTGACAGGCCAGCCAAATCAAGCGAAAAGCACCACCACACTCGAGGAAAGGGGTTATGTGTGTGGCTGCATGGAAGGGATGCAAGTTAGGGGCAACACTTGGGTTATCACTCGAGATAATTCTGCAGTGAAAACAAGCTCTCAGTATATCTGACCCCTGTCTACCTTTGAGTAAAAGCTGTTTGCTTTCCAAACAAGAACATCTTTTCAGGTTTTGTTCATATGGGAGAACAGGCATCAAGTAGCTTGTTTGAGCGCAGCGCTGCAAATAATAAGAGATAGTGGTCATCTTTCCTCGGGCAACATCTCTTCTGCCTGCAGAGATTGTAGAGCTATGGAGATCAGCCTAGTTGAGAGTAGCTTAGCTTCAAACCCACTGAAACCAGTTAGAGATGGCTGCCATCTTTCATAAAGAAACAAATTGTGAGATTGTAGCAGCTGCTCTTGTGATCAGATTAAAACAGATCCCCTAAAACAGGTACAACTATGAGAATTGGCAAGTTTTGCTCTCAGAGGGCTTCTACTACCTATTACCAACACTTCAGTTAGAGCACAGAGCCATTAGGATCTACTTTCTAACAGGTATTTCATTAGTGAATTGTCATAAAGCTGCATTTGTTTTCTAAACAACTGAAAGCAGCATTTTGCTGATACACAACACACCACTTTCCATCTTGCTTTAAGAGCTTTTGTGCATGCATATCTCCAGAGCCACATTATCTACCAAACTACCTAAAGCTTTCAGAGTAGCAGCCGTGTTAGTCTGTATTCGCAAAAAGAAAAGGAGTACTTGTGGCACCTTAGAGACTAACAAATTTATTAGAGCATAAGCTTTCGTGAGCTACAGCTCACTTCATCGGATGCATTTGGTGGAAAAAACAGAGGAGAGATTTATATACACACACACAGAGAACATGAAACAATGGGTTTATCATACACACTGTAAGGAGAGTGATCACTTAAGATAAGCCATCACCCACAGCAGGGGGGGGGAAAGGAGGAAAACCTTTCATGGTGACAAGCAGGTAGGCTAATTCCAGCAGTTAACAAGAATATCAGAGGAACAGTGAGGGGTGGGGTGGGAGGGAGAAATACCATGGGGAAATAGTTTTACTTTGTGTAATGACTCATCCATTCCCAGTCTCTATTCAAGCCTAAATTAATTGTATCCAGTTTGCAAATTAATTCCAATTCAGCAGTCTCTCGTTGGAGTCTGTTTTTGAAGCTTTTTTGTTGAAGGACAGCCACTCTTAGGTCTGTGATCGAGTGACCAGAGAGATTGAAGTGTTCTCCAACTGGTTTTTGAATGTTATAATTCTTGACGTCTGATTTGTGTCCATTCATTCTTTTACGTAGAGACTGTCCAGTTTGGCCAATGTACATGGCAGAGGGGCATTGCTGGCACATGATGGCATATATCACATTGGTAGATGCGCAGGTGAACGAGCCTCTGATTGTGTGGCTGATGTGATTAGGCCCTATGATGGTATCCCCTGAATAGATATGTGGACAGAGTTGGCAACGGGCTTTGTTGCAAGGATAGGTTCCTGGGTTAGTGGTTCTGTTGTGTGGTGTGTGGTTGCTGGTGAGTATTTGCTTCAGATTGGGGGGCTGTCTGTAAGCAAGGACTGGTCTGTCTCCCAAGATCTGAGAGAGCGATGGCTCGTCCTTCAGGATAGGTTGTAGATCCTTGATGATGCGTTGGAGAGATTTTAGTTGGGGGCTGAAGGTGATGGCTAGTGGCGTTCTGTTGTTTTCTTTGTTGGGCCTGTCCTGTAGTAGGTGACTTCTGGGTACTCTTCTGGCTCTGTCAATCTGTTTCTTCACTTCAGCAGGTGGGTATTGTAGTTGTAGGAATGCATGATAGAGATCTTGTAGGTGTTTGTCTCTGTCTGAGGGGTTGGAGCAAATGCGGTTATATCGTAGCGCTTGGCTGTAGACAATGGATCGAGTGGTATGATCTGGATGAAAGCTAGAGGCATGTAGGTAGGAATAGCGGTCAGTAGGTTTCCGATATAGGGTGGTGTTTATGTGACCATCGCTTATTAGCACCATAGTGTCCAGGAAGTGGATCTCTTGTGTGGACTGGTCCAGGCTGAGGTTGATGGTGGGATGGAAATTGTTGAAATCATGGTGGAATTCCTCAAGAGCTTCTTTTCCATGGGTCCAGATGATGAAGATGTCATCAATGTAGCGCAAGTAGAGTAGGGGCATTAGGGGACGAGAGCTGAGGAAGCGTTGTTCTAAGTCAGCCATAAAAATGTTGGCATACTGTGGGGCCATGCGGGTACCCATCGCAGTGCCGCTGATTTGAAGGTATACATTGTCACCAAATGTGAAATAGTTATGGGTCAGGACAAAGTCACAAAGTTCAGCCACCAGGTTAGCCGTGACAGTATCGGGGATACTGTTCCTGACGGCTTGTAGTCCATCTTTGTGTGGAATGTTGGTGTAGAGGGCTTCTACATCCATAGTGGCTAGGATGGTGTTTTTAGGAAGATCACCAATGGACTGTAGTTTCCTCAGGAAGTCGGTGGTGTCTCGAAGATAGCTGGGAGTGCTGGTAACGAAGGGCCTGAGGAGGGAGTCTACATAGCCAGACAATCCTGCTGTCAGGGTGCCAATGCCTGAGATGATGGGGCGTCCAGGATTTCCAGGTTTATGGATCTTGGGTAGCAGATAGAATACCCCAGGTCGGGGCTCCAGGGGTGTGTCTGTGCGGATTTGTTCTTGTGCTTTTTCAGGGAGTTTCTTGAGCAAATGCTGTAGTTTCTTTTGGTAACTCTCAGTGGGATCAGAGGGTAATGGCTTGTAGAAAGTGGTGTTGGAGAGCTGCCTAGTAGCCTCTTGTTCATACTCCGACCTATTCATGATGACGACAGCACCTCCTTTGTCAGCCTTTTTGATTATGATGTCAGAGTTGTTTCTGAGGCTGCGGATGGCACTGTGTTCTGCATGGCTGAGGTTATGGGGTAAGCGATGCTGCTTTTCCACAATTTCAGCTCATGCACGTCGGCGGAAGCAGTCTATGTAGAAATCCAGACTGCTGTTAACTGCTGGAATTAGCCTACCTGCTTGTCACCATAAAAGGTTTTCCTCCTTTCCCCCCCCTGCTGTTGGTGATGGCTTATCTTAAGTGATCACTCTCCTTACAGTGTGTATGATAAACCCATTGTTTCATGTTCTCTGTGTGTGTGTATATAAATCTCTCCTCTGTTTTTTCCACCAAATGCATCCGATGAAGTGAGCTGTAGCTCACGAAAGCTTATGCTCTAATAAATTTGTTAGTCTCTAAGGTGCCACAAGTACTCCTTTTCTTTTTACCTAAAGCTTGATTGAATGCCCTAATTTAACACAAGGTCCCAGTGGACCAACTCTATTATTTCCATCCCCATTCACCATGGTTCACTCCCACAGCAGTAGGTGCAATGATGCATAGGTTACCTGTTATCCTACATCTGCCTGCCAGTCTCTCTCTCTAAAAAACTACTGTATTCTTCCCCTGAGCTGGCTGCATTTCAGTATCAGGTGATGTGACATGTATAGAGGAAAATCTGCGTCACACAAGTAATCCTTACTCACATGGCTATCCTCTGAAGTCGATGGAATGATGCATATAAATAAGGATTTGCAAGATCTGGTTATAACTTTAATGCACTAGGGTCCCTTTAGAAATTTTGATCCTAGAGAAAGGTAAAATGTTATGATTATTATTCTTGCCAGTAGCTATTTGAACATCTGCCACGATCCTCTCTGGCCTTGGAAAAGTTGCTGGTTTGACTGCCAGTTTGGCCACAGCTGTCAAGATCTGCTCCCAGAGGAAAAGCAGAGTTTCCGGGTTCTCTATATTGCAGGTGTCATCAGCAGGCACTGTCAGGATGATGTTCCAACTAGCCAGTTAAGCCCAGGGAGCAGGGTAGTGACAGACAGTGTCCTGCCAGGCAGATATGCTGGTTTCCCTTAATTCAGCATTAAAAGCCAAATGTCATTGGTTGAAAAGATTTTTTATACGTAAATAAAAGAAGGATGGCTCCACCAAAACCCACCCAATAGAATCATCCTAACTTCATAGTCCCTCTGGATAGGGTTGTTTCTATCACACCAACTGGTAGACATCATGGAGATGTATTATAAAATGTGCTGGGGACTGTTAGTTCCAATGACACCCTCATGTATGTTTTCACTGTTTGGCTGAAGAGTGGAAACATTTTTAATACCAAGCCACTTCAAATGAGGCTAGGAAGCTCAGATAGTCAGATGGTGATGAATGTCACAGAGGTGGGGGTAGGCAGACCGATAAAATAGAACTCCAGGCTAGGAACAGAACACTTTCTGCAACAAGTTTGTGGGCAATTCCCCTGGTGCAACATTTATCCCTAGGACTATGCTGTCTCCAGCTGCAGACGATATAACATATGACCATGGAAAATGCAGGAAAATGTGGCCAAGTCAGCAGCATGGAAATATGTCTTTATTCTTTTGTCTTCAGTTAGGGATAGTGTCCACTTATCAAGCCTGAAAAAAGGAGCCACCCCACAGACTAGGGATTTCCATCTTTGCAGTTTCAATGTTAAACTTCTGTATGACCACAGGAGGGCGCTTCAGCTCCTCTGCATCCCCGAGGTCAGGAGAGTGACAGCCACTCTGCACCCGGAGGAGTTAGGGTTCAGCTAAAGGCACCAGAGAGGCAACAGATTGGAATGATTCATTCCTGAACCAGGGGTGTAGACAGGGGTGGATCTGGGTGGGTCACAGCCCATGCCACTTAGCATCCAGGCCCACGCAAATCACACCCTGACCCCACTCCCCAGCAGGTGCACCGGTGAGACGGAGCAGGGCAAGCCCCCGCTCACGGATCCTGCTCTCCAGCAGGAGTGGGGGTGAGGGGAAGCGGGGCAAGCTCCCACACCCCAACCGCATTTCTCCAGCAGGAGGGGGTCCTGCAGGCAGAAGGAATGGGGAGGAACCCCCACTTGTCCTGGCCCAGGACCCCACAAAACCGTAATCCCCTCTGTGATGGGATGCGGCCCCCCTGTCATTGCCTGCCCACCCAAAAGCCGGGGCCCACCCAGTTTTCCTATCCTAGGTATGCCACTGCCCTGAACTTAATATATTTACCCAGCTCCCATAAGCAACACACTCGTCTTTCCATTGGCTAGTGCCAGTATTACACAGCACAGGACCCTGTCACTCCTTGTGATAGGCGAGGACCCTTCACGTTGACTCAGATGAGAGCAGCATGGAGGAGTTTGAAGGCAGAACTGAGCCCCAAGTGTCTAAACCAAACATTCCAGCTAGGTTGCCACAGAGGAAGCAAAATCCTCCTTCCCTGTGCTGATTAACAGGAGGCTTTTCGCTTTGGGGGTGCTTCCAATTGACTAGGCTTTTGTCTACAGTGGTCATTTGCCCCACCTGTGCCCTCTCACCGGCATCACTGCACAGATGCAAACACTTCACATGGATAGGCAAAGCCACTATTTGGACCAATGGAGCTTACCCCTGCTGGAAACAGGGGTAAACTGCACCATTGCAAAGGACTGCAAAATCTGCCGCAGATTACCCTATCAACACTAGGCGTATGCAACCTCGAGGACTGGCCATTGATGGCTGAAATTGGGGCAAATCCCCAAGGCCGAAGAGAACACGGGATCAAATATTATGAGATCCATGATCTTTTTTTTCTTCAGAACCACAGTACTCCTATCTTGTGACTATGCTGTCACCTGTGTGCAAGGAATGTGATCGTGATTGTCAGAGTGGAGTGGGAAGGCTCCTTGTACATCCACTCAGGGACAGGCACAATCTGTTCCATAGTTTCTCCTATTGCTGTCCCCTTAAAGGAATGGAATTGCCTGCCACAGTATAGCATTATGTGCATGCACGGTGGGTTTTATACCTTTCCCTTTACCATTCGGTATGGGCCACTATCGGAGAGCATTAGACTAGGTGGAACATGGACTGAGTCTGGCGCAGTTACTCTTATGTCCTATAACAAAGTCAAATAAATCCTGAAGGAAAACAAGTTATTAGAATTAGGAGGCCTGGAGATAAGGGAGGATGGAAGCAAAAGACAGAGATAGACATTTTCAAATGTGAGGGGGAGGCTATAGATTTATGACTGGCAGTGGTGGCTACATCTCTTCCATTCATAGAGGCACAGGAGTTTCTGCAGAGAAAGCAGCCTCAAGGGGAGGAAAGACTTGGTCAGAAGTGAAGTGCCAGATCTGTGTGGCCTGGTGGGAATAGTCTAGAGCAGATGAAGGAGATCATAGATGATGTGTTGGGTTTGCATATTTTGATGGAGTAACTTTTGAGAGGAAGAAGCACGGCAGCGTGGCCTCGGGCAATGGAAAGAGCCACCTTCCAGGATTTTGATGGCATAAACATGAGAAGCAATTGCTCATGTATCTGGTGTCAGTACAGCAAAAGACAAAGTGCAAGTGTAACGCCAACAGACCCCAGTCTGTCGGTGAGCAGGATCAAACCTGGGATCTCTGGAGTTTAGAGCATGGGCCTCTACCGCATGAGCTAAAAGCCAGCTGCCTGGTAGCTAAGGCTGTGGAGCAGACTCATTTTCTCTCTCTAAGTGGTCTCAGTGCCACTAGATGGGACAGAACACTTCACCCAGAAGGTGTGTGAGTAACACAAGGAAATGAGAATGGTTTGTCTGGCTGTAATTCAGATGGAAAGTACTCACCATCAGATTAGCCCTGATGGCAGTGGAGTGGAATAGCAGAGTGGCTGTTTTTCCTGGAGGAATATAGAGTCCAGTACTTCTCCACACCACCATGCCTGTAAGAAATCACAGCAGCTGACATGACAGAAACACAGGTAGATCATATGATAGGGGTCATGACCTTCAGAGTTAAGGATGAATAACAGTTTCCCTTCAGATTTACGGATTTTGCATGCGCTTATTTTTCTGAAGCTTTTACTTTGGGTGGGTGAAACTTTCCAAGCGTGGACTATGGCTGAAGTTGAATTTTTCTGATACGTTTGAGCAAAAACCCTTTTGCCTCTTTTGAGTTATGAGAGAATGAAAACTGTACATGGGATCTTCAAATTACACCCTCAACACCCGTGCGACCCTGTTGCCTCCAGATTTGGTTTGCACAGATGTAACTAATGGCATAATTTGCAGACCAGGTGGCCCTGCAGTTAGAACTGAAATAACAAATCTGTCTGTGATGCAGGAGGCAGAAAAGAGTCCAGGCCTAAATCTTCAAAAGTGACTAGTGATTTGGGATGCCTCAGTGCCCAACCTGAGACAGCTTAACCAGGCCTTATGTCCCTAGAGCAGGTGCTGAGCATGCCAGCCAGAGCACCCAACTTCATCCAGTGCGGATCGGCAGAGGCAATCTGATGAAGTAAAAACAAAGGAAGATGTGTCCTACCTTCATTTCTTCCATCAATCTGAACAGTCACAGGATGGGCCAGGGGAGTTTCTAGAGGATTTTGACTCAGGGGAGGTGCTTATTTTTGGAATTCAGGGAAGATATCGTAGTGCTCTGCAGCTAAGTGGATTAAAACTGCTTCCTCAGACTTGCCTTTGATGGGGTTTTCTGCACTGACATGGGGGACTCCATTAGCCAGGACCAGCTCAGCCGGCTCCTTCTGAATGGAGAAGAAAGGTGGAGAGTCCTGAGCTGGGATCTTTATGAATGCTGTCAAATCCTCACCCAGCTTCTTTATCTATGAAGAAGATGGGGTTTTAGAGGCTCTTTTTTCTTAAGGTATTGCTGAAATTGAAAGAGTGCCCAGCGAAAGTGGTAATGGGAGGAAGCACCTTCAAAGCATACAGCTGGGTATTTCAATACCACAAGGATTTTCTCCGGGATTGCAATTCCAGACTTGTTCAATATTTGGTTGCTGGGATACTCAGCAATGGCATGATGGCCAGTATTGCCTGTAGCCCATGACCAGGCCTGTCCCCTGATCAGCAGTCTACCTCCTTCTGCAACAAACTCCTGCATCTTTTCTGCCCCTCTGTCACTATAGGCTGTGCAGCAATACACACACAGGTTGTCCTTCTGGTCTGCTAGCTCACACAAGATCTTCTCCTGACTTAGCAGAGGGCAAAGGTTTTGCCTGTTGTTTCCAAGGCCAACTTTCCCTCCCTTTCCTGCATCCAGCCAGTGGATAGCACTGAGGATAAAAGTTTTCATTGCTGGTGCATAGAGCTGTTTTTCATGGTTGGCTACCACAACACGACCCCTTCCATAGTGAGCTGCTGCAAGAAATGACTGGTGGGAGTCATCTAATCTGACAGGGAATGCTAAAGACCCATGGATCAGCAGGTGAGAGGGGACATTGCTTTCTTCCACCTTTAATTCAGTCACTCCTTTCAGAAGACTCTCTAAATCATTTTTACTATTTAATCCATGCCTGGAAAAACCAGAGACATCCTTGTCATCGAGAGTGATTTATAATCAAATAATAATACCTAGCTAGTATCTAGCTCTTTCCATCAGTAGATCTCAAAGCACTTCACAAAGAAACTCAATGTCATTATCCCCATTTTACAGATGGGGAAACTGAGGCACAGAGAGGGGAAGTGACTTCTCGAAGATCTCCCAGCAACAGAGCTGGGAATAGAATCAAGGTCTTCTGAGCCTTAGTCAGGGATCTATCCACTAGGCAACACTGCCTCTCCTTTGCCTCTTCCTAAAGGATGGAAGTGATACTCAGTCGTGTATTTCTTTGTCTGATGTATAATTAACTTCTATGATTCACTGTTTCAGGATATAATTGAGACAAATACCTTGATCTCTTTTTAAAACATTTGAATATTACCCTAGCTAGCATTAATAATAGGAACAGCATCTGCAGTGATATTAGCAAGGTTAAAATGATGAGGGTTATCAACTGCCATGATGCATAGTATAAACTGACCACTAGCTGGTATCAGGAAGGAAATTCTCACATACACAGGCAAGGATATCACTGCACAACTATGTGACTTATTTCCTATTCCATCATACTCTGAAGCATGTGCTTTAATCCACAGTGTGTCTGGCTATCCATCTTATTTATACATCTAGATTTTTATAAAGTCTCCCATCACCATGGTATCTGAGTAGCTTCCATAAAAAGACAGCGTCATTAGAGGCCAAGCACCGAATGAGCATGGATACCCTGTTAACCCCATAGATGATCCCTTCAGCTGTGATGTGGAGCACACTGGTGAAAGGTGCTGTTTGAGAGAACCTTGTACTACTGCTGTGTGGGCTCCACAACAAGCAACACTCCTCGGCTGTACGTTCACTTGAAGCATGGTTTTGCCCTGAAAAGTGACTGCAAAAATAGCACCTTTTTACTCAGCAAATCTGCTCCTGGAGCATAATCAGAGACCAGTCTGCTTATTGTAATGACACCACTCTTAACTCCTGTTCACCCTACTGAGGCAACACAGCTCCATAAGAGGGAGCAGGAGTCTCTTCCTCCTTGTGACTCATGAGCAGAGTCACTAGCTTCTGTAAGCTCCAACAGCAGGGTCAAATTCCACCCTCATGTACACGTGTGTCCTCCGTACTGACTACAGCTGGGCTCCACAGCATCACTGAAGGTAGAATTTACCTGTGGACTCTTGATTACTGCTGATGATGGGTGAGAAGGAAAAAGCCCCGCTTGACTTTCAGATCCCAGGCTGAGTGTGTGAGGCAGTTGTTTTACCTGTAAAGTGATCAAGCACCTTTGCTCTGGATTCACTAAGGGTCAATAAAGATGGGGCTCAGTGGTTTGAGCATTGGCTTCCTAAACCCAGGGTTGTGAGTTCAATCCTTGAGGGGGCCATTTAGGAAGCTGGGCCAAAAATTGGGGTTTGGTTCTGCTTTGAGCAGGGGGTTGGACTAGATGACCTCCTGAGGTCCCTTCCAACCAGTGGTGAGCTGGAATTGGTTGTTAAATTTAGAAGCCTTTTTAGATCTGGTTGTCCCTCGTGGGACAACCGGTTCTAAAAGGGCTTCTAAATTTAACAACCCGCCAAAAGTGGAACCTTAGGCGCCGACCCCGTGGGTGCTCTGGGGCTGGAGCACCCACAGGGAAAATTTGGTGGGTGCAGAGCACCCACCGGCAGCTCCCCTCGTCCCTGTCCCAAGCTTGCCTCCGCCCCGAGTTATGCTTCGCCCCGCTTTGCTTCTCCGCCCCCGGTTTCCCGTGAATCAGCTATTCGCGCAGAAAGCCGGGGTGGGCTGAGAAGCAAGCGGCGGCTTTGCACTCAGGCCCAAGGAGGCAGAGAGGAGGTGAGCTGGGGCGGGGGGGTGCAAGGAGGGCCATCCATGCCGCAGCAGGTAACCCGGTGGGGGGGGGGGGCACAGGGGAACCACTCCCTGCCCCAGCTCACCTCCACCTCTCTGGGCCTGAGCACGAAGCCACCACTTGCTTCCCTGCCCTCCCTGGCTTCCCGCGCGAACAGCTGATTCGTGGGGGGGGGCGCAGAGAAGCAGAGCGGGTTGGTGCGTTCAGGGGAGGAGGCAGAGGCAGAGCAGAGGTGAGTTGGGGTCGGGCGTGGGGCAGGGAGCTGCCGGTGGGTGCTCTGCACCCACCAAATTTTCCCTGTGGGTGGTCCAGCCCCGGAGCACCCACGGAGTAGGTGCCTAAGGCACCACTATTGATGTGATCAATGGGGGGAGCGGCCACTCCCCCTGATCCCCCCCCAGCTACGCCATCCCACCCCTAGGAGCCAGAGAGACCTGCCGGATGTTTCCTGGTAAGCACCGCTGGGACTCCCCACCTCGTCCCTCGACAGGTCCCTCTGGCTCTTAGGGGCGGGGTGGGCACCCACTACTGTGGCCCTCGAGATCCTCCTGCCTGGTTCGAGGGGCAGTCTGGGGACAGGGGAGGGGGGTGGATGGGGCAGGGGTCCTGGGGGGGGCCACAGCCCCCTCGTAGGGTGAGGAGGGAACCAGTTATTAAGATTTTGGCAGCTCATCACTGCTTCCAACCCTGATATTCTATGTGGTGGAGTTTCCACCTATTATCTTATGTGATGGGACACGGCATGGGGAAGAGAAGGGGGACAAGGAAATGCATGTAGCTGAAAGGAATCCATGTCCCAAGCTGGCCCATAGCCAGCCATGCAAAGGTGTATGTGTGTGTGGTTCAATCCTGCCTGCCGACGAGCGGGATCTGTTGGCGTTACAAATGGGGGCTTGTCTGGGATTTCAGCTGGAAAGTCTCTGAAGCTCAGGACACGCTTCCTCAGCTAGGGGAAGTAGGTACCCCACACACTTCCTGGGTATGGTGTTCTGTCCCATCTAGTGGCACCGAGACCACTTAGAGAGATTAATGAGTTTGCTCTACAGCCTTAGCTAACAGCCAGTTGGCTTGAGGCTCATGCACTAAACTTCAGAGGTCCCAGGGTGAATCCCACCTGCTGACAAGTGGGGTCTGTCAGTGTTACATGTGTGTGCACATGTGCATTCGTGTATGTGCCTAGAGAGTGGATCTGTGATGTCAGGGAGCAAAAGGGTTGTCCCCAACTTCCACGTTACAAAGCATCAGGAAGGGGAGGGAATAGATAGGGCCATTCTGTTCCCCTTGGCTTGGGGAGGGAACTCTGGTGGCAGGATCTCCCTTTTCTCCTGCAGGGGCTGGATGTAGGATGCTAAATGCCCAAAGGGCAGGGTCTGAAAACAAAAGATACATTTGCATAATCAGCAGAATGATTTAGGGTCAGAGTCTGCCTCCCTTATGTTTAGTAGTACCTTAGTATGTAGGCAAACAGATACCACCTGAAAAAAACCCACTATTACTTTTAATCAAAGCATCTGAAAGGCAGGGCTAGAGGACTCAGGAGACTGGCACTCCATATTGGGCATTAGCTCACCTCTCACTTTAGTATCTGAGAAATTAATGGGTTTTAAAGAAACACACGGATGCTCAGTGATGGTTATTTCTCTTTTTAAATAGTGAGAAGGTGCAAGATGCTGCAGTAAGGGAGACAAATAAATACCTACAGAGCTAGATTTTGATAGGAAGTTTTTCCTCTCTAGGCCATGAGTTCAAATCCAGCTCATATTGGTGGCAAGGGAAAGGTATTTCCATCTGATATTTGTTCATTGTGACCTTTGTGAAATGAAGAGTTGGTCTAAATCCATTTCATAGTGGGACAAGGGTGCATATCCCCAAAACAGACATCACAGGTGGCCTCTTGTGGGGAGTCTCAGCAGAGACTGCATGTGCCATGGAGTCTGATCTCCCAGCTCACTCCTAGAGTTGGTCCCTTGAGAACATGGGCTTGAAGCTCAGTACTAAAAGCAGGTGATAGATTGTAGCTGCTCTAATGGACAGGGCTCTGGCCTTGGGAGATGTGGGCTCTGTTGGTGAGCACTGAATTATTTATTACTATTAATAAAATGATAAAGATGACCTCAATTGCATTGCATAATGCATCCCTGCGCAGAAGGGAAAACCAAAGAAAAGATGAACCATAACAAAGACCAGTAAATCCCTCATTAATGCTGCATACAAATCTTCATCTGTTTGCTTGCTTGGGTCAGACTGAAGGAGCTGCTGCTCTTTGCTTCCCTAAACGTAGAACAGACAGAAAATGAAACCATGAAGGGCAGAGCAGATAACATCCCACGCTGCACTGTTAAGCACTACCACAAGTTCTGATTCTGTAATGTAACCAGATGTGGGATAGACAGTGTGTTTGTTATGGCAGCGGAGCAATCTCTCAATATAACAAGCAATAAGAAAACCAAAGGTGCTTAAAGTTAATGGGTGCAGAAAAGGCCATGTACACAAAAAGAGAATTGTATGTGCACAGGGACACCAGTATGTGCATGCCTCTGTTGGAATTTGGCCTGAAATACAGAAAGACCATTAATGGCTGCAAGCTCTCATGCTTCATCAGAAAGATGGTGTCTCCCAGGAACCAGAATAATAAATTTCTTCAATAGCTGGAATGTTTCTGAATGTTCATTGGAAAAATATGGATGACAAGTGGAGCAATAGTCAAAGAAACTCAAAACCTCCAAATCTAAGATTTCACATGGCATTTTAATTTAATGAAACTGGTTCAATTGAATAAGAAACCTTCTGAGTTTTTTGGGAAAGCAGGGGGTTTGGTCAAAACAGGACAGATTGGAGTGAAAATGGTTCCATCTTCCCTTAAAAATGGTCTTTGTTTTGATCAGAAATGTCCAGATTTACAAATTAAAAATTCATAGCTTAATTTAGACAAAGGCCCACCTTTTCACATCAAATCACAAAATTAAAAAAATTCATATGCTTTCAAGTAAAAAAACCTACAAGTTCACAACATTTTTGTGAAAAAGTGTGGGGGATAAAAAATTATTTTCAGAGTCCTGAGTATTTAGAGAGCGCATTGCATTTACCATCACAGTATTAAAGGCTAGAATTCTCCCACTGCCAGATTATCTTTTAAGGCAACTATACCTGAACCTAGGACCCCAACATGTCCTGAAGCCCAGACTATCACTGAACCCAATCACTGGCAATGGCCACATTGTCTCTGCCCCAGTCTCAGTGGCCTCCCCCTCCCACCCTCCCCATCCAACAGCAGCAGATGTACTAGGACATTAGTTACTTTTCATACTACAAGTGCATATGAGTTTTGTGCAGAATATATCATGCTTACAGAGCATTAATGTCATGCCCAGGTGCCAGGAGTCCAGCTCAATGGTTAGAACCAGGCTGAGGTAGCCAGAAACAAGAGCCAACACCAAGGCCCAGAGTCAGAAACCAGGAGTAAGGCAGGAGCAGGACAGGAACAAAGCCAGAACTGAAGCAGGGCAGGGACAAGCACAGTCACAGCTGCAGGCTAAAGCACTGAGCAGCCAATAACCTGCTGTTGCTGAACTTGAAAGCTGGCCTGCTGGCTACCACAACCCAGCTAAACTCATGAATCTGCCCAGAGGCTGGGCTGGCTAGTCCTCAGGCTCAGCTAAAGGTGTTCAATTCTGACAAAAAGAGAAGAGAGGGACTGATGAGGACAGGAAGTGGACTTGACTTTAGCAGACTCTATACTCTCACCAGGTGTACCAGTGTAATACACCACTCTGACTGACAGAGAGATCTGAACCCCAGAACTATAGTTCTAAACATACAAGCATTTACTGCTTGAGTTAAAAAAAACAAGCCCCCCTCATGGGCAGCTGCTCCAGGTAGCACTATGTGGGAACCGGAATTCCCATCCCATGGAAAATTTCACAGCTGCAAACACTCTCCAGTAATTAGGCACCTAAGCCAGATCAGCCCTTTCTCAAGAAAATCCAAAAAGGGAGCATCCCCTGTAAACCAACAGTCCATTGGTTAGAGAGCTCACGTGGGCGATGGGACACCTGGGCTTACGTCCCTGTATTGAATCAGGAAGAGTGAGGATTTGAACATGGATCTCTAAAATCCTAAATGAGTGTGCTAACACATTGGGCTATGGGAATACAGGGGGGCAACTCTTCCACTGGCAATCTTTTGGGGTGGGGATTAGGCATGTTCTGAGCCAGAAGTGAAAGTAAACTGGTACGGCAGGGCTGCTGAGGGGGGGAAAAAGGGGCAGCTTCCCCAAGGCCCTAAGGCAACACCTTCTGTTTGACACCATCTAATCACTCAGCAATTCTCCATGGGCCAGTTCTCAGCATTAGCCTTTGAATGACTGCACTTTAACAGGTTTCAGAGTAGCAGCCGTGTTAGTCTGTATTCGCAAAAAGAAAAGGAGTACTTGTGGCACCTTAGAGACTAACAAATTTATTAGAGCATAAGCTTTCGTGAGCTACAGCTCACTTCATCGGATGCATTTGGTGGAAAAAACAGAGGAGAGATTTATATACACACACACAGAGAACATGAAACAATGGGTTTATCATACACACTGTAAGGAGAGTGATCACTTAAAATAAGCCATCACCCACAGCAGGGGGGGGAAGGAGGAAAACCTTCCATGGTGACAAGCAGGTAGGCTAATTCCAGCAGTTAACAAGAATATCAGAGGAACAGTGGGGGGTGGGGTGGGGGGGAGAAATACCATGGGGAAATAGTTTTACTTTGTGTAATGACTCATCCATTCCCAGTCTCTATTCAAGCCTAAGTTAATTGTATCCAGTTTGCAAAATAACAGTTGTTGTAGCCGTGTTGATCTCAGGAGATGAGAGAGACAAGGTGGGTGAGGTAATATCTTTTACTGGATCAACTTGTGTTGGTGAGAGAGACAAGCTTTTGAGCTTACACAGAGCTCTTCTTCAGGTGGGGATGTAGGCACAGTGCTGGGGTCAGAGTGCCATACCAGAGCTGCAAAAGTAAACAGACACTCAGTGCCTACTTGTCTGCTGGCTGTCAGTGTCCAGGTGGTGAGCCATAGCAGCAGAGCATTTAAGGTACTCAGGGTTACAAAGCAGGAGGTGCCACAATCCCTCGCTGATCTGGATTGCACCTCAAAATGTGACATTGGCGTAGTCGAACCAGGACTGACACACAGCCTGCTATTTTAACTGAGGTTTATACCTCAAGCTCTGGTAAAACACCTGTCAGGGATTTACAAGTGTGGAGGCTGGGAACAGTCCAAAGAAAGGTTATGGTTTTATTATTTTCTGTTTGTTTATTTTGGGAAGGAGATAGAGTAAAGGAAAGTGTAAGGAGGAGTAAACAGCAAAAGGAGTGAATGAAGGAGAGGGCTGGACACTTCAGGGCAGGTGGCTTTGGGGAAATTTGGGACTGGGAGTGTGCTGGGGTCACCTTTGCATGTAGTAACCAAGGCTGGTGGAAACCAGAGTGGGGGCTGTTGTGTTGCAGGAACAGCGCACTGAACCAGGGCTGCACAGCGTAAAGACACAAAGGATTCTGCATGCTTGTCTTCTGGTTGTTGGCCTCCAGGCTGTGAGCCCCACGTCATTGCCATCCCAGTCCAACTGTACTAATCAAGGGCAGAAAAAGGAAGCAATTAACTTGCTACTGAGGCTGGTATTAAAAAACTGTGTAAATCAATGGGATCTCATATGACTACTCACACTGTGGACTTTTAAATGTCCTCTCAGATTAGGACAAAGTAGGCCCTGGTCAAAAAGCATGGGTGGGGATTCCTGGTGCTCACTGAAGCATATCACATTAAAACACAGGAGGGGAGAGAACAATAACTTCAGATTATGGCCCCAGTCCAGCAAAGCACAACCCTAACTTCAAGCACATGACCTCAAATCCCACTGAGGTCTCTTTGTGTTATTTTCCTGTCCTCACTGGGGTTTGCACTTAGCCCACTGTTTACTCCCCACTCCAGATAATTAATGAAGGCTAGACCTAATAATGTACCCTATGGTGCTCTGCTACACACTCTTCCAAACTCAGGGCCTGATCCAAAGCCCAGTGAAGTCAAGGGGAGTCCTTCTATTGACTTCAGGAGGAATTCAGTCAGGCCCACAATAGTTTGTCATTTATCATTACCTTTTTCTTGTTTAGCGTTCAATCCTTCAGCTGGGTTTAAATCTACACAAACCAATATTTATATCCGAAACAATCTGGATTCCTTTAGAGAATGAGATTTCATGAGACGCCATCAAAAGCTTTCCTAAAATCCATAATCAGGACATCTAGCACATTCCCTTCCTCCACTCACTTTGTAATTCTGTCACAAAATGCAAAAACTAGTTTTTTGGGCAAGATCTGTTCATTGTAAATCCATGCTCCCTCCTGAGGCTTAATAACAAGGCATTGAGGGTTATATTCACAAAGGGAACTTTGGTGTTGCAACACCTAACTCCTAGGCAACATGTCACCCAGTGGAATTCGCAGCCCAAATGTGGAGTTAGGCACGTAAGAAACTTTGTGAATCTGCTCTTGTGGCTCCCCATGCATTAAATGGAGAGAGAGAGGCACCTAAGAAAGGGATTCACAGAGCCAGCAAGCTACATTAGCCAATAGGAAATGCTGAGGCCTAAACTCCACCCCTCAAAGGTAGTTAGATTCACAGCCATGAACCCTCTCCAGTTAAGGAGTTAAGTGCCTAAACCAGGTCAACCCAGTCTTGCCAAAAAGAGAGAGAGAAACAGCCCAGGTCAAATCTTTTTGGAGGCTGGAGAGCTGGGTACGAGCCCTTGCAGCAAACTAGGCAGCATGGGGATTTGAACATGGGGATCGCATATCCCAGGCAAATGCCCACCACTGGGGACACACTCTCTCCTGCTTTGTGAAGCCCACCCAGGCTTAAGCTTGAACAAGGGCACTGAGCAACTTGGTAGCATCAGGAGGAATCAATTTTGTTCATACTGTCAGAAACATAGGTACCAACAGAGTTAGGTGGCTGCTAAGCAGGGGCTTTGAGGATCTCACCTAACGTGGAACTTAGGTGCCCAAGTCTCTTTGTGGATCTAGCCCTGAGTGCCTTTGCAAATTTTCTTTAATTGTTTTGTTTTTAATTGTTTGTCATTCATATTTTAAAAAATACAGTAGTTACAGAAAATGTTCTCTTGCCATCAATATTATGTTGTCATATGTGTGTGTGTGGTGCAGGGGAGATGTGTACATAAAAACATACAAAATTGCTAAAAAAATGTTACTGAGGTGGCAAAGTCAAGCACTCCAAAGATAGCAAAAGCCAGATTTATTGGTGCATCTGTCCTGTCCTGAATGAGGTCAGAGTCCTGTGGAAAAAATTGCATCTGATCATGTAATTAAAGACAGTGTCACAATGCATGTGAACAAGAGGGCTGAAATTAAGGTTGACATTCCCTGTAAAAAATAATATAACTTTGATTAAGAAATCCTAGATTTAGAACCTAAATAATGCCTGACAATGCCCCTTTATCACTGTGGATAAATCAGTAAAAAAAAAAAACAACCCAGACCCATAATACAGATTTTATTTTGTGTTCTCTAATACTTAATATTCTCCAGTTCCCATATAACTATCTTCTTTCTGTTTACCTTGAATGCAATAAAAACAATATAAAGAAGTAACACATACACAGAGAGCAGTGACTCTGACTATCTGACTGAAAGGGAGAGACTGAGTTTAATAAAACAACAAAGAGGAAATAAAAGGGGAAAACTCCTGAAAAGTTAAATACAAATTGCTGATGTTAACTACAGTAAGCACAAGGAAAGGGAATGAGAATTAATTATACGAAACTGTGACAAGAAGAGAGGAGTGCAAGGGAATAAGAAAGAAGTGGCATGCTTCAAGACTCGCTGCCTCTGAATTGTTTCAGCTCTGCGAATCCCATTCAAGTCTATTTCACAGGCTCTATTGGAATCTTTCCATTGACTTTGGTAGGCCCTGAGTTACTGCTGTTCTAAACACCAATGTCTTGGTTCAAACACGCAGCAGTGAACGGCTCAGAGGGCAACCTTGAAAAAATCTCTTTGGGTCTAATTAAAAGGCTGGTCATTGAAAGTGATGCTGTAACTTGTAAACAGTAAATGCCGGAGGCCCTTATTTAAAGTTGCTGGTGATAAGATTTTACAAGAGGTGCACCTATTAGGAAATCCCACCGCTTCCCCCTCACCCACACCTGTTTCCATCCAGAGAGACTACAAAGAGGAGGAGAATCTCTCCTGACTTTTGCCCTGGAGAAAAACTGACTGTGACCCTAAATTAATATCCAGTAGCATTCTTTCTTTCTCAAAATACCATGCAAAGAAATTCCATTTCCTCGAGGAAATAATTCCCTCTCATTGTCCAGTGCCTAACCTCCTCCTTATCCAAATCAGGCCTCTGTCCTCTCTAGTCCAGCCGTCTGCGACACAGGATTAAATCACTGATTCATCTAGCTTGTTATCCCATTTCCTGCACTCCAGAAAGGACCACAGGACCATCTAGTATCCCATTTCCCTGTCAGATAGGGTCAGACCATAGCTCACTCTCATTAAATATCCTAACTACGGCCACAGCCACTTCCACAATGCACCTGTTCAGTCATCTAATTACAACACTTTCATTCCTTTACGCTCTGCTGCCACTGGGTGGCCATTTCATCCCTATTGTGTATTATTTATTGCTCATTATTTATATTATCAGAGCATGTAGGCCCCTTAGTCCATAGCACTAGTCAAGGACCAAAACCTCATTGTGCTAGGAGCTGTACAAACACAGACAAAAAAAAGATAGCCTTAGAGTGTAAGCTCTCGACCGCGGTAAGTTGACCTACGCTACGCAACTCCAGCTACATGAATGACATAGCTGGAGTCGACATACCTTAGGTTGAGTTACCACAAGGTCTACACCGTGGGCGGGGGGGGTTGATGGGAGAAAATCTCCTGTCGACTTACCTAACTCTTCTTGTCGGGGGTAAAGTACAGGGGTCAACTGAAGAGAGGTCTACAGTCAATTTGGCGGGTCTTTACTAGACCTGCTAAATCGACTGCCTGTGGATCGATCTCAGAGCGTCGATTCCCACTGTAGTATAGACCTGCCCCAAGTATGAGACAAGAGACAACAGATGGGCATAGACAAGCTGATGGGAGAGTACTAGGCAACAGTGAAACAGCATTGGTCAGTATGATAGTGTGTGATCTCAGCACAGCACAACAGCCTAGCCATTGGCAAGTTTTGTGTAGGTATCATGGCAAAAGAGAGGTTTAAGGAGGGTTTTGAAGGAGGAGGAGGAGGTAGCTCTGTGGATGTTTATGGAGAGTTCCTCCCAACCATGAGGGGCAGCATGGGAAAAAGCACAAAGGTGCTTGATTGAAAATTTAACAAGGGGACGAGGGAGGCTGGAATCATGGGCCAATCAAAGATGGGAGTCAACATTTCGATAGCGAATGAGAGATGATAGGTAGGGTGGGGCTAGGCCAGGAAGGCCTTGAAAATAAAGAACAGAGGCTTCTGTTTGATGTGATAGAGAGGGATGCAAAGAGAAGATGACACGGTCAAACTGACAGGCTAGGGATGAAATTCCCCCCTAGGCAGAGGGTCAGCACAAGCCCTATGCACTATGTAAGTTCTCAAGGTTTACATGAAATTTGGATGTCACATAGACCTTTGCTGACCCTCTGCGTGAGGGGAGGGAGGGGATTTCACGCAGAGAGCAACAAGCTATGGAATTCAGGGCAAAGATAGGGAAATAGTAAGTCCATATCCCACTGTCCAGTGAAGAATAGAGGTTGTGGATATAAAATCGGAATCAGTGTGTTGGCATGATCATAGAAATGTCAGGCTGGAAGGGACCTTGAGATATCATCTAGAACAGCCCCCTGCACTGAGGCACCATTAAGTATACCTGCTAGACCAATGCAAACTCTGGTACAGCTTAAAGAAAGGTAAGTGGCTGTTGGATTAGTTTTGAAGACGAAGTGCCCAGACTTTATTTCTTCCCAGGTCCGTGTAGCTTCATTGGGTTCTCCTCCCAGTTTGGTAGAGAAGCCAGTTTCAAGGAGACTTCATCCTTGATGGGCCAGCCCCAGGCCAGAAAGAAAGGAGCCAGATTCTTGTTCACCTGCCGAGAGAACTTCTCTGCCCACAGGTTCATCTTGGAGGGGTTGTCCTTGGGGACATTGGGCATTTTCTGGTAGTCAGAGAAGAGGAGGATGAAGGGTTCCCAGCCAAAGCCCTCCTGCAGCTGAGGGGCAAGGAGGAGAAGTGTTAAAAACACAATATAGGTCCCCGAGTATAACATGAGAGCCTGTGCTTGATCCCACCTCAGGCAAAGCCTCATGATGCAATCAGGAACAGTAATGACAACCTCTTGAATATGGAGACGGAACCCTTCACTGATCTAAATTTAACCTTTGTGCCTCTCACTTCACAGGCATTCATTGTTCCCTAGTGGAAGACATTCTCATTTTAAAATGTTACCTGCAGATACATTAGACGGGAAAAACCTATGAAGGTGACAAACCCTCATGGTTCCGGGCATAAGACAACGTGCCTAAGGACAGGAAGAAACATCTCCCATATGCACACAATTACATAATAGCTCAGAGACCCAAGCTGCAGTGCTAGCAGCAGCAGCCTGGCTTCACAGCCCCAGGAACATCCCTGCAGTCTGGCAGCTGCTAATATGTGCAGCGGAAGGTAATTTGCACTGAGGGAAGGAGAGGACTGTCAAGAGAGGAAGGTGGTATAAAGGCTGGGTGGAGGGGGAATGGGGGATGGGGGAGGGGAGATTGTAGGTGGGGCATACTTTGGCCTGGAACAGGATTTCGGGGGGTTGTTATCAAAAATAAAAATAATTGAGGAATTAGTTCAAAGCAAAAGGGAGCTGGGCATGGGCTGGGGATTAGGGTTAACGATCAAGGTTAGGTTAAATTAGAGGTGACACTGGGGGATCATACAGAAAGCATGTCATATCCTCTTCTCTTCTCCTTGGCCCATGTCAGGTCTATTTGGGCCCCAATGACCTTACAATCTAGACGCGTCTTATATGTATGTAAGGCATCTCCAGGGCACTATACAAACACTACTAAATGATGGAGGAGGAGAGGGGGGATTTACACCATCCTCTGCAGCATCTGGTGAGGCCACTGTCAGAGACAGGACACTCAACTGGTTGGCCCTCAGCCCTGATCAGTACGGCAATTCCTATGTTTCCAGACTGGGAGCGCTATGCATAGGCCCTGGCTTATTCTCCTCCTCCACTGAGAGGCAAGAAGAGCCTCAGGGGCTCTGCGGACTGATGGCAGGAACAACGCTGGCTTGTTTTCCCTGCCCAGCTCGGGAGGGCTTGCCAGCACTGCTGCCCCTCAGTACAACCAATGGCTACTTGAGGGATGGTGGGGAAGAAGGGGAAGGCAGCTGTACTACAGCTCCCCCTCTCTTATCTGCAGTACTTACCTGGCCCCCACTACCCTAGTAACTGAAGTACCTCACAATTGTTATGTCTGTATATCTCCTCACTGTACTCTGTGAGGGAGGACAGCGGTATTATCCCCGTTTCATGGATGCCACAGAGAAACTAGGGCCCAGATTCTCAAAGGTATTTAGGCACTAACCACCTATTGAGTTAACGTGCAAAGAACCAGAGCAACAGCTCCTGTTTTCCTGCCCAGGAGAGAGATGGGCTTCGCCACCAAAGCAAAGGAGCCAATGCCATCTGCAAAAGTCCTGCAGCAGAGAGAGGGCCTGGAGAAACACTATGGCAGATTGAACCGTCCATATGCCTGCTGGGTGCTTTATAGACCTAGGACAAGTCCAGCTCCTGAGCAGATGTTTGTGTGGGCTGAAGACTCCAGCCTGAGGACGTTTATCTCTCAAAGAGATCACTGAGTGCAATGAAAACACTCCATCTCCAATCCCACCTCTCCCATAGTTACCTGCAAGTACGTCTCCAGCGCAGTCCACACACTCCAGTCCTTCAGCTGAGCCCCTTTCTCCAGATAACCTGTGACCCTCTGCTTCCGACTCTCCGGCTGGAGGGCCTGGTGGGCTCTGTCCCTGGGGATCCCCAGCACCTTCTCATGCACATAGACAGACCACAGGTTGCAGGTGGCCTCAGTAGTGTGAGGGGGGAATTCCCAGCCTGCTCGCTGCTGGTTGTGTCCCAGCTCGTGGATTGGGCCCCACAGGCCGGTGGCTTGCATGTGTTCCACATTCACCATCTCCTTCACTGAATCCAGGTGGCCCATGATGGGGTAGCCAGCATGCATCCAGCCTAGAGGGAAGATATGGGGAGTGCTCACCCCAACACCAAACTCTCAGACATTCTTATGGCGCATTTGATCACTATGGAAGCTGTTTTACTAAACTATGACTAAGTAAGTCCTGCCCATTTCCATAGGGCCTTTCCTCTAGTTGAGGAATAAGGCCCTCAGTGCCTTAGTTATCTGAGCACCTCACCATCGCTAATGTTTTTATCCGCACCATACCCCTGTGAGGCAGGGCTGGGCTGTTATCCCCATTGTACAGATGGGAACCAAGGCACAAAAGGCTAAGAGTATGTTTGCACTGCAATACCGCCGCAGCTCGTGCAAGTGCCCCTGAGCTAGCTGTGATCTACCTACCGCAGGTACCGGCGCTGTGAGGCTGCACCACCCTGGGCTTCAGTGCGGGCTGCACAAGCCAGCCCTTCGCCCTGGATTATTACTCACACAGGTAACCACACTAATGTCTGTGCTTCCGCAGCTACACTGCTCCAGTACCTGAGCTAGGTAGATGAATGGCAGCTTGGGTAGGTCTGCATGAGCTGCAATCACACCCTGTGGATACAGTCTAAGTGACTTGCCTAAAGTCACACAGGAAGGCTGTGGCAGAGTAGGGAGACCCACGTTCAGTTCCCGAGTGCCCTGGAAAATGCATCTTCCTGAAGGGTCCCAAAGCACTTCACAAACCACATACACTATCTACATCTGCATTTCAAGAATCACTTCGCCTGTCATGCGGTGTCACCTCTCGGGAGGAGCACAGGAGCTGTTCAACAGCCACCAGCAACATTTTGCAAGAGCTCAAGAAAAAGAGGCAAAACATTAGTCCATTAGAAATCCCTGAGGAATTTTAAGTCGGCAGAATGTGATCACCCTAACTGGTAGCCGCCCAAGATAACAGAAGTTAACACTAAGGTTTACAACAAAATATTTCCATGTCACTTAACCAGGGGTCAGGAGTTTGAGCACAGACCTTGTGCTGACTCTCTGCATGGTGAAGAATTTCACCCAAAGTGCTGCTCTGAAAAGTGACAGTAAAAACTGCCTCCTGAGGCTCCATATTTCAAATCTAAGTGACTCTAGATCAGATGTGCTCTGTTTACAAGTAAAAACGTGCTCTGTTTTTTTCCAGATGCCAATATTGCAACTTGTTCTGACTCAGAGTCAAGCTGGGTTTGTTCCTTCTTTTCCATCATCACCAGCAATAAAAGTTCTACAGTTTAAATTCTTCCCTCAATGACCCCGCTGAACCTTATTTTCAGTAGCTTTGCACAGGTGTAACTACAAAGCCCTATCACTGAAATTTAATCAACAATTCTGTTGCTGAGACAGATGGAGGAACAGAATCCAGATTGCTCTCTCCAAGCTGTACTGTAGTAAAAGCTATGCAGTTGAGCAATAACATCAGCAGCTCTGACTCTGAACATGCCCAGGGAGCAGAACTGCCAGGTAAGAAGGGTTTGTATTTACACAATCACTTGTCAGAGTAGAGCTGCACTTTCATGCATCTGTGCAGTTTACAGAACTCTGCCTCAGCAGATCCAGGTTAAAGGACTAGAGACCAAAGTATCAACCCTGTGTTGCATTAGAGAAAATGAAGACTTTCTGGTTAGGAGTCAGCATTTGGTACTGCAGGCCCAGCATGCTGAAGAATCAGAGAGGGCAGTGCAGAACGGGGAAGAAAATTGGCAGCATGTGACCTCCAGAAGAAGAGAGAGAGGAAAACTCATGTAACCCCAATGCAGATAGAGGTAAGAAACCGTTTTCAGGCTCTCTGCACAGGTACTATGGTGGAGAATGGTTTGGAAGAGTCATCTGAGGGAAAGGATCCGAAGGAAACCCCATCGACCAGAAGGCATGGGATGCATTGTCCTAGGGATGCGGGTTCCACAACCAACACTCCCAAGAGGAGATGGGTGGTGGTGGTCAGGGACTCCCTCCTAAGGGGGTCGAAGTCATCTATCCGCCATCCAGACCAGGAAACTCGAGAAGTGTGCTGCTTGCCTGGAGCTAGAATTCAGGATGTGACGGAGTGTCTGCTGAGACCGATCAAGCCCTCGGATCAAGCTACCCCTTCCTACTTCTCCACGTGGGCACCAGTGATACTGCCAAGAATGACATTGAGCGGGTCACTGCAGACTATGTGGCTCAGGGAAGAAGGATAAAGGAGTTTGAGGCACAAGTTGAGTTCTCGTCCATCCTCCCTGGTGAAGGAAAAGGCTGAGATAGGGACCATCGAATTGTGGAAGTGAATGCATGGTTGTGTAGGTCGTGTCAGAAAGAGGACTTTGAATTCTTCAACCCTGGGATGTTGTTCCAGGAAGAAGGATTGCTAGGAAGAGATGGGATCCACCTAATGAAGAGAGGGAAGAGCATCTTTGCAGGCAGGCATGTTAACCTAGTGAGGAGGGCTTTAAACTAGGTTCTCTGGGGGATGGAGACCTAAGCCCTGAGGTAAGTGGGGAAGTGGGATACCGGGAGGAAACACAAGGAAGGTGCAACAAGGGAGGCCTCCTGATTCATACTGAGAAAGCAGGCAATCCATTAGTTATCTTAGGTGCCTGTACTTGAACACAAGAAGCCTGGGACACAAACAGAAAGAATTGGAAGTCCTGGCACAGTCAAAGAACTATGATGTGATTGGAATAACAGAGACTTGGTGGGGTAACTCACATGACTGGAGCACTGTCATGGATGGGTATAAGATGTTCAGGAAGGACAGGCAGGGGAGAAAAGGTGAAGGAGTTGCACTGTATGTAAGAGAGCAGTATGATTGCTCAGAGCTCCAGTAGGAAACTGGAAAAAAGCCTGTTGAGTCTTTGGGTTAAGTTTAGAGGCAAGATCAACAAGGGTGATATTGTGGTGGGCGTCTGCTATAGACCACCAGAACAGGAGGATGAGGTAACAGAAGTTTCCAGATCACAGGCCCTGGTTTTCATGTGGGACTTCAATCACCCTGACATCTGCTGAGAGAGCAATACAGCAGTGTACAGACAATCCAGAAAGTTTTTGGAGAATGTTGGGAACAACTTCCTGGTGCAAGTGCTGGAGGAACCAACTAAGGGCCATGCTCCACTTGCCTGCTGCTCACAAACAGGGAAGAATTGGTAGGGGAAGCAGAAGTAGGTTGCAACCTGGACAGCAATGACCATGAGATGCTCGAGTTCAGGATCCTGACAAAAGGAAGAAAGGAGAGCAGCAGAATATGGACCCTGGACTTCAGAAAAGAAGACTTTGACTCCCTCAGGGAACTGATGGGCAGGATCCCCTGGGAAGCTAATATGAGGGGGAAAGGAGTCCAGGAGAGCTGGCTGTATTTTAAAGCAACCTTATTGAGGGTGCAGGAACAAACCATCCCGATGTGCAGAAAGAATAGCAAATATGGCAGGCGGCCAGCTTGGCTTAACAGAGAAATCTTTGGTGAGCTTAAACACAAAAAGGAAGCTTACAAGAAGTGTAAACTTGGACAGATGACTAAGGAGGAGTATAAAAATATTGCTCCAGCATGCAGGGATGTAATCAGGAAGGCCAAAGCACAACTGGAGTTGCAGATAGCAAGGGATGTGAAGGGTAACAAGAAGGGTTTCTACGGGTATGTTAGCAACAAGAAGAAGGTCAGGGAAAGTGTGGGACCCTTACTGAATGGGAGAGGCAACCTAGTGACCGATGATATGGAAAAAGCTGACGTACTCAATGTTTTTTTTGCCTCAGTCTTCACAGACAAGGTCAGCTCCCAGACTGGTGCACTGGGCAGCACAGTATTGGGAGGAGGTGAGCAGCCCACAGTGGTGAAAGAACAGGTTAAGGACTATTTAGAAAAGCCGGACATGCATAAGTCCATGGGGCCGAGGGTGCTGAGAGAGTTGGCTGATGTGATTGCAGAGCCATTGGCCATTATCTATGAAAACTCCTGATGATTGGGGGAGGTCCAGACGATTGGAAAAAGGCAAATATAGAGCCCATCTTTAAAAAAGGGAAGAAGGAGAATCTGGGGAACTACAGACCAGTCAGCCTCACTTCAGTCCCCGGAAAAATCATGGAGGATGTCCTCAAGGAATCCATTTTGAAGCACTTGGAGGAGAGGAAGGTGATCAGGAATAGTCAACATGGATTCAACAAGGGCAAGTCATGCCTGACCAACCTAATTGCCTTCTATAATGAGACAGCTGACTCTGTGGATATGGGGAAAGTGGTGGATGTGATATATCTTGACTTTAGCAAAGCTTTTGATACAGTCTCCCAGAATATTCTTGCCAGCAAGTTAAAGAAGTATGAATTGGATGAATGGACTATAAGATGGATAGAAAGCTGGCTAGATCGTCGGGCTGAACAGGTAGTGATCAATGGCTCTATGTCTAGTTGGCAGCCAGTATCAAGCGGAGAGCTCCAGGGGTCGGTCCTGGGGCCAGTTTTGTTCAACATCTTAATTAATTACCTGTACGATGGGATGGATTGCACCCTCAGCAAGTTCATGGATGACACTAAACTGGGGGGAGTGGTAGATACGCTGGAGGGTAGGGATAGGATTCAGAGTGACCTAAACAAATTGGAGGATTGGGCTACAAGAAATCTGATGAGATTCAATAAGGACAAGTGCAGAGTCCTGCACTGAAGACGGAAGAATCCCACGTACTGCTACAGGCCAGGAACCAACTGGCTAAGCAGCAGTTCTGCGGAAAAGAACCTGGGGATTACAGTGGACAAGAAGCTGGATAGGCCTCAGCAGTGTGCCCTTGTTACCAAGAAGACTAATGGCATACTGGGCTGCATTAATAGGAGTATTGCCAGCAGATTGAGGGAAGTGATAATTCCCCTCTATTCGGCAGTGGTGAGGCCACATCTGGAGTACTACATCCAGTTTTGGGGCCCCCACTACAGAAAGGATGTGGACAAATTGGAAAGAGTCCAGAGGAGGGCAATGAAAATTATTAGGGGGCTGGGGTACATGATTTATGAGGAGAGGCTGAGGGAACTGGGCTTATTTAGTCTGCAGAAGAGAAGAGTGAGGGGGGATTTGATAGCAGCCTTCAACTACCTGAAGGGGGTTCCAAAGAGGATGGAGCTCGGCTGTTCTCAGTGATGGCAGATGACAGAACAAAGAGCAGTGGTCTCAAGTTGCAGTGGGGGAGGTGTAGGTTGGATATTAGGAAAAACTATTTCACTAGGAGAGTGGTGAAGCACTGGAATGGGTTACCTAGGGAGGTGGTGGAATCTTAGTGGTGAAATCCATCCTTAGAGGTTTTTAAGGCACATCTTGACAAACCCCTGGCTGGGATGATTTAGTTGGGGTTGGTCCTGCTTTGAGCAGGGGGTGGGACTAGATGACCTCCTGAGGTCTCTTCCAACCCTAATCTTCTATGATTCTATGGACACCCTTAAGGACACAGAGAAGCACCATGAGGGACTAGAAACATTCAACTCTATGCGGGTTGCATATTTATTTGACTCATTGCATTTGTCTGAAGTTTCAGTTTAACAAAAAAGCCTTGAATGAATTAAAGTTGCTGCCTAAAGCCCTTCTTTTGGAAACCCTGCTAGGACCATGCGGCCATACACCCACCAGCTGAGATCTGGACGTCTGTTACAATCCTCTCTGGCCTTGGGAACTTCGCTGGTGCTGCTGCCAACTCAGCTATAGCCAGCATGATCTGGTCCCAGAGGGTCAGAAGAGGCTCTGGGTTCTCTATATGGCGGATGCTGTCAGCAGGCACAGTCAGGATAATGTTCTCAGTAGCTAGTTCGGCCCAGGGAGCAGGGTAGTGCCGGATGCTGGCCAGCCACTGGCATTTACAGGTCTCTCCTGTAGCAACATGGAAAACACATTAAATGTACCCCAGTCTCTCAGTTACACTCTCTGAGTGTTGCTGAAAATATGTGACTTCATCATGAATTCCTCTCAGGAATAATAGTAGTTGGCATTTATAGAGCACTTCACATTTTTTAAGTGCTGGATGGGCATTAATAAGTTAATCCTCACAGCATTCCTAGGAACTATCACTGTCCCCCCAGTAGTGTCCACCTGGGGAACTGAGGCACAGAGATTAAGTGACTTGCCCATGGCCACACAATAAGGCTGTGGCGGAGCCAAGGACAGTACTCAAATCTCCAACTTCTCAGCCCATTGCCTTAAGCATTAGATCCTTCCTCATTTCACTGCTGAGACTCCTGTCTATTTATTATGTAAAGATAGGAGATGAGTCCTCCCTCTATACATCCAAACTTAGTCATGCAATTTAAGTACGTTATGGGAAAATCAAGTCCATGGCTTGTGAAAAGTGGGTCCCAAATCCACTTCATTCCTCCCCCCAAAAAAACCAAAGCAAAATCAAATCAATACAGGATGATTCACAGGGACACCTGAGTTGCTGTCCACATTTCTCTAAGTGACTTCTCCTCCACCGAGTGAGATCAGCAGGCATCAAATAGCAACACACTGGTTTTGTTTGGACTGATGGAGGAAAAAGAAATTTCATAAACCAATAAAGCGAAGACTGATGGGAACTGCAGCAAACACATCAAAGGGGCAGTTGTCGATTTCTATTGTAGTGACAGGAAATGGCCACACACGGGCAGCAGAGGAAAAGGGGGAGGATTGAGAAAAGCGCTGGTAGAAATCTTTCAAAAGGGCAATAAAAAGTTGACAGTTTTCAGCAAAAAAGATGGTTACAAAAAAAAAGAAAGAAAACAGTCCCAGTTTGTCATTTTTCTGCCAATTCTGATTTTAACCATTTGGACTCTGGTTATATTTAATGCTGCATATTTTGGCTTGGGTGCCCACACACAGCACGTTGAGAGGGGAAAGGCCCCAAAGGATGAACACTTACCAAGTCTGAAGTAGGGAACCTTGACTGCCCCTTCCACAGTGATGGACACTTTGCCCAGCTGGCTTCCCCCTGGCACGAGGATGTAAATGAGGCCGCCCCAGAGGCAGGAGACTGACTGCTTCTGGCAGCTGACCTGACACTTGCGTATCACCATGGGGGCCCGTTTCAGCTCCTTCGCAGCGGTGAGGTCATCAGAGTGACACCCGATCTGCACCTGGGGAACATAAGGGTGGGAAGAGCAAGGTCAGGCGCTCCAGGCTCCAGATTGCAGTCCCACCTCCACTGTCTGCAGTAGAGCACACACAGCTGCAGGGCACTGACTGCAATCCAGCCCTGTCGCAATTGCTGTCTGACTGCTGCATGTGAAACCAGAGTTCAAAAGCTCAGTGCAGCTCATAACAGGGAAGCTGTAACCCTCACAAAGCCATCTACAGCCCTAGCATTAAGGCTCAGGTCCTCAAAGGTATTTAGGTGGCTTGACTGATTTCAGTGGGAATCTGGCACCTTTGAGGACCTGGGCTGGAATGCCTCCCTCATTAGCACTCTCAGCACAGGGGCCATGGATTGACAGGGCCACAGTGGCTGAACTCCCCCGTACCCTTAGAGGTGTCCCTTGAGAACAAAGAGGAAGCAAACTGGAGAAAGTAAAATGTGTGGGTGAGATGCTGACTCAGCTGTTGCCTCTGGCATCCCTAGTTAGGGAGAAATTCAGTCTCCAGGGCACATTGCACCAGCATCTCAGTCCTGTAAGGTAACACAAGGATGTCTGCAGCTTATTCTTGCACAAGGTCCTGCTTCAGCGTCAGCGGCTGCCTGGTTCCCTCCCCACCTTCCCTTGCTTCCCTGCACTGCTACAATGAAGCAGAGACAGCGTGGTGAGCACATCACCTTGGGGAGCAGTGAGAGCTGTGAAATAATCCAACCAACAAAGCAAAATGGGGAGGCATAGAACAGTCAAGAGAGGGCTGAGGAAATTGTGAGGAATTTTTAAAAACTTAATGGCACGAAACAGCCACAAGGTGGCAGCAGAGGATAAGGAATGAGAAAGGAGCAGGCCTTGGCATAATACAGACTGATTCTTGAGAACGGTTTCAACTCATCTCGCTGATATGGGTACCTCACAAATGTATCCATGTATAAAGGCTAGCCGGGTTAACAGAAATTACCTGCAGACCAGCACTGGTCACCATGCAAGGAAATGTTAACACTGCTGTGTTCCCATCAGGTAGGTAAAGTCCTGTACTCATCCATGCTGTTCCACCTGTAGGGACTCACAGAAGAGAGGTCTGAATACACGGCACTTAGGCTCAGGTCTTCAAAGGCATGCAGGTACCTAATTCCCAGTGAAAATAATGGGAGTTAGGCACCTAAATACCTTGAGGATTGAGGCCTTACTCAGCACTCCTGGCCCCTGCCCATTTCCATGCTTAAATTAATGCAGTTTTGAGTTGCCAGAGTGCGAAGAAAGAATCTGACTTTTTTTCTTGCTCAGAACTCTCAGAATTGGCCTGAGAGACCTGCTGACAATGTGCTGCTTGACTGAAAGCATGAGAAATTTTAGCATAAGGGGCTTTTTTCCCCGAGCCCTAACTAAAGCATGGGTACCTTGACATTTCACTATAGTGAGACTTGTTTCTAGACAGCCACCCTAGGGAGTTGCAAACATCAGCTGCCCAGCAGAGACTGTAAAGATGTGATAAGCAGCTGAGTTCAGAGCTCTTTATACTGCCCAAGCAGAAACCCTCCCTTAACTTGGAGTTAAGGTTGATCAAGTGTATTTCAGCACAATTACTAAGTGCCAGATTGGAGAGCCCCTCCTCGACTGAAGGTCATTGGACTACCTGTGCGAGTAAGTGTGCAACAGTGTGAATAAAGACTCCACATCCAGCCCCAAAAAAAGTCTATCACCAACTAAGCCACCACTCACACCTCTTACATCGTACACTCACAGACTGCAACTCCACAACACTGTCACTTCTAACATGGAACCACTCCCAGCGCACACATGCAGTGCCCCACAGTCACAAGCAAACGTACAAGCTTGACACCAACCCATCTGATTGGCAGAAATAGCCTGTGTTATATGTGTTATTAGCACATGGGGAAGTATGAGTTTTGGTGTGAAAGTGTAATCTCAACAGGGGTGTGTGTGTGTGCGTGACACGTTTTTGATGTAATTCTACATCGAAGGGGAAGGTGGAAAGACTGCTGCTCTCACCTGTATTTGTGCCATCGATTTCCAGGGTGATAGGGCAGCTGGATGGGAGCGTGCAGACCCCATCGGTGGGTTTCTGCACCAGGACAGCACAGTCCGTCATGGTTTGGGACAGCTGTGTTGCCAGGCACAGCAGGGCTGCCTCCTTGGAGTTGCTCTTGATTGGGTTCTTCTTGCTGACCTGCGGGATCCCACCTCTGCGCAGCACTTTGAGCAGGATGCGGTGGAGTGAGGAGTACGCTGGACAGTCTTCAGCTGGGATCCTCAGGAAGGCAGAACAGTCCTGCCCTAGCCTATGCAGCCAGTCTGCCAGGGGGGCTCCAAGTGCCTCCTTCTTTTCCACGTGCCTCTGGAAGAAGGAGAGTGCCTGACGGAAGTGGTAGTGATGGGGAAGCTCCCCCGGGAGCAGCGCTGGGTATTTATCTGCCTTAAGGTTCATGCCCAGGATGCTGATCCCAAAGCGGTTGAGGATTTTGTTGCCAGGGTATCCGGCAACGGCAGCTTGACCTTGATTCTGGGAGGCCCAGTACCAGGCCTGCCCCCCAATCAGCAGCCCTCCCCCCTCCGCCACAAAGGCCTGGATCTTCTCCGCCTCTTGGTCGCTGTGAGAAGGGCAGCAGTAGATGCTCATGTCGCTCGCCAGCGATGAGACCCGATACTTCCGGCCCTCCTGGGACAGCAAGGAACACAGCCCCTTCAGGTGGGCAGCAACCCCAACTAGCCCCTGCCTCCCAGCGTCCAGCCAGCGTACAGCATTGAGCAGGAACCCTGCCAGCTTCGGGGCACACAGCTGGCCCTCATGAGACGCCACCACCACCCGGCCCCGGCCATAGTGCGCTGCAGCAAGGAAGCAGCGGTGGGAGCTGTCCAGGCCGAGCGGGAAGGCCAGTACCCCATGCACCAGCAGGGGGGAGGGCACCCCGCCCATCACTATATCCAGTTCTGACACACCGTTGAGGAGAAGCTCTACATCCTGGCTGAGATTAGCCCCGTGCCTGCAAAATCAAGAGGCATCCCTGTTTAGGCCCAATCCCGACATCCTTTATACAATCACAGAATCATGAGGGATGCTAGGGGCACCCAACAGGCCACCCCTAGCCCATCTCCTCCCCAGCCCACGCTCTTTGGTGCTGCCCCTCACACTGTTATAGGGAGCCTGGTGCCAGGTGGAGTTTTTCTGAACTCCCCAGTTGCTGCAGTCTCAGCCTTCGTTTTTAAAGAGTCCATTTGTAGCCTGCAGAGTTGAGCTTGAAAAACGTGTCCCTGGAGGCTCCGAACCCAGGAGACCAAAGAAAAAGAACCCAACCTTTAGTCTGTGTTTTGGGTTGTTTTAACTCTGATTTCTAAGCCAATCTCCACTGGCCTGACTCATGATTTTTGAACCCCTGGGGTTGGCAAAACTATGAGGCCTAGCATGCCTAAGCCACCTCAGAAATGCATCCTCTAGTCAAGCCTGAAAGATTTGCCAGTGCCTTTTCCTTAACTGTCCCACGGCTATTGCTCAGAAGAGAGGACTGCCTCTGCCTATGTGTGTATATATATAGTCTCAGTGACTCAATCTGAAACAAGTCTCTGATCTCTGTAAAGCATAGCCACCCTTTTCCTATCCGTTAACTTCTGCTTCCCAATGCTCCTATTTCGCTTCACTCATACTTATCATTTTACCCTCTGCTGCCCCTGCATGGCTCTTGCTGTTAAAGTCATGTCGAGTGCTTTCGTTTTATTTCCCCCTTTGCTGTATCCTTTTACCAAACTTAATTTTCCCTTTGTCACTTGTGATGAATCTGCTGCTATTTGAAACGTCTGGATTTTCCACCCAAACAAAAAAACCAACCGCTTGATAGAGTGTGAGAATAAACAACACCCATGTGTCCATAGGGCAGGAATTAAAAACCCTGGGCTCCTCATTTGATTTCTTCTCCCAGCTTCTTTGCCACACGGAACACCAATCCTTGTGGCATGTTGGTGGCCTTAAAGCTCAGTTTTATTTGCTATGGGTGAAATTTACTCCTATGCCGGGAGCCAGAACAAGGTGAATACATCTTTTAAGCCCCACTTAAAGTCTCAAAATAGGGTGAATTCCCCCCTAAGTAAAAATTCCCAAAGCACAATCATCTCCATATAACTTTCCTGAGAGGAAAATCTCACCTCCAATGCCCTTCAGGTGAGAACATGACAACCAATCAGCAACTTGTAATAAGTAACTTAATTACATTAATTTGTAGTTATGTCCTGAGTACCTTTCTGCATCCTACAGCAAAGATTCTCTTTACCTTTGTAGGAAAACAAACCCAGCATCTAAAGAGCAACAAAACCAGTCATGCAGCTGGAAGAGAGAAATGGAGTTTCGTTAACAGTGCTAGGGAAGGGGAAGGGACTGGGGCGACAAAAATCCGTGGGAAAAATTTTCTTACAACAGCTGTGGATTTAACTACATGAAATGAAGTTGCCACATAGTGAAAGCAAAGCAACAGCTGTGGTCATTAAAGACCCCATTGCACTTTGTGTAAGTCAGAAGCCCAGATTCTGAACTGGGCCAGGCACAGCTTGCGAGTGGGGGCAGGAAGAAGATGGCTGGGCACGGCATGGATTCTGGGGCCAGCTGGGAGTTTGTCTGGTTTCTGGTGTGAGCCCAAAGCTTTACACTGATTGTTCTTGGCCTGATGCAGTCTGCTGGGCTCCACCCACAAGATGGCTGCATTTCATGTATTATCACAACACATAAAGGCTCCATCCAACTCCTGCCAGAGCCAATAGGAGACTTCCCACTGACTTCAGTGAGAGGCGACTGGGACTCCGAAAGCATGGTGCGTTATCCAAGTAACATAAGGAATACTCGGTGTGTTTTCTAAAGCACATTCGTTAATTAGAATTTTTTAAATATAGAGGCATAGAAATGAAGGGCTGGAAGGGACCTCCAGGGGTCATCTAGAGGCAGGACCATCTAGACCAGTGATACTTAAACCTCTGTGGTTCAGGAGCCAAATTAGTGATCAACATTACCCAAAACAGCCACAGTAGCATGAATTCATTGTATCACTTACTATAGGACTATTCATATGTACACAGTATGATGGGGAAATATTTGTATATGAATATTATTCTCACAGCAAAGAAGTTAATAACTTCATAAAAGTTTATAACTTAATTGGTTAAAAACATTGTAAAAGCATCCTGATTGGTTAATAACTTAGATTAGTTAATAATTAAATCACAGTGTTGTAATATCATGTGCTGCAAAGAACCTCAGGAGACACATTAAAGAGCCACTTGAGGCTCGCCAGCTGCAGTCTGAGTGTCACTGACCTAGACCATCCCTGACAGGTGTTTGTCCAGCCTGTTCTTAAAAACTTCCAGTGACGGGGATTCCACAACCTCCCTTGGAAGCCTATTCCAGAGCTTAACTATCCTTAGACTTGGAAAGTTGTTTCCTAATATCTAACTGAAATCCCCTTGCTGCAGATTAAATCCATTAATTCTTGTAACTATGTTTTAAATAATACAGTATTTCAATGAACCTGCTGGCTTGCTACTCAGTACCCTCCCCTCACCTTGGCTGAGCAGCAGGGAAAGAGGCTAACCAGTGAAAAACGCTGGGTTACTCAGTTCAGTACTCAGCCAGTAGAGAGTTCCATAATCCCTAGGGGACTGAAGAAAGGAAGAAATGTCCTGAGGGCTGAGAGGACCTGGCTCAGGTGGGATCCAGGGGGACAAGCTGCCCCTGAGAGCTGGGCAGGGGAACAGCTAGTTGCCTGTTGTTGGCAAGGGAGCTGTGGCAGCAGCAGGGGCATCCCAAAGCTGAGGGATGCATTGTGTTCCTCCTCAAACAGCTTAGGGCATGATGAATGCCTCAGACCTAGGGTAACCAGATGTCCCCATTTTATAGGGACAATCCTGATATTTGGGGCTTTGTCTTATATAGGCACCTATTACCCCCAACCCATGTCTCGTTTTTCATACTTGCTATCTGGACACCCTACAGGCCCCACTCTCTGTTCTGCCTGAGGTGCCTGCAAAGTCACACAACCCTGGAGTACACAGCTGAGAAAAGAGCAAGGTCCAAGAATGGCTATTACTGCTCTCCTCATCCTGTGTGCAATAGGCTCCCTGGAGCCTACCAGACAGCCAGTGCTCAGTGCCCACAGACATGACCCGCTCACCCTCATGGCCCTGCTGATATTCTCTCTTGGGTGGGAAGCAGTCATTTCGGATTCCATAGCTTAACCCAGTGCCAAATGACTAGCCAGGACACCTCTTTTTAATTTAGGGTTTGATTAACTAAAGGACCCTCCGATTCCCTGCTGGGATAATGATCTGAACCCCGCCCCTGGATACCTGAAAATGGGGTGTTTCTCCCCTTTCTTGGGAATTTATGTAAATCTCTCCTGGCTGTACTTTACGGAGGCAAAGCCAATAATGGGAAAGTGTTACTCACGGGACGATCAAGGGGATCTTTGGGATCTTTCCTGAGACTTTGAAGATCCCTGACCGCACTGTATTGCCAGTGAAGTACACACCGGCCACGCTTGTCACTCGGTTTCCAGGGAATTCGAACAGCACCTTCTCCACACCGTGTTGACTAGCCCAGTACCAGGCCTGACCTCCGATGAGCAGGCCCCCACCTCCCTTTACAAACTGGACCAGCTCCTCTGCCTGAGCATCGTCATAGGCATCTGTACAGTACACCCCTAGAGAGGCACTGAGCCCCACGCCAGGCTGCACTTTAGTGCTGGACCTTAGGAGCAGCTGAGAGAGGGGATCCAGGCTTCTATGGACTCCGACCTGCACCTCTGGGGAGGGTCGGAGCCAGTCCACAGCGTTCCTAAGGAACCGGGAAAAGTTGGGATTCTTCAGGATTTCCTCGTGAGAAACGACCACCATCCGGCCCTTCCCATAGTGAGAAACAGCGATCAGAACCTGCTTCTCAGGGCTTACCAACACCGGGAATGCAGCATCTCCTGTGAGCAACAGCTCACAAGGAACAAAATCTCCAGTAAAATCCCACTGCCCAACTCCATCCACCAGCAGCTCATAGGTGGCAGCGGTCTTCATCTTCAGTTTCCTTTTATCTGACAGGAAAGAAAAGGATTATTAGGGTGTGGCTCGACTAAAAATTGATTGTCAATGACCATGTTAATTGTCCCACGAGGAGCCCCCAGCAAATGGGCTTTGTTTACAAAAGAGGGTGTCAGCTCTGCAAACACTGGGGGCTGGCTTACAGCAGAAAATTAGATCAACCCTGCTATGTTGCTCAGGGGTATGAAAAATCCACATCCCTGACTAGCATAGTGAAGCTGACTTAAGGTCCCATGAAGACAGCACTAGATTGGGAAGAATTCTTCTGTGAACCTAGCTACCATCTCTCAGGAAGGTGAGACAGGAGAAACTCTTCCATCGGCATAGGTGATATCTATGCTGAAGTGCTACAGCAAAGCAGCTGTGCCGCTGTAGTGTTTCAAGTGTAGACAAGCCCAGGGTATGTGTACACATCATTTTGGAGCCTGTAGCAGCATGCGTCCCAGCCCAGGTTAACAGACTTGGGCTGTGGGGGCTCATATTAGTGCTCTAAAAATAGTTGTGTAGACCAGGGGTGGCCAAACATTTTGGCCCAAGGGCCACATCAGGGTTGCGAAACTGTATGGAGGGCCAGGTAGGGATGGCTGTGCCTCCCCAAACAGCCTGGTCCCCGCCCCCTATCCACCCCGTCCCACTTCCTGCCCCCTGACTGCCCCCCTCAGAACCTCCAACACATCCAACCCCACCCCTGTTCCTTGTCCCCTGACCGCCCCCTCACGGGACTCCCCTTCCCAACTGCCCCTCCAGGACCCCACCCCCATTCAACCCCCCTGCTCCCTGTCCCGATTGCCCCGACCCCTATCCGCTCCCTGGGACTCCCATGCCTATCCAACCCTCCCTGTTCCCCGTCCCCTGACCACCACCACCCCTGAACCTCCGACCCATCCAACCCCCGCTGCTCCTTGTCCCCTGACCGCCTCCTCCCAGGAGCCCCCACCCCAACCACCCCCCAGGACTCCACCCCCTATGCAACCCCCCCCCGCTCCCTGTCCCGACTGCCCTGACCCCTATTCACCCCCCGCCCCCTGACAGGCCCCCCAGGACTCCCTGACCCTTATCCAACCCCCCCGCTCCCCACCCCCTTACCATGCTGCTCAGAGCAGAAGCGGCGGGCCAGAGCGCGGGCGGCGCAGCGAGCTGAGGCTGCGGGGGAGGGGGAACAGCGGGGGAGGGACCAGAGGCTAGCCTCCCCGGCCGGGAGCTCAAGGGCCAGGCAGGACGGTCCCGCAGGCTGGACATGGCCCGCGGGCCGTAGTTTGCCCACCTCTGGTGTAGATAGTGCTTTGAAGTTGCGGCTCAGACTCTGAAGCCTAGGGATGGGGATGGACTTCAGTGCCTAAGTCATGATTTCAAAGTGCTGTCTACACAGCTAATTCTAGAGCACTTGCATCAGCCCTGCTAGCCTGAATCTCTCAGCCCAGGCTGGGACGCTTGCTCCTGAAGGCTCCAAAATGCAGTGTAGACAACCCTCAGGCTCTCCATTGTCTCTTTGCCTTCTCCCTTTCTGCTTCTCCAGCACTTTGTGGACATATCTCCTTTCTCAGTGGCCGGATGAGGGGATTTTTTTGCTCTGTTTGGGGTTTTTTTAAGCTTTGTGTTTGTCATTTAAACACAAAGACATGACAAGAACAGAATCAGTTCTCACCAGAGCAAAATATTCAGACAAGGAAAAAAAACTACTGCCCTAACTAATCCCACTACACATTGGGGAAGAGGTAAAGCAAAAAATGATAAACCCAAGCAGCAATAAAAATTTCCCATTCAGACTTTCATTGTGGTATAGAGAAGTGCCACTAGAGACTGCAATTGCTCTTGATTTTACATGAAAGATGCTCAGATATTACTGGGCTAGGTGGCAGTATAAACCCTGAAGATAGATAAAGAGGTCAAGAGATAGGTTGATCTGCAGTTAAAGAATTAATCCCCAGGAGACATGCTGTGTATTACCTACATGCAATTTAACAAATTTTTCTCTTTTATTAGGCAGTAGAGAATTCAGATAAAATGTTCAAACACAAGGCTCCAAAGTTAGGCACCTAAATAAAAGTCCCCTGATTTTCAGGAGCTGCTGGTCACCCATAAATGCTCCTGAAGTCGATAGGAGTTGTGGCTGTGGTCTGCACCTTTGCATATCGGGACCCTTATTTAAGTGCCTATATTTAGGCACCCAGCCTTGAAAAGATTGGCTGAAATCTTAATCAAAACAACCTCCATCGCTAAGCCAGTACTCCTTCTTACCAGACTGTCCAAACAGCAAAGCTTAGCGGTGGGGTGTTTGTGTCGGTGCCAATCAGCTCCTGCCACTCAGGAGCCCCCAGTGCTGACTCAGTGCAGGGTGAAGGAATGCCTGCGAGAGGAAGAAACCAGCAGGCTTTGGGGCAGGGCTGCCCTCTCCACCGTGTGCTGTCCCAAGCAAACACTGAAGCCACACCCAGCTGGCTTTCACAATCAGCCACTAAACGGTCAGGTAATATTTGGCTGCCCTGAAAGCAAGTCACTCATCTGCTAGCACCAGTTTTGTGTGGAGGAACAGGATCTTCCGTCCGGATTCATTTATCACCTTCTCCCAGGGGCTCAGAAATGGTGTCCCAGCCAACAATCATGGACCTATTAACCCATTGCTTGTCCTTGGATGTGCAAGGAACGTCCTCCATCTTGCCCAACATACTGGAGATTTTGTTGCTGTTCAAAACCTTTTTAAAGTGATTTTAGTAATTGTGAGCAGTACCGATTAATCTTAGGGAAACCATGCCCAATCCAGAGAGTTTAACCATGCTTGCTGGTTTCATTCTGAGCTCCACTTTTGCCACTCTGGGCTTCAATGGGCCCTAAACTAAAAGGTAAACTCCAGAGTTTGAAACCACACGATATGAGAAAAGTTTGACACAAGCTGTGAACTGAAACCAGCAAGTTTTGCACAACTTTAGTTAAGTGATTGGCCCAAGGTCACACAATGAACCAGTATCAGAACTAGGGACTGGAAGGCAACCAAGTAGTCATTATTCTCTGGGCCTGATTGTCTACTCCATCACACCAGTTTTACACTGGTGTAACTTCACAGACAGATTTACACTGGTGTAAGTGAGAGGAGAATCAGGCTCCCTGTCATTTACTCTAAAGACTAAATGGTCAGATTATGTATCCTTATTCAAACTGAGAAATACCCTATGCGCCTATTCATGGAGTAAGGTATTCCTCATTTTGGGGTAAGAGTACCAAAATCTGGCCCTAAATCCTTAGTCTGTACTTCCTCTTGTTTTAAAGTATACAAACTGACATGAAGCCCCTGCTCCTGCCAAGGGATCTGCACACCCAGACTCTTACCCAAAACACTGCATGTCACTGCAGTGTGGACGAGTTGGGAACTGTTTTAATAATAGCTACATTAGCCCACCAATCATAACTTAGATTTCTTGACTTTCATATATGTAAAAATACAATTTTAATATCACATTTGTCTTATCCCCACCCCTTCATTTAAAATGAATACAGGGCTGCAATCTCCATGGGCTCCTAACTAATCTGGCACCTTTTACCAGCAGTATTACAATAATTAATAATTGTACAGCTTCCAAAGATGTGCTGAGTGTCTTGCAGAAGACAAAGAAAGGCTCTGTCCCTACCCCAAAGAGCTTCCAAGTTACAGCTGAGGTCTATATAACACCTAGCACAAAGGGGTTGTGGTCCTTGACTAGAGGTCCTAGGTGCTCCAGTAATACAAATAATAATTAATAATCATGTGACACGAGCTGGGGAGTTCATGGAGTGAGGAAGGGCCAGGGTGACAGCAGTATCATCACCCTCCTGGGGCAACCATCACTAAGAATAGGGGATTCTTTTAACGATGTACCATCGCCATATTTGGGGTCAGGAAGAAATTTTCCTCCAGGGCAGATTGGAAGAGGCCCTGGAGGTTTTTCGCCTTCCTCTGTAGCATGGGGAACGGGTCACTTGCTGGATGATTCTCTGCTTCTTGAAGTCTTTAAACCACGATTTGAGGACTTCAATAGTTCAGACATAGATGAGAGGTTTTTCGCAGGAGTGGGTGAGTGAGATTCTGTGGCCTGCATTGTGCAGGAGGTCAGACTAGATGATCAGAATGGTCCCTTCTGACCTTGGTATCTATGAATCTCATCCAGGTCAGTTCTGCTCTTGGGTAAGAAGAAAGACCCTGAGAGGTGAAAAACATTTGTCTGTCAGCCTGACCATAGGAGTCACCCCAGAGATTGAGAAAACCACAATCACAGAAATGTGAAAGATCTGGTTCACTATTAAATCACACTGAGCATATCCTATCTTACCCCTCCTCAGGCAGTGTAAGATTGTGTCCTAGAGTATTATCCAGTGCTTTGGGCAGGCCAGTTTTAAAACAACCTCTCCCCTTTAGGAGACTAATCCACTAATAAATCTTTCCACAGCCCTTTTCTCCCCTGGTCCTTCACATATATGTAGAAAAAAAATCTCAGTTCCTTCTCACTTACTTGGGTCCCAGCAGGGGGAATCACTCACTCACATACAGAAGTCTCTGCTTCCTGAAATCCAATAGTCAGATTAATGTTTTGGACTCCAGATCCGTCCCAATCAGAGTCCTCTTTACGAGGAAATGAGGGGAATGGAAGAGGAGAGAGTGACGGAGCCAGAGGGGAGGAGTCAGGGGAGGGAATTCCCAGCCTCTCCGGCTGGTGTCAGAATTCCATGAGGGTAGGCTGTCAGTCCGGGAAATCCCACCCCACAAGCATGTCACTTAAAACAGAGGAGGTTTTTCTCCGACTGTTTTGCTTACTTCTCACTCCTCTAGTAAGCCACTGCAACTTCAGAGCTTTTCTCTATTCACTGTGCTGTTGCAGGATTGCTAATAGAAAAGGAGTACTTGTGGCACCTTAGAGACTAACAAAGTCTAAGGTGCCACAAGTACTCCTTTTCTTTTTGCGAATACAGACTAACACGGCTGCTACTCTGAAACCTAGGATTGCTAATGTCTCCTTTTGCAGTCAGCATCATGTTAAAACCAAGCAGTAAAAGTGCACACTCAAAAAAGGCAGCAGAAAGAGGTTTAAAGAGCTTGTTTTGGTGCAAACAAGTTGGTTTTTCTTTTCTTGCTGCTTAAAAGCAACAGCCCTGGTGGCTGCAAACTGCTGATTCATTGGACAGAGGAGTCCAAGAGTAGATCTGTGTTGTGCAGATTCATAGATTTTAAGGTCTGACTTCCTGCAGAATACAGGCCACAGAACTACCCAGTAGCTCCTGTATAGAGCCCAGTAACTTGTAGGACAGAACTTATCTGTTTGGATACTCACAGTGGCATGGTGCAGAGTTAGAATTTCAATTTAGAGATGCAATCAGGGAGGCAGGGATGAATGAGCCTTATGCTTTTGATCCAGTGCAGGCAGAAGAACTAGAAACAGATGAGCTCTCTGTGCAGAGACAGAACAGAGAATACATCGTGCAAAGCGGAAACACTAAATACATCTGAAGGCTTAGGAGGGAAACTTCAGCAGGCAGGAGTGTGTGTGGTGGGGAAAAAGCAGCAGAGGGATGCTGTGTATTTGCGTGGAGGGAGGATGGTGGAATAGAAGGAACCCAGGAGTTTGAGCTCTTGGCCTCTTCTGCTGTAAATACTAGAACTCCCACTGGCTGCAGGAATGGAACAAAAGACTACCAGACCCTTGTTCTAACCACTAGATAATTGTTCCCCACAGCACTCCCCACAGAACCCAGCAGTCCCTGCTCTATCCCAGTGGCAGCAGAATCCAATAGTCCTGATACACTTGCTCCAAACGCTATATTGCTCCAAACACTATCTAGCTCTCCATCACTGTGCTGGGAACAGAATCAAGGAATCCTGACTCCTACTTCCCCCCCCCCCACACACACACACACACCCTGCTCTAATGACGAGATCACACTCCCCAAGGGCTGGGAATAAAACCTCAGATTGGGCCTAGGTAGGTTTGTAAACTCTGTCAGATGGACAGCTGCACCTAAGAGTTTATAAGCTCTGTTGCCACTTATAAGAGGCCCTGTATATGAGCAACCATCCCATGCCAACGGTTCACTGTACCACAGATGAGCACTAACTCTCCTCTCAGCCCAGACACACAGACAGATGGTATTTAATGTCAGGCCTTTCCATAGGGCTGTTCCTCTGTCCTGGTGTAGATGGCGACAAGATAGAGTATCAGAACCAGTGACACAGCAGCTCCAATCTTCAGGAAAGCCAGAAAGAGGATTAAAAAATAACCTGACAGTAGCCCATGGCCTCCCCTTTCATCTGTTCACTGGTCCCAACCACATAATAGTCATTCTAATACACAAAAAGAAAAGGAGTACCCATGGCACCTTAGAGACTAACAAATTTATTAGAGCATAAGCTTTCGTGAGCTACAGCTCACTTCATCGGATGCATCGAAAATGCATCCGATGAAGTGAGCTGTAGCTCACGAAAGCTTATGCTCTAATAAATTTGTTAGTCTCTAAGGTGCCACGGGTACTCCTTTTCTTTTTGCGAATACAGACTAACACGGCTGCTACTCTGAAACCATTCTAATACACAGTCACTAACAATAAGTGAACTAATAAATTATAATAAATCAAAGAAATCAGTAAAGATAATAACTAATCTAGAATAACAAACAAAATTAAAGTGATGGGAAAGATCAGAATGAATAGTAAATACTTTACTAATATTAAATTGTTGCTAAAAAGTATAATTGCTAATGGTGAGCAATAAAAATAACGAGGGTAACTCTCAGAATAATGAATAGCTCTTATTTCTACTGGTAAGGTCTCCTTAATTCAAATGTAAAATGTCATTTACAACTTCTCTAATAATTCTAATAAATCATTAATGATCGCAGATAGTAAGACAAATCTGGATAGTTTCCCAGGCAGTGAGGAAGCTCTGGGCCCCGAGCGGGGATGAGGCAGCTATGGCAGAGCTAGGAAAGAAACAAAGCAAAACACTGACTCAGCAGCTCCGGGACTCTTGGGCCATGGGGTTCATGCACTGAAACCCTGGACTGTAACAGGGACCAGAGAATCTTTATCCCCAGTAACAGTCACACTTGCATTCGATGAAGTGGGTATTCACCCACAAAAGCTTATGCTCCAATACGTCTGTTAGCCTACAAGATGCCACAGGACTCTTTGCCGCAGTCACACTTGTAGTTACAGCAGCTAATGTGGGATAATACCCTGTAATGGGTTATGCTCACCACTGTGCACCTCCTGCTGATTGCTCGGGAGGGGGGCAGGGAGAATTAGCTCTGTCCATCAGCAGGACACTCTCACTCTCCGTCACTGCTTCTCCACCGTCTCCGCTGTCTGTGGGGACCTGCTTCGCTCCCAGACAACATCCTCTTCAGGGCACGGCCTTCCAACTGTGCCCCAATTCCATTGTCTCCCCCACTTCCAGGGGAACCAACAGTCCTTCAACTGGCCTTTCACTGCAGTGATGAACTGCAGCCCCTAGTCCACCCCTCGCTCAGGGGCAAACTGCAGTCCTTTGGCTGGCCACTTCCTTTGGCGGCCAGTGGGGCAAGGGGGGGGGGGGCAGGCCCTAGGGACCCTATAGCTGGCAGCCACTCATTGCCTCTCCTTCCCCTCTGCTGCTACCTGCTTTCACCTTTTTGGTGACGGTAATGTTCATCCATTTGGGTACATCCAGTTGCAAACAGAATGTTAAAGTGTAAGAAAATTAAGTTTGTACAGAATAAATCTTCCCAGGCAATCTTAATTGCTCTTTAAAAAGTAGAATTTCAAAATTAGTGGATGAAATAAATGCAGCAGAGTCCCTGTATTTAGATTTTTTGAAAAAAAAAAGTATATTGGATTTCATGAAAACTTCATTGAAAACTTCATTAAAATGCCTTAGACAAAAAGAACAGGAGTACTTGTGGCATCTTAGAGACTAACAAATTTATTTAAGCATAAGCTTTTTTAAGCTACAGCCCACTTCATCAGGTGCATAGACTGGAACATATATTAAGAAGATATATATATATACATACAGAGAAGGTGGAAGTTGCCATATGTATATATATATATCTTCTTACTATATGTTCCATTCTATGTATCCAATGAAGTGGGCTGTAGCCCATGAAAGCTTATGCTCTAATAAATTTGTTAGTCTCTAAGGTGCCACAAGTACTCCTGTTCTTTTTGCGGATACAGACTAACACAGCTGCTATTCTGAAATTAGACAAAAAATATTATCCTATGGTTTGAAAACAGGCTAAAAGACCATAAACAAAAATAATGATAACCAGTACCTAGTAGAGTACCACAGAGATCAGTGTAGAATCTAGTCTTATTTAAAATGTACATTAATGATCTGGAAAGGGGAGTAAACATCAGGTCAGCAAAACTGGTATATAATATAAAATAGGGAATAGCTGTGCATGGCACTGCAGAAAGAGGAAAAACATTAAGGGAGCTAGAGAGAAAAACAAGAAGAAAATAACAAAATGAGATTCAACATATAGTTATCACGTGCCACCTTGTTGCGTTAGCCCAGCTATGTATATTTAGCTCTTTTAAGCCCCGATTTGGAAAAGTGTTTAAAATTAGGCAGGAGCTTAAGCACCTTGCTGAACCAAGGCCTTAGCCTTTTCTCATAAATCAGTCCCTCCAATCCCTGATATTTTTTCTCTTTTCTGAACTCCCTTCAGCTATAATGTGGTGCTCAAAGCTAGAGGCAGTATTTCAGGTGTGCTTGAACAGCTGTATAGAGAGGGATTACTTGTGGCACCTTAGAAACTAACAAATTTATTTGAGCATAAGCTTTCGTGAGCTACAGCTCACTTCTTCGGATGCATGTAGCTGTAGCTCACAAAAGCTTATGCTCAAATAAATTTGTTAGTCTCTAAGGTACCACAAGTCCTCCTTTTCTTTTTGCGGATACAGACTAATATGGCTGCTACTCTGAAACCTGTATAGAGAGGAACTCTCTGCTCCATGTCTTTGTTTATGCTGCTCAAAACTGGCCTTTTTTACTATTATATCACCTTGCAAAGTTGTGTCTAGATTGTTGCTCCCTCTCACCCCTACTTCCCATTCTGTATCTGTTTCAGATATTTTTTTCAGATGCATTAGTTTGCATTTTTCCAAGCTGATTCTTATTTGGTTAGTTTATGACCATGTTTCTAATCTCTTTAGGTCCCTGTGATAGGTCTTACCCCCCATCACCTGCCAGGCTAGCAGATGCACCCAATTAATCAGACTTTGCACCTATCATGGGACTCTCCCTGGAACTCTCCCATTGGCACTGGTGCATCTTCACTAAAGTGCTACAGTGGCACCACTGCAGCTTTTTAAGTGTAGACCTGCCCTCAGTCATCACCTGTTTAGATCTTGAGTAATTCCATTAACTCTCATGGAGTTATTTTACATTTACATAAATGTAACTGAGAGCAGAATTTGCCAGTTCTATTGCAAAAAATCATTTTAAAACAGGAAAAATGGTATAGCTGTTTCCATCAGTGGTTCTCCAGCTGTGACCTATGGAGAGCAGGCTGGGCACATACATACTTGCTAAATTCTGTGCAGCTCCACATGTAATATTTCTCAACAGTGATAAAAAGTCATTGATTTCCCCTTCGGGGGTCCCCCAAATAGGGTTACCACCTTTGAAATGCAAAAAACCCAGCACCCCTCTGCACCCCCAAGGCAAGCCAGCTGCAATTCCAACCCCCAACCACAAGGCAACTCTGCAACCCTCCACTTCAACAGCCTCTAGAGAGAGTATCTAGGGAGAGAATATATATAGATAAGATTGATAATATCATTGTCTTTCTGAAACTATGGAAGTGGGAACACTGCAGCACCTTTAGCTGAACACAGAAACTTTTAACATTAGATATCCCAGTGTATTGTGATGATAATGCAAACCATTAGACACATGTAAAAATAAAAAAAACCTGGCAGCTTAAATTATTTTTCTGACAAATCCATAAAAAAAACCTGGCCAGGCCAGTCAAATACTGGCCAAGTGGTAACTTTACCCGCCCCCCGACCATGATTGCAGGTGAAGGGACCCTTTTACGGCATATCTCAGCAGAAAGAGGATGTGGGAGGGAATAGGGGGAACTGGGTCCATGACAGGAGCCAGGGGGACCAGGCAGGGAGGAGGAAGCAGTCAGGTGCTGATAGGGTTGGGGTGCTGGGGAAGATGGATTGTGGGGGAGGTGGGAGGAGACTGGAGGGTCAGTGGGGGTGAGAGGAGCCAGGGAAGCTGGAGAGGGCTGTTGGAGGCAGTGGGAGCCTGGAGGTTAGTAGGGGTGAGGGGAAACCAGGCACAGCCTCTCCCACTCTATCCCTATCCCCATCAGCCTCCCCCAGCCGCTCTGCCTGTGGCTCACGTCTCTTCTCTACCAGCCACCTTGACCCTGCACTTGGCAGTATGCCAGCTGTGGGAGCAAAGAGAGGGGAGGTGGAGAGAGTGCTTGAAACTGACACCACAGTGTCCCCTGGTAGCCAGGAGGAGAAACTGCCACTGTCTGCCAAATGCATCACACAGGACATTGCAGCTGAGATGTAGGCGAGCATGCTGGACTGCCACGTGTGAGGCTTGGTTACATAACCCTAGCAACTTATGGCAGTATACGTGCGCCCCTGAGCCACGCAGTTACACTGACCTCACTCCCACTATGTCGAATGGAGAGCTTCTCCCCCAACATCGCTACTGCCTCACTCTTGGGGCGGTGGAGTACTTACGCCGAAAGGAGACCCCCCCTCCCATCATCGTGGGGCCATGTTCTGAAACAGATTGAGAACCTCTGGCTTATGCTAGGTGGGTCAAACTTGTCCATTGCCAATGCCCGAGCACACAGGCATCCCAGTGACTTGCACAGGCTGCTTAGGAGGGACAGAAAGAATCCTACCTCACTGCCCAGCAGCTGGGTGCACAGCCCCAGCTGGGACTCACTGCAGTCCGTAATACTGCCCACTGCATGCCCCATCTGCTGGACTCACTGGCTATACTTCCATCATTCCCCGACCTTCCCTGCATCCCACTGAGAGTGTGATGGAGTCTCCCAGCATAGCTTTTCCACACAGCAGAACCAAGGAGTTTTCACTGCCTTTTGGCCTGCAGGGGGCTGATAATTATTGTCCTACATTGTAAAACGCCTTTGTATTACTGATTGAGACTTGCTGTTGGTCTCACTGAAGTGGGCTGATGCTTTGCCATTGACTTCAAAGGGCGTAGGACAGGAAAAGGGTATGCAAAGTGCAATTAAATATAAAGAAAAATACTTGAAACAAAAATGATGCATAATTCAAATGTAGTTTCCTTCACGTTTACAGCATTTTGTATTGTAATAGGCCAAAGTATTTCAAAACTTATTTGATCTTTTGAAACACTGTCTTTATTGTCTGTCCCTTCCTCACTTTTCCAGTGGTTATAGCAGTTGCCCACACCCTAGTCCTCTTCCACTTTGGACATAGGACTGGAAGAATCTTCCTGGATCATTGAGTCCAGTCCCCTGTTACCAAATACAATCCCATCATATAATCCCCTTCATAAATTTATCAGGTTCCTTCTTAAAACTAGTTAGGTTTTCTGCCCCCACAACTCCTGTCGGGAAGCTGTTCCAGAAGCTCACTCATTGGATGGTTAGAAAACTTCTCATTTCCAACCTCAATCTAGTCATAGCCAGTTTATACCCACGTATGCCACTTTGACTACTTCACACCTGTCCTCTCCGGTATTACCTTGCTCCTCTTCCAGTCTGTCCAAAATCAGATGCCAAATTCCTCGTCCTCACCTGGAATTCTGTTCAAGTCATCTCCCTTCTTTGAATACCTCCACTGGCTGCCTTTGCCTTGCATACTTCTTGTCTTTTCTTTTTGAGGCCCTATATCAATCGTCTCTGATCTGTATCTTTCACAGTGGGCCTGAATCCCTTTTTACAGGAAGTCTCTTTTACAATGTTCTGGCAGTATAAACAGGTCTTAAAGCATGTGTAAATGAGCAACAGGGCCTTTGTCTCGATTTGTGTCTCTCAGTGTCATCCCTTTCACTACACCAATGACACCAGCTTCAAGACCCTCTTCATGTTCTTCTTGCAGTCCTGCTTCCTTGCTTTTTTCCATGATATTCCCTATGTCTGGAACAGCCAGACAGCACTTTTTCACCAAGCTCCTCTCCTCTTCTTCATTTCTACCTTTTCTAAATTCTCACTTCTAGCATGTCAAACCAAGTGAGTTAAATTGGTGCCATTTCTGCATGTAGCCTGAGCCCCTAATGTTCTCTCCCCCAGGGCACAAAGTTTACAGTCTAAAGTTTAGACCACCCTTACGTTCTTTTGCAGTATCAGTTTTTGGTAATAGTGGAATTGCCCTTTCTGAGCACACACAAATTCAGTAGTGCCAGCTCTTGTGAATTAATCACAAGTCACTGGCTTTTGAAGCCTGCAGGAGGAGCTCTCGGGATAACATGAGAGGCTTCTCCATTCCTGCAATTTTGAGGGCTGCTCCAGACATAGCAGCAGCACAATGTGACTACGGGAGGAGTGGAGCCTAAGTCATCCCTGCTGCAGCTGAGCCTTGGCAGCACTCCCCTAATGCACACTGCTCATGCACAACACACTCCGCTCCAGGATTTCTCTTGCAAGAGCAGCTGGTAGGTCCCAGGCAGAGGAGAATCCCTGGAACAGCAGGGAGGGCAGAAAAGGTGGGGGCAGTTGGGGAAGTGTTGCTTCTTGCAAAAGGCGAAACCAGTCCCATTGTGTGTTTCGTGTGACATTATCACTTATATGAATGACTGATATAAGTAATGACATGGAAATATTGTCATTATATAGGGTCATTTTTGGAACATTACAAATACTTTAAATATGAAATTGCACATTATTCATGTGTTGAATAATGCCAATTTTATATTTAAAAATTATAAAGTTTGTGGGAAGGACAACTTTATGATTTATAAAAACAAAGTTTCTAGAGCTGGGAATGGGGGGGAGGGGAGAAAACTACTGGGATCGTGCTCATCCCACAATACATCCATTCCCTTCTAGATGTAAGAGCACTACTGCTTAAGGCCCTGCTGCTGCAATAGGCGCCATGTGGGTGCAGTAGTCCCCCAACCACAGATCATTGCAGGGTGAGGGGCCTAGCCAGATTGTGAGTCAAAGGCAAACCTAGCAATTGTCAAAGGAGAGCAGTCAAATATCACGTGGTGTCAGTGAAAGTCCTTTACTGAAGGAGCATTTGTCTAAGAGTTCAGTACAAACATTCATCCTGCTGAAATGAAATTCCCAGATGCAGTCAAACCACGGTGAATGAAAGAAAGACACAGTATATCACCAGGGAAATACAGAATGAAAAGATTCTAGGAAGAAAGAAAATACTGATTGGGTACCACCCAGAAGCCACAACCTTACTCCATTTACTCGTTCCCCCTCAAATAATATCAAAGCTGTGTGTTTGTTTCCTAGGCGTGTTCTTTCACAGACGTTGGGTTTGCAGGCTACACCCATATACTAAGGAAGAAGACACCCTGGGGTTACAGTAAGGTTACCTCTCCCTTTCCCTCCCTTTAGGGCTTAGAACAGAGGTGGGCAACCAATGGCCTGAGGGCCACATCTGGCCCGGGACCCTCCTGCCCAGCCCCTGAGCTCCTGGTCTGGGAGGCTAGCCCCAGCCCCTCTCCTGCTGTCCCCCCTCCCCCACAGCCTCAGCTCACTCCCCGGCTGGCGCAATGCTCTGGGCGGCCAGGCAGCGCAGTTGCAGAGCTGCAGCCTGACCCAGTGCTCTGGGCGGCACGGCTGTAGCGCCGCCAGCCTCCGGTGCTCCAGGCAGTGCGGTAAGGGGGTAGGGGGTGTTGGATAGAGGGCAGGGGAGTTTGGGGTGGTTAGGGGGCGGGGGTGTGAATAGGGGTCGGGGTGGTCAGAGGGCGGGGAACAGGGGGGTTGGATGGGGCAGGAGTCCCGGGGGGGGGGCAGTCAGGAAGGAGAGGGGGGGTTGGATGGGGCGGCAAGGAGCAGTCAGGGGCAGGGATTCTGGGGGCACTCAGGAGACAGGGAGAAGGAGTGGTTGGATGGGGCAGGGGTCCCAGGGTGCAAGTCAGGAATGGGGGGCGGTTGGATGGGGCAGCAGTGGGCAGTCAGGGGTGGGAGGTCCAGGGGTGCTCAGGGGACAGGGAGCAGGGGGTGATGGATGGGGTAAGAGTCCCGAGGGGGCCATCAGGGGGCAGAAGTCCCCGGGGACTCATCAGGGGGCAAAAAGCAGGGGGGGGAATCAGATAGGAGGCAGGGGCCTGGTTGTTTGGGGAGACACAGCCTCCCCTAACCGGCCCTCCATACAATTTTGGAAACCGGATATGGCCCTCTGGCCAAAAAGTTTGCCTGCCCCTGGCTTAGAACATAGAAGAGGAGATTAGTGAAAACACTAATGTAAGGCAATCTAGCCGGCTGTCAGTCTCTGTCATGAGGTACCCATCCACCCTGTGTGAACCAAACAGGATGAAAAAAGAAAAGAAAAAAAGAAAAGGAGTACTTGTGGCACCTTAGAGACTAACAAATTTATTTGAGCATAAGCTTTCGTGAGCTACAGCTCACTTCATCGGATGCATGAAGTGAGCTGTAGCTCATGAAAGCTTATGCTCAAATAAATTTGTTAGTCTCTAAAGTGCCACAAGTACTCCTTTTCTTTTTGCGAATACAGACTAACACGGCTGCTACTGTGAAACAGGATGAAGAAGCAAAAAAGAAAAAGTGCCAAACAAAAGATGTTTCTGTTTGCATTTCCCGGGGGATGTAGGGCTGTGTGGTTGTAGGTGAGTTACCTTGTCATAATGACTGTTATTTGCAGCAGGTGTCACTTATGAGCAGAGCTTTCCTGAGAACGAATCACACCAGGAGACCTGAGGATTGATGAAGCTGGCATCAGGGTGCTGTGCTGCCACTGGAGTCGGATCCCCGGGGGGGAGGGGGGAAAGCCGGATGCAGGGATTTCACGCCAGGGCAATGGGCCTGGCGGGAGGCAGGGCAACATTCTCTGCATGTCTCCTGCAGACACCAGGAAGTGGCAGCAGAGGGCACTGCCTACTGGCTAGGGTGCTGCAGCGCCAACCCCACCCCACGCCCCCACACACTTAGGGAACGTCTGAAAAAGCGTGAGAGGAAATGGGAAGAGAATGTGCAAGAAATCTCGGGAACATGCTGGCAGCTTCATGCTGTGTGCAACAGTGTGGGCCCAAAATGTGCAGCTGACAGGAGAAATTGTATAGTTGCTGGTTAGGACAAGGAAAAGGCAAACAAACCCTACATTAATGTAATGGTAAGAATGAAAAGTTAACATGAAATCAAGTATCCCAAGAATATTGGCCCATATACTGATCGCTTGTACATCAGTGCAAATTCAAAGTAACTCCACTGAGGTCAGTATAATTACTTACTCCTTATTTGCACCAGTGCGCATGAGATCGGAAGTTAACTATGCCATATTGCAGCTATTGTGTATATTTACTTTCAAACGAGGCATTACTTTTTGTGGGGGCAAAATTGCACGTAACATTTTACCCCACAGTGAATTGCCAGGAAAAGGCAGTCACAAAACAGTAGGCACAATTCACTGTAGCTGAAAAATTGTGCCTGCAAAAAGAGAAGTCTGGCTAGCAAACAGGCCTTTTAAGAGGGAGGGTCAGCGCTGCTATGAGAGTGTTTGCATTTCTTGTTTTTTGTTTTTTTTTGTTTTATTTTAAAGTCACCATTTTCAGAGAGAGCACTAAACAGGAAAGTCAGAGAGCTGAGTTCTAATCCTGATTGTGCCATTTTCTCACTCTGTGACCTTGGGCACATTACATCTCCTCTATGCCTGTTTGTCTATCTGTAAAATGACCGTAGACTTTAAGACTAGAAGGGACCATTGTGATCATCCAGTCTGACCTCCTGCACATTGCAGGCCACAGAACCTCATCCATCCGCTGCTGTAATAGATCCATAACCTCTGGCTAAGTTACTGACATCCTCAAATCATGAAAATAATTTTAAAGTTAAGACAACTAAATTTGGAAGAAACTTAGGGCTTTTCTACTACACTTAAAATGTTGTGACAATGCATAATTATAAGGCTCCTCCTTTTTAAAGTAATTTGAGATGTATGGATGTAAAGTGCTATGTAATATATACATGTAAAATATGATGAATAATACTTAAAGCAATTTTTAAATGCAATATTCCAGGATACCATCTCCTCTTCCCTGCAAAGAAAAAAGGGTGAAAAAAGGATTGAAAGAATTGAATTGGCTTCTGCTACCCCAGATCACTTGTAATTCTTTTCACTTTCAGGCAGAAGCCTCTTAACTGGTCAAGGGCGCAGACAGACAGGCATGAGTGTGAAATTTACAAGAACTGCCTAGTGGACACCTATGGCAATCGGGAATGACTGGCCCCAATAAGAGAGACAACCTGGGTGAGGTAATATATTTTAATGGACAAAATTCTGTTGGTGAGAGAGACCAACTTTCATGCTTATACAGAGCTCTTCTTCAGGTCTGGGAAATGTACTCAAAGTGTCACTGCTTAAATACTAGGTGGAACAGATTGTTTAGCATAAGTGCTTAACACATTTCAAGGGACAAAATAAATGTGTTAGTCTGTAAGGTGCCACAAGTCCTCCTTTTCCTTTTGCAGATACAGACGAACACTGCTGCCACTCTGAAACCATTCTAAAACGTTCTTGTCAACTGCTGGAAATGGCCCACCTTGATTATCACTACAAAGGTTTTCTTCCTCCCCCCCTACTCTCCTGCTGGTAATAGCTCACCTTAAGTGATCACTCTGGTTACAGTGTGTATGGTAACACCCATTGTTTCATGTTCTCTGTGTATATAAATCTCCCCACTGTATTTTCCACTACATGCATCCGATGAAGTGAGCTGTAGCTCACGAAAGCTTATGCTCAAACAAATTTGTTAGTCTCTCAGGTGCCACAGGTACTCCTTTTCTTCATTCAAGGTGAGATGGCCTGTTAAGATGTATCCAGGGAGGAAAGAAAGGGGAGGAAGCAGTTGGGGGGTGGGGTGGGGTGGGGGTTAGCGGGTTACAGATGTTGTAATAAGCCATAAATCCTGTGTCACTGTGCAGGCTGTGATTTTTAACAACACAGTGGACTCTCTCTTTCAGCTGTGGGATCCTTCATGCAGCGTGCACACCCATGCACAAAGCTTTGCTTGCTACACACCTGCCTCCGCGCTTCTCCCTCTTTGCGGCTCCCCGCCCCTAGGATTGTTAATAGTTGTTTTTCGTGCGCTTGGGCTGTGCGGACTTTAGACCCGGCCCCCGGCGCTCCCCTGCCTTTCCACTAGAAGGCCCCGCTGTCCCTCTAGAAACTTCTCAGTCCCGCCTCCTGTCGCTGCCGCGCCTCTGCTCCTCGCTCCTGCCCTGCCCTGCTCTCCGCGCGCCGCGCCCCGTGCAGCCGCCCCGCGCGCCGGCCCCTGCTGCGGAGCGAGCCGCGCCATGACTGCGGAGGAGATGAAGGCGGAGGGGGCTCCCGTGGAGGGCGCGGACATCACCCCCAAGAGCGACGGGGGGGTGCTCAAGGTAAGGCGGGGGCTGGCTCGGGGCCGGAGCCCGCGGGCGGGGGGGTCAGGAGAGCAGCGCGGGGACGCACGCGAGCGCCCCCCGGCAGGGCAGGGCCGGGCCGAGCCGAGCCGAGCCGAGCAGCGAGGGGGGAGGTGCAGCGCCGGGGCCCGCCCGGGCGGGACGCACCTGGCAGCAGCCTGCGCCTTGCCCCCTCCCCGCTCCAGGACTCGAGGCCCGGCTGCCGGGTGAACGCTGCCCCGGCACCGCTTCTCCAAGGGCCGGGCGGTAACCAGGCTACCAGCCCGTCTTGCCGGAGGCTCGTACGGGCTCTGCGGTTACATACGAGCCTCTCCTCTTGCTTCGGTCCCTCCCGAGCGCACGGCCACGTGCGTGGCTGCAGCCGGCGGGCTCCGGGGCGCAGCAAGGTGCAGCGGCGAGCTCCGTCTTGCAGGCGCTGGGCGCCTCTCTTCCCCTCCCCCGCGCCGAATGCAGATCGTGATTGGGTCCAGCACCAGCCCTGCCTGGAGACTGGGAGGCAGCTGGAGTTGCACGTTACGCGCAATAGGGGCCCATGAGAGCCAAATGCAGCCCCTGGAGAGACTACAGGCTACATTGTTAGCTGGTGTAATGGGTCTGGCTCCACAGAAATGCGGGGCGCTCTGCTGATTTACTGCAGTTGAGAATCTGACCCTAAAGGTCCCAGAAGGGGATGCTCCATCTTGATGTGAATGGTCTCCCCCCAGACAAAGATGGAACACCGGATGCTTGGACCTGTAGTCACCTTGGGCCCACCTGCCTTTTTTTTTTTTAAAAAGAAAAAGGCAGGGGGAGGCTGCTATATATCAATTTTGTACAGATTAGGTGTGGGCAAGCTGTTGCAGCCGCAAGCTGGGCCAAGTCCCTGTGCCCTTGCTTTAAGAGGCATGGCTTATTGCCAAGCTGACTGCAGTGGTGCTTCCGATCACTCTACCCAGAATGGCAGAAGTCTGACGTCTCTCACTCTCTGAATTTACAAACCCTGTGTAACTAGCTTTCTTTCTTTCTTATTTATTTATTTCGTTCTTTCTTTATTTGGTATTGCTTCTCCATTTTCTCCACCCAGACTGCAGAGTAGAGCCCTGTACAGGACTCTTTTTTTTTTAATTCCACTTGCTCCTTCATTGTTTCTTGCGTTTTTATCCCACTCCCACCCACAAAAATCTTAGCTTCCTCAAGTCCCACAGGAAAGACCAATTCCCCCATGCTACTTAACAAAAAAAAAACCCAACAACCCAAAAAAGTCTGTTAATATAAATGGAATTCAGATGCCTTTTTTTTTTTTTAATATGGTAAACCGGTGAGAGGTTTAGTGTTTTCCTGCAAATTACTGCAGTCTGTTTCTCGCCCCCGCCCAAGCCTGCCCACAAGAAAGTACATTTTGTCCGTTCCTGCTATTATGGCAACGGGACCCACGGGATCCCAGTCCCACTGTAAGGCTGTACTGCAGAATCCCTTTCAAAAGTCTGTTCTGGTGATCATGGTTAGTCTTGTTGAAATGTGAGCATGCTGGTCAGTCAGGACACCCAGACACTGCACCAGTAAAGACTATATGGAATGAAAGATTTTGTCCACCCTCCTTTTGGGCTGGGTGGATTTCCTTGGGTCTGTCCTGCAACCAATTGTGTTAACATAAGTGTATTTGCACTAAAAGGGCATTACTGTCTTAGCCCCTGGCTTATCTATAGTGAAAACCAGTAGACTTTTAGCCTGCTTTCCCAGACCAGAGCTGACATGGATTTCTTTTCTTAAAACAAAATCCTGGACGACCCAGGGGATCAAGTCTGTCCTCCAAGAAGTGTTCTGTTCAAGGAAACAAGGGCAGAATTGGGCCTGTAAGCAGGTTTTGTAATGGGGGAGGGGAATTCATTCACATGTCATGGAAACTGCAGACACTTGCAGGGTTTATTTGAAGTTTACATAGTGTGTATGGGGATGGCTAAAATGCAGCCACTCCATAGAGTTAGCTGCACAGCTCAGATTGCTGTGTCCTTTGACCCCCCCCCCCCCCCCAGTGCATGATGCCTGTTAAGATTTTGAGATGTGATGGATTTGGGTGACTGTTATTTCACAAACCATAAAGTCCTACATTGGGGGTGGGGAGAGAAGGAAGGGTAGGAAAATAGGACTTTGACTTTAACAAGATTGTCAAAGTGTTCTCCTGCCAGGAGGGTGTGGGGTGCTGAGCAGAGGAGTGCACCTGAGGGATGCTGCATCACCACTTACTGCGCTGCCGTGGGCAAAGCAGCAAGCCACATACTTTCCCTCTGTTTCTATGAAGGATGGTGCAAGATACAGCTGACCACAGGAGCAACTCTCAGGTACAGGCTATGGACTCAGGAAGTAGCCTGTTGATCCAGCCTTTGTGTCTGAGCTCCCACAACACGAGGACATGGCTCAAGAGCAGTACCTTTTGTCCCCACCCCAAGCTTTCCAGTGAGTGAAGGGAGTGAAATAGTACCTGAAAGAAGTGGTGGTGGTGAAAAAACTGAGGGGAAAAAAAGAGAGATGGAAAGACAGTGAACAGAAGAGTCATGGCATCCATGCCACGATAAGGTGTGAGGGACACATGAAGTCCATCCATCAGTTTTTCAGGGGGCTATTATTTAGAGAGAGGGAGAGAAAGAGAGAGACCGACATAAGGGGCTCTCTTACATCAGTAGAAGTCCATGGAGTTACATTGGCATGAAACCAGTGTAATGGAGTTGGAGCACCAGGCCCAGGCACGGCTGTAAAGTCACTCCTGACTGTCTCCAGGGTGTAAAGGGAGTCAGTCCCTACTGGCCCAAATGCAAATACACTTTGGTAGGGATCATGGGCTAGGTGACAACATGAACAAGCATGAAGAGCACTGTGGTCTGCCTCTGTTCTTAATGCTATAGCTCTGTAGTAGCTAAAGAGGCTCTAATAATTAGTCAAGGGGCTTTTGCGTATTGACTTAGGAGCAGCAGAATTGGGAGGGGTGAAACAATAGGATTTTTCTCAGTGTTGAAGACCTGTCCAGATCCTGCAGACTGACAGTTTGTGTGGCATAACCCCACTGAAATCAGCGAGCCTGACTCTGATCTCTCATACTGCAATTTTTCACTGGTAATTGCTCCCTAGGTTTCAGTGTGATTGTTCCCGTTTCTCAGCAGTGTTGGATTATAATCAGACCCAATGGCTGTACCTTGGTGTTTCTGGAAGCAGCATCAGGCTTAGGAGTTTGGGCCCAGCACTTGGGCTTTTAAATAAATTAACCTAAAAATGAGAGCTTAGTCATACTATGAATGGAAAAATTAAGATTCTCCTGGAAGGGAAATTGACAACACTGTCCGGTATTGCAGGTGAAACTTGCTATCGTCCAAACTGAATGAAGCACAAAAAGTAAACCATACATAGGTTGTGCAAGGTCAGGCATGACTGATTTTTTTTTTGAGTGCCCAAGCTGAGACATCTTAAAGGAACCTGATTCTTCAAAGTGGGTGCCCAGTACTTTCTGAGAGTGACCCCACCTCAAGGATGTCTCAGATTGGCACCCCAGCATCAAAAGCCACTTCTAACAATTCAGGTCTGGATTGATTGATTGATTGATTTTAAGGGCGGGAGGGGGAAATCTAAATCTAAGGCATACAATTGGTGACACTATGGGCTACTTTAGTAATTTTCCAAGACCCAAAGACTATGCTTTATTTCCATGTACATATACTTATCTAAATTCAAAAATGGAGGCCTACAACCATAGCAGTTGCTTGAACTTCTGTCTTTCTTGACTGATGTCATGAAGTTGTTTCTTAGTTCACCAGCAATTTATTATTTTTTTTAAAAGCAACGCTCAGATTGGGTAGGAGGGATGGCAGCTATTGGCCATCGTGTAGTGGCTCACAGGCTGTATTTAGCCTTTGGGCTTCTCTCCCTATATAAATCTATACAAGTAAGGGATATTTTCCTGTTATAACTGGCACTGGTGGCTTTCCATTATTATAACACTCTGTTTCAATTGCTGATAAGTCTTCAAACTCTCCCATTCTGGACTGAAACTTTCTATGCTTGTGCTTTACCTTAGGTGCTATAGTTCAGTCCTTTTCCAGAAAGAAGCTGGTAGGAGGGTCACTCAGTGTACATTTTTTTTTTTTTTTAAGTTTTTTTTTTGGGTGCGGGGCGGTGGTTCTGACGGTCATAGTCTCCCAGTAGTTTGAAGAAGGAAGTCAAAATTTGGGTGGAATTTAATCCTGTCTCCTACTGTTACAATGAAAATCTGTCCTGATTTATAAGCTCTAGGGACAGTCTTCATTAGCACATGTGCAGATGAGTTTGTACAGCTGTTGGCATTCTGGGTTTTGCCAGGCTGCACTGCACATGCACCTGTCTCCTCTGAACCTCCTGTAGCTCTCCAGATACAGCTGGAACACAAGCAAAATGGAGTGTTCCATTCTTCCCAAATACTCTTTGGCCTAGTTGAAGTGCTGGACTAGTTTTAGTTCTGTCTCCTCCACTTGCAGACCTTCCTGGTTCCTATTACTGGGTAAGGCCTCGTGCCCTAGGAGGAAGGCAAGTAATGTTTCACATGTTACAGATTTGAGTAACTGAGGATCAGCGAGGTTGAAGGAGGTTACTACTTGTCGAGCTGGGAACTGAGCCCAAGTGGCAGTGCTTCTTGGAAAGAATATGCCAAATCTGTGTATTTGGATATGTTGTCTGCAAAATGGAGAGATCCCCCCACCGCTATCTTTACAAAGTGCTGTGAGTCCACGGATGAATGAGTACTCTGTAACCTAAGAGCTTTAACTCTGTCTCCAACTAGATAACACTTGGATTTGGGAATAGAACCCAGGCATCCTAACTCCCCATCTAATGTTAGAACATGTCCTCAGAAAAAGAGAGGGCTTCTTTCTCATTCACTGCATGTATGCTTTAGTACAAAGTTCTACTTCTGTGGTTAAGACAGCCATAAAGCATATGCATAAGGAAACAGAATTAAGATTTTGTGGATTAACTTAATTTTGGCACTTCCTAACTTTTGGGTGATGTCCCTTTAAAGTCCGGGGAATGAAAAGTTAGCTGATGGAGTGTCCCTTTTCTAAATAGGCACTATGCTGTGAAGCAATTATGTAAACAACTCTTTGCTAACATATTTAACAGTAGTTTGGTCAATGTTGGGATAAAAGTATTGCCATGAGTATGTCAGGGATTTCCTCTCAGTAGGGATGAGAGGAAGTTAATCTCACTCATTCATGAAATAGGGAGAAATTGGGATGACCACCTTTCTCTCCCTGCCAAAATAATCCCCAATGTTGAGATAAAACTCTCTCTCCTAAACTTTCCCATTTCGTGATGGGTAAATCCTGTAGCTGGATTTACAGTTACCATGTTTTAAAAAAAAAAAAAAAAAAAAAAAAAAAAAAAAAACACCTCCATTGGAAACTTGATATTTTCACTTGCTTCCTTTCAGACAGTTAGTGCATCTTTTAAGACTGCAATTTTCAAACCTGGGTGCCTGTAGTTAGGCTCCTAAATTTAGATGGCTAATACATATTTGGGTGCCTGATTTGTAGATTCAAAGCTTCAAAAATGTTCTTCGTCTTTCAGAGCAAAAACCCAACCCAGAATAGTTCAAATGAAAGAATATCTTATTGTAGCCAGGTAGTATTTTAGGGTGAATAGAACACAGTAATAGTAGTAATCTCCCCAGTTGGTATTGTCAAGGAAATCTGTATAGATACAAGGAAGCTGAGAGCTGTTTTCCCTAATTTCTAATCTAAAGAACAAAGTGTTACCTCTGAGGATAGTTTAGGCCTGCCTAGTGTTACACACATGGCAGAGTTATGTGACTTTGTTATCCAAACTGTATTTTTTGTATCCAGCTCAGTATCACTTATTGAGCATTTCTTTCTCAGGTTATCAAGACGGAAGGAACTGGGACAGAGTCTCCCATGATAGGTGATAAAGTGACTGTCCATTATACAGGATGGCTTCTGGATGGCACAAAGTTCGACTCTAGCCTGGACAGGAAAGACAAGTTCTCATTTGACCTGGGGAAAGGTAATGTCCCATGTTTTGTGTTTAACAGTCTGTTTGGCACCATTCACACTGAGGCTCCATGTATAATGATTGTGGCTCTATTTAATTGTTCCATAATTGCACATTTTAAAGTTCCTACATAATTGTGCTCCAGGAACTAAATGTTAATTTTTTTAAATTAGTCAATGGTTTTTGAAGAATGGAGTGTAGTTGATGCAGCAATGCCTGCCTAAGACTTTGTCTACATGGAAAGTCATTCCTGATTAATTCTGCCCAATTAACTTTCCGTATGAACATTTCTAGTATGGAATAAGAATGCCTTCTTTCAATTTTTCTTCCAAGCTGATTAAGGTAATTTGGAATAAGGCTTTCTTATTCCAGAATAAAGTGAGCTGTAGCTCACGAAAGCTTATGCTCTAATAAATTTGTTAGTCTCTAAGGTGCCACAAGTACTCCTTTTCTTTTTGAGAATACAGACTAACACGGCTGCTACTCTGAAACACATAGAAAGTTAATCATGAAAAACTATTCCCCTTTAAATAACATCTTATTGTAATATGGATTAATTTCCCCATGTAGAGAAGCCCTAAGAATGCAGATGGTCTGAAACAATAGCTTAGATAAGTGAACTGTCACATTCATCTCAGTGGGGGATTCACTCTGAACTGTAATGATAACTTTAAAATATCCACACTGGCTATTTCACTCCTCTCATCCTGGAAGAAACATCAAGCAAGCATGCCTATTTTTGATGGTTGGATATTGGAGCAGGTTGCAGTGGGGCAGCTGTTAAGCTGTAGAGGTAGAGAATGAGGAAACCAGCCCCTTTGCCCCTACACTTCTAAGTCATCCTTGGTCGAAAGGGACCAGGAAAGAAGAGAAGCATGCCTCAACTGTCTCCTTGATGCCAGAAGTCCAGTCACCTCTTCCACCATTTCAAAACCTCCAGCTTCTCCCAAAAATCTTGTACCTAGCACTTACATTTTGTCAATCCAAAAATTTCAGCACAGTTAAAAATTCGGGGACAGGGTAAAATTGACTGCCCTAAAATAATTAACGCAAGGAATAGTGTACCAATTGGATACGGGGCAGTGAATAAGAGGGCTTGATGGGGCCATGTCATCGGAGGTTCAGGCCCCTATTTGGTCTCTGGCTTCAGGCCCCTATTTGGTCTTTTCCCTCCTTTATAATTGTGTGTAACTTTATCTTTTTGGGGGGAGGCGTGGATTGAGGGGAAGGGGGAGTGGGAAGAAGGCAAGTTCTAGGGATGTCTAAAGGAGTTAGTGCCCCAGCTGTCCTCAGCAGTAGCAGAGCTTCTTCACCTAGATGTTTGTTTCATGTTGAAGGGCATCTGGATAACATTTGTGCTGGCCTCTGCCAATTGATAAAGTACAAAGAGAAAGGACCATCATTGTGGATTGTCTGTTTTCAAAATATGAAAAATCTCACACCCTAAGACCTTCCTCTTCCAAGAGTTTATTATTATTATTTCACAGCACTTGGCAGCGTGACAGGAACTTCAGACACGCTCCCTGCTTCAGATGGCTTGCAGTTTGTGTAGACAAAAGATTGGGGGGTGAGGGGAGCAACAATTTAGAGTTCAGCACTGTAGGCCAGATTTTGATTACTTCCACATTTTGACTTGAGTGGAATTAATCCTGATGTATACAAGCTGAAGTGAGAACAGAATCAAGTCTGTAGTTTCTATAAAGTGCCCAATCCACTTTTGGGTGTTTGTGTAAAATAAATATTAATAGTAATGACCACTTTCTCACAGCTGTTGACTTCTTTGATATGTGCCTAGCAAGTATATGACTGAGCTCTGATTTGTGCAGGTGAGGTGATCAAAGCTTGGGACATTGCTGTGGCAACTATGAAGATTGGGGAAATCTGTCAGATTACCTGCAAACCAGAATATGCCTATGGTTCTGCTGGGAGCCCCCCCAAGATACCTCCCAATGCCACACTGATTTTTGAGGTAAGTAAGGACTGTCATTGACTACACGTTGTGTAAGAAAGATGGTGCATTTGCGGTAGAATGTAGGGAGTGCATCTTAACTCCACCAGGTGATGCTTGCTTATCTGTAAATTCCCTTCATTAGCTTGGAAGACTGGGTAGTCAGTCAGTGGGAACAGAATGGGATGGTCCTTGCCCTCAGAATCCAGGACCATCTTGTGAACCTGCAGAAAGATCAAAGGGCTGGAGGAGAGAACTGTGTGACCTGTTACTCTTCATCTGGTCTACACTCTAGATCTGGTAGCAGACGTAAGGGAGAATGACATAGAGGTGTAGCTCACTCTAGGGTAGGATCGAAGACAGTACCTTCTTGGAAGTCCAAAATAATACATTAAAAGTGAAATACTCCTTTATATAAAGAGGGAGAAAGGATGATCTGGAGGGGCAGAGAATGAGAACTCCGGGGTTCTATTCCCAGCTGCCGTTGACTTGCTGTGTAACTTAAGTTAGGGGGTTCTGTAAAATGTGAGTAAGGGCTGGTGTACACTGGAAACTTACATGTCTCGGGTATGGATCTATACCGGCCTAATCCCCAGTGTAGACAGTGCTAGGTGGACAGAAGAATTTTTCCATCAACCTAGCTACCGCCTCTCAGGCAGATGGATTACCTGTGCTAACAGGAGAAACCCTCCTATCTGCTTTCAGAGTAGCAGCCGTGTTAGTCTGTATTCGCGAAAAGGAGTACTTGTGGCACCTTAGAGACTAACAAATTTATTTGAGCATAAGCTTTCATGAGCTACAGCTCACTTCATCGGATGCATTCCTATCAGCATAGGTAATGTCTACACTGAAGTGCTGCAAGTTACCCTAGTGCTTTTTTACCTCAGAAGCATAATTAATTTTTAGTAAAGCATTTACAAATTATATATGTTTCCTATCTAAGGATCTTAACAGTGAAAGAAGAAAACTGGTTAAGATTTGAAGTAGTTGAAAAATGAAAGTTTAGAACCCACTTCCATTTTGCAGGGTTCCAACCAGACCTACTTTTCACTTTATTGAAACTACTATACATTTTTCATTTACTCAAAAAAGCCACTAACAGCAACAATGATAGGATAAATGTCTCTCCAAATCTTAGAGATAAGGTAGGTGAGGTAATGTCTTTTATTGGACCAACTTCTGTTGATGGAAGAGACAAGTATTTGAGCTACACAGTTGTTTTTGCCACAAAATTTCACACAACTTGAGAGACAGTTTAGGATTTTTAAGTCTAAACCAACTTTGTTCCAAAATTATGACGAGCTCTAATTGAGATGTTCACTGAGTTCATCAGTAGCATTAAAACAGTGAATTGTAGTTCTTCTGCAAGAATGGAATATCTTGCTAATCCTTAAAGTAATGTAAGGGAGCAGTTGCAGTGTGGTCCAAGAGTACACTGGTGATCTGCAGAGAGATGGATCCACAAAGGGACTTGAGCATTGCAATCATCAGTGTTTATTTAAAAAAAAAAAAAAAAATCACTGGCATCCAAAAAGCCTGGGTTAGTCACCTATGCTCCCTATACAATTCATGGGGAAAGCTACTTGTCAGATAGGCATTAGGCCAGAGAGAAAGAGAGAAGGCCTCTATAGTCTAGTGTTTAGGATATGGGAAACCCTGGGTCTAGTCCACCTACCCCACTGACTATTTAATTACCCATTAAAAATGGAACAGCTTCAACAGGAGAGATGCAGAGAGGTCTACATCAGACTATCCCATAGTTCAGTGGTTAGGGCACTCAATTGAGTGGTGGGAGACCCCAGTTCAAATCTCTTCTTTCCATTAGGCAGAGGGTGGAATTGAACTGGGGTCTCCCATGTCCCAGATGAGTGCTCTAACCACAGGACACAAAGCTATAAGGGAGGGACCACCACCACCTCTTAGTTTGAGTGGGCACTGATCTAGTGAGCATTCTCTGAGCACGCTTACCGCATTAGGACTCAAAAGTGAGATGGGTGTGGGCAACACTTACCTTTCCCAGGTTCAAGGATCACATGAGGATTTAGGCGGGAGATGGGCATCCAGACTTCTCAAGTGAGGCAGCAGCGTGCGTGCCCAGAGGCAGGAACTTGGCACCTAGGCAACTTTTTCAGTGACACTTAAGTGCTGAGTGAGTTTAGGTACCTACAGGAGTTGGTGGCAGCCAAGCAGTGGTTTTGTGGATTATAGAGGTGCCTAAGTCCATTTGTGGATCTTGGCCTTAGTGCTGGCACTTTTCCCTTCCTCCTACTGCTACAGGTGTCCAGAATCTTTATTGCAAGCAGCCTGGAGACCTGTAAAAGCAGTTGGAAACAGAAGGAGGCAACTTACCTGCCTCCACGAGGAGCCACTCTTACATAAGAGGAAGTGGGAGCAGCCTTCAAATATTGGAGCCATCCTGGAATTAGAGCCTACCAGCCACCAAGACCAGAGGAGTGGCTGGGTGGGGAGGGAATGAAGTAGTTGGGCAACATATCCGCAATGAGGGTGCTGAGTAGGGGAACAGACTGGATAGGAGGGGGAAATTGACTTATGTCAAAAGGAACAAAACTTAAGTCGCTAAATCTTGTTCTTTGTATTGTAATTCTTCCTAACATAATTTTTTCCATGTGAGCAGTTGCTGCAGCTGCCATAAGGGAATTCTGGGTTTGTGAATAGAAAAGTGTGTGTACTGGGGGAGGGGGAGGAGTTGTTCCATGTGACCATCTTTCTATCCATGTGTTCGCCATACTTTGGGAAAGCTTTACCCTTGTTGGAAGGAATGTAGCTCCCTGCTTGGTTTGTGGGATGTTCTCAGTTGAACAGAAGAAACTCAGAATTTGAACCGAGATCCTTGCAAGTAAAAATATTTTACATTTCTGTGGTTGTTTCCATCAGAGAGAGATGACTTTTTACAAAGTCATTAACATTATTCCATCTTACAGGAGGTTGGTGGGGGAGGAGAAGAAGCTAACAACTTGCCCACTGTCATAGTAATTCTGTGGCAGAGTGGGACTAGAACACAATCTCCTACTCCCTGTAGACAATGTTGTCTCCCTTGCAAAAGCAAACAAAATGCCGGTTTTTTTTTTTTCCCCCAGTTATTACATTTATTCATTTATTTAAATGATTCATCATTAAGAGGCAGGAGTGCAGGTCAAAAGGACTCTGGTTCTGACTTAGTTATTCTTTCTAGTTTTTCTAGAGGCAAGGAGGTTTTATTTGCCTACTTAACAAGGTGTTAGACTAACTAGTTCAAAGCATGGTCTACATTAAAGTGTTACTGGTATAGCCTGTCTGTTAGGGGATGGGGGGAGTGTGTTGCTAACATACCTGTGCTGAGGAACAAAAAACAAATCTATAGTATATGCACCTATGCTGGTATTAAAGTGTCTTAGGCTGGTAAAGCTTATTTTGCTTTGCTGAGCCAGCACAAGTTACATCAGCATTAGCAGTATAACTGTCTCTCTGCAAGAGGGCTTTGCTGCTTTAACTATACCAACGTAATTAATGTCAAGTTTTAAGTGTAGACCAGGCCAAAGTTTGTACAGTGACTTCTAAAATGTAAAAACGCTATAAAAGTATAGTCATCTTTAATGGAAAATGGAGGCTGGTCAACACGGTTGAGAATGTAAATAAAATCTAGTGTGACATTTTCACATGTCTTTCCTTCATTCTCCTATTAACTTCTGCACACTAAATCACCTGTCTGCTTGAAGATATTTCTAGTACAGAAGAATGATGGGGATAGACTATTGGGAGTGAGGGCTAGGTTGTAAAACCTTGCTCCCAGTGATGAGCTTTTGCCCATGTGAGTAGGTCCATTGGAATTAATGAGGCTACATATGCAATTAACTGTTTTTGCTAATGGGAATAATGGGTTCACAATCTAGACCTAAAATAAAGACCTGGCAATCATTACTCAGGATCTCTCCCTTCAGCTAATTATGGTTAATTTGTATTAGGTTATTGGGCTATGCATGTATACAGTGTATTGTTCCCTACAATACATCTTTGTGTGTGTGTGTGCAAGTGCATGTACATACAAGCAGAATTATAAAGATAGCCTGAGAAAAGGAAGCTACTTTCAATGCTGGAAGGCTTTAACCTCCACTGTTACAGTCTTCTAATGCAGGGGTGGCCTGAGGGCCTCATCGAGTTTCCAAAACTGTATGGAGGGCTGGTTAGGGGAGGCTGAGTGTGGCCCCCGCCTCCTATCTGACCTGACACCCTTCTTCCCCTGTCCCCTGACCGCCCCCGGATCTCCCACCCCTGACTGCCTCCCTGGGATCCCTGCCCCATCCAACTCCCCCGTTCCCCACCCTCTGACCCCCCCAGCCCCTATCCTGACCCCTGACCACACCCCCGAACTTCCCTGCCCTCTATCCACCCCCTTCTGACCCCTTACCCTGCCGCCCGAAGCGCTGGTGGCGCTACAGCTGTGCCTCCTGGAGCACCAGGTCAGGCCACGGCTCTGCAACTGTGCTGCCTGGCCGCCTAGAGCATGGCGCAGCGCACTGAAGGGGAGGTGGAACATCAGGGGAGGGGCTGGGGGCGAGCCTCCCAGGCCAGGAGCTATGGGGTCGGGCAGGAGGGTCATCTGGCCCGTGGGCCGTAGTTTGCCCACCTCTAATGCAGGGGTATGAATTTTCCCAGGGTCAAAGGGACAAATAATTTAAATTTAACCTTAGCGTAACTGTTCTTGAACATGAGCAGCTGCCAGCTGACCAGAAATATACATCAGGGCATTAGACTCAAAACCCCAAAACAAAACATGCTACTTGGCTAGTTGAAGAAGCAGTTCCAGTGACCCAGCTCGTAGCAGGTATAGCTCTGTGTGTAAGTAGAAAGTAATGGCTAAGTAGAAAGCAACTGTTTCTCTGCTAGATCAACCAGAGCTCATTCTTTAGCCCGGGGTGGGCAAATGTTTTGGGCCACATCTGGGTGGGGAAATTGTATGTAGGACTGGGGCAGGAACAGGCACAGGGCAGGAACACGCTCAGGGGAAGGGGTTGGGGCAGAGGAGGGGTACGGGGTGTAAGAGGGGGCTCAGGGAAGGGGGTTGGGGTGCAGCACAGGGCTCAGGGAAGGGGTACAGGAGGGGTGCAGACTGCAGGAGGGAGCTCAGGGCAGGGAGTTGGGGTGCAGAGGGCTCATGGCAGGGGTTGGGGTGCAAGGTGTGGGCAGGGAGTTGGGGTGCAGGAGAGGTGTGGGGTGCTGCAGGGGGCTCAGGACAGAGTTGAGGGGTGGGATGCAGGAGGGGTTTGGGCTCCGGCTCAGCGCCGCTTAGCTAAAGCGGCTCTGGGGTGGCAGCGGTGTACACCGGGGCCAGGGCAAGCTCCCTCCCTCCCTCCCTGCCTGTCCTGGCCCCACGCCGCACCACTCCGCTCCGGGAAGCGGCCGACATCACGTCCCTGCGCAGCTTTGGGGCACGCGCTGTCCTTGCCATGCCTCCAGGTACCTCTCCCGAAGCTCCATTTGGCCGTGGTTCCCCGTTCCCGGCCAATGGGAGCTGCGGGGGACGGTGCCGGGAGGCAAGGGCAATGCACGGAGCCCTCTGCCTCTCTCCCCCCCCCCCCACCCCCACAGGGCCCCAGGGACGTGGTGCCGGCCACTTCTGAGAGCGGTGCGGGGCCTGTGGCACCATGGGGGGCAATCCTGCGGGCCAGATCCAAATCCCTAAGGGGCTGGGGCTGGCCTAAGGACCATAGTTTGCCCACACCTGGTTTAGCCCAAGGCAGAGTCTCTGCATTTCACAGGAGTTCAACTTAGTGACAAGGTATGGGTTTAGTCATACTAGCTGCCAGCAATCATGTGTGGCACAGTTAAATATATAAGTGAGAAGATGCTGCCTCTATTTGAAACCAGCTCTGTGGGGCATCCTTCTATTAACCTCTTTTTGATGTAGGAAAATTTAAAATACAAGTTTATTCCAAAAAAGTATAATGGACATATTCACTGTCAATACAGTATGAATGAGTAGCAACAAGCATGGAGCATCTTTGATAGCTTGAACGTGCTCTGAAACACTTCCTCTTTACCTTCCTAGCTCGTGAATATGAAAATATGAGCTGTGTCTCACTCCTCTGGATGCTTTGAAAGACAACTCCACATGAGATTGACTGACTATATTTTATTTACATAAATTTTCACAAGCTGAGCTCAGGTGTTCCGCTGCCATTCTACTAAAGTCCCCAATAACACAGGTATAGCTTAATCTCAGCCTTTCCCTAATTGCCCATTCTTCCTTAAGTGGGGATCTGTGTAACATGTTATGGTTATATAGTTGTGAATAAACAAAAAAAAAAAAACCAACCCTTCATTTTATAGAAACAGGTGCATGTTATTGTTATTAAAAGGCCTCTGTTTCTCCAGAAGGCTGCCCTGCACTCAATGCCCTTTGCTCCTCACTACTTTAAATAATGCCTTGATTCACCCTGCAGCATGATATAAGTGGCCTTGAATCATCCATGGTGAAGCTAGAAGGTCCAGCTCCTCAAAGCTATTTAGGTGCCTAACTCCCATTGAAATCAATTAGAGTTAGGTGCCTAAATAACTTTGAGGATCTAGGCCAAAGTCTCTGTGGTGTCTGTGTTTCCAAGCCCAGATTATCCTTCCTAGCAGAGAGTTCTCCTCTTTTCCCCCTCCTACAAACAGCACCCCTAAGGTGAATACAAGCAGAAACGGAGGATGCTGTCAGCTGCCTCTTTGTCAACACTGGGGAAGTGGTTTTGTTGGGGGCAGGGATGGGGAGGCCCACATCTTACTTTCCTTCCTTCCTTTTGCACTTTCCTAATAGAAAATGATAGAGCCTTGGCCTGAGTTCATTTCTCCAAGCCAGGGATTCCCCCTTTTAAGGCAGGTCTGGGAGCATGTTTTGTAGTGTGAAGATTCCATCGCATATTTCCCTTCCTTCCCAGATGTTCCAGTGTAGGGAACAGGCCACAGGTTTCTTACCTAGAAACCATACTCATTCCTGCACATTCATAGGAGCATTGGTCCAGAGGCTCTGATTTGTTCTGATGAGGCAATCAAAAGCCTGGGACATTGCTGTGGCAACTGTGAAGATTGGAGAAGTCTGTCAATTACCTGCAAAACAAAGTACTCCTATGGCTCTGCTAGGAGCCCCCCTAAAACACCTCCCAATGCACACATGACCTCCCTCCCCTTCTTGAGGACTTTCCTAACAAAAAATGCTAGAGTTTTGGGCTGAGTTCATTCCTCCAGGCCAGGGATTCCCCTTTGAAAGGAGATCCAGGAGAGTCCTTGGCTGGGTGACTCCATTGGAATGCACTGCTGCGGCGACCACAAGGTCTCTGCATGGATGTGCTTACAGATTTGTAGGGATGTGCATGGTCCCTGGCTTGGAGCTGTGGCCTGTTCCCCCTGATGGAATGCCTGGGGAGGAAGCCTATGATGGAATCCTCATAGATCTCCTCCCTCTTTGCCCCATTATGTGAATTTTACCGTGGGAGGGAGGCAGTCTGCCTCAGAGCATTTAACCTGGTTTATATCCCCAGGAGGGACTTCGATAAGAATACCAGTTGCATCAAGGAGATGACTTTGCATTCCTCCCCCATCCCACTGAAAAATGCTGCATTGTTCTGATCTACTATCTCAAAAAACAAAATTGGCCCACTGTCTTGTATACCTTAAGGCCCAGGAGCCAACAGTACCCCGCATCCTCTCCAGGCACTGTGGGGATACAAGACTTTTCTGACTAAAATGTTTTTTTTGCAGTTTATTCATGCAAAAAGAAAAGTAACTCTAAAGCTCTGGTGGAAAAATATCATTGTAATCATTTTAAGTGGCTCAGCTTGATTCTAACCCAGTAAAGACTGCAAATACACTACAGCTTTTATGCCTGGGGAGAAGTGTGTTTGAGCTTTCAAATGCTTGTGCTGAGCAGCTTGGGAGGAGCTTTTCTATAAAGAAATAAGTTCCAGTAATATGATGCAAATGACTTTTCTGAGAACCTTAGGGGAGAAATTCCAAAAAGCAACAGCTTCTCTTCTGAACTGAAGTCTGCTTTTCACTAACCTCAACCTGCTCCTTCCTATCCTCTGCTTCCCCTCGCTGCTATTATGCCTCAGACCCTTAGCATGAGTGCTCTAATACTGAGTGTTCTAAGCCATGAGTTGGGGCCTCCAGCCTTTCTTTTCCCAGTAGGAGTCCTTCCACCCATCTGCCTCCCCCTTCCCTGCCCTATATCAGCTGACTAATGAAAAAGGGAACCATCCCCCAGACATAGAGCTCCCTACTCCTTGCCCTCTGCACCTGATCGTGATTTAGCTGAAGTCAGTGAAGGAATCAATAAGGCACTTAAACCAAAGTAAGTGTGTCCACGCCACAGGGTTGCACTGATTTACTAAATCAGGTTCTAAATCCATTTAACTAAGCCACTGTAATTTTTACTTTTATGAAAACAAGGCCTCAGAATGTAAAGTTCCCTTTATTACCACCTGCACGTTAGCCAGTTAATTGAGGAGTTGGAACGATGTTACAAAGTGATAATCTGCTAGCCAAAAGAAGTTGCATTCTGCAAAAGAGGGGAGCAGGCCCACAGCCGGTTATAACTCCCTGTTTCTTTGCCCTGTGCAGGTCCAGTGTGTTCCTGGTAGGCTGTTCTAATTTAGATCAGCTGGTCACAGTCCTCAATAGACAAGCTGAGAATTTCTAGAGAACAGCAGTGCTCCAGCCAGGGCCCCTCCCTCTCCTTATACCTGGGACAAGTGGGAGGGATGGTATAGAACCAGCTTTATGCCCATGGAGAGCTTCCCTCCTGCAAACAAGGGGCTTCTCAGCTGGCTGGATAAAGCCACTAGCCAACCCTGTGATGCCACTTGAGCAGTGCTACAGTCCTGGATTGTGCGGAGACTCTGACCCAGGAAATCTTTCCAGCAGTTGTTAGATGTACCCAAAGGATTAAAACCTTTAATGGCTTGGAATTAAAGCTAGTTATGAAAATCCAAACTAAATGAGCAGTTATTGTAGAACAATTCCCTTTTCTGTAGGGAGGGGCGAATCCCTTCCTTCAGTGTCTCAATCAGAAAGTCCCAGCTCCCCTGCAGTGACATCACGTGCCATGGAAAAAAGAGGGAGAAACACATTGCATCCTGGGAGAGGGTTAGTGGGAAGCAGAAATGAAAGTGCCTTCTCATGTCGGGCTTTGTACACAGTAGGCTCAGGAGTGTGCAGTTGGAGATTGAGCAGCTGTCTCGTCACCCCGCCAGCATTTGGCACTGGTCACAAGCTGCTCTCATTTCTCATTTTTCCCTCCTCCTGCCAGATTCAATATGTATTCGAAAGTAAATAAGAGAGGGCTAGGACAGAGTGTGAAAAAGCTAGATAGATGCATGCTAGCATAGGGTTTTGACTTTACGGAACCAGGGACAGAGGCTTGTCATCAGCAAAGTGTTGTGGAGTAAATTGGCTTGTCCTAGTCTGGTCTTTCTCCCATTTCTCTCTGGTCAGAGTGTTAATCTGGGATCAGGAGCCCAAACAAGTTGAGAAAGAATTAACTGGAATCAGAGGCTGATCACAGCTCAAAATTATCCCTTAAAAGAAAGTCCCAAGAGAGAAGTCGTCTCCTCAGATTGTGCAAGTAGAACAGTGTTCTGTTGTTTACAACTGTCAACACCTTTCCAGATCCAGACATTCTGGTCCATTCTGTGGGACGCCACCGCAATGACCTTGGGCAGATTTGTTTGTCATCTTAAAACAGGGTGCATTAGTCTAAACAAGGCTGATTATAACAACCGTGTTGCTCATTTATACTCTTTGCTTTTACCATCAGTCTCACTACAGCATGTTTATTGGTCAAAACCATCTCTTGTTACCATTGTCATAACATAAGACTTGACATGGGTGATCAGATTGCTGGTCCATCTAGTCTGATATCCTGTTTCCAACAATGATCTAAGACAGGTCCCTCGGGAAGAATTATCAATTCTTAAAAATCTGGAACTAGACTCTCATGCCACACTATCATTGAGAACTCAGGTTCATGTTCCAGCCAGGTCAATTTCCAACTGTTTGCGTTTCTCTTCCAGCCACCTACACGCTCAGAGTCAGTTTGGCTTCACTCTTCTCTTCTCAGTACACCTGAAACGTAGCGTTTCCCAACCTGGCCCCCTTCACTTCAGGGTGGGCAAGGTTAGAGAAGAACATGGATGGAAATAAAATGAGAGCAGCAAGGGAGCTAAGGCCTAGGAGAAGGATGATATGGAGGATGGGGGACCCTCATTCACCAATCCATCACAAGGGGAGAAGGAGGGCAAATGAATATAGGTTGGGAATCACTTGAGTTCAGCTGAGATAAAGCTGGACTGAGTCTCAGCTCTGTCTAGACCCCTGAAGAGCTCCTCCTGGGTTTCCTTTGATCCTGTGCAACCAGCCCCTTGGAATCTGTCTCTACTGGGGCTCCAATCCTGTGCCTTTTGAAGTCAATAGGAGTTTGTTCGTTGACGTCAGTGAGAGCAGGATCAGGCTGCAAGTGAGCAGCTTGCTTCAGCTGACATAGCTGCGCTTGATGTTTCAGCATGTTCCCCCTCACCTCTGGCTCTCTCTGCCCATCTTTCCCATTTCTACCTCTTCTTTTTGGCTCATGTCCAGACCTGACCCAGTTAACATTTCTGTTTCCTCTGGAGTCCTATCTGAGAGCAGGTCATGGCCATGCCCACTCGTAGTGCCCTGAATTCCAGCGCTTTACCTCAGCACCAAAGCAGCAACCCAAGTGAAGCAAGTCCATCAGGCTTTAAAATGCTAGTCTTTAATATTATCTCTGCTGTGTTGCCTGTGTTCCATGGGGTTTTTGATGTAAACGCTCCCCCCATCCCCTCCCACACAAACACACACTGCTTTTAAACAGCCTGTGGAAGGACGAGGGCTGGATCTTGCCCAAAGTGTCATCCTGACTTCACACAGCATCATTGTTGTCAGTTAAACAGTACACAGAAGGCAGAACTGTGTGGTCACAAGCTTGGTAATGGTCCATAGTATTCAGGCTTTTATGTTCTTTGGGGGCTTCCAGCCACTAGGGGGCTGGATATAATCACAAACACCTGAGCTGCTCTGACTCCATTTTGCAGAAGGGCAGGTACACTCTGCTTATGCAGTAGCCTCGGCCTTGGTTGTCTGATGCCTGAAACATACAGTCCTTTATGGGCAGCGGGATTTTCAAAGGCCTCTCTGCTGTGGCTTTTCCTCTCATGACTGGAGACTGAACTCCATAAGATCTCTGTGTTGACACTACAGGAATTAATGTAAGGCTGTCCTTTTCTCTGCAGATAGAGCTGTTTGAGTTTAAGGGAGAGGATCTCACAGAGGATGAAGATGGCGGAATAATCCGAAGAATCCGTACAAAGGGCGAAGGCTACTCCAAGCCCAACGAGGGAGCCCTTGTAGAGAGTAAATCTGTTTCAGGGGGCAAATGCAGGAATATTAAAGGAAGTTGCCTTGTGTGTGGGTAGCAGGATGGCTGGTCACTAGGTAGCAAAGGAGCCATTCCAAAACCACCTCTCATTCTGCTGCTGGACAGCTTTTATCCTTCTACCAGAAACCTGACTTGGGGACTCAGGAGGCTTTGTAGGGCTGCCCAGGTGCCCGCCCTCCTTGACAAGAAGAGCCAGACATTTTTCAGGAAGATAGAGAGCATGGGGAAGGTTCTGACGTGTTCAGTGTTGCACAAAGAAGAAAACCCAGATGTGCAAGTGAAAGGGTTTAGTGGGTTTAGCACCAGATGTTACATATGCTGCCCAGACAGTCTTTTTAAAGGGAAGAAGTTGCTTAATACAAGGAAGCTTGGCATTCTCCTGGTTCCCTCTGCTAGCTTCTCTCTTGCTGCTCTAGATACCCTCTAACCTGCCTGTGGGATTTTTTTGTATCTCAGTACAGCTAGAAGGTCAACATGGAGATCGAGTGTTTGACAAGCGGGAGTTGCGGTTTGAGATTGGAGAAGGAGAAAATTATGACCTTCCTCCTGGCCTGGAACAAGCAATTCAGAGAATGGAGAAGTCAGAGGAATCTGTGGTGTATCTCAAACCCAGGTAAGCATCTGCTGAACTCCAGTGGTTTCACTAGACCAGTGGTTCTTAACCTGGGGTGCACGCACCCCTTGGGGGGTGCAAGATGCCCTTTCTGGGGGTGTGAGACATGCCAGATTTTTTTAGAAAGTAAATCATCGAAAACACAAATTAACCACAGGCACATAAGTATAACTACCTTGTTTCATCAAACCTATGTATTTATTAACATTGTACATTTTTTTTAACGATTACTGTAATATACAAACAAAAATATATCTAGGTTTAAAGAACTGACCTACTTCAACGATTTTTGATAAAGCGTGCGAGAACATATTTTGATTTTTATAAGGAGTGCAAGAACATATTTTGAGAACCAAAGGGGTGCATGCAGGCTGCAGTAAAAGTTAAGAACCACTGCACGTGACTGTGGTCCCAGTACTTCTGTCTTTTGATTATTCTGGGTGTGATTGTAGCTCGGGGGAGTGGGTGTGTTTTCTAATTAGTTTAGTTCTGCCCCCTCGCCCCCCAGAATACCCTGGTCAAAATTTGGATGGCCCCAGAAACCTGATACCTGGAAGTATCTAGCTAGCTGAAACTTCGGTTGAAGAAGCAGCCAAACTGGAATGTGGGTGGGCATTAACTGCATTCCCCACTCTTGGGGTGGAAGAGTAGCATTGGCTAAAGAGTTCATGTAGGAACATAGGGATTGCTGTACCAGAACAGAGCAATAATCTAGCCATCTTCAGGGGCTAGGGAGAGGTGTAAAAACTGCATACTGCTCCTAACTATTCAGCACAAAACTGTGGTGGTCAATTCCTTCCTGCCCCCCCGAGAGTTATTATGCTCTGAAGCACTTGGATTCACAGCCATTGTCATTTTCATCCCAGCCTTTGGGACTTCACATGCTGTTCCTATCTGTATAGATGTGCATGCCCTTTATTGACTCTTAATAAGCTATTTACCTCAGTAATACTCAGTGTACAGTGATGCATGTGAATGAGCTGGGGGTAGAGGATGGACGTTCTTGAGATCAGCCTTTTGGCCAGTCCGATGTGAAAAAACAGCCAGCTCACAGATGCTCAGGTTAGGAGAGAGGCTGTTAGAAAATCCCTTTGCTGATAGAACAGCTATGAACGTTTTGTGAGGCCTTTGGGGAGAAGAAAGAATCTCTCTGCTTTCTCTGAAACAAGACCAGTTTATGTCCAAACCCTGCATCCACCATGGGAGCTGTTTCGAAGATACACATTCTTGAGTGAGTTGAGAATGGCTGGGCCTGGAATATGGAGAGCCAGCTACTGCAATTTTTTTGATGGTCCTGCATGTAAGTAGTAGTTCCCCTTTTCAAGGAAATAAGACAGATTCTGTGGAAAGGGGGAGATGCAGGCTTCATAGCAGGATTGCAAGCAAGAGAAAAGTTTGTCCTCAGTTTCCTGCAAGCCCTGGCTTGTTTTAGGTTTTGAAATATTTTAATGAGTCTAGTGCTAGTGAACAGTGCAACTTAAACAGCAGTTGGTACCAGATTCCTCTGTTTATTTTCAGAATGGATAGAGAACAGGCAGCAGCTAGATATGCTCCCCCAATCCAACATGCTGGCACCTGAGCTTGAGGGACTACCTTCAGATGGGAGGAGATAGCTCAGTGACCAGGCTCATTAAATTCTTGGCCTCACAACAAGAGAGGCATCTAGTGCCAGTTACCAGTAGTTTTATGGTGTGGTCACATCCACTAGTAACTGAACTGAGACCAGCAAACTCATTTCATAGAGGCCACCTAACAGCCACGAGATGGTAACAACTTCGGGTGGCTGCTGACCCAAAATCAATACAAACTGGTAACCTATAGATGAAAGACTTTGCATTCCAATCCCACACAGTCACCCTGGCCCCACCCCTGCTGTTTTTAGGCAAAAACTGCTTGTGCCTTTGTGTCTTTGGTAACACTGAGCAGAATGTGAATTTGATGCATCTATATAGGCATGTTCTCTTGGCTTCTGCTTCCCTAACAGAGAACATGTCTAGCTGGATTCTTTAGAAGCCACTTATTTCTCTTACAGCTACGGTTTTGGGAGTGCTGGGAAGGAGAAGTTTCAGATCCCTCCAAATGCAGATCTGCAATATGAAGTGAAACTGAAAAGCTTTGAAAAGGTAGGAGCAAAGGGATGAAATCCTGTTGAGATGGGGAGAGAGGTGTGTGTGGATACAGGCTCTGCCTGAGAGAGCACGAGGAAGAGGTGAACTTTGATCAGCTGAGGATGGGAAAAATAATAAACCTATGGAAGGTGAAATGGGAATAGGAATCCTTGGACGAAATCCCCTGTATTCTCAGTGGACCCACATCTGCTTTGAACAGCATCTCTCCTGCTGTAATCCAGTTTCCTCATGCTCAGTGGTAATACCTCCACCCATTCTTCCATGCTTTCCTTCCTCTCCTTACCCCATAAAAAGATGCAGCACATACTGATTGATTTCTGTAATGCTGCCTGCAGTGACTCAAGAGCCCGAGTACCAACCTCAGGGCAGACTGTTAGGAAGCAGGACACAAACCCCAAACTGATTTTGAGTTTATACTTAGATTTCCCCCAACAAATTATCAAGTGTAAACTCCTCAGGCATTATAACAGCCCTAACCGTGGCGTCACAGGCATCCCCTTGGGTACTCCAATCCATTTCACCACCCAGGTGAGCTACTTTTGTGGTAGATCATCCCTTATACCAAGAATCACAGCAATATTCAGGTCACTCCCAATCCCAAAGGACCAGTCACTTTACCCCAGATCATTTGTACCTTAGATCTCACACCAAAGACAACACCTGTAAGCAATTCTATAATAAACTATCTAAAGATTTATTTACAAGGTTAAAGCAGGTAAACAGATACACAAATGAGTTAAAATCTTAAGTTTTGAAAAGTAATAGAAGTTTCTATAATAAGCAAGCTCTACACAACCTTTAGAGCTAACCCAGGTTAAGCACTGGGGATTTCTCACTTACGCCTAGTAAACCTTGCCCCCCATAGTTCAAGCAGCATAGATTTCCTTCTGTTTGGGATTTGATTCCTCTTATCCTTTGTGCTCTGAGGTGAAAGCTCAGCATCTTCACAGGGAGAGAGGGGTAAAGAGACAAAATGACAAACATCTGTTGTCCTCTTTATCATCCCACAATAGTATGTCTGGTGTCAATGGACCTTTCCCATTGGGTAGGATGTAACCCCTTCTGTTGGAGATCAGCACTTTACACTAGTTAATGTCTTTCTCCTGTCTGGTGATTTACATAGTCACAGAGGCTCACAATACAAGTGTTCAAATATTATCTTACAGTACAGGATACAGATATTTTAAGTGAGATCAACGTCTATAACAACTCACAAGTATTCAGTAAAGTGTAAACACTGAACACAAGCTTACAATTCTCATACCTGTTTTAACAATACTAACACACAGTTGAGCCAGACTGATTCCAGCTCTGTATTTGTCAGTGTTGAGTTGAGACATGGATACCTTGGCATGAACTGGCACATGATCTGCCAGCATCACAGTTTCTTCCAATATCTGATGGATGACTGAACTGTTTCTGTCTGGACAGGCTAAGGAATCTTGGGAGATGAATACAGAAGAGAAGCTGGAACAAAGCTCCATTGTGAAGGAGAGAGGCACCCAGTACTTCAAGGTAAGTTAGAGTCCTCCCTGCGTGTGGTCAGCATTGCCCAGTCCCTGCTACAGGTCAGTATTGGTGCTGGAGAAGACCCTGTTGCAGGGCTGTCTCACACATTGATGGCATGTTGCATGCAATGTGCTGTTGAAGATAGGGGTACTTAGTTTTTTCTCGGATGCTGGAGGATGGGCCTTGGAGGTTTTTTTGTCCTGTTAGGGAGCTCTCCTGGGTGTCCATTCTGCACTTTACCTGGGGACAAAGAGCTGGAGGTGGAGCCTTGCAAGATGTACCCACTTGGTATTTTCCTCTCTTATATGTCTCGGGTTAGCGATCCTGGGGCTTTTGCAGCTCTACAGGGAGTTCTCCAGTGTGCAGGAACAATGTGGCAAAGCTACAATGCTTGAATTTGCTGCCATGAGACAATGCTACACATGGGCAAGATTCTGCCCACCAAGGGGGGCCTGAAGTGGCCATGTTACAGCTGGGGTCCCCAGGAGGAGTTTTAGCTGTCATGGCTGCTTTCTTCTTGGGGGCTTCCATGGCACACATGCCAGAGTGGTAGCTACACTACCCTCAGAGACTACAGCATGCTCCCCACTCTCTGCATCTGAGCAGTTGCAGCAGCTGGTGCAGTGGGGGGACAGTGGTATCCTGTCTTTCCCTGCTCTGTTTCAGCCATCTGGCACTCATGGGGGACTGTGCTCCCCAGTGGGATTCTGGCCTGTTCCTGTGATTTGTGCACAACCACTCAGAAGCGTATTACTATATGATTGTATCTTCATGTACAGCACTTGTGTGGAGTTTGGCCACAGAAAAAAGTTCTCTGTTCACCTTAAGGTAGCTGTTCCTAGGTTGAAAAGGGGAGTAGGGAGTGTTGTGAAGAGGAGGGTGGAGCTGGACTAACTCCAACTTTATTGACTACAGGAAGGGAAGTATAAACAGGCAACATTACAATATAAGAAGATTGTGTCCTGGCTGGAGCACGAAACAGGCTTCTCTGAAGAGGATGATGCAAAGGCCAAGAGCCTGAGGCTTGCTGCCCTCCTTAACCTGGCCATGTGCCATCTGAAGCTGAAGGAGTACTCCCTAGCCTTGGAAAACTGCAGCAAGGTAACAAGGTTTTATACACCCTGGTGAGCAAAGTAGGCAGAGCAGCTGGATCTTGCTGTAACTAGCTGGGCAACACAAATCATTGTGGTCGGTTTGTGCCTCTCTCTGACCCTGGATCCACCTCTGGGAAGGGCCAATATATCAAATTCCTCAATGGAAATGATTATTCTTTTCCATCTTCATTCTCTGGGGGAGATTTTTTAACAGCTTCTTGTCTGAGAATCTCTAGGCACTTTAGAAAGGAAGGTAAGCTATACTTTACAAGTAGGGAAATGGAGGCACATAGAAGTTAGATGACTTGCCCAAGGTCACACAGAAAGTCAGTGACCCAGCCAGAACTAGAACCCACATCTCCTGACTCCCTGTCAGATGCCCTAGTTGCTAAACCACACTGCCTCCCTTTGTCTTACTAAGCCCAGAATTCCTGGAGTATTTACCCTGTAAAATAAGCAAGCTCATCCCGTAAGTGTCTCCTGCTGATTGTCTGGATGTATTTCCTGAAACCAAACTACAGCCTGCTGCTCCCTTCCTATCCAGGCGCTTGAGTTGGACAGCAGCAATGAGAAAGGCCTTTTCCGGCGTGGCGAGGCCCATCTAGCTGTCAATGACTTTGAATTGGCCCGGGCAGATTTCCAGAAGGTGCTACAACTTTACCCTAGCAACAAAGCAGCCAAAGTGCAGCTACTAGCCTGTCAGCAAAAGATCCGGGAGCAGCATGAGAGAGAGAAGAAGATGTATGCCAACATGTTCCAGAGGCTTGCAGACAAGGATGCCAAGGTAAGTGGTAGCACACTGCAAAACCCTGGGAGAACTGAACGGATAAATGCAGGAAAAGAGGCAACAGGGATTGGGGCATTCTGCTTGCCATCTTCAGTGCTGCCAATGGTACAAAGGGAGGACTCCCCAGCACTGCATCTGCAGAGAATGGAAGCAGCCCTTTGGTATCATGTTTGGCTGCGTTGTCAGAGCCAAGCAGCACAGAGAGTTGTGTAGATTGGAAATGTTCTTTTACAAATCCTCATCATTCAGAGCCAAAATGGAGTCAGAAGCATGTGCATGTTGTTGCTCCCTGCATGAACCGGGCCTCATTTAGGAAGCACTGCAAGAAGCACCTCTTTGCCCAGACCTCCCTAACTGCTGTTGGTTTCCTAGCTAACTGATAAAACTTTAGGGAAACAGGGTGCATGGTCTCTGCATGAGAGATCCTGAGTCTCAGCTGAGCCCCTTAGGGAGCCCAGATACCCTGCTGATGAGCACCAAATTAATCTCTGTTATAGTGATAAGCTGCTACAATGGGGAAGTGGTGAATGTTTTGTTCAATTTTTTCAATGTCTCCCATGTAGCCAGAAGCTGATACCCTCCAGACCAGTGACAGCTGTAAAGATGACACAACCATGAAAGAAGACAAACAGAACGGAGCCGAAGATAAATCACAAGTTGATGCAGAAGCATAAAAACAAACCCAATTCCATTAGTTTTGTAAACTGAAGAATTTCCAGTGAATTAGACCTTTATTTTTCTATCTGGTTGGATAGTGGCTTCAGGGGAGCAGAGGCTAGGGCCACAACATCGCAGTCATTTACAGCATGTCTATGTAGGAAACTCGGTGGTGGCCCAGATCTGGTGTAATCCTAGGGACTTTATTTATTCATTCTAGCTCTCTGTTGTTGTCGGGAGGTCTGTCAGGATTCCTTCTGCTCAGTTTCATTTCACTCTGCCATTGGTGTCTCTCTTTTTTGTGGTTCCAGCTCATTCTAATCCCAGTCCTGCTTCCTAAACCCATTTGATTTTTTTCTTTTAAAGCAATCTGCCTTTCCCGAGAGAATCCTCACCTGAGAGACCTATGAACAAATCACTGCACCGAATTTTTCCGCCTCCACCTTGCTCCTTGCTGTTGCCTCTGTTAAAGCAGAGACCCCCTCCCATGAGTAAGTGTTGTAACCCTCCTGCTATGCCTGTTCTTTGCACATTGCTGAAGGTGAAGACTGTGAAGTCAAAGCTTGAGCAATAAAGCAGAAAAACTCCCAAAGGTCAAATTTGTGTTTTTAAGCAAGATGTGCACAGCTCTATGAAAGAACTAAATTCTCCCAGCATCCCCAAACTATACCAAGCCTTCCCATTCATGCAGCTGCATCTTAGTCACGGTAGTTTTAATGAAAGCCTGTATTATACAGTGTTCACTACATTCACTATTATAAAAGATTTGCTCTCTCCAGCCACTAATTGCAAGGGGAAGAATTTCTCACTGTATCTAGAAATACTGGGAGTCTGGTTTGAAATCAGTGCCCTCAGCTTCTGCACATGGCATCTCTATTCATGGGATCATTGTCAACAGACTCAGTTTCTGAAGCACCTAGCTGGGCCTGCACAAATACCTTTCATTGATGCATCAGTTTTAAAGGGACAGCAGCAGTGATTAAAGTTAGACTGTTAGAAATATGCAGGATTTTTAAATCTTTAGCATAAGCTGTTGAGAAGAAAGTAGCAAAATGACTCCTGTTAACTGCTCCACAGGGAAGCCCTTATGTGTAGTACCCCCCTCCCAACTGTGAAGTGTGCTTCCTGGCTGCAGGCATGGAATGTAGCACAGTTCTAAATTTATCTGCAGTTGGTTGTCCTGCTACCTGGAGTGAAACCAAGGGGAAGCACTTTCCTTTTGTAGCTACACAGTAGGGGGAAAGAGGTAGGCGGGTTCACTCTGAGGGCAGAATTCTTGCGAAACCAGACATTGGATGTCTTAAATGGAATGTCCACTTAGGCAGGACAGAATATTGGAGTAGACATCATTTAGATACAGGTTGGGGATCTTTGCCTTGAGGGGAGAAGGTAGGTATAAATGCCCCTTTGTGCGTCCAGTGGAGAAAGCATGCGCCAGAGGGGAAATAGAATGAGGTGGAGAAAGGAACAGCCCAGAATGAATTTCAATCAGGAAAGGAAAAAAATCTCACAAACTCAGTTGAACCAATATGTACGTTATGACTTTCATTGAAATGCATGTACAGTAGAACGTCAGAGTTACGAACACCTTGGGAACAGAGGATGTTTGTAACTGAAATGTTCATAACTCTGAACAACATGTCCCTTCAAAAGTTTACAACTGAACATTGACTTATTACAGCTTTGAAACTTTACTATGCAGAAGAAAAATGCTGCTTTAACCATCTTAATTTAAATGAAACAAGCACAGAAAGTTTCTTTACCGTGTCAAAAAACATGTTAAATGTTTCCTTTATTTTTTTAGTCGTTTACATTTAACACAGTGCTGTACAATATTTATTTATTTTGGTCTCTGCTGTTTGATTCCATACTTCCGGTTCCAAATGAGGTGTGTTGTTGACCAGTCAGTTCGTAATTCTGGTGTTCGTAACTCTAAGGTTCTACTGTAACTGCCTTTTCTCCTGAATTTGACCCATTTTACAGACGTCGGGCCTGATTCTGATCTCACTGATACCCTGTAACACCACTGACTTAAATGTAATTACTCCTGATTTATTCTAATGTAAATTGGAGAAGAATCGGACTGTATGTGCACAAGACTCATTTCCTTTTGTACTGCAGTGCATCCGCCTCTTGAGTGGAACGTTAGCAACACTATATGACAGTTTAGGACAAGCTATGAAGAACAGTCTCCCAACTGAAGTTATGAGGGGGAATTTCAAGGAAGTAAAATATAATTGGAGTTGAAATTTGGCTAAGAAATCAGAACAAACATCCCTGCTCTGATGGAAAAAACAATTGGGTCTTATAGTGTCTGTTCCGGTTAAGATGTATTCTGTTTTCCTGAGACAGCCCCAAGATGTCAGGAAGAATAAAACCAGAAAATGAAGCTACTGAATAGGGCTTTTTTATATTATTTTTAAGAACAGAGTTTGCATAGTCAATCAGGAGAGCGCCCTCTTTGCTGCCTAGTGCCCACTGGAGATATATGACCGTCTTCTCCTCCCACTTACTATTCTGTAATTCCATTGACTTCATTGACGCTAACTCCTCCTTGCTTGCAGCAGTGGGAGTAAGAGAACTGGGTAAGAGTAAGAGAACAGCATCCCTACCCCTTGGAAGGCTTTGAATATTGACACACTTAATGGTTGAATAAGTGGTTTGAGGGAAGAATTGCTCTGTTGGCCTTGTGTGATGCGCCACAAGCATAAAAACAGCTCAAAGAGAGAATTTCTGGTCATATGTCATTAGCCTTCCTCACCAAAGACACCTATAGCTATTGTCAATTTAAAGGTGGGGAGACAGGTCAAGGCCATCCAGCCAGTCAGTGGTCTTGGGCCTCAGGGTTTGTTTCCCCACTGGTAAAATATGAATACTGCCTGGATTAGACTCAGAGTTTCTGGATCTGCAAGTGCCTCCACAGAGCTGATTATGTAACAAATTCAGCATGAGAAGTTTTACACAGGATCCATAGCCCAAAACGGGAACAGAGTTCTACCATCTTTTATAATAGTACTTGTATATTGCTTTTCATTTGTTTCACTACACCTGCTCAAAGAAGTTGCTTCTGCCACAGGACAATGCAGATGGAGATTTCAGTCATCTGCACTGTAGCAAGAGCAGCACAACAACTCATAAGCATCTTAATGGTAGACCTCAGTGTGACACCATCATAGGGCCTAATCACATCAGCCACACTATCAGAGGCTCATTCACCTGCGCATCTACCAATGTGATATATGCCATCATATGCCAGCAATGCCCCTCCGCCATGTACATTGGTCAAACTGGACAGTCTCTACGTAAAAGAATGAATGGACACAAATCAGACGTCAAGAATTATAACATTCAAAAACCAGTTGGAGAACACTTCAATCTCTCTGGTCACTCAATTACAGACCTAAGAGTGGCTATCCTTCAACAAAAAAGCTTCAAAAACAGACTCCAACGAGAGACTGCTGAATTGGAATTAATTTGCAAACTGGATACAATTAATTTAGGCTTGAATAGAGACTGGGAATGGATGAGTCATTACACAAAGTAAAACTATTTCCCCATGTTATTTCACCCCACCCCCACTGTTCCTCAGATATTCTTGTTAACTGCTGGAAATAGCCTACCTTGCTTGTCACCATGAAAGGTTTTCCTCCGTTTCCACCCCCTGCTGCTGGTGATGGCTTATCTTAAGTGATCACTCTCCTTACAGTGTGTATGATAAACCCATTGTTTCATGTTCTCTGTGTGTGTATATCAATCTCCCCTCTGTTTTTTCCACCAAATGCATCCGATGAAGTGAGCTGTAGCTCACGAAAGCTTATGCTCTAATAAATTTGTTAGTCTCTAAGGTGCCACAAGTACTCCTTTTTGCGAATACAGACTAACACAGCTGCTACTCTGAAACCTGTCATTAAAAGGGAATGTAAGCATCCTTCCCATTTTATAGTTGACGAGACCTGTGATTTGCCCACAGTCATGCTGCAAATTAGAGAGCTGGGAATTTTAATTTCCTGCTTTCTAGTCCAGTGTTCATATAGCCCAGAGAAAGCAGAGGTTCCAGCATATAATGCTCTCTGTGAGTAGCCTTATGGAGTACTACATGCTAGAAGCTGGAGTCACCAGGGTCATCTTTATATTGAAGTGAAGCTGGGCTCTGACAAGTGTCAAAAATGGCATCACAGGGCTCCATGATTTGTGGGTCTCAGTGACTCCAGAGCCAATGTGCTCAGTTTAGAAGTAAGAAGAGATGTGTTTTTAACTGCCAGCCCATCAGATTCAGCCTGGGATCTGAGAGTTGAGCTAGGCTCTTCTCTTCTCATCCCCCCTTCCCCCCATTGTTGATGCCCTCAGCGAGTCCCTTAATCCCTGGTATCACCAAGCCTCGCTCTTCAAAACTTACGAGTCGAGCTCCCACAAGCTGAGACTGGCTCTCAAATCATGAGATTTTTTTAAAAACTTAACAGCTGGTGGGGTCTCTGCACCCCGGCTTCTGCACCACCCATGGCGAGGCGCCAAGCTCCTCTCCACAGTCCGCACTGGTTTTCCAGGGAGAGCGGGGAGCTGCCCCAGATCTCCTGGCTCCAGGAGCTGGAGCTTTATGCAGACCCCTGTAACAGCAGGCTCGGGCTGTAGGCCCCACCCCTGCGCACAAAGGGCAGGAGGGACTGGAGAGGGGGGCCCTTGGCCGGGGGGCGAAGGGAGGAGAGCTCGGCCGCCGACCTCCCCTGGCTGCGAGACTCCAAGAGCCCGGCTCTGCTGCCCCCGCCTGGCCACAGGCAGGGACCGGCCCGTCACGTGATTACGCCTCACTTTCTTCCCCCACCCTCGGTGCGCTTTTTGAGCCCGTGGAGCCCCCGTAGCACCCCCAAGGTCATAGAGAGCCGGAGCGCCGGCCCGCCCGAGAGAGAGAGAGAGACCATCTCTATGGTCGCCGGGGAGATGCGGTCGGTCAGTTATGTGCAGCGGGTGGCGCTCGAGTTCAGCGGGAGCCTCTTCCCTCACGCCATATGCCTGGGAGACGCCGATAACGATACGGTACCAAGAGGCGTCGGGGCTCGGAGTCTAAGCCGGAGAGGGTGGTGTACAGGGCGCATGCGCGCGAGGGTCGGGCGAGCGCGCGACCCGCGGCGGGAATCTGTGGGCGGGGTCTGGCTCGGTATTTGCATAATGGGTTCTGTCCGGGGAGGCCGCGCGGGGGCGCCGCCTGCTGCTGCCTTCCCTCTGCTGCCCTCCCCCTCATTCCCCTTGCGTTGCCTGGGGCGGGGCTGCCTTCCCCTGGCACTGCCCCGGGGTGATTGGTGCTGACTTCCCCCGACGCCCTCTCTGCACTGCCCCCCCCCGGCACCTGCTGACTGGCAGAGCTGGCACACGCTTGGAATGAGCGGGGCTGCCCTGGTTTACACCATTCGCCTCCGGACCATTATTTCCACATCTTTAAGGGTTAGAGGCGAGTTCTGGAGTACAAGGTGGCAGCCTCAACACAAATCCTCTGCCGCCCCAGTTTGACCGGGCTCGGACCGCAGCAGTGCAAACCCTTGGTCTGGTCACAGGAACCGCAGTTCAAACACTCCTGTTCCTCTCATCTAATCTGGAGCAAACAGACCCCACTGCAGTGGGGTGCTTTGGTCAGCTGCCACAATGAGGCTCCCTGAGTGAAATTTGTGACCACCAGCCTTGATTATGACAGCTCCTATTCAGGAACAAAGCCACTGACCCTGAAAACACTCACTTCGTAAACAATGCAGGAGCTTATCCACTTAGCAACACAGGTCATCGTGAACATGTAATTTGTTTCCCTACTTAAACACAAACTATCTGTCCTAATCAAAACTATAGAAGGCTGCGGCTTCATTTGGCAACTAATAGTCACTGCCGTCTGTGACGGGTTGGATCACAGAAACCCCCTTGGGACTGCCACCTGATGTGCCAAGACTACGTCTGCTCCTGTTTTCCTGTCCTGTCAGCTTAGGACTTCAGGGCCCTGCCTGGTTTGAGCCACACCCGCTCGCCTGCTGCAAACCCAGACCCAGGTCTGAACCACATCCCCTAACAGCTGTAGGCTTAACTGAAAGCAATTTAAGAAGTGTTCTTGTCTTTTACACTCAGATGCCCAACTCCCAATGGGGTCCAAACCCCAAACACATCTGTTTTACCCTGTATAAAGCTTATAAAGCTGTATAAAGCTTATACAGGGTAAACTCATAAATTGTTTGCCCTCTATAACACTGATAGAGAGGTATGCACAGCTGTTTGCCCGTCCCTCCCCCTCCTCCAGGTATTAATGCATACTCTGGGTTATTTAAGTAAAAAGTGATTTTATTAAATACAGAAAGTAGGATTTAAGTGGTTCCAAGTAGTAACAGACAGAACAAAGTGAATTACCAAGCAAAATAAAATAAAACAAAACACACAAGTCTATGTCTAATCAAACTGAATACAGATAAAACCTCACCAGTTCCAGTAAGCTCTCTTTTACAGACTAGTCTCCTTCTAGTCTGGGTCCAGCAATCACTCACACCCCCTGTAGTTACTGTCCTTTGTTCCAGTTTCTTTCACGTATCCTTGGGGGCGGTGAGGGTCTCTCTTTAGCCAGCTGAAGACAAAATGGAGGGGTATCCCAGGGGTTTAAATAGACTTTATCTTGTGGGTAGAGACCCCCTCCTTTATCCTATGCAAAATGGAGTTTTGGAGTCACCTGGGCAAGTCACATGTCCATGCATGACTGAGTTCCTTACCAGCCAAGCCACATTCCTGGGAAAACCCAGATGTGGATTGGCATCTCCAAGTTCATTGTTGGCTTAAGGGCTTCTTGATTGGGCACTTACTGAGAATAGTCTTTCCTCAGGAAGCTGACCAACTGCTTCACTAAAACCTACTCAGAATCAAACAAGTATGCAGCCAATATTTATAACTTCGAATACAAAAAAGATACATGCATACAAATAGGATTAATAGATTCAGTAGATCATAACTTTACAGAGATATGTTACATGGGCATATGTAGCATAAAACACATTCTAGTTATGTGATATATACATTCTTAAGTATATTTCCATAAAGCCTTATGGGGGGTACCATCACACCCTTTCTAAGCCATAGTTATATTTTGCTCTTGGAAATTATACGGAGCAAATTCCTAGCATAATGCAATACATATAACTGGAAGGGGCCAGGAGAGCTTGCAGGAGAGCTTGTAGGGAATGGCCAGCCCCAGGAGATATTTTTGAAATCCCTGCCACTTGGTGCATTCTAATCCATTCCAAAGGCATAAGTATTATTTGTTTGTATTACAGTAGTGCTGATAGGCCCCAACTGAAATCAGAGGTCCTTGGTGCTGAGTGTTGTACATGAGAAAGAGACAGTTTCTGTCTTAAAGAGCTTTCACTCTAAACAGAGAGCGGGAGGGGAAACTGAGGCACAAAGCAGCAAAGTGACTTGCACAAGGTCACACAGTACATCAGTTGTAGAACCCAGCTCTTCTGAGTCCCACTCCAATACACTGGACAAATGTTTTATAGAGCATTTTTAACAGCCCCAAGGATGTAATCTCTGATGGGGCTTGTCAGGGTTCCCTCCCCACTCTGAACTCTGGGGTACAGATGTGAGGACCAGCATGAAAGACCCCCTAAGCTTATTTCTACCAGCTTAGGTTAAAACTTCCCCAAGGCACAAATCCCTTATTGTCCTTGGACGGTATTCGCTGCCACCACCAAGTGAGTTAGACAAAGATTCAAGGAAAAGAACCATTTGGAGTTCCTGTTCCCCAAAATACTCCCTCGAAGCCCCTTCAGCCCCTTTCCTGGAGAGGCTTGAGAATAATATCTTCACCAATCGGTACAGGTGAGCACAGAGCAAATCCCTGGGTTTTTAGGACTCTAAAACCAATCAGATTCTTAAAAAAAACCCAGACCTTTATTATAAAGAAAAAAAAGTAAAAGAAGCACCTCTGTAAAATCAGGATGCAAGATAATTTTACAGGGTAATCAGATTCAAAACACAGGATTCCCCTCTAGGAAAAACTTTAAAGTTACAAAAAACAGGAATAAACCTCCCTCTAAGCATAGGGAAAATTCACAAGCTAAAACAAAAGATACTCTAACGCATTTCCTTGCTATTACTTACTATTCCTGTAATTTAGATGTATCATTCAGTAGGAGCTGGATTACTTGCTTGGTTACTCTCTTTGTTTCTTGAGAGAACACACGCAGAGCACAAAAACAAAGCCCCCCCCCCAATTTGAAAGTATCTTCTTTCCCCATTGGTCCTTTTGGTCAGGTGCAAACTAGGTTAATTGAACCGATTAACCCCTTACAGGTCAGGGGATTCTGCACCTCTGGCCAAGAGGGATTTTATATTACTGCATACATAAAGGTTGTTACCCTTCCCTTTATATTTATGACAGGGCTGATTTAACAATGTCCAGGGAGGAGCAGGGAAATCTTCCCTGGTAGTTGAATTTGAATAAGGAGCTCCAGGGAACTCCCTTAACCACTACACTATCTGGTGGAGTAAAATGTTGTCTTTTATCTTATGTCTCTACTGCTGCTGCTCTTCCCTCCTTTTCCTGTTATCTCTGGTCTCCCCTTTTCTCTCTTCTTTTCCATTTTCTGCTTCCTGCTTTGCAGCTTTACATCTGAATTCTGGTTTCTTTTTCCCTCCTGGGGATGATGAGGGTGGGTGTGAATTTCCCATCATTAACATTCTTCCCTTTTCTCCAGCTGAACGAGCTAGTGGTGGGGGACACCAACGGGAAACTCTGCGTGTACAAGAATGACGATAGCAAGCCCTGGGCCTTGCGCTCCTGCCAAGGAATGGTCTGTTGGGGCAGAGTTTGCCACTCCTCTATGTTCTTTGGAGCCTGTGCTGTTTGTTTGCCTGGAATGCCATGTGGGAATGGAAAGCCTTCAGAGAAGAAGGCATCAGGACTGGTCCTGAGGCCCTGCACAATTGCGTCAGAGACCCTGCTCCCCGCCCCAGTCCTGGGCTCTCACACTCTGGGCAAGCAGTGCTGTCCAAAGTGCTGAATAGCCACTCGAGAGAAAGTTCTTGTTCCCTCCCCCATCCTAGTCCTTTCCCCTGTGTACTGAGGGTTTTGCCCCTGAGCTCCACGTGGGAAGGCCACGTTCTGCCATTGGGCCTGGCCTCACTCCTTTGTCTGAAGGAATGAGGTTAGACAGGTCCTCAGCCAAAGGGATGCTGACTTTGAGGAAGATCCTGAGGGCTGAAGGATCACTAGTGCAGGCTTAGCCCAAAGTATTGCTGTATATTTTCTTTGCTCCTTCCTGGTTTCTGAAGTCCTTCCCTTTTCTTGCAGCTCACCTGTGTTGGTGTTGGGGACGTGTGCAATAGAGGAAAGGTGAGGGCATTTGGCTCTCCCCCCCCAGCAATGCTCACACTGGAGGAGGGAGATTGGCCTTTGACATGCGCAGTTGTTTGGGGTTACGGCACATTTTAAGTGGGGAGGAGAGTCCCCCAGGTTCTTTCGCCATACAACTCTTCCCTGGTTCTGGGAGAGCTAGTGCTACTGATTTAAACATTGTCCCTCAATTAATGTCCTGTATGAGCCACAGACAGCCCTGATGAGTAATCAAACCAACTCCTTACTAGGGAAGTGACCTGCCAATGACTAGTGCATCTAACCTGTATGGGCATGTTTGACCCTGTAGCGTCCCACCCGATCCTCATGGGTACTACTTGACTGTGCTGGGCCCTGTGGTACATCTGCTGCCTGCCTGCCTTTCACTTGTGTGCACTTAAACTGGCCCTTGCGAAAACTGAGATGCAGAGCAGCCCAAGTGCCATTGCAGACTCCAGTCCGTGTAATAAGACAGCTCTCCCATTATCTGGGAGAATTAAACCCAGACCTCTGGATCCCATCATCTAAACTCACATTCCATGGCTTAACTGCTATAGCAGCCTCATGAACCATTATACACTAGAGAGAGAGAGAGTGTCACACTATGTGAGTGTGATAAATAGGAAGGGACTGTGACAGTTGAAGACTTAGACATCTGCTCTAAAAAGTTAGGTCGACCCAGCTATGTTGCTTACGGGTGTGAAAAATTCAACCCCCTGAGCGATGTTGTTAAATTGACCTAAATCTTGGGGAGGTAGATTACCTACACCAATGGGAGAAGCCCTTCTGCCAGCTTAGGTAGCATATACTAGGCGCTATAGCGGCGCCACGGCTCTAGCGTTTCAAGTGCAGGCAAGCCCTTGGTCTGGCAAAGGTGACCAAGAAGGTTGGATGCTGTGGCTCTGCTGCACTGCTTTGTACTTTCCAGACATCTCTCTGTGAGTGCGAACTGGCTCTGGTGCAGTAGCCCCTGCACTGACCACACCTAGCCAATCACTAACAATTGGCCCTGCAGATAGAGCTCACAGTGTAGTCACAGTTCATCTTGATGGCCCTGCCCTTGCCCCCATGGGGGACTGTTGCAGGCAATCTCACCACCTCTTCTATTGATTCAGGGTCTCCCCTCTCCTCTCAGAATCTGGTTGTTGCCGTAAGTGCTGAGGGCTGGTTTCATCTCTTTGACCTGACTCCTCCACCCTCAAAGCATCCAGATGCGTCTGGTCACCATGAACCCCCACTGGCAGATGAGCAGAAGCCAGTGTTCAAGCAGCACATTCCTGCCAACACCAAGGTCATGCTGATCAATGACATTGGTGAGTATGTGGGATAGAAGGGGGCAGAGCATGAGCTCAAGCACATGGCGATGGTAAGAGTAGAACAGGTGCATGGGGCTCAGCGGGATAGTGCATGTACCAGGACATGAAGGAAGCAGGAACCCAAGCCATCTTAGCCCTAGAAGAGAGGAGAGAAGATCTTGGGGCTTTTGGGGTGCTGCAGTTCATGAGCTGTTGGGGAGCTAGGAGGTCTGAGATTTTTCTAATGTGCCCTTCACTGCGGTATCTGAGCCCTAAGGATCTTTGGGATCATGGTACAGCGGACGCTTGTGTGGCTCTGTGCTAAGCATGCCTGCAGGCAGTGGGACTGTGATGCCTTGATGGAAGCCATTGTTGTCTCCCTGTGTCCCCTGCAGATGGAGATGGGAAGTTCGAACTGGTGGTGGGTTACACGGACCGTGTGGTGCGAGCCTTCCGCTGGGAGGACCTGTCTGAGAGCTCCGACCACATCTCCGGCCAGCTGGTGCTGCTGAAAAAGTGGCTGCTGGAGGGTCAGGTAGGAAGCAGAGTGCCCTAGATGGAGATATGTTGAGTATGGACTTCAGGAGCTAGGTCTCCCAAAGGGCAGAGCCCTTCAAAGGAAGAGGAGCCAAGCCCCAGTCTTCTGAACAAAAGATCAGCAATGGGTACGTCAGGAGTGAATTTCCCCCCAGGATTTGTGTGGTGTGTGCAGGGCAGCTGACAGGTGCAGGTGATTGGGTAGTCAGTCAGCTGCTTTAACCTTGCTCTGCTCTCCCTGAATCTAAGGTTGCCAACCCTCCAGATTGTCTTTAATTAAAGATTACATCATGTGATGAAACCTCCAGGAATACAGCCAACCAAAATTGGCAACCCACTATGGTGTTTCCATTCTCTTTTGGGGAAAGAGGATTGTGTTCCCCAACATGGGGCTGGATGTGTCATCTCCTTTGTTGAACTCAGTTCAATGCTTGTTGACTTTCTGGCAGAAACCTGCTTTTCCAGAGAGCCTGTTGCCTTGGGGGTGATGGGGGCATTCGCTGGATGCTGCCAAAGTATTGATTGAGGACACTCTCTCTCTCACACACTCACACTCCCTCCTTCCCTCTCTCCCTCCCTTTGGGAAGTGTACAGTCCTTCCACTCACAATCCTGCTTACTGTTCCTGGGCTGGGGCAGGTGGACAGCCTCTCTGTGAACCCGGGCCCTGATGGTGCCCCCGAGATGATGGTGTCCCAGCCGGGCTGTGGCTATGCTATCCTGCTCTGCACCTGGAAGCCGGACAAGCAGCCCCTAGCAGAGGGAGGAGACAGCTCTGCAACCAGCAGGTGGGCATTAGGATCCAATGGGACAGACATAGAGGTGCAGTTTTACAGATCTGCCACAAGGAGGCATGGTTGCACCACATTCTGATTGCTGATGACACTCCGTCTGCCCCCTTTACTTTGCATCCTCCTTCACTGCCTGCCCTCCTGCTCCTACCCCTGTTCTGGGAGCATCCACATGCTGAAAGCCCACCTATCTTCACCCCCAAAACCCTTGAGTGCTTGAGTGCTCCCTGCTTTGCTCTGTCATGGACCGAACACTCTGGCTCCGCTCCCTTCATCAGGCGTAGGCATGCAGGGCAAGGAGGTGCCACTGGGGTGTGGAGGAAATGGCTTGCAAGATCCAAAAGTAGTTGGGGGAGCTTGGGAACTATTTTTGGATCTTGCAAGTGAATTGTGAATTCCATCCGGAAGTGGATGGAAGCCAAGTGAATGCCAAGATAAGGGGAGGGAGGCTCACTGGGGGCCTGATCAGTGGGAGGGGGAGCCAGTCGGAGGCCCAGTCAGCCCTCTGAATCTACAGCCCCAAGGTGGGACTTCTCTCTTGTGGTTTTTATTGTTGTTGTCCATGCTCCCAGAGGTGTCAAAAGGAAGGTTTATAAATTGAATCCTGGGAGTTAAACAGAAAAACCCATTCGTTCATCCAGTCTGTCTCCCTGGGACCAGGGCAGGCTTGTTCCCTCCAGAACCTTCTTGTGTCCTACCTAGCCAATTTCCCAAGTGAATAAAAGGCAGCCTTATAATATAATCATTTCCCTGCTGTTCTGGGCCTCAGCCCTAGTCCCTGCTTGTGGCACACAATAGTCTAGTCTCCTGACGGCTGTAAGACTTTGGCCTCATTTCGATTGTTAGGTTTAGAATGCAGGTGCTGGGTGGTGTTGGTGGCCCAGGATACACAGGAGGTCAGACGAGATGAACTGGTGGTCTTTTCTGCCCTTAAGCTCTCTGACTTTATAGTGGGGGTGACTCTCAGGATCTTTCCTTTCCTTGTCTGAAAACTGGTATTCCCTTGGCTTTTCTGCTATCTCTCAGCACCTTCTCAGGTGTCTGATTTTTTCCGCCAATATCATAGAATCATAGAACATTAGAGTTGGAAGAGACCTCAGGAGGTCATCTAGTCCCAACCCCTGCTCAAAGCAGGACCAACCCCAACTAAATCATCCCAGTCAGGGCTTTGTCAAGACAGGCCTTAAAAACCTCTAAGGATGGAGATTCCACCACCTCCCTAGGTAACCCATTCCAGTGCTTCACCACCCTCCTAGTGAAATAGTTTTTCCTAATATCCAACCTAGACCTCCCCCACTGCAACTTGAGATGATTGCTCCTTGTTCTGTCATCTGCCACCACTGAGAACAGCCGAGCTCCATCCTCTTTGGAACCCCCCTTTAGGTAGTTGAAGACTGCTATCAAATCCCCCCTCACTCTTTTCTTCTGCAGACTAAATAACCCCAGTTCCCTCAGCCTCTCCTCGTAAGTCATGTACCCCAGCCCCCTAATCATTTTCATTGCCTTCCGCTGAACTCTCTCCAGTTTGTCCAATATAACTGTGAGTGGTTCGGAAAGGCTCTTAGCTAATTCCTTCCCTCCCCATGATGCATGTATGCACTCAGATTTGCCACACAGGCCCTTCCCAGTTATTTATCAGCAAATAAATACAGTCAGGCAGTTGAAAACCCTGTGCTTTCTTGGTGACTGAAACATCCCCCAGATGGACTGATCTCCCCTGCCCGTCTGCCCTGCTGGGACAGGAGGCAGCTCCCAGAAATCAGTGTGTGTAAAAATTCCTGCCCTGGGATTCAAGGTCAGTGACTAGGGAGCCGCTCCGGGATTCTCTCTGACTGGAATCCCTAACCCTTTCCCCTCTATCTCTCCCTTCTTTTTAGGGAGGCCCCAGTTCGGGACGTTATCCTTCACCAGACGTCTGGCAGGATTCATAACAAGAACGTTTCCACTCATCTAATTGGCAGCATTGGCCGAGGTAAGAGACGGAGCCTGCAGCATTGCACAGGGCTGAGACCATAGACTTCTAGTTATCGATTCTGTTGGATTCTGTTAGAGGATGGGGATGTCACATAACTAAATAAATAAATCCAGGAGCAAATCAGATTCCTGGAGGTGAATACCTAGCAGGTGGCCACAAAATTGGAGAGAAGCCTGATCCACACTAGCCAGCTCCCAAATTACAGACTGGCCCCAGGACGTTATGATAGCTGAACAGTTTACATTAGACCAGGGGTGGGCAAACTATGGCCCGTGCGCTGGATCCGACCCGCCAGCTGTTTTAATCTGGCCCTTGAGCTCCCACTGGGGAGCGGGGTCTGGGGCTTGCTGTACTTCGGCGCTCCAGACAGGGAGCAAGGTTGGAGGACATTCCACGTGGCTCCTAGAAGCAGCGGCATGGACCCACTCTGGCTCCTACGCATAGGCCCCAAGTGCCACCCCCGCAGCTCCCAGTAGCCAGGAACTACAGCCCTTGGGAGCTGCAGGGGTGGTGCCTGCAGACAGGGCAGCGTACAGAGCCACCTGGCTGCATCTCCTCATAGGAGCCAGAGAAGGGACATGCCACTGCTTCCAGGAGCCACCTGAAGTAAGTGCCGCCTGGAGCCTGCACCCCTGAGCCTCTCCCCACACCCAACCCCCCTGCCCCAGCCCTGATCCCCCTCCTGCCCTCTGAACCCCTCCCAGTCCAGCACACCCTCCTACACTCCAAACTCCTAATTCACAACCCTAGCCAGAGCCCTCAGCCCCCCCTGCACCCCACTCCCCAGCCCAGAGCCCCCTCCTGCACCCTGAACTCCTCATTTCTTGTCCCACCCCAGAGCCCGCATCCCCATCCAGAGCTCTCACCCTCTCCCAAACCGCAACCCCAATTTTGTGAGCATTCATGGCCCGCCATACAATTTCTATTTCCAGATGTGGCCCTTGGGGCAAAAAGTTTGCCCACCCCTGCATTAGACTCTTCTGTAGCCCCCATGCCCTGCTCTGTGCAGCTCCCTCCACTGGAGCCGCTCCCATCTCCCACCCTGTATAGCTTCATCCCATGCTAACATCATCCTTGATCCCTGCTTTTGTGCAGCTGTGGCTCATATGCCCTGCTGCTCAGCCTGTGCCACCCTCGAGCTTTCATGTCAGCAGCTTCAATCCTGTCCACTGAGTCTGATCATCTGCCACCCTCATTCTGCTGCCACATTCCCTCCTAGCAACCCCTGTCCTACACCTCTACCCAGCTGTGGCCCACTTTTCCCTTACCCTGCGCAGCCCCAGTCCCATCCTGGGCAGTGTCTATGCTCCAGTCCTTGCGCAGTTGCACCTCCCATTTTAGTCTGGGTAGCCACCGTGTCCAACCCCTGGACAGCTGCAGGCTCCTCTTACCCCCTTCTGTGTAACCATCCCTCACACACAGCCACCGGCTCTCCTCTAGCTGCACGCACCTTCCTGCGCGCTCTGTGGGTTGGTCCTTGGCTCTCCCTCCTAGACTCCAGCCTAGCAGAGCTGCTGTAGACTTCCTCCTTCATGGGGGCCGTGCTTGAGGAGGCATGAATTGTCAGGGCAAGTCACAGCCTCTTTTTCTCTACTGCTGCGCTGTGCGGGAGGGAGAGGGTGACCTCCAGCCATGCTGTTTGAGGAAGGCGTGGGGTGCTTTGTGGAGCTGGGGTGGTGAGGGGTGCCTGCATCCTCAGCACCAAACCCCTCCCTGATCCCAGCACGCAGGGCTCCCCTTCGGCCTGTCACATTTTCAGCATCTCAAACACGGCTCCAAGTACTGGGAGCACCAGGACGTGAAATCAGTTATTTCACTGCATGCAAAGTCCCGGACCTCGTACTGATTGGTGGAGCCGGCTGGCAAAGGGAAACGTGCAGAACAAGGGGAGACAAGGATCCCTGGTGTCAGAGCAGTGCCAACTGCTAAGGGCTAAGGACCTACATTTTGTAAAGGGGGTTCAGGAAGTGGTTTCTGTCAGTAAACATCTCGGCGTCCAGCCCTACCTGGCTTTCAGTATCACTTTACAAACCCTGATGTGACTGTACATGAGAATGTTGCTTACCTGACACGAGCTGTTACCCAAAAGAGAGTCCCTGTTTCCCTGCTGGGTGTGCGTGTGTGTGTGTGCGGAGTTAGCTAACACCCCCCCGGTCCCAGGCCGGCCAGCAAAGGTGCTGCAGTTCAGTGTCCCAGTCTCCCACAGTGAAGTTGAGTTCCTGCATAGTTGCCTCGTGGCTGAGGGAAAGGGGACAGGGCTGCTGCTCAGCTGCACTGGCTGGCTCTGGGGAAGCTACATATCAGCATGTCATCTGTGCGCTCCCCCAGTCAACTAGACCCTGCTTATCCGAAGGCTGTCCATGTCCCCCCAGGTCCTCCGGGGCCTCGGGTTTCTCCTCTCACTGTCTTTTCAATAAAAAGAAAAGGAGTACTTGTGGCACCTTAGAGACTAACAAATTTATTAGAGCATAAGCTTTCGTGAGCTACAGCTCACTTCATCGGATGCATCCGATGAAGTGAGCTGTAGCTCACGAAAGCTTATGCTCTAATAAATTTGTTAGTCTCTAAGATGCCACAAGTACTCCTTTTCTTTTTGCGAATACAGACTAACACGGCTGCTACTCTGAAACCTGTCTTTTCAATGACAACTTGGGTTTTGGATATAAGCACTAGACACCCAGACAAAACAGCATTGTTCCAGGCTAGGAGAACCACAAAGCAAAACTGTGTAGAAGCAGAGGGCTGGATGCTCCACGGGTGCTCCTTGTGTAGGCAGCTGCTCCTCTGTAAAGTGGATGTTAAACCTCAATCACTAGGCAATTGCACACCCTTCTAGGATGATTCTCCCCATGCGCACAGTAGATGGCTTAGCAGTTACACCTGTTGGATCCATAAGACAAGATGTGAGCTGCAGAAGAAAGGTGGCTGAGTCAAAATGGGCATCCTTAGCAAACTGCCCTGCACTTCCTCTCCAGCTGGGTGGCTGGGTAAAGATAGTGTAAGTGGCTGGTGTGATCCCAACAGCAGAGCTGGTCTCCAAGGGAACATCTACATAGTAAAAAAAACCCACGGAAGCACGACTTAGAGCCCAGGTCAGCTGACTCGGGCTCACACTATGGGGCTAAAAATAGATGGTTTCAGAGCCAGGCTCCATCCCAAGACCGAACATCTATTTTTAGCCCCATAGTGCAAACCCTGCCAGCCTGAGTCCGTTGATCCAGGCTCTGAGACTTGCTCTTGCAGATCTTTTTTCACTGAATAGATGTATCCCAAGGGACCCCACTCAGTTACAGTATTTAACAGTGCCAGTCTCTATGGCTGCCCCTCTGCTAGGACCCCTGGAGAGACATATGCCCTTTTCATGCCGCCCTCCTGGCATTGTCTTTTAAAAATAAAAGCATTGCCTGGCCTGCAGACGATGGGAATGGTGCTGTGCTTGCCTTTGTGTATCATGGCACTCAGTTACATGGGCACAGTATGTGAAAGCCACTGAGTAGCTGTGTCCAACCAGCCAATCAGCTGGTAAAGTGGGGCTCCCAAGCATCCAGCAAGTGCTTGTCAGGAGGGAGCAAGGCCGCTTTGCAGAGTGTTGCCCTAGTGCAGACTTGGGGGAAACTTGGCAGTGGCGTGGGACTGAGAGCTGTTCCGGAGGGACAGCTTTCCTCTGCAGATTTGCTCAACATTTGCCTTTGGGAGTGCTTTGTGCTCAGTTTCCCATACAGCCAGCTGATCCTGTTCCACCTTGTGGCACTCCCCACAGTGCCCCCAGCAGCAACACCAGACTGCATTCAAGGGCAAGGACAGAGGGGAGAGGATGTATATTTGCAAGGCCTCTCCTGCTCACAGGCGGAGCTGCCGCCTGCACTTGTGCATTTCTGGAGAATCAAGGGAGTGTAAAAGAGGCAATTAAACCACAAGCACCATGGACCTCTAGCTGCAGCTCACATTACATGGGGAATCCTCGGATCAGTGAGTGAAACCAGCCAGTCCCACTCCCACTTACATGTAAACTAACTGTTTAAAATTCATTGCTTTGTAATAGCCAGGGATGCCCTACAGGGGAAGGAAAGAGATAAAGAAAATAGGATAGTAACAAGATGGTGAAAGTGTGGTAAATAACCATTATGCAAAGTTTCAAGGCTCGGTAGAAATGTCTCCTAACATCTCAGGCTAGATACTTTTAGTCCCTCCTGCAGCACCAATGCTATTCCACCTCCCAGTCTCTGTCCAAAGTCTGCCACGTGTGTGGGCTGGCGATGGTATTGTGGAGAAACATTCAATAGTCCTGATTTACACAGCGTCAGTGAGAGCAGAGTCAGACTCCCTGTTGTTAGCTTGATGCAGGCCCTTTAACTCAGGGGCAATCTCCAGCTCAAGTTGTTAAGTCACAATTCTGGGGAGAAGTGGGGAGATAGTCAAGTGGGGCTCTTTGGGCCCTGACCACCCTCAGCCTCCCCTCTGTGGGCTTTGGGTAGCAACTCCAGCTGAAGGGGGTGGAACATGTTAAAAGGTTCCTCCTGAAATTGCCAGTGTCACGGAGCCCTTGAGAAGGAGACAGGCCAGGAGGAAAGGTCTCCCTCCTTGGGGGGTAGGGGGAGAAGAGATGCCAATCCAGGCTTCTCTGGGCTTTGTGATCAGTGGCTAGGAGTGGGCAGGACTGTGTGTAATAGCAGATCAAAATACTGGCCAAGCCCAGGAAGAGGAATCAGAAATGGGGGGTGCAAAAGGCCAGCTTGGGAGAGTAGATTCACTGAACCCCTTCCTTTCCCCTTCACCTTCCCCCTCTGTGTTGTTTTCAGCTCGTCCTCTCCCTCCAAAGATTCAGAGGAGATTGTACCACAGTGACCGCTCCGCCAGGAGAGCAGGGGAAGTAGATTCCTCTAGCTTGTCACACCCCCCTGCCTGACCACAGCCCTAGTGCTCCATTTAGAGGGGGAGAAGGCGATCTGGGTGGACGGTGAGAGATTAGGGAAGCTACAGCCAAATGTTGCTGCTGAGATCTGGGCTAGACAGAAGCATTAACAACATGTGCTTCTGTTCTGTGTCTGCAGGCTGCACTAAAGCGGATGCTGGCTCAGGCCTCTTTGCCCTCTGCACTCTGGACGGTAAGTCCCACTGCTGCCCTTGGATCGAGGGAAGAGGAAGGAAGGGTTTGCCAGGGTGTAGCAGAGGCCAGGGCTGCCCGGAGGGAGCAAGTGGGACAATTTGCCCCAGGCCCTGAGCCCCGCAGACAGGGCGGGGGCAATTTTGACGGCAATTCAGCAGCAGGTCTTTCAGTCCCTCTCTTCCTCGTTGGCAGCACTTCGACAGCAGCTCAATTGCTTCGCTTCAGTCTTCTGCGGCAATTCGGCAGCTGGTCCTACTGTCCTCTTCTTTTTTGGGTTTTTCTTTTTTTTTTCCTTCGTCACTTGGGGCAGTAAAACTAACTTTTCTTTACAGAAGGGGCCCCCGAAATTGCTTTGCCCCAGGCCCCCTGAATCCTCTGGGCGGCACTGGCTGAGGCCTGTTACCACTCCCGAGCAGAAGCATGGGGGTAGTTCTAAGGGCACACTGGAAGCTCAGTGCTGCTGGATTTGGGATGGGATGGAATCAGGCCTCTGAAGTACCCTTAGAGCAGTGATACTCGGACTGAGCCTTGGGAGCTGCAAGTGGCTCGTGTCTCCTGTATGATTTAATTATTAACCAATCAGGATGCTTTTATGATGTTATTAACCAATTAAGTTATCAACTTGCGCTAAGTTATTAACTTATTTGCTGTGAGAATAATATAAACTAAATATTTCCCCGTCATACTGTTCAAATATGAAAAGTCCTATAGTAAGTGATACAATGAATTCACACTACTATGGCTGTTTTGGGTAATGTTGATCACTACTTTGGCTCCTGAACCACTGAGGTCTGAGTAGCAATGCCTTCAAGACATGCAGGAGGATTTGGCCGTTGAGGTTGTTGCGCTGGCATTATTCCTTGTCGTCATCTCAAATACATGCTTTCATGTGAGTATGTTATGGGGAGAGGGCAAAAGATCCCCACCCCTCCCTGCACAGGCCTTTGCTCTTGTGCCCACAGGAGCTGAGAGAAGAGGCATCACCAGAGAGCCAAGCCCTGATTCAGCCAGGTGTGTGAGCATAGGGCCAACTCTAAGCACGTGAGCAGTCCCATTGAAGCTAGGCATGTGCTCCAGTTTTTTACTGAATCAAGGCCTTGCTCCAGGGGTTTGTTCTCTACAGGGAAACGGAAATGTTTTTTCTCAATGAATTATTCCTAGCCGTCGTCTGCATTTCACTAGTGGGCGCCTTGCATCCATGGATTTCAAAGCACCTTATAAAGATTAATTGCTGAAGCCACGCAAAGCTGCCGAGGGAGGGAAGTATTAAATCCACTTCACAAATAGACAAACTGCGCTCTGGAGAGGGCAGGTGACTTGCCTAAAATCAAACAGCAGGTTCTTAGGAGAGGTGGGACTGAAAACCCAGATATCCCCTGACTCCCAATCCACTGCTGTAACACTCCCTTTGTGAGACGCCAGTCATTAACAGAATTTAATGGTCAGGGTCACCACTGTTGTTAGATGTTCGGCTGCATGTGTGTGTTTTCCCTGTGTGCTGTCCCAGCCCTGCACAGACAGCTAGCACAGCAGACCTCGAGCAAACTGCTCAATGACCACAAGATCCGTTAAGGTACGAAGGCGCCCAGCCAGGTTTATTGTCGACGAAGCACAGTAATAGCACCTGGCAGACTCTATGAGGATACTAAAACATGTATCCCATGACAATGGACGCAGCTCAGTCAGTGGCGGGACTTTCCACTGCCCCCTAGGCTGGCAAAGACACTCCTTTTGAGACACCATTTTATATATCAGTATAAACAAGTTACATATTGCCCCTTTAACATAGTTAGTTGATACCCTCTGACGTAGCCGGTTACCAACCATAACCTTATACGTTTCTATTTATTACACTGTTATCCTGACCTTATATTTAGGAGGGGTCAGTGTGTTCCTGTTATCCTTGGGAAATGTTTTTGTACCATCCTTGATATCGGGGTATTCTGGTATCACTCTTCTGGACTGCATTTGCATGAGCACTCTGTGCCTAGCACTTCTTAGGAATGTGTGTTTCTGCAATATCAGCCCTGTTCTTGCCAGGTTCTGTGAACTTGCAAGCAGGCAGCGCCTGACATTTGCTCACAGCCTGACTTTTGCTATCTTTGCTTTATATCAGCAAAGCTTGCCTGCTACTTTAGCTCAGGCCTCATACCAGGCCTCTGATACAAGGGTTTATATTTTAGGCTCTCTTCCTACTACATTGGCAAACTTCCAAGTCCATTTGCACACTAAGCTGAAATGCCATACAAATAATGCCATCTCTGAAAGCCTCTGGAAAAGAGCAGGGAGGCATGTTTCTTACACTCTTTGAGGTGGTTGGGTTGCTGCCAAAGGCAGCAAGGTAAATGAAGTCATGGAAGAGGCAGTGGTGTGTAGTGGACTGAGCATGGGCCTGGGAGCCAGGTTTGCCTTGTCATGTCCCCTGTGATAAAGAATAGACAGGATTCAGGTGTGATAAATAGAAAGGGAGGGGATCCTGTGATTCTCGCTGGCTCTTTAGCTCCCAGACTGGTGAACTGCCTAAAGTCACCGTGCAGGGTCTCCCTAAATCCTGGCCTAGCCCAGCAGTCATGGAAGAGACATGCTGACTATGCTATGGTCCTGATTCTAATCCTGGCTTTACTACTGATTTGTGTGGCCTTAGGCAACTGACTTAACCTCCCTCAGACTCAGTGTCCCTCTCTGTAAAATGGGGCTAACGATACTTACTGACTCCACAGGGTGTTGTGAAATTAATTAGCGTTTATTCCGTGCTTTGTCTCACCGACACACCACCTCTGTGAGTCACAATCTCCTAGCAACATCCCTGTGCCAGCTACAGCAATTGCTGACATGGGAGAGAAATATTAGGAAAGTATCAAGTGTGTTTTAAGTGTGTCTCTTAATGTAATTTGGCAGCTGGGAACATAAAGGAGAGACAGCTCCATGTGATCAGCCAGCTCTCTGCAGTCCTCAGCTAGAACTCCCCAGATCCCCAGGGATCCATGGGTCACAGCTGGAAAACCTCTGGCATAAGCAGTGTCTGATTTGAGATGTTAGGGCTCATTTTGTGTCTGTATCTTATTCTGAGAAAACATTTCAGTCCATTTCCCGGCTGTCTCAGAATTCAATCCAATTATCAGAGCTGCTGCCATTTTTCCTCCAAATCTCCAGCTACTGCTGACAAGCTAATGGGTCATCATCGTTTCCGGAGATGAGAGACAGCAGTGTGTGTGTCAACCATAGCCTACACTACAGGGCTGCCTTTCCCTGGGAATTTGCAGATGGAAGCCTCTGGATGGGGCCCAGCATGTTGCTGGGGGACACTACGGTTCCCAGTGATATTCTCACAGGGTCAGGCTCTGCTGCATATCATAGGGATAGGGGATGTTGGCACGTCACCTTGCTTTGCTCTGAAGTCTGCTCAGCTATAAACAGAGTAAGCCTCTATTTCTTGAGGTGGCCTGAGCATATTCAAATGTCCTCCTCCCCAGGGTCAGAGCATGTTTGACTCAAATACTGAAAGCTACCCCTGGCAGCACAGCCCCCTCACTGCCCCCTTCCCGCCCATTCCCTGAAGATCCAAGGTGCTAAATCCATGGTACACTCACATCTTGAATACTGCGTACAGATGTGGTCTTCTCATGTCAAAAAAGATATACTGGCATTAGAAAAGGTTCAGAGAAGGGCAACTAAAATGATTAGGGGTTTGGAATGAGTCCCATATGAGGAGAGATTAAAGAGGCTAGGACTTTTCAGCTTGGAAAAGAGGAGACAAAGGGGGGGATATGATAGCTGCATATAAAATCATGAGTGGTGTGGAGAAAGCAAATAAGGAAAAGTTATTTACTTGTTCCCATAATATAAGAACTAGGGGCCACCAAATGAAATTAGTGGGCAGCAGGTTTAAAACAAATAAAAGGAAATTCTTCTTCACACAGCGCACAGTCAACCTGTGGAACTCCTTGCCTGAGGAGGTTGTGAGGCTAGGACTGTAACAGGGTTTAAAAGAGAACTGGATAAATTCATGGAGGTTAAGTCCATTAATGGCTATTAGCCAGGATAGGTAAGGAATGGTGTCCCTAGCCTCTGTTTGTCAGAGCGTGGAGGTGGAGGGCAGGAGAGAGATCACTTGATCATTACCTGTTAGGTTCACTCCATCTGTGGCACCTGGCATTGGCCAGTGTTGGTAGACAGGATACTGGCTGGATGGACCTTTGGTCTGACCCAGTGTGGCCATTCTTATGTTCTCATGTGGTTAGATGTTGTCTAAGCGTCTCCTTCTTCCCTTCAGGAACGTTGAAGCTCATGGAAGGGGCGGATAAGCTGCTGTGGTCTGTTCAGGTCGATCACCAGCTCTTTGCTCTGGAAAAACTGGATGTTACTGTGAGTGTAAACGTGAACAGAGCAAAGACCAGCGCTGAGAGAGGGTGATTGGGGGTGGAGACACTGAAATGCCTCTTTGCCACTTCCTGTACAGAAGAGAGAGCAGGGCATCCTGGGATTGTCCCATGTTCACATAGAAAGCCCAAGAAAATGGAGCCTGTACCACAAATCCCACATGCACTGTAGTCACTCAGCTAAGGAGCTGGGCTCTGACCCAGAGGGCCCAGTATTACACTGTATAATCTTTCCTCTTCCTTCCTTGCTGCCTATCCTGTTCTCTGAGTTGAATGATTTTGCTCCCTGTTGTTAGGCGGAATAAGGAATAGGATGGAGAATAATATTATAATGCCAGTGTATCAATCAGTGGTGCAGTCTGCCGTGGATATTGTGTGCAATACTTTTCACCACATCTCCAGGAGGAGGGTGCAGAACTAGAGGGGGTTCAGAGAAAGGTGATGAGAGCAATCAAGGGCCTGGGGAAATTCTCCTATGAAGACACGTTTAAAAGATTGAGATTGTTGCCTTGGCAGATAAGAGGGGACATGCTGAAAGTATGTAAAATAATGAATGGCCTAGAGAACATAGATCTGTTGTGTCTGTCTCATAACACAACAGGGGGGTCATTCTATTAAATTCAAATATGGGAAATTCCAAACTGAGAAAAGGAAGCACTTTTTTCACACCATGAGTAATTAGACTGTGGAACTCACTGGCACATGAAGTTGTTCAAGCCAAGAACTTAACAGAATTCCAAAAGTAACTGGACATATATGTGGCTCTCAAGAGCATCCAGAGTTATAATTAATGATGCCACGCATTTGGAAGGAATATTAACCTTGTGCCTCAGGGCTTAAAGTCTTAGACACCAGAATAAGACCTGTATGGGGCAGTTTACCTCCAGCGTTCTTGCACCATCTTCTGCAGCACCTGGTGCTGGCTATTGTCAGAGTCAGAACACTGGGCTAGATGGATCTTGGGTCTAATCCAGTACAGTAATTCCTATGTTCTTGTTCTTTGGAAACCCTCAAAAGCCTGACTCTCTCATCCTCCACAGCGGGAGGTTCAGACTGAGATGCTTGTAGGCGAATAAGGCAGCTGGGAAGTGTTTGGAGCTCTTGTGGTGAAGGAGGAGGAAGCAGTCACTAGTAGGGGGTCAGGATGCTTGTCAAGGATTGAGGTGGGGAGAATGAGGGGTTGAGAGCACACGGGACGGGGGAGGAAGTGACTGGCACCATCTATAGTTTGTATTGTAGGGTAGACTGAACCTAGAGAGGCCACTGGCGCAAGGAGAGCGCAGATGCCTTTTCCCTGAGAACAGAATATCTGTATCCCTTATCAGGAGGCTATCCAGCTGTGTGCTGGGATGCTGCACTGAACACAGATTATACCAGAGGGTAGGAATGGATGCTGCTTGCTGTGGGCTGCTGGGATGCCGTGTGTATCTCTCTAGATGGCTGATGCTTGCGCTAAGCAAAGCTCTTCCCACGCCCCTCCTTGTCTGACTCCGGCAGGGCAACGGGCATGAGGAGGTGGTTGCCTGCGCCTGGGATGGCCAGACATACGTCATCGACCACAATCGGACGGTGGCCAGATTCCAAGTGGACGAGAACGTTCGCGCGTTCTGTGCCGGTGAGTGGCCTGCCTGGCGCCTGCATCGGAGACACGCAGGCCTGGCTGTGAACTGAGCTGCTGACTGTGCTCCATGAACGATGTCACTGCTGCGCTGGGTGAGGCAGAAGCCCCTTGATTCTGAATCCTGCCCTGCTGGGCGGGTGACTGTGTGGGGAGCCCAGCTGATCTCTTCTTCATATTGCTCCGGGGAAGAGGCCTGGTGAGAGGGAGGGATGCTAGGAGACCCAGCCCTGATGAAGCACAGGTTTCCTGCCGCCCTGTGGCACTTTTACCTTCTGCTGACCCCCCCCCCCCCCGTGGGTGCTGTGTCCCCTGCAGTCAGCTGGTGAGACCCTGTCCCATCGGGGTTTTTTCATTGGTTTTCTTTGTTCTCCCCCAAAAGGCACATCTGCCCACAGCTGGATTGCTCAGGCACTTGCTGCACAGCCAGCCTCCTCCTGCCACCATGTGACTAAGGGTCCATCAGGGAAATTCTGCACACCAGAGTCCATGTCTCTCAGTGCAGTGCAGCTCACCAGTGCACTAGCTGGTAGCCAGAGACTTTTTACCCCATCTTAGATCAGTAGCACAGTTGGACACAGAGGGGAGAGTTAGGCTATTCCATTGTGTTTGCCTTACGCCATCCTGTGCCTTCTGATCTCCCATAGCCTCCCCCCTTACTTGTCTTCCCAAGTTACCTCTTCATTTCCTCTGCTCTTCACTAACTGCTGGTGGCTCCCTCCCTGGCTTTCCCCAGGCCTCTATGCATGCAAAGGAGGCCACAACAGCCCGTGCCTGGTTTACGTCAGTTTCAACCAGAAGATCTACATCTACTGGGATGTGCAGCTGGAAAGAATGGAATCCACCAACCTGCTGAAGATACTAGAGACCAACCCAGAATACAAGGACCTTCTGCAGCAGCTGGAAGTGGGTGAGCATTGCGCAGTCTGCAGACGTGCAGTGAGAAGGGGGATGGGACGATGGGATAATGGGAGGATCTGTACATGGTGGTAATAGCTGGGGCTCCTAGGTACCTTACTGGGGATAAAATGCTTCTCACTGGTGGTAATACTGCTCTTTCTCTGCCTCACTCATAGAAGGAGATGATGTCTCGGCTGTCAAAGATCTGATTCACAAGACCCTGTACTTCCCAGAAAAGCAGCCACAGAACAGCCCTTGCCAACATCGGGGCCCTGCTGGAGCAGACTCCTCCAGTCACCCCACCATTGCCCAAGACTCGTGTACGTAATAGTATCTCTTCTCACAGTAGTGACCCTTCCTTAGGTGTTGGCTACAGTCAGTCATTCATGTTGCACCAAGCTCAGTCTGTATCTGGGATCAATGAGATCCTTCCCTCCTTGTCAGTCCAGCAAGCTAGCAGCAGCAGACAAGCCACTGTGTTAGAATTAGCCTTCAGGTCAGGGCTGAGGTAAGGTGAGCGCTCGGATGCTGGTTTTATCATTGAGGGGTGGCGAGTTCGTTGCCCCTTTAGTTGAAGCAATGAGGATCCAGTTCCTTCTGTTCTCTGGGGTGCCACCATTAGAATTAAACTCTCAGCAGCCATGTTCTCTGCTGGTCAAAGAGTTGTGCTTGTGAAGGGGAAACAGAGAGCAGCAAACTTGCATCTAGTCTTGGTACGTTATTTGTGCAGTCCCTGTGGAGCTGATCCCCTGAGTTCCTAGCAGCTTATGAATGGGGGATTCGCTGGTGGTAGAGAGGGCTTTTTGTTTGTTCTGGATTTTTTATCACATGTCCATATGCATGAATCTCTAGACAGACCTGCAGCATTACCCCTGCTTCAATTCTGACATTCCCCTTGATCCTAGGCCTCCTCTCACAGCAGCAGCTTTCATTCACACACACAGCTGATTTGTTTCCCGTGGTACTGATAACAGGGAGGTGTGTGGCTGATGCCTGAAGAAAACTAGGCAGCTCCAGCAACAGTGCTGGCAAAAGGAACCCAAACTGCTGTTGGTAGGAATGCAATCAGGAGAAAGTTGAACCCTCATTCTGGTTGCTCACATAAAGACTGTGGGCCAAGCTCATCCCTAGGATGACTATTTATACAGAGCAGTCAAGAACTGGACAATAAATTGAATCCATTCTAAATGTTGTTCTGTGATAATGACCAGCCTTGCAACCAGCAGTGCCACTGTGCCTCCCAGCCTTGCACATCTGTAGCAGCTGCAGTAGTGCTACCCTGCCTTCCACCACTGGCTACCTGGAACAGCCAGAAAGAGCATCATTTTGCTTTCCAGCCCTGCACATGTGTAATAGCTAGGAGGAGTAGGCACTCCACTTTCTGCCACTGCAAAGCTTGGAGGCATGCCACTCCAGGTCCAGCACTGCACAGGGGGAAGGGTGGCACTGCAATTTCTGCAGGCGCTGCTCTGCTCTCTCCAGCCCTTGTACGTCTCTGACTGCTTTGCCTCCCTCAGTCCAGCACCAGTCTCAACTCATTAAGACGAGACCAGCAGGCAAACCTGCTGCTCTGCATCCATTATCATCTCTCATCCATGCAATGTTTTATTTAACACACATAATGGATGGAGCTTTCCTCCCACGCCCCACCACAGAGAGATTTGGATCTGACTCCGAGCAAATATAATTAATTCAATGATCGCCCTTAGGAAATGATAACATGTAAGGATCCCACAAGCTGTTGGGCTCCTGCTGCGCCATGTTCTGAAAAACACCCTTGAGCACCTCAGCAGGGAGACTGAATTCCTCACTCATTTCAGGAGAATGGAAGTGCCTGCCTGCTGGGGTAGAAGCCTAGGGTTGGAACAGACAGACTTGGGTGGGGGTGCGGTGTGGAACATCTGATTATTAGACAATAAACCTTAGCTCCTGTGAGTGTGTTCTGTCCATAGATCTCGAAGTGTTTTAGAAAGGAAGCTTCTCCCCATTTCTCAGATATGGAAATTGAGGCACAGAGGGAAAAGTCTCCTGCCCTGGGCCACACCAAGGAGTCGGTGACAGAACTGGGAATAGAAGTAAGTTTTCCTAATTCCCAAATCCTGTGCCTTCTCCACCAGACTCTGCTACATGGCTACAGAGAAAGAGGGTTTTTTCTCCCCCATGTAACCAGTACAGGGGACAGCATTATGGGTATAATTTTCAAAAGTGCTTAAGGCCCAGAAATCAGTGGGGGTTATGTCGCTGAATACCTTGTAAGGGTCTGGGCCTAAGTGACTTAAGAACTCAAGTCCCATTGATTTTTGAAAATATGGCCGTCTGTAGATAGGGAAGGTTTGGGGTTTTGCGGCACAAACTGAAACCAGAGCTGTAAGGCTTAGAATCATCTGTTGGGAAGAATCAACTGGTCTATGGGAAGCATCTGGTAAGGGGATGAAGCCTTGGGGATTGTTATCCAAGGGCATGTCTTCACTAGAACATACCCTAGAACACAACACTGAGCAGGACTTCGTAGGTGCTGTAAACAGGGACCCGCCATGTTTCACACCATGCCAGCTGGTGATAGCATAGTGGGAACCACTCCTCAGGGCTGTGTTTTTAACTTTCTGTCAGTTTCTAGTGGATATGAGACCCCCACAAGGTTATAAAACATGCCCTAGTTTAGCACCGTCATGCTACCTCCAGGTTCCAAGCCCGTTATGGTCTCCAGCCCCAGCACAGTCAGGCCTTGCAGAAGACTCAATGATCTTTGTTTCCAACACAGCCAAAACTCAGCACTCCCAGCCTGGCTTCTGAGGCTGAGCATTGAACAGTAGTATAATTCCATCTCTGTAAAAGTGGTAGAGAAAGCTCCTGCCACAGATGTTGGTCTGATCTAGGGTTGCCAATTGTCTAATCACACAAACCTAAACATGCTTGCCGTGCCCCTTCCCCAAGGCTCCGCCCCTGCCCTGCCCCTTCGAGGCGCTGTCCTGCTCACTCCATCCCGTCTCCCTCCATTGCTCGCTCTCCCCCATCCTCACTCACTTTTACTGGGCTGGGGTTGGGAGCGGGAGGTAGGGAGGGGGTGTGGGCTCTGGGCTGGGTCCGAGGGGTTCAGAGTGTGGGAGGGGGCTCTGGGCTGAGCCTGGGGTAGGGGGTTGGAGTGCAGGAGGGGGGTGCAGGGAAGCAGGCTCTGGGAGGGAGTTTGGGTGCAGGAGGGGGCTCTGGGCTGCAGTAGGGGGCTGGGGTGCAGGAGGGGATGCGAGGTGCAGGCTCCAGCCAGGAGGCGCTTACCCTGTCCCATCGGGCTTTTTTCATTGGTTTTCTCTGTTCTCCCCCAAAAGGCACATCTGCCCATAGCTGGATTGCTCAGGCACTTGCTGCACAGCCAGCCTGCTCCTGCCACCATGTCACTAAGGGTCCATCAGGGAAATTCTGCACACCAGAGTCCATGTCTCTCAGTGCAGTGCAGCTCACCAGTGCACTAGATGGTCGGTGGCGCAGTGGGGCTAAATCAGGTTCTCTGCCTGCCCTGGCCCCATGCCGCTCCCAGGGCAGGCAGGGAGTCTGCTTTAGCCCCACTGCGCCGCTGGACTTTCAGCCCCTAAAATGTCCTGGTTTGGCTTCAGTAGCCTCTGGGAGATAGAGTGTGATTCCGGGCGACTCCTGCTGAAAGCGGGAGGATTGGCAACCCTAGTCTGATCCCAGGGAACACTCACCCAAGTCCCTGGAGTGGAATAAAGTGGCAAAAATAGCTACATTCCCCACAAGCACCCAGAGGAGCTCTGAAGGAGCCTGTGCTGTTACAGCAGGGGAGGAAGGTTCTGCTGCATGTTTCAGATATTTTCTCCCTAGCGCTGCCTATATGGTTTCAATTTGTTGTATTTTCAAACCAGTGAAAGTGGCACCAAGAGAGACTCCAATGGAGCTGGGCTCTGCTAAGCAGATTTTCTACATAGGCTTCCTCAGTGCACCTTTGCCAATGCACCTCTTTTCTGACCTGTGGCGCCCCCGGCTATTTTACTCCAGAATATGGAAGGCCAATCCTACAGGACTGTGATGATTTTGTGATGTGGGCACATAACCGCTTGTGACAGAAATGAGCCCCTTCCCCGCATTTGGCATGCAATTCCACACAGAAATACACATACTCCCAGTCCCACACCTGCTCTTGTGCAGGGGCATCCTTACCCATATGCAAACTACACAGCTGTGTAGGGCACCAGGAAATATGGGGCACAAATATACACAATATATACACAAATATACACAAATATAGCCCTGTTTCTGCATGGCCACAGCTTGGTGCCTCTTATCAAGCTCTGGTCCCTGCATATCCCACTTTGGTGGGCAGGAGTTGCTAGCAGAAACATATCCCAGCTCAGATTACATCTCATTCTCCCGATGGGGCCCCAGTCACCAAAGGGTTCCCACAGCCGGCTACCAGGAACACTTCATTTGCCAATGCAAGGGTCGGGCTGGCAGAGCTTCCAAGTGCTCGAGCCCAGGCTCTGGTAGGGCGGTCAGCAGGCTATTGTAAAGCATTCACAGCAGCCTGACTGCAGAGCAGCTGTTTGCAGAGCCGAGTCAATAACAACAGAGAATGACTTGGTTCTGGCTGCCCACTTGAAGCAGAAATCTTTATTATCAACACAGGAGACAAGCGAGCACAAATGACTGCATTGATACCATGGATGCAGCATGTTCATACAAAACACAGGCACTGCCACACAGGTCAAACTGTTGCCAAGGAAGAGAGCCAAGTGTAGCTGCTGTGGGACAGGAAACTGAGTAAGGCAGGGAGGGGCTCATGCAGAGAGATGACCCTTTGATGGGGACCTGCTTCCAACCAGACTGGGCAACATGTACCCAAATGAGTGCTGTGCAAGGGCAAGTGCGAGCCACTCAGCATGACGCTCTGACCTGTGACCCCCACTCCCACTGATGAACTTGGTGGAGTGGTCACATGGGTACAAGCACTTGATCACCTGCTGCTGAGGAATGCATTGTCCAAAAGACAGGGAGGGCCTCATTTACAAACACTGCTGTAAAGCTGGTGGTCTACTTCTTAAGCAAAAAGAGTTTTCATCCAAAAATGGCCCCAATCTAAAATTTTCATGCAAAATTGTCCATTTCACAGTTTATCTATCTGTTTTCCATTTCTTTTGATGTTTTTATCATTTTTTCCCTTTTACCCTCTCTCCTTGTCTTTTCAGTCATTTTCAAAAATCAATCCCCCCCAAGAAAGGGGGGGGGAAAGAGATATGCAGGGGGAAGGAAAAACTTAAAAATTGAAGAACAAAAATATCAAAAAATTTTGGAGGGTGAAATTGTTTTTCCATTTTTTTCAACCAACTCTAGATTGTTCCTAGCACTCAAAGCCAGTGGACGCTCCTGTTTACTCTTTTCTTTCCCCTGGTCCCCTTACAGGCACAGGAGGATGGGCCAGGATAAGAACCCCTTGTACAAAACAGGAGCATTGTCTCCTGCTGAGAGAACCAAGGCAGTCTTATTTTGCCTTTGTGCCAAATGACACCTTCTCCCTCTCTTCATGCCCCAACCCAGCAATTGATGGTGGCAGCCCACATGAGTCTAACTGCCATAACTTCCACTAAAGTGAGGCTCTATGATGAAAAGTGACTGACCATGGCCCCTTCTTCCCAGGGTACATTCGAGTCATGGTTGCTGCTCGGACCACTTTTTGGTCCCTGTTCTCCCTGCAGAGCTAGCATAGCTGAGAGAGGGAGTGGGATTCTATTCCTGCCTTGCTAAATTATGATCAGTGACATCTGTGCAAATCCACTGGTGGCACTAGGACTCCACTGTGTCACCGAGGGCAGAATCTTTATCAGAGGTGATGACAGAGGAGAAAGAACGAGCTGAGCTTGACTTAGATCCCAGGGCAGTTTGCAAGGCTGGCCCAGATCCCTGAAGGAATATAACTTGCACTGAAATCAGCAGAAGTTAGGATCTGGACCTTACCCCAATTCATGGTGCTCAGTTTACAAACAAAAAGATATTTTGTTCCTGAGAGACGATAAACATGGATGCCCATGACGCTGCTTTTAACAGTTTTCAGAGCCCAATTGCCCTTTAATACTTCTAGATGCTTCCCAGCTGAACACCATCAAGGCTGCAAGTCTGTGCCGGCAACTGAGAGTCCACTAGCTGCTTGAGCAACAGGGGGTTAAACTGCACCCCCTGTGGTACACGTGTGCGTAACCAAATGTCTGGCATTTAGAGATGCTGTAGCCTTCCGAGTGATGGCTGGGATCGGTGGCTGGCTTGATTTCCAATACTTTCAAAGCCTTGTGGGGCACAACCCATGACCGTAATGAGCAACGTTTAGTCTGGGTGCATGAAAGCACTTTCTAGGAACAGATTTTGGCTCCCGTTCAGAATGATACATTTCTGTGTGTAAGAATCGCATCTGCAGTGACACTGACTTGGCTCCATTTAGCCCCCATACTTCAGGGCATGATCTGATCACTAATGGAGATCAGGAAAGAAGCTCCCCCAGTGGTATAATAGTGCACAACTGTGTGCATTAGGGGGATGTCATGCCTTATTCTGAAGTATTATATCGGGGCCAGTGTTGGAGGCAGGAGACCACACTAGATGTCCAATGCTCTGGCCAGGTAATCATAGAGTTTAAGGCCAGAAGAGACCACTAGATCACCTAGTCAATAGGTGGACTGTGGGCCAAATCCAGACTGCCAGGTGCTTTTGAACAGACCCCAAAATATTTTTATTATTATTTATTATTATTATTATTTTCTCTGGAGTCTGGACTTTGACTATATTTTGACCAAGAAATTTGGACCTTGACAAAAAGTAATTGACTGCCCCCCAAGTCTAGTCTGACTTGCTGTACCTCCACAGGCCACCAGCACCCACACACTAAACCCACCAACTGAAATGAGACCAAAGTATTACAGCCCACAGGAGACTAGACTATAATGTGCCACAGGCAGAGAAAAGAAGGGACCAAGTGCACCAGTGCCCAAGCCTTCTGCAATGGCAGGGAAATGAGTAAGTGAGATATACCCAGATAATCTTGGCAAGCAACCTGCACCCACACATTGCAGAGGAAGGCAAATCCCCCTGTCCCATAAGCTACCTGCCAATCTGACCTGGGGGGATCGGTTAGACCCTGAGCATGTGAGCAACACTCAGCCAGCCAAGCCCCTGAGAGAATGCTTGGTGCCCACTTCAGAGCCCCTGGCCCACCCTGCCAAGTGTCCCATCTCCAGCCTTGGCCATCCCTGATGTTTCAGAGGAAAGAAATAAAAAACCTCCCAGAATACATTGGGGGGAAAAGATTGCTTCCTGACCCCTTTAGGTGGTCAGCTGAAGCCCTGAAGCATGCGCTTTAGGAACACAGGACATAAACCAGAAGTGAGCCGCAGGGCTGCTTAGCTGTGCCCCCCGCCCCAAAACAAGCACCCCCACCATACAATCGCACTCATAAATTCATCTTGCTCTCTCTTGAAACTAATGCATTTGTCTCTCCCTCCCCCCCAACACACACAACTCCAATTGGGAGGCTGTTCCAGAACCTCACCCCTCTAAGGGGTAGAAACCTTCTTCTCATTTCCAGCCTGAATTTGTTCATGGCCAGTTTATAGCCATTTGTTCTTGTGCTAGCATTGTCTTTTAGCTTAAATAGCTCTTCACCCTCCCTGGTAGTTACCCCCTTAATTATTTATAGTTCATAGTAAAATCCTGCTTCAAATATTAATTCTTGATCGGTTTTCCTGTCCAGTGGAAGAGGCCTTTAGTCTTTGGTGCCTTTCAGGAAAACAGGGATGATTTAGCACTGGCAATGGCTCTAGGAGAAAAAAACATTTGTGAATGCACTTGAGCCTTTTCCAGAGTTAAACTAGTATTAAGCCATCATCAGCGTTGCCAACCCTAAGCGCTCAAACATCATGCGTCAGGCCCCTGAAAATCATGGGATTGGCTTGAAAATCATGAGATTTGACCAGTAATCTATTTGGGTTTCTTTTTATTTGTCACCTGGTTTTTGAAACTTTAGTTTTTGAGTTACTGCACCATGAAACTGACTTTTTTAAAAAAAAAATCAAGCTGAGGTTCTCATGTAATCAAATGACTCCAGGAGCTGGGACGTGAAGAAGAACACCAGCCGTCCAAAACTTACGATGAAATGGTGAAAGTTGGCAACGCTGCCTTGTTTGATGCTGTCATGGGAGGGCGGAGCCCAGCAGGGGAGAAGGGCAGAGGTTCCATTTCTGATGCAAAGGAAAGGAGGCATTGAGAGCTTGGGTCACACCATGATTCAGTTCCCAATGAAGTGGGGGAGCAAAGGAAGGGGCAGAAGGGATCCCAACCCATTGTATTCAGGCCTGCAGCTCTCGCTGCTTGTATTGCTGCTGTCCTTTCTGAGTTGGGGCTGGGTCAGGGTTTGGCAATCCAGACAGTGCTGGGGAGGAAATGCTGCAGTAGTTATCTACAAAAAGGTCCACAATGTTCAGGGAGAAGGTAAATGCCAGAGGGCAAAGTACTGGGTGACCTAGAGGAAGTACCAGACATTTGCCTGACACAATAGGGAGGAGAGTGGAAGAGCATATCTGCTGCCATGATGCTGATTACAAATTGGGGATTAGAGTCCCCCACGCACTAATGTAGGAATCAAGCAGAAACACCCTCAACACAATTGGCATGGAAACCGCATGCAAGCATGTGAACATGTATGAGTCCTAAGGGAGGAGGAGCGGAGAGACCAGAAAGGCAAAGGCACAAAATCAGGGAATACTAGCAAAGGAAACAAGAAACCATCATTATAATATTTATGTGGGAAGCAAGAAGACGGCAGAAAAGGGCAGGTCTGCTACTTACCGATGCGGGGGAGAACAAACAAGCCAAAGGCAGCAGCTGAAATGGTTCATTATGGAGAGGAAGGGATTGCAGAATAGCAAGATAACCTAAATGTATTCGCAGCCATAGGGCCTGGTGAAATTCACCCCACCGAAAAATCGGAATTAGCAGACGTATCAGAACTGAAGAAATGTGAAGCCAGTGGAAGGGCAGAGAAGGAGCAAAGGATGCTTTGAAGGAGAGCAAAGGAGGGGGATTCCCAGGACTTACAGATGAGTAAATTTATCTGCAGTACTTGGGCATATTGCTCAACCAGCTAACGGAGCAGCCAACTACTGAAGACCTCCACAAAAATAAGTAAATAGGAGGCAAAGTAAATTTGTCAAAGAAAAATCATGCCAATTTACCATGGGACCCAATCCTACTGCCATTAAAATCAGTGCAAAGCTTCCCATTGACTTCAGCCTGAGCTAGAGAGGGCTCTTAGGTTTTGTTAGTTTCATGAAATAAACTTAATGGACAAAGGAAATGCAGTGGACATAACAGCTATTGATTTCAACAGCTTATTTGATACATTTCCACAAGCCATCCTCTGAGTGAAACTCAAGAGTTGTGGACTAGATGAGTTGTTACAGAATGGGATTTAGAAATGAATAACACATTTAACAAATTGTATTCATTCAAGAGTCAATGTCAAATTTGAAGGAGATTCCAATACCAGTCAGTATTGTCATTAAAGATTCAGATGCACAAACAATACAGATCCAGGAGGGACTGAAGAGGGATAAGATCATAATACAGGACAATCATGACACATATGAGACAAGGCCTTTAAATCATTGGTATTACTCAGGAAAGACATGTAAAGTGCTTCACATAGGAAGGAATCATCAGATGCACAATTGTAAAACAATGAACTAGGCAGCCATGCCACCGAAAAAGAGAGCAGGATATAATGCATGATGAACTGAATAAGAGTCAACAGTGCAACACTGCCATTAAGAGGGGCACAAGCCATTCTGAGTCACATTGACAGGAGTAGTATATGTAAAATAGCAGGGTAATTATTCCACTCTTCTTAGCACTGGTTAAGCCTCAGAGTCCTGCATCCAGTTTAGGGCAACCCTTTTACCAAAAAAAAAAGACAGATAAATAAATTGGAGCACTCAAATGAGCACAGGAGAAATAATGAAATGTTTGACAAGTGAGACCCACAAAGAGACCCAATTAGGTCCAGGGAAAAGATGGCAGAGGGGACGTCAGAACCATCTACAAGTGGATGAAGGGATGTTATGAAGAGGGCTGGCATCAGTTATTCTCATTAGTTGCTGAGGAGAAAAGATGTAACTGGGCACAAATTGTAGAACAGAAAATTTTAGTCAAAGATTAGAAACAAAAATTAACCAATACATCCACTTGGGAATGGTATGAGCTGCCCAGAATGGTGGCGGTGTGTCTGTCCCTTGAGACTATATACTCATCTATCAGCGATGCTTTTAGGGTAATGAAATCAGGCCCACATGTATGGAGAAGAAATAACTAAGTGACCCACCAAAGGTCCTATCCATCCCAGATGAGTTCGTAACTCTGTGACCTGAGCTGATACTGGGAATGAGTCAGGTTCTTTGCTTTCATGCAGGAGATGTAGAGTCAATGGGGTGTTGGAGTCCAGTGGTTGAAGTTGATGGTGTCTCTGTGTCAAATCGCCAGGGTCCAGGCTGGAGGAGGAGAGTTGATGGCAGGTGTAGGCCTGGAGTTCATGTGGTATCTAAGTTGAATCCCTGGAGCTCAGAGTGAAGAAGCAGAATTGATGGGTGTGTAAATCTGGTGATTGGAGCTCATGGCTGGTGGGGGTGTCAGCCCAGTTACTACAGTTAACAGGGGGAGAAACTAGCACTTGAGCTCATACAATATGGAGTCTAGTAGCTAAGGCTGGCCTGGCGCCTATGTATGCTCAACGCTGCCAGAGTGTTTCAGCTCAGCATTTCCTAGAAATCTTCTTGCTTTGAATGAAAACTCTCAAAATGCAGTGACTGAAATTTAAGCTGCTTCCAGTAAAATCCTTCCAATCTGCTCGGAGCCAGTGCAGGATAATGAAATCCAGCTTTCCAGAGGACAGGTAGGATTGGCCACAGGGCCCTTCCCATTCAGCAGGGGAAAGAGAGGTCCCTCCTATCCAGGGAGATCTGCGGCCAAAAGGGAAGGGAAACTTTTAAAACAATCTTCAGAGGCTTTAGAAGAAGCCATCATCCCTCTGCAGGCAGAACCCCTGCAGACTGCTCACAATGACACTACCTATGTTATCAATATTTGGCAGTGTAAAAAGAAGTCACTAAAAAGGCAGAAGCAGAAACCAGAGAGAGAACGGGGACACAGAGAGAAATGAGAACAAATATCCACTCAGCACATGGGGACAAGCAGGAAGGTCCATTGCAGGGAGGAAGAACTCTCCATACAAGAGGCCAGCTTGCATCAACAACAGCAGGACAGCACCTGGCTCCCGTTTACCTCCTCACTCCCCCATGGAAGCCTCAGCGCAGGACTCAGCAAGGTCCAGGTGTGTCAGCCCCAGCCACAGGTTTCCCTGGTAAACCATAGAGTCTCCTCCCTGTGGACATGGGGAGCCGGCCCCTCACTGCCCATGCTCATCAGAGGCATGTAAGAAAGGCAGCTCTTCACTCAGGGCTTTCAGCCTCAGGACTCCTTCCTCCAAGTCGATGCAGCACTAATGGGGGCAGACAAGAGCAAGTTACCCATAGTACATATCAGTCACAAGGCATCAGCAGGGTACGTGGGCTGTATGGTGTTTATTACCACGGAGAAGCTGGAGCCCATATAGCAATCAGCACCCCCCCCCCCTTCCCTCCCTCTCGCCAAGCCAGATTTTGGAGAGTACCCTCTCATCAAATTCACAGCTGCTCTTCCCTACCCTCGGCCTTCCCTTCCTTCCATCCCCCTAACACACCTGCACCTCTTCTTCTGAATATACCTCCATTGTTCCTTCCCATCCCTCGCTGTTGCTCCCTCCCACTCCCCAGCAAGGCCCTACCCAGATGGTTGTCTCGCACCTTGTTCAGCACAGCTGCCTTATTCACACATTGCATACATGGCCCTTCTTAGGGGGGCCAAGGGCATCATGCCCTCCTCCATCACCTTCCATTAGTTTTGAATCCAACTCCAATCTGGCCGCCTAGCTTCCAAGTCACCCTCCACTCCCAGCCCCCTGCCTTCATTCCCTCTGCTCTGCCACTGGGTTCCTCTCCCATCCCTCCATATGGCCACCGGGGTACACTGACTGTTTTACCTCCACCTACCCCACCCTGTGCACCTGGTTCTGTCTCTTCCCCTCCCTCCAGTTCATGGAGTCATTCAGTTCTCAGCCTAACACCAGCCCACTCACTGAGTGACACTCAGTGCCCTTTCCCATTGCTTTCTCTTCCCCCATTGCTCCCTGCTTCCATCCTCCACTTTCCCACTCGCCTGTCTATGCTCCCATTCCTGCCTCTTCCCAGCCCCACCTTTTCCTCCCAATGGAATGCTCACCCCCATTTACCTGCCTCTTCCATCTTTGCTGCCTCCTCCTTGCCAATCTACAAGGCCTTCTCAGGCCTTCTTAGCATGGTTATCATTTGGGTTTCTTTCTGCTTGCCCCCACCCTGGCCTCTCCTTCGGTAGTTCTCCCTGTTCTGCCTGCAGGACAGGGGCTCTCCCAGCCCCAGAAAGCATTCCTTCTCCTACGGAGCATTTCTCTGATGTTTTCAGTAAGGGGGGCTGTGTATGTAGGTGTTTAATGGTTCCATGCTGAAGAGAGCTCGCCAGCAAAGCGAGACAGGGGGCTTTCTCTTCAAGCTGTGCTAGGATCTAAATCGCAGGCTGTGTTTCTGGGTTATTTAATGATCAGCACCCACCGGAAGAGAACGGCTGGCATAGATGCTCTTTGTTCCTGGGTTCCGGGTCCCTACTCTGGGGGGAGGCAAAACCCCTGAGAGAGCTCCCCTCCACAGAACAATTCCAAGTCTATGCACTCCATGCATGGACAGGCCCATCCTCCTACATGATGGAGACTGGAGGAGACTCTTCAAGGTCCAGCAAAGATGCTCTGAGGAAGGGATTACTTCTGAGAGATGAAATCTCTTCTCCCCATTTCCACGAGCAGAGCGTTTCCCCTGCTCCCTGGAAAGACACATCAGGAGTGGGAGATACTGTAGGTCTCCCCATGGGGCTGCACAGGCCTCTAGCCACTGCCTCATCCAATAAGGTTTCCAAATGACTGGAAAGGGGTTCAATTCTCATGAGATTCATACTAGCTAAGAGTATGCTGTAGTCAGAGATCAGGAGGCAGGTTTGGCCATCAGCATCGCATGCTTCCTGCAGCCCCAGCTTGGGGTCTCGTCAAGACGTGCCATCTTACCTACATTACGTTCAGATGCAATGAGAGGGAACCCATTCCTTACCTTGAGAGACAGCAGAGTCTGGAGGCCGAAACAGAACTCCACCATTTCATCATCTGAGGAAACAGAGAGGAAGTGGGTCAGGCTCAGGCATAGGTGTTTTCTGACTGTCTCCCTTATGCAGCACCTGAGTGACTGCCTTGTATCCATGGCTGGAACTTGCTATAAGTTATCGAAACTCTGGCACGTATGGGGTCAGCATGCTAGGCACAGCAGAGTGTGGCCACTCCATCTTCCCAGATGTCTAAACGCCATCCTTTCCACAGCTGCAGCCTGCAGGGGTTAAGTGCTACTCTATCTGCCTATGCTCCTACAGCAATCAGCCATCAGAGAGGCCAGAGGAGCAGTCCGACTCTCCCACACGGAGAGGAGACAGAACCAAGGGTGAGGAGAACCAGAGAGGAGAAGGGGTCAGGGGAGGGAGAGAAACCAGAAAAGAGGGAGGAATGGGTGTGAGAGGGGTACAGTGAGGCGGGCAAGAGACAACAGAGGAGCATGAACAGGAAGGGGACTGGGAGTAAATCAGGGGGCTGAGGAGAAGAGGACAGAGAGAGGCAACGGGAGAAATCAGGGATGGATGAGAAGACAAATAAAATGGGGGAGAAGGGATGGAAAGAAGAATCAATCTGTTATTTTTGTTGTATGTAGAGATCACATACCTGGAAAAAATGCAACCTCCCTGCCACCCCCTCCAATGCCTATTAAATGGGCTTCATTCCCTACAGCTCCTCCCAACAAGATCCTGCCTCTGGACACTGGCAGGGACTCCCAGACTCCTCTGCAATACATTTCTGCAGCGGGCGACAATGATACAGAGACATCCATGGTCTCTAAAAGGAATGGATCTCCCGGTTTCGGCTGGCCAGACGTATTCCAACCAGTTGGGGGCAGTAACGTACATGCTCTCTTTCAGTCCCCCCTGCCCCCTGGGAATTGTACATGGAGCAGGACAAACTAATCAATCTGGGCACTTTTAGGAGACAAAGTGAAATGGCCCACAATGGGGCTGCGGCCTGACAGCACATCATCTCCACTGCCCTTCAGCCAGTGCCCCCATTTGCCAGCGCCTCCTTGTGGAGGGGGACGCAGCAAGATCAAAGTCTCTGCATTGTACACGGGACTGTGCCTTGGCCCAGCCCTGTGGGTCATGTGACCTTCCTCCCAACCCCTGCTCCTAGATGATCCATTTAGGTGTGCTCAGCAAGGAAGGAAGAAGAGATCTGGAAAGGAAGCTCTGCTGTGCTCACCCACGACCAGCGCTGAGCATGCCACCGTCTCTTGGCCAAGCTGCACCTCCACACACTCCACCTGGCCAACAACACTAGGGACAGGAAGGGAGAGATCCCTGTTGCCAGCATTGGTCACTTCCTCCAGCCTGTGAGACACAAGGGATGTTATTGCCTGAAATGAGCGTGGGGGGAAGAACAATGGGAGCTCCAACTAGTTACGGGCACTTCACAGTCTCTTTGGAACTGGCCTGCAAGAGAGGGGATATCACTCATATAATGGGGATGTCAGGAGCCAGATTCTCCAGGGGTAACCCACAGGCACTATGGGGCTGGGTTCCACTGAGCAGGTGCAAAGCATCAGCTGGTCATCTTGGGATATGCTGTATCCACAGCCAAATTGTTACCCCTCTGCCAATGCCCCTAAGTCCTGCCCTGCAGCCCCCCTGCTATTCCAGTCCTGGGCTCCCCACACTCTAAGCAGTCGGGTGTGAATGCAGGGGTTCCCGATGTGAATGGGAGTTGGGGTAAGAACTGCAAGTGGTAATTTCATATTCAGAGTGAGCACAGGTTTTAATGCCCAATTCCTTGTTCTCTATGCCACTCCCCATCTCTTCTGCACCAGGCTCTTACCCCAGCCGTTTCAGACAGCACATGGAGATAAGGTTTTGCTGGCAGCCAGTGTTAACAGCAGCTCTCAATACCTGACCTTGACACTAGAAGAAACATAAAGGCAGGTTAATTAATACAGGCTTAAACTGACACAAACCTTACAAAAACCCCTGGCAATAGTGTGAAAATTCCTAAAAACTAGTGACAAAAGGACATCAGAAGGTTTGGGGTTCAGATAAACATCCACAAGTTGGAGTGCTCCTGGGAACCCATGGAGGCCCCAGCAAGACTCTGTGAACCCCACTCCACCAGCATCTTCCTCTATTTGTCTTCTTATGAGAAGCCCAGTAACCCGCCACCTCCTTTCCTTTTGGCATCTTTAGGGAAGCATGATGGGTCTGCTTCCATCTCACTATAGCATCATCCCTTGTTTCACTCTCCCTTCTGCCTATCCACTGAGCCCCAGCCACATTGTCTTGCATTCTCCTGCCACAAACTATACTCTTAAAAAGAAAAGGAGTACTTGTGGCACCTTAGCGACTAACAAATTTATTAGAGCATAAGCTTTCGTGAGCTACAGCTCACTTCATCGGATGCTCACGAAAGCTTATGCTCTAATAAATTTGTTAGTCTCTAAGGTGCCACAAGTACTCCTTTTCTTTTTGCGAATACAGACTAACACGGCTGCTACTCTGAAACCTGAAACTATACTCTTGTTTGCTATCCCCCTGGAGTGAATTCTCTCTCTTCCCTCCAGTTCCAGTTCCTGTGAGTACTGGGAGAGGATCACGGGGAAAAGACTGACTATCCTGCCCTGGAACCACTGCAGCATTCAGGAATTAGAAGGGGACAGACTCCTTTCCTGATTTACCTCCTCTCCCCTTCGCACTCAGCCAGGGAGCACAGGGGAGCAGTCACCATTTGACTCCTGCTCACTCCTCTCCACAGCCCCTGGTGGCATTGCTTTCTAACGTTGAGGCAGTAACAGTTCTCAGTACTTGGGAGGGGATTGTAAAACCCAGGGCTGCCAGGAGCTGTGTGGATTGACACTGGAATCAATAGGAAACATGATCAGAGAAAAATGGAACAGAATCACAGAACATGGTGAAGGAAAAGACATATTAGCTCCATCCAGTCCATCCATCTTGCCCCCAGCCAGTGCAGGCCTGTTTCAAGAGCCTACTCTCCAAGGCCTTGTCCAGGACTCATTGTAAATGAGCCTAGTGATGAAATTTCCCCCCTTTTCCTTAGGAAGGCTCTTCTATAGACCAACAAATCTTGCTGTCATGAAAATTTCCCATATATTTTGCCTGCCTGTTAATTTTCTTCATTTCACTGTGTGAGCTAGTGCTGTGGGCCAGCTGGAGGCAACAGCAATCCTCCCAGAGCTCCCCTTAAGGTGGGGACAGCTCTGTACTACCTCCAGTGCAGAATTGCCCAGTCTAACCCTGAGTAAAACACTGGTAGAGATCTACTGCTCTATGCCAAGGGAGCTAATGGAGAGAAAAGGGTTAATGAAAGGGGGAGTTCATAATTTCTCGATTTCTAAAGATTAGAGGGGTAACCGTGTTAGTCTGTATCCACAAAAACAATGAGGAGTCTGGTGGCCCCTTAAAGACTAACAGATTTATTATAAAACTTATGAGAAGTGGGTTTTTTACCCATGAAAGCTTATGCCCAAATAAAACTGTTAATCTTTAAGGTGCCACTAGACTCCCAATTTATAAACCAACTCTTTCCAAGCTTGTTATAGAGACTAATCCTCCTGGAGGGCTAACTCTAATATGAAATTTCATTTTGAAAACAAACGGCCGGTGAGTTTTGAGAGAGAGAGAGAGAGCGAGAGAGGAGAAAATAGTGAGGCTGTAAGGGAAAAAATGCAAGTATCTAAAATGGGGTCATAAAATAAACAGCAGTCCGAGATTTAAAAGTATTAGTGATGGACTCAAATCAATGTGTGCACAGAGAAGACCAGAACTACTGAAACTGGAAACCTCCAACCTATCTCAATGAGTAGCTTCCCTTCTAAACATCCAGGTATGTTTGAAGTAAATCAGTCCAGGGAGTTTCACAGTTACAAAGGCTTAAATCTGGCACATTCTCCACTATAATCCCCAGTTTCAAAAATAAACACACGTCGTCCTTACATAGCACTTTTCACCTTCAGAATGATTTACAAACATTAGCTAATTAATCATAACACTCAGCACTTCATAAATATTAACTATTACTCATAATGCTCTGGTGAGGCAGACAATTTAAGTGACTAGACCCAGGTCATAGAAGGTGTCAGTGCCAAGATAGATCTCAGGGAATCCTGACTCCCAGCATGATGCTTACCCTAGAAAACAGTGCATCCCTCCCATTTACAGACGCCTTGTGCTAAGCAATCATTTGGATGCTAGCCAGGAAAACACTGGTGTCCTGTGAGAGAATGAGTTTGGAAGGTGCTGAATGGAGAACATGAACATGAATATTCCAAGCCCAGCAGCAATATGTCTGGAATGTAAAACAAGGCAGACAAACCAGCCCCAGAAGAGGCCCAAAGCACTGAGTCTATCAACCAGTTCACGCTAGCACTCCTATTCCAGTTCCCTGGCAAATGAGCAGCCCTATCTCATACTGCTGAGCAGCCAGGCCTGTTCTCTCCTTGTGATGAATTTCATGCATGAAAGGACTGAGAGACCCAGCCAAGCTGCTGCCTGTTCAGAGCACAAACCTACTCAGCTGTACTCCATTCATGCTCACCTCCTGCCTCTTTGTACACAATGGACATGGGCACATGGAGTAGGATGTTAAAGCCTCACAAAATGAAGCTAAAAGCCCTCCTGACGCTGACAGGGCTGCTCCCCTAGAAGCTACTGCTGCCAGTTACTTCATACAGGTCCCAGACCTTCCAACCCGCTGAGGTTAAGCACCAGAATGTGCCCGATAGAGGAGTCCACTCTCCAATGTGCTCATTCCCTCTCCCATGGCCCCCCTAGGGTCATGGCAGCATCTGCCTATGGCAAAAACTAGTGCCCTAAACTTAAGGCAGCTGGAAAGAGAACATGTGCCACAAGGACTCCTCTTTGTTTTTATTGAAATGGGAAGAGCCAACCATCTGTCCCTGCTGTGAACACTCACAGAACTGGACTGTACCCAGAAGGCCAAGTTCTGACCCAACCGCATCTAAATTTCTCTCTTTTTTCCTTTAGAACACTGAAAAGCTGTCTCAGCCACAGAATGCTCACTGAATGGGGTGTTCATGAAACACTGACACACACACGACACACACACCCCAGGACCCGGGGGACATTATGTTAGGGAAAGAAATGGGATAAAGCATGAAGTGAAAGGGTGTGTTCTAAAGGCATCTGCCTTCACATATATTATACCAAACTGTAGCACAGGGGAGGTGCTGAATCTGCCTCCTGACTGGCTAGTAGGGTGCACAGTGCTATCTTTATGAAGTGTCATGTATACTACAATAGAGACCAATGACTGTGAAGATTGCAGTGGGCTGGCAGCATTTGGCTGAAACATTCCATCCCATTAATAGGTGTTGATGCTGCTGGGAAAGAGTTAAATAGGTTCTGCTGACTAACTGAGGCAGGTATCTCATTGCACCATCCAGATAAAAGGGAAATGGGAGTGGCCTTCTAGGAACAGAGGATCTAGGATGTGGGCTGAGCCATTCTGAAAGAGGAACCTTAGGAGCAGCCAAACCTCAGAAGGAGACTTGAGCTGCACTTTATGTAATGTTATGATTAATTGCTTTATTAGTAAAACCAAACTCCAGGAAGGGGTGAGCTTTTGCCATTACACACGGGATGGACTTTGTTTTAGAGCGTGGTGGAAAGGCAGTTTCTTAGAAAGTTAACTATTCACTAATATCCACCAGATCAGTGATGTTTCAAAGAACTGGATTGTTTCCTAACTGTCTCGTGAACTCATTTTAAGCCAGAGGATAAACTGCCCTAGAGGAATCCCCTAATGATAACACAGTCTGGGTGAAAGAGCAGATGAGGACTACGAGCAGACCTGGGTTTCAGGCCTTCCTCATAGTCATTCAGAAAACCCGGTCGAAAAGAGACCCTGGCAGCTCCAGTCAGCACTGTTGACTGGGCCATTAAAAGTCTGGTTGACGCAGGCTGGCAGGCTCCCTACCTGGCTCCGTCCGGCTCCCGGGAAGCAGCTGGCATGTCCCTACGGCTCCTAGGCTAATGGATGGCCATGGGGGCTCCGCAGGCTGCCCCACCCCAAGCTCTGGCTCCGCTGCTCCCATTGACTGGGAACTGCAGACAGTCAGAGCTGTGAGGGCGGTGCCTGCCGCTGGAGGCAATGCACAAAACCCCCTGGCCCCTCCACCCAGGAGCCAGAGGGACATGCCAACCGTTTCTGGGAGCCACCTGAGGTAAGTGCCGCCTGGAGCCCGCACTCCAATCCCCTGCTCCAGCCCTGAGCCCCCTCCCACACCCAAACTCCCTCCCAGAGTCCGCACCCCCTCTCACACCCCTGCCCCAGCCTGGAGCCCCCTCCTGCACCCCAAACCCTCATCTCCAGCCCCACCCCAGAGCTTGCACCCCCAGCTGGAGCCCTCACCCCCTCCCACAATCTGAACCCCTCAGCCCCAGCCTGGAGTCCCCTCCTGCACCCCAAACCCATCATCCCCAGCTCCACCCCACAGCCTGCACCCCCAGCCGAAGCCCTTACCCCCTCCCTCACCCCACCTCCTTGCCCAAGCCTGGTAAAATGAGTGAGTGAGGGTGGGGGAGAGCGAACAATGGAAGGAGGGGGGATGGAGTGAGTGGGGGTGGGGCCTCGGGGCAGTGGGCGGGGCAAGGGTGTTCGGTTTTCTGCAATTACAAAGTTGGCAACCCTATTCAGAATTACTATAAAACTTTAAATCTGCAGCTATCAGATGCCATTATTATTTATTCAGTGTTTATTTACCAAATTTCCAGGAAAGAAAGGAGGGGAGGGACTTTTTAAGAATCAATCATTTACAAACAGCTATTTTTGCAGAAATCATGTCAGTTTCAAAGCCAGCCAGCTGCCTCCATCAACTGAGCTCTGTCTTGGGGAGGCAGCACAAGCTCAGCACAGAGGAAAAACAGCCTCACACTGTGGGCTCCTTCAGTGTCTGTTTCCAAATGAACAATACACAAGCCCCGGTACAAAAATAACGTCTTGCTTTTGGTGTGCAGAAGTCAGTCACGTGACTGACTTTCCAAAATGCCTTGCAAAAACTGCAGCTGGCAAACAGTGTGATGAAAAAGGGGCACTTTGCTATAGAACTGTATGAAGAACTCGCATAAATCAAATAAACAGACGCCACAATGACTCTGCAGCAGAAACTCTGTTTATTGGACACTGTCTGTGATCTCGGGAACCAACCAAGGCCCTAAAAGAAATTCAACTATATAGTTGCCTTAGAGTAAAATAATGGTAGACTGAGGATCCTCACATACTAATTACCATTGACTATCTGCGGTCAGCTTTATTTCCAAGTATATACCAAGTACTGCAGCCAAGTGACATTATGGGGACACACATCACCCCACACAATATTCTGTTTGCTTGCTTGGCGTTAACCTATAAAGAGCAGCTCTGAGCTGAGGAATGATTTTCACACAGACAGATTCTGGCACAGATAACAGGCTTTCCTGGGGATGTGCTCAGTCTCTCTTAAGAACAACATCACAGCTAGGGTAACCAGATGTCCCGATTTTATAGGGACAGTCCCAATTTTGGGGTCTTTTTCTTATATAGACTCCTATTACCCCCCATCCCCATCCCATTTTTTCACATTTGCTGTCTGGTCACCCTAATCACAGCTGGCAATAAATATTTCTCCCAGACCTAACTACTTACACAGAACCTGCAGCCTTCAGGTGACTCCCTCTAAAGCTACAACAACTGTTTCCATGCACATGTTTTTATCCCTGAAGTGAGTTAGAAAAGTTGCAGGACCAGAGGAAATGTGTACCTTCCTGTCTTAAGGTGGGAACACCAGAAAGCTCTATGAATAACACTTGACTACCTCTAAGCAGAACAAAACCGGCCTGACTACAACAGTCTTCAGCGCTTCAGAATCATTGATGTGAAGGGGTTACAAATTCTCTGGGGTTTTCATGGAAATTCAGACTGCCCCTCACAGGATGGGCTGGCCCTTAAAGGGCTCAGCCTCATCTTTGCCTTATCAGATGCCTCCCCCCAGGTGTTGGGCTTTAAGGCAGATATAAGGGAGTTGAGAAGGAAAAGGAAACCTGCAAGGAAGCTGTGCCCATGCCCAGAGTTAGGGATAGGGTTTTGGGAAAGCACCGTTGAGACCAACAAGTGGCTGAAGAAACTGAAGCTGGGACAGACTCCATTTAAACCAAAGTGATGTTTGAACTGTGATGCTGTTTTAATAATCCAGTCCCCAAGAAAGGATGTTATTTAATTTGCATGAGAGCCTGGGTGCAGTTCTTGGGAAGCCCAAGAAGGGAAACTGAGGCAATGGCAGGGTCTGATGCCAGAGTTGGTAAAAGACTCCATTACGCGTTGCTATGGATGGATTTCCCTTCCCGACATCTGTCCAGCATAAGACCAAAAAAATTCCACTACCATTCTCCATTTATGGAAATACATAGACTCTCTGATGTTAAAATAATCAAACCCCTTTATTCACCAAATTGAGGCCTTGACTACCTTGGGGCTTGAGCAAGCAGTTTAGCTACCCATATATAGTCCAACAACTCAAGCCATGACTTTACACCAGTGCAAGTCCCAGTTTGCTCTATTGCAGTTATGGCAGCATAGCTACTCCAGGGGCTAAAACTCAGCATAGATAAGGCTGAGTATCTCTAACAGCAAGAGTCTGAAAACAAAACAGACAAATAATTAGTTACGTGGGCCTGAGATATTTGGGTTTAAACTTTCCAGAAGATGGTGTGTACATTTATATACAACTGTGGTACCTGAGTGGGCTAACTGGAAGTGCAAAGATGTATATTTTACTGAAAGTCTTGTCTTTGAATACAAGTATACTAAGGGATTTAAAGCTAGCCACTGAAACTTAAATGTAGCTTTAAAATGTATTTTCATAATCTAGTCACCTAAAATTTACCAAAAACTGGATCTATCCAATGTGTTATCCAATAACTTTAATCACACAGCATTTGACATACTTAAATGGTGGTTCAGACATACGTGGACACCCACTGGACTTGCTTCAGAGCTTGCAAGGGGATGCTGGGAGGTGCTATCTTCAGGATGACCTTTTTATATGGAACAATTTAAGAAGAAAGGCACTACAGAAGCTAAAGTAACACCACCTCCGTAGAGCTGTTTAATGTTTGTGGGTTCAACTGAATGAAGAAATCTTTTGAATCCTTACTAATTGTTCACATACAGTCAAAATACAGCACTAGGTGAGCTCCCTGCTCCATGGGAGAAACCAAAATAAAGTAGATTCAAATTCAAGCAGGGAACACATAGCTGTCCTGACGAGCATAAGAAAGAAAGAAAGAAAGAAAGAAAGAAAGAAAAAGAAAGAAAAAGAAAAATCTGGCCACTGTCAGAGAGGAGATCCTGGACTGGATGGACTCTGGGTCTGATCCAGTTTGGCAATCGCTATGAGACAGACACAGAAAAAGGGATGAGGAATGGCAGGACAGGAGGGAGAACAGAAAAGTAGCACCTCCACTGCTTGGGTCATTTGAAATGAGACTGGACAAAAGCACTAGAGAACAGCCTGTACTTAACACTCTGGCACTGGCTCCCTGGGAGTGGAGCAGATGGGATCCAGTGAGTATTTTCTATCACTAATATAAGTGAGTGTATAAAAGTGGCACTGTATACTTGCAGAGGTCCTTACCTTGCAGTGTACGAGCAGGGACACAGTCTCTTTCCTTCTGTCGTTCTCTTTCTTTTCTGCCCTGTCATCCTTGTCCTTCACCAGTGGGGATTGAACCCCTGTGGTATATTCCCTGCTCTCCCCCTGCAGCTTGTTCAGATTCCCCTCCAGGAGGCGCCGTTGTACCACACTGTGGGGCTGCTGTCTCCACCACAAAGAAAAAGGATACTCTCAGCAAGGTATTGGGCTAGGAGCCAGAAAATCACCACTACTGCCAGCAGCTCTATTGGCCCAGGGAAGCAGTCTGCAAACGCTCTTTGGGCCTAGATGATCAATTTACTCTCAGGGGCAACACAGGGCATGGGTGTCCGAAGTGTCCTTCTTAGTCTCCACCCCAGCCCCATTGCCTCTTCCACACAGTAGCATCTCCCCGTGGTTTGTCTACTTCAAGTGCATCTCAGACAGCAGCCCCTGCTTTAAAATTAAATGCAGTTGACTGGTTGTCTCTGCCATGTCCTCCCCAGTGTGGCCTTGTCTCTGGAGAGCTCAGTGCAGTCACGACAGGAGAAGAGCCTCCTGACGCACCATCTCTAAATACATATCCAGTCCCACAGTGAGTCAGTCTCACACGCCTCACACCCATTTACCTCCACACGTACCCTACCAGACATGCACATGCAGACACACAGAACCTGGGGGGAGGGATAGCTCAGTGGTTTGAGCATTGGCCTGCTAAACCCAGAGTTGTGAGTTCAATCCTTGAGGAGGCCATTTAGGGATCTGGGGCAAAAATTGGGGATTGGCCCTGCTTTGAGCAGGGGGTTGGACTAGATGACCTCCTGAGGTCCCTTCCAACCCTGATATTCTATGATTCTAACCCAGCCCTATCACACTCTGTGATGGGGCATGTACCCACACAGGCAATGCAAGAGTTAACTGGAGACAGAGAGCACTTAGAGTACCTGGCTGCACCTGGAGGGTGGGCCAGGCCTAACTGAAGATGAAGCCCAGTTGGGGGAAGAACTGGGTGGTACCCATAAAGGAAGGAAGCCTTGAGGAGAAGGGGCCTGTAGAGTGAGAAGGGACAAGCTGGTCAGCTTGTGCCTAGGAGCAGGCCAGGCCAGGCCAGGCCACTGGGAGAGAGGCAAGGGAGTAAGCCTAGGGAGGGGACAGGGCCGTAGGAAAGGGTCTGAAGGAAGAGCAGTGTAGGGAGAAGTCTGAGGCAGCAGACCTTTGCCTCTTACTATGGGGTCCCTGGACTGGAACCCAGAGGAGAGGGAGAGCCTGGGCTCCATCCACGACTGTTCCACTGGAAAAGGTGGTGCGGTAACACCGGGAGGCAAGGGGGAGAAAGACTGTTGAATTGGAGCTGGGAGGCATTGCTCTGCAGGTGAGTGGGAGGACAGGCCTGTAGAGGCCAGAAAGGGGTGAAGAGTCTGGCAGAGTACCCCTGGGTAGGGGTGAAGAGTGATATTTGAGTTCATTGGACTCTTTGCCTGCCCTGGGGGAGGGGTGGGATGAAGCATAACTTGGCTGGAAGGAAGACTGCTGCAGGGCCAGAGGGGCTGTTGGCAGGGGTGCTAGAAAAGGAGAGCCTGCTAGGTCAGGCCCCAAACAGGTGTGTGAGGGGTGAGTCCATTCTTCCAAACACTCCCATAGAGTGACACCCACAGCATAGCCTGGTGCGGCAGCACAAAGGACACAGTAGGATAATACGTGCCTCAGAGTGATGTGTGGGTGCAGGTCTGTAACTGGGGCAAGCGGGGCACAAAGTGCAGGGTGGAAAAATGGGGATTGGAAGAAAAAGGTGTGTGGGGGGGAATGTACTTGCTTGCCCCCACTGATGACATGTAACTGTTGATGGGGGGGCATAATTTAAAGATTTTTGGGGGGTATGTGACTGCCCCACTGAGACTTTCAAACTGGGGGGGTATGCTCCCTTGGGGGGTGCAGAGCAATGTTGGGGGGGAGCAGTGATACCAGGTGGGGTTTGGGGAGGGAGTGCCACCTGCATCCCCCCACTCACTTCAGTGGGCCACCCAGCCTGTCAAGGTTGGGGTGTGTGCAACCAAAAACATCTAGGGGGCCATGTGACACTGCCCTCCACACACACCCACCATTTCTGCTTCTCCTGGGTGCTAAAAATGCCTAGTTACAGCTCTGTGTGGGGGTCTTCCTCCATAGGCTTATCATAAACAAAGTTTCTAGGGCATTTTAAGGCCTGCCTGGCAGAAGAGATGCTTCTCCTTCCCAGCAGTGGCAGGATGCCTCACCTCCTGCAAGGGGTAATGACAGGAGGGCTGCTGGAAGGCCATATATTCACTCCTTAAGGGGAGCAGCTGCAGCAAAACCAATGGCCAAGTATTCCTCCTCATCCCCCTTCCCCACAGGATAGTAGCAACTTCTCTTCCACTCTGCCTAGGCAGAGGAAGGGGTGGGGAAGATCTACTTGTCACACAACATTGAATACCTCGGTAGGAGGTGATGTCTGCTGCTTCCAAAGGGAGCTCACTTCACCATCAGCCAGTTGCTGAAGTCCTCATCTAGTGTCTACTCAGTCTCTATGTAAGGGCTGAGTAAAATCCAGTAATCAGGGCAGCTAATCTGTGGTTCTGCCTGCTTTCCATGTGGTGGGGACTATAACCCTTCCACCTGGGACCTGATGATTCAGACCTGGTAAGGGAGATCTCAGTTATAGCTGCCTAGGAAGAGAGAAGGGCTACTGGATCTGGCCAGGCTGCCTCTCCCTAATGACCAGCTGCTTCCACCTTCCTCTGAAATATCCAACTCTCTGATGGTGGATGTTTAGGCCTGAGGGCTTTTTTACCACCATGCAGTGTGAATATCTGAGAGGGAAAAGGCCTACTGAGTCCATCTACCTACAAGTGCAAGATGCACTGTAATATCCTTACAGAGAACATATCCCTCTGCATCCCATTAGTTGTCAATTTGATCTTGACCATAAGGCTTTAGATTAAATCTTAAATGGAGCCCACTGTAGCTCTGATTTATCCGCTTCCCCAGTGATGAAAGCAGGTCTCTTGCTCTATAGTCTCGACTCTGCCAACAATGCACTGCGTGGTCTGGGGCAAGACATTCAACTCCTCTGCGCCTCAGTTTCCCTACCCATAAAATGGGAAGGATAATAGCTTTGTAAAGTGCTTTGGGATTTAAAAAAAAAATACCATCTAAGGTTAAAGAATGAAAGTAATTACACCCTTCTACCTACCCACCCACCCTGCATTCCAGTCTACAAACTAAAAGGGAGGTCTGCTATTTCATTTTATTCTCTAAATACTCCAAGCTCAGTGTAATGAGGCTTTAGACTATAACCCAATGCCAGTCAGGCTGCCAGCTAAGACTGGGGCCATGGGAAAAGGGCAAGGGACTCCATATTCCCATCCTCTTCCCCTTATACTCTCTCACAGTCTGGCATCCAACAAGCTTTTCTCTCCCTCACAGGGAACTTTCCCACAGGAAGCGCAAGCCCTCTCCAGCTGCTGCCTCGGTCACTCAGGCCAGGAGAGGGTCAAGCATTGATATGGGGAGCTAAGCTTTGGGACAGCAAGGGCATCTATTCTGAGCGCAGAGAACATGATCTTGTCTGTCTCCTGCATCACTGAGGAGAGCTGGGAATGAAGAGGAGACAGGACAAGAAATGCAGCGCAAGAGAGAAGATGAACTGGAGAGATGGTGAGTTGGGAGGTGAGGGGAGGAAGAAGGCCCAGCCAGAGAAGCTTCCTGCTCCTGGGATGGCTGGGCAGTATTCCTTATGGAACCCGTCAGTGCTGCTCCTTAGCCAGCAGAAGTTGAAACTAGTTCAGTGAACTACAGCACACCCATTTCCCCTTGCACCTCCTGAACTGAGAGTCCCACCTTGGCAGGGCCCAAGCTCCCAGAATCCTAAGTGTGGGGACTAGCAGCAGTGTCCTGCCGAGCAAATACACCTTTGCTAGCAATCGGAATTCCCAGCTATGATGTAAAATAACTGCACGTGGCCGAGTCTCACAGTTTTATTGTTCCTCTTATTTTTCAGCTGCTGGAGTCACGTGATTACTTGAGAATCTCAGCTTTCTTCTCTGTTTTAAAATAAGTTTCTAGCCCTCATGTTTGCAGAGAGAAGCTGAAAAACATGAAGCAAGTGCACCGTAAAGGCAGAGATAAACATTCCAACCTTTATTATTTAAAGAAATCTCAGGATTTTTAAGCCAGACTTGATTTTTAAGTGCTTGGGATCGGTAATACTGAAACGTACATAAGAATGTCCATTCTGGATCAGACCAATGGTCCATCTACCCTGTATCCTGTCCTCCAACAGTGGCTGGTGCTAGATGCTTCACATATAGAGAGCAGGGCTATTACTGAGGGATCCAGCCCCAGCTTCCGGCAGCCAGAGGTTTAGGGACATCCAGAGTGTGGGGTTGCTTCCCTGACCATCCTGGCTAATAACCATTGATGGACCTATCCTCCAGGAACTTATTTCCTTCTTTTTTTGAACCGTGTTATACGTTTGGCTATCACTACAACCCCTGGCAATGAGTTCCACAAATTGACAATGCATTGTGTAAAGAAGTACTTCCTTTTCTTTGTTTTAAACCTGCTGCCTATTGATTTCATTGGGTGACCCCTGGTTCATGTGTTATGTGAAGGGGTAGATAACACTTCCTATAGGCACTGACTTTTATTTTTCCCCTGAGGTTCTCCACCTCCACTCTACCCCGAGGCCCCATCCCCACTCCCCCTTTCCCTGAGACACCCCCCCCCCGGCTCTGTCTCTTCCTGCCCCTGCTCTGCCTCCTCCCTGACTTCACCCCTGCTCAACTTCTTCCTGCCTCCACTCCACCCGTGAGGCCCCACCCTCGCTCCACCTCTTCACACCCCTGCTCCAACCCCTCGCTGAAAGCCCCGCCCGCTTATGCTCTCCACCCTCCCCCAGCTGCCAAACAGCTGAGGCTGGTGGGTGCTGAGCACCCACTATTTTTTTCCCTGTGGGTGCTTGAGCCTTGGAGCACCCCTAGAATCAGCACCTATGGCACGTATTCACTTTCTCCACCATCATTCACAATTTTATAGACCTCTAGCATATCCCCCCTTAATCATCTTTTTTTCCAAGTTGAACAGTCCCAGTCTCTTTAATCTCTCAGATGGAAACTGTTCCAGACCCTTAATCATTTTTGTTGCCTTTCTCTGTACTTTTTTCCAATTTTAATATAGCCCTTTTGAGATGGGCTGACCAGAACTGCACACAGTATTCAAGAGGTGGGTGAACCATGAATTTATATAGAGGCAATATATTTTCTGTCTTATCTGTCCCTTTCCTAATGGTTCCTAACATTCTATTAGCTTTTGTGACTATTACACACTGAGTGGATGTTTTCAGAGAACTATCCACAATGACTCAAAGATCTTTCTTGAGCGGTAACAGCTAACTTAAACCCCATCATTTTATATGTATAGTTGGGATGATGTTTTCCAATGTGCATTAGTTCGCATTTATCAACACTGAATTTCATCTTCCATTTTTCTTGCCCAATCACCCAGTTGTGTGAGATACCTTCGTAATTCTTTGCAGTCTACTTTGGACTTAACTGTCTTGAGTAGTTTTGTATCATCTGCAGACTTTGCCAGCTCAATGTTTACTCCTTTTCCAGATCATTTATGAATATATTGAGCAGCACTGGTCTCAGTATAGGTTCTTGGGGGGACCCTGTTATTAACTTCTCTCCACCATGAAAACAGACCATTTACTCCTACCCTTTGTTTCCTATCTTTTAACCAGTTACGGATCCGTGAGTAGGACCTTCGCTCTTATTCCTTGTTTTGCTCAAGAGCCTTTGGTGAGAGACCTTGTCAAAGGCTTTCTGAAAATCAAACTACACTATATCCACTGGATCACCCTTGTCCACATATTTGTTGACCCCCTCAAAGAATTCTAATAGCTTGGTGATGCACGAGTTCCCTTTACAAAAGCTGTGTTGACTCTTCCCCAACATATCATGTTTCATATATGTGTCTGATGATTCTGTTCTTTACTATAGTTTCAAACAATTTGTCTGGTACTGAAGTTAGGATTTTGGCCTGTAATTGTTGGGATCGCCTCTGGAGTCTTTTAAAAAAAATCAGCCACATTAGCAATCCTCCAGTAATCTGGTACAGAGGCTGTTTAAGCAATAGGTTACATACCACAGTTAGTAGTTATGCAGTTTCATATCTGAATTCCTTCAGAACTCATGGATGAATATCATCTAGTCCTGGTGACCTTACTGCTTAATTTATCAATTTGTTCTAAAACCTCCTCTACTCGCACCTCAATCTGGGACAATTCCTCAGATTTGTCACTTAAAAAGAATGGCTCAGGTCTGGCTCACATCCTCTGCAGTGAAGACCCATGCAAAGAATTCATTTAGCTTCCCTGCAATGGCCTTGTTTTCCCTGAGTGCTCCTTTAGCACCTCTATCATCCCGTGGCCCCACTGATTGTTTGGCAGGTTTCCTGCTTCTGGTGTACTTAAAGTTTTTGCTGTTAGTTTTTGTCTTTTGCTAGTTGCTCTTAATTCTTTTTGGCCTGCCAACTTATACTTGACTTGCCAGAGTTTTTCTATTTTCCTCAGTAGGATTTGACTTCCAATTTTGAAAGGATGCCTTTTTGTCTCTAACCACCTCTTTGTTGTTTAGCCATGATGGTTTATATAGTTTGAGTCCCTATTATGGTGTGTTTAAAGCATTTCCATGCAGGTTGCAGGCATTTCACTCTTTTGACTGTTTCTTTTAACTTTTGTTTAACTAGCTTCCTCATTAACTTTTTGAAGTTAAATGCTCCTGTGGTGGGCTTCTTTGGTATTTTTCCCCCTACAAGGATATTAAATGTAATTACATTATGTTGCTATTACTGAGTGGTTCAGCTATATTCACCTTTTGGACCAGATCCTGTGAACCTGTTAGGACTAAATCAATAATTGCCTCTTTCCTTGTTGTTCCAGGACTAGCTGCTCCAAGAAGCAGTCATTAGTGGCATCTAGAAATTTTCTCTCTGCATCCCCCCCGTGAGGTAACATCTACCCAGTCAATATGTGGATAGTTGAAATCCCCCATTACTGGATTTTCTGTTTTTGTCACCTCTTTAATCTCCCTGAGCATTTCACAAGCACCATCGCCATCCTGGTCAGGTGGTCAGTAGTATATTCCTACTGCTATATTCTTATAATTCAAGCATGGATTCTATGGTACTGTTGGATTCATTTAGGATACGCTGATCCCTGGTATTTGAGGTGTCTTTAGGGAGGAGTATTTTGGGGTGCCGGCAAAGTAACTCCACACTCTGAACTTCTCTATGACATCAAGATCTCTCAAACTTTGCAGGGCAGAATCTGCCCCACGGCATTTGTTCACCTCCCATGATCCAGGAGAGAGTCAGAAAGCAGATCAGGAATGAGACAGAGGTGCATGTGTAACCCACACACCTGCTGGGTGTGGTGTTCTGTCCCATCTAATGGCACCAAGACCACTTATAAAGAGAGAGTAATGAGTCTGCTCTACAGCCTTAGCTAAGGGCCCTATGGCTTTAGCTCATGCAGTAGAGGCTCCTGCACTGAGCTCCAGAGGGCCCAGGTTCAATCCTGACAAACGATGACCAGAGTCTGTTGCACATGGGGCTATGGTTTTACAGATGTGGATAGATCCCCAGGCTCAGAACCCAGGTCGCCTGACTCCATTCCCAGCTTGGCCATTGGCCGGGTGTGTGCCCTCGGGCAAGTCACAGCTCTGTGCCTCAGTTTCCCTATATGTAAAATGGGACTAATGATGCTGACCTCCTTTGTAAAGCGCTTTTGAGATTAAAAAAGCTATATATGAGCTAGGTATTATCATTTCCCTGCCTGTGGTACCATGATGACCTACAGAGTTCATAGTGGGTGATAATTTGCAGCCAAACATGCATCTTCCCACAGGCACACGAAGTACCCGGGGCTGCTGTATGTTTCATGTCACTCCAGAAGATCTAAGGTCTGCTTTTCCTCTCACCCCAGTATAAATCAGGAGTGCCTCTACTGAAGTTAGTGCAGTCACACCAGTGTAAAACCAGAGTGAGTGGAGAATCCAGCCCTAGAGCTGGCTGACTAGTACAGGAAGAGATTCACAAATATTTTCACACAAACAGTGAGTTTACCACGGCAGTTACTGGTGGCGTCATAGTGTTCGTTGTTCCAGTATTCATACAACTGCTTTTGTTTGTGAGAATGGTCACAAATCCTAAGTTTCATGATTTTTATCACAAATCCCAACCTTCATGTCTGAAAGCTTGTCATTTACTCACTATTCACCTGTTTAAAAAATTTGTCAGCCAATGGTGGATCAGATACAATAACATGTGACTTAAGTGACCAATCAGGGTCAGGTTTCAGAGTAGCGGCCATGTTAGTCTGTATTTGCAAAAAGAAAAGGAGGACTTGTGGCACCTGAGAGACTAACAAATTTATTTGAGCATAAGCTTTCGTGAGCTACAGCTCACTTCATCGGATCACTGAATGCATCTGATGAAGTGAGCTGTAGCTCACGAAAGCTTATGCTCAAATTTCTCAATCAGGGTCAGTTCATGAACAACTTTCAAGCAGAAAAAAGACCTACCTTTGTCTGAACTCTCCATGAAAAGGAGTCAAACCACTCTACAATGCACAACCAGTCAGAATGGGTCCCCTAGCTAGGCAGTGCTACAAGTTCCTAGACATGAAACTACATTAGGCCAGGGGTTCTCAAACTGGGGGTCGGGACCCCTCAGGGGGTTGTGAGGTTATTACATAGGAGGTCAAGAGCTGTCAGCCTCCACCCCAAACCTGATTTTGCCTCCAGCATTTTTAATGCTGTTAAATATATTAAAAAGTGGTTTTAATTTACAAGGGGGGTTGTACTCAGAGGCTTGCTACGTGAAAGATCACCAGTACAAAAGTTTAAGAACCACTGCCTTAGGCTGTAGGTTCTTCAGAGCAGGGACTGTATCTTCCTATGTGTTTGTACATCATGCAGCACAATGCAGTCTCTATCTCCCTCTGGATGCTACCACAATAAATAATCATATCTTTGATATGGTCTGATGGATGGTGCAGGGGGAAGGTATGAGACCTGTTTCCCTATAGTTTCTACCCTCTGCTGACTCGGTAAGAAGGCCAAGAGTGAACTCTCCCCATCCTCAGCAGCTAGAGGTTGGAGAAATATAGGAACAATAAAGAAAAAGGTGGGATAGGTGATAACTAGATATTGCTCCCTGAGTTTAGGCTGTCAGCTGATCCCCTCTATCACATGGAGAGTTAGTGCCTGTACATTGCCCAGTGGGGTGAGTGTGACAGATTTTGTAACCCCAGGCAGCCTCTTTGGGGACCATTGTATTAAATGTATGAATGTTTTCTGAATGATTGTGTTCTGCTCCATGGGAGGGGGTTGCCACAGCTCCTCCAGGAACTAAAAACAGTGGGGTGGGCTGATTAACCCAAGATTGTAAATGGCTCCAGAGAAGCACCACTCCATAGGGTGTCGGCATGTACTGGTTCAAAGTGAGTTTTCCAGAGACTCAAAGAAAAGGGTTTTGATGTAAAAAGCTGAGCTTGAATGAACATAGGCCCTTCATTTTGCTACAGCAAATGGACAGGACCCTCTGTCCAAAGGGTCAACCAGCACTTGCAGAAGGATTGGAAGGGGATGTTGGGTCCATTAAGGAAGATGGGCGATTCCTGGCATGTATGTTAGTAAGTGCATAGGAACTTATTATCTTTGTTTTCTCTGTGATACTTTTGTCCTTAAAATGTAGTCTGCTGAGAGAAGTGGGTGGTAACTCGTAATGGCTGGCACTGCACTGTTCATAGCCCTCTGGGAGAAAGCACAGCACAGGGGCTGGCCTTTAGGCAGACTGGTTTGCTGGGGATATCAATGTAAGGCAGGGGGCTGTGCAGCCTTAATACCCACAGACAGAAGGGAGTAGGACAAGGGTCCCTGTCAGAGACAGGTGATGGCTGGAGGCCGGAGACCTGACTGGGCACCATAGGTGCCAACTCCGTGGGCGCTCCAGGGCTGGAGCACCCAGGGGGAAAAATTAGTGGGTGCTCTGTACCCACAGGCTGCAGGGGAGGGGAGCTTGGCTGCCAATCTCCTCCTCTGCATCCTCGCCTGAGCACACTGCGTCCCCACTCCTCCGCCTATCTCCCAGCACTTGCTGCCGCCAAACCGCTGTTTGGCGGTACTTGGGACTTTCCGGGAGGGAGGAGCAGGGATGCAGTGTGGCATGGTCAGGGGAGGAGGTGGAGAAGAGGTGGGGTAGGGATGGGGACTTGGGGGAAGAGGGTAGAAATGGGGGTAGGGACTTTAGGGAGGGGGTTGGAATGGTGGAAGTCGGTGCATATGCTAGGCACTCTTAAGAGTGGACCACAGAGAGGAAATACAGGTGCATATAGGGGTATGTTTATGACAGATTGTGATACGGAGACACTCCCTCATAAGGGACTGTGTTTGTGTGGGAATTTGGAGATGTGCCCTGGAGGGGGAAGGTGGGTCTTGGGAACCCAAGACTCTGCAGCAGTTCACCAGACACACACTTTTTGTGTTTTGTTAAAGTTTTATTCTTTTCTCATTCTTTGATTTATTATCTAACGAACCCCAAGATTGTTACAGCACAGTTCCCTGAAATACTGACCCAGATCTCTAGGTTTCAAGGAGAGTCAGTGATGGTCCCTCTAGCCTGCTCCCCGGGGGACCGGGGCTATGGGGAGATGCCCCTGTTGAAGGGTCACCAATGAAATGAGCTGTAGCTCACGAAAGCTTATGCTCTAATAAATTTGTTAGTCTCTAAGGTGCCACAAGTACTCCTTTTTCTTTTTGCGGATACAGACTAACACGGCTGCTACTCTGAAATGACTCACAGCTGTAACTCCCTCCATCCCAGCGACAGAGATGGTCAGCCCCAGTATTGCCTGTGCAGCTGGCTCTCTATGAGCTACTTGCCAGAGCTGAGAGCGCACAAATCCATGGCCTAAAGTGGGCTCAAAAAGCCAGGCCTGTTGATGCCCAGCAATGGAATTTCATGTGTTTGTAACCAGGTTGTAGGGCTGGGATGGCTTCCTTACATACGTGGGTGATGATCGCGTTTTGTGAGCAGGGAGGGGTTTCCCATACCAGAGCCAGTAGCAGAGTGGACACCGAGGCTGATATGGTCTGAATGTGCACTCCAGGGAGAGCTGCACAACTGACTCGGCCTGCATCTGAAGCTGGTGAGGGATGGTCCCAAAGCAGAGACACAGTTGAGCCTGACATGGTGCTGATCCCCAGCCAGCATGTGGTGGGATGGTTGAGCCCAAGAGAATCAGAAATCAACAGAGAAATCAATATAAACCTGTGAGATTCATTTCCATGCAGCCTGGAATGCCCAGGTACTGGATTCCCCTAATGCCCTGGGCTCCCAGGCAAGACAGCACTATCACTAGTAGCAGTGAAGCCTAAAAAGAGAGCAGGAAACTTGGAGGAAAATACCCCACAGCAGAGAGAGTTCACATACTGCCCCATACTTGCCAGGCCTAGGGGCTGCCCCACCTCACCAGCAATCAGATCACCTCCATCCTTGATTTCTTTGGGTCTAGTCAGTGACTCCAGGTAACTCAACCTACTTTTTGCAGGAGCCCTTATCAGTTTGGCAAAACAACCTGGAGCTTGCAGGGGAAAGGAGCTGGAAGCAAAGCCATGCGCTCCACTGGGAAACAGGATTTCAACCCAAATCCTAGATCAATTGTGGTACACTGTGAAGAACAGTGGGTAGTGGGGAAAACTGACAGAGTGCAATGGGAGGGGGAAGTTCAGTGGGGTATCCCAGGGGAAATCATTCCCTGTCCTTGTTATACATACCCAGGGGAAATCATGCCTGGTCTCCAACTTCTCCCCAAACTGCTGGGGCACATCCCCTCACCCCCTGAGGAAACGTGTCAAAGCAAATCCAAAACTGAGGAACTGCACAGAAAAGTAAAAAGTTTCAATACAAGACCCCAAAGTTTTGGGATTGGTGGGTGGGTTTACTGCAGAATATGAGAGAGACCACTTCCATATGAGATCATGCAGGAGTCAATGTAGTGGTTCACGTCAGTCCAGCATGTAAACAGACATGTAAAACGTACACAGAATCTCATACAAGTTACATGTATTTTTGTACTGTGGACTGGGAGCTGGATCTGAGAGCTAGGGAGAATCCCCTACCTTCTACTTCCCCCTGGCTATGGAGGGAGTTAGACCTAATGAGGATGACTGGGGAGAAAGATGCAGAGAGTGGGGGACATCTTCTTTCCCTTCACCCACCCCAGCCCTATAATGACTCTGATGGGCTGTTTGTTGTGATTCTTTTCCCAAATTAGGGGAATGCCCTGGTATTACTAGGAGGAGAGGAGCATCGAGTTCCAAACTGGGTCCCACTTGACTCACCAGATCCTTGGAGGTGCCCAGCCTCTTTAAGCCATCCAGGGGCAGCAGGTCAGCAGAATCCTTGTGCACAAACTGAGTGGCCTGTTTCAGGCACCTCTTCTGTTGCAGGACGGCTTTATCCCGCAGCTCCACCTCGTGTGGCCTCCTGTCCGGATCCTGAGTGTCTTTGCTCTGCTTTTCCTCCCCATCCTCTGGCCCCGCTTCCTGGGTGCAGGTCTCCCTCGTGCTCATGGTGAAGAGCCCAGCTGGGCAGGTCTGTCTTGGGATAGCAGAGCACTCTCTGGGCTCCCTCTCTGTGCCTGTCTGCCCTCCTATGATTCACTCGGGGTCTCTGCTCTCCCTTGCTCCTTCTCTCATCTGTCTCAGTTATAACTGCCCCATCGCTGTAGTACCTACGCACTTTTCTCTCTCTCTGGCTTTCCCCCTGTGCCCAGCTCCTTTCCTCCCTCCCTTCTCCTGCCCTGACTGCAGCTCTGCCTCCTCCACCCGGTGGGTCTCTGCTGTAGCAGAAAAAGCCCCACGTCAGAAATCAATTTCCATAAATTGCAGCAGAGAGACGGTAAGATGCTTTGGCTGGAAAAATCCAGCAGCAGCAGGATGGCCCTGCTGCTGGGGGTTGGACTCACCTTCCTCCTGCTTTGTCTGTGTGTGCACACACACTGTCCTGTTCTCTGGCGTATCAGTAGAGAGATTGTAAATCTTTCTGTGGCAGGCAGGCTGTGATGCTCAGTGTCTCTGCCGGGGTTTTTGACGCATCTCAGTAAGTCTATTAATACTGGAGAGAACATACTTTGCTCTAGGAGATGATGCATTGCCTCTGTAAATGGGGGAGAGCTTTAACCTCCAGGGTTCTGAAAGGCATGCCCAGTCTCTCTCATTTGGATGGAAAGTCACATGATTGGGACAGTTTTTAAACCTGGCGCTGGAGGATTTTACTGTGTGTTTCCAGTGAGACACACAAGACTTGCTTTTTCACTCACACTGGCGTGACTGCATTGGGCCGGATTCTGATCTCATTGGAGTAACTCCACTGAAGTCAGTGAAGTTGTATACATGTAAAATCAGAGTGAGATCAGAAGCAGGCCCACTGATGTCAGTGCAGCTACTCCTGATTTACACCAGCATGAGATCTGAATTTTTTTTTTTTTAAATTTCACCTGCTAAAATTGTTGCTGTTTGAGAGCCATGCTCTAGGCCCTGGTACAAGGGGCGGGGGATACTGCAAGTTTTACCCCTTCTTCTGTCCTTCCATCTCTGATTTGAATTGTCAGCTGAAGTCTGGTCTCTTTTGATCCCACTGTATTGGCAAATGTAATGCGCTGAGAGTCACTGAGCATGATTCTAATTCCACATGCACAGGAGCAAATCAGGAGTATTTTTATTGAAGTTGACAGCATTACGTCAGTGTAAAACTGGTGTGAATGAGAGTAGAATTGGGCTCTAGACATTTAATTCTATATGGTCAAATACTTAAGTCCTTATTCAGGCAAACTCCTATTGATTGCAATGGAGTGACTCTTCATTTACACTGCTATAGATATTCCTACCCAACTCTGAGGAGGCATTGGAGTGAGATGCCTACAGAGGATAAAAGCTCTACTGCTAACAGCTAAAGAAGATTCCCCTTTAGCTCAAGTGTCAGAGGCCTGTGGTTTTTGAGCTAAAGTTTCTGGCTTCTTACCCAGAAGCCACAGTTCTACCTCTGCATATGCAGCTATGGACTTATGCCATGCTCAGCACCTGACGGTCACTGAGGAATTCTTAATCAATTCTTTCGTTTGTGAGTAAAAGCCATGGGAAGCTGCAGGTGGGAATTCAATTCACCAACACATCTAGCCAAGAAACAGGAAAGGGAAAACATTGGAGCCATCCCTCCCAGCAGCATGAGGGTGAGGGAGAAGCAAGTGGCAGCAGCCAGGATAGCTGAAGAGTGAAAGTCCCTTCACTGGATTTCCCCTCTTCCAGAAGATGAAGGAGCAGGAGACAGTGAATAGGATTCTCTCTCCACCCCGTTCTGAGATGTGGAGCAAGGGATGTGGAGTTCAGGCAGCTGAACTTTGAGATGCCAGAAGAAAAAAGCTGAGAACTCCAGTTTTGGAGAGTCCCCCTGCATCATGCCTTGCAGTGGGGACTGCCCACAAATATTGTGACTGATAGAGCCATAGATATTGGCGATGAGAGACCCATTTAATCACTCTGCCCATCTCCCAGGGGCCAATGAAGCACTGTTCCCAATAGAACATGGTCTAGTGCTTTGCCCAGGCAATTTTAAAAGTCACAAGCCATGAGGTTTCCACCACTTACTGCCTTTGGGAGACTATTTTACAGCATCTCACTGCCTGGAAGGGTTTATGTAGCCTAACCTTCTTTTTCTTAACTCCACCCCCAATTCTTTTACCACCTTAAAGAATTCCTCTCCATCTTTGGGGTTTTTTTTACCCAATTCAAATATCTGTAGACTATTAATTTGTCTTCTCTTAGGACTAGCACAGTCCAGGGGGAAGTTGGGTCAAAGGTAGCTTAAAAACATCTTTGTACTATTCCACCTCTGAGTTGCTATAGGGGTCAAAGCAACGCCCAACATAATTTAGGCAATCCAGGGGCCATCTCTACATTACACCAGAACAGCTTCTCACAAGGCACAATAGTCATAGCAACATGTGCTATAGCCCCATTCCCAGGGTCTTGTGTTGGGTGAAGGGTTGCTTGTGTTGGCCCAACAGTGTGACAGACATGACCACCACAAGCAATATATTTGGGGACCATATTGTATTAAGTGTATGAATGGTTTATGTACCATTGTGGGCCAGGAATTGTATGCAACTCTGGTGTGGGGAGGATTTCTTTTAGCTCTGCCAGAAACTAAGAACAATGGGGGGTGATTAAGATGAATTGGTCAGGTTGTAAACACCTCCCGAGAGGTATCATCTCCTGAAGAGGTGATATATGCTGTTTCATACTGGATTTTATAGAGACCAACATACAAAGAAAGGACTTTTGGCGTAAAAAGGCTGTGTTTAAACTGACTCAGGGCCTTCTGTCTGACCAGCAAACAGACAGGACAGGGCACCAGAAAACTGCTGGGTGACTTCTGGTGAGCTGTTAGCATGTCTATAAGAACATTTATTGGTTTTTTTGTTTTCTCTGTGATGATTTTACCTTGAGAATAAAGGTGCTTGCTTAGAAAGAGCAGGATGGTAACTTGTAACTGCTGGCAATACATTGCTTGTTGCCCTCAGAGAGGAAGCAAAGCACAAGCAGATGGGCTTGTTGGGGGGTATCACTGCAAAGGCTGGTGACTCTGCAGCCTTGCAGAGCAGTAGGGAGGAAGGTATTTTATTATGCAAATTGACAAATTGGAGGGAATTCAAAGCAAAGGGGAGGAGAGTGGGGAAGAAGAGCAGAGGGCTGAAGAGATTAAAAGAAAGAAATGGGCGCAGCTTGTCTAAGTAAGATTCTCTCTCCCTACCTTAGCTCTGCCCTGGTGGTATACAGGGGTGGTTAATAGCATCTCAAGGGGGTTGGGGGAGAATGTGTGTCACAGTTTCAGGGTAATTGGACCTGTATTGTCCCCCTCATGGTCCACAGGCTACAGTATTTATATCCATGGTCATGTTTGGCATGTTTCCTTGAAATAAATATCTTCCCAGAGATACATAACAATATAACTTAGCTATTAAACCAGTGGTTTTCAATCTTTTTTTCATTTGCGGCCCCCCCCATGTTAAGTGCCTGCTCCAAAGCCTGGAGGCAATAGAGCTTTTCAACCCCCCCATAAGAATTTTTTAATTATATTTTTTTCTAACCTCGTTCTCATCAATGACGGAACCATTTTAGCTGAAACTTTCTAAAAACATTCAGCCTGCGGCACACACCCAGCATGAAAAACTTAAGTTTGAAAGGTGAAAGTTTGGCAAAATTATAAGCAACTGAACACAAGCCCTTAAAATGGAATTGTCAGGCAACTTTAACTACAGGGGGCACTATCAACGTCACCTAGAATAATACTGCACTTGTTCTGCATTCTGTAGTGAACTGATTGGGTCACCGGCCAGGGGGCTATGATCATTGTATTGCCAATCTTACCAGGGCAAAAATCATAAGTCAGGCTCCAAAAAAAAAAAAAAGCTTTAAAATCATTTTATTTTAAATAATAAATTGGGGGTTGTTTTTCTTTGTCTTCTGGTTTCTGAGGCTCTAGGTCCCACTTGGTTCACATTTTTCAGTTTTTCTTTGCAACCATGGGGGTAAGAAATTGACTTTAAAAAATGAAAGCTGAAGATTCTCATGTAATGATTTGCCTGCAGGAGCTGGCACTTTAATAAACTCACCAAATATTGTGAGACTTGCAATAAGATCGTAAAAATTGGCAATATTGGATCAAAACCACACCACAGTAGACACCCTTCCAGCACAACACAGGCAGATAGACATCTTAAGTATTGATCTCCCACAGAGCTGGGGGCAGAGTGGTAGTAGATTGTAACTGCTGGATGCTGCCAACTAGTGGCAGGGTGGTGCTTCTGGGAGCCAGCCATCTTCTGTCTGATCACTGGTCTGGGATGAGTTCTTAGAAAAGTGTAATGATCCTGAAAGCATTGGCAGTGGTCTCACCAGTCACAAAACACTGGCCCTTAAGGCATTGGTGCCGTCTCATTTGAAGACATTATTTTGTTCACCTTTGTTATTGAATGCTAAATATATAAAACTTTGTTAGTTTTCCAAAACTTTAAAGACAAAGTTACTGTCTGAAGGCATGAGGGCTGGTAAAGGTTGTTCTGTAACTTTATCAGCAAGATGAGCCCAGGTGGAGGACAGACTGCCAAGCAATGACATTTACAGACTGTCAGGAAAGAGCTGCTGAGCCGGAGGGCACCCATGAGGCCTTTGAAGCAGGAGGAAGAGAAAAGCGACTAATAAGGGCACAAAGTGAGAACTGGGGCTAAGGAAAGGATGGGGGGGAGCTACAAAGGGTGCAGCCTTACGTACACCAACATATCAAGCAGGAAAGAGAACGAGGAGTTGGGATAAAGGAGGGCAGGCACCAAAGAAATACCTGCTCCACTGTGAGATTGTCCTAGATAGAATGTAAAAGGCCAAGTCAAAAGGCAGGTGGGAGAACTGAGGGCGAGAAACAGGCAGCACCACACCTGCTCCTAGCAGCCCAGTGCGAGTCTTGAATATATCCCGTTCCACGAGAGAGCACTTCCTTGGCAGGGGGTCCAGAGAGTAATGGAGTGCCAGCTGGAAAACCTGCGAACAAGGCTATAAGAGAAAGAGTACTTGTGGCACCTTAGAAACTAACAAATTTATTTGAGCATAAGCTTTCATGAGCTACAGCTCACTTTATCTAAGGGGCCACAAGTACTCCTTTTCTTTTTGCAGATACAGACTAACACGGCTGCTACTCTGAAAGGCTATAAGAGTGTGGCTAAGGGGAGAGATGGCACTAGCACAGAGAGACAGCAACCAATAGGAGGTGGAGAATGGAGCAAAGAAGAAAATGCTCAGGAGAGAAGTTAGAAAGGAGAACGTGGCTGAAGAGAAATGGAGAGAAGCATTGTCTGGTGTGTTTGTCATGTCTGCTTCCAACCAACAGGTGACAATGCTAAGAAGATAGATTCCTGCTCCAGCAAAGCATTAGTATTAAAGTACCAAGCCACAGGATGAGTACTGTCAAACTCTCCTAGCTACAAAGAATTCTCTCTCTAATTATTTTGTTCTGCATGTGGAATGATCATAGAATCATAGAACTGGAAAGGACTTTGAGAGGTTATCTAGTCCAGTCCCCTGCACTACATGATAGGCTGACTGAGCATAAATTTAGTATGCCCAGATAAAACCATGTTAAAATGGAGTTAAGGTTGAAAGTACATATCAGTAATTGAGGGTATAACACACTACAGGCATTTTGTAATTATCCCTAAACCAAATGTTTTAGGGCTTGTCTATAAGGGGAAATTAACTGGCATATGCTATTCCGGAACAGCTATTGCACTTTAAAATTCACACTTTACCTTAATCTGAAAGAATTTTCAAGTGCAGAAAAGCCCCCAAACCCAGGAAATTCAGAGTTAAAGAAATCTAAAAATGTTAAGCTATGGAAAAGCACATTTAAGCACCTAAAGAACCTTAACTCTCATCTGTAATGACCCCATTTAAGAGCCATGTTTATTAATTTAGATTTATACAAAAATTAAAATGGAGTCTTATGATTAAAGTATGTTAGTGTTTGTGGTCCTAGATTAGACTAAACTAATTTTTAAAAATATTAGATTTTTTTCTCCCTCATGATGGCACTACATATTATTCTCTTCAGGTTCTTTTACCACATCCATCACTGTGGTAACCAATAGCCTGATGTTAAAGTGTGGCATATGTAGCAATGTGCCACGTACGGCTGCTTTGTATGTATTGCACCTTTACTTGCACAGTGTGTTTTTGTGTGAGACAATTCAGGACAGCAGCTGTTACAGAGAGTGTCGCTCTCTGACGTACACATGGAGACTTAATATTGGTTCTTTCTCTCTTTGTTTGCTTTTATGACAGATCAGTCAGCAAGACTGAACATATATTTGCTCTTTGCAGAAGATTGCATACAGAGCAGGTCAAAAATTCCAGGTATGAGTCACAACATTTCAAAAGATTTTTGTTTTTTAAAGTGTCCTCCTTTTTTTTTTTACCAGCCCCCCTTCCCCACAAATGACCAAAAAAACAAATTAGCTTTGAAAAAAACCTCTTCCCCTGCCCCCAGTTTTGGCATCCCCCATCCCATTTGCCTTTTTCCTTTTTGCAAGTGCAAAAAAGGAGACAAAAGGGACAGGAAAGAGCTTCAAAATAAATTTTCTTCCAGTTCTAATTGTGACCTTTTAAGAACATATATTCTAAATAAACTATTTGTTTATTTAGGAAATATTAACGGGTTCACAAATCATAGCCTTGTAAATAGCAGAATCAAATCAATCATACAATAGTGAGCTTTTGTTTAAGGAGTCTATAGAGGAACCTTTTTAACAGGATGTTATTGTATTACAGAGTGAGCATCATTACAACACCCCTGACATGTCATTTTTATTGATTTTATTAAACAGAATGACCTCTCTGATTACACATTTTACAAACCAGGCATGTCTATCAAATGTTAATGTTTTAAAAAATGGACAGGTGTGCTAGTTTTTTTGCAGGTGAATGTACTCTGAGTATTGTGTAAAAGGTAAACAAATATCTAAGTGTCATATGTGGACTTTATTTTTTTTTTTGTTAGGAAAGTTGTCTGCAAAGATTGATACACATTCATTTTAATTTTTTTGTTTCCTAATTGATCAGATGCCATCACTTCTATTAAAGTGAATTTTTTGTACAAAACAGGTTCTCTAGAAAGTTGAGAGATATAATGCCTGATTTGAAAGTGTTGCTACCATGGAAGAGTGGGACAGTTAAAGTTAGCTTTGATCTCCAAATAAGTTAGAAAAGTTTCTTTTCTGAATGGTTGGCCAATCATGTGTATTCCATGGATCTCACTATCTTTGAAGCTCCCCAGTTTGCGATTTGGGTTAAGATCTGGATTATTTGCAATGGGTATTGTTGGCTAGGGAAAAAAATTATCCTGTCTCTAGTTTTAACCCAGACACATAGAGTAGCCTTTGCTAAAGGATCGGTATGCATTTTTAAAATTAATTAATCCATGGTAGCCTAGCAACGTTTCCACTGTCACAACTTTCTTGTTCACCAAAGACCTAGTATTTGGCTGAGTTTACAGCAGCACCAAATCACTGTTGCTTTGAGCTGACTGGTTTGATAGTACCATAGAATATTTGGAACAGATAGTTTAATAGGTCTGTACAAAGTATCTGTACCCATTCTTGATCTTTTCTTTTTCCATATAAATTCTAAGAACATCCTCTGTATTCCTGCTAGGAAATATCTGGGGTGATTATATGAAGATTTTGAAACAAGACACAGTCCAGATCTTTTTTCATTTACTGAAGTAGTGATTTGACATTTAAGTCATAAAGCTCTTCTAGGCTGTTTGAGATTTGAGTTTCCAGGTGTCTTATAGAGTTTGTTTCCCATTTGTACCCATGTTTTCTTGAGGAATGACTTTTCAGAATCTAGCTAATTTATAGCTAGTTCTTCAGATTTGACATAATTTATTTTAACTGCAGCTGCTTTCCCAAAGTCCTGGATTTCTTTAGAAACTAATTTTAGGGTAATATTTGGTTTAGATAAAAATAATACTACATCAGATGCATATATAAAGCTATTTTCTGATGTGTTCCTTATCCTCTGTGCAAAAGGCTCCATGGCCAGTGCTAAAAGTAAAGGAAACAAGGGACATCCCTGCCTGGTCTCTCTGTGTAATTCAAACAGGAGCTGTAACCCCATTAACTCGCACAGCTGCTTTGGGGCTGGTGTAAAGAGCAGATATCCATTTAAGGAAAGTGCATTTGCACAGGACTTGAAACAGGCAGTTCCTATCAAAGGCTTTCTCTGCGTCAAGAGATAACAAGAGAAATGGATCTTTTTTAGATCTGGCATTATGGATGGTTCCAAGTACTCTCTGAATGTTGTCTGACATTTGTCTATACTTAATGAATCCAGTCTGATCAGGATTTATATAATCTGAGAGCATGCACTACAATTGGCTAGCTAGTATTTTTGCTAAAATCCTTGTGCCATGATTCAACAGTGCTATGGGTCTATAGGAGCTGCATAAAGTAGGTCTTTTCCAGCTTTAGGGAGAAGCACTACAGTAGCTTCTTTCATAGGTTGTGGAAGTTCCTCCCTTAACAGAATGTTACTGAAGGTACCTCTCAAGGCACCCACTAATACCTCCTTAAATACCTTGCAAAAAGGTAAGGTGGAAAGCCCTCAGTTCCTGGAGTTTTACCACTTTTCATACTGGATGTTGCATCTACAATTTCTTCATCTGTTATTTCTTCCTCTAAAATTTCTTTATCAGTTTTGCTCATCTTTGGCAAGCCTGTTACTTCCAGATATTGGTGAATAGCTTTCCAGAGCGTAGAGTATCTAAGGTTTTTAGTCTATGTTTTTTATCATAGTTACACACCTTAACAAAACAAGTGTTATTTATCTTTTGCCGATTGTTTTTAATTGGTGGAATAATATGTTGCTTTTGAATCTCTTTAAGATTTCCAGCCAACAGCCTAGCAACTTTTATTTCCTTTTTCATAAAACATGTTTTGAATATCTAAGGGCTTTTTCAGCGGCATCTGTCTTCAACGTACATGTGCTGGAGGAAAAGACACGACCCCAGCAACTGGGCCATCTTTAAGAGAGGAAGCTTTTGCAAAACAGTCTGTGAGCTGGGGGAGGAAATTGGGACATTTTCCCGATCAGGAAAACTCAAGCAATACACTAGTATAAGATGACAGGAAATACCCTAATATGGGGTCCTTTGGAAGTGGGGGAGGTGCTTTATTTATTCATCATATATGTTTGTGCAGTCTGCTGGAGTCCATACTAATTGGTGTGTTCCAGCTGGCTAGGAATGTCTCAGAGCATTCTAAAGAGGTTACATTGTTGCAATGAATGTTCTAGCATGCACCTAAGTTGAATTCAACTTATCATAGCACTGTGCAGGAGAGCAGTTGATAGAAGAATACTGACAACTAAGCTGGTTAGACTGGTGTTTTGACCTCATTCTTTGGGACTTTTGTTTAAATATTTAAACTCTTAGGAAACTGAATTAGTTTCTGCAATTCTTCAGGACACACAATGTACCCTGCTGTCAGCTGACAGGGACAGTTCTAATTATATTGCACTGCCATGAGGAGTAGAAAAAACAGAGCTATAGCTTTCCTGGAACAGATGTTTCCACAGGGATTTCAGCAAGTAAAGTAGATCTTCTTGGTTCTATTTATGTTGGAGTCCCCTCTGCTGGGTGCTGGAGCCCTGACAGCTGCTTTCACCTTGGAGGGGTTTCCTTAAGGAGCAAACTCCTACTTTTGCTCCATCTGCCAAGATGCAGGAAGCAATTGTCATGAATTACCTTTACTTCCCTAACACAGTGAGTGCCAAGGCCCTTCCCATCAGTCTAGTATACTGTAGGAGGAATCCCACTTAGGGTGGGCAAGAGAAAGAAGTCGCTTGACTGGAGAGGACTGGTCAGTCGCTCTCCCTTGTTGTGTGCTGTGCCTTTTTTTCCCCAGTCTTAGGGCTGGATTTTCAGAGGCGCTGAACACTTGCAGCTCCAACTGACTTCACTTGGACTTGTGGGTGCTCAGCTCCTTTGCAAATCAGGCCCTTAAGAAGATCTCCTTCCCCTAAAGATAAGTCACAGCATACAGGGCTACCTAGAATCTCTCCTAAATGGTGGTCTCAGAATTCTCACATATAGCATCTCTGTGGAAAGTGCTCGGCCATAAGAGCAGGGGAATGTTACACAACTGAGTCATTCGGTGTGATGTGGTCTGAAGTATTTGCCTAGTCTGTGAGAGGAAGCGGAAGAGGAGAGTTACCACCAGTATGCCCAGCTCTTCCTGAGGCAGGAAAATACTGAATCTGAAGATGGAAAGTTTGATTGACGCAAACCCTACCCACATATAGAAAGCTGTGCACCAGGTGGAATGAGCCTGCCTCGTGGTTGCATTCCACCCTTCAGGCAAATATGCCTCATGAATCCTCTGCCTAGGTACAACCTTTCCATGTCAGGCAAACTCTCTGTCCCATTGGACCCCATGCTAACATGTCCCTTTGCCCTGATACCCACCCCACACATACACCCTAAGCTCTCCTCCCGCCACAGAATCCCCTCCCTCAATGCCAGCCAGGCCTTGCACCCAGTTATTGACCCTCCCACTCCCCTATGCCAACCAAGCCACACACCTTCCCCCTACCATTGACTGAAAGACCAAGCGACACACACTGACCAAGCTTTCGTCCCAGTAACAGGCCACTCCCACTCATTGTGACCAAGCACTGCACAATGTTAGAGTTCCCATCCACCACAAATCAAACTGAAAGCTTCAACCCACCTACTCAGCATTTTATACAAGAATCAAGGGCCTGATCTCTGACGTGGGCAACCTTGAGGAGGGGCTACAGGACTTCCTGGTTGTAGCTGGGGATATCTGTAAGCTCAGCACCTCCCTGGTTCACAGATGGAAAGAGAAGGAGATCTTGCTGGGCAGGTGCCAGAGACCCTAGGGCTATGGGAATGGAGGCCTGCTCAACAGAAAGCATCTAAAATCCAAGACGCAAAGGGAAATATGTGCAATCAACATGACTTCATACTATCTAAGTGGTGCAGGTGTGCCTCAGTGCTGGGGACTCCCAAGCGCTGTGCTGTTTTAAAGCCAAGCTGTTGCATTAGTATTTTTGTGGCGGAGGTTCCTGGATGATGATCTTTGATATCAAGTAGCAGAGGTATCTTGCTGTTTTGGGGGTACCTGATCACTGGCAGATCCTGCCTGCATCACCAGTGCACTCTCAGTATTTGGGGTGCTGGTTGCTGTCCTCTGATATAATGGCTTGTGCAATCCCATGTAGTTGGGTCCCCTGCCTATAGTCCCCAACAGCCCCCTTGAGCCTTAGAGTTAGCCCCTCTAGTGTTCTGGGTTCTGTTTGCTGGGAGTGTTATGGTACGCTGTTTGTCTTCCAGACACGGCCAGCTTCTTGTATTTCCTCAGCAATTCTTCATAGACTGGACTGCTATTCCTCAAGGCAAGTCTCAGTGCTGCCTCTTGGTAATGGGGTTGGAGACTGGGGCAAGGCCAATCCCAACAGTCCCTAGTTGCAGGTCTGACTGGCTGCAGCTGGACACAGAGAGATTGCATGCCTCTTCCTGCAGTCAGGTGTCTGTATCTGTCCAAAAGGAAGGGAGGATCAATGTGTTAAGTTTCCAAACAGAAAGGTACCTTGCTGTTTTATCCCTGACTTAGCTAGCTCCCAAAGGATTGGAGGGATGGTAGATTATTAGGACCCCGACTGTAAATACTAATTCTCTCTGTAGAAAGGGGTAATATACTTGGTTACCATGTGGCGCTGGGTAAAGGTCTCCCTGTCTGCTGGAGAACATTCTTCAAGACTGATCCCAGTCACAAGAATGGAGCACCTGCTCCTAGAAGTACAGATCTACTAGCCATTAGCATGATCCCCTGATCAATACTAGGGAGGAGTGGTGTCCTGTCCTACAGCCAGGCTTGGCCTGAACCTCCTTGTCTGAAAGGAACAGGCATCTTCCAGGGGCTCCAGCAGGCACAGCAACATGTGCAGGTGTGCAAAGGGGAGAGAGAACAAGAGAATTAAGGATCTACAGTACTTAGAAAATATGGCTTTGAGTAATGTTTGCCAGTCACTCAAATACCACTGAGAGCATGCAATTGTTAAAGCTGCTTCACAGAAGTATAATGAGGAATAATGGTATGAAACTCAGGGACTAACATTTAGGCCAAATATCGGGGAGGAGGGAGAAACTTCTTCGTGGAGAGATGCATTAGGGCGGCTGTAAAATAGTCTCCCAAGGGAAGTAGTGGAAGCCTCATCCCTTGGGATTTCTAAGCTAGGCTAGACACAGCACTAGGAAATCTACTGTACTTGAAACAACCCTAGCTGCAGAGATGAGCTAATATGTTTCATCCTTAATTTCTATGATGCGAGTGCTCTCTAGTGGTCATTCTATGTACAGGTTTCAGAGTAGCAGCCGTGTTAGCCTATATCCACAAAAAGAACAGGAGGACTTGTGGCACCTTAGAGACTAACACATTTATTTGAGCATAAGCTTTCGTGGGCTACGGCCCACTTCATCGGATGCATAGAATGGAACATATAGTAAAAAGATATATATACATACAGAGAACATGAAAAGGTGGAAGTTGCCACACCAACTCTAAGAGGCTAATTAATTAAGATGAGCTATTATCAGCAGGAGAAAAAAAACTTTTGTAGGACAGAAAACAGCTGTTGGAACTATTGTGTTCAGTACGAATCCTTAGCAGGAAGTGGGGGGTGTCTGAGCCAGGGTTCCACAGCAGGAAGAAGTTGCTTGTTGGTATGGTGGGGCTTCTCTCCTGGAATTAGGATTTTCCAAACTCTCCCACCCCTTGCTTTGGGGTGGAGAACACTCCTTCAGCCTTTAGAGAGGTGGGAATACACCCAGGAGTCAAGGTGCCACAAGTACTGCTTTTCTTTTTGCGAATACAGACTAACACGGCTGCTACTCTAAATCCAACACCATTGTCAGCAAACAAACAGTCCAAATAGCTCAGCAACATTGGTGCTATAGTCACAGATCGTGGCACCTTCTTCCCCATGGGCTTGGAGGGGATCCTTGCATGCAGTCAATTGTAATGGGCTGGGGGAGTGCTGAGGTAATATGTATAACTATTACACTCTCCTTTTTCTGCACTGCAGTTTACTGCTCTGCAGAAGCACAGATCAGAAAAGCATAAAGAGAACATACACAGAGTTAAATCTCAGACCTATGAATATAAGAATGGCCCTACTGGGTCAGACCAAAGGTCCATCTAGCCCAGTATCCTGTCTACCAACCGTGGCCAAGGCCAGGTGCCCCAGAGGGAATGAACAGAACAGGTAATCATCAAGTGATCCATCCTCTGTCGTTCATTCCCAGCGTCTGGCAAACAGAGGTTAGGGACACCATCCCTGCCCATCCTGGCTAATAGCCATTAATGAACCTGTCCTCTATGAATTTACCTAGTTCTTTTTTGAACCCTGTTACGGCCTTGGCCTTCACAACATCGTTTGGCAAGGAGTTCCACAGGTTGACTGTGTGTTGTGTGAAGACTTCCTTTTATTTGTTTTAAATCTTCCTTTTATTTGTTATGGTGTACAAAGCCCCTGGATGTCGGTTTTAACAACATTTGCCAATCAGCCTGAGAGAGTACCATACAACTTCTTAGTGAATAGCCATTTAATATGTACACAAATGTTTGCAAACCGTATTTTTGAATAACTTCTTAAACAAAACTATTAGAGGGTCAAGCTAGTGAAGTTACTTATCCATACTTTCCCCATATCAACTTTTATACTTTGGTACACACATGCAGATACATTTCCCTCTGAGGTTTGGCACAAAATGTAGTTGTCACCTCGATTCTCCAGAGCCCAAGGAAAATGGCTGCCTCTCAGTACCCTGCCAAACACCTCAGAATCTCCTCAGCAAAACTGTCAGACGCTCCATGCAGCCAGCAGCAATTCCAGTCCCATAGCCAACAGTCTCCACAGTTTCTAGAGCTTCAGCTTCTGTCCAAAGCTGCAGACGTATTAGGACACAGCCTCCATGGCAGACACATCTCTTGGTATTGCACTGATCAGTCACTAAGTCTGGCGGGCTGTCTGCAACTCCCATATTTATAATCCTTTCCTCCTGAACTCTGATTGGCTCTGCTCTCAGAGGATGAATGTGTGGTACCTGCAAGACTGCCTGCCCTTAATGGAAACTTTCACTACAGCTTTAGAAATAGCTATTAAGTACATTCAGTAACTACCACACTTCTCTTCTAAATATCTCTGTGTTCTTCTAAGGTGCCTTGCTCTCTGCATGTGGTGGTTACACAAGCTCCTAGGGTATGACTAGGCAGCACTGAGCCTTCCAGCCCAACAGACTCAGGTCAACAGACTCAGGCTAGCAGGGCTTGCTCCAGCACTCTAAAACCAGCTGTGTAGACAGCTCTTTGAAGTTGTGGTTGGAACTCAGGCTCTGAAGCCTACTCCCCTCCCTAGGCTTCAGAGCCCAAGCTCCAGCCTGAGTCATAACTTCAAAGTGCTGTCTATTTTCAGAGTGCGAGTGCGAGCCCCACTACCTTGAGTCTGTCAATGCAGGCTGGGAGACTTGCTGATGTGGGCTGTGTAGACATGCCATGGTGGCCACACACCCAGCCTGCTTTCTGTACCTGCTGCACATGTCCTCTCCTGTAGCCCTCTACCTGAAAGGCATCCTCATTCTCAAGTAGGAAGAGACCTTGTCAGCAGGGGTGTGATCTTCTGCCAGGTCTTTGGCCAACTAAGGTTGTGCTGGTGTGGGGATGAAGAGACCATCCCCTAGCCAGTCAGGGCTCCAAAGGCAGAGATGGTGTTTGCAGCTCAGCTGCTGACATGTGGAATGTTGGCTCCACATTGGGAATGGCATTCCTTGCCAAGGATTAAAGCGTGACTCGTGAGAGTGCTTAGGGAACTCAAGCCCAGGGCTCGGCTCTGTAGGGTGCTCTCACTAATAAGCTTTCTCCTCAGTGTTGAGGTTAAGCCTTTTGGAGAGAACTAGGCTGTCCTTGGCAGAGGCAGATTAAGATTTATTGGGATCCTGGGCACAAAGGACATTTGCCCCCCACCCCACTCCTCACCATGGGGCACTGCCCCCTGCTCCTTCTTTTCCCCCCACGACCCTGGTCATGCTGGAATCCTGAGCCAGACCATGGTAAAAGCTGCCCAGGGAACCCGGACTGCTGTGGGGAGCCCTGGAGAGGACATGGGCCAGGGACTGCTTTTGAGCCCCCCATCCAGAGCTCCCCACAGCAGCCCAGGCTCCCTGGCTGGCTCTTACCGTGGCCTGGCTCCCGCTTCCGGCCTGCCCAGTGGGTGGGGAAGATGAGGAGCAGGGGGCAGAGCTACAGTTCTGGAACAGTGCCCCCCCACTTCTACACAAGTTCTGGTACACCTGGAGGGGCCCCCAAATTGACTGGGGCCACTAGGCATGGACCGCATGGGCCCATGCATTAATCCACCATTGGTCTTTGGAGAACTGAAGACAGCATCAGGTTGGGTAGCAGGGGGTACTGAGAATTGTAGTGCTAGGCAGGGGAAGGGGCTATTGGTCACTGTTAGCACAGGTTTCAGAGTAGCAGCCGTGGTAGTCTGTATTCGCAAAAAGAAAAGGAGTATTTGTGGCACCTTAGAGACTAACAAATTTATTAGAGCATAAGCTTTCGTGAGCTACAGCTCACTTCATCGGATGCATTTGGTGGAAAAAACAGAGGAGACAGCAGCTCTCCTCTGTTTTTTCCACCAAATGCATCCGATGAAGTGAGCTGTAGCTCACGAAAGCTTATGCTCTAATAAATTTGTTAGTCTCTAAGGTGCCACAAGTACTCCTTTTCTGTTAGCACAGGGTTGCATGTGGGAAAACTACATGAATTCCCGGCCATAACAGGCTTCATCCTTCCTGTTCTCTGCCAGTGATACAGAGAAGTGTTGTCTCCTGAGGGGTGGCCTACTTTGGTCTAATTCTGAGTGTTGGGCTTGGTGTGGGGATAGCTGCGTGGTGTTGGTGACCTGTGATACAAAGAAGGTCAGACTAGATGACAGAATCATAGAAATATAGGGCTGGAAAGGACTTTGAGAGGTCATCAAGCCCAACCCCTGCGATGAGGCAGGACCAAGTAAACCTGGACCATCACTGACAGGTGTTTGTCTAACCTGTTCTTAAAAACTGCAGTGAGGGAGCCTTAACTACCCTCATAGTTAGAAAGATTTTCCTAATATCTAACATAGTTGATGGTCCCTTCTGGTGTTAGAATCTATTACTCCATTATCCCTGAGGCACAGAGCACTGATGACTGTTGCCCAAGATCACACAAATGACTTGGAAACAAGCACTGTTCTAGCCCTGTGCACAGTCCTTTGGACCTAAGCTGCTCCTGTGGGGGGAGACACCAGAGGTGTTATCACCACAACGTAACCCAGGAATTATAAAATCAGAGTCTATAAAATCTTCCCAGCTATCCAACGCCAGACAATGGGCAATGCTAGATGCTTCATATGCAGTTGGAAGCCCACCTACCACCAATCCCTTGTGAGCTAGTGGTTAGGTTTCCATGCCCTGTCATGTGCTCCACAGCAACTAATGGGGCACGACAAAGTCAGCACTCCTTACCGTTTGAAATCCTGAGGAGGCAAAATATTTCCCTGGCTGTTTAGGGGGGGAGCTCGGCACTCGCTCATAGTCTTCAGTCGCTTGCATTCTTGAAGCTCTTTCTGTATTCGGGCCACAGCTCTTTCCTTATGTTTCTGGTCGAAAAACAGAGCTCCCTGTGTGATGAACTTGAGGTAAGTGTTCCCATCCATCTCTGAGGGAGGTGGGACGGGTGGCTGGGGCATGCAGTATGTCCTGGGAGTAGTAATCCATCGCCACACATTGCTGTCATAAGGTATGTCTGGCCTCGAAGGGAAGAGTGGTGGCAGCCTCCCTACATCCAGCCAGGTGTGATATCCCCAGGTGTGCCAGCGGCTAGTGTCTTCCCAGGGGCAGCGTAGTTTCTGACGAACTTTGATCTTTCTGTCCGTGCATGGTGGTCTTGCAACTGCCAGTTTATGATAAGCTCTTGGGGAAAACCCTAGCCATGTGGTATGCCTCTCTTTACACAAGAACTCACGCTCTGCCCAAGTGGTCATTTGCAAAAAGAGATCGCAGACGAGGCCTAGCTGGGAAAAAGCAGGGAGAAAACATCTGATAAAGCCAGCCCTCAGTAAAGATCTCTAGCATCCCAGTGTTCTTGTCACAGCTTGCAGCTCCTGAATACAGTGGGCAAAGTCAGGAACAATTTGCAGTGTTCAGCTGTAAACTTTCCCCACCCAGCTCTGCCAATGCCTCAGTCCTGCCCTGCAGCCCCCTGCTATTCCAGTGCTGGGCTCCCCACAAGAGAGAAACAAAACATTTCTGACTGCTATAAACGGAGAGTAATGCAAGGCTTAAAATACTCTCCACCTCACCCACTGTCCCAGTAACTAGCCGGTTGTACGGCCAGAAACTTACAAAGAGTCTCCATGGAAACAATCTCACTAAACAGCACAATCCAGAGATACCTGTTCTCCTCCAAGGGAGGGGGGAGGAGAGTCAGTTCACATCTATCTAAGAGGGTACCTGACACTAGAGGGAGCAACCATACCTTCAGTTTACTTAATGTGAAGGTATGTGCCTTCCTGAGGGACCAAATGACCAGGATGCTGTCATTATACAGTTTTCTGCAGTTTGCACTCTCTTCCCTGTGCTGACTGGCTGTTTGCTCCATCCCTTCCCTCCCCTCTGTAACCCCTTCCACCCCCTTCCTCACTGTCTCTACCTCTCCATCCCCCTCTTGTCCTTTGTCTTGCCAGCTAGCTAATCCGCTCCTAACACTGAAAGGGCTGAAATAACAAAACAAATTTAAAAAATGGTGCCATCTCATCATTCACTGTGCTTTGCTCTATCCCTCTCCCCTACTCTTTGTCTACCTTCTCTATTCAGGTTGTAGGCTTCTTGGGGGCAGGGGCTATTGTTCTGTTTGTACAGTGCCTGGCACAAGGGGGTGCTGTTCTTAGCCCCAGGGCACTACCATAAGAAATTAGCAAAAAGAAAAGGAGTACTTGTGGCACCTTAGAGACTAACAAATTTATTAGAGCATAAGCTTTTGTGAGCTACAGCTCACTTCATCGGATGCATTTGGTGGAAAAAACAGAGGAGAGATTTATATACACACACAGAGAACATGAAACAATGGGTTTATCATACACACTGTAAGGAGAGTGATCACTTAAGATAAGCCATCACCAACAGCATGGGGGGGAAAGGAGGAAAACCTTTCATGGTGACAAGCAGGTAGGCTAATTCCAGCAGTTAACAAGAATATCAGAGGAACAGTGGGGGGTGGGGTGGGAGGGAGAAATACCATGGGGAAATAGTTTTACTTTGTGTAATGACTCATCCATTCCCAGTCTCTATTCAAGCCTAAGTTAATTGTATCCAGTTTGCAAATTAATTCCAATTCAGCAGTCTCTCGTTGGAGTCTGTTTTTGAAGCTTTTTTGTTGAAGTATAGCCACTCTTAGGTCTGTGATTGAGTGACCAGAGAGATTGAAGTGTTCTCCAACTGGTTTTTGAATGTTATAATTCTTGACGTCTGATTTGTGTCCATTCATTCTTTTACGTAGAGACTGTCCAGTTTGGCCAATGTACATGGCAGAGGGGCATTGCTGGCACATGATGGCATATATCACATTGGTAGATGCGCAGGTGAACGAGCCTCTGATAGTGTGGCTGATGTGATTAGGCCCTATGATGGTATCCCCTGAATAGATATGTGGACAGAGTTGGCAACGGGCTTTGTTGCAAGGATAGGTTCCTGGGTTAGTGGTTCTGTTGTGTGGTGTGTGGTTGCTGGTGAGTATTTGCTTCAGATTGGGGGGCTGTCTGTAAGCAAGGACTGGTCTGTCTCCCAAGATCTGAGAGAGCGATGGCTCGTCCTTCAGGATAGGTTGTAGATCCTTGATGATGCGTTGGAGAGGTTTTAGTTGGGGGCTGAAGGTGATGGCTAGTGGCGCTCTGTTGTTTTCTTTGTTGGGCCTGTCCTGTAGTAGGTGACTTCTGGGTACTCTTCTGGCTCTGTCAATCTGTTTCTTCACTTCAGCAGGTGGGTATTGTAGTTGTAGGAATGCATGATAGAGATCTTGTAGGTGTTTGTCTCTGTCTGAGGGGTTGGAGCAAATGCGGTTATATCGTAGCGCTTGGCTGTAGACAATGGATCGAGTGGTATGATCTGGATGAAAGCTAGAGGCATGTAGGTAGGAATAGCGGTCAGTAGGTTTCCGATATAGGGTGGTGTTTATGTGACCCACCATCCCACCATCAACCTCAGCCTGGACCAGTCCACACAAGAGATCCACTTCCTGGACACTACGGTGCTAATAAGCGATGGTCACATAAACACCACCCTATATCGGAAACCTACTGACCGCTATTCCTACCTACATGCCTCTAGCTTTCATCCAGATCATACCACTCGATCCATTGTCTACAGCCAAGCGCTACGATATAACCGCATTTGCTCCAACCCCTCAGACAGAGACAAATACCTACAAGATCTCTATCATACATTCCTACAACTACAATACCCACCCACCTGCTGAAGTGAAGAAACAGATTGACAGAGCCAGAAGAGTACCCAGAAGTCACCTACTACAGGACAGGCCCAACAAAGAAAACAACAGAACGCCACTAGCCATCACCTTCAGCCCCCAACTAAAACCTCTCCAACGCATCATCAAGGATCTACAACCTATCCTGAAGGACGAGCCATCGCTCTCTCAGATCTTGGGAGACAGACCAGTCCTTGCTTACAGACAGCCCCCCAATCTGAAGCAAATACTCACCAGCAACCACACACCACACAACAGAACCACTAACCCAGGAACCTATCCTTGCAACAAAGCCCGTTGCCAACTCTGTCCACATATCTATTCAGGGGATACCATCATAGGGCCTAATCACATCAGCCACACTATCAGAGGCTCGTTCACCTGCGCATCTACCAATGTGATATATGCCATCATGTGCCAGCAATGCCCCTCTGCCATGTACATTGGCCAAACTGGACAGTCTCTACGTAAAAGAATGAATGGACACAAATCAGACGTCAAGAATTATAACATTCAAAAACCAGTTGGAGAACACTTCAATCTCTCTGGTCACTCGATCACAGACCTAAGAGTGGCTATACTTCAACAAAAAAGCTTCAAAAACAGACTCCAATGAGAGACTGCTGAATTGGAATTAATTTGCAAACTGGATACAATTAACTTAGGCTTGAATAGAGACTGGGAATGGATGAGTCATTACACAAAGTAAAACTATTTCCCCATGGTATTTCTCCCTCCCACCCCACCCCCCACTGTTCCTCTGATATTCTTGTTAACTGCTGGAATTAGCCTACCTGCTTGTCACCATGAAAGGTTTTCCTCCTTTCCCCCCCCCCTGCTGTTGGTGATGGCTTATCTTAAGTGATCACTCTCCTTACAGTGTGTATGATAAACCCATTGTTTCATGTTCTCTGTGTGTGTGTATATAAATCTCTCCTCTGTTTTTTCCACCAAATGCATCCGATGAAGTGAGCTGTTGCTCACGAAAGCTTATGCTCTAATAAATTTGTTAGTCTCTAAGGTGCCACAAGTACTCCTTTTCTTTTTGCGAATACAGACTAACATGGCTGCTACTCTGAAACATAAGAAATTAGAAGTGTTTAAAAGTCACCAGCATTGCTGTTAACAGCACAAATTACAGAAGATTCATTGCAATGGGGCATGCCAGCACAGGGCTCCCACATCCACTCTGCAATGATGTGTCCTGTACAGCATCTTACCTAGCACTGCATGCTCTGTGCAGGTATTGTGCACTGCCACTCTGGGGAGAAAGGAAGCCAATTCCCGCTCTAGGCATCTATTCAGTTCCTAGTTTGAAATGAACCCTTCAGGAAACATGATCTGTCATGGAATAGGGATGATACACATAGGGTTGTAGAAAAATTGGACTTAAGCCTCTGAAGTGCAAAAGAAAACGAGATCTCTGTCCATGTGGAATTCAGTACAGAATTAGGTCCCCAGATATGGAAAGGCCATTCTCTCAGATCAATAGGTCTCTTCCATAAAGGAAGAACTTCAGGAACAAAAGTAATATTTGCTGACTATAAAGAGACTGTCTTGTCATAAGCATCCTTTCAGACACTTGGAGAAGTTACTGTTTCTTTTCATGGAACATTTTCCCCAGGCAAACTGGGCACAAAGATCTCACCTTCTTGGGCATCCCAAAGGGCTTTGAGGTGACTCTCTTCTCACAGACACAGCCCATTTCCCATTTAAGGAAATCTGCAGAGCTCTAGCTCTGTGTGGCATTTGTGTATCTACTTGTTGTTATAGCGACTATAGTACAGTCATACTTACCCACTGATTTTCTATAAAGCTGATGGCAATAGAGCACAGTTCAAACTTTCCCCACAGACATTTACCTTTTGGGATTTGCAGATAGATAATGATGCCTAGGTCATAATTTTGACAGACATTCTAAAGTCCTCCTTCAGGCATATTACAAGCCCAGCTCCAGAACTGCAGATGGTGGGGTTTCATTTAAACAAAAACAAAATGCTGCAAAGGCTGAAAGAATGACAAAGGTTAAAAATATTCAAAAGAGAAAAACAATGAGTGGCTGCTCAACTCCTCTGCAGGCCTCACTCCTGCTCCCTCTCTCTTCCTTCCATGCCTTGTTCCCCCTGTGCAGACCTAGGATTTAGCTCCACGCTCTCATTTTCCTATCTATCTCTGGGCCTTTGATCAATTTCCACAGCAGCCACTTATGATGTCATGTACAGAGAACTATGACTTCAGCTGGGGCTGAAGTAATAGCATTTGAACTAAGGAATCTTGAAAGGACATTTGCAGGTAAACTAAAAGGAAGAGAGCCCTCTGAATATTTTTCAGTTTCAGAGTAACAATACCTAGCAGCTAAGTAGCACTTTCATCACCTCAAAGCACTCTAGAGACAAGTTTATCTCCTCCTTAGAGATGAGGAAACTTGAGGCTCACCCAGAAGTTATGGACTTGAAGCAGGAACTATTTGGTGAAATTCTCTGGCTCATGAAATACAGGTAAAACTAAATGATCAAAAGGGTCCCGTCTGGCTTTAAAATCTCTGAGGCAGACAGGTGAAAATAAATGGGAATAGAACTCAAGTCTGCTGCTTCTCAGCCACATGCTCAGTCCATTAGAACACAGCTCTCTGACAGGCTTCTTATATGCTTAGCTCTTTGCTGCCCATACAGACTGAGATTTTCAAAAGCACTTAGCATTGGTCTAACGCTACTCCCATTGCAGTTAATGGCTAAACTCCCTTTAGGCAAGCACTACATTGCTTTTGAAAAATCTCACCTTTAGGTCTTGTGCCTTTCTACTTAGACCCATCAGAACTTAACTCTTCCATTTAGTATTTCAGTGTGAACTAACTAGTGAACTGTTGCATTTTTGCTCTGAAACCAGTGGGAGGTGATTGCATCTCCTTTTCATTTTTGCATTTTCTATTTGAATGTGCATTAGCAAACAGAAGCTGCTGCACCTGGTATAATTCCCCTTTGGTGTATGCCAAAAGGGAGCATGCACACAGATATGCTTTTAGGCTGTATTTGTAGATATCACATCATGGAGTGTGGGGGTGGAGGGGAATAACATCAGTGTGATCACACGTGGCATATTCTATTCTGGACAGGGTAGATGGAGGGGAATCAGAAAACAGCAACAAACATGATTATATAGAGTTCGGGAGTGACATCTGAGGAAGGATTCAAATCTAAATATGTAGGTCTTAGGCAAATGACCACTAACGAAGAGGCATGAAAGAGCATAACTGGAATATTTGAAAAGGTATATAGGTAAATATGGACTTTTAAGTTTCAAGTGGAGGGGGGATACTCAAAACTTGTGTAGAATTAGTTTTCTAAAGACGGGGAGATATACTTAACTAGCAGGCTGGGGGACCCCAAACATCTTAGCAGGGAAAATGCCCTAACCATGTGAACTATTCATCTTCCACTGATCTTCCTAATGGAAATGATGGAAGCCACATGGTTGGAGATAAGATTAACTAGACTACAGAAACCACAATTGAGGAAACAGGCCTGCATTGGCCCCAAGGACATCGACAACCTGGAACCTAATATCTTTCATATTTACTTTCTATAATTTTCCCTTGTGGAAGAAAAACCGTACAGTTCATAAATCATTAGTACACTAATTAAGATGGGTAGGACTGGGTCACACTCAGCACTCTATTCTCTGAAGCCATAGACAAAATTCTGAGAATGGTATCTGATGGAGCTGCAAGGGTTTTGTCTCCTTTCCAATAAAACAAAGGGATGAGTGGGAAATGGTGTTATGAAGGTGGAATCATGCTAGGGAAAGCTTAGAATGGACCCTAAAGTCCCACTGGCTAGCACCAGCCTTTGTGGTTGGAAGGATACTACCAAGTATTGTTAGAAATTCCTGAGATTTGTGTCCCTCTAAGTGCAAAGGCTGGTGCTAACCAGTGGGGCTTTATGGTCTAATCTAAGATTTCCCTAGTATGATTCCACCTTAATAAAAATACTAGTCTCCCATCCTCCCCTTGTTTTATTGGTAAGGCTACAGAGCCCTTGCAGCTCTATCTCCCAAAATTAGATTTCAGGAATAAAGGGGGAGGTGGGGGAAGGTTATCAAACGCTATGTAAAACAGAAAAAAAAATTTCAAGAAGTTATCCCCCCCCCGTGTTAATCTCTGGAACTCAGTGATACAGGATGTCATTGAAGCCAACAGCTTAGCAGGATTCAGAAAAAAGATTAGACATTCATATGGATAACATCTAATTGTATAAGAGTGCTTCTCCTGTGGGCATATTTTTTAATTGTCCAGTGTGGTGTTTCTTGCACTTTACTCTAAAGCATCTGATACTAACCTATCAGAAACAATACACTGAAGCAAGGCTCAGATCCAGTATTAAAATTTTCTATTAAACATGCTTTGGTTAGAATTCCAAACAGTGGCTTGGTGCTAGCCAAGTGATTCCTACTCTTTTACTGGCACTCCTACATGTGATACACTGATGGATGGTCTCCCTGCTCCATGGGTGGACACAGTTGCCACCGTCTCCCTTCTTTCCTGGCTATTTGCTGCTTTCCTTTCGTCCCTTGCTTGTTCCTTTTTTTCCATCTCACCCTTCTATTTTTGAAAAAAATATGTTTTTGTTCCCCTTGGCCCCTAAAGCTAAGCTGCATTTAAGATGGGGAGAAGTGGGGAATGGTGACTGTATGAAATCATGATCCTGGAGTTGTCAAAGCTGAGGAGGAAAAGAGCTAAGAGCAGCAGCTTACTGTCTGGGTCTTCAGCTCAGGACAGCTACAAGAACAGATCCTAGGAATCTCCCACAATTGTGGGATTTCCCCAAACATTGGCAGGATGGAACCCGACTCTTCATTCTTTCCCTTCCGCCCACAGTTCTTTTCTACCCCACATACCTCCTGAATTAGTCTAGGGCTTGCTTTCAAAACTGAGTCATAGTCCTAGAGCATGAATATTAGGCAATGGAAATTAACTCCTCATTGCATTGTCTACCTTGAGTGAATTGTTAAAAAGCACTCGCACCAAGAAAGAAAGTTAGAATAGCAGTGCTGGCTCTGACCCTTGAAAGCAGCAACGGCAACATGTGGCCCAGCGATCCCACCCCCAGTTTATACACAGGAAATGGAAACAGTTTGGTTGAGGTATGTCTGTGTCTTATTTTGTTTTTGAACAGAGGCCCCATCTAAAGTCCTTCCAGGGCACATTCCTTCTTATTACATAAACTCCGGAGGACTGACACCAGCTGCCCCATTACACACTGCAGTGGAAGATACACAAGTGAGTTTCAAGAGACTGCATATTTTTAAGTGAAGATTTTAACATCCATCTTACAATTCCTTTCAACCACTTCAATCGGAATAGACACACACTTGCGGAGGGGTGATCTTTCAACCTCTGCCCCGACAACACTCAGAGTGTCCTATGCCAATGTGTTTCTGAAGTGAAAGACCACCAAAAATGGCATCTTTAGGCATTCAACCTGGTTCAGGGGGAAGAGACAGGGACAATGCTTCAAATCAAGCCCTTTACCACCCATTTCTATGCCCACAAAAGTTCTAAAAGAATAAAGTGACATTTATAATTAAAAGCTAATTTAAGGAATGTACAATATTTACAAAGTCATGACAGGCAAGACATCTCAGGAAAGTGGAGCAGAGCGAAAGGAAGGGACTTGTACGAGGGAGTTGTTGAGGACAGAGCCAGGAAGGGCTTGGGACTTTCCTCCCTCCAGTAGATGTACTTTGGAGGGGCCTATCCTCATAGCCTCCAACCCTTTGGATGGCAGGGTGATTCAGCACCCACTTGGAAACCTTCCCTTACACTTTTTCGCAAGGGACTCTGTTTCTCCACTTACTCAGGCCTGAGGCAAGACCAGCAAATAAGCCCCAGCCTGTCCCAGACCAATATTTATTGCAGCTCATAAGCGAGCTCATAGCAGCCAATGGGCCTGTCTGTTTTCCAGCCAAGCAGATCTCAGCACAGCCCAGTATTCCCAATGGGAATAAGTCAAAACTACATTATGGGTCCCTGCATATCCCATCTAAGCAAGTCTTAGTAGAGCCCAGTGTACATTACAGCTTGGGAATAAGCCAAACACAGCCTATCTCAGTTCAGGAATAAACTGAGACCAGCTCATCTCTTGCCCCAGGATGTCATCCTCTAGGCCAGAAAAGCTGATATCCAGCAGGATTTTGCTCAGGCTGTTGTTCATGGTGTCCAGAACCAGGCCCTCCATGAGAGACTGGTTCTCAGGAAGTCCTGAGGCTGGCAATTCCAGTGATGATTGCTTGGTGGATTCAGGATTGGAATCAGGAGAGCTCGTGAGGGGCCCGGAAACCATGTCATTGGACTCTGTTTGGAGAAGCTGTTGAGGGGAGTCAAACAAGGAGTTTTTAAGGGGAGTGCTGTTGAAGCCCAGCAAGTCCAAGTTCTCTTGGAGGGATGTGAATGGCACCTGAGGGGTTCTCACAGGGCTGAAGTCCAGCTCACTGCTTTCCTTAGCAATGGGTGCAAGTCTCCAGGAGTCAGGGGCCCCCATTGGTGGAGTAGCAGTTGGGACTTTGCTCGGGGTGGAGGAAACTGGCAGCTTGCAGAACATCTCCTTGACTGGTGTTTTAAAGGGACCACCCTCCTCCTGGGAGCAGCTGAGCTCCAGAGACTGGGTTTCCTGCAGGAAAGGAAGGTCCAACGTCAGCCTGAAAGAGTCAGAGCCACTGCTCTCTGGCAGAACCAGGACTGGCTCTTCTGAGCAAGGCAGCACTAGGTGCTGTTTCCTTCTGGACCTGCCTGTCTTCCGCCTCTTTATAATCACTGTGTCAGATACGCCCCGGGGCGGGGACTTCAGCACAGTGAAGTGTTTCTCCCGCTTCACACATGGTACTGGGAGCAACAGGCCTGGCTCTTCATCAGACTGCACTGGTTCCTCCTTTATAGACAAGACTGGGGGGAATGAGGGCAGCCATTTGTCAGGACAGCAGTCCTCCTTCTCCTCCTTTATACACAGGTCTGCAGGGAAAGAGGCTGGCGCTTCACCGGGCTGGGAGTTGTTCTCCTTTACAGATTGGGTTGGGGCAAATGCGGACGGCCTTTCATCACAGTGACTCTTCTCCTTCATAGGACTTGTGGGCAAGAATGAGGATGGCTCTTCAGTGGATGGCAACACCTACACGGGAAGCACAGAAGTGAGGAATGACACACTAGTGAGTAAGCAGGGGTCTAGAGAAAAGAAAAATCACAAGGCAGGAAATGCAGCAGGAAGGAGGGGGCAGTAGAGCTTTGGGATCAGGCGGAGGGGAAAGGAAGGCGCATTGCTGAAGTCAGTGGCAATAATATGATTAGCTAGAGAGGAGCCAGCAAAGCGCACTGGGTGGATCTTGGCACAGCACCACCAGATGGTGTCCCTAGAGAGCAGTATTTCTGGGGAGGCGCTGTGAACCTAAGGAGTGTTGTGGTTGGGGGATGCAGGTAGTGAGGAGGGCTGGGTGCTTCTGAAAGAGGCAAAAACCACACTCTTCAAAATGTAAAGGGAGACCAGAATGGGTCAAGAGAGCAATGTAGTTCCATTAGGAACTGAATGAAGGCTTGAAAAAAGGAGAGAATCCATGTTGCTCCTGTCTGTTGTCGGTTCACACTCAGAGGAGAATCCCTGCGTGAACTAAAAAGCAGCCTACCAATGACAAGACAACTAGAGGAGAACAGTCACCTTAGGAATGGGGGATGGAAGGCAGGTGCAGCCCAGCACCAGCCAGCTCCAGTCCCACCACTGCAAGCATGGACGTTTGACAGCAGTAGGGAGAGTGGGCAAAAAAACCCTGTGGAGAGCAGGGGAGACTGGCACCACAGAAGCCCAAAGCTAGCAGAAACACTAACCTTTGGAGCAATGCGTACACGCTTGCTGCTCCGGATAGACTCTGAGCCACTGAGGGAGGCTCCCTGGGCCATGGGCTGAGGCACCTTCAGGGAGGACTGCAGGATGAGAGGTTGGCTCACAGGAAACTGGATTGGAACCAGGTAGGAGCTGACACGAGGAAGCAAAGGCTTCATCTTTCGGCCTGGAAGGGAAGAGACTGGATCAGCTAGCATCTTGCTCTGGAGAGCCTCCTCATCCCCACCACCACAAGCCAGGCACTAGACAATCAAGAGATGGGGAGCTTGAACCATTCTCAATCCCAGAAGATAACCAACTAATTCCAAGGAGGGGCTCACCCGCCCCTGCCTTTTCTGCATAGTTATGGGGATGCAAGTCCTGAGCTGAAACCCAGCAGAACCCAGGAGCTCCGGTGAACAAGCACCCCCAACTCAAGGTGTCTTGGGTTGGGATACTGCTCCCCACAGAGCTCGGCTCCTACTCCCTTTGAACACCGGCCCCTGTATCAGGTCTCCCCCGCCACCCCCAGACGTCTTCTCTCAGATGCAGCAGCCCTGCCCTCAGCTCCAAACCTGTCAGACAGGAGCGGCCGTGGCAAGCCTGCGAGCAGGCAATGCTGGACAGCAATTTCCATTTCTTTTCCTACAGGCTGGGAATGGCAGTTCGGGATCAAGCGCCCATCACCCTGGTTAGGGGACTGGCTGTCTTTCTGTCCAAGACAGATGCACACACTCACGTGCATTTTGTGGCTCAGTTTTGTTGCTGCTGTTGCCCCCTGTGTTCTTCTGGAGTTCTGGAATGTATCGTTTTTGCTGCTATGGTCATTGGGGGATAAGAAAGAGGAGAAAAGAGAGTTAAAGAGAAGAACCATCTCTGTTCGACTGCCTCGCTTAGGAACGTGGATCCAAAGGCCTGTGCTGAGCTAGTGCCGAGAGAGCAACCATTACCACCCTGAGACTGTGTGCCACCTGCCATTGCATGCCCATGACATCCCTCTGCCAGCTGCCACACAAAAGCCTTGTGGAGGGTGAGCTGGCATGACAGAGCTTCTCCAGTTGTGGTCTCTGCTGCAGGAGAAATGACCTGATTTTGGTGTCCTCTCTGCCTGAGGAAAGGTGAACAGTACAGCTTTACAGCGTGTAGCGTCTTTCATACAAACCATAGCCCAAAATGCTCAAGTGGAACAGCAGAGCAAAAGAGGAATTGAAGATCTAAGCAGGTGGAAAGAGGGATGGGGGTGGAAAGGAAATGGAGACAAGTCTGGCTAGCTGCTTGCACATCTGTTATCACTACACTGCTGGAGGTGAAGGAGGCAGCACCAACTTCCATCTTGCCAAGAGTCATGGTGCTTCTAGGGAGAAGAAAGGAGTGCACAGAGATTTTGCCCTTCCTGAAGCCACAGCCCAGAAAGGAGAGGGGCTGCTGCCAGGGGGGGTTGTACCTGAAACTTCTGGCTGGGTTTGTTCTCTGGAGACACATTTCATGCCAATATGCAGCTGCCGGCACCTCACTGCGCCTATAGATATGCGCATGCAGCTGTTATATGCTTCTGCAAATATCCATCCATCATTATTGGGTCTTCACCAGCTAGTGCATTTTCAGCAGCAGTTAGAAACTTGTCCCTCCATTATATCAGGCATGCCTCCTTCCCCAAAAACGTGTGCAAGGAGCTATTGGACTGGCAGCTGCGGTGACTCATTCCCCCTCCCCAAGCATCCTGTCCTTTTCTGCAATCACTGGCAAAAGGAAAAGTAGCCCAAGCCCCGAGCCAGAGGGAAAGTCTTACTGATTCAGAGTACTCAGGCGATGTTGGTGACCCCGCATCCAGTGGCTGGTGGCAGCAAGGCATCAGGAGGGAGAAAAATAAGAGGAAGTTACCAACCAAAGGGGGAAAAAGTATGGGACATTAACCCTTGCACAAAGCTCCCAAGTAGGAACTTCCAGCTGCCCACCCACCAGGGAGAAAACGCAGGAAGTGTTCACCCTGCCTGCTCTGAAAATCATTGCGGCAAGAGAAGGTCTCCATTCCTTTCACAAAGGGACCCCTTCCACATCCCCCAGGTGACACAAGGCAATTCTGCCTGCATGGCTGGTCAAACACAACTATGCAGTGCATTAAAGGCCCAACCCAACTCTCATTTAAGTCAATGGGAGTCTTTCCATTAGCTACCATGTGAGTTTGCGTCAGTCCTTTGGAAAGCAGCTGGTTGAAAGCTTATTCTACCTTTCACTATTCACATTGCTACACTGCACCTGGACAGCCCTGTTGCATCAAAGGTGCTCCAGCCCATCCAGGCTACCTCCCACTTCAAAACAGGGAACCCGCTACTTGTAAAATTAATAGTGACTTTGTTCTCTAGAAGTTGGAATGAGGCCACATGCCAAGAGGGCTTCACCTCCCTGTTGAAATCAGATGCTGTCAGATGTCCTGGCACTCCAGAATTGGGAAGGCTACCTGTTTTCCTTCCCAGGAGCCACTCACCTTGAACACTTGGTCCAGCGTCAGATAGCGATTGGCATCAGGGTGGATCGTCCAGAAGGAGATTTTACCATTGGCAGACGTCTCCCGGACAAACATATCGTGAAGTGATAGGTTGTGTCGAATGGAGTTCTAGGTGGAGAGGAAAGATCTTAAATGTTTTTGATAACTAAGCATAGGTAGGACCCCAAGACACTACAACCCAGGCAGGGGAATGCCCCTCTGGCAGACCTCACCCCTTCATGCTCACCTGGTACACAGTTATATCCCCATCACTAAAGTCCCTTAGTGCCCCCACCAAAGATATTCTAGCTTCCTGCCCAGTAACCCCAGCCAGCCCTCTCCCCTGCCTGAGAGGAATTGAGAGAGGATGCTAGCGTGTTTGAGATGGAAAAGGGAACATCAAGAATTGAAGAGGGCTCTTAGTTTGAAACTATTTTCCATCCTGTTTCACAGGCTGCTTGTTCCTTTGGATGAAGGGAAGAAAAAAAAAAAAAAAAAAAAAAAAGCAATTCTCCAAGCAAGCAGCCCCCTAGTGTGAGGGCTGGTCTATACTAATGCTGTAAATCAACTTAAGTTATGCTATGTAACTATGTTCGACCTACAGCAGTGTCTACTGCTGACTTCACCTCCCCAAGAGGCGGGAAGGTGAGTACAAATCTCAACGGGAGAGCACTCTGCCATCAACTTCACCAGATCTGCTAAATTGATACCGCTGCATAGATTGCAGCAGTGCTGATTTAGCTGGAAGTATAGACAAGCCCTAAAACTCTGTTGCCCACACCTAGGAGTAGAGTCAGATGCATCCTCAACAGAACATGTTACCTTCCAGCCTGGCTTGGCCACATATTTAAAATAAGGGAAATGGTCCTCAATCCAGGTATAGATATCCTTCAGGGTCATGCGCTTCTTCTCGGTGCTGTTGATGGCAAACTGGATCATGGCCATGTAGGAGTAGGGGGGCCGTTCTGATATCGAGTCCTGCCACAAGGAGGAGGAGGTAGCGGTAGCAGTAGCAGCAATGGAGTCTTCTTCAGTCTGGAAGAAAAAAGGAGGAAACAGTGTGAAAGTTGAAGGAGCCTAGGAAAGTTCCAAGGAAGTTCCTCTTAGCCTGAGGATTCTGCTGCACAGATCAACTTAGTGGAGGCTCAGGTTACCCAGATTGTGTCATGTCTGCTCTCTTTGAGTGTTCTCACCCACATTCCTGTCTTCAGTTTCCAGAGGTTTACTCTATTATGTACCCCACCATCTCCCTCCTTACCTTGATCCTCTCCTGCACAGGTGTCTGGTTCTCCTTCTCCATCTCTTGTTTCACAGTACAGGGGCCCAGCCCATCAGAACTCATCTTCCCTAGCCATTGGATGTTAGTCAGACTGTTATCCAACGCGCTGCTTGTTGCCTCTCCACTGCCTGCAGGGAAACAAACCAAGAGCCCTGCTCATTCACCTGCTGCCATCCCAGATACCCAAAGAGAGGCCCCAGCCAGATCTCAAAAATGGGCCCAAGTTCCCCATCTCGAGATAGAGGCACAAGAGGCTAAAGCTTGTTGTGGATCTAGCCAGAGCTCCTGATTTAGCTGTGAATCAGCCCAATTGCTGGAAAGGCTCCAAACCTAAAAATCCCAAATTGGATCTGAACCTCCATCTGCCCTGGCCCAGAGTGAGTGCTGAGCGCAGTGCTTAAAAAATGTCCCCAGACCTTTACTAGCCAACAAACTAAACATCTTTGTTCCAGGCAGCAAAACCCTTTGCTCCTGCAGTTCTGACCCCCCTCACCTCCCATTCTGTCAGTGTACCAAAGTCTTAACCTGTAACACACCCTTACAAACTCTATGGGAAACACCATGCCCTAAGATCACTGATTTTGACTTGGATTCAGTATTTGAATCTCTATCACCATATGTAGAAGGCTAATATACTAACCAGGTGGGCTGCTTAAAATTTCACATTTTTCACCACTGAACTCTTCCATATTGAGCAAGGCACAGGCCTCCCATACCCACCCACCTCTCATTGCACTTAAGAGGCCAACAGAAGGGAACAGCCTACGTACTGTTTCCTTCCTGTTCTTGTCCTCCCATGGAATTGACTTGTGGAGGCCACAGTACTGCCCTTTTCACAGTTTTGTCAGGGTTTTGTTCGATGTTCTTCTCTCCACCCTGACAATCTGCTGCTCTGGTCCCCTTTGTTGCTGTGCTCGTCTCATCCTTTGATTGGAGCTTCTGCTGAGTTGCTGCTGAGCCTGTGGGGCAAGAGCTGCCCCCACTGCTGATAAGAATGAACTTGTTGGGCCCATTGCTGCCACATTCTTTCCCCTTGGCTGTCAGAGCCTCAATGATACTCTGGATGTCAGCATCAGGAGGGATGATCACCACCTGGGTGTTGAGCATGGTAGGGTGATTAATGATCTTTATTCCTGCTGGGAATTTCTGGGTGACACACTCCACTCTGTCCCTGGGTTTGTCCCCTCTGCTGTGCTCCTGCTTGGGGGCTCCTTTACTCTCCCCATCCGGTTCATCTCTTGCTGGAGAGTTGGATGCATTGCCATCCGGGAGGGACAGTTTTCGTCTCTTGAGAATTAGGGGCCTGCGAGGGCTGGTCCTCATCGTTGGTCTGTACAGTCGCTCTCCATTGAAGACTACAAGAACAGACCCTGCAAAACATAAGACAGAGCATGAAAGAGGAGATGTGGGCCTGGAACATATAGGAAAGGAATCGATTGTCTCTCATGCCAGGTACGCAATCAGCTGGTGTATGAGGGGCTTTCCACTCCATAGAGTAGTAGTCCCAGGGGTGGAAGATTCCTCACCACCTGTCTTGTGACTAGGTGACAGTCCCTATGCCCATAGGGAAGAATTGCATACTACATCCATGCCAGGGAAAGGAAGAACAGACGGTTGGAAAAACAGCCAGCACTTCCTTTCTTCCTTATTTATCGACACACACCCTCATGAAAACCCCACACAAATTACCAGCACCAATTAAATAATTTGCATGATAACTGACGATCTCAAACCACACCCGTGAGGTTAGTGTTATCATATCTGTTTAATAGATGGTCAACTGCTTAAAACACCATAAATTAGGAGGGTTTTAACCCATGGAAGCTTGAAATAGATGCATTAAAGAAGCCAGGCACTTCCCTTAGCACTGTGCAGAACTAAATTAATCATCCTCAAATGGCACAATAAACTTCCTAATCTGGACTTTATGGATGGTAAATAATTTTAAAATTTAGAACTGGGGGGGATAAATGGCCAGACCAGTAATAGTGATTTGGAGAAAAGATAATCGGTTGCCCTTATATGAACACCAGTTGCAGATATGGGAGTTGTGGCGAGTGGAGCTTAGCTCTTGCACAGGAAATCTTCTGTGGAATGACAGTGCTTGCACTATGCATATTATGCATGGTAGATTAAGCATTAACTAAAATGGAGAGGATTTCACATCATGGGAGCCGATCCAGCCTGTTAGCGTCACAAAATTCTCAGAGAGGGTCGTTTGTATTGTCATAAAAGGGCAAAACCAAAACTGACAGAAAAATAAACTAGTCCCCTTCCTACATGATAGAGGCAAGCGACACATCCAACCCCGGCCTCTACCTAGCAGTTAGAGATGCTCAGAGAGGCTCGCCAACAGGTATTCTCCACATGCTACACAGGTTAGGACTACTGTCCTAGCTGTCACTTCGAGACCCCTCTGTGAGGTTATGGCAACCCCCCCGCGCCCGCAGGGTCACGCAGAGAGTGCGCCACGGGGCTAGGGTCAGAACCATCCCCCTCAGAGAGCGCAAGAGAGTGATGACAACCCCGCAGGTTGCCCAGAGCGCTCTGTGGGAGGAAGCGGCTTCCTAGGATGCCCTGGACACCACTGAGAAAGGCCTTGCAGCCTCCTGGCTGTGTGCGGTGCGGGAAGGAACACGGCAGGGCCATGCCTACAATGGGAATTCTCGCCGTCCCTTCCCCCACCCCACCCCACGCCCATCCCGTTCCCCCGTCCCTGCTCCCCCACCCTTGTTCCCCAGAGGCCTGCATCCGCCGGCCCCAGGTTCCTCTCCAGCCTTACACCCTCTTCACCATGTCTTCTCCCCCCGCAAATACCCTCCTTGCCACCACAAACCCCACCGATCCCCTTTTCCTTCCCTGGTCCCAATAACTCCCCTCCCAGCCCCCACAGCAAAGCCCCTTCCTCCTGCCTGCCCGCCCGCCCGCCCGCCCGCCCCCCGGCCTGGCCCTTCGGCCCCTCCCAGCCCCACTCTCACCCCGGTGTCGGGGGCGCGGGGGGGGGGGTGTCGCGCGCCCCGCTGCCTCCCCGCAGGGACCCGGCGCCGCCGGGCTCCGCGGCTGCTCTCGGCCCCCAGAGGCAGTTCGGTTCCTTTCGTTTCGCGGTTTGAATTTGGCGCCCGGCGGCCCGTTGGCGTCACGTGCGGGGAGGGGGCCAATGGAGGTCGGGTCGGGGGGGCCGAGCGTTCTATCCGGGGCCGCCACCGGCCAATGAGCGGCCGCGCCGGCTGGTGGCGACACACTGGTGACCCCGGCAGGAGCCGGAGCCGGAGCCGGACGGGACGCGAGGCCGGTTCTCTCCCTCTCCGCGCGGCGCAGCGGCCTTCCTGAGGTGCCCGGGCTGGGCGGACGCGGGGGCCGCTGGTCGCGGGGCAGAGCCCTGCCCACTTCCCCTCCTCCGAGTGGGGGGCTCCAGCTCTGCCCCTCCCCGCGGGCTGGCTCGTGCCTCTCCCCTGGCCCCCGCGCGCCTTTGCCCGCCTCGCGCCGCCCTCTCTCCCGCTGGAGCTGCTGTGTGACCCCGGTGCCTGCGCTGCCCCCCCCGACCCCGCCCCAAACCCCCAGCCAGGCCGAGGACCCGTCCAACGAGCGATGATGGCTGAGTAACCTCTGCGTGCCCTGCTGAGCCTCTGGGCTGTGTATTGTGCGTAGTCAGTGCCCGGTGGTTGCTGTGCGAGAAGAGCCCACTGGTTACTGGCGGGGCGGGGCGGGGTGGGCAAACTACGGCCCGGGGGCCACATCCGACCCTTCAGACGTTTTAAGCCGGCTCTGAAGCTCCCGCTGGGGAGCGGAGTCTGGGGCTTGTCCCGCTCTGGGCGTGCACTGGCTCCGTGTGGCTCCTAGGCATAGGAGCACATTGCCCCTGCCCCGAGCCATGCCCCTGCAGCTCCCATTGGCCGGGAACCACGACAGCTGTGGATAGGGCAGCCCACAGAGCCACCACATAGGAGCCGGTGGGGGGGGACATGCTGCTGCTTCCATGAGCTGCTTGAGATAAGCGCTGCCTGGAGCCTCCAGCCCTGACCATCACCCATGCCCTAGCCCTGATCCCCCTCCTGCCCTCCAAATCCCTTAGTCTCAGCCCGGAGCACTCTCCTGCACCCACAACCCCTTATTCCCAGCCCCACCCCAGAGCCCACTCCCCCAGCCACAGCCCTCACCCCTCCCACATCCCAACCCCCAATTTTGTGAGCATTCATGGCCTGCCATACAATGTCCATACCCAGATGTGGCCCTCGGGCCAAAAAGTTTGCTCATCCCTGGCATGGGGGGAGAGAGAGCACTGGCTTGTGTGTGTGCATATAATGTGTGTGTGTGTGTGTATGTAGAACAGTGGTCCCCAAACTTTGCGGGGTTGCACCCCCACCTCTTGCCCCTGTCCACCCCTTCCCCTAAGCCGGTGGGGCTGCGGCTTGGCAGGGGTGCGGACAAGGGTAAGGGGAGCAGAGCTGGGGCTCGGGATGGAGTGGAGCTGGGTAGCAATCCCTACTCGTCAGCTTGTGTGTATCTAGCTAGTACTGGGGGGGAGTATAAAGTAGCTGGCTATATAAGTATATACACGCACCCCAGCAAGGGTCATCAAAGGCAAAGTGGATCTTTAAATACAGTAAGAGAAAGACAAAGGAAACTATAGGTTTTTTACTTAGGAGGGAAGGAGAGCTAATAACTGAACGTTAAGAAAGTTGATGTGTTTATTGCTCAGTTTGCATCAGTCTTTACCAGATAGGTTAATGGTGATCAGATACCCAATGTAATTAATATTAAAGACAAGGGGGAAGGAATGCAAGCCAAAATAAGAAAAGAACAGGTTAAAGAATATTTAGATAAGATAGATGTATTCAGGTTGGCAAGTTGTATTCATTTTATGGTATTTAAGGCATTAGCTGAACCAATCTCCGAATGGTTAGTAGTTATCTTTGAGAATTCCTGGAGGCCAGGGAAAGTCCCAGAGGATTGGAAAAGGGCAAACAATACCCATTTTTTTTAAAAAAAGAGGACTTGGGGAATTATAAACCCATCAGTCTAATTTCAATACCTGAAAAGATACCAGAACAAACTTATTAAGCAATCCATTTGTAAGCATGTGGTGGATAATAGGGTTATAAGGACTAGCCAGCATGGATTTGTCAAGAACAAATCATGCCAAACCAACTTCACTTTTTTCTTTGACAGGGTTACTGGTATAGTGGATAGGGAGGAAGCTATAGATGTGATATATCTTCATTTTAGTCCCACGTGACATTCTGATAAGCAAACTAGGGAAATGTAGTCTAGATGAGATTATTATAAGATAGAGTGCATAAATGAGTGCAGCCTTGCAACCAAAGAATAGTTATCCATGGTTTGCTGTCAAGCTGGGAAGGTATCTCTAGGGGGGGTCCCATGGGGATATGAATTGAGTCTAATGCTATTGAATATTTTCATTAATGACTTGGCTAATGGAGTTGAGAGTAGGCTTGTAAAACTGGCAGATGACCCCATGCTGGGAGGGGTTGCAAGCACTCTGGAGGACAGGATTAGAATTTAAAACAATCTTGACTAATTGTAGAATTGGTCTGAATTCTCCAAGATGAAATACAATTAAGACAAGTGTGAAATATTTTGCTTAGAAAGGAAAAATCAAATGCAGCACTACAAAATGGGGAATAATTGGCTAGGTGGTATTACTGCTGAAAAGGAGCTGAAGGTTACAGTGGATCACAAATTGAATATGAGTCTACAATGTGATGCAGCTGTGGAAAAAGGCTAATATTCTGGGGTCTTTCAACAAGAGTGTCATATGTAAGTCATGGGAGGTAATTGTCCCACTTTGCTCAGCATTGGTGAGGCCTCAGCTTGAGTATTTTGTCCAGTTCTAGGCACCACAATTTTGGAAAGTTGTGAACAAATTGGAGAGAGTCCAGAAGAGAGGAACAATAATGGTAAAAGGTGTAGAAAACCTGACCTATGAGGAAAGATTTAAAAAAGGGGAGGGGAGGCATGTTTAGTTTTTGAAAAAAGATGACTTGATGGGGGAACCTGATAAGTCTTCAAATATGTCAACGGCTGCTATAAAGAGGATGGTGATTGATTGTGCTCCTGCACCCAAACTCCCACCCAGAGTCCCTACCACAGCCCGGTGAAAATGAGTGAGGGTGGGGGAGAGCAAGTGACGGGGGGAGGGGGATGGAGTGAGTGGAGCAGGGCCTTGGGAAAGGGGCGGGTTAGATCCTGGATTGCCCTTAAATTCAAAAAGTGATCTTGGGTGTAAAAAGTTTGGAGACCACTGGACTAGGGTTTATTTGGCCCTGCTTCATCATCAGGGGTTAGAGTTGATAACTTCTTGAGGTCCCTTCTAGCCCTACATTTCTTTAATTCTGTGAATCTCTGATATAGCTGGCTTCATGTATCACTTGCTGGTTCTAATTCATATATTTTTAAAGAAATGTATAACAGTTCTTTAAAAATAGCTGACTTGGAACCATCATGTGAGGAATAGAATCATAGACTATCAGGGTTGGAAGGGACCTCAGGAGATCATCTAGTCCAACCCCCTGCTCATAGCAGGACCAATCCCCAACTAAATCATCCCAGCCAGGGCTTTGTCAAGCCTGACCTTGAGAACCTCTAAGGAAGGAGATTCCACCACCTCCCTAGGTAACACATTTCAGTGTTTCGCCACCCTCCTAGTGAAAAAGTTTTTCCTAATATCCAACCTAAACCTCCCCCACTGCAACTTGAGACCATTACTCCTCGTTCTGTCATCTGCTACCACTGAGAACAGTCTAGATCCATCCTCTTTGGAACCCCCTTTCAGGTAGTTGAAAGCAGCTATCAAATCCTCCCTCATTCTTCTCTTCCGCAGACAAAACAATCCCAGTTCCCTCAGCCTCTCCTCTTAAGTCATGTGCTTCAGTCCCCTGATCATTTTTGTTGCCCTCCGCTGGACGCTTTCCAATTTTTTCACATCCTTCTTGTAGTGTGGAGCCCAAAACTGGACACGCTACTCCAGATGAGGCCTCATCAATGTCGAATAGAGGGGAACGATCACGTCCCTCAATCTGCTGGCAATGCCCCTACTTATAGAGCCCTAAATGCCATTGGCCTTCTTGGCAACAAGGACACACTGTTGACTCATATCCAGGTTCTTGTCCACTGTAACTCCTAGGTCCTTTTCTGCAGAACTGCTGCCTAGCCATTCAGTCCCTAGTCTGTAGCGGTGCATGGGATTCTTCCATCCTAAGTACAGGACTCTGCACTTGTCCTTGTTGAACCTCATCAGATTTCTTTTGGCCCAATCCTCTAATTTGTGTAGGTCCCTCTGTATCCTATCCCTACCCTCCAGCGTATCTACCTCTCCTCCCAGTTTAATGTCATCTGCAAACTTGCTGAGGGTGCAATCCACACCATCCTCCAGATCATTAATGAAGATGTTGAACAAAACCGGCCCCAGAACCGACCCTTAGGGCACTCTACTTGATACCGGCTGCCAACTAGATGTGGAGCCATTGATCACTACCCGTTGAGCCCAACAATCAAGCCCACTTTCTGTCCACCTTATAGTCCATTCATCCAGCCCATACTACTTTAACTTGCTGGCAAGAATACTGTGGGAGACCGTGTCAAAAGCTTTGCTAAAGTCAAGGAATAACACGTCCATTGCTTTCCCCTCATCCACAGAGCCAGTTATCTCGTCATAGAAGGCAATTAGAATATAGCCAGTTTATTTAAACACTCATTCTTATTACAGTTGCCTTCATTCTCCCTCCTATTAATTTTGAAAAGCTTACTTGCGTCCTGACTTAAACTAGATTGTAAACTCTTTGGGGGCAAGGACTGTCTTGTACAGTATCCAGCATATGAAGCCCCAGTTCTGTCTGAGGTTTTCAGGAGCAACCCACATTACAAGTTATAATTAAAATATGGATGTGTTTGGTGTTCCAATGAAAAATGTTGTGTTGTGTTGCCATTGGGGGGGGAGGATGATTTCCTTGACAACAGTGGGGGGCCTACGACATGTTTCAACTACATTTAAACTTTAATTTAAAGAAGTCTTTTACTCCTTATGGTTGCAAAGTAAATCAACTAAACGTGAACAAAGTGTAAATGTAACCAAATGCAGTGTCATCTTCTGGAGTCTGTAGATACAGCTACAGCACCTCTACTGTTGCTCAGACCTTTGCAATCAGTAAACTAACAAGATTCTGTTTAGTTTAATTCACTATACAGATCTCCTTGCAGCAGTGAATTTGGCAGGAATTGTCAGTTCCATGCTGCTGATTTTGTTTAGTGAAGCTCTTCCCAACAGCAAGGTGGTGCTGGATGTATTCACAGTGAAGAGGATGCCCTAATAAAATAAGTCTATGTGGAGAGGTGTGCACTACAGACTATATCTTGTTATAGCAGCCAGAAAGCTCTGATGATTGTGTCCTCAGTGGGTCTATGGCTTTGTGTGTGTATATATACTATAAAACATGTATATTTCGAAATTGTATTAGAATTTTTTTTCTGAGAACTTTGAGACTGATCAGAAGTGTTTTCCCTTTAAAAAAAAATGTTGCCAGATTTATATGATGGTTTCACATCCCTGTTTGCTTTCTGCAGATTTGGGTGCAGTTTGTCATCTCTTTCCTCTTCCCCTAACTGGCTCCACCAGGCATCATGAGGTTTCTTAGTGACTTTCTCACACCTTTTGATGCCTCCAAAGAAGAAATGCATCCGCCAGGCCCACAAGGCACAACTGCAGTTCCTTGAAACCCCAAGAGAGGGGCCTACGCATCACTATGGATCTCCGCTGCCTTTGGCTGAGAACCCAAGACATGTTTCTACCAAACCTCTAGACCAGAATGCCTCTATCTCATGGGTAGGTACAAATTTCGTTCCCTTTAGTTTCTTACAGCAATTGTTCTCAGCATTCTTCTGCGTATCTTAACAAAGAGCTGTTTGGACTGGATCTTGGGCATGTATAGCAAACACCCCCTTATTCATTTTTGTGTCCTCTAGGTGGTTATGGTGTTTGGGTTGCTTGAAATCCCAGTCTTGCAGTCACGAGCAGCCCAAGTTGAATTGCAGATTGGAGTGCTCACATCTGAATGGGATATGGTGGCTGCCAGCTGGTAAAACAGAGTTCCCTGTCTTGTAAACTAGCATGGTGGCATGAAAAGGTTGGGATCCATATGTGAGGGAGATTCTTTTTGGTTTTTACAGTAACTGAAAACCTTGGAAATGGAAAGTAGAATACTTACTTTTTAGTTTTATTCTGTATTGGATTTGGTATTTAAAATACAGCAACTATTTCAAATTGGTGGTATAGCTCTCAACCCTCCAGCAACTAAATGTGACACCTTCCTGTTCAACTATGATACAAAATAGAGCCTGCATCTGAACTGTGGTTCTCTTATTTAATATGCATTTTTTAATAATCTCAATTTTGATAGCTTGCATTTCTGTGGTCACATTTACACAAATAAACAGAGAATCTCCGGTCTCTGTGGGATGGAGTTAAATGTTGGGTTAAAATGGATGTTATGCTTTGTAATGTATATGGTTGAAAGGCAGAGTACTTGATGTAAGGTGACGAGGCCTACTTCCAGAGATACAGTGTGGTAAGGAGCAAGGGGTTGCTTCTTGCATTAGCCAGCCACTTGGTGAGAAATGCAGTCTGCTCCAAATGCCAGTGTATTGCTTGGAAACAAATTAGTACATGCCTGGGGTCAGTGTGAGTCTGTTTGAAGATCAAGCCTGGTGCGAAAGTGGGGAAAGGATGTGTTTGTTTTCAAAGGTTTTAGCAGTGCTACATAGACTACAAACCAAGAGTGAACAACAAGAGACGCAGCTGATTAGAAAAATTGTCTTATCGAGTTGAGACACCAATAACCCCCTCTCCAACATGATAAAGGGGCACTGCTTAGATAATTGTATTTATTAATCATGTTCACTTTTCACTGCTCATGCATTTTGTTGATGTCTTGCATTTCACTCGATTGGACAACACTGCTCAGCTTTACTGTTATGCTTCATTTAGGTCAATGCTCTTTTTCTGGGTTGTCAACACCACAATGAACTCTTTAAAAAAAACAACAACAAAAAAAACAAAAAAAACCCAGGTTTCTATTGATAACAAAATTCAAATTTCTGTTTTGCTGTTAAATTTTGTTAACATGATATTACTTGGTTTCAATCAAAAGAAAATGTTGATCCTCAAGTAAACTGGCAAATAGATTCTCCCTACCAGAAATTCAATGCAGGGTGATAAAGCAGGCTTCAGGCAGATACTGTGGTAAGAGCACAGTGTGAATATCTAGATAGGTTACTGCTTCAAAAATATGCTATGTACCTTAATCCTGCCCTCCTTTCCATTTTTATGTGTTTAATCCTCTGCTTTTCCCCACACAGTTCTTCCAACATACCCAAATATTGTTGAGGGGGCAATTAGGTTTCTGGTCAGTCCGAGGATACTTTTATCATGACATACCAGGTTTTTTTTAAGCAAACGTGCAGTTGCTCAGTGGGAGCTGCCTGTCTTTGCAGAAGCCATTACCTCAGGCAGCTCTGCTAAATAATAACACTTAAGTCTCAAAGCTTTTAAACAAAGCAACCCCAAGGAGCAAGGATTCAAACTTGAATGAAACACTCCACCAGCCCCAGAGACCTGGAGTTATCTCTGTTAGATTTTAAATTTCTTTTCGTTGATTTTTTTTTTTTTTTTTTTAAAGCAGAGCATTTTAAACATGCTTCAGACAGTCAGCTGTATGGGTTCTGAAACAGTGAGTAAAACGGTTGCTGAGAGGAGGTAGAATCTGTGTGTATCTGGAACAATGGAAAATTTCCAAATGTACAATGAACTTATCTGGATACGTCTGAGGAGTATTCAGTTAATAAGTAGTGTCACAGTTACCGGGCTAACTGCACCCCTGGCCTCTCCTGGTCTCTTTTGAGTGCACTGCTGCTTAGGTCTCAGACCTTGAGCCATCACCTCTCTTGAGATGGAATCGCCCACTCTTAGACTGGGCCCTGAGTAGCCATCCCCTGTGTATCAACTGTGATTTCCTCACCACGTCTTACTTATGTTCAGTACTTGCAGTTTCCTCTCTCTGGGACCAATGTCAGTGGTATCCAGTTACCAAACAACCTTTTAAAATTATTTATTTTGAACAAAAGCATTGCAAAGAAAATAGATCTTAAAATAATAAACAGACTGTGTGGACGTCCAGGTGTCTTTCACATGGGAATCTTGGTAGATTTAACTTCCTAAAGACTCCTCAGCAGAGTCTTTTTTGTCAGCTTGTCTCCTTGGACAACCCTCTGGCAACGGACAACTTCTTCCCCCTCAGAGGGCTTTTAACTGTTTGGTATCCTTGTGATCTCCAGACTCCCAGCCTGACAAAACAAGGCTTGCAGCTTCACTGGAGACAGGATACGATCCTCAAAGTCATAGCTTTCCCTGTTTCAGATGTATGCCAGGATATTCTTATTTGGGGAGCCACTGTGTTGGCTTCCTGTTCAGTCTCCACTGAATTAAAACAGTATATTTATATAATATAAAGTCTCTCAATAACTCAGTTACCTATCAGTATTCTTTGATTACACAGCAACTCCACAACAATCACAACTAGTACCCAGGTTTCTGGGTTCCGCTCGGTGCTAGGAGAAAGTGAGATATATTAGGAAACGTAAAGTTTCAATCAGAACCCAGTAATGAAAAGGAGCTAATAGGAAAAACTGTGGGAATCATTTTTGAGAATAAATAAATCTCTATCATAATACTTTAATAAACGAAAAACAGCCATTTTTTTCTGTTTGACTTAGGAAATGTTCAGGATTTGAATGCATGACAGAGACTGGAGACTTACAAAGTTGTTTACCTTTTATAATATAATCTTAGAGTTCAGTAGCTTGCTGCGCGCTAACATCCCATGTGGACACGGCTACAGTGCAGTGAAAGTCCTGGAGTGCCACAAATATAAATATGTAAATAGGATCACTTTATCAGTAAGACGTGTGTGTGACACTGACAGTCTTGCAACCTCAGTCTGGGATCCAAGAATCTAGATGGTTCTCTACTACTTATGCATCATCATCTGTAATAAAGGTCCTGCAAATCAAATTCTGCCCTTAGAGAAACCAGTACAGACTCGGTGGAATTCATTGAAATTTTGTAAACAATTTTGTTGGTGCACAGGAAGGAACAGACTCACTCTTTGAACTGTGATTCTGCAAGGATAAGAGATTGACATAGCAGTTGATTTAGTTTATCACTGAAATAAGCAAACAAGACTTTGAAAATATCTAGGGAAGGAGGTGCATTTATATATAGTCACTTTTCAGAGTAGAAGTGTACTTTTAAGGCACATGTGAGTTTTCCATTTTTCTCACTCATTTGGAGAGTGAGTGTGATTTTCCTTTCCAGTCATTACATTGGACTTCCTGCCAAGAAAGCAATAAAATGGCAGCTCTCAAACCAAGAAAGACATGCAGCAGTGGTGGGGAGTAGGGTAGATAGTGGTTGCCTTGTGAAGGAAGTAGGGAGTATGATGAGTCACCCTCTCTGAAGGAAAACATTTTTTTATCATCTCTGTTTGGCCCCTCAGGTATCTCCACAGTTTGAAAGCACTGTGTCAACAGGCTTCAAGAGATGTCAGAAGCAGCACCATGTTGCCCGCAGCTTCCAGAACTGGGATGATAGTCGTGGTTTCCTCCATGTGGGAGGAGTGTGTCGGAAACGCACAGTCTGCAAAGTTCCTCCTTTAATGTTTGAGGTTCCACAGGCACACTCCTATGCTGGAGCAACAGGGTACTCAGACTCTTGTGGTAACCCCGGGAATTGTGCAAAGACATGCCATATCCAGCCAAAGAGGGGCACTGCAGCAAAGCCCAGTACCTCAATGGGCAAGCCTCAGAGCTGTGGAAAAGGGGCCTCTCAGTTTCCTAATCAGGATGCTGAGCCAGATGTTTTCAGTCCACCAGATCTACGGACTCCAGAGCTGCCCTCTGTGAGAAGCTATGGATGCAATGGTACTTTACCACAGATGAACACCCTCTCTCCAAATCCACATAGTGGCCTTGATCTCTGTGCTGACACCACTGAGAGCTTTGAGCCAACATCTGTACTGGTCAAGGATACCACTGAGAGCTTTGAGCCAACATCTGTACTGGTCAAGGATACCCCAGAGCATGAGTACGGAGTGAAGGTAACATGGAGAAAACGGTCTCACCTAATGAGATACCTGAGGGAGAAGGGGATGCTGAGCCCAAGTGACATCCTAGTGAAGACTGTAACTGCTGATCCCAGTCAGTGCTGATCCCTTTGGAATAGGACAGACTGCCTTTGACTTGAGGGGCACAGTAACTGAAATCCCTCTTTGCTGGCTCTAAAAGCAACGGGCATTGCTAAACCTAGTTGGGAGATCAGTGACAGGATAAAGAGAAGAACCAGGACTTATACTGTAGGCTAAGACTGCTCGATGCTGCAGAGAGCTGCTCTCTCCCCGCCAGCCTGCCTGAAGATCAGTCTCCACTGGATCGTGATGGGTGGGGGCGTGGCTGAGAGGTTCCTAGTCTCCAAGAGACTTTCCGTACCCAGCCCCGGACGTGTCCTTCCTCCCTGCACCTCGTCTTGGGTTTCCAGACCCTCCCCACGCCCGCCTGGGCCCTGCTCTCTTTGTAGGGGTGGGATGCGCCTTTCGCACCCTGCTCCAGCCGGGGTGAGTGAGCCCACGCTGGCGCCTCTGGGTCCAGCCCTGTTTGCCCCGCCCCGCGCGGCCATTGAGCTAGCCCCGCCTCGTCGGAGCCTCCGCTGCACAGCAGCCACCGGGGTGCCCGGCACGAGCCAAGAGGGGGTAGTGCCACAACCACCCTGCAACAGGCATGCGCGGATTTATCCCTCCCCTTCCAGGCACCAGCCAATGAACGCTCCTGGTGTTGCGTCTTTGGCCAATGGCGCTGCGACTCAGTGTCGGGTGCGGTTGCTAAGGGCTGCGGCGACGGCCGGGGCTAAGCGCGAGTGGCCAGGATCCCATAGCAACGGCGGGGGTGAGGATGGAGAGCGCGGGGAGCCGGGCCGGGCCCCGCGGGGGCAGGTGAGACCCGGGGAGGGAGGTGCGCGGGCGGAGTGGCTCGAGGGGGGCGGTCAGCGGGGTTTCGCGGGTCTGGTGTCTGGGCTCTTGCTCCCTGTTGGTACCGAGCGAGGCGCCCCGGGCGTATCCGTCGTGGATGCCCCTGACGGTCCCGGCCAGCAGCACCGGGACACCCCCTCCCGCCCCAGCAGACGCTACCATCGCATCCCCGTTAAATGTTTCCCTGCCCCTCCCCCTTCTTTGTGCGGAAAACCTACCCCGTCAGGCTGGGCAATGGCCTCTCCCGGCGGGCAGGGCCACTGGCTGGACAGAGCGCGGTGCAGGGCACCAAATAAACTCACTGCACACGGGAATGGCTTGGCTTGCTTTAGTTCATTACAGTAGTTTAATCTCGGCTGTTAATTGTAGTCCTAGGGTATAAAAGCAATAGACTCATGTCTTGACGTTGATGATGTCCCTGACTATGATGTACAATTTTTCAGTATCGCAGAGTGTGCAGCTCAGCCCTTCACGTACAAAGAGAGCACTTACAGGGGAGGGGTTAAAACATACTAGATGAATTGAAAAATTCTCAGCACTTTAAGGTCCCTGTCCCGTCCGCCCCCACCCCCCGTATCCTCTTCTTTTCCTGAATTTTGTCACAACAGGTCTAGATGATGTGGATAAATATCTCTGTCAGGCAGCCAGACTACGCTAGTGTTCCTGCAGTTGCTGCAGTGGCGGGGAATTTTAAGAAAAGGCTTGTCTCTCTACATAAAGGTTGTTCCATTTTAATTTTATCAATTTAATTAAATTAGCACAAGGGGTGCAATATACTGCACTCCTGAGAGAATTCTATGCCAAAAAATAAAAGTTCTGTGCACAATATTTTATTTATTGGGGAGAATTTTTAATGTGGAGGCTCCTGCATGGCAGTGAGGACTGAGGAGCACAGGCTGCTGGCTGCACAGAGGTGGAAGATCACCCTGCAGCCCCCCCTTGGACCCAGGAACTCAGTGGTGAGGCTGCACCCAACCCTGACATAGCACAAGGGCCGGGCCAGACCTGCCCCAGAAACAGCCCGGGGCCTTGCCCCTCTGTGCCAGGTGGACCAGTTGTGGGCAGGCAGCCTCAGGCCAGCATGATCCAAGTGTAGAGGAGCTTGGTGTTGAGTGAGAAGGTTCTGTGTAGACCAAACTGGATGCGGGGGGGATCTGGATGCACAGGCTTGATGTGGGGTTCTAGGTGCAGGGGCAATGGGACTCTGCAGGGGGGTCCAGGTGAAGGTGGTTGGGGATCAGCTGCAGGGGGGAGTCTGGATGTAGGAGGATGGGACTCAGCGGGGGTGGGGGAGCATTACATGCAGGGTCTGGGTGCTGGAGGAGTAGGGCTTGGTGGGGTGGGTTTTCAATGGGTCTGCTTAATGGGGGAGCTCCAGCTGCTGCTGAGGGGATGCCGCATGCCAGGCTCCTGCTTCTCTCTCCAGTCCCCTTCTGTTTCCCATCTCCTCCCCCTTCCTCTTAACACTGTCCCCTGACCCTATCCACCTCCCCTCACTCCCACATTCTCCTCCCCCCGCCCTATCCCACCCCCTTCCTTCCTCACTGCCTCTTCATCCCACCCTCTTCTCCCATTTCCTCTGCCCCCACATACCCTCCCCTTGTCCAGAAAACAGGATGGTTCCCAGCACACACAGAAGGGGAGCATGGCCAGCAGTAGGACACAGGAGGTGACGTCAAGCTGCAGAGTCAGTGGAGCTGAGTGGCACCCTGCTTCACCCAGGCAGCTCTGGAAAGCAGAAATGGACGGGGCAGTGGCATGCCACCCCCCATGCCTCACCTCTGGGGGACAATGCCCCCTGACCCCCCCAAACTATGAGCATGGACGTCCCCAGCTCTGCCCCTCCCCCCAGTGCAGCTTCCCTTTTCTTCCCTGTCATTTTCTGCTGGGAAGTAAATCTATGGGGAGAACATAAGAATGGCCTTACTGAGCCAGACCAATGGTCCATCTAGCCCAGTATCCTGTCCTCCGACAGTGGCCAGTGTCAGGTGCCCCAGAGGGGATGAACAGAATAGGTAATCATCACCTGTCGCTCATTCCCAGCTTCTGGCAAACGGAGGCTAGGGACACCATTCCTACCCACCCTGGCTAATTGCCATTGATGGACCTATCCTCCATGAATTTATCTAGTAGTTTTTTGAACCCTGTTATAGTCTTGGCCTCTGACAAGGAGTTCCACAAGTTGACTGCGTTGTGTGAAGAAATACTTCCTTTTATTTGTTTTAAACCTGCTGCCTATTAATTTCATTTGATGACCCCTAGTTCTTGTGTTATGAGAAGTAGTAAACAACACTTCCTTATCTACTTCCTCTACACCAGCCATGATTTTATAGACTTCAATCATATCTCCCCTTAGCCGTCTCTTTTCCAAGATAAAAAGTCCCAGTTTTATCAATCTCTCCTAATACGGAAGCCTAATCCCTAATCATTTTTGGTGCCCTCTTCTGAACCTTTTCCAATTCCAATATATCTTTTTTTGAGATGGGGCGACCACATGTGCACAGAGTATTCAAGATGTGGGTGTACCATTGATTTATATAGAGGCAATGTGATATTTTCTGTCCTATTATCTATTCCTTTCTTAATTATTCCCAGCGTTGTGTTTGCTTTTTTGACTACTGCAGCACATTGAGTGGATGTTTTCAGAGAACTATCCGCATTGACTCCAAGGTCTCTTTCTTGAGTGGTAACAGCTAATTTAGACCTCATCATTGTATATGTATAGTTGGGAGTATGCTTTCCAATGTGCATTACTTTGCATTTATCAACATTAAATTTCATCTGCCATTTTGTTGCCCAGTCACCCAGTTTTGAAAGATCCTTTTGTAGCTCTACACAGTCTACCTGGGTCTTAACTGTCTTCAGTAATTTTGTATCATCTGCAAATTTTGCCACCTCACTGTTTACCCCTTTTTCCAGATCATTTATGAATATGTTGACTAGGACTGGTCCCAGAATAGCCCCTTGGGGGACACCACTATTTACCCCTCTTCCTTTTGAAAACTGACCATTTATGCCGACCCTTTGTTTCCTATCTTTTAACCAGTTATCAATCCATGAGAGCACCTTCCCTCTTCTTCTGTGGCAGCTTACTTTGTGTGAGAGCCTTTGGTGAGGGACCTTGTTAAAGGCTTTCTGAAAATCTAAATACATTATATCCACTGGATCCCCTTGGTCCACATGTTTGTTGACCCCCTCAAAGAATTCTAGCAGATTGGTGAGGCATGATTTCCCTTTACTAAAACCATGTTGACTCTTCCTCAGTGAATTATGTTCATCTATATGTCTAACAATATTGTTCTTTATTATAGTTTCAACCAGTTTGCCCAGTACTGAAGTCAGGCTTACAGGCCTGTAATTGCCGTGATCACCTCTGGAGACCTTTTTAAAAATTGGTGTCACATAAGTTATCCTCCAGGCATCTGGTACGGAAGCTGATTTAAATGATAGGTTACAGGCTACAGTTAGTAGTTCACATTTGAGGTCCTTCAGAACTCTTGAGTGAATACCATCTGGTCCTGGTGACTTATTGCTGTTTAATTTATCAGTTTGTTCCAAAACCTCCTCTAATGACACCTCAATTTGGGACAGTTCCTCAGATCTGTCACATAAAAAGAATGGCTCAGGTTTGGGAATCTCCCTCACATTCTCAGCCATGAAATCTGATGCAAAGAATTCATTTAGTTTCTCTGCAATGGCCTTATCGTCCTTGAGTGCTCCTTTAGCACCTTGATCGTCAAGTGGCCCCACTGGTTGTTTAGCAGGCTTCCTGCTTCTGATGTACTTTTTAAAAAAAAAAAAAAAATTGCTATTACTTTTTGAGTCTTTGGCTGACTGTTCCTCAAATTCTCTTTTGGCGTCCTAATTGTATTTTTACACTTCATTTGCCAGTATTTATGCTCCTTTCTATTTTCCTCACTAAGATTTAACTTCCACTTTTTAAAGGATGCCTTTTTGCCTCTCACTGCTTCTTTTACTTTGTTGTTTAGCCACGGTGGCTCTTTTTTTGGTTTTCTAACTGTTTTTTAATTTGGGGTATATATTTAAGTTGATCCTCTATTATGGTGTCTTTAAAAAGTTTCCATGTAACTTGCAGAGATTTCACTTTTGGCACTGAACCTTTAATTTCTGTTTAACTAACCTCCTCATTTTTGTGTAGTTCCCCTTTCTGAAATTAAATGCTACAGTGTTGGGCTCCTGTGGTGTTTTTCCTGACACAGGGATATTAAATTTAATTATATTTTGGTCATTATTACTGAGCGGTCCAGCTATATTCACTTCTTGGACCAGATCCTGTGCTCCACTTCGGACTAAATCAAGAATTGCCTCTCCTGTGATGGGTTCCAGGACCAGCTGCTCTAAGAAGCAGTCATTTAAGGTGTCAAGAAACTTTCTCTGCATCCTGTCCTGAAGTGAGATGTACCCAGTCCATATGGGGATAATTGAAATCCCCCATTATTATTATTAAGTTTTTTATTTTAATAGCTTCTCTATTTCCCTGAGCATTTCACAGTCACTCTCACCATCCTTGTCAGACGTGAATCGTGATGCAGAATTCCCCCAGGAGTATTAATTAAATGTACTTATGCTGATATAGCTTACTGCCACATCAGATGGGGAATAAGCATAAAGATACTGGAACAAATTATTAATTAATTTGTTTAAACCTAGGGGATAAAAAGGTGCTATGTAATAGCCAACATGGATTTGTCAAGAACAAACCATGCCAAAGCAATTTAACTTCTTTCTTTGGGAGTACTGGCCTAGTGACTTGGGGGAAGCAGTAGATGTGATATATCTAGATTTTAGTAAGGCTTTTGGCACAGACCAACATGACATTTTTCTAAGCAAACTAGGGAAATTTGGTCTAAACTAAATTACTATAGCCAATAATTAAAGAGTATCAGTGATTTGTTGTTAAATTAAGGACATACGAAGTGTGATCTTGCATGGGTCTATCCTGGATCCTGTACTAGTCAATATTTTCATTAATGACTTGGATAATAGCGTGGAAAGTATGCCTATAAAATTTGTGGATGACACCAAGCTGGGAGAAGGTGGCAAGTACTTTGAAGAACTGGATTAGAATTCAAAATGATCTTGATAAATTGGAAAATTGGTCTGAAATCAATAAAATGAAATTTAATAAAGACAAGTGCAAAGTACTACATTTATGAATGAAGACTCAGATGCATACAAAACTGGGAATAATTGGCGAGGCAGCACTGCTGCAGGAAAGAAGGTTCTAGTGGATCACACTGAATGTGAACCAAGGGTGTGATGCTGTTGCGAAAAAGGCAGATATCATCCTGGATGTGTTAACAGGAATGTTGTATGAGAGACACGGAAGTAATTGTTGTATTCCACTCAGCACTAGTGAGGGCTTAGCTGGAGTACTGTGTGCAGCTTTAGGTATAACACTTTTAATAAACGTGAACAAACTGGTGAGAGTCCAGAAGAGGGCAACAAAAATAAATTTTTATTTTTTTTTTAAATGACCTAAGAAAAGTTGAAAAAACTGGGCAGAGTTAGTCTAGCAAAGAGAAGGCTGTGCAGGAACATAAGTAAATCTTCAAATATGTAAGAGTTTGTTAAAAACACAATGGTGATCAATTGTTCGCCATGTCCACTGAGGGTAGGACAAGAAGTAATTGGCTTAGTTTGCAGCAAAGGAGATTTAAATAGGATGTTAGGAAAATTTTCTAACTATAAGGATAGTAAGCACTGGAGCAAGTTACCTAGGGAGATTGAGTGATCCTTGTCCTTGGAGGTTTTTAAGAAAAGATTAGACAAACCCTTGTCAGGAATAGTGTAGATCAGGGGTAGTCCATTATTTTTTGGCAAGGTCCAGATTTCTTGGTCAAGGTAAAGTCAAGGTCCAGTCTCCATAGAAATGTTTTTCACGCTATAGTAACAATTATGTTAAGTAAATAAAAAGATTCGTGGTCCATTCAAAAGTGTCTAGTGATCAGGATTTGACCCACAGTCCACCTACTGACTACCCCTGGTCCAGGTATACTTAATCCTGCTTCAGTGCTGGGAGATGGACTAGATAGTTTCTTGAGGTTCCTTTCAGCTCTAAATTTCTATGATTTTCATGGTAAACATATATACCAGTATAACTACGTACACACCAGTACCAGTGTAACTATATTGGTTAAAAAAAATCCAGACCCCTAATTGACAGTTATACTAGTACAAAAATTGTGTGTAGACCAGGCCTTAGGATATGCGAAGCCTTATATTGGTGAGCTGTACGTGTATCCTCTAACTGTGTATGTGTGTAGGAGTGCAGTGTTTCAGCACTTCTGAAGTACTTTAAGGAGGCAGTTATAAATAAGTAAAGTTGGCTAAGGACTGGTCCACACTACATAGTTAGGTCAGCTTAACTATATCGCTCCAAACTGTAAAGAATTTCATGCCCTATGTGATATATTTAAGCCAGTGGTCCCCAAACACTTTACGTTCACGTTCTCCCTTACCCCTGTCCATGTCCCCCCTTCCACTCCCCCCCTCCCCGGAGCTGAGGCCTGGAGTGGGGCTGCAGACAGGTGTAGGGGGGCAGAGGCTGGGGCCGGCAGCCAGGGCCCCAGGCAAGGGGCTAGCAGCTGGGGCCCTTGGTGGAAGGCCGGCAGCTGGGGCCACGAGCAGAGCAGGGTGGTGCTCTCCCGGCCCCAGCCATGCCCCTCTTCCCTCTCCCCCCAAACGTTCCTCCGCACCTCCCTAGGGGTGTGTGCGCCGCAGTTTGGGGACCTCTGATTTAAGCCAACCTAAACTCTGATATAGACACTTCTAGCTGGATGAAAGAACCCCTTCTATTGCTGTAGTAAGTGTCTTGCACTACAGCAGCACAGCTGCTCCTAGTGAAGACATACTCTTAAGACTGTGAAACTACAGTTTTGCAACCTTAGCCAAGTTGGAGGAGGTTCATTTTACTTATTTGCACAAAAAGGCACAGCATGAACATCATCATGTCAAGCTTCCCACATACTACTTTCTGCTAAATGTGCTGGAGTTCTGACCTGCAGATACTATATCTATGAAATCAAAATCTCCATGCCTCTGCAAATCTTTGGCATCACTGTTGAGACTACAAGCAAGGATGTAAATAAGATGATGTTTACTGTAATGTAGACACTTCTCCATTAGCAACTAGATTGAGCCCACGAATTTCAGATTGACTATCCAGCTAACAATTCCTCCACTGTGTACAGGGCCTAGCACACTGAGGGCCCCAATCTTTAATAAGACCTATGGCTGCTACTGTAAATGAAAGAAGTAAATAAAAGAATAACAAATAATCGGTATTATTAATAACTCCTAGTTTTGATTGAATTAGAACCAGTGGCTAAAAATTAGAGTTCTAGATCTCCTTAAAGTGTGGTTTTGCTTCAAAAAGTGACTCTTAAATATCTTTATGGGTTTCCATATTTGTCCATTAGTAGTTCCATATTACTTTTTCTCAGTTTATAAATTGTTTTTATTGTAATTCCCAGCCATGTAAACTCACCCTGGGATCTGAGTCGAGCTGAGTGTGTGTCTCGTTCCCCCAGTCCCTCAGATTGAATTTATCAACAACAACCCTGTCCCAGCTGAGGTGCAGTATAAGTGTAGTAAAAGTGCAATTGAGGTACTTACCTAAGCATATCTCACTTCAGGGAAAATATTCTGCAAGTGGAATCTAGTTAACAATCTTGTTGCTAGTGTGTAAGCCAAGAAGGAATTCAGCTCACCTCCATAGGGGTGTGAACATTGCACAGTGGCCACAGAAGTAAAAGGTAGTGAATATGTCACTGAAATAAATAGCTATGACCTGGGATGCATTCTAGATCCATTGAATAAAAAAAGCCCTTTTTGTAGTCCCTTTTTTCAGTCAGAACCGCACCTGAATAGTCCATTCAGTTCCCCGTAATTCTTTTTTAAATTTAGAATATTCACAGTGCACTTTAAACTAGACATGTCACAACTTTCTCTGTCCCCCTAACTCATTTAAAAAAAATAATCTAAGCTTTCATTTTCACTATAATTGCAACTGAGATAAGGGACATGGTTACAACAGTTAAGATTTGTAGTCAACTTGCAAACTATGTTCCTGTAACCAGGCCAAACCTTTGGGTTGCTCAAGGCTCTTGCATCTTTATTGGGATGTGATTAGGTCCTGTCCACACTACAAACTTTAACCGTGTTGTATCTGGGTTAAGGTATTTGTAACTAGGTCGGCTGATGTGATTAAAGTTGTAGTCTTTGGATATTGAGAAAATTATTTGCCCTTCCCGAAAGAAGACATTTCCACTCTTTAAAACCTCAGTTCCTGAGTTGGGCCATACGTTAACAACTAAAAGTGCTAGATTTGTAGAAGCACATGCATGCAACACATGTTAAACTTCCACACTCCTTACTTGCAATTTCTTGTTCAGGTAAGATAAAGAAATGGACAAGGATCCAAGTCTCATGTCCCGGAGATCCTAACAGACTTAGCAGTTTTACTTATGACTTGTTGAGCCACCTAGCCTGGGTTAGAATTTTAATTTTGTTCATCCCTTCTTGATAACTTTTTTTCATTCTTTCATTTAAGAAATTAGATTTTGTATGTGGGTATAAAACTTCTGACCTGTCAACTCTGAGTATCCTCTTTGGTGAGGAACCTGTGTGCTCCTCATGAATGAGGACACCCACAATTGTGTTTAATGTGAAGGAGCATAAAGTAAGGGCAGTTTGGAGGGTGAGGTGTCTATGCAGTTCTTAGGGTTTGAGGGAATGGATGAGTAAGGGAACTGGCATTCTGAAGGGAATGCTGCTTAAATTTAGGTTTTTGGAGAGAATGTAATACTTGCTTCAAGCATTGTGTGGAAAGCATCTTTGTTTGAGCTTGTAGCTTCTGCACTAAATAAACCACAATAATTTTTAAAATGAATAGATTTCAAAACAGCCATAAGAGTGGGACTATGAGTCATGTTGTCTAGTCTGGGCTAGGTACTGTATAGTGCAGACAGTTTAACTGCTGACTGTTGCTAGGAGAGAATGGTATTTGCTTTACTCTTCATTGGTTCCATGCTGTAATGGGGTACAGTGTCAACAAAAGTGACAGACTAGGTTTAATAATTCACAAAGGGGAGGTCATACTGATCAGGATCCCAGGTTCCTGCATCCGGTGAAGTGAGCTGTAGCTCACGAAAGCTTATGCTCAAATAAATTTGTTAGTCTCTAAGGTGCCACAAGTACTCCTTTTCTTTTTGCTAAATTAGCTTGCTATTGAAAGCAGAGCATAGATATTTCCTTCACAATCCCCCAGCAGCAGCAGTGGTGGTGGAGAGCTAAAGGATGCCCTACCCTGAGTTATGTTGTGACTTAAGGCTTTTCCTATAAATTCCAGGATACCCGGCAGTTGGGATTTCTCTCAAGTTTTTGAAATTTTCCAGCATCTGCATTTAAACTATGAAAGTGCATTGTCTGGGAATCAAATCCAAGCCTCCCACATGGGAGGCAAGAATTCTACTACTGAACCACCAGTGCTCTCTCCAATGAATGTATCTGGCAGGAAATTCCTGTTTTTTGTGCCCAAATATGGATTTTTTTTTTTTTTTTTTAAAAACATGCTCGCTGGGAATGTCTGTATGTCAGCATTATGCAGAGTTTGGTACCTGGAATATCTGCCCCTTCTTCAAGTATGAAGCCAGCTAGAATGTGAGAGTAAGAAAATACTAGCTCTTTTGTCATTCCTTTACTCCTCTGCCCCTGCACTCCAGACAGGTTTGCTATTTGATAGCTAGCCTGTGTCAGTTTTGGGCTCTGTAGTATTCCTTTTAGGGGGACAGTGCTCCTTTCCCTGTATCTCTGCTTCATTGAAGAACTTAATAAAACTTATTAGAAAGAAAGGGTTCTCTTAGGTCACATAACAGAAGAATTAAGTCTCTCTCCAAGCATCAGTGCAGCAGCTTTATAGAAAATATTGCATATTCTTCTTTCCACTCCCCTCTGAACTGTATTTCAGATATGGGCTCCAGTAGTTGCTTTTCAAAAGCTGCTGTTCTATTTCCACTGGCTCCATTATCTTTGGTATCTAGTGGGTCAATGTCAAGGGCACTTGGATTACTAATTGACACATCATCTAAACAGCTGTGAATTCATGACCGTTAAATCCCTTTATGCTTTTGTTAGCACTCATCATGTGTTACATGCACCAATTTCAGCATGCACTCTCGGACTAGCACCTTTTCTCAGACAGCTGCAGCGGCACAGGAGCTAGCAAACAGAGCTGTAAACAGGGGAGTTTGAGTGGGAGTTCTGTTGGAGGAGAAGGTAGTTGTACTTGGTTTTGTATTTTTAGTAGTTGTGTGTGTGGGGGCTTTGTGCTGGGAGAGCATCTGAGCCCTGATTAGGGGGTGGGGCTTCGTGCTGGGAGAGCAGCTGAGCCCTGATTAGGGGGTGGGGCTTCTGACTAGAGGTCCTATAAAGGTAGCCAGTCAGTCGTGCAGCGGCACAGACAGCTGCAGCGGCACAGGAGCTAGCAAACAGCTGTAAACAGGGGAGTTTGAGTGGGAGTTTGTATTGTGGTGCTTGTTTGGGGTTTGCTTTTGCTGGGGGGGGGTGGTCTTTTTGGTGTGACTTGTGTTTCCCAGATTAACAGGACTTAGGTGGGAAGGCGATGACAGATATGGAGGCAGCTGTGGGAGTGACTCCTGTAGTGAAAGACACATTGAGGATGACTGGATGTGGAAGCTGTGGTATGTACATGATCCTGGAAGGGGGACCTGGTAAGAGTTTTTTCTGCATGAAATGCCGCCTGGTAGAGCTGATGGAGGAAAAGATCCGAGGTTTGGAGATGCAGGTGGAAAGTCTGGTTGAGTTTAGGAAGGGGTTTGAGCAGATGATGGAGCAAAGATATGAGGTATCTGAAGGGAAAAGCTCAGACTCGCAGATGGAAGCAGGGCTGGGGAATTTTGAGGGGAGACTGGGTGAGGAAAGTGGTCAGTGGAAGCATGTGACTAAAAGGACCAGGCAGAGGAAAAGACTGGCTAGTGAAGGAGAAATAGAGCTTAGGAACAGGTTTGCAGAGTTGGAAAATGAAGAAGAGGCTCAGCAGGTACTTGTTGAAGGTGGAAGGGTAAGGAAGAAGAGAAGAGAGGCTAGTCCTATAGGAAAAGCGGAAGAGTCAAGGGAGACTACACCAAATATGAGCCTTAGGAGGATACAGGATGGGTTGAAGAGGATTATAAGGGAAAATAGGAATGGAAAGAACTTGCATCCAGAGGGAACAGGGGAGAGACTGGAGAATAGCACTGTCACCAGGAAAAGGCAGGTCTATGTGATAGGGGACTCTTTATTGAGAAGAATAGACAGGCCTGTAACTAGAGCTGATCCAGAGAATAGAAGGGTGTGCTGTCTTCCGGGTGCTAAGATACGGGATGTAGACCTGAGGTTGAAAAGGATCCTCAAGGGAGTGGGAAAGAATCCCCTAATTATCCTTCATGTGGGAACAAATGATACGGCTAGATTCTCGCTGGAAAGTATCAAGGGAGACTATGCTAGGCTGGGGAAGACGCTTAAGGAAACTGAGGCTCAGGTGATCTTTAGCGGGATCCTTCCTGTTCCTAGAGAAGGGCAACAAAGGTGTGACAAGATTATGACTGTCAACAGATGGCTTAGGCAGTGGTGCTATAAGGAGGGCTTTGGGATGTATGGCCACTGGGAGGTTCACAGACAGAGGACAGTTCTCTCGGGATGGACTTCATCTGAGTAGGGAAGGAAATAGACTTCTAGGATCAAGGCTGGCACAACTGATAAAGAGAGCTTTAAACTAGGAATTAGGCGGAGATGGTTGGGAGATGTCCAGGTAATCTCCATGCCAGATTTTAGCATTGAGAGGGAAGAAGACGAAGTAAGAAAGGATACAGCCGTGGGTAGGAGAATGTATATAAGGAGCGAGGGCGGTGTGGATACTAGTCTAATAGGTTATACTGGCTGTAGAATGACTGTGCCTAATAGGGTACAAAATGTGAGCGAGGCCAAACAGCAAAAATTAAGATGTTTGTACACCAATGTGAGGAGCCTAGGTAACAAAATGGAGGAACTAGAGCTATTGGTGCAGGAAGTGAAACCAGATATTATAGGGATAACAGAAACATGGTGGAATAGTAGTCATGACTGGACTACAGGTATTGAAGGGTATGTGCTGTTTAGGAAAGACAGAAACAAAGGTAAAGGTGGTGGAGTAGCATTGTATATCAATGATGAGGTAGAATGTAAAGAAATAAGAAGCGATGCAATGGATAAGACAGAGTCCGTCTGGGCAAAAATTACATGGGGGAAGATAACTAGTAAAGCCTCTCCTAGGATAGTGCTTGGGGTGTGCTATAGACCTCTGGGATCTAATTTGGATATGAATAGAGCCCTTTTTAATGTTTTTAATCAAGTAAATACTAATGGAAACTGCGTGATCATGGGAGACTTTAACTTCTCAGATATAGACTGGAGGACCAGTGCTAGTAATAATGATAGGGCACAGATTTTCCTAGATGCGATAGCTGATGGATTCCTTCATCAAGTAGTTGCTGAACCGACCAGAGGGGATGCCATTTTAGATTTAATTTTGGTAAGTAGCGAGGACCTCATAGAAGAAATGGTTGTAGGGGACAATCTGGCTCAAGTGATCATGAGCTAATTCAGTTCAAACTAAATGGAAGGATTAACAAAAATAAATCTGCAACTAGAGTTTTTGATTTCAAAAGGGCTGACTTTCAAAAATTAAGGAAATTAGTTAGGGAAGTGGATTGGACTGAAGAACTTGTGGCTCTAAAGGTAGAGGAGGCCTGGGATTACTTGAAATCAAAGCTGCAGAAGCTATCGGAAGCCTGTATCCCAAGAAAGGGGAAAAAATTCATAGGAAGGAGTTGTAGACCAAGCTGGATGAGCAAGCATCTTAGAGAGGTGATTAAGAAGAAGCAGAAAGCATACAGGGAGTGGAAGATGGGAGGGATCAGCAAGGAAAGCTACCTAATTGAGGTCAGAACATGTAGGGATAAAGTGAGACAGGCTAAAAGTCGAGCAGAGTTGGACCTTGCAAAGGGAATTAAAACCAATAGTAAAAGGTTCTATAGCCATATAAATAAGAAGAAAACTAAGAAAGAAGAAGTGGGGCCGCTAAACACTGAGGATGGAGTGGAGGTTAAAGATAATCTAGGCATGGCCCAATATCTAAACAAATACTTTGCCTCAGTCTTTAATAAGGCTAAAGAGGATCTTAGGGATAATGGTAGCATGACAAATGGGAATGACGATATGGAGGTAGATATTACCATATCTGAGGTAGAAGCGAAACTCAAACAGCTTAATGGGACTAAATCGGGGGGCCCAGATAATCTTCATCCAAGAATATTAAAGGAATTGGCAAGCCCTGAAATTGCAAGCCCATTAGCAAGAATTTTTAATGAATCTGTAAACTCAGGAGTAGTACCGAATGATTGGAGAATTGCTAATATAGTTCCTATTTTTAAGAGAGGGGAAAAAAAGTGATCCGGGTAACTACAGGCCAGTTAGTTTGACATCTGTAGTATGCAAGGTCCTGGAAAAAATTTTGAAGGAGAAATTAGTTAAGGACATTGAAGTCAATGGTAAATGGGACAAAATACAACATGGTTTTACAAAAGGTAGATCATGCCAAACCAACCTAATCTCCTTTTTTGAAAAGGTAACAGATTTTTTAGATAAAGGAAATGCAGTGGATCTAATTTACCTAGATTTCAGTAAGACATTTGATACCGTGCCACATGGGGAATTATTAGTTAAATTGGAGAAGATGGGGATCAATATGAACATCAAAAGGTGAATAAGGAATTGGTGAAAGGAGAGACTGCAATGGGTCCCACTGAAAGGAGAACTGTCAGGTTGGAGGGAGGTTACCAGTGGAGTTCCTCAGGGATCGGTTTTGGGACCAATCTTATTTAATCTTTTTATTACTGACCTTGGCACAAAAAGTGGGAGTGTGCTAATAAAGTTTGCAGATGATACAAAGCTGGGAGGTATTGCCAATTCGGAGAAGGATCGGGATATTATACAGGAGGATCTGGATGACCTTGTAAACTGGAGTAATAGTAATAGGATGAAATTTAATAGTGAGAAGTGTAAGGTTATGCATTTAGGGATTAATAACAAGAATTTTAGCTATAAGTTGGGGACGCATCAATTAGAAGTAACGGAAGAGGAGAAGGACCTTGGAGTATTGGTTGATCATAGGATGACTATGAGCTGCCAATGTGATATGGCTGTGAAAAAAGCTAATGCGGTTTTGGGATGCATCAGGAGAGGCATTTCCAGTAGGGCTAAGGAGGTTTTAGTATCATTATACAAGGCACTGGTGAGACCTCACCTAGAATACTGTGTGCAGTTCTGGTCTCCCATGTTTAAAAAGGATGAATTCAAACTGGAGCAGGTACAGAGAAGGGCTACTAGGATGATCCGAGGAATGGAAAACTTGTCTTATGAAAGGAGACTTAAGGAGCTGGGCTTGTTTAGCCTAACTAAAAGAAGGTTGCGGGGAGATATGATTGCTCTCTATAAATATATCAGAGGGATAAATACAGGAAAGGGAGAGGAATTATTTCAGCTCAGCACCAATGTGGACACAAGAACAAATGGGTATAAACTGGCCACCAGGAAGTTTAGACTTGAAATTAGACGAAGGTTTCTAACCATCAGAGGAGTGAAGTTTTGGAATAGCCTTCCAAGAGAAGCAGTGGGGGCAAAAGATCTATCTGGCTTTAAGATTCTACTCGATAAGTTTATGGAGGAGATGGTATGATGGGATAATGGGATTTTGGTAAGTAATTGATCTTTAAATATTCAGGGTACCTAGGCCTAATCCCCTGAGATGGGATATTAGATGGATGGGATCTGAGTTACCCAGGAAAGAATTTTCTGTAGTATCTGGCTGGTGAATCTTGCCCATATGCACAGCGTTTAGCTGATCACCATATTTGGGGGCGGGAAGGAATTTTCCTCCAGGGCAGATTGGAAGAGGCCCTGGAGGTTTTTCGCCTTCCTCTGTAGCATGGGGCACGGGTCACTTGAGGGAGGATTCTCTGCTCCTTGAAGTCTTTAAGCACGATTTGAGGACTTCAATAGCTCAGACATAGGTGAGGTTTTTCGTAGGAGTGGGTGGGTGAGATTCTGTGGCCTGTGTTGTGCAGGAGGTCGGGCTAGATGATCAGAATGGTCCCTTCTGACCTTAGTATCTATGAACCTGTGCTCTGAAATATACTCTCCGTTTACCTGTTAGCCTCCAGAACCTAGACAGACTGTTTCCTGTCAGAACTAGCAATGCATTCTTATGTACGATAGGGGGAAGTCTGTTTTAACCTCTTGCTATATGATTTAGGGACTGTTGTAAAGTGAGATGGACCCTGCATTCTTCAATGTAGTTTTAATTAGGTTAATTGTCTATCCTGGCAATTGAATGACAAAACTTTTGTCTTTCAGAGGTGTTAAAACCCCACCCCCGAAAGACAAAAGGAAAGCGCTCCTGCCGACAACGCGAACACCGCTCGTTTGGCATAGAAGATTTTTGTTAACAGGAGAGCCGACAAACCGCGGCTACACTGCACTTTTAGCGGCATGTCTCTAAAAGCTGTGTCATGTAGATATAGCTTTAGAAAGAGGTTTGATATAACTCCAACTGCGTTAGACATAAGACTCCCTGATACAGGAAGCATTAGATATGTATACAACAAAATGCTGTAGGCATTGTATGTGATGAAACACAGTTACACAAGATACGTGACTTCACTGGAGTTATACCAGGGATTTTCCATATCTTCCCTCCCCGACACAATCTTCCTTTTTTAAGCTTGGTCTGAAGGCTAGATGCAGTGGCCGATTAACCCAGGGGTCCTGACCAATTTGGGGCCCTCCCAGGAACGTGTAATTCTGGCCCTGCCCCCTGCTCCTCCTATCCCTCGGGGCTCTGCTACCCTGCTCCTTCTCTTCCCCCCTGAGACCTTGCCTCCTGGCCAAGTTAGAAGCCAGAGCCTGGCTGTGATAGGGCGACCATATTCCCCCCCACTCCCCTCCTCATGGACCTGGCCCAAGCCCCTCTTCCCCCATGCGGAGCTAGCCCTCCCCCCATGCAGAGCTGGCTTGAGCCCCTCTTCCTCCCTCCTTTCCCACCACAGAGCTGACCCAAGCCCCTCAGTCGAGCCCCTCTCCCCCACACCTCTGCACAGAGCTGACCCAAGCTCCTCTTCTCCACCCCCACGTGCAGCTGGCCTGAGGCTCTCCCTTTCCCCTTCCCCTGAAGAGCTGGCCTTAGCCACTCACCCAAGCCCTCTCCCTCCCCTGCGGATGGCCCGAGCCCCACCACTCAACTCCCCCCCCCCCCCGACATCCCTTTTTGGCAAAACTGGGAATTTGTCCCATTTGCTCTTTCCAACTGGTGATCAGTTGCCAAGAGAAAATGGGACAAATGTCCAGATTTGCCAAAAAAATCAGGACATGCAGGGTCAAAATGGGACGTGTGGGGTACCCAAACTTTTTTGCTCATGCCATGCTCCTTACCTGGTCTGCACTGAGCGGGGGCCAGGAGCAGGGCTGCAACTGGGAGCAGCGCTGGAGCCGCGGCCAGGAGCAGAGCCATGTCTGGGACTGGGGTGGAGCCAGAGCAGGGCTGCGTGGGAAATCACTTCCTCCCGCCCCAGGGGGGCTGACCCGGGTTCCCCCCCCGCCGTGCCCCTCCAAAGGGGGTGGAGTGAGGGTAGATTTATTATAGTGAAAGAAAAACCCATTTAATCACTGTAGTAAGTGTCTATACTATAGTGGCATAGCTGCAGTGTTATAGTTCTTGTAGTGTAGACATGCCCATAGCATGGAATTCCTGCTGACCTAAGTTTTCGTTGTCCCTATTTTACCACCCTGACAAATCCCCTAATTGGATTATTGAAGTCTTAGGTGATCCTGTAAGACTAGAACCCAAGTGCAAGACATTGTTCACACAAGAACTACACTGTGATCAAAAATAATATATAGAAATAGGGGAGAAATGCAAAAAAAAACAAACAAACAAAAAAAACAAAAAACCCCACCCAGGTATGGGGATTGTAAACTCTTCAGGGCAGGGACCATCTTTTTGGTATGTACAGTACCTCGTACAATGGGGGCCAGATCCATGATTGCAGCCAATAGGTGCTACCTAATAATATGTGCTAAACAGTAGATGGCTTATGCCATTGCACTCTTTGGATGCTCATTGCTCTGCACTGCTGCCATTTTCACAGAGTTGGGTTAAGTTTATGTAACCACTAAAACTTAAGGGCCCCCAAATCGATTTTTTTTTCTTTTTGCCTAATTACTTCCTCATTGCTCTGCCATACTCCTATGAACGCTTGTATTTTTCTCGCTCTTCTGTTCATCTTTCATCTTCCTGCCAAATGAGGCAACCAAGCAAGCAACTTCTAGGAATCAGCTGACTATGTCCTGTTGCTCTGCCTTTGAATCGCTGGTACAACCAGGCCGCTCTAACTGCAGGACTTGTATACCGTTCATCCTGCTTTAATCTATCCCTTTGTCCTCACAAATACCTTTCCAATTTACTTTTGCTTAGGCTGTCCCTACTGTATGTTGATGTCTCTGCCCTCGCCACTGACATCTTTCTGGATCCTTGCAACTCGTGGGGGAATTCTGTGCCACTGCACATTTATTTGCTTTCCTGCAGAAAAATGACTTTCTGACAGGGAAGCAAAGGGAAGCTGCAAGAGCAGTCACACAGCACTCCCTAGCAGCGCAGATACATCATTTCAGGCACCCGGAGCAGCTGACGGAGAGGTAAATTACCGTGGGGCTGGGGCCACCCCAGCCACTAGTTCCTACCCTGTGCCTGAATCAGCTGCTAGTTCCGTCTGGGCTGGAGGCAGGAGAGGATGGGACGTCCTCTTCCCCTGCAAGGAATGGCTGGGGCTGTGTCAACCCACCCCCAGAAACCTCCCTCAGTTGCAGGAAGCTCAGCATCCTCCCCTGCTTCCTGCCCCCATTGCTCCTCAGCTGTGGGGAGAGGAGTCACTGTATTGGGAGCTGCTCCACCCAACCCCCGTGCACTTGGACCTCCCATACCCAGACACTGCCTCCAAACCTCACCCCCATACACCCAGAACCCCCCTAGCCCTCCATACCCAAACTCCACCCTACTGAACCTCAACCCCTGCGTCTGGAGCCCCTCTGCACCCAGATCCCCTGCCTCCAGACCCTCACTGCTGCACCCAGACCACCTCCCATTGAGCTCCCTGCACTCAAACCCCCACCCAGATGCCCCACCCTCTGTACCACCCTGAGCCCCCACTTCCAGACACCCACACAACTGACTCCCAACTAGCTGCACCCAGACCCCCACCCCAGCAAGCCCCACTCCCCCAGCATCCAGACCCCCTCCACTGAGCCCCAACCACCTTCACCTGGAATCCCCTGCAGAGTCCCATTGCCCCTGCACCTGGAACCCCTCCCCCACGAGCCTCTGTGCATCCAGATCCTCCAAGACCTAGACCCCACACTGAGCTGCCTGCACCCAGATAGTTGCACACAGAATCCTCTCACCCCACACCTGGATCCCCCCCAAATTGAACCCCTCCACACTTGGATCCTGCCTGGTTGAGCCTGCCTTCCCCACACCTGGTGTGCCTGACACAGAGGGGCAGGGCCCAGGGTGTTTCTGGGGCAGGTCCAGGCCTTGTGCCGTGTCAGGGTTGGGTGCAGCCTCACTGCTGAGTCTGTGTCTTGGGGGTTGGGGGAGCTGCAGGATGATCTCCCACCTTCCAGCAGCCAGTGGCCTGTGCTCCCCACTGTAATACTGGAGCCCCTCAAATAAAACTTGCAGAATTTTAAAATATTATGCACAGAATTTTTAATTTTTTGGCGCAGAATGCCCTCAGGAGTAAATTCCTAGATCAGTTACTGAAGTGAGCAGATTCCTCTTTTGGCTTCTGACACTTCTCCTGCAAGGGGATGGATATGTTTTTACTAGGTGTGGGCATGTACTGCTAAAATATGCTGTTTGACAGTAGGTATCAAACTGCTCTCCCCAATACCAGTAACTCCTGGAGTTGAAGAGTTCCACTTGTATTGACAGCGTTTTAGGTATTTTGCTATAGCAAGTGTTAAAGGCAATGGACCTCTTTAATATCAACACAACCTATTTTCATCAGTGTTAGTGGGTCCTGGGCGCAGCCATGTTTGACACGTAATTGCCAGATATCACTCATTTTCAGCATGGATGCTTATCTGGAAGACACAGGCTAGTTTTGAACTGAACTGCGGCCCGTTAAAATGACACACAATGAAGTCTCGAGATTTGGTTACAAAACGGTTGTCCGTTGTCCCAACAACATAATTAAAGAAGACCCTGCCATGATTACTAATAGGGTTAAAGTTGTTTACAGCTGAGTCAGGGTCTGTTGACTTGCTTGCTTTTGTAATGTAGCTGCACTCTTACGGCTTGTCTTCAAGCTGCAATGACTGTGGTGCTTTAGTGAAGATGCTACTATGCTGACGGGGGTACTTAATCCACCTCCCCAAGAGGCAGTAGCTATGTTGACGGGAGAGCTTCTCCCCCATCTGCACTGGGGGTTAGGTCATTACAACTACATGCAGGGGTATGGATGTAGTTATACCAATATAAGTTTGCAGTGTAAACCTGGCCTTATGGTATGTCTGCACTGCAATTAGACACCCGTGGCTGGCCTGTGCAAGCTGATTTGGGCTCATGGGGCTTGGACTATGGGGCTGTTTAAGTGCGGTGTAGATTTTGGGGCTCTGACTGCAGCCTGAGCTCTGGGACCCTTCCATCTACACTCCAATTAAACAGTTCCATAGCACGAGCCAGAGTCAGCTGACAAGGGCCAGCCACAGGTTTTTAATTGCGGGGTAGGCAAACCCTTAGTATACTGTACTTTATTGACTATAACATTTTATTGTTTTATTTACTGTTTCTAATAGCTAAGGTTTTTGTAAATGTGAGAAAATACCATTGTTTTGACTTCACAATTTTTTTTTCCTTCTGTTGAAAGAACATTTCAGAAAAGTATCCCCAGGCAAATTACACTGTACAAATAGCATTGTAACAGCTTGATCCAAAGTCCATTGAAGTAAATGGAAAGGCTCCCATTGACTTCAGTGGGTTTAGGATGAGGCCCTAAGAGCATAATAACACAGCTAAGCAACGAAACAGCCGAGTAAACAAATAAGAGAACTCATCTTACCATTGCACCTATGGTGTAACGGTGGACAAAATCGCAAAGAAAGAAATGCACAGATAAGGCTAATCCTTTATGTGCTAAAAGCACATATGGCATTGTTAACCATGCTGTCATAAATATAAAGGGAAGGCTAACCACCTTTAAATCCCTCCTGGCCAGAGGAAAAAACCCTTTCACCTGTAAAGTGTTAAGAAGCTAAAGATAACCTCGCTAGCACCTGATCAAAATGACCAATGAGGAGACAAGATACTTTCAGAGCTGGAAGGATGGGAGGAAACAAAGGGTTCTCTCGGTCTGTGTGTTGCTTTTGCCGGGACCAGAGCAGGAATGCAGGTCAGAACTCCTGTAAAGGGCTAATAAGCAATCTAGTTAGACATGCATTAGATTCTGTTTTGTTTAAATGGCTGATAAAATACGTTGTGTTGAATGGAATATATATTCCTGTTTTTGTGTCTTTGTAACTTAAGGTTTTGCCTAGAGGGATTCTCTATGTTTTGAATCTGATTACCCTGTAAGGTATTTATCATCCTGATTTTACAGAGGTGATACTTTTACTTTTTCTTCAATTAAAATTCTTCTTTTAAGAACCTGATTGCTTTTTCATTGTTCTTAAGATCCAAGGGTTTGGGTCTGTGCTCACCTATGCAAATTGGTGAGGCTTTTTATCAAGCATTCCCCAGGAAAGGGGATGTAGGGTTTGGGAGGATTTTGGGGGGAAAGACGTTTCCAAGTGGGCTCTTTCCCTGTTAGATGCTTGGTGGTAGCAGCAATAAAGTCCAGGGGCAAAAAGTAAAATAGTTTGTACCTTGGGGAAGTTTTAACCTAAGCTGATAAAAATAAGCTTAGGGGGTTTTTCATGTAGGTCCCCACATCTGTACCCTAGAGTTCAGAGTGGGGAAGGAACCTTGACACATGCACATTTTGCATATTTTGTTTATTATCTTATTACAGTATTGTATTCTGTTTCCTTAATCAGAGGTTTGATGGAGCTAGTACTTGCTGGTGGCCATTTTGGGCTTTGTTTTAGAAAAATTCACAAGTTTAACTGAATAGATTTTTAAACTGATTTTGGTAAGCTACTGCACTCTGCATAGGTAAGGCGTAGCTTCTAGCCCTTACGGCTCCTGAGAAACTAACTTAATGTGACAGCATGGTGTAGTATTCTTACTGAATCTGCAGATAGATGGGAAAAGAAGCAGCTATAAGAGCCTAATCATGACAACTCTGTCAGTGTTGTTACCTGTTTCATTAATGATCATCATAGTAGAAACATGCAGCCACTTTGAGATTTTTGGGTGAAGCATAAGTAGAATATCACACCTTTTCCTCCAGTCTGATCCCTGATTTTAAGATTTTCTATGTTTGTTTTTCTAATGGGGGAAAAAAACTTTAATATTTTAACTAGGTTCTGTTAGGTGTGACCTGAGGTATGCCTGGAACACAACCAAACACTAAATCATTGCCAAGAACTGTTTTACAATATTGTGGTACCTTTGGAATTGTGTTTTTAAAATTAAATCTAGTCAGAGTTTGTTCCCTGTCCCCCAAATATGTTAAGTAGCTGAGTCTCCAGTACAAAATGATAGCCTGAAATATTTGTTTTTAAAAAAAAGAAAAAAAATGTATTGTAGCCAAAAATCTTTTGTAATTGTAATTTGTAACAGTTCTGATGGCTCAAATAACCAAACAAATTTTGCAAAATCTTTGTAAAAGGGTCTTCTACCAGCTCTAGATTCTGGGCCTTCTCCCACAAGAGTTTATGGCAAAAACCCCCTTTTATTTAATTGGGGAAAGAGTCTGGTCTCTGTAAAATCCAAGCCCCAGGCTGAAATTTGTTCTTGATATATAACTGCTTGAAAGCAAAGATCTGTAATTAAAATGCTGGTTCAACCTCAGTTTACAGTGTTTAAAAATAGGTGTGCAGTTCCATAATCTGGGTCTGTACAGAACTGATTATGTAGAATGCTTTGTGGCAATCCATCTAAATATGATCGTGTTGAGAATATCCTGCATCTGCCAATGAGAGAGTTGTTTTAGTTCTGGGAGAAGATCTGACACTTCCCACTCTTGCTGCAAGTACTGCACATCTTCCCAAGAGTGAATTAGTAAAATTACATCAATCATATTGTAAACTAATAGGTTTTACAGTTTGAGATACCGCCTTGCTGAGATTAGTCATGGGTATTGTGAAGAAACATTTGTAAAACACTTATGATTAAAAGTATTGTTTATTTTTGTTAAAACTTTGTTTAAATATCTCTACAGATGCAATTGTCTTATGCTGGTATCAAATAAATACAGTAAGTCGCAAATAAGATCATATTATTAAATATGTAACATCATGGAGAGTTGAGGTAATAGGACAGATGACCTATTCCTGTTAGTTAACTCAGCTCTTTATTTATTGGAGTTGCTTTTGTTTGTGCTTCTATGCTGACTAAAAGTAAACTCTAATAGACAACCCACATCCAGCTTATTACTCTTATTCTCTGATTCCCATTGAATGCTGTGTTTATTGCTCAAGGAGGTGTAACTGCTGGTGCGACATTAATTCATAGATACTAAGGTCAGAAGGGACCATTCTGATCATCTAGCCCGACCTCCTGCACAACACAGGCCACAGAATCTCACCCACCCACTCCTACGAAAAACCTCACCTATGTCTGAGCTATTGAAGTCCTCAAATCGTGCTTAAAGACTTCAAGGAGCAGAGAATCCTCCCTCAAGTGACCCGTGCCCCATGCTACAGAGGAAGGCGAAAAACCTCCAGGGCCTCTTCCAATCTGCCCTGGAGGAAAATTCCTTCCCGACCCCAAATATGGTGATCAGCTAAACGCTGTGCATATGGGCAAGATTCACCAGCCAGATACTACAGAAAATTCTTTCCTGGGTAACTCAGATCCCATCCATCTAATATCCCATCTCAGGGGATTAGGCCTAGGTACCCTGAATATTTAAAGATCAATTACTTACCAAAATCCCATTATCCCATCATACCATCTCCTCCATAAACTTATCGAGTAGAATCTTAAAGCCAGATAGATCTTTTGCCCCCACTGCTTCTCTTGGAAGGCTATTCCAAAACTTCACTCCTCTGATGGTTAGAAACCTTCGTCTAATTTCAAGTCTAAACTTCCTGGTGGCCAGTTTATACCCATTTGTTCTTGTGTCCACATTGGTGCTGAGCTGAAATAATTCCTCTCCCTTTCCTGTATTTATCCCTCTGATATATTTATAGAGAGCAATCATATCTCCCCGCAACCTTCTTTTAGTTAGGCTAAACAAGCCAAGCTCCTTAAGTCTCCTTTCATAAGACAAGTTTTCCATTCCTCGGATCATCCTAGTAGCCCTTCTCTGTACCTGCTCCAGTTTGAATTCATCCTTTTTAAACATGGGAGACCAGAACTGCACACAGTATTCTAGGTGAGGTCTCACCAGTGCCTTGTATAATGGTACAATATAATTAATATGACCTCTAATTTGATGCCCCGGAAAGAGATAAGCAGTGCTGTGGTAACGCTTGCTGTGAGATTCCTGAAGTGACAGTGCTTTTATGACAGGAGTGTGCCATGGGATCGTAGGAGCTTTAATTTTCCGTGCAGAGAAAAGTGGAACTATATTAAGGTGCCCTGGGATTTCTGTAAAACAAATAGCACTCACAGTGGAGACAAATAAAAGAGTTTACCAGTCAACAGCCCAGTTCACATTCCCATCAAAATTGAAGGATGTGTCAGTGGTGCCAGGACAGACAGGATGTGTCAGTGGGGCCAGGACAGACAAGAATTTACGTGACAGACTGATCCAGTTTGTTGAATTAATATGTAACAGGACACAGTCAATTTTGAAATCTAGTCACTTTTCAACTCAAAATCTAATTGGTTTTAAAATGCGTTAAGTGACATCTCACCTGAATTCCCCTTTCTGATTATACAGAGGAAACTGTGAAAATATACATGAGTGCTATCAAGTGCACAAAATAAATAAGCTAAAAAAAACAAGAGAAACCATTATTATTATTATTATTATTATTTGACCTCTCATTTAATAAATTCATAGATTTTTAAGGCCAGGGGAGGAGGCATTATAATTATCTAGCTAGTCTGATCTTCTGCATAACACAGGCCATATACCCTCACTCAGTAATTTCTGCAGCAAACCTATAATTTATGTTTGAATTATACCAGATATTATAGAACTAGTGTTGCCATTTTGGCCCAAGTGGTTAGCCAGTATTTGGGCTGTGTTTTTTCAGTTAAGAGAAATCCTAATTGCAATCCTGTTTTATTTGCAAGGAATAAACACAAAGTCCTGTTTTAGGGCCACTCTCACAACTGCTTCTCTCAGTTTCTGCTGGCTTTCTGCCTTACATAGCTATATTAAATCAATCCCCTAGTCCCTGTGTTTGTAATCAGTCCCAGGGAAAACTCTGAGCCCACACAGTTTAGCTCTGCTTAGCTTGTCATGCAGCCCACAACCTTGGGTGGTAGCCTCATACTGTTTCAGATATCACTACACAAAGAGATATTTAATTGTTCCTTCTGTTAATTTTAGCAAACCTAGCAGCTTTAATCAGTATGTAATTGTTTATAGATCAGCCATGCTTGATGGCAGCCATTAATACCTTTCAGCATAAAAATACTTAGTTTTGATTTAAAGACTTCAAGAGACAGAGAATCCACCACATCCTTAATTAAGGTATTCCAGTAGCCATTAATCCTCACAGTTAAAAGTTTTTAACCTCATTGCTAGTCTGAATTTGTCTAGCTTCCACTTCCAGCTATTGGATCTTGTTATGCCTTTGTTCTGTTAGATTAAAGAGCTATTCAAAATCTCTTGCCTACATAAGTACTTGTAGAACAGGATTAAGCCAACTCTTTAATTTTCTCTTGAATAAACTAGAATGAGCTTCTTAAGTATCTTGCTATGAGGCATGCTTTCTAAATTTTAAATCATTATTGTAGTTCTTTTCTGAACCCTGTTCAATTTTTCCACAATCCCTTTTGAAGTGGACATAACGTTTCAGTAATGATCTCACTAACTACATATTCAGTGGTAATACCATCTACCTATTCTGGCTTGATATTCTGCTGCTTATATATTCAGGATTGCATTAGACTATTAGCTACAGAATGCTATTGGGAAATCTTTTTAATTGGATATTCTTTATAACTCCTAAATCCTTTTCAGTATTGCTACATTCCAGGATACAGTCCCCCATCTTCTAGGTGTAACCTGCATTCTTTGTCCCTTATGACAAAGAATACAGACAAATACAAATGTTGTTCATAAGAGCCCATCTTATTAAACAATTTAGATAGGTTTGTATAACTAATACAATAGTCCCAATAATTATTTACCATTTCCCCAATTTTTGTCGACTACTCATTTTACCAGCAATGATTTCATATTTTCTTCCAGATCATTGATAAATATATTGAATAATATTGGGCCAGAAAAAGATCCTTGCAGAACTCCACTAGGAACACCTCCATTGAATGTGATTACACAGATACAATTAGTTTTTGTGATCTATCACTGAACCAGTTTTTAATGCATTTATTATGTTCTACATTGATTTGATATAGTACTAATTTATAAAAAAAAAAAATTGTAGTCTTTATGTGCCGTAGTGAAAATAGATCAAGATAGGAGAGAGAAGCTCAAGAGATTTAGTTGCTCTCTTCACTAGTATCAACCGCATATGATGTGGCATCACATCATCTTATGATCATAGAAGATTAGGGTTGAAAGAGACCTCAGGAGGTCATCTAGTCCAACCCCCTGCTCAAAGCAGGACCATGCCAACTAAATCATCCCAGCCAGGTCTTTGTCAAGCCTGGCCTTAAAAACCTCTAAGGACGGAGATTCCGCCACTTCCCTAGGTAACCCATTCCAGTGCTTCACCACCCTCCTAGTGAAATAGTTTTTCCTAATATCCAACCTAGACCTCCCGCACTGCAACTTGAGACCATTGCTCCTTGTTCTGTCATCTGCCACCACTGAGAACACCACTGAGCCTAGATCCATCCTCTTCAGAACCCCCCTTCAGGTAGTTGAAGGCTGCTATCAAATCCCCCCTCACTCTTCTCTTCTGCAGACTAAATAAGCCCAGTTCCCTCAGCCTCTCCTCATAAATCATGTACCCTAGCCCCCAAATAATTTTCATTGCCCTCCACTGGACTTTCTGTCATTTGTCCACATCCTTTCTGTACTGGGGCCCATGAAACTGGATGCAATATTCCAGATGTGCCTCACCAGTGCCGAATAGAGGGGAATAATCACTTCCCTCGATCTGCTGGCAATGCTCTTACTAATAATACAGCCCAGTTTGCCGTTAGCCTTCTTGGCAACAATGGCACACTGTTGACTCATATCCAGCTTCTCATCCACTGTAATCCCCAGGTCCTTTTCTGCAGAACTGCCGCTTAACCAGTCAGTCTCCAGCCTATAGAAGTGCATTACTCTGCACTTGTCCTTGTTGAACCTCATCAGATTTCTTTTGGCCCAATCCTCCAATTTGTCTAGGTCACTCTGGACCCTATCCCTACCTTCCAGTGTATCTACCTCTCCCCCCAGCTTAGTGTCATCCATGAACTTGATGAGGGTGCAATATCATTATCTCAAGATCATTAATGAAGATGTTGAACAAAACCTGTCCCGGGACTGACCCCTGGTGCACTCTGCTTGATACCAGCTGCCAACTAGACATCGAGCCGTTGATCACTATCCGTTGAGCCCATCGATCTAGCCAGCTTTCTGTCCACTTTATAGTCCATTCATCCATTCCATAATTCTTTAACTTGCTGGAAGAATACTGTGGGAGACCATATCAAAAGCTTTGCTAAAGTCAAGTATATCACGTCCACCGCTTTCCTAGTACCCACAGACCAGTTATCTCATCATAGAAGGCAATCAGGTTGGACAGGCATGACTTTCCCTTGGTGAATCCATGTTGATTATTCCTGATCACCTTCCTCTCCTCCAAGTGTTTCAAAATGGATTCCTTGAGGACATGCTCCATGATTTTTCCGGGGACTGAGATGAGGCTGATGGGTCTTAGTTCCCCAGATTCTCCTTCTTCCCTTTTTTAAAGATGGGCTCTATATTTGCCTTTTTCCAATCGTTCAGGACCTCCCCCAGTTGCCATGAGTTTTCAGAGATAATAGCCAGTGGCTTTGCAATCACATCAGCCAACTCCCTCAGCACCTTTGGATGCATTAGATCCAGCCCCATGGACTTGTGCATGTCCAGCTTTTCTAAATAGTCATTAACCTGTTCTTTCAGCACTGAGGGCTGCTCACCTCTTCCCCATGCTGCATTGCCCAGTGCAGCAATCTGCGAGCTGACCTTGTCTGTGAAGACCAGGGCAAAAAAAACATTGAGTAGGTCAGCTTTTTCCATATAATCTCTCACTGGGTTGCCTCCCCCATTCAGTAAGGGTCCCACACTTTCCCTGACCACCTTCTTGTTGCTAACATACCCGTAGAAACCCTTTTTGTTACCCTTCACATCCGTTGCTAGCTGCAACTCCAGTTGGGTTTTGACCTTCCTGATTATACCCCTGCATGCTTGAGCAATGTTTTTATACTCCTCCCTAGTCACCTGTCCAAGTTTCCACTACTTGTAAGCTTCTTTTTTGTATTTAAGATCACTGAAGATTTCTTTGTTAAGCAAAGCTGGTCGCCTGCCATATTTGCTGGTATTTCTGTACATCGGAATGGTTTGTTCCTACGCCTTCAATAAGGCTTCTTTAAAATACAGCCAGCGCTCCTGGACTCCTTTCCTCCTCATATTAGCCTCCCAGGGGATCCTGCCCATCCATTCCCTGAGAGAGTCAAAGTCTGTTTTACTGAAGTCCAGGGTTTGTATTCTGCTGCTCTCCTTTCTTCCTTTTGTCAGAATCTTGAACTTGTCCATCTCATAATCACTGCTGCCCAGGTTGCCACCACTTCTGCTTCCTCTACCAATTCTCCCCTGTTTGTGAGCAGCAGGTCAAGAGAATCATAGTCCTTAGTTGGTTCCTACAGCACTTGCACCAGGAAGTTGTTCCCAACACTCTCCAAAAACTTCCTGGATTGTCTGTGCACTGCTGTATTGCTCTCCCAGCAGATGTCAGGGTGATTGAAGTCCCCCATGAAAACCAGGGTCTGTGATCTGGAAACTTCTGTTGGTTGTCCGAAGAAAGCCTCGTCTACCTCATCCCCCGGTCTGGTGGTCTATAGCAGACACCCACCACGACATCACCCTTGTTGATTTTGCCTCTAAACTTAACCCAAAGACTCTCGAGGCTTTTTTCCAGTTTTCTATTGGAGCTCTGAGCAATCATACTGCTCTCTTACATACAGTGCCACTCCTCCATCTTTTCTCTCCCGCCTTTCCTTCCTGAAGAATTTATACCCATCCCTTACAGTGCTCCAGTCATGTGAGTTACCCCACCAAGTCTCTGTTATTCCAATCACATCATAGTTTCTTGACTGTGCCAGGACTTCCAATTCTTTCTGTTTGCTTCCTATGCTTCTTGCATTCGTGTACAGGCATCTAAGATAACTAGCCGATTGCCCTACTTTCTCAGTATGAATCAGGAGGCCTCCCCTGTTGCATCCTCCTCCTTGTGTTTCCTCCTGGTATCCCACTTCCCCACTTACCTCAGGGCTTAGGTCTCCATCCCCAGGTGAACCTAGTTTAAAGTCCTCCTCACTAAGTTAAAAGAAAAGGAGTACTTGTGGCACCTTAAAGACTAACAAATTTATTTGAGCATAAGCTTTCGTGAGCTACAGCTCACTTCATCGGATGCATATGAAAGCTTATGCTCAAATAAATTTGTTAGTCTCTAAGGTGCCACAAGTACTCCTTTTCTTTTTGCGAATACAGACTAACTCGGCTGCTACTCTGAAACCTCTCACTAGATTGGCAAGCCTACCTGCGAAGATGCTCTTCCCTCTCTTCATTAGGTGGATCCCATCTCTTCCTAGCAATCCTTCTTCCTGGAACAACATCCCATGGTCGAAGAATACAAAGTCTTCTCTCAGACACTACCTGTGCAACCATGCATTTACTTCCACAAATGGATGGTCCCTACCTTGGCCTTTTTCTTCAACAGGGAGGATGGACGAGAACATGACTTGTCTCAAGCTCCTTTATCCTTCTTCCCAGAGCCACATAGTCTGCAGTGACCTGCTCAAGATCATTTTTGGCAGTATCATTGGTGCCCATGTGGAGAAGTAGGAAAGGGTAGTGGTACGAGGTCTCGATCAGTCTTGGCAGACACTCCGTCACATCCTGAATTCTAGCTCCAGACAAGCAGCACACTTCTCGAATTTCCTGGTCTGGATGGCAGATGGATGACTCCGTCCCCCTTAGGAGGGAGTTTCTGACCATCACCACCCGTCTCCTCCTCTTGGGAGAGGTGGTTGTGGAACCCCCATCCCTAGGACAATGCATCCCATGCCTTCCGGTCGATGGGGTCTCCTGATCCCTTCCCTCAGATGACTCTTCCAAACCATTCTTCACCGTAATACCTGTGCAGAGAGCCTGAAAACAGTTTCTTACCTCTATGTGCTTTGGGGATACATGGGTTCTCCTCTTTCTTCTGGAGGTCACATGTTACCAATTTTCTTCCCCGTTCTGCACTGCCCTCTCTGATTTTTCAGTATGCTGTGCCTGCAGTACCAAACGCTGACTTCTATCCAGAAAGTCTTCATTTTCTCTAATGTAACACAGGGTTGATACTTGGGTCTCTAGTCCTTTAACCTTCTCTTCCAATATAGAGACCAGTTTGCACTTCATACAGATGAAGTCGCTTCTATCCTCTGGGAGAAAGAGAAACATGGTACACATACTGTGCAGGTCACAACAGCTGATTGTTCACTATCCATATTGTCTTCCTTCTAAGAGCCTCTTCAGATGTTGTATTTATTGCTCACAGAAACCTGAAAGGAAAAAAACTCTGTGGGAACTCCCCCCAGGCAAAATCCCTCTGTGTCTCCTCTGTTCGCAGCTCTTTCAGCTCACAACCATGATGATGGAACGTGGCCAAAGGGAGAGAAAGAGAACTGATTTTTTATCTTCTTGGGATTTGTCTGCACACAATTTCTGTATAGGTTTGATTAAATCAGGTTTTTTGCACTGATTTTCTGTGCCTAAAACAGGCTTTATACTCTACCTGTCCCTTTAGGTGCTTGGACACCGTAGTGACAAGAGAAGAAATGCGTGGTGTTCCTGACCTCAAGGAGCTCAGCAGCCAGACAAACAAAAGTGTGGGCAGGTGAAGTTGATTAGGAGAATATTCCTAGTGCACCCCACCCTAATTCCAATAAATACATTCATAATGCATGCATGCATAAATTCATTCATTTAGATGTGACCAATATGAAAAATCTGTATTGATATTGATTCAAAAACAGAAGGTCTTGGGGGTCCTTTGTTAGAAAACGTCAAAATTCTTGTTGCCATTTACTGCATTTTAAAAGAGTTTAAGATTATTCTGAAGCTAGATTTTATGCAGAGTCTCTCACTTATGTATTGGTCTTTCCCCCAAAGGGAAGGGGAAGCCAGCAGGTTATTTAGATCTTTTTGCAATGATGAGTAAAGGGCTGTGAATAGGCTCCCCCTTCAGCTCCTGGAAACCCAAGCTGGTAGGCTCTCTCTGAATTACGCAGCACACACAGTCCACCAGGGTACCGCCATCAGATGTTGTTATTGCTGTTTATGTTCCAGGTACATCACAACACAGCAGCAATTATGTGGAGCCCCCTTCTTCCTCCCTGGCTCAGCCTTTTATACTGCTTGCTTGCTTCTCAGAGCTATCCAGCTGGTGAGCTAATTACCTCATAAACTCATCTGGCTCCCTACAGCTGCAAATGATCCCTTCCAAACCCAAACTACCTAAGCCCTTCCTACTCTAACTACACCCAGTGCTCTGGGTGTTTTAAGTGACCTAGGGTGCTGGTTTCAAAAGGGCACAATTATAGATCTAAGAGCACCCTGTCACAGGCTTCTGCCTCAGACATGACTCCTATCAGGAACTGCTTTGCCTACCTCTTGGCCCCAGGAAGTACTGGATGATTTAAAAAGTTAGTTACCGTTCTAACTATGAAGATGTTTCATGATTCTGCTTAGACTCAAATCACTGAGGTGATAAACATGATCCCAAATATCCACTGTAAAATTACTCTGCATCAAGGAATGTCTATACCCCATTGTTTTGTGAAGATTATTTTATTCATAGAATTGTAGTAATTAAAGGTAAAAAAGAAACATCATCATTCAGTCCATCTCTTTGGTTGAAGGTAAGTGCCCTAGAGAATTGTGAATAAATTTTCAAATTCAAGATAAGTGTATTTGAAATGTCTTGTATCAGTATATAATATAAAGCACTTACTAGAACATGTGTAAGTTTTGTGTAACGGCTTTCGGGGCCAAATTACATTTCCTATCTAAAAGATGGCATGTTATTACTAAACGTTGTAAATTTTATTCCTTCTGAGCAAAGCAAGAGGGTAATTCTTTCTTTATTTTTCTGTTTATAAAACTGCATCACCCAATTCTCTCAGGGAGCTGTGTGCAGTATAAAAGTGCTTGTGTTGAACAGTATCCATGCACAACCATCTTCCCACCTTCGATGAACTTACCCCCAATCAGGCAAAAACTCAAGGACTTTATGCTCTACACATAGACTTGGGGGACCAAAGTGAGAAGTGAATTCCAGTTGAAAATCCTCCACCAAGATCAGTCTCCAGGCCCCACAAGTTATTGGGCTTGCTGCTGGAAATCCTGGGTGAAATTCTATGGCATGTGTTGTGCAGGACATTGGACTAATTGATCATAATGGTCCTTCTGGCCTTTAAAATCTATAAATCTTAATGAAATCAAATATTCAGTGACAATCTTAACTGAGTAGCATAGCAAAATACATAAGAATGTTTATTGTATGGAAGGTTGCGTTAGATATTCCAGTTTGTATTGTATATTGTACAGTTTGACAAATAGTATGTAATTCCATTAAATATCCCTACATTTAGAGACTATTTTATTGCATGGTCAACTACTCAGAAGTCAACAAATTTCAAAGTTAAAATTGAATGTGGAATGTTATCTCTGCCTTTTCTTGCATATGTATAACACAGTCTCTAATTACATAATCACATACTGTTTTCAAAATAATACACTATTTCCCTTTTTTTTAAAAAAACAGCTGGGAATATACATGTGTATGTTGTAATACTTTAATTTTAGAATACTACTTGGTTATGTATAAATGACATCTTACTTAATGGGTGTTGAGTCTGGGAGTTATATATGTTACAGTTAAGTATGTATACCAAGAATGGCTATGAAAGAGCAATTGATTTCATATTATACTTCATCCATTATCAACAAATTTATCATCCAAATTCTTATTGCAAAATTTTTATATCTGGTAATGATGTAAAAAGCAGGCTGGGCTCTGATTTCAGCTGGAGGTTTTGGCATTAGCAATGAAAAAGAAAAACTTCTTACTTATCATTGGAGCATAATTGACCTGGAAGGCAGTGAGGAAGACAACATGGAATCCCACCATTTTGCTGTTTTTCTCATTTTTAATGTCCAACCACACTTTAATATGCCGTTTAGTAAAACGTGCATTCTGCATTTTTATCCAGTTGTTAACTCCATGCCTACTTGGTGTCCATGGTTATTCTTGGTCTCCACTTCCATTCTACACCTTAGATTATTGCCCACCTTCTCCAGACCCGGAGGCATCATTCAGCTCATAGGGCAGTTAGAGGGGGTTCCTTGAATATAGTGAAACTGAAGAAAGGAGTCGTTGGGGGCAGTTTCTTTGTGGTGTGATTGGGACACACCAGTGACCACAGTATGGATGAGGGATTTGGAGTGAATATAGCGTGTGCTGTGTTGCAGAGGGTTGGGGAGGGGAAGTTACTCTGAATACTGCATGTCACAAGTACCATGGGCTAAGCTAGGAATTGCTTTCTAGACCATACTCTTGTATTCAGGGCAGATTTGTTGTTTTCCTAATTTCCAATAGATGTTTAATTGCTCTTACTGCAGACAGGAGTGTTATGTGCAATAAGGTATGATTTGTGCAGTGCAGTACTTGTGCACTGATATGTCAGAGGAGCATTTGAATATGTTGTTTCTGTGGATTTGGTTGGAAGGATTCCCTTTTGAAACTGGTTGAGCCAGGGGCTGAATTAGTGCACTGCTCGCATTCCTCACTGATTATGTGGCAATGCCTCCACATAGTCTTTTTCTGTTAGATTAGTATCAGCAGTTTATCCATTGGAGCTACTAAGAGAAAAAGTTAGTGTAGGAAAGGAACAAGGAAGCTCTGTTTTCCTGACTGTTGTGTTGGACTTTCCAGACAACCAGGGAGTGGGAAAGAGTCAAGGGATGGGGTAAATAAAAAGTGAGACTTTTTTAAATTTACCATATAGATGCTCTGATACCCCCTGCCCTCTTCTATGATTCATGTGGATTCCTCTTTCTGTGATGGGAAAGGATTGCTGGGCTTCATCACTGCAAGTCCTTTTCACAGAAGTGCTCTTAATCTGTTAAAGGTGATCTGAAAAGGAGACAAAATTGTTCCTGTACTTTATGATTCAAAAAGATGACTTGTTAAAGTTTTTTTCTTTTTGTTTCTTCCTTCCATACCGGGGGAAGAGGGGTGGAAGATGTTGGAATACCCACCCACCCACCTCCATCACACTTGGTTTTTTGCATGCCTTCTACGTAAGGAAAATCAGATCCTGACTTTCATCTTGTTATTGAAGGACTTGAATCATCATTGGAGGACCAGAATGGAGACATCACAATAGATTGATCCTGACTGTTATCATTTCCAACCTTAATTAAGTAATGAGGAGTGTTGAATGTGAGGGCTAGTCTATTCTGCAGTAATGGTGCTGTTCCAGTCTTCAAACATAGCTATAAAGTTTTCACTTAACATAGGTTTTGTTCCAAAGTAGACACAAACAACATAATTAAAAATGATTTTGATCCCCATTGAAAAATTGGGATAATTGCAGCTCAGAGAGATCATTCCCTATTCTTCACTGGCAGCATTATCCAGCTAAAAATAAAAGTTGGGATCTCATATGTCTAACATAAAAAACAAACACAAATCTTTCGAGGTTGCATTTTTCCATCACAAAGAAGCCATGAAGAGCGCAAACACAATGTTAGTTTGTGTCCACACTGCTATTTTTTAAATAAAAATAATTACTTAAGACAATATAAAAAAAGAAAAGGTGGGGGTGTGTGTGTGAGAAATGGAAAAGTGACCTTTATCTAATAATCTAATATAGTGGTTCTCAACTAGGGATACATACACCCTGGGGGTAAGCTGAGATCTTCCAGGGGGTACAGTAACTCATCTGGATAGTTGCCTAGTTTTACAATACGCTACATAAAAAGCACTAGCGATATCAGTACACACTAAAATTTCATACAGACAAAATAAGAAAGTAAGCAATATTTCAATAATAGTGTGCTCTGATGCTTTTGTATTTTTATTAGGGCTGTCAAGCGATTAAAAAATTAATCGTGATTAATCGCACAATTAAAAAAATTAATCACATGATTAATTGCATTGTTAAACAATAAAATACTATTTATTTAAATATGTTTGGATGTTTTCTATATTTTCAAATTATTCAGTTAAAACATAGAATGTAAAGTGTACAGTGCTCACTTTATATTTTATTTTTTATTACAAATATTTGTGCGGTAAAAAACAAAAGAAATAGTATTTTTCAGTTCACCTCATACAAGTACTGTCATGCAATCTCTTTATCATGAAAGTTGAACTAACAAATGTAGAATTATGTACAAAAGAAACCTGCATTCAAAAATAAAACAATGTAAAACTTTAGCGCTGACAAGTTCACTCAGTCCTATTTTACAGCTTCGAACCAGTGTGTGTTTTGTCCATGCCAGAGGTAACCTTTTCTATCACTAGTGTGTTCTGTATGTGAGCATGCCAAGTCTTCATCACCCACTGGATTTCCACATGGCAGCTACTGCATATCTTGCTGTATTCAGCAAATGTGTTACAAAAATATCAGTTGTTTAAATTGTGTGCATCCTTCAACAGAGAGCCTAAATCTGTTACTATAACCATAGCAAGTATCCTTCAGGTCATTTGTCCCTCTCTGTGCCTATAATGTCCCTGACTGGCTCTTTTGTGCTACTTTTCTGGATAGTCATCACAACCTTCTCCATGCCCTCAATTTTGTACTCAAGATGCTGCCTATTCCTGCTCTGCAGCTACTGAGCTCAGGATTCACTTTCTATCTGAGGCTATTATCAGTCCATAGTCGTTGACCTAAGTGAGGATTTCTCAAATGTTTTATTGGTAAATTACAGAAATAGGAAATGTGACAAAATAAAAAGCAATTAAACACAGATAACCCTCAGACTAAGTTCATTAAAATATGATTAGATGACACTCTCCAATTTGTCCACATCCTTTCTGTAGTGGGGGGCTCGAAACTGGAGGCAATACTCCAGATGTGGCCTCACCGGTGCTGAATAGAGGGGAATAATCACTCCCCTCCATCTGGTGGCATTGCTCCTACTAATGCAGCCCAATATGCCGTTAGCCTTCTTGGCAACAAGGGCACACTGCTGACTCATATCCAGCTTCTCTTCCACTGTAATCTCCAGGTTCTTTTTTTGCAGAACTGCTGCTTAGCCAGTCAGTCCCCAGCCTGTAGTAATGCATGGGATTCTTCCATCTGCATTTGTCCTTGTTGAACCTCATCAGATTTCTTTTGGCCCAATCCTCCAATTTGTCTAGGTCACTCTGGACCCTATCCCTACCCTCCAGCTTATCTATCTCTTCCCCCAAGTTTAGTGTCATCCGCAAACTTCCTGAGGGTGGAATCCATCCTATCTTCCAGATCATTAATGAAGATGTTGAACAAAATGGGCCCCAGGACTGACCCCTGGGGCACTCTGCTTGATACTGGCTGTCAACTAGACATTGAGCCATTGATCACTAAGAGAAATTCTTTGTGTGTTTCACTTAAGCTCAGAGCAGATTCTGGCACAATAGAAGAACTTTCAGATTGCTTCTCAGAAGGCAAGCTGCTATTCTCAGCAGAAAAAGGCTAGGATTTCCCTTCCCTTTCACAGCCTTCCTCACTGGCTACAGACAAAGCAGGTGCATTAGACCCATACTTTCCCTAGGACCTGCCTATAACATTAACGTGCTTAGACATGGCTACAATGTTATTGCCTATTAAAATATCAGTGGGTAGCAAATTCCTAATGCCAACCACAACATCACCTAACTATAGAACATTTCAGTACTGAAATCATCAATTTTTATACATCAGGTCAAATTCATATCAAAACTGGGTAAATACAATCTTTTGCGTATCATGATTAGTGATCCTGAGCAATCCACAAAGAGGAAAGAGCTGGATTGAGGAGCCAGTGAGTGCAGAACTCTGAGATGTATATATTTGTGGGAGAACCAGGACCACAGTGAATTGCTTTGAAGTGTTAAGCATTGAAGCAGCAAATTGGCTCATGACTCAGCCAATTAAATTGTTCAGTATTGAAAGTTGCTTCAGTATTGCTTCAAGAACGTGGTTAATACATAGCTTAGTCTTGTCTAAACTGCACTATAAAAGTGAGGTTTTTAAACATATCAAAGGGCTGTTGTAACTGGGTCTCACAGTATATTGTGGGCTGACAGTTAATTTATAAACTTGTTTGTTCTGGAACCATGTCTTACTCTATAGAGCACCACATACACTTACAGTGCTATGCAAATGATTTTTCCTAATAATAATAATAATAAGGTTTTTTTCTCTTTCCTTTTCACAGTATTTTTGAAGATGAAAGTGTGAAATTGCGACAGCTGAAACTAGAGAACCAGGTAAGTGAATTGGCAGTGCAGAGGCAGACAACTGTCACTATAGGAGAATGGGCAAAACATCAGTCTCCAGGAATTTACAACCACATTTTACATTGAGTCTGAGTTTGCTGCTGCTTTGTTCCGATAGGGAAGGAGAGGCAAATGTTTGCACTTCTTTCTTCCCCACATTGTGCCTCTTGGATGCACCTGATTCACTGCTGTGCTTTATATAGTCTTTACACCAGTAAAAAGTGGGTATAAAACAACAGCATTTTACACCCACTTTGCACTGGTGGAAACAACTGCAAAAGGAACAGAGCATCTCCTATTGCATGTGAGACCATGTGTAGAGTAAAACAAAGACAGGGTGATGCATGTGATATAAATGCTTGGAATGATGGATAGAGACAGATTAGAACAAATCGCTACCATTTGCCTTCAAGGATTTTCTGGTTATCATTAGTTTAGGGGTCAAGCTTGCCGCAGTTTTTGTTTTGATTTTCTTGATATTTTGTGTCTCCTGCAAGTGTTTTTATTCATTTCATTAGGATTCATTCATCACAAGACTGAGTGGATCAAAAGAGAGGAGGAGAACTAATCTCTATAGGGAATTATCCAGTTTAAACATCAAAGCAGAAAGAAAAATACTCTCTAAACAGTAGAAAGAGCGACTGCCAGCAACTTTCTATCTTTTTCTTTTTCTAAATACAACCCATTTTTGGCTTAGCATTTGATTTGGCAGAAGAGCAGGAATTGTATCTCTTTCCAAACAGCTGATTGATACACAACTTGCTGAATGCCCAGACCACCATACCCATTAGGGCACTTAGATAAACACATTCATCCTTACTATTCTGCCCTGTGAAATTTAAGATGAGTATAGGTTCATATAGAGGCGGATTAAGGTTTGGTGGGGTCCTCAGCCAGAGCATGTGGCGGGGCTGCTCCCCACCCCTTCCGCCTACAGCCCTACCCATGGCCCCATTCTGTTCCACCCCATTCCACTCCCCCACCCATTTGCTTCTTTCTGCACCCCAAAGACTGGAGAAGCTCTGTCCTCCCCGTCGTGGCCCTGGGTGGGCAAGGAGTGAGAGCTCCTCCAACCCTTAGGCCACGGCAGGGAGTGAAAGCGCCTCCAGTCCCAGGCTGCAGCTGGGTCCGGGCACTGGGGCTTTGCCTGGCACTTCTGCCAGGGAGCAGGGGCGGGGTGGGGGGACTTTCTCACCCACATGGTGCTTCTGCTAGGGAGCTGGGTCAGAATGTGGGGGCTTTCCCCTTCCACCCGGCATTGCCACAGGGATCAGGGCATTGGGGCTTCCCCTGCCCCACCCAGCGCTTCTGGGGCTCTGGGTTTCCGCCATTTGGTGGCGGATTTTAATGGGGTCCCCCCAATTGGCCAGGGCCCCTGGGCATGGGTCCCATAGGCACAGTGGCTAATCCGCCACTGGGCTCATATATTTTTGAGGCCAAAGAAATCCATTTTGATGATCTAATCTCACTTCCTAACACAAGGCTTAGAGCATCACCCAGAATGCAATAACGCCTGGTTGCACTAGAAGCATATATTATAAAAAGACATCCAGTCTTGATTTAAAGACTCCCAAGTGATGAAGAATCTGCCACAATCTTTGGTGAGCTGTTCTAGTGGTTAACTGCCCTCATTTAGATATTTGTGCCTTATTTCTAGTCTGAATTTGTCTTGCTTCAGCTTCCAACCATTGAAGTGTGTTCTACCCTTTGTCTCTAGGATCAGATATGTTGTTTCTGTGTAGGTATGCATGGCCTCATCTAAGGGTATGTCTAGACTGGCAGAGTTACAGCACCGGCAGTTACATTGCCACTCAGAGAGCACTGAAGGGAAACCAGTGTTGTATGTTCACGCTGTCAGCTGCCTGCACAGTAGCGTATTCACACGTGCTGCACTTGCATCGGTATTCGGAGTGGTGCACTCTGAGCAGCTATCCCACAGAGCATCTCTTTCTCTTCTGCCGCTAAGAGTTGTGGGAAGGCGGAGGGGGTCACAGGGCATCCTGGGTCCTTTCCCAATGCTCTGTGATGCACTGGTTTGCATCCCAGCAGTCCCTGTGCTTCCATCTGCATTTGGCGCCATCTTTCAACAGTTTGTGTACTGCGTGCTCTACCTCTTTGGTCTGCAGGAATGCATCTCGCACTTTTGACCAATATGCTGCTTGCTCTTACTAACATGTCACGAGTTTGACATTGATCTCACCACCTGTAGTAGCTCCAACATGAGATTGCTTGTGGCATTCACGAAGATGCTGACCACAGTGGAATACCGCTTTTGGGCTTGGGAAACAAGCACTGTGTGGTGGGGTCACATCATCATGCACGTCTGGGATGATGAGCAGTGGCTGCAGAACTTTTGGATGAGGAAAGCCACATTCATGGGACTGTGTGATGAGCTCGCCCCAACCCTGCAGCGCAAGGATACGAGAATGAGAGCTGCCCTGTCGTCGGAGAAGCGCGTGGCGATTGCACTGTGGAAGCTGGCTACTCCAGACTCCTACCGATCGGTTGCTAACCAGTTCGGAGTAGGAAAGTAGACCGTTGGACTTGTGTTGATGGAAGTTTGCAGGGCCATTAATCGCATCCTGCTCCGAAATACCATGTCTGTGGGCAATGTGCGTGAGATTGTGGATGGCTTTACACAAATGGGGTTCCCTAACTGCGGAGGGGCAATAGATGGCACGCACATTCCAATTCTGGCACCAAACCACCTAGCCATGGAGTACATTAATCGCAAGGGGTATTTCTCAATGGTTCTCCAGGCACTTGTGGATCACCGTGGATGTTTCACGGACATTAACGCGGGCTGGTCCGGAAAGGTGCCTGATGCACGCATCTTTTGGAACACTGGCCTGTTCAGGAAGCTGCAAGCAGAGACTTTCTACCCAGACCCTTCTCTCTATAGGGAAATCGAAATGCCCATTGTGATCCTGGGAGACCCCACCTACCCCTTTATGCCTTGACTTATGAAGCCATGTACTGGGCACCTTGAGAGAAGCAAGAAGTGGTTCAACAACATGCTGAGCAAGTGCAGAATGACTGTTGAGTGTGCTTTTGGCAGTTTAAAGACCCGCTGGCACTGCTTATATGGGAGGCTGGACCTGGCCGATGACAATATTCCTATGCTTATAGCCACGTGCTGTACGCTCCATAATATTTGTGAAGGGAAGGGTGAAAGCTTCACTCAGGGCTGGACTGCTAAGGCTCAGTGCCTGGAGGCTGAATTTGAACAACCAGAGACCGGGGCGATTAGAGGGGTGCAGCACAGGGCCACAAGGATCAGGGATGCCTTGAGGCAGCAATTTGAATCTGAAAGCCACTAATATTTGTTGCTATGTTCGGGAGTGCAGTGTTTGTTATGCTAGGAGGTGATTGTGATTGGTGCAGACAATGCACTGTGAAGGTTTAAGAAAATTGTCTGCTGCTTTGCAGGGTTCTGTTTACTTTCAATTACTGGAATAAAAAGATTGCTTTCAAACTAAAACAATTCTTTGATAAAAGACAGCAACCAGAGGAGAGAGAGAGAGACACAAAAAACACATCAGCACTGTGAGGGATGGGGTATGGGAGGGTCCTAGGACAAGGTGGGGTCTCGGGACAGTTAAAGATTTGTGTATATCCAGGTATCATATGCAACTTTGTCCTTTGGAGTACAGTGCCAAACTGCAGAGGGACGGGTGTTGAGTGCAGTGAGTATTGGGAGTCTGCAGTGCTGGACTCTGATGGGGGAGGAGTAGAATGCTGCAGGTACAGACTGGAGCCAGGAGGTTGATAAGAGTGTGTTGCTGGTGTCTGGGGGGCGCATGGGAAAGAGTTTTGCAACAGTAGCTGCAGGGGAGGGTGGGTGCAGAGCTGCTCTGTTTGCTGTGCTAGTAGTGCCTGGAGCATTTCTGCTTGGTGCTCCGTAACGTTTAAGAGACGCTCCGTGGCTGCGTTCTGGTGTGCCACGTTGTCCTTTCGGTCCCTCTTCTCACTGTCCTGGTACTCCTTCAATTCTTGTTTTTCGGCCGCACGGTGCATCATGACATCACGCAGAAAGTCCTCTTTAGTTTTTTGTGGCTGCTTTCTAATTCTGTGCAGCCGTTCAGCTGGCGATAACAAAGGGAGGCTGGGCTCCCAAGGTCATCTCTGTGAAACCAAAATGCAACATTTGACAGAAGTAGTATTGTTTGCAACACCCAGACCACTGATTCAGTGATTTAAAACACAGCCACTATTCACATACCTGACAGGTTTCAGAGTAGCAGCAGTGTTAGTCTACTCCTTTTCAATTCACATACCTGTCACTAACTGGCTGACCTGAGGCAAGCACACATGAGCCACAAGACCCCCAAAATGATGAGTAACCACAGGGGAAATCAGTGTTCCAGGACCATAGTGCACGTGGCTCTTGGGGAGAGCCAGCACTGTAGGGGGGGCCTTATAATCATTACTGTCCCCACATTTTCCACAGGCTGTGTTCATTATGAAAGTTATCTCGCTGCTGAGAATGAGCAGGGAATCAAGGGAGAGTCTTCTCCAAGACTGCGGCTTCCATCCTGGGCTTTATGCGGCTCGCCTGTGTGCAGCAATGCCCCCCCACACACACACACGCACAGAGTGGCGCGGGAAAGTTACCCTTAATGGGGCAAGAAACAAAGCAGCTCTGCCAAAGAACCTACGACAGCAGCTTGCCCAGTATCACCATGAGAGTTTTATGGAGATCTCTGAAACAGATTCCTGTGAAGTGAGGGAGTCAATCAACACCCTGTTCTGCCATTCAGACTAGGCATATGGCGGTACGCGCATCTTACAGACACAAGCCTACTTTCTGCAACCCTCCTGCCCCCAACAACTTGCTTCAGCGATTCCCAAAATCAAAGCCACTTACCAGGGGTCTCCTCTCCTGTTCGCACTTCGCCAAGCTCCGACTGCTGTGACTGGCTAGCCCTCTCCGGGGTAGAGAAGGGCTCCTGGCTGCATGCATCTCTGACCTCCGAGTCATCCTCTGCCTCTGGGTCCCCTGTCTCCCCCCCACATCCTCGTCTAAGATTTCCTTCTCCTGACTCTGCCCACTCTCAACTGGCACGTGAGCCACGGAAGTCTCCACAGTGGCCTTTGCAGTGGAGGTGGGATCGCCACTGAGTATCACATCCAGCTCTTTGTAGGACTGGCAGCTCGTGGGCGCAGCACCGACGTGGCAGTTTGCCTCCCGTGCCTTGTGGTAAGCATTCTGCAGTTCCTTCGCTTTGACCTTGCACTGCAGTGTGTCCTGGTCATGGCCCTTTTCTGTCATGTATTGTGAAATCTGTCCATAGGTATCGTAATTCCTATGGCTGGAGCACAGCTGGGACTGGACAGCCTCCTCTCCCCAAATGCTGATGAGGTCCAGTAGCTCGGCATTGTGCTGGAGAGATGCGCTGAGACCACTGTACACGTCACCAAGCAAACAGGAAGGGGACTTTCAAAATTCCCAAGGAATTTAAGGCATGGGACTCATGGTTGGTCACCTGAGGGCAGGGCAGTAGAGTTCAAACTGATGACCAGAGAGGTGAGAACAGGCGTTGTGGGACACCTCCTGGAGGCCAATCACAGCGCTCTAATCGACCAGGGTGTCTATACTGGCACCGCAGCGCTGTACCCCCGGCGCAGAAAGCCGTCTGCCTCTTGTCAGGGTGGTTTTTTTACAGTGCTGCAACTGCGCAGTTTCTGTGCACTAAATGGCTTGGCAGTGTGTGCAGCTCGGGAGTTACAGTGCAGAAAGCTGCATTGCTGTGCAGAAACTTGCCAGTATAGACAAGGCCTAAAGAAGTCCGTGGAAGAGTTTAGGTCTTTGGTTGTACCACTCAGACCGATCAGGATTTCTCCCTCTATAGGTTCTATAAATAATGTATAATTAACCAACAACACTGGATAGAGTACTTACTTTGGATCTTTCTTCTAAAATAAAAGAGAGTACAATACTACATGTCATTTGACCTTGTTAGGCAATGGGGCTAACCTCAGTAGATGAATGGGAGTAGTTCATAGCTCTCTGAGGTTCTGTTTTAGGCTCTTTGCAGACACATTTAAAGAGAACTGTATTGGTTTGCATTCAGAAGGTTCTCCGCAAAATTATAGTGGCTAGAGACTTGTGACAAATTTTGAAAATTCAGTCTGTTAGAGCTGCGGGTGCCCAGCAGTGCTGGTAATTAGACCTCTTATTTAGGTATGTACATGTAGATTCAAATTTTTATCTTTAAACGCTTCTGAAAATTTTAGTCTTTTTTTTAATAAATGGAAGGTTAAATTCTGCAGAAAGAGAGAGGCAAGCAGCAGGTTGCAAGTGACACTGTGACAGGCCCCATGCTGGTCATATACCCCGATATAACGTGACCCGATAGAACACGAAATCAGATATAATGCGGTAAAGCAGCGCTCTGGGGGGCAGATCAGCGCGTCTGGCTCCGACACACCGCTCTGAGCGGTGTGTTAAGGGTGCCGGGCCAGGGCCAAGGGGTTGGATAAGGGGCAGAGGGTCTCGGGGGTCAGTCAGGGGACAGGGAGCAGTGAAGGTTGGATGGTTTAGAGGTTCTGGGGGTGGGGTGGTCAGGAGACAGGGAACGGGGGCATTGGATAGGGCATGGATTCCCGGGGGGTCTGTCGGGGGCGGAGGTGTGGATGGGGTCGGGGCAGTCAGGGGACAGGGAGCGGGGGGGGGGGGGTTGGATGGGTCGGGGGTTTTGAGGGGTCAGTCAGGGGGCGGGAAGTGACTATTAATAACGGAAATCTCGTGGCCAAAGCAAGTTCAGTATCTCACGGTTTCACCTATAACGCGGTAAGATTTTTTGGCTTCCTAAGACTGCGTTATATCGGGGTAGAGGTGTATATTGTGCACCACACACTAAACAGGCTTTTTTCATCTTTAATTTCTATAAATAGCTGGGATAAACACTGCAAGATCTGTTAAGCCACATTATTCATGGCCTAAACAGTTAACCAGATGAAGCTCAGGAAGCAACTTTTTCTACAACAGAGATCTGCCTTTTATATGCTTTCTGTGATGTGCCTAGCACATTTGTGGATACAATAAAAATGATGATGATTAATACATAAATGGTGTAGTATTGCACACTCAAGTGCTTTATTAGGGGTTTTATGTCTTCCCCTAAGGCACAGAAAACCAAACTGGATGGCCCATTGGTCTGCTGTGTTATGCTAGATCTGATGGTCCTAACACCCTGGGCAGCTTGCTGGAAATTTGATAGACTTAGTGTTATTATTTTGTTTCCTGTGTTCACAGTGTTCTGAATTTTCAGGATTCCTGTGTAGCCTGAAAGTAAAATGTCATGGAAAGTTTTTAATGTGTAATGTTCCCAAAGTGTCAAATGCATCATGATAGCCAGGGTCCTTTCATTATCTTATAGGGGACAAATGGAGCATAGTGCTCCAGTGTCTTTTCCCAGAAGTACATTAATCTCCATTATAATACAGGGATGGAAGAAGGAATTGGATATTAGCCAAAAGTAAACAAAATCTATTTCTATTATTTGGACATCACATCAGTGTAGGAGAATTTTTAAAAGAACACTTAGCAATGTTGATTATAAAGTTGTTACGCCATCTTGTTCAAACAAAGTGAACTTCATTCTAGCAGCCTTAAATGTCTGGTTGGGGGAATTAGATTTTTATTAGTAAATATTGATTTTACCATACACACTCAAACTGATGAAAAAATATTTCCATCTATAATCATCTACATTTAAAGATAGGCAAAGGAAGAGAAATGCTGCTTGAGAATTTACTACAGTCTCTACCTTAATGTGTATAAAATGCGGTGTTACGCTAGCGTTTAGTGCAGCTGAAGCAGAGGCATCATTTAGGTAGCTTTAATGTTTGAAATCTTAACATATACTGTCATGAAATAATTATTGTCTGACCTCTCCTCCCCCATAATTTCACAACTGTGAAAATTTAAAGAGATTCAAAATCTAAAACAGTGCTTAAAAATAAATATTGATACTCTCTATCAAAATTATTAAACAAAGAATTCTGCTAAGCCTACTTAAATAAGTGTGGCAACACATTTTCCGTGCCTTAATCAAACACAGAAATAGAGAAGGAGTACTTGTGGCACCTTAGAGACTAACAAATTTATTTGAGCATAAGCTTTCGTGAGCTACAGCTCACTTCATCGGATGCATCCCTAAATAGAGAGAAACCCTTTTAAAACAAATGATCTTACTATTCCATTTTTTCTACCTTCTGGTTAACCAAAAGTTTCTGTTAAATGAAGGTGTGCATGATGAAATACTGTCCCATGTATCCAAACTCCCTGTTTTCTCAAAGTTTTGATGTGTACCATAAACTCTTCGTTAAAACAGAATTGTACTGTACTAAGGCCATGTCTACACTACGGGCGCTACAACAGCATGGCTACGGTGCCATAATTATGCAGTGTAGCACCATCATATAGCCGCACACTGCAGCGATAGAAGAGGTTTTCCCATCACTGCAGTAACTCCACCTCCACAAGTGGTGGTAGCTGGGTCAATGGAAGCTTTCTTCTGTCAACCTAACCATGTCTACACTGAGGGGTTTGGATTTTTCACAACTCTGAGCACTGTTCCTGTGTTGACCTAAATTTTAAGTATAGACTAGGCCTAAGATGGAAATAAACTTCTATGCCAGCAAACACTAAAATGCTTTAAAAAAACCTGGCCTAGTAGAAGAATCAGTCAGGTTGCTCTTAGAGAGTTAGTTTACTGGTATCAGATACTGGCCCCTAGATTCAGTCTCCAATGCCTATAGTAACTGGGTATATTCTTACTGCATGTATAATGTCTCTCTTGCTTCCCTTCTCCTCTTCTGTCTGTCTGTCAGATAAGGGAAATGTTAATGACAGATTCTCATATTTATTTTGAGGATAATGTGTTGTTGACTCTTGCTGTCTTACTCCCTGACATTTATTTTCCTCATATTTCCTTCCCTCCTGCTCTTGGATGATTATGGAATATATTTTGGATTTTTTTAGTCCTGTAATAATATACTGGTATGGTCTGTGATCTGAACCTGGTTATATATTTTTGTAAAACTGCAGAACCAGCAGACCGGAATTTCTGGTAAAGGGTCTGATTACCAGTCAGTAGGGTAAATTTGACCTTCAATTTGTATTTTCAAAGTTTCTCTAATTCTTATGTATGTTGTTTCTTCTTCCAAACCAATATTTTAATACTTATAAAATATATTTTTAATGTTCAGGCTATCCTTTGTGTGTAATGTTACAATAACAAACTAACTTGGACAGCACAGGTCTCAGAAATAACCCAGTAACAAACCAGCCTAGAGAACATGACTGTCACAAATAATAATAGAATAACTGTAACCCATGTAGCCCATCTCTCAGGAATGCCAACTACAACAGCAAACCAGCTCATGTGCGGTAGCGCTCATGAAGAGTGCTAGGATAATAAACCAGCACATGCAATCTAGCCTTCATATGTTATCATGCAATTAAAAAAACAGTGTGCACACTCGAGACCTTCTGAGGAAAGTTGTCATAAGAGATAAAAAAGAGCAAAGGGCCAAGAACTGAGCTTTGCAATTGAGAATACACGCAGGGAAAGAGCCATCATTAGAGACAAAAAGAGAGAGGGTAGCTTCACAGGTTCGGAGGGGAATGATGATAGAAGGACACCTGCCTCCAGGTGTCCACTTACTTTAAGGAGAATGTGGAGACTGAGAAGTGCAGGCTATCATCAGTGAGAACAACCTTCAGATTGCTCTTAGGGTTACTAATGAGCACACAGGGATGATCTGCCTTTTGTGCAAGTGACTTGTACACATGTAGAACATCCCATTTGGCTTAGTGATGAGCTACAGTGTACTAAAATCTGATTCTCCACTTTCCTTCACAGATCTTGTAACTCTCCGTACCAAGTGTAGTTCTCTTCACAGTTACACACGTGTCCAGCAGCGTCTTACCCTAATTCATTAAGTTAGAACTTGTTTCCTTTATCACTTGTTATGACATCACAAGTGACAGGGTTATATATGTTGACACTCAGGGCATGGCTACACTTGCAGATGTAGAACTCTGGGAGTTAAACCAGCCTTCGGTGACCACAGCACGGAAAATGCTGTCATGTGTTTACACTGTCAGCTGCAAGCGCACTGGTGTGGCCACATTAGCAGCTCTTGCAACACCACAGAGAGCAGTGCATTGTGATAGCTATCCCAGCATGCAAGTGGCTGCAGCATGCTTTTCAAATGGGGGGGTGGAGTGTGACAGGGAATGTGTTGATTGTATGTGGAGGGAGAGAGTGGGTTTTTGGGGGGAAAGAGTGTGTCAGCATGCTGTCTTGTAATTTCAGACAGGAGCAGACCCGCCCATTCCGCCTCTCTCTCTCTCACGCACGCACGCACGCACGCACACGCGCAGCAGCAGCATTCCACAGTGGTGGTTGCTTTGTTCCGGAGCAGATAAGCAGCCGGCTGTCAGAAACGGAGCTTTGAAAGGGCATATCTGCATGCCTGCAGCCGAGTTCAAAACAATGACAAGAGTGGCCACTTGACTTCAGGGGATTATGGGACATTTCTGGAGGCCAGTCACAGCGCAGTAATGTAACACCTTGTTCAGACTGATGCCTGGGCATTTCAGCCAGGGTGCAGCAAGCTTTATGCTTTTCGTGGAGGTGGATTACCAGGAGTGCTCCAGCTGCAGAGTCCAGGTGCTCTAAGTGCCTTGCCAGTGTGGACACCTTGGGAGTTAGAGCACCCGGGACTGATTTAATGCGCTCTAACTTGCAAGTGAAGCCAAGCCCTAGGATTCATAGTTCATTTGACTGTGGTTAAGTTTGTCATTCAGCTTTGTATCACAAGGAATGAGTTCACTTGGTATATCCAGTTCTCTGTCATTCAGTTAGCTCAACACGAATGATTGAAACACCCTTGACTTCCCCTGTAACTCCTACTCCTTCTTGTCCTATCCATGGCCCCCAGTGTCTGGGAGCTGTCAGTTGTGAGTTCTCCTCTGGGGATGCCCGCTCCTATCAGAAAGTCCATTTCCTGTGCAAGTCCTGACTTGCTTTGCTGAATCACAATATCACTGACTGCAATAGTAATGTCAGTTGGAAGAGTGAGTTCTGGTCAAAGATTTGAGAAATAGTATGTGGCAGTGTGTAGTGGGGAGGCTGCCCACTCCAGGAGAGCAGGGGTTAAAAGCAGCCCTTGGAGAGGGTTGTGGCTGGGACCCATTTAGAAAAGGGGATAAGAGCAGGCACAGCTGTGGCCACACCCAATCAGGCCAACCCAAGCTGGCCCTGAGACAAGGGCTAAGGGAAGAGCTGGTCAGTCTTACTCCGTTCTTGGAGTGGGAAGGACCTAGCTGCCTGGGAGCATGAGGTACCTGAAGCAAAACAGTGCTGGGGAAGGGCAGGGAGACCTGGGGAGCTCTGGCCTGGCAAGTCCCCCAGCTGGACCAAGAAAGCCAGCAGGTCCAACCCCCTTGCCAGTGATGAGTGGCCATTACAGGTTGCAGTTTGCCCCACAGAATGGGGGCTAGATGATGACTGGCAGTAGCCACTGAGGCAAGGTGGGTATAGAGGGTTGGGGGTTCCGCTGGGAGAGGAGACCCAGAGCGTGGGGATACTGCTGTGGGCAGAACCCCAAGGTAAAGGGCACTGGGGTCTGGGAGGGACACGAGGCCTGAGGCAGGAGAGACACAGGCCAGCAGGAGGTGCTCTGAGGCTGAGGAGCTAATTCCTGAGGCAACCAGTAGGAGGCGCTGTGGAGGTGAGTGTTTAACCTGTTACACAGTGTAATTGAAGACTCTATCACATTGTAATGCATAGGCACAAGGGAACAGGGAGAGAGGTGTGGTCTCAAGCTTAACTTTGGCATTTTGTGATTTTTGTTTTGTTTTGAAATTTTACTAAGACAAAGTTGCAATAACATGTTAACATACTACATAACTTATTCCTATGTAGCATCAGGTTAATATTCAAAGATTCTGGCTTGCTGACTGAAGAGTCCTCCTCCTCTGAGTATGTTGAAAAGGATGACCACATTTCTAAACACCCATTCTCTTTTTGGCACTTCTCTTGTGTACATACTTCCCAGCTAGCTTCTAGACACCACTGACTTCCTGAGGAAACTACAATCCATTGGTGATCTTCCTAAAAACACCATCCTAGCCACTATGGATGTAGAAGCCCTCTACACCAACATTCCACACAAAGATGGACTACAAGCCGTCAGGAACAGTATCCCCGATAATGTTACGGCTAACCTGGTGGCTGAACTTTGTGACTTTGTCCTCACCCATAACTATTTCACATTTGGGGACAATGTATACCTTCAAATCAGCGGCACTGCGATGGGTACCCGCACGGCCCCACAGTATGCCAACATTTTTATGGCTGACTTAGAACAACGCTTCCTCAGCTCTTGTCCCCAATGCCCCTACTCTACTTGCGCTACATTGATGACATCTTCATCATCTGGACCCATGGAAAAGAAGCCCTTGAGGAATTCCACCAGGATTTCAACAATTTCCATCCCACCATCAACCTTAGCCTGGACCAGTCCACACAAGAGATTCACTTCCTGGATACTACAGTGCTAATAAGCGATGCTCACATAAACACCACCCTATATCGGAAACCTACTGACCGCTATTCCTACCTACATACCTCTAGCTTTCATCCAGATCACACCACACGATCCATTGTCTACAGCCAAGCTCTATGATATAACCGCATTTGCTCCAACCCCTCAGACAGAGACAAACACCTACAAGATCTTTATCATGCATTCTTTCAACTACAATACCCACCCACCTGCTGAAGTGAAGAAACAGACTGACAGAGCCAGAAGAGTACCCAGAAGTCACCTACTAGAGGACAGGCCCAACAAAGAAAATAACAGAACGCCACTAGCCATCACCTTCAATCCCCAACTAAAACCTCTCCAATGCATCATCAAGGATCTACAACCTATCCTGAAGGACGACCCATCACTCTCACAGATCTTGGGAGACAGACCAGTCCTTGCTTACAGACAGCCCCCCAACCTGAAGCAAATACTCACCAGCAACCACACAACAGAACCACTAACCCAGGAACCTATCCTTGCAACAAAGCCCGTTGCCAATTCTGTCCACATATCTATTCAGGGGACACCATCATAGGGCCTAATCACATCAGCCACACTATCAGAGGCTCGTTCACCTGCGCATCTACCAGTGTGATATATGCCATCATGTGCCAGCAATGCCCCTCTGCCATGTACATTGGTCAAACTGGACAGTCTCTACGTAAAAGAATAAATGGACACAAATCAGACGTCAAGAAATATAACATTCAAAAACCAGTCGGAGAACACTTCAATCTCTCCGGTCACTCGATTACAGACCTGAGGGTGGCTATCCTTCAACAAAAAAACTTCAAAAACAGACTCCGAGAGACTGCTGAATTGGAATTAATTTGCAAACTGGATACAATTAACTTAGGCTTGAATAGAGACTGGGAGTGGATGGGTCATTACACAAAGTAAAACTATTTCCCCATGTTATTTCTCCCCCCCACCCCACCCCCCACTGTTCCTCAGATGTTCTTGTTAACTGCTGAAAATGGCCCACCTTGATTATCACCATAAAAGGTTTTCCTCCTCCTCCTCCCCCCCCCGCTGGTAATAGCTCATCTTAAGTGATCACTCTCCTTACAGTGTGTATGATAAAACCCATTATTTCATGTTCTCTCTGTGTGTATATAAGTCTCCCCACTGTATTTTTCACCGAATGCATCCAATGAAGTAAGCTGTAGCTCACGAACGCTTAGGCTCAGATAAATGTGTTAGTCTCTAAGGTGCCACAAGTAGTCCTTTTCTTTTTGCTGTGATAGCTTTCCCATTACAAGGACAGTCCATATTTTGCTATACCTCAGTTCCATAGGAGGAGCAGTTGCATTTTTCTGGTAATGTGCAATGCAAAACTTAGCTGCTAACAATAAAAAAGGTAATTAATTTGTCGTTCTGTTTAAAATGTAGATCCTTTAATAGGGTATTAAGTAAGCAGGTCAGGGGATATGTAGGAAGCTGGCGTTTTGTCATAAGAGGAATTTCTTTAATAATTCCTTTTCCCGTAGAGCAGTAGTTCCCAAACTGGTGTTCGCAAAATGTTACAGGGGGTTTTTGGGGAATTCCCTAATGGCAGACAGAGCTGTCCTTAGGAACCCTGGGCAGCATGGGGCCAGTAGCCTCCAGCAGAGCCCCTGGACTTCCAAGAGCTAAGCAGATCAAAGCAAGCATATCTGTCACACTGAGGAGATTTATTCTTCAAGACTCCTTATAAGAAATGGAAAGGGAGGTGGACATTTTTTGCTGTTTTTAAAATTAAATAGGCAGTTAGTTTTGTTTTTAAAATTATTCTGAAGAACAAGTTTAAGCTTTGTTGTTTGCCTGGACTGCTCAAGACCTGAATGCTTGTGTAGGAGGAACTCTTTGAGTTGGCTTCTTAAATACCTTCATGCTGGTTCACGAAAGCTTATGCTCAAATAAATTTGTTAGTCTCTAAGGTGCCACAAGTACTCCTTTTCTTTTTTCTTGATGAAACATAGGAGCCTTGTCTTATAACAGGCTTATTCAAAGTGATACAAGCTACAAAAGTGAGATATTGGAAGAGTTTTCATAATGTAATAAAAATACTGTAATGATTATTATTGATGATTAATATACATAGCATAAAAACAATTTTATTTCCAAGATCACTGCTTTTATAATTTTATACTCGGGTAAAGAAAAAAATCCCTGGAAATATTCATTTTTAAGAGGGGGTTCATGAGACTTTAGTGAAAGGGGTTCGCAGGTTGTTAAACTTTGGGAACCACTGCCATAGAAAGTCCCACCCATCCAGATCAATTTTTGTCCAAATCCCTCTCCCTTCTTTTAATCTGGGTTGTTTTCTTAACATCTTTTTCAGTCAAAATTGTACATTCTTAAAAACCTTTTGTTCCTACTTGCTCCTGGGACGAGTCCTCAAATATGGTTAAAAGTCTAGATAGAGCAACCTTATGTTAAGATTTCACTATAAAATATTTGAATTGTTACCCATGCAGAAGTAATACTACACAAATGTACATCTTGGCATTTAATATGAAATTATCTTATCTGTACTATTACACATTTGACATACCAAATTTGGTAACTGAAGATGTTTTTCAAAAAGACAGAATCAGAGATGCTGGAGCAGGGGTGGGCAAACTTTTTGGGCTGAGGGCCACATTTGGGTGGGGAAACTATGCAGGGCTAAGGGTTGGGGTGCGGGAGGGAGTGCGGGGTGTGAGGGGGTGCGGTGTGCAGGAGCGAGGAAAGGGGAAGGCATTAGGGCAGAGAAGGGGTGCGGCAGGGGGCTCAGGGCACGGGGTTGGGGTGCACAGGGTTGCGGGGTGCAGCAGGGGGCTGAAGGCAGGGAGTTGCGGGGTGCAGCAGGGGGCTCAGGGCAGCAGGTTGGGTTGTGAGGTGCAGGCAGGAGGCTTAGGGTAGGGAGTTGGGGGACGGGGGTGCAGGAGAGGTTTGTGCTCTGACCTGGCGCTACTTACCTAAAGCGGCTCCGGGGTGGCAGCAGTGCGCACCAGGGCCAGGGCAGGCTCCCGGCCTGCCCTGGCCCCACGCCACGCCATGCCACTCCGAGAAGCAGCCAACACCACAACTCTGCGTGGCCCCTGGGGGAGGGGCACATGGCTCGCTGAAGCTCCCATTGGCCGCGGTTCCCCATTCCCGGCCAATGGGAGCTGCGGGGGGTGGTGCCTGGAGTCAAGGGCAATGCACCGAGCCCTCTGCCCCGCCTGGGGCCCCAGGGACGTGGTGCCGGCCGCTTCTGAGAGTGGCGCGGGGCCTGCGGCACCACGGGGGGCAGTCCCGCAGGCTGGATCCAAAGCCCTGAGGGGCCGGATCTGGTCCGCAGGCTGTAGTTTGCCCACCCCTGTGCTGGAGGGTTCTGATGGGTCATCATTTCTATCCTATCCATCAGTTTTAAATAGGTAAGTTATGGACAGTGATTAATGAAACCACCAGACAAGTTTTGTATTGCTAATTCTAGTTTGTGAAATGCTTCATAGTGGATTCTGAATAAACCTGCTAAATTTAACTCAGTGTGAATTAAAGAGTTGTGGCAGTTTATACTGGATACAAAGACAAAAGATTGCTGATGGCCAAGGATTAAGTCGCAGTCTAAGGTGGTGCCTTGACCCCTGGCTGCCAGCAATGGAATCTGAGAGTCCAAGTGAGTGCCTCAGTCCAGAGTCTTCGGTGAAGTCTGCATCCTGGAATCATTCTGAAGTGTGAAACCCTTATCAGAGCGTACTGGAGCTTTTCAGTCTTCATAGTGGTTCCAATATAAAATACTTTGCCAATGGCCAGGGAGGGACCATGCATTGCCTCCTCCTCTCTAGTGTGTGTGGCTATTCATCCTTCCTTCATATCCTTTGTTTCTCTTACAGAGAGCTCTTCTGGAGAAGAAGCAGAGGAAGAAACGTCTTGAGCCCTTGATGGTGCAGCCAAATCCAGAAGCAAAGCTGCGTAGATCAAAGCCCAAAGGGTGTGAGGAACAGACTCCCTTAGTCGAGACCCACACCCCTTTTCACAGCGATGTTGTCCTGCATGGTGCGTAGTCCTCCTGATCAACAGACATTCTTACAAATGCTAATTAGTTTTTACCTTAGGGGTGATCACATTTGCATTCCCCAGGGGAATGAGTGGCCGAGAAACTAGAGGGATTGATTTTGTTGGGTACAAAAGAAGAGCAGCATTCATTTGTTCCTTGTCACTCATCTGCTGCTAAGCAACACTGCGCTGTAAAAAACTATCAACCTGACCTGGACTCCAGTGTCAGATTAAATAATTAGGCTGGGAAAATCCATCCATCTCTGAATGATCTCTCCTTAGAGTTGGACCAAAGCCATCTGGCTGAACAGAATTGCGTGTGGAACTGTGTAGTTTCCTCACCTCCTGGGTACTTTAGTAGTGTTCCCAGAAATGTAGGGAGCTATACATCTGGAGCAGGAGAGATTCATTGGATTTTTCTGAAGCAGTAAGAGAAAAGGAGGACAGGGAATAAATGAATAGCAGCAACATGCACTATCATGACAGAGTTCTCAAAAATTGCTGTGACAGGCTGATGGGGAAGGGGAAGGCAGTACAGGGGTTGATGAATACTGAATTTAGCTTTCTTAGTTTCTCCTGTCTACACTGGCATTCCTTATACACACTGGGTTTCAGCCACAGCCCAATTCCTTCTGAAATTCTGAAGGAGTAAACCGCCCTCTGCTGGTGGCAAGGATTGTTGCATTCTCTTTCATCTGGAATTCCTCTCCACTATCCTGTTAACTCGCGCTAATCTCAAATTACAAATCCAAGTGTTGGGTGAGAGGAGTTTTTCAGAGTCTTGTCCCTGTGACATGCAAACAGGATCCACTAGATTTAGGTCTTGCCATATGGTAAGGAGGTAAATTTGGGATCAGTGGGCCTTGCATATGGCAGGGAGGTGACAGCAACATAGCAGCAAAGTGTTGGTAGTAAGGAAAGCTATAGGCACTGAGAAAGCAAGGAGCCAGTGGCAAGATCTCAGTAGTCTCACAGCCTGACAGTGAAATAGTGGCAAGAACCATTGGGGACAGTGACATAGCAAGAGAGTGTGATTAGCTCATAGCCCAGGGAATCCCACACATGATGGGGCATAGGAGGTGACAGGGAAAACCCCACAAGCCTGGGAAAGTATCAGGAAAAGTACCACGAGAGCCAGGATTCTTGCAAACTATCAGGGAGGTAGCAGGGTGTGCCTTGGGGTTTTGTGACACACATGAAAGGGATACCATGAGCTAAAAAAGATAAAAATGAACTTAGTGGTTGCTCCTAGAAATATATTGTCTCCTGGCAGCCCATCTCTTTAAATCTCTTTTCTGTTCTGTGGATCAGTGGCTGCAGATTGGGAGAGGAGTGAGAGGAGACTTCAGCTGTAGCATTTGCTGGACTGATAGCCTGCTTAGAATTAACTGGGAGAAAGCAGATTGTGAGAAACTTTCTGGTTAGAGAGCATGCTTCTGAAATGAGACAGGAGAGAATAAAAACACCCCTGAATCAGGAAGCTAGATACTACAGAAGTCAGAGGGATGAAAATTGGATAGCTTCCCTGACCTTGAAGCTACTTGCATATTTTCAGACCAAGAATCTTTAAAATGGAGTGAAGATTGTAAATGTGTCAGTAACCCAAAGGTAGAACATCTGAGTAAACCACTGGAGTTTTAAAATACAAAAACAGCAGAAAACCAAGAAATCCAAATTGAAGACTGCACTTAAAACAAATTCTAGATGGTTTGGAAATGCAAAGTTAAGGTACCCCTAACAACCTTCACTCTCTTATATACTTGGCACATAGTGCACCCTCTGTGTAAAGTGTCTGTGACAAGAACTGCAGTATCACAGCTGGTTTATATGGTTAACCTTGTGTACGTTGGTTCCACCAGAAACCCACGTGGCAGCTACATATAGTTTGGCATCTTGTCTACAGCTGTGAACACCCCCTAGTTTACTGTGACTTACATAGCAGAGTATTCTTAGCCTTGGTCTACACTCGGAGTTGAGGTCGAATTTATCAGCGTTAAATCGATTTAACCCTGCACTCGTCCACACGACGAAACCCTTTTTTTCGACTTAAAGGGCTCTTAAAATCAATTTCCTTACTCCATCCCCGACAAGGGGATTAGCGCTGAAATCGGCCTTGCTGGTCGAATTTGGGTTACTGTGGACACAATTAGACGATATTGGCCTCCGGGAGCTATCCCAGAGTGCTCCATTGTGACCACTCTGGACAGCACTCTCAACTCAGATGCACTGGCCACGTAGACAGGAAAAGGCCCGCGAACTTTTGAATTTCAGTTTCCTGTTTGGCCAGCGTGGCAAGCTGCAGATGACCATGTACAGCTCATCAGCAGAGGTGACCATGATGGAGTCCCAGAATCGCAAAAGAGCTCCAGCATGGACCGAATGGGAGGTACGGGATCTCATTGCTGTATGGGGAGAGGAATCCGTGCTATCAGAACTCCGTTTCGGTTTTCGAAATGCCAAAACATTTGTCAAAATCTCCCAGGGCATGAAGGACAGAGGCCATAATAGGGACCCGAAGCAGTTGCGCGTGAAACTTAAGGAGCTGAGGCAAGCCTACCAGAGAGGCAAATGGCCGCTCCGGGTCAGAGCCCCAAACATGCCGCTTCTATGATGAGCTGCATGCCATTTTAGGGGGTTCTGCCACCACTACTCCAACTGTGTTATTTGACTCCTTCAATGGAGATGGAGGCAACACGGAAGCAGGTTTTGGGGACGAGGAAGAAGACGAAGATGAGGTTGTAGATAGCTCACAGCAAACAAGCGGAGAAACCGGTTTTCCTGACAGCCAGGAACTGTTTCTCATCCTGAACCTGGAGCCAGTACCCCCCGAATCCACCCAAGGCTGCCTCCCGGACCCGCCAGGCAGAGAAGGGACCTCTGGTGAGTGTACCTTTTAAAATACTATACATGGTTTAAAAGCAAGCATGTTTAATGATTAATTTGCCCTGGCATTCGTGGCTCTCCTGGATGTACTCCCAAAGCCTTTGTAAAAGGTTTCTGGGGAGGGCAGCCTTATTCCGTCCACCATGGTAGGACACTTTATCACTCCAGGCCAGTAGCACGTACTCGGGAATCATTGTAGAACAAAGCATTGCAGTGTATGTTTGCTGGCGTTCAAACAACATCCGTTCTTTATCTCTGTGTTCCCCTCAGGAGAGTGATATCATTCATGGTTATCTGGTTGAAATAGGGTGCTTTTCTTAAGGGGACATTCAGAGGTACCCATTCCTGCAGGGCTGTTTGCAGAAATGTTCCCCGCTGTTAGCCACGGGGAGGGATGAGGAGCTAGCCACGCGGTGGAGGGAGGCAAAATGCGACCTTGGAACAAAAGCACATGTGCTATGTACGTAATGTTAACAGCAAGGTTTACGGTGAAAGCGTGTACCCATTGTTCTATAAAATGTCTTTTTAAATACCACCGTCCCTTTTTTTCTCTCCATCAGCTGCATGTGTTTCAAGGATCACAGGATCTTCTCCTTCCCAGAGGCTAGCAAAGATTAGAAGGCGAAAAAAACGCACTCGCAATGAAATGTTCTCTGAGCTCATGCTGTCCTCCCACACTGACAGAGAACAGATAAATGCATGGAGGCAGACAATGTCAGAGTGCAAGAAAACACAAAATGACCGGGAGGAGAGGTGGCGGGCTGAAGAGAGGGCTGAAGCTGAAAGGTGGCGGCAGCGTGATGAGAGGAAGCAGGATTCAATGCTGAGGCTGCTGGAGGATCAAACTAATATGCTCCAGCATATGGTTGAGCTGCAGGAAAGGCAGCTGGAGCACAGACCACCACTACAGCCCCTGTGTAACCAACCGCCCTCGTCCGCAAGTTCCATAGCCTCCTCACCCAGACGCCCAAGAACGCGGTGGGGAGGCCTCCGACCACCCAGCCACTCCATCCCAGGAGGATTGCTCAAGCAACAGAAGGCTGGCATTCAATAAGTTTTAAACTTTTAAAGTGCTGTGTGGCCTTGTCCTTCCCTCCTCCACCACCCTTCCTGGGCTACCTTGGTAGTTATCCCCCTATTTGTGTAATGAAGTAATAAAGAATGCATGAATGTGAAGCAACAATGACTTTATTGCTTCTGCAAGCAGTGATCAACCCTTGATATCAGCAGATCTTTGATTGCGTTGGCTACTTGCATCACAGCAGCCCCCACAGTAGATTTGCCCACTCCAAATTGATTGCCGACTGACCGGTAGCTGTCTGGCGTTGCAAGCTTCCACAGGGTTATTGCCACTCGCTTCTCAACTGTGAGGGCTGCTCTCATCTTGGTATTCTAGCACCTCAGGGCAGGGGAAAGCAAGTCAAAGTTCCATGAAAGTGTCCTTACGCATGCGAAAGTTTCGCAGCCACTGGGAATTGTCCCAGACCCGCAATGCTATGCGGTCCCACCAGTCTCTGCTTGTTTCCCGAGCCCAGAATCGGCGTTCCACCACATGAACCTGCCCCATTAGCACCATGATGCCCACATTGGCAGGGCCCATGCTTTGAGAGAAGTCTGTGTCCATATCCTCATCACTCTTGTCACCGCGCTGACATCGTCTACTCGCCCGGTTTTGCTTTGCCAGGTTCTGGTGCTGTATATACTGCTGGATAATGCGTGTGGTGTTTAATGTGCTCCTAATTGCCAAAGTGATCTGAGCGGGCTCCATGCTTGCCGTAATACGGAGTCTGCACAGAAAAGAGGCGCAGAACGATTGTCTGCCGTTGCTCTGATGGAGGGAGGGGCGACTGACGACATGGCTTACAGGGTCGGCTTTCAGGCAATTAAAATCAACAAAGGGGATGGCTTTGCGAGAAACAGAATGGCCTCCTCAAGGATAGAACTCAAAACCTCAAGGATAGAACTCAAAACTGGGTTTAGCAGGCCGTTGATTTCACAGAGGGAGGGAGGATAAAATGAATACAAAACAAATCTGGTCTATTTCTTGTTTTGATCGACTTCATCTTTCTTTATACATCTTGCTGGCAGCAGACTGTGCGGTACGACCGCTAGCCATCATCATCTCCTCGGTGCTCGGCAGAAGACGGCGCAGTATGACTGCGGCCATCGTCTTCTGCTGGCTGCAGATTAAAAGACAGTGCACTGCTGGTAGGACTGAATCGCCATGAAACGAAACTTAAAAGGGAAATGACTTGGCTGAGTCACTCCCATGTTTGCCCAGGCACCCCGACCTCATCGAGATCGATTAAAAGCGCACCCTGGACTACATCGACGATGGCTACCAGTCATACTGCACTGTCTGCTGCCAAAAGGCAATAAACTGCTGCTGTGTAACAAGGTAGTACCACGTCTGCCAGCACCCAGGAGACATATGGTGACGGTTAGCTGAGCGGCTCCATGCTTGCCGTGGTATGGCGTCTGCACAGGTAACTCAAGAAAAAAGGCGCAAAACGATTGTCTGCCCTTGCTTTCACGGAAGGAGGGAGGGAGGGAAGGGGGGCCTGACGATATGTACCCAGAACCACCCGTGACAATGTTTTAGCCCCATCAGGCACTGGGATTTCTACCCAGAATTCAAATGGGTGGCGGAGACTGCGTGAACTGTGGGATAGCTACCCACAGTGCAATGCTCCAGAAGTCGATGGTTGCCTCGGTACTGTGGACACACTCCACCAACTACATGCACTTAGAGCATTTGTATGGGGACACACACAATCGACTCTATAAAAACGCTTTCTACAAAACCAACTTCTATATATTCAACCTAATTTCATAGTGTAGACATACCCATAGACTAACATCAAGGTGATTTAACAAAGAAAATGACTACTGTGGACAGTAAAGGCTTAAAATGGTTGCCCATAAAAAAATAAAATCTGGGAGTTTCGATGTGTTTTACAAACATCAGTTAATTTAAACTCACAACCACTTGTGACGATAGAAGTATCATCATCCCCATTTAGGGATAGGGAAACTGAGGCTTGGAGAGGTTAACGTGACTTTCCCAAGGTAACACGGGAAGTCTGTCAGAGCCAGATTTAGAATCTAGGTCTCCTGACTCAGAATCCTGTAAAGTGCTTCTTTGGGAAGACAGCCTTTTTTTTTCCCCTTGTGAAAAATGCCTGGGCACTCATATGCATCAGTGTTCTAAAAGGGTGTTTGAGTGGGGAGAGGTGAAATGAGGTGCCTTCTTGTGATGCTTAACACAGTCAGCCAGTTACAAAAACAGTGAGATTTCTCCATTCTGTTTCACTTTTGCCTGCAGGCATTGATGGCCCAGCTGCCTTCCTGAAGCCAGAAGTCCAAGACTTAGGGACCAAACTCCAAATCCTCTCTGTAGTATCTTCCACAACAGAAGATGATGCAGATCAGGACAATGATGAAGAGACCCTCATAGATAGAGCTGCCAAGCCGGATCTGCAAGAAATCCTACAGAAACGAGGTGAGAGTTGGCTATATGCAGGGTTTGGACAGGGGTCTGTTAGGAATCATCTCACAATACAAGTGTGCACGTGAGCTTCCATACACAAAGGCAGCCAGCAATTTCTAGAACATACATTGACGGATGTGTAACTGTCATTCCCTTGTCTAAAATACTAATAGTAACTGGCATACCTATCATGTTTTAAGAGATTACAGAAATTCCATATAATTTCTGATCTTTCCAAAGGAAGTCATCACAAATTGCCTCTCTTGGTTTTGCCAGTGTCCCGGACATTTTTATTCCATGTACCTATCTGTTAATATTGTAACAACACAGTATAGTTCTTAAGTATTAGAAACCTCCACTGCCAGCCAACAATGCAGTAATTACTTAACTGCTCAGGAGACCGGCAGGAAAGGTGCTCTTCCTGATTCAGAGGATATCCCAAACAGCTGTTATAGAAAATATGCATAAAGGTTTATTGTCAAATACTGTGTCCCGTTGAGCAGTTTCTCATCAGAGTGTCCACTGCTGCCAAGTGTATCACATCCCTGCCAGTACTGCAGGAAGTCTGTTAGTTGCGTGCTGTCTAAACATTTTGCAGTGAAATAAAAATGAATACCGTGTTGTTTGATGCACAGTTTACATTACCTTGTGGTGCCTGTCATCTAAAAGGTTCCCAAAGGACTTAACCTTTTGAGATTTGTAGTAATTTGTAAGGATCGTGTCATCCACCACTCAGAAGCAACAGTTGTTTATCCATGAACAGCAACATTACACAAGAGTTAGGACAGGAAGTGCAAGAGAATAACTGATTGAAATTTCACGGGAAATTTAGGAAGGCAGAATGTAAGTACACAGATTAGAATTTGGCAAGAACACCAGGGTTAACGCCTTTCCTCTTTCAAAATACGCCTTGGGATGTTTATTGACAAGTAGTCAGGAACTTAGCTTTATACCTCATCCAAAACACCAGCACCTCCAGCAATTCTCTGTATGTGCAATACCATACTGGGACATTAGTATAATATTGATTCATAGGGAAGAATGCAATTTACAGAATCAACAAAACCAGGTACTTCAGCACTTCCTGCACTTTCCCACTCCTAACCCTGCTTACCACAAGAAATCAGATAGAATCACAAAATAAAGTGGTGTGACTCCAAGTATAAATCCCAGGAAGTTTACAGAAGTTCCCTCTCAGTTCTTGTTTGAGTATATGCCCTGTGGGTGCTGTGCACTGTTGACTGGAGACGGTAAAGCAGCATCTGCAGGCCTGAGCCTGCACAGAATAACTCCTCATGCTCCCCTATAAGGTCATATAGGGATGTGCGGACTCACTGCCACTCATTTATCTCTCAACCCATCTGTGGCTTGAGATGGAGCAAAACTTGGGCAATGTCCACACTACCGTGGTAAATCCATCTGAATTATGCAACTCCAGCTACATGAATAACGTAGCTGGAGTTGACGTAGCTTAGGTTGGCTTACTGCGGTATCTGCACAGCGCTGGGTTGATGGGAGAGTGTCTCCCGTCGACTTACCTTACTCTTCTCATTCAGGGTAGAGTACCAGGGTCGACCTGAGAGTGATTTAGCGAATCATTAGACCCGCTAAATTGACCCCCAGTGCATTGATTGCCGGAGTGTTGATCCAGTGGTAGTGTAGGCATAGCCTTACTGTCTGCTTGTTCTACAGCTTCCCACCTTTCTCACTTACTGTGAATTTTTCATTTAGTTATTTACTTAGTTTGTTGTTTTTTATTTAATTTCAGAACAGTTGTGGTTTCAAAGGGAGGTCTCTTCCCTCCCCCCTCCAGGACTTCTGGTTTAGTACATTGGCACCAGATTATGCCAAAGACACTGGTTTAAGCCCTGCCCATGCAACAGTAATTCTAGTTGTCTCTGGTGTCTCAGAGAGACTCACTTCCCATCAAAGGGCAAGGTCTGCTCAGGGTTTAAAGGCAGGTATAGAAATGGAACACTCCTTAGCTTCTGAGGGGTCTGCTTCTCCCCTTGCACATCAGCCTCAGCAGCTCAGGTGACTGCTGGAACCTTGGCAGCACCCCAGAGATAGTGACTTCTAAGAAAAGAAGACTCTTTCCCTTACCAGGGAAACAAAGAAGTGTGGTAGGTCACCCCATAAATCTCAGTCCTGGGACACCTTGAGTCCCCTAAGGGGTTACCTTTCCCTCTTCTTATGTAGTACCGACACCTTGGTACCAATTTCACTTGGCGTCTCAGACTGAAATCAGTACCAAAGCATTGGTACCTGTGACAGGTTGCACACTCACCACCGTGGTGCCTCCTACTGGTTGCTCCGGGAATTAGTTCTGTCCAGCTGTGGAGTGCCCTCTGCAGGTGGTGTCTCACCCATTGTTCTGCTCTGCAGTGCTCTCTGGGACCCGCGTTGCTCCGTGGCTTGCGTCATCCTCTTCTGGACACAGCCCTCCAGCTGTACCCCACTCGGTTCTCTCCCCTTCCCGGGGTATCCACAGTCCTCAGTCTGGAGCTGCAGTTGGCCATGAGGACAGGTGCAAAGTCTAGCCCCTTGCCTCAGGGGCAAGCCACAGTCTGTATCAGGCCATGCTCCTCCATGGCCAGGTATAGTGGAAGGGGGAAGGAGGAGGACTCAGGCCCGCCCACTACTCTGGGTCCTGGCCCAGGGACCCTCTGGCAGCAGCCGTGTGCTGCCCTCCTTCTCTCCCCTCCACTGCTCACGCTCCCTGGGCCACTTCCCTTTTGCTCTTGCACCTTTCTCTCCCCTCCACTGCTCACGCTCCCTGGGCCACTTCCCTTTTGCTCTTGCACCTTCTCGGCCCTTTTTTAGCAGGGGCCGCAGCCTGGAAGGTATCAGGCTGGAGCTTTCCCTCTGCTCCCCTGAGCCTGCCCAGCGCTGCTCTATCTAAGGTGCTATCCCTAGGAGCCAGTACTCCTCCCTTGCTTGTCAGGGAGAGACTCCTGTCTCTTCTGCTTTGCAGCCTTCATATAGGGCCCAGCCTGGCCCCGAATGGCTGCTTCTAAGCCTTCTATGATTGGCTGGATTGTGCACATCTGCTCCAAGGACTGCTATTAACCTTTTGTCTGCCAAAGTGGGGCAACTGCCCCACTACAGTACCACATAAGATGATGTGTGCAGAAAAGTCTTCTATGGACAGAGTGGCTCCTACATCAGTATCATCCAGCACCTTGATGTACACAGGGCTTCTGCCTACACTCCGGTACCATCATGTCTTACAGCTCCAGTGTCAAAGAAGCTGTTCTGTCAACTTCGCCAGTACTGCGTGCATCAATTCCTCCTTGGCACCGATCCACATCCAAGTTCCAGCACCACTGGCTATCATAGCTCTTGACCACGCTCGAGATTCTTTTCTCTGGAGGATCTTCTCATTTTGGATAAACCTGGGTCTCCCTTACTAAGGAGCTGTCATAAATATAAAGGGAAGGGTAACCACCTTTCTGTATACAGTGCTATAAAATTCCTCCTGGCCAGAGGCAAAACCCTTTTACCTGTAAAGGGTTGTTAAGCTAAGGTAACCTCGCTGGCACCTGACCCAAAATGACGAATGAGGGAACAAGATACTTTCAAATCTGGAGGGGGGCGGGAACAAAGGGTTTGGTGTGTCTGTGTGATGTTTTTGCTGGGAACAGATCAGGAATGCAGCCTTCCAACTCCTGTTAAGTTAGTAAGTAATCTAGCTAGAAAATGCATTAGGTTTTTTTGTTTAATGGCTGGTAAAATAATCTGTGCTGGAGGGAATGTATATTCCTGTTTTTGTGTCTTTTTGTAACTTAAGGTTTTGTCTAGAGGGATTCTCTATGTTTTGAATCTGATTACCCTATAAGGTATTTACCATCCTGATTTTACAGAGGTGATTCTTTTACCTTTTCTTTATTTAAAATTCTTCTTTTAAGAACCTGATTGATTTTTCATTGTTAAGATTCAAGGGTTTGGGTCCGTGTTCACCTGTACCAATTGGTGAGGATTGTTGTTAAGCCTTCCCCAGGAAAGGGGGTGTAGGGTGTAGGGCTTGGGGGGGATTTTGGGGGAAGACATCTCCAAATAGTCTCTTTCCCTGTTCTTTGTTTAAGATGCTTGGTGGTGGCAGCATACTGTTCAAGGACAAGGCAAAGTTTGTACCTTGGGGAAGTTTTTAACCTAAGCTGGTAAGAACAAGCTTAGGGGGTCTTTCATGCAGGTCCCCACATCTTTACCCTAGAGTTCAGAGTGGGGAAGGAATCTTGACAGGAGCTCTACTAGATCTCTCTCTACTAGATCTCTCTCTTGGGTACTGCACTGACAGCTGCAGCTTGACTTCCAACACTTGGTACCATCATCAATGCCTCAGGGCCCCCCCTTTTAGCCCAGAGGATGATATTTCTGACTCTGAGGGCTCTACCTTGGAACTGTTACACCCTTCTTGAGTTCATTTACTGAAGGGGACCTTGTGGAGCCCACTGGGTACCCTAGACCTTTGGGATATGAGCATCCTTGGAGACGCCTCACCTATCCCCCTCCTGCGTGGGCTTACTGGAACCCAGGGGAGCACTTTGTGGAACAGTTTTAGAGGGTACCAGCTAGAAAGAAACCCCAACACCCACCAGTACCACATCATTCAGTGCCTGACGATCCTTCAGTGCCGTATGCCCCCTCGGTACAAGAGGAGCAATAGCCACAGATGGAGGAAAGCTCACCCTTATCAGCCAAGTCCTCCTCCTCCTCCCCAGATGAGGTTGTAATGCCACCATTGCCCTCTTCTGCTGATGACTTTAGGGCTTTCCAGGAGCTAATGAAACATGTAATGGAATCCCTCCAGAGCCTGCTAGAAGAGGCCCAGGAGTCTGAACATTCCCCGATGGACATTTTAAATATCGTCCCCGCAGGGAAAAATTGCCTTACCAGTTAATGAGGCACTGTTATTGCCTTTATGTACTTTATTGCAAACACCTGCCACTATTCCACCCAAGTGGGGAAATAAAATATGTTGTATTACAGCTAAGGGAATGGAACTAATTCCCTGGTGGTGGATGTGGCTAATGAAGGAAACTAACAAGTTGGGCCAGACCCTCTACTTTGGACAAAGAGGCTAAACAAATAGACCTCTTGGGCAGAAAGAGCTATTCATCAGCAGCTCTTCTATTTTGTGTGGCAAACTACCAGGCTTTGACAGTGAAATATTATTTAAGTTATTCCAAGTTCACCACACTTTATTGAATGCCTGCCACAAGACTAAAAAGACCAATTTCAGTCCTTTGTCTCTGAGGGTCAGTTAATCATGAAAGCCTCTTTACAGGCTATTCTCGAGGCCACTGACACAGCTTCTAGATCCCTGGCTACTACTGTGGATATGCAAAGAGCATCTGGGCTCCAACCTGGACTCCTTAAAGAGGTGCAGAATACCACTGAAGACCTTCCCTCTGAAGGGCTCAAGCTCTTCAGTGCAGACACAAACTCCTCACTCCACACCCTTAAAGGTTCAAGGGCAGTGCTATGGTCACTGGGAATTTATATGCCTGCAAAAAGAGACACTTTAGCAGGTCTCAATCTGCACAGCGTTCGGACCATTCAAATAGCACCCACACCAGGCTTTCTTAGACCTTTGGAGCCTTTGAGGAGGAGATCCAAACCTTACAAAAGAGGATCACTCCCCTGCCCCCTACAACCACCTAATCTGCACCCCCTAAGAGAAAATTTTGACAGATTGGTCAAGAGTGTCGAGCATCCTATTTCTCCAGATTCTCTGCTGTACTATTCTACCATTCCACCCACTTCCAGTGACTGAATATTCCGCTTCCTACCTGCCCGGAAGCACATTGCCTCAGACAACTGGATATTAGAGGTGGGTGACATGAAATATTGCAACACCACCACCACCCACCTCCCTTCTCTGTCTTTTTTTCAGGGACCCCTCTCACGAGGAGCTCTTAAAGCAGGAGGTCAAATCTTTCCTGCTCATGGGGGCAATCAAGCCAGTTTCCCATGAGTTTGTCAGAAGAGGGTTCTAGTCCAGTTATTTCATAGTCCCCAAAAGGTGTAGAGGGTGGAAACTGATCCTTGGTCTCAGACATTTGAATACCTATGTCATTTTCTAATGCTTCAGGATGGTGACGCTAGCCACCATAATTACATCCCTGGATCTGAGAAACTGGTTCATTGCCCTTGACCTCCAGGAAACCTGTTTTCATGCAGGTATCCACTCCTCCCACAAGCGTTTCCTATATTTTGTAATAGGCCCTGAGTGTCTTTACAAACGTCCATTCAGCGATAGCGGCCCATGTATGTCAGTGGGGTATCACAATATTCCCACAGTTGGATGACTGGCTTCTCAGGGGTCACTCAGCAACCTCCAAGGCACTTAGAAGCCCTCAATGGGTCTAAGAACTAGGTCGCAGTTTTTGCCCATCCTACCATGGCTGGATTACTTAAAGGCTTACACAGCTTGTTTTCCCCTATGCAGAACCCCACTCCTCCATGGAACCTTAATTTTCTCAATGCCTTTAAACCAATGTCTACCAGTTCTCTCCTTTACCTCTCCCAAGCTATCACTTGGGATAGATGAATAGGAGAACTCAATGTGCTCGTAGTAGATTCACCGTTCACTGCCTTCTGTATAGAAATGGTCACACTACATCCCAATCCTTGTTTCCTTCCTAAGGTCTTTTCAGAATACCATATTAATCAGGAAATACATTTACAAGAGTTCTATCCAAACCTTCTATCCAAATGAAAATTCTGCGAGCAGCTTCTATTACACATGGGCATATTTAACTGAATGAAAGTATAAACTAAGCAGTATGGTATATCATGTGTATATATTAATAAAAGCTAGACAGCTTCTTATTCATTTCACTAAAGTGTCACTAGTAATACGGATTTCAAGACTCAGAAAGCAATATCCCACAAGAGGAACTTAAGGATTAATTCTTCATAACATAATGTTTGTGAGATACTCAGTCTCACAAACTACAGCAAGCAGCCAACACACACACTAAACATCAGAAGGGCTCTCACCTTCTACTTACACAGAACCAAGATCTTTAGGACCTCTCCCATACTCTTTGTATCCTTTGTTGAAAGGATGAAGGGACAGGCCATTTCCACACAAAGACTGTCAAAGTGGGTCTCGAGTTGCATCTTGACGTGCTATGAGACTGTCTCAATACAAGCCCCTCACAGAGCAAGAGCACACTCCACTAGGGCTCAGTCCATATTTTTTACGCTCCTGAAAGATGTTTCCAGAGCAGAAATCTACAGGACCTCAACTTGGTCCTCTATCCAGACATTTGCCATGCATTACCCTATCTTATCTGCTTCCAGAGCTAACACGTTTGGTGACGCAGTCCTCCAATATGCCCTGGATTTTCCTTCTGCCTCCTCAGCACCAATCTCCACATTGTGTTACTGCTTGGGAGCCTCCTATGGTGGTACACCCATAGGGACATATCTCAAAGGAGAAGATTTTACTTACCTGTGCAGTAACTTGAGTTCTTTGAGATGTTTTGTCCCTAGGGGTAATCCACTTCCTGTTCTCCTTACTCTCTGCTGCAAATTCTCTGGCTTCGCAATTGAGAAGGAACTGAGTGATGGTGGGTCCGTACCTTCCTGTATGCCTGAATATGAGGAATTGCTCTGTGCAGGCATGGGCCCACAGCCACTGCTTTACAGTCTCCGGTCAAGAGTGCACAGGCATCCTACGGTGGGGCACCCATAGGGACAAAACATCTCAAACTCATGTTACTGTACAGTTACTGTATATATTATTGTAGAGTAATCTTCTCTGTTCTTGACCCAGAATTCTCTTGGACACACCTCCATCATCTTCTATACATAGCTGTGGTGTGGTTGCTTGGATAAAGATGAAACATTAAGAACAGGGACCTGTAGTCTACTTAGGCTATACCTCCATATTAAAGATGAGGGTGTTTATAGAATTGATTTGATGTGTTAGATTGCATTGATGCTGTAGGAATTGGAGAGAATTGGTGGTTGAAACAGTCTGTACTCAGTTATGAAGTATCTGTAAGATTGAAGAGTGTAGTGAAGGATGAGTTAAATGTAAACTAGTAAGCATCACACTTACTGGGTTGGATAAACCACGTTAGACTGGATTGCTTTTTCCTGTTCTTAAAATATCTGTTCTTGTCTGCATGGAAGTTAACTGAGATTCAGGGAGATACAACTGTAAGTGGAAAAAATAGATGTGAAACAATTGTAAAGGAAGCAGTGTGTTAGAGAGGGAGACAGAAGCCACTGAAGGCAAGTGGAATAAGGATAAAACCAAAATGAACAACTACACATAGATTTGCTTTTATGCTGGTGTGCAAATACACATGTACTGTATATTCTGTTTAAAACTGTTTTGTCACCAGGCAAAAGTGGCAGGTGCTACAATGATATCTGCTCAGTCATAATTTTCAAATGAAAATTGTGCGAGCAGTTTCTGTTACACATGGGCATATTTAACTGAATGAAAGTATAAACTAAGCAGTATGGTATATCATGTGTATGTATTAATAAATGCCAGACAGCTTCTTATTCATTTTACTAAAGTGTCACTAGTGATATGATCTCAAGGCTCAGAAAGCAATGCCCCACAAGAGGAAAACTCACACTAGGAACATAAGGATTAATTCATAATAACATAATGTTGGTGAGATACTGAGTCTCACAAACTACAGCAAGGAGCATAAGAGAAATATGTAAAAATAAATGTATATAACATAAGTGCCTAAAATTAGGCTACTGAGTTCCTATTTTGGTACCCAAATAAATAGTCTGATTTTCAGAGATGTGGAAATATGGATTTAGGTGCCTAGCTTTCGGTCACCCCGTTTGAACATTTTATCTTTATTGCATTAAAGACAGTTAAAAGGGCATCATTACTACCCTAATATTACTTTTCCATGTAAATAGTCATTGCAGGTATGTTGTGGGTTAAAGTGAGGATAGGAGCAGGGAAGATAACTGAGGGGTATGTGAATTGGTGCTGCCCTGCATTTGTGACACCTTCCATTAGAGGTTACCTAGTCCTGAATTCTGACAGGGATCTCAGGCAGTTTGAATTTCGATGAGGACACAGAAGAGGAAGAAAAAGCTGGAAAGAGGTCAAGATCTCGTTCACCATATTCTGAATCTGAGAGGCCTAGTTCCGCAACCAGCCAGAAATCTGCTACAGTAAGTGTCATGAAAACACTGTTCTCAATGAGTCTCGGACCCATGCTTTCTAGTGCCCATGTGTAAAGTGCTGGCTTATGTCCAGCCCACAGAGGACTCACTCCCACAACCAAGTCTCTTCCCAAGGGACTTTTCCTCTTTTGCCTCTCTGTCACTTCCGCTTCAGGACTTACTGCAGGATTCTTCCTTGCTCTTTTGGCTGAGCACTGTCTCCCAGGACTTTCTCCCTGGCACCCAATTTTTCCCCCCAGCTGCTTCCCTCAGCTTCCCCAATTAGGGGACTCTGGCAGCCTCACCCAGGGAACTCCTTGATGCTCCTGCTCCCCTACTTCTCCTTCCTTACTGACAGCCTGGCTGTAGGGAACACGTGATTCCCCTTGTCAGCTGCACCTGATTAATGAATAGGGCTGGTTGGCCCCAAACTCTGACCATTAGAGCGGCTGACCACCTGTTACAGCACCTCAGTGTTAAAACATGCTAGTTCCAGCCCCTAGCCTGTAGCCAATGTGCTCAGACCTGAAACCAGAGGGAAGCCAGGGTGTTGGCTTCTGTACCGTGTACCAGTCCTCCACTAGCTTCCATCGCCATCTGTGTCCCATTGTTGATATTCTGCATATTGACTGTTGTCACTGTTCCTCTAGTACTCACTCCTGCTATGGGGAGAATTAATTCCACTCTAGATACAGTCTGAGCAAGCATAACACACTGATGGTTTTAGCTATACCATCATACCGTGGTTTTCCCCAGCCTGTCCCACTCCAGGATCAAGGCTGACCAGAAAGTGCTATTCCTCATACTGTATTTTTTTTTACAATACGTTTCAAGCTTAGCGATGAAATGCTACGCTAAAAGGGACATTTCTCCCTTTTGACTATAACAGCTTTTCACCCTGCGTCCCCTCCCTAGCAAGCCATTCCACCCTCTAGTTACTGGGGACTTTAGCCCAGCTTTTCCTTCCTTGAAGGGGTATTCTTCTCCCAGGGTAGGAGAAACTTCTGTCCTGATTTCTTCTTCTCAATGGAACATTCCTTCCTTGAAACATAGAGATCTCTGATCCAGCATCCCTTCCCCAACAGAGCTTTTCCCTCTTCATATGGGGGCCTCCTACCCAACAGGCCATTCTTCTCTTGGGTTACTAGGCCCTCTAACCTGATTTCACTTTGCTGATGGGATAGGTCTTCCCACAGGACACAGGTGCTTCCTGCACTGCATCCCCAGAGACAGATGCACAGCTGGGAGAAGTGGAGAACTTGGAGGAGTTTGCATTACGCCCTGCTCCCCGTGCCATTACAGTGAAGTGTCGAATCACTAGAGATAAGAAAGGAATGGACCGAGGCCTCTTCCCCACCTACTATATGCACCTGGAAAGGGACGACAACAGGAAGGTATTGGGACTAGCATACAGTCTCTAGCCCTGGGCTTCTGAACTTCTAGTACAAAACCTTTGGGTGTGTGGTGGAGCAGTGCTTAAATGGGAAAGGATCCTGGAGCTGAAAGGAGAAAGCTTGTGAAAAGAAGGAGGGGTTCACGTCTGTATCTTGGCAGGGTATGAAGGCAGCAATTGGGAGGTGTGGAAGCAATAGTATAAAGAAGGTGCGCTAAAGCAGGAGTAAAAGAAGAGCAGAGGGATGAGTATCTGCTAAAAATTAGGAAGGAAAGGTGCTTAAAATCTGAGCTATTGGGTGGGCTAAAGAGAGCTGAGATTTGGGGCTGTTTGCTCATGGGCTGAAGAGAAAGGTCAGTGGTATGGAAGTGGCAAGAAGGGGTCTGCCAAAGCGAGTGGGAGCTAACGGGCAGGGGAATGGTGATAGGGACAGTGGGATGGAGGTCAAAAGTAGTGCTGTGCCTCTGGGCTCTTCCAGCACTTCCTGTCGTGACCAAAGTTTTGTGTTTCCAGACGTTCCTTCTTGCAGGGAGAAAACGGAAAAAGAGCAAAACATCCAATTATCTCATTTCAATTGACCCAACAGATTTATCCCGGGAAGGGGAAAGTTTCATTGGAAAACTGAGGTGAGAGCTGCAAATAAAAGCTATCAACAGGTGCACAGTTTCTGTGTTCATGTACTGCAAGAGAGGTTGGAGTTCTTCTCTTGCTGAGTCAGAGCCAAGGGCAGCAATCTAGTCCCACGCCAGGCAGAGTGTGACCTCACTCTCTCCTGGTTCACCCCTGGCTGTCCCTTTGGTACCAGTATCTCTTTCAGAGCGATGACTGTGGCCATTTATGTGAGGAGTCCTGGCTTGATGTTTTTCCAGGTCAGGTTATGGGTTCAATGTAACAGATACTTTCCCTAGAGTTGTTTATTGAGCTGCTGATGGGAAATCCCAGATGGGAATGTCAGGAGAGTCTGACCCAGTCTAATTATGTCACATAGTCTCACATAGAACATCTCACTGACTCTCTGTTTCCTGATTCTAGGTCCAACCTTATGGGAACAAAATTTACTGTCTATGATCATGGAGTTAGCCCAGTCAAGGCACAAGGGCTAGTAGAAAAGGCCCATACCAGACAGGAGCTCGCAGCCATTTGTTATGTAAGTTCCTTTTATTTTTTCCCCCTAGCCCAGCTCCTGAATCACTTAAACTCAGGCATTAGGGATGGGAGGCATCCTGCAGTTACAGCCACTTTGGCTGTGGTCTTGTCAGGACTTTCAAGCTAAGTATTTGGATTGGAGGCCTGCAGGGAAAACTCGGGCTGCTTCAGGATGTTAGTGATTCCGCAGCAAGTTTTCTTAATTCTGCATCAGTACTGTATCAGTGCAACAGGATAACTATAATGGGTATTGGACTGCTGGAGGACTTTCATATGAGTCATAAAAGCAAGGTCTTGATTGCTTGTGGTTCTTTGAAATCTCAATGGCACGTTAACAGGAGACCAGGTGTGTTAACTCCAGTTCTGTCCAGTTTCTACTCTGGTAATCCTAGTGCCCCCTGGAGTTTCCATTGGATACAGTATTCTTCATTTCCCATCCTAAAATACTTTGTAGTGTTTCTGTGAGCTATTAAAACAAGTATAATATATCTCTAAAAGGTGGCTGTCTGTTAATAGTGATGAAGTGATTCCTGTGTATGTACAATCAGCTATTCAAGTTTGTAAAATGTTTGCTATGTACATGTAAAATCATTATCCTGTTTCTCAGGTCTCATCTCAGAAAGACCTGAAATGGAATAAGACAGGTTCCAGCTCCAAGGACCGACAGCAAAGGTCCCCAATCTGTGGAGCACGACCCTCTAGGGGGATTGTGGATGAATGTTTGGGGGGCATGGCAGGGAGGGAGCACCACCCAGCTCTGCTCCTGGCCCCAGCTGTCGGCCCTGCACTCAGGGTCCTGGCTGCCAGACCCGCCCCCTGAGCTCCGCTTCTAGCCCAGGGATCCAGCTGTTGGTCTCCACCCCCAGCTGAGGCTCCACTTCTGCCCTTGCCCCTAGCCTTGGTCCCTTACTCCTCTCCGCCCCCACCCCCCAGAGCTGTGGCCCCGCTCCTCGCCCCAGCTCCGGGGGGAAGGAGTGGGCACGGTCAAGGGTAAGGGCGGGGTGAAAGGTAAAAAGTTTGGGGCCCACTGACCTACAGTCTATATCAGTAAAACACACTAGTATGTTACGGGAAGCTATATAACTAATATTAATGTTGTACCTGATTTTTATCATATGTGTTAGGAACTCTAAGGAGCCATCTTGCTGGAATAAAATTGAAATAGCCTTTGAGATAGATTTTTTTGGTTGAAGGCATTAAACAGTTGGTGACTAGAGGACCAAGAAAGTGTTTCTTCTTCAAGTAATGGTCCCTATTGTATTCCACTGTGGGTTACACATGTGCACCATGCGCCCAGAGTCAGACAATTTGAAAGCAGTGTCTGTTGGTCCGCGCATGTGCCTCTGTTCACCTCGTGCTCCCAACCTCAGGGCAGACCAACTGCCTCGTCAGTTGCTTCTCATTGCTGCGTGGTCCAGGTCAGAAACTTTGTGTCTTCAGTTCTGATGTCGTTTCTGAAAAACAATAGTGTTAGCTGTAAATAGTTTGTAGTTTTAGAAGTTTTAATAGATTTAGTAGTTTTAATCATTTTAATAGTTTTAGAATTAGATTAGGCTATAGGGGTCCCCTCCATTCTCCTCCATGCCCTATTCGGGTACCTGACTGTGCCCAGAACTCCAGGCTTCAAACTCTGCACCTCCTGCCCGCAATCCTTCTCCGTCAGTGGCGACCCTCAACACTGCCTCTACTGCTTGGGACAGGCGCTCACATTGCAGATTGGTGCAGTATTTGTCAGTCCTTCCCCAGCCCCATCCGAGAAGGACAGGCTTTTCACCTCCGTAAGTACCTCATGGAAATGGCCATGAGGCTTCAATCAGAGCCAGGCTGGGGAATCCCCCCTTTACATCAAAAAAGGGAAGAAGGAGGATCCTGGGAACTACAGGCCGGTCAGCCTCACCTCAGTCCCTGGAAAAATCATGGAGCAGGTCCTCAAAGAATCAATCCTGAAGCACTTAGAGGAGAGGAAAGTGATCAGGAACAGTCAGCATGGATTCACCAAGGGAAGGTCATGCCTGACTAATCTAATCGCCTTTTATGATGAGATTACTGGTTCTGTGGATGAAGGGAAAGCAGTGGATGTATTGTTTCTTGACTTTAGCAAAGCTTTTGACACGGTCTCCCACAGCATTCTTGTCAGCAAGTTAAGGAAGTATGGGCTGGATGAATGCACTATAAGGTGGGTAGAAAGCTGGCTAGATTGTCGGGCTCAACGGGTAGTGATCAATGGCTCCATGTCTAGTTGGCAGCCGGTGTCAAGTGGAGTGCCCCAGGGGTCGGTCCTGGGGCCCGTTTTGTTCAATATCTTCATAAATGATCTGGAGGATGGTGTGGATTGCACTCTCAGCAAATTTGCGGATGATACTAAACTGGGAGGAGTGGTAGATACGCTGGAGGGGAGGGATAGGATACAGAAGGACCTAGACAAATTGGAGGATTGGGCCAAAAGAAATCTAATGAGGTTCAATAAGGATAAATGCAGGGTCCTGCACTTAGGATGGAAGAATCCAATGCACCGCTACAGACTAGGGACCGAATGGCTCGGCAGCAGTTCTGCGGAAAAGGACCTAGGGGTGACAGTGGACGAGAAGCTGGATATGAGTCAGCAGTGTGCCCTTGTTGCCAAGAAGGCCAATGGCATTTTGGGTTGTATAAGTAGGGGCATAGCGAGCAGATCGAGGGACGTGATCGTTCCCCTCTATTCGACACTGGTGAGGCCTCATCTGGAGTACTGTGTCCAGTTTTGGGCCCCACACTACAGGAAGGATGTGGATAAATTGGAAAGAGTACAACGAAGGGCAACGAAAATGATTAGGGGTCTAGAGCACATGACTTATGAGGAGAGGCTGAGGGAGCTGGGATTGTTTAGTCTGCAGAAGAGAAGAATGAGGGGGGATTTGATAGCTGCTTTCAACTACCTGAAAGGGGGTTTCAAAGAGGATGGCTCTAGACTGTTCTCAATGGTAGCAGATGACAGAACGAGGAGTAATGGTCTCAAGTTGCAATGGGGGAGGTTTAGATTGGATATTAGGAAAAACTTTTTCACTAAGAGGGTGGTGAAACACTGGAATGCGTTACCTAGGGAGGTGGTAGAATCTCCTTCCTTAGAGGTTTTTAAGGTCAGGCTTGACAAAGCCCTAGCTGGGATGATTTAACTGGGACTTGGTCCTGCTTTGAGCAGGGGGTTGGACTAGATGACCTTCTGGGGTCCCTTCCAACCCTGATATTCTATATTCTATCATCCTGAATCAGCAAGACGTATGCTTCCTGCTGCAAAGTCTGACTCCAGTGCCGGAGGATCTACCCCCACAAACCCCATGGCGGGGCCTAGTCGGAAGATCAGGAAGCACTCCAATAAACATTGGGCTAAGTCTTCCTCTAAGTCCATTCCAAAGATACCGGATATGCCTACAAGCAAACCCACCGACTCAGCCCAGGAGTATGTCATGCATCCCCAGTCCCATAGACCTAATAAGAAAGGCATGAAACATAGGGCTTCACCATCTCCACACCACGCTTCATCAGTACCATCATCCCCAGCTGTTCATAAGACACCAAGACCTTCTGGCACTGATGAATGGAGACCATATGGTATTCATCACCAGCACCTGTGGCCCAAACAGAAAGGTCCCTATTAAACCAGGGAGGTCCAGATCCTTGGCCACACCACAGGACATTTTCACTCCCCCAGATCCTGAATCCCCTTCCCCATTGGGACTCTCCATTTCCAGAGAGTGTAGTTGCCTTCCAGAGATCTGCTGGCAGGATAGAGCTTATCACCAACACCATACATAACATGCACCTTCCCATCAGCACCAATGTTTTTGCCATTGGAACCCGAGTCTGCCCTTTCCTCCTCAAGAGACTCGGAACCATGACAGGAACCACACCCAGGAGACCCACAAAACCCTGGAACCAACCAATGCTTCACCTGGCTCAGAGTCATTGGTGCCCCATGCCATGGGGACCCCTGCCACGAGCTGTCGACCCCACCTATTGGCCATATTGGGGACTGTGGGAATGTATCTGACCCACTAGGGAGTCACCACCTGACTCCACCCAGAGAATTCCCAAATGGATTTTGGAATGTACTCTACTCTGCTATAAGCTCTTGAACCTACCCCCAAAGCAGGGGGGATCAGAGCACTCCATGAGAGTTCAAGCCACGACTGTAGCTTCTCTTCAAGAGGTACCAAGGAGGCCACATGGAGCTCCATCCACATGTTTGCAAGACATCATTCCCTAGTATAAAATTTGGCTACTGATGCCTCATTTGGGATAGCTGTTCACCACTCATCCCTGCCATCCTCATCCTTACACCCTCCTCCTGCTTAAGTAATGCTTGTCTGTCCCCCGCAGTGGAATACAAAGGACCGTCACTCGAAGAAGAGGAGATTACTTACCTGTAAGTGGAGACTCTTTGAGATGTGTGGTACCTCTGTGTATTCCACTACTCACTGTCCTTCCCCTTTGATTCGGATCTTGTCTGATTCATGGTAGAGAAGGAATTGAAGAGGCAGTCAGTCCTCCCCACGCTTTATCATCTTGGTCAAGAGCACAAGGTGAACCGGGGCACATGCACAGACCAATGGACGTTACTTTCAAATTCTCCGACTCCAGGTGCATGGTGCGCATGCATAACCCACAGTGGAATACATATAGGGACCACACATCTTGAAGAACCTCCAGTTACAGGTAAGTAATTTCCTCTTATCTTCACTGCCGTACAGGTGGAGTATGTGGAATTCCCTGCTGCACTTTGGAGTAGACTTGTTCGTTTCAGGATGAAAGCTAAGCCATATGCTGACTCCAAATCCTCCAGGGGTTTCTTTTATCTTGTCTACAAGGTCACAGTTTGGGAGAAACTACGAAGTATAGCCTTAAAAATAAAACAAGCTAAGGAGAATTAAACAGATTGTCCATTTAGACTATAAGGTCCCTGGAGAGTTGACAAAGTACAGATGCAGTCAGAGTCATGCTGTCTATAATTGTGTTTATACCTTTGTTGCTAGCAGGGATCTAGCACATTTCCCCTCAACCATATGAACCACATTTATTGTCCGAGAATGACACTAGCCAAATTGCATCATAAAACCATGCTTTAGGTTATATTTGGAAGATTATCTATAGTACTGTTTGGTTAATGTGGTTTTGGAGGAGAAAAAGAATTATATCACTAATAGTCAAGGAAACAATGTTGATTGCAACTGTGTTTAAATACAGATGTAACTGGCATGTTTCTGATTCCAGGGTAGACAGGGTATTAAAGGTCAATCTCATTATTCTCGCTCCTGGATGAGGCAGTGCTTTAGTTCCTGAAAAGAACTTAATTCCTTGTATTTTAGGAAACCAATGTCCTAGGATTCAAGGGCCCCAGGAAGATGTCCGTGATCATTCCAGGGATGAACATGAACCACAAGCGGATTCCAATCAGACCACGAAATGTAAGTTTGGAACTGGGTCAGATTCCAGTGGCGCAAGGAAGAAAGTTTTAACCTCTTAGAGATCCAAATGCTAATTATTGGCAATCAGAAAAATTAGAGGAAAAAGACCTGTTGGGTTCCAACTAGCCCATCTTCTGGAAGTTAGGGTGGGATTCTTCACTACACTGTGCTTTTCCAGGCCACTTTGAAATTACTCCCATAATAGGATTCTACCATTGCCCTTGGGAGACTGACTGATCTTGTAGGTCTCATGATTGGTAAACTTTTCTTGATATTCAGCTTAAAATGTCATTTTCTTAATTTCAGCGTATTTCTTCTTGCTTGTAGCCCTTATGCAACCCTTTAAATTTTGCCTCTTTCCTTACTTGTCGTTTAGCCATGTGGACTATATTTAGCTCTTTTTTTTTTTTTTTTTTTTTTTTTTTTTTTTTACTGTAGAGCATAGGAGCTCTAGTCGTGGCTGGACTCCATTGTGCTAGGTGCTTTACAAACACCGAAAAAAAGATGGTCCCTGACCCAAAGACTTTACATTCTAAGTATAAATCAAGCGATAACAGGTGGATGCAGACAGAAAGAGAAGCACAAGAAAACAATGAGGTGATATTGGTCAGCAGGATGGGCAGTGGTCTCAGCACACAAGCAGCCTAGCCATTGTCCAGTTTTTCAGGAATCGTAGAAAAGGAGAGTTTTAAGGAAGGATTCAAACAAGAATAATCAAATCGCTTTGCAGATCTCTACAGGGAGATCCTCCCAAGCATGAGGGTCAACGTGAAGAAAGCATGAAGGTGCTGTTGGAAAATTTTAACAAGTGGATGATGGAGGCTGACATTATGGGCCAATCGAAGATGGGAGTTAACATTTAGATAGCGAGTGAGAGCTAAATAGATTGGGTATAGGCTATAAAGGGCCCTGAAAGTGAAGACAAGTAAGAATCTTATGTTTGATATGATAGAGAAGTGGAGGGATACAAAGAGAGGAATGACATGGTCAAAGCAAGAGGCCAGGAAAATGCAGTATTGTGAATGGATATGAGCGGAGCAAGACTGCATTTGTTATGCCCAAGAAAAAGATGTTGCAGCAATAGAGACCCGAGTTGATGAGAGTCTGAACAAGTATTTTAACTGTGTGGATGAATAGGAAAGACCAAATGTTAGAGATGTTTTGCAGAAAGAATCTGCAGGACTTAGACATATCCAGGGGGCAAGAGGAGAGGATTTGACTCAGAGCTGGTGAAAAGGAGGCTGGGATTGCAGGCATGGGATTCAGTTAAGTTGGAGAAGTAGAGTTATTTCTCTAGGAAGATGGCAGAACTAAAGGAGGAGAGAATAAATCTGTAGTGGAGGAAGCAAGCCTGGTCACAGGATTTCTGCCAGACACTCCACAGCGCAAGAGACCGAGCAGGCGCAGAGGAAGTGGACGTTGGGGGTGAGCCAAGGCTGGGTTCTGGCAAAGCAGACCTTGCGATGAGAGAGAGTGAAGCATGGAGAGAAACAAGCATATCATTAGAAGAGGGGGCATAAGTCCGTTTATCTAACTCTCACTTTTTTTCCCCCACTTTGCTGAACTCATTCCAATTTGTCAGTAGTTTTCTAGTAATTTAAATGCCCTGAGCTGAATACAGTGTTCCAGATGTGGTCTCACTAGAAATATATAGGACCAGATGTGCCAAAGCACAGCCCTTACTAGGGGGCGATATAGAGCCAAACACCCCAGTGTGGGCTACCGGAGTCATTGTGTCTCAGAGGACACTATGCCTGATTGAGCTCTTGGAAATCACAGTTGATTCATCATCCCTTAGAATGCAGTATGCATCCACTTGATAGTGCAGTTGGGGGAGTTCAGTCTATTGCCCTGTCTCTTTCCCCTATCCATTTTATTGGCCTTAAAATCTGAGTCTAAGAGAGGCCCACAATGCTCAGGAGAGCATAGGGTCTGCCATCAAGACTGGCCCCTTTCCTAGGATACAGGGTTTAGGGGTGGCTCTCTGTGGTTTTGCACAAATACCAGCCACAATTTAGCCCGTATAGATTCATGATCATCTACCTGGTCTGTGACATGATGCCTCTGAATAAGCAGTGACTGCTCTTCTCTAAAAGATGGCCCCACTGCCATTTCTAAATGTAATTTGTTGATGCCCATTCCCAAAGTCCTATGGGCATGCTTACAGAAACAAATAAAATCAGAGATACAATTAAATAGTAAACCTATTTAAAAAACAAACAAACCCAAGAAGCAATAGGCAGCTCACTACATCCTATCAAAATGTTACCACAAATAAATCTATTACTCAAACCTCCCCAAACAACTGCTTACCAAGCATCTCCCTCCATGGAATAACTTCAATTTGGATAGTTTTTTATCAATTTTAATAGCTTTTGTTTTTTAAGGTTGAAGTTCATTTTGTCACACTGTATTTCCTTGCCACTTTGTCCTCACTACTGTTTTCAGCTCCTCCCAATTTCCTGTTCTTCTCAGATGTAGTGAACATGTTGTTTTACCCACCTTCACATTTCCATGTGTTTGTGTACATATGCCTAAACCTGGTAGAATGGGGGGAAAGCACTTTAATCCATACATACTTGTAGCCCACTGCAGCCTTTCAATTTCCCAACATCCCAACTTCTTGCATTAGGGAGTTAAAGATATCTGGGTTATTTCTTTTTGCTTTGAAGGTTATAAGTTGGGGAATTGGAGGTTTGGTACTGGAGGAAAAGGCTCCCCGGGGGTTAGAAATAGACTCCTGCCAGTACATTGAGAGTGGGTGCAGAAGGTGCTCTCACTGTGTCTCCTGGTTAGGATTGAGATGCAGTGAGCCCAGTGGGAGAGAGAACCTCAGGACTGGGAAAGTATGGAAATATCTCCATGGTACCTGTAGGATCTATTTCAGCAGGATTGAGTTCACTGTTCACTAGATCAGGGGGACTCATGGTTGCAGAGTAAACACAACTTGAGAGAAGCAATGACTAAAAGCAGACCCTCCCAAGTATAATTTTTCTCTTGAGCAGGAACATGAGAGTTTGCTGTCAAAATGGCAAAATAAAAACCTGGAGAACCTGATTGAGCTGCACAACAAGGCTCCAGTCTGGAATGATGACACTCAGTCGTACGTCTTGAATTTCCATGGGAGAGTCACTCAGGCCTCGGTGAAGAACTTCCAGATTGTCCATGAGAATGACCGTAAGAGCTAAGGGTTGTGCTAGGGTGGGGTATGTGGGGCTGCCACTCCAGTGAGGAAAAGAGCATTGTTCCATTAGGGCTGTGGAAATATGGGAACATTACTCCTACACGAGGGATATGGGATGGGCAAGAACGGGATTGGGGATATAGTCCAGAGGATATTGGGACTTTTGGAATGATATGGGACCTCCCCTTCACTCTAGAGGTGGAGGGGATGACAGGATAGCTGCATCAGAGGAGAGGCGAATGCAGGCCTTCTGCTGAAGATGGAAAGGAGAGTAATATGGGATTGCTGTCCCAGCCAAAGCATAGGTATGGATTTCTTTGTAAAAGAAGTCACAGGACTATTGTAGAAAAGCAGATTCTGAGCCACTCTGGTAAGGAGGGGAAAATGGGATAGTCTCTCCAGTCAGGTGTATTTGGAACTCTTTCACCTCTTACCTCTCTCTCTTTATGAAGTAGTTGGTCTATGACCCCCTCTTTCTGTCTCCCTAGCTGACTACATTGTGATGCAGTTTGGTCGTGTAGCAGAAGACGTGTTCACTCTGGACTATAATTACCCCCTGTGTGCCCTCCAGGCCTTTGCCATTGGACTCTCCAGCTTTGACAGCAAATTGGCATGTGAATGATGGAGACAGCAGACTTGGATGTGGAATCATGAGAAGTATCCTGGGGACAGAAGGGGAACTGGAGACTAGAGATCTGTGGCCTTAACAAGAAGCAAATAGTAGATTTGGGGGCTTTACAGTAGCTGATAGGGACCATGACCCTTTTGGAATGGAGATCTCTGCATGTGCATTGGGGGAAGGCGAGGATAATGTGTGATGTCTTTGTCATCAGTATTAATGCTGCATTGAGACTCTTGATGGGAGATGGTGTGTGAGAGCTAATCCTGCTCCTTAGCAGCTAAGCATCACTGTGACTAGGAACTCCTGCAGTGGGGATCAAATTAATAGTGTTTTAGTGCCCAGGTGCCTTGGATCTCACAGCGCCCCTGTGCTCATGCAGCATATATTAAGATTCATTCAGAGAAGGAAGGACAGGTACAGTCTGTGCCATCTCTTGCCCCACAGAGTAACTCTCCTGTCTAAGGCAAAGTACAGAGAAAGAAGAGAGGGTATAAGCCTGATGCCCCTTTGCAACTGTAAGCAGTGTTCTGTGAACAAAGAGTAGGAACAAACCCCATGCTTCTATAGCCACCCTTTTACTTTGCAGGATAATTCTCGTTCAAGGCTGATGGATCCCAGTTCCTGTTAATTGTTCTGCTGCTCATTACCCTGTGACTACCCTTTTACCAAATAAAGATCCCCCATCATTAGGGATGTGAGAAAAGCTCTTATGGTCACTTCTAAGTGAGAAATATTTATATTATGACCATCACTGTTTCTTTTATTCCTAACAGCTCTAAAAGTGAAATTGAATAGATCATTGGACCTGACAGAAACTGGCTGAGAAGGGCATGCCATTGACTATTCCTGAAATGCAGCATTCTGATTGCCTTAAATATTAGATTCTATAGGTCAGTCAATCGGAAACATTTTTTTAAAATTTCTTTTATGAATAAAGTTTGCTGCATTTTAGGAATAAACTGATGTCTGAAGCTTTTCTTTGTTTTGTTTAACTTTTTTCTCGGCAAATAAGAGACTCTCCTGCAGCAGTCTGAATAGCTGATTCCAACTGCATGTGGTATAATAACCATAGATATCTCAAATCATGACCAGTTCAGTCAGTTTTATATAATCCATTTATTCTGAATATGAGAAGATTAACCAAAAAATAAGATTATAGACATTTTCCAAGACACAAGGAAAGAAGAATATTGCAACAAGAGTGGCCGAAGTACTGCTCATCGAGCTCCATAATGTGTCCTGCAGCAGCCTTCATCTTTAATTCTGGGTTGCAGTCAGTGGAGCTCACAAGTCCCAGCATGCAATCCTCCTTGATCCACCAGCCTCAACTTGCATCAAATTGGAGCACTGCATATTGAGACCTATAGGTTACATGGGTTGCACATCTGCTGTATACTAAAAAAGAGGGCAGCTACCATCCTGTCTATTTCATGTTCTTTCTGTACAGCTGTCAGGATCTTTTCTTTCACATTCATTATGTCCAGTTTATTGCTCATGTATCCCTCTGTTAAGCAAACTGTGGGTGTCCCCTTTCTTGAATGTACTGATCTTTTTTTAAAGGTCATTGTCAGCCCATAAGTCCTATCTAGATGCTCTCAGCAACCGGACTTTCATCATTATGAAAGTCTTTGCATTATATGTCACATAAGTCTCTATACTGGTAGGATATAATCTTGCTGTTTAATTTTCCAAAACCTCAAACTTTGTGTAGACATTTTGTGATGCCAGAAAAAACGCTTCAATCATAGTCGCATGTAATCTCTGTATTTAATTGTAAATGGTGAATTGTTGCTGACAGCTCCAGTTCTAGAAAATGCTTATCTCACAAGTGCCCAAGCTACAATGGGTGAGGTGCCATTGCATTCAAAGCAATCTCATCAGCATAGCACTCAGCAAAGAGAGTTTGCGCCAGGTGCCTCTTTTTTTGTGCCTTCATGCACTTCCCGCATGCATCTCCCACTTATGCTCTCTTGTGCTCCCAACTGACTGCTCTGCACTCCCTGTATCTACCTAGAAAAGCCAAGAAACCAGTTAATAATGCCTCTGTCACAATTACTTTGTAACTAGGACCAGATGTAGAAAATTACTTTATGTTCGCTTGGGGTTATTTGTAGGCAGTGCATTAATTGCTAGTCCAGAAAAAGTTTCTTTGTGCTTAGCAAGCTGCCCCGCAACTGCCTGGTTCATCTCTCCAACTGGGCCAGTCAGCAAGGGCTCTCTCAAACTATTCAAGGTGGTAAACCCATGGGTGAGCTTAATTGACCATGGCTAAGTCAGTGCCTGTGATTCTTTAGGTTTCCTCATTAAGTTGTACAGACAGATGACCGAATTTCTTGTCTCTTCTGAGGTGCTTTCTATACTGTGGGCATGTGACCCTTCACTTACCTTCTAGTATTGAAACTTTTTCATGTTTCAGTTTTTGAGGTGGTTGGTTTTTTTTTTAAAGGGATTGTACGCAATGACCTTGCTCACACTAGCATTAAAGTGTGTTAGCCACAACTGTGTTTAAACACAGGTTATTGCTAGCAGGTCCAAGCATGGTTTCTCTTGATAATTTCCAGCAAGGAATTTTTCTAAAAAGGGTGATATTGTTGTGCTAGGAAACAGTCCTATCAGCTGTCTGTGGGGTCAAACTAAAAGCTTTATTTTCAGACAGAAATCCCAGTGCACGCTGCTCAGGGAAATGGTACGTTCTATCACATTTAAATCTGACTCTGGGTATCTTGGTGTCAACACTAATGTGGACAGAAGCATGGGTCTGTTTCTTTTGCCGTTTGAACAGGCAATAGCAATGCAGGTGGTGGGCATTTACCCTTTCTCAGCTGCTTTCAGACATTTTATATATTGGAGGCTTCAGTACCCTGCCCCGTTCTGTTTGGGTTTTTCACTCACTCTGTTGCTACTCTGTGTGCCTAAGGTCCACCTACATGACTGAGAGGCTGGCTTTGTGTGCTCCCTGCTGCTTCCAAGCTTTTTTTTTTGCTCTGCAGAAACGTCCAGTGCTTTTTGGTCAAACATTGTTCTACATGAATTGTATTTATAACTTTTGTACTCTAATGAAAATAAAGTAATTTATAAAAAACAAAACCCTAAACTCTGAATTGTTTTTACCTTGTCCTGTGGGATTTTTGCTGCACATGGTAATTCCTGTCAGCTCGCTCTCTCTCTCCCTCCCCTCCTTTGGCTACCTCTCTTTTTCTCCGTCTCCCTCCACTCCATCTCTCTCCTTTCTGTATCATTCTCTCCTCACTTGTCTCCCACACTTCTCCTCAATGCTGGTTTTACAAATATTTAGACGTGTGAGGATCACCTTGGAAGCACAAGTACTACCAATTTCCCTTCTGCACCACTCCGAGCTGCTTGCTGTCTATTTGTTCACTCCCTTCCCCTTGATTCTCCTGCCCCTTACACCCCTTCTCTCTCAAGTGTTATGGCTACTGTTCCCAGCTTCAGACCTGGGCTCCTGAGGGGGGTGCATTGGAAATATTTACCCAGCCCTGGTCGCTTGCTCCAAGCCTGTCCTGTTGTCCAAGTGTCACATGGTGCAATTCTGGAACAGGATTGAAATAGTGTGAGGTAAAGAGGGGCAGTACTGAGCGGAGGGTGTTTTTACTGGGCTGATATGAAGAGAAGTAAGTGTCTGCCTCACAGAGGGGAAACGTCCTTGTTCCAGTGACTTAAAACTGGACATAGGGGAGATCTAACTTTGCAGGCCCCTGTTCTGAATGCAGGTTGAACAATCATGCCCATTTCTCTCCAGCTCCAGAATGGATACACGGTGCAGGCACTTTCTGCTCTGTGTCTGTCTCACAGATCAGCAGCAGGCAGTTGCTATCTCTAAAGCACTGTGTTGACTGCTGTAATATCACGCTCTCACTCCCACATGGAACACGACACCCAGAAAACTCCAAGAACAGGCTGGGTACATGAAGCAAATGCTACAATCCAGTGTGAATCCTCATAGCAGGACTCAGAATGCGGCAGCTTCAAGGTGCTGTGAGGTCTCCAGCTGATACACATCAAAGGCAGGAGTATTAATTTCTTGCTCTTTTATGGCTCAATCCTGCTTGCATTGAAGTGTTGATATCAATAGGAGTAGACTCAGACTCTATTATTTAAAAGTATAACATGATGACAAAGCACACCCCACCCAACATGCTCTTCTACTGACTGGTATTAATAGCTCTGTGCACTTCACAGCTATTGTTACTGAAAAAGAGTAACACAGGCGGCAAGCAACTATTCCCCCACCCCATCCTTTTCACAGATGGAGAGCTGGGAGTTTGCAGGAGGTCACTGCAGTCAGAGCTGGGGATAGAGCCCTGTCTAAACAGCATACCCAAGTCTCATCCACATTGCTTTTCTGAAGGAATGTGTCAAATCTATGGGTTTGAGTGCTGTCTGTAACCACTATATCCCACTCTCTTCCAGAGCTAGAAATAGAACTGGGCATGGGTTTGGGCTACGGGTGAAGTATTTGTTGTACCCCCCCCTCCCCCCAGTGGCTGATTGACATGGAGGATAATAGCCTACTACTACTATCAATTACTTATTTAGTTCAAGTATCAGAGTAGCAGCCGTGTTAGTCTGTATTCGCAAAAAGAAAAGGAGTACTTGTGGCACCTTAGAGACTAACAAATTTATTAGAGCATAAGCTTTCGTGAGCTACAGCTCACTTCATCGGATGCTCCGACGAAGTGAGCTGTAGCTCACGAAAGCTTATGCTCTAATAAATTTGTTAGTCTCTAAGGTGCCACAAGTACTCCTTTTCTTTTAGTTCAAGTAATAGAGGTCAGCCTTACCATAAAGGTGAGAACAGGCTAAAGGTCAGAGGCTTCTCAGGAGTTCTTGTTCCTGTGTCTTCCACCATGTTCAGTCTATGGTCCCTGTCTCCTCATTCTGTTGTTTTGTCCTGTTCTCCAGGGAGTTCTTGTTCCCCTGCTGGGACTCAGAAGTCATTTTCCTGTTTCAGTTTGGATAAATCTTTCCACACCTAGATAAGCTCTGTGATTCTTTTCACTAAAATGTGTCAAGGTAAAAACTATTACGATTGTACATAGGTGTTTTAACATATAATTGGCAGTTGATATATATGAATACATGTTGTTTCCACTAGATTTGAAGGTGGGATCTGATCTCATTTGCTCTGATAAAAGGAAAGTGATGGTTTAAAAAGAGAACCACTGAACTATGCTACCACAAAAACAGGGAACTTAAAATACAAAGGTGAACAAAGAATGATTTTCTTAACTTGAATTGAGAACCCCATTTATAAAAGAGAACCTAGAACTACCCTTAGAGTGCAGTTTTTCTCTGAAAAGCAATTCCTATGATGAATTCCATATTTGTCTATCAACAGCTGTATATCAAACCTGTTCAGTTAACGGGAAAAAAGATTCCACTACTTCTGACCACCCCCATCAAACTCCATTTGCGTGCTCTGTCGAGTTCTTTCCTTGCACATCATCTCCACTCCTAAAGGTTCTACAAGCCAAATTCTACCCTTAGTGACACAGGTGAAAGCCCATTCATTTCAGTGGGTTTCTGCAACTGTAAGTGACTGGAATTTGGTGAACAATTCTGTTGATGATTCACAGGAAGGAATAAAATTCAGCTCCGTCTCTGAGCTGTGTTGACTCTGCAGGGCGAACATGAGAAAAAATGTACATTAGCCACAAAGTCAGCAGATCTGACCTTCAATACACATAGGGAGCAGATGTAATGAGTAATAACATGCCATTTTTACAAAGTCATTTTTCACAGTAGTATTGCACTTTAAACATCCGTTTTTAATCTTCACATGGTTTAGCAGAGACCCACAGTGGCTAAATGGGCTCATTACAGGTATACATTTAAAGGAAAACTGCAACATACACTTGAGTTTACTGTGTAGAATAACACCACACAGAATACATGGTTTATTTTAAATTATCAGTCATATCTTTATGTACATGGATATTACCTAACATTGTATGACTTAGAAAATGTGTGTGGCCTCTGCATTCTAAGAGAAAATAAAAATAAAAATTCTAATTGTATCTAATTACAAAGAAAAGTAACGTATATGTATATTGCACATAGGGACATTTTCAAGCTCTTCTCCACAACCACAAGGGCTAGGAGCTTACTTTGAAAGAAAGGAGGAAAGCTGAGACACTCACATAGTCATGTGCCCCCACAAGGTGGGACTTAATCACTGGAGTCCGCAATGCTGCTGAGAAATTTTAACTCTGTCTCAGGTCTTATCTACACTATCTTGGTATTGTTATTCTGGTATAGCTATACTGGCAAACCCCTCTAGTGTGGCTGTAGTTATACTGGTATAAAATACTCTGGTTTGGGGAACCTGAGGGCTAAAATGCTTTAGTTTAAGTGAAGTCATTAGGCTCAGTGTGGGGACGTGTGTTAACTATACAGCCTGTGTTATGCAGGAGGTCAAACTAAGAGGATCTAAAGGTCCCTTCTGGCCTGAAACTCTATGAAATCTATACTCTATGAAACCAGCATAAGTGATACCAGTATAAGCACAGTTATACTATATAACTGTCTGCAGTAGGGCTTTTACTGGCATAGCTATATTGGTTTTTTAAAAAAAAAATCACCCCCCAAATGACATAGTAACACTTGGTAAAATTTTTAAGTATAGACCAGGATTCAATTTCCTCAGTTGTAAAATGGAGAAAAGTGCCATCTTGGCACATAAGAATATATCCCGCTGTTCATAAGTTCAAAGGGTCAGTAAAGTTGTTCTGCCCTGCATTTGCCTTCCTAGTTAAACTAACCTACTTTGTAGGGTTTTTTGAGAGGGTTAGGTAGATGTTTGTCAAGTGCTTTGAATATGAAAATGTGCACAAGGGTGAAGTGTTTTTATAATATAAAATGAAAGTGAAAGAATGGGCTGTGCTGGAGGGAATGGTGTGGGTGACTCAGTAAAGAGGGGCTCTTTCTTCTTAGTCAGTACTGACCCCAATGTCTCCCTGCATAGCACTACAGCAGGGGTGGCCAACCTGTGGCTCCGGAGACACATGCGGCTCTTCAGAAATTAAGGCGGCGTCTCCTTGTACAGGCACCGACTCCGGGGCTGGAGCTACAGGTGCCAACTTTCCAATGGGCCAGGGGGTGCTCACTGCTTAACCCCTGGCTTTGCCACAGGCCCTGCCCCTACTCCACCTCTTCCCCCCCCCCCCCAGCCTCCTGCATGCCACGAAACAGCTGATCAGGAGGTGCGGGGAGAGAGGGGGAGGCGCTGATTGGTAGGGCTGCTGGTGGGTGGGAGACGCTGGGAGCGGGGGCAGGGGGAGAAACCGAAGGGGGTGCTGACGTATTACTTTGGCTCTTTGGCAATGTACGTTGGTAAATTCTGGCTCCTTCTCAGGCTCAGGTTGGCCACCCCTGCACTGCAGGGTTCTGTGTTTCAGGGAGTGGGGTGGGTAACTTGAGAGGAGGTGCTATATTCCTTCTGACTCAGTGCTGACCCCAGTGTCCCAGCATGGGGTAGTGCAGTGGTTTTCAAACTTCAGGTTGCGACCCAATACTGGGTCACAGAATGCAAGGCACTGGGTCGCCTTGCTCAGCACTCAGGGATCCTGGCGGCTGGCCAAAAAAACTAGTAGTCTCTACCTGTTCTGACATTGTGCTGTGCCCTGGAAGCGGCCAGGAGCAGGCCTGGCTCGTAGGCAGGGGGTCCACAGGGCTCTGCACGGTGCCCCCACCCCAAGCGCTGGCTCTGCACTCCCAGTGGCCAGGAACCGGCCAATGGGAGCTGGGGTAGGGCGGTGCCTAAGGGTGAGCATTGAGCCGCTTGTGTACCTCTGCCTAGGAGTCGGACCTGCTGGCCGCTTCAGGGGCATAGCAGAGTCCGCTGTGCCTGGGCAGGTGGGAAGGCTGCCTCTGTACCCCAGCTGCGCTGCTGACCGGAAGCTGCCAGAGGTAAGCCTGCACCCCAACTCCCCCCCAAACCTGGATCCCCTTCCTGCACCCTCATCCCCAGCCCCACCCCAGAGCCTGTACCCCCAGCCAAGCCCTGACCCCCTCCCACACCCCGACCCCCTAGCCCAGCCCAGAGCCCCCTCCCACACCTGGCATCCCTCATTCCCAGCCCCACTCCACAGCCCTCACTCCTGCACCCCAACCCTCTGCCCAGCCCTGATCCCCTCCCACACCCCAAACCCCTGATCGCCAGCTCCGTTGGGTCACGGGCATCAACAATTTTCTTCAACTGGGTCGCCAGAAAAAAAGTTTGAAAACTACTGGGGTAGTGGATGCTGTGTTGCTTGGAGAAAAGAACAGGAGGACTTGTGGCACCTTAGAGACTAACACATTTATTTGAGCATAAGCTTTCGTGTTGCATCCGATGAAGTGAGCTAAAGCTTATGCTCAAATAAATGTGTTAGTCTCTAAGGTGCCACAAGTCCGCCTGTTCTTTTTGCGAATACAGACTAACATGGTGCTACTCTGAAACCTGTGTTGCTTGGAAGTGCCATCTTTGGGGCCAGTGAAGTTTTTTTAGCCTTCGTCCCCTGTTGCAGGACATTGGGCCACTACTTATGCACCTCAGGGACAGAGAGTTTAGAAAGCATCGGAAAATCAAATGCTTATGGAAAGGGAATGTTTTAGTGGAGACATCTATCTCCACTCCCTCATGGGAATGAGGCCTACTAAAAAGGAGTGCTCAGCAGGGGGATGCAGGAGCTGCTCCTGCCTGCATTGGAGGTGGTGCTTCAAATGGGGAGGCGGGGAGGGAATCTATCATAATCCTCGTTCTCACACCCGTGACGCTACTTGCGATCTGTGTTAATATTTATTACAAAATAATCACAGCCAGGTTTTAGCTCATGGAACTATTTATACCTCTTTCCTGTCACTGTTGTTCAGTGAGCAGGGAGTGACACACCAGAACTCCCTGAGGCGATGTTTTTAAATGTTAACTCCCTGGCCACGGAACAACCCCACTTCCAAAGTCCTTCCCGAGGGGAGGCCAGGGCTCCCAGCCCACCCCACCAGCGTGAGTCAGGCGCCCGCCCAGACCCATGGGCGGCTGCCTCTGCCAGCCCTGCCCGGCTCGCCTGCGGCCCACCACGGGCCCGCGAGGACAATCGCCCCCCAGTCGCCACAGGGTCGCCCCTTTTGGCTGGACAGAATCCTGGAGCTTTCCTCCCCTGACACCAGGGTGACCAGACCGCCAGTGTGAACAAAACCCACGACAGGGGGTGCGGGCTAATAGGAGCCTATATATGAAAAAGACCCCAAAAGCAGGCCCTGCCCCTGTAAGATCGGGACGGCTGGTCCCCCTACAGGACGGGCTCTTTAATTTCAGCATCATCTTGACTGCCTGGAGCCTCCAGGACAATCCTGGAGGGTTGGCCACCCCCTCGCTGCCGTGATTTCTGCCGCCGCCCCCGCTTTGCCCCTGCGGCTCTGCCGTGCCCAGCCCCAGGTCCGGCCGCAGGCGCGAACTCCTTCCCCTGCGGCTGCCGGGAGTTTCCTCTCGCCCCTGCCTGCCATGGGCCCGCTTCTCCCGCCCCAAGGGCTCCTCCCCCCCGCCCGGGCCAGAGGCGAGCCCGGGGCAGTTTTGTTCCCAACTCCGCCCCGCCCGCCGGCCTCCTCCTCCCTCGCCCCCTCCCCCGGCCGCGTGCATTTCATACCAGCCTCATTCCTCGCATTCCTGCCTTGCTCCTGCCACACGCCGCCGGGGGGTGGGAGCGGCCCGGCCCCTCCCGGAGCCTCCAGCGCCCCCCCCCCCCCGCTCGCCAGGTGGGTGCCTTCCCCCCGGCCCGGCCCGGCCCGGCCCTCTGGCCCAGCCGCGGCGCCCCAGCCTCTGCCCCGCTCCCAACTTCCCGCTGTTGCTCGGGGAGCTGGGAAGGGAGCCCAGCGAGCGCGGGGCGGGGCGGGGCCGCTCCAAGGAGTTTGTGGCGGACTCGGCGCGAGGAAAGAGGCTGCTCCCGACTCCCGCCGCCGAGAAGAGGGGTGGGGAGCAGGGAAGAGCGAGCCTGAGCCCCCGCCGCGGGAGTAACCCTCCCCCTTGCCTTTGGCAGTAAGTCCCGGAGCCGAAGGCGGCCCAGGGGAAGCGGCTTTGAAGCCGGTTCCTCCGCATGTAGGGAACCAAGCGCCGGTCTCGACTCTCCAGGTCAGGAACTGCGGTTTCAGCCCCCGCTTCCGCGGCGGCCGAGGGGGTGGGGGATGGGGCGAGCGGGGTGAAGGGGGCCTTGGGGAAGGGCGGAGGGAGACAGGCACCAATGGGCAAAGAAAGACGCTGCTGGGGGCTGCTGGCTGTCTCCCCCCCCCCCTTCACTTCCCAAACTGGAGGAACTTGCTGCTCCAGAAGAAAATAGTGAGCGGCGCGTGTGGAAAAGCCCCTTAGCCTTCAATAGAGCGAGCGCCTTTTAGTGACTGGCTCTCCTTGTGTCACCGTTCCAGACCCCGGGAACGGAACCCTCTGTTTACGGTTAAATGCCATAGGGTGGGCCACAAACCCTACAGGGAAGTCGTGAATTCCTGCGGGACTTCCCCGTAAGGGTGAGAGCATGTTCTCTGGGCACCGGGTATGGAAAAATGGAGCAGGATGAGCGGAGCGGGGGGCGGGGGGGGGGGGGTTACGGATCGTTTCTCATGTGTGGAAGGTTCTCCTGCAAAACCACTCCTGTGTTTCACCCCGCAGGTTAAGTACATTGCAGCCAGGAGTGAAGGGGTCCCTGTCTATATTGAAAGTGGTGGAGGCCTGTGGGTTCTTTTGGGGTGCAAGGACTTCTATAAATATAAGTTTCAGAGTAGCAGCCGTGTTAGTCTGTATCCGCAAAAAGAAAAGGAGGACTTGTGGCACCTTAGAGACTAACAAATTTATTAGAGCATAAGCTTTCGTGAGCTACAGCTCACTTCATCGGATGAAGCTCACGAAAGCTTATGCTCTAATAAATTTGTTAGTCTCTAAGGTGCCACAAGTCCTCCTTTTCTTTTTGTAAATATAAGGTGGGATTGGGGGGTTTTTGTTGCTGGCGGTGGTGGTGGTGGTTGGTTTTTTTTGTTTTTTTTTTTTTGTTTTTTTTTTTTACGGAAACTTGGCCTCAAGTGATTGATAGTCTTTAAACGCTGAAATCAGCGTGACTCCTCCGCAAATAAACCACACCAAATACTTTTTAAACGTAGGGGGCGGGCGGGGGGGGGGGAGGGAAGGAGACTGCTTTTGTTCCTGTTTCCTGCCGCTTGGAAAAGATCGGCGGCCACCAGACTTGATCTTGCGGTCTGTGCGCAACATTGCAGGAACCATTTATCCACCTGTCTGTCTGTCTGTCTGTCCATCTGTCGGTGGAGATGTCAGAGGGTTCATTGTCTCAGCTCCTAGGGAGGGAAACAGAGAGCAGGACAGGGCGCTGGGTAATGGGGCGGAGTGAGAAGCACAGAAGAAGGGGTAGAGAGGCTGAACAATAAGGACTGGGACCTGATTAGAAAGGCTGCTGCTCTGCTGTAAGCGTTTTATCTTGGTCGTTTTTCTCACGGTAGAGAAGAGACTGGACTCAGCCCTAAGGGGATTCTTTATTGAGGGTGCTGGACACAGACAGACTTTGTGGTTCTCACTGGCTCTCTAGCTCCTAGACTTACTAAAGGCAGCCTGCTGCCTGTTGCTGCATAATGTCACCTTACAGGGTTTCCCTAAATTCTGGCCTGGACTTTCCACTCACTCACTGGACTACAGGGCATATACTTGTCTAAGACCAAAAAGGGACTTTCAGTGGAAATTGCCAGCTGATCATATCAAATATTTTTGCTTGTTTGTTTTTTTTCCCAGAGAAATTCAGAGTTCAACCAGAATACAATAAATTAGAAAGTGTGAGATTTCCTGTTGATATTAGGTGATAGGAATCTCTTCCACCCCTTCTCACTTTCTTGCATGTACTTTTGTATTTTGAAGTCTTTTTTTTCTTTTTTAAAAAACTATTAAAATAATATATGAAAATAAAAACAACTAATTTAGAACTTTAATAGAAACCAATATAACAGCAGCACTGACAGTTTCTGGGGCGTTTCCATCAGCCAGTGACTGTTCTCGTGTGTCACATTATGGAGAAGAGGATCAGAGACAGCAAAAGGTTTAGAACAAAGAATTGTAAGAATATGCTCTGGGATTTTCTGTCTAAGTCACTTGACTTCAGCGTGAAGAACGCTATACAGAGGACTGGGGTGGCTGTTGAACAGTAAAGTGTTCACAGTAACTTATGCACAAGACACACTGTTCTGGGTGATTGTTACAGTCGTCTTCACAGCTTTTGTTCCCTATTTTGTGTAGGTTTTTACATCTAAAAACATCAGTTGTGCCATTGATAAGGCCGTGATTTGAATTCTTGGTTCTGTAGCAACTGAGCGCAGTTAGCCCTGGGGGAGTTCAGAAAGTTAACTCTCTCTGACCAGGCCAGTACGATATTTCAGAGGGAAACAGCAATTCAGCCTTATCTGTTCATAGAAATTAAAGACCAGTTACATCCTCCGACCCATCATCCATCTCTTGGGAGGTGGGATGCAATGCAGAATTGTTCCCTAAACCCCATTTGATCATGTTTTGTCCAATCTGGTTTTAAAATGCCACATGATAGAACTTCCACCACTTCCAAACCCTAATATGTGTCACTGGCAGGAACGTTCTCCCAATATTCAGCCTAATTTTCCTTTTCTTAACATTCCATTACTTCTGTTTATGCCTCAGTAATTCATCATTTTCTCTCCATGGTGTTTACATCCTTTAAGTACTTGTGAACTGTTATTATGTCCCTCTCAGCCCTTTTGTAACCAACCTATACTTTTAATCTGTCCTCATAAATCATTTCTTCCAGGCTTCCAATCGTTTGTACTACTCTTCTCTGAACTCTCTCCAATTTGTCATCATCCTTATGGTGACATGGGTTCCAGGATGAAATGCGCTATTTCAGACATGGTCATGCCAGGCCTAAAGAGAGGACAAGCATCTCTTTGCGTGAAGTGATGTCTGACAAAATGACATTGATCATTTATGCAGCCATACTGCCTTCCAAACTCGTATCTGATTTGCTCTGTATGCCCATTCTAGGGTGTCTTTAACCGGTGCTGCTTCCAAGGTTTCCCCCCACATTGTATATCATGCCATTTCCCCTAGTTGTACTGGCTTTAATTTTTTCACCTGAAATCTTGTTCTACTTTTTTCTGCCCTTGTTTGTTTCTAAGCTCCGTCGGTCCCTTTAAATCATCTCTTCACTGGTGTTTGTAACTCTGATTTGGCATCATCTACAAATTTTGTTAATGTGACATTTATTCAGTCTTCAAAATCATTAATTAAGATGTTAAATAAAACTGGACTAACACCGATCCCTACAACTCCTCAACAGACACCGCAGCCCCCTTGATGCATTGTTATTTATAATTCCCCTTTGCTCTGCAACCTTTATGCCAATTTTCCATCTATGTGAGTGTTGCTATACGAGCCAATTTGAATTAATTTTTCAGCTGTGATTTCCCAGAAGAGAAGCAAATGATTTCCTAAATCTAAACTTATTACATCATCTACAACCTTTCTTTCATTTGCTAACTTTGCAATTCTGTCCCCACTCAAAAAGCAATCAAGTTTGTCAAGATTTACAGTGGACTTTACAAACTCATATTGCTTTGTTCATGGTTCACTGCCATCGATCTAGTCATCTATCAGTCTGGGCATCTCTGTTGTGCTTATCACCATGGTAAATGAGCACCTAGTATGTTACCGGTTAGAGCCCTGATCCAGCAAAGAGATTACAAAAGCCCAGGATTCTGCCTGCATGGAGCTACTTGCAGGATCTTGAACAAGATAAGTAGTTAATCTCCCCCTCCTTATTTTTGTTTCCACCCCTTGTAGTCTCCTCGTTCTGAAGAGTATTCAATCGCTCCCAATTGTTTTTTACACTAGACAAAGTAGGCATTTTCCTGCTAGAGAAGGTCAGTTTTTCTATCTAAAGGCACCACAGATGGAGGCATGGGTCCCTTGGGCTGTTTTGTAAGCTTTTAGTTCCACTGTTCATATCTCATTTTTGATACCAATACCACTAGCCTGGTTTTGTATTCCAGCTGCTGGGCTTCAGTGCATCCGGTGGAAGTGGTCACGTGGAGCTGGGCATGTGTCTTTGGTGTGTCTGCTGTGCTGTTGTCATAGAGAAAATAAATTAGCATAGTCCTTACAGTGTTTCCCTTCAAACAGTATGGTAACCATTAATGAGAGATGTCCAGTCAAAGTCTAATCCCCAGTAACCAATGGCTGCAGGGCAATAAGAAAGGGAGGAAAGATCAAGAGAGCACTGAGCACCTGTAGAGTGAGAAGTGAGTGTGTGAGACAGCTACAGCTATGGGATGGTGCAGAAATAGGGATGATGTGATGGTTTGTGTCAGCCCATCCGGGCTGAAAATATCCCGCCTGAGTTAGCCCCTGGATAGAAAACACAAATATTGTACCGAGTGCAGGGAATGTACCTGGGACTGGTGTGTTTTAAAGGGACACTCTCAACTTGAAATCTAGTCTGTTTAAAAAATGGAGTTAAAGTAGTTTGAGGTCCCATGTCTGCCTCTGAATCCCTCTGCCAATGTTTGTACACTTACAATATCATTTTCCTAATTTTTAAAAAAGCTTTTTTTTCCCCCCCTCTCTCCCCTGTTGCTGTGTGAAGGACCCACACAAACAACAGGGGGAACTGACTATACAGAGGAAACAATGAAAATGGCCAGATCACATCCACCAAGAAAGATAACTGGAAAAATAAAGACAAATAATAGTTTGTCTCTAATATCTCTCGGTCATAGATGTTACATGTAGCCATAGGTGAAAGAAATTCAGACAAAAATGTAGATCTGACATTGTCCCTTTAAGAACCTAGTTTTGCTTGGCAGGGGGCCCCTCTTGCCCTGCAAATTAACCCAGCAGAAGGTCTATAACCTGCTGACCTTCCCTGGGAAAGGGGGCTGGGAGATCAGAGAGACAAACTAGAGGGCCTTCAAGAGATACTTTCCCATAATATGTGAGGGAAATTTAACCTGTGTGTGGCCTTTTTCTTTCACTTTCAATTGGTGCTACAGTTTGACCTCTAAGAAAGAGGCACCTGGTTTGGGATTGTAGATAGAGGTCCTTGTGTCTTGTGATGTGTTCATTTTTTTTTTTCTGTGAAAGGCCTAATAATCCAGCAGCCTAGAAAATGGGGAGACTTTGTTATAACAGCCCAGCGGGCCCAATTCTGATCTCAGTTACACTGGTGTAAATTGGGAGTAGCTCCACAGAAGTCAGTGGAGTGACACTTGTATCAGACTGGGGTGAGCCCAGAATCAGGGCCAGAAGGTTCTGTATCTGCTTGTACGTGCCCTTTTACAAATGAATTAATCTGATAACCTTTCATGAATACTGACTGTACTACAATCCAGTTATTTATGAGTAACAAGCTGTAAACATTCAGCGGCCAGCACTTTCAAAGTGCATACCCCAAAAATGGGGCATGGGGACATTTCCTGGGCTCACGCAAACATTCCTGCCAACCCCAGGTGCTGGAGATAGACTATTATGTGACTCCTCTGTTTCCCAGTCATTCCTTAGGCCTCAGTTCAGCAAAGTACTTAACATCTTTCTTTAAGTGTATGCTTAATTCCAACTGCAGTCAATGGGACTTAAGCATGTTCCTAAGTGCTTTACTGAATCAAGGCCTTAGTTTAGGTGATTGGAGAGGCCTGAAGTAAAAATTTGCTTCTCTCTCAGGACCACTGAAAGCAATTACTCTGCGTTGGGTGCTAACTGCACTGCTAATGCTACCCAAAGCGGGCAGTCAGATACTATGGTGATGGCCACAATTAGAAACCTAGATAAAGAGAGCACTACAGATCTAAGGCTCTGATGGTATGTCTACACAGTAATTAAACACCTGAAGCCGGTCCGGATCAACTAACTCTGGCTCATGGGCCTCAGCTGTGGGGCTGTAAAATTGGTGTGTAGACGTTTGGGCTTGGGCTTTGGGACCCTGTGAAGGAGGAGGGTCCCAGAGTCTGGGCTCCAGCCTGAGCCCAGATGTTTACACAGCAATTTTTAGCCTGAATCAGCTGAGCTGGGCTGTGCCATGGATCTTTTATTCCAGTGTAGACATATACCTCAGAACTGATATCAGTGCTTACAGCTACTCTCTTGTGAGAATCAGCCCAAGTTCAGCTGCTGCAGTTGCTGGCTTAGTCCTGAAGTTGAATATTTTAGGTGCTCCAGGCAGGATTTTCAAAAGCAGTAAGTATTTGGACTAACTCCGTTCCCATCAGAGCTCTCCTGAAGTTTTACCATTGGCTGAATGGGAGCTGAGTTAGACCAATGTTGCGTGCTTCTGAAAACTCCAGCCTTGAAGGCTAGAGAAAAGGCTGAGAGGCAGCATAGTGTAGTTCAGTGGTTCTCAACCCGGGGGTTCCTGGGGGGGGGGGGGCCGCAAGCAGGTTTCAGTGGGTTCGCCAAGCATGACTGGCATTAGACTTGCTAGGGCTCAGGGCAGAAAGCCAAAGCCCCACTGTGCAGGACTCCAGCCCAGGGCCCCGAGCCCTGCACACTGGGCTGAAGCCTGAGCAGCTTAGCTTCCTGGGAGCCTCCTGTGGTGTGACTGTCCTCTAACCTCAGCCCTGGTTTTTTTTTTTCTATTCAGAAAACCAGTTGTTGTGGCACAGCTGGGGCGGGGAGTTTTTATAGCATGGCGGAGAGGGGGTCAGAAAGAAAAAGATAGCCACCTGACTAGGGGTTCTCAACAACCCAGGATTGGGGAATTAGGAGACCTTGATCTCAATTTTCAAAAGTGACAGATTTTGGGCTCCTCAGTTTTTGGGTACCCAATGAGACATTTTGCAGGCACCTGATGTTCAGAAAGAGCTGAGCACCTGTCCTGTGAAAATTAGGCCCCTTTCAGATGTTTCAGGTTGGGTGTCCAAAATCAGTATCTGGGCTCTGCCACCAGTTGTGAGTAGGTGAACCACTTTGCTCTTTTGTGCCTCAGTCTCTCCATATGTAAAATGGGGAGAGAGATATTTTCACCTCCTGTATTAATTTTGGCTGGGCTCTTCAAGAGTTTTGACTTTCAATGGATTTGGGTGTCAAACTCCTGTAGCCTTCTTTGTAATTTCCAGCCGTCAGTGATAGCGTGAGGAATAATCATTGGCAAAGCACTACAAATGACTTATTGTTTTATTACAGTAACTTTGCTCTAGAGAGACCTAAGCTTTATATTAAGCATTTTAAATAGTTACTCTGCAAGCTTGTGTATGCTTGAATGAACCATTGTGTTTTAACAAACCCATATAAACTAACAAGGTTGATAATTCCAATGTGGACGAGGACACAATTATTTCAGATGACTTTGGTTAGCTCTCTCACTTCTTTTATGTTGGTATAGATCCTTCCACTTCAGTATCACCAATCCCAATTTCCTCTGGCCTAAATGAGAGCAGAATCAAGCCCTGAGTCGTGCGTGCTCTTTTGAGTTCTGTATTCTGTTCTTCCATCATCACGAATGGCACCTACTGGATCGTGCCAAAGGCCACACACGCAGTCATATCTCATTGCATCCTGTTTGACTACGTAATCAGGGGCTGCACTGATGGAAATTCTCATCCCTTCTTGTTTTGATTTCTATCACTGTGCTGGACACTGCATCCTCTCTTTGGTTCAGACCAGGCTGAACTACTGCAGTCATTTAAGACTCTTGTTTTGCTTTACTCAGGAAGTCAGGTGTCATGCATGCAGCAGCTGCTGCAGGGAGATTCAATGTACCAAGCAAACTGAGTGCGTGCTTGGGCTTGTATTAAGCACTCAGTGAGAACCCAGGCTTGCGTGTGATACGATCTCAGAGTAGCAGTGCTACAAAAGACCTTTCCTTTACAAAACAGACTTGTCCGGTAGGGAGACAGGCACAGCAACCGCACTGTGCAGTCTAAAGGAGCAGTGACTATCAGTTTGTCTGACATACATAACAGCAATCTCAGTTCTCCTTTCTTCCCTGCCTATCCTTCTGCTGCTGCTCACCTTTCCCCACTACCCAGTAGAGTTCATGCTTCACCTATTACTTGCACTTGAAGCTTTTTGCAAATTCAGATATTCCCAAATATCATTCAGATGACTAGGCTTCTGAATCGCTCTCAAATTTCAGCATCAGCATAATTACCCTTCCCTATGTTGAAGCCTATCTTGGGTCAAGATGTGTGCTAATGTCCTTCCTATCAAGAACACAGGGATCAAGAACTTGCTTCGCAACTGCACCTATTGAGTGCTGATAGTACAGTGCTGTACAAGACACAGACAGCTATCAAGACTGCCCCTGCTTCAAAGAGTTTATAATCCAAAGAAGTCAGACACAGCGTAGATTGGATGCACTGGGAATGACTAGGATGTAAAAATACATACTGTTGAATTCCTGTGGACATCAGGGAAGAATGTAGTCTTCAGGAGGAATTTGAATGAGGAGACGATGGAGACTGAATGGAGGGAGTTGCATGGAAGAAAGCCCAGATGTGAGAGAAATGGATCAATGTGGCATCAGGCCTGATGTCATTGGGGGAGCAGAATGGTCAGGGAAGAGACTAGGTTAGAGACGAAGGCCAGGGCAAATTTCTGTAAGGACTTGAAAACGAGGAAAAGTCTATAAACTCAGGTTCTGATCCAGCTCCCACTACAGTTAATAGAAAAACTCCCAGGATGAAATTGAAGTCAATGGCAACACCCCCATTGATTTCAGACAGTCCCTGCTCCAAAGAGCTTATTGACTCATATTGATGTTTGCTGCTCTTCTCTTTTTGCCCTGAAAACTTTAGCTAACCCCACATATTCTTGTATGTCGGCCTTCTTCTCCATTTCCAGTCATTTTTATTTTAATTTGTGGGCATCCCTTCCTGAAGACACATTTATTTATTGCATGCATTCTTCTTTTTCAGAGGAAGTGAGCTATAATTAGAGTGTCCCTTAGGATTTCTGAGCCTCCTTCCACTCTGGTGAGTTTCAATGCTATTTCCCATTGCACCTTACTAGCTAGATTTCTTAATTCCCCAACATATGCCTTCCTCAGATCAAAAGCTCTTGTACTGCTGCATTGTGTGAACACATCCCTTGTCGTGCTGATTTCAAGTAACTGGTTGTTACTGGTTCCTATTATTCTCAGACAATGCCTCTCTCTGAGTAAGAAGCAGCTGTAGAGTGCCTTCTTCTCTGGCTGGAATCTTTACTCTATGGGTTGTTAGTTGGCATCTATGCTATCTTAGGAAGTTTTTTGCAGATGTCCAGATGGTATTTGTTACCCAATAGACACCTAGATACAATAGTTAAAATCCTCTACAAGAACAGTGTTTCATGACTCAGCATACCCTGAGAGTTAGCCCAAGGATTTTTCATTATTTGTATTAGTGATGCATAGGGGTCCAACCAAGATTAGGGTACCATTGTACCAGACACATAGCAAGTGATAGTCCCTGCCGTGAAGTGTTTACAGTCCAAATACATAAGACAGATAAAGGGTGAGATGGGAAACAGAGGCACAGAGACTTGCTAACGGCACACAGTACATCAGGTCCAGAACCATGACTAGAATCTTTGTCACCTGACTTCCAGCTCAGTGCCCTATCCACTAGAGCACACTGCCTCTCATTCCCATGCTGGTGTCCAGGAGGTGTGTAGCAGGGGATCTGTGCCTAGCATATTGTGCCTGATACTGACTCACTAGCAGGGAGAGGACTTACACAAAGCAGCTCTAAGAAAGCTGAACAACTGTAGACAGCTGGCTGCCATACTCCACAACCTCAGGAAAGTATGATTTTTGTGTTGAGTGGAGCAGCTGTCGCAGACACTGCAGAGGAAGCTGCTACCAACAGTAATAACTTGGAGGATAGATATTAGGAAGCAGATGTGTCAGCTTATGGAGTCTGTGTTAAGGATGCCCTCCCTGTCAATGAGGCCTCTGCTGAAGAGCCCTTGGCAGCTGTCTGTCCCTGCAGGAACTCTGAATCTCAATGAGATGCCATGTGTGAGAGGGAAGAGAGCAAGCACTGAAATTACCAGTGCTGGGGAGAAAAATTGAACTGAAGCTGCTGGAGCTGTAAGGGTTTTGCCCTGTTATGCTTGCGTTCATTTTCCACTGCCCACAGAGCTGCTACATTAAAAGGAATCAGTAGGGACAGACCATGACACAGAGAAACATAGGCACCAAGAATGAAGGGGAAAAATAGGAAAAGACAGAAGGAAGTGTAGCAGCAGTGAATGTAGTGGTGGTGTGAGGTGCCAGCCTGTTTGATCTGTGCAAACGTGAGTGTAGCCCCCCCCCCCAAAACAGAAGTAGCCACCTCGCTACAAAAAATAAGGAGGGGAAGGGCTTCAGAAACAAGGATCAACTTGTGATGGGGAAGAGAGAATGAAAAAACAGGGAAAAGGAGTAAAGATCACTAGCTCAAAATGAGGCACCAAAAGGGACATTGAGAAGAGAATTCCGGACAACACCCACTTCTCTAAATCAGTGGACAGTGCCCAAAGGAACCCTGCCTGGATATGCGAGTTCAGAGTGAAAGGAAATAGGTGGAGGTGGATAGAAAACGGAATTTACATTGTGTGGGAAATTCTGACATTTCAAAATTTTGTTTGTGCCAAATCTGCAAGTCCAGGTTTCAAAATTTTTCTGCAAAAAGGAAAGCCTAAAATATTTTGAAATTTGGAAACACTGAAATATTTTGTTTTAGATAACATCTAAATATCTTGTTTCCATGTCAAATTGTTTCATTTTGGTAATGTCAAAGCATGATAGTATAAAATATTTTGTATATATTACACTTCTTATGAAATATAGTATATGTTAAATATATGTAACATTTCTAATATACTATATAAATCAATAATGTAATATGAAAATCAAAATGTATTGAAATGATGAAGTTGAAATGGAAGATTTTTACCTTATCTAAATGAATCATTTTGACACAATCCAAAGGAAAGAAGAAAGTCAAAACAATTCATTTACACTTTTTCCTGTCAAAACTTGTAGTTAAATCAACACCTTCCTGAAAAATGTTTCGATTGCAACAAAACATTATTTTCTTGTTCCGTTGAAATTTTTTGACCAGCTCTAGAGGAAGGCTGGGCTATCACAGAGAAGCCTCCTCCTCCCTCAGCCCTCTAAACCAGCTTTCTCCTCTTGGTTTGATAAATGGCTGTTTTGGCCAAGTTTAAAGGGCAAGATGGACAGTCCTGTAAATTGAAGTCTCAGGCAAAAGAGAGCAGGTACAATGCAGGTAGCAGCAGTTCCAGCTTCTATATCACTATAGCTCATCCCTGATCCCTATTGAGAGATGGTCAAACGTTCTGGCCAAACTCAGACCCACTTGTCTGAGTTCTCCTTTCATGCTAGTATACAGCAGGAGTAGCTTTGGTGAGTGCATCAGTCAAAGGAGAATCAGGCCCAATGGGTGGGAAAGCTGGAGTCAAATGCTCTTGGGCTTCTGATCTGCTTAGAGTGTGAAAAAGGTGGCAGAGAGAGGGAAAAAATCAGGAGGAAGAAGTAAGGTGAGAGAACTTCTAATGAGAAATAAATAAATGTGGTGTCTGTATACAGCACATCTGTCTAGTTTGGAGAGATCATCTATCCCTATGATAAACCACAGGTTCCCCTTTAGCTGCAGGGGTGCTGGAACAATTTGTATAGTGGGGAGGCTGAGAGCCATTGAACCAAAGTGTAAACCATATGATGGAAACCACTTCAAACCGGGGATGCAGCAGCACCCCTAGTTTCAGCATCTATGTTTGGCTGGACAAACATTAAAAACAAAGGTTGAATATGACTTGGGGATGGGCCAAGGGGTTCAAATGACAGTTTACTAACAAACCTGAAAAACCAAGAAATAATGGGTAGGCTTCACAGCACTTGGACTCTGCAGACTTTGCCTGATCCTAATGCAGACGTGTCCCCCAGCACAGCGCTGTGGCTATGCCAGCGCAGTGCCCATGCCAGCGCAGTGCCCATGCCAGCGCAGTGCCCATAGCGTAGACCCATCCCTGCAGTGAGTACCGGCCTCGGCTGGGTTAGAATGAAAAGTGGTGACCTAGAGGTGCAAGATGAGAAACATTTTTTAAAAAATTGGGCAGCTTCAAGATTGCCAGTGTCTGAACATGGGTCTCCTCTCTCCCTGTGTATGCCAGCGTATCTCCACTGATTTGGGCCAGTCCGAGAGACACTCGGGACTGCTGCCTCTTCGCTCCCAAGGGCCCCTTCATGCTCCCCACGCACCTCCAGAGCCTGTAAGGGCTTGCCGAAGCAAACAGTCAGTGCCCAGCAAGCGAGAGTGTAAATCTACCTCGCGCTAGGGTGCTGCCCACTGTCTGTGTGGACCCTGCAGCCACGCACTAAAAGGCATCATCGAGCTGTCGAGAGATTTTTTCAGAAAAGAAACAGTTTAAGCACCCCCCGGCTTGGTTTTTGATTTACACAATCCCTGGTTCCTAACCCCATTACACACACCCACACCCCTCCTGACCGTCACTTCTTAAACATTTATTTACCTGAGCAACGTCTTTTCCATTCACCTTGTCCACCCGTAACTCCCCCAAGCCATGATCACCTTCCACCTCTAGGGGGGTGGACAACAAGAGGCCATCACGCTCATCAGCGTGCCTCACAAGCAGCTGGGTTTCGGGGTTGGTTTCCGCTGTATCCACCAACGGTTGGGCCAAAGGGTCTCCTCGGAACTCTCACTGATGTAGCACTTTCTCCACACAAGTCCAGAGGTGCTCGGGGCTAAAACAAAGTCCGAAGTTCTCACGGGGGTGGTGAAGGAGTCCATGTTTCCACAATTTCTAAAACACGCGCTCTTGGTAAAAGATGGCCTGTTCTGCCTGACGCTGGGACTTATGGGGTGATGGTGCTGTGCTCTGATTGGCAGAGGGGTCACACGCCCCTCTTCTGGGTGGTTCACCCCATCCCAGAACCTGCCCAATTTTGGCCAAATCTGCTCTCGGGGTGACCTGATTGGTAGAGGTTGGTGAGAGGAGTTGTTAGAGGGGTCACATGAATCATTTCTGGGCGGGTCATCCCGCCCCGGAACTCGCCCTCATTGGTCAAATCTCCTCTTGGGACCAGTCCTAGCGGGACAAAACCCATCCTGATTGGTAGAGGGTGACCCACTTCTGGAGAGGACATCGCACCCTGGAACTTGCCCTGATTGGTCAAATCTCCTCTCGGGGCAGTCCTAGAGGGGTGAAACCCATCCTGATTGGTAGAGGGAAGTGGGAGGAGTTGTTAGAGGGGTCACATGACACACCTTGCTTCCAGTCATGTGGCAGCCTTGACCCTGGAAGTAATACCCCATGGGGTGGGCCTTCTGGTGAAGGGTGGCAGGAGTCAAGGGGTGGGCTTAAGGGGTCAAGGGGCGGGTTTAGGGTTTGATTCACAGTAGGGCCCTTATACTACTTTCTTGCTGGTGGCCGCGCTCACACTTTTACCTAAAATACTTAATTAGCTTGAGGAAAACCAAATATATACCCACAGATACACGTCCAAGTCAATGTAATTTATTTATTGCTAGCTAGTAAGTCTGTTGGGAAAAGTGACATTAACAAACATACAAGTATCACTTTTCACACCAGACTTACTCAGCCCTGGCAAATCTGGGGACAAATTAAGCCCTGGCTGGAGAGTCGGGGGAGGCAGTGGAGGCCAGGGGAGATGGGGGTGGGAGGCTGGGGGAGGCAGCAGGAGGCTGGAGCCTGAAGCCCCATGGCCAGAGCTTGAAGCCCCATGCCAGAGGATGGGGCCCAGGGAGAGACCCCAAAGCCCTGTGGCTGGAGTCCGGGGCCTGCCGCTGCACAGCCAGACCCTGGAGCTGGAGCTCAAAGCCCCACAGTCAGAGCCGGCTGCCCCACCACCCCTGGAAAGGCGGGACACTCACCGGCTGCCAGCTCCTACAACAGTGGTTCTCAAACTATTGTACTAGCAACCCCTTTCACACAGCAAGCCTCTGAGTGCGACCCCCCCCTTATAAATTAAAACCACTTTTTAATATATTTAACACCATTGTAAATGCTGGAGGCAAAGCGGGGTTTGGGAGGGAGGCTGACAGCTCACGCCCCCCCCATGTAATAACCTCCAGACCCCCAGTTTGAGAACCCCTGTCCTACAGCATTGTGTCCCAAGTGACTCCAGATTGGGGGAGGGCCCAACCGCTGCTGGTGACCCCAGCAACCTAACACCAAGGTAGTGCATCCAGGAGAAACGGGTGTGTGTGTGTGCTACTTTGCCCTCCCTCCCCCACCCCTCCCCATCACAGCCCAGGAGCTGTGGCTGCAAGAAAAGCCCCTGGTGGCCACATTTGAGAAATGCTGCGTGGGAGGTAGATTAATACCACAGCTTGCCACACGCCCAGGGCATGTCTTTATGGGCAGCGTTACAACGCTGCCGCCACAGCGCTTTAACGTGGCTTGAGTAGTGGCAGCATAGCGCTGAGAGAGAGCTCTCCCAGTGCTCTAAAAATACCACCTCCATGAGAGGAATAGCTCCCAGCACTGGGGCACTGTTTACACTGGCACTTTACAGCGCTGAAACGTGCTGCACTTGGGGGGGGGTGTTTTTTCACACCCCTGAGGGAGGAAGTTGCAGCGCTGTAAAGTGCCAGTGTCGACAAGCCCTAACTGTTTGTTTAGAAAAAAGAAAAGGAGTACTTGTGGCATCTTAGAGACTAACAAATTTATTAGAGCATAAGCTTTCATGAGCTACAGCTCACTTCATCGGATGCATTTGTTTTTTTTTTTCCCACCAAATGCATCCGATGAAGTGAGCTGTAGCTCACGAAAGCTTATGCTCTAATAAATTTATTAGTCTCTAAGGTGCCACAAGTACTCCTTTTCTTTTTGCAAATACAGACTAACATGGCTGCTACTCTGAAACCTGTTTGTTTAGAGAAGCCCTAAGAGACTTCATTTGAAGTCAGTGTATCCTGTGGCTGGAGAGCAGGGTCCAAGGAGTTGACTGACTCTCTGGCACCAGCCTGCATGTTTTCTCCACGGTATCTCCCCCCTGGCCTCAAGCCCTATCGAGCCAGAGTTCATGGGCTCTGCTTCCCATCACCCTGAGGGTTGTTGGCACAGATTTGTCCCACAGTTCAGTTAAGCGATCTGCCTGTGACCACAGGTGCTGGAACAGGGGGGCCCAGAGGCCATGGCCCTCCCATGTTTTACCAGCCGTAAGGGCAAATGACGGGGGAGGGGGCAGAGAGGAATGAGCGGGGGTGAGGGCTCAGGGGAAGAGGCGGTGCAGGAGCGGACACCTGTGGCCCCCCCCCCACACTTTCAGAGTGCTTCCTCCACTCCTGCCCATGACTCGTAGGGCTTCTCTACACAGCAAAATGTGTGTGTTTCAATTGAATTCACTCCATTTGCTTGCTACAGCGTGGCCAGCTCAAACAGTCTTAAAGGTGTTAAATTGAATACATGGCCGTAAGGGGAGGTTGTAACTGAGTTCACACCCCTTGAGTTCACACTACAGACCCTACCTTCCCTAGGCTATAGCCGTGGCTACATTAAGATAAAAGATGTGTTTAACGCGTTAGCTAACGCATGTTACAATCCAATCAGCATGAGGCAAGTTGTAGTTTTAAGGTGTTAATTGGCCAGGGTCAATCTTTAGGGCTGAACATGTATTAAAATTACAGTTTACTTTGTGCCCCCTTGAATTTTAACATAAAAACTCACCTTTTACCCTAGCATAGACAGGGTCATAGTCAGGGCCCCAGGGAGCAAGAGTGTTTTTAAGCATGAGAAAAGAGGTGCTAAAACATGTGGCTTTTTCCTTTTTTTATTCCTGATCCTCCCCTGAGGAGATCTGACTCAAAGGTCTGCCTCTCATTCCACAGTAGCTGAGTCTCTTGGATGTCTGCATAACCTTGTGCAGCGCACCTGCCAGTGGAGTAGGCTGTTGGTGATTGACATCTGGCACTGGGGCAACTATTAGTCACTCATTTTACGCTCTCTTAAAGGCACAGTGCCGGTTTCGGTTCAGTTCTTACTACAGTTTACGTATCGTGGCTAAGGGCTGAATTTCAGTTACCCCGATGCCTTTATCTTCCTTTCTCATGTTTTCTGTGGGGAATACATGGCAATGGGACCTAGCATCCAGTTCCTTGGAGTTCAGTGGGAAACAAAGTAATCTCCCCTGAATAGAGTTCTAATTTAGGGTACGTCTACACTGCCCATGTTACAGTGCGGCTGTGGCAGCGCCATGACATGGGCAGTATAGATACGCTTTATTGCTGGGGGAGAGCTCTCGTGGTGATTTAAAAAAAAACCCATCCCAAACAAGCAGTGGTAGCTTTATCGCTGGAAGCGCTGCTCCTGGCGATAAAGCACTATCTATACTGACGCTTTTTAGCACTAAAACTTTTGTCATTCAGGGAGGTGTTTTTTCACACCCCAGAACGACTAACGTTTTAGCACTGAAAGTGGCAGTGTAGACACAGCCTTAGATTGAATCTGTGTCCTCCACTCTGCAGCATGGTATCTTACAGTCTCCAGGCAACCAGCTGATTAGTCACTTTGTGTATATTATTCTTATTATTATTCTTGTTTAATTTATTTATTTATTAGAACATTATGCTTTTTTCCCCCAAAGCTTTTGTGTGGGCTTTTGTGAATATTTAAGATGTAAAATGAGTGTGGATGTCGCAAAATCTTGTGAAAACCAGTTTTGTCAGTTCTCATGATTTTATCGTGAATCCTGCATTATTTGGTGTTTTTCTTAAAGCTCCAGTTCCTGGAATCATGTGAATTCATGAGAATCTCAGGTTTCTTTCTTTTTTTTTTTTCTTTTTAAGTAAGATTCTAGCCCTCATGGGGGTGGAGAAGAGCGTGAAAACGTGAATCCGAAAGACTCCGAAACCAAAAAGCAAATAAAACGAGCCTGACATTTATTACTTTTAAGCCAATCTCGTGATTTTTTTTTTAACCCAATCCCATAACTTTGGAAGCCTCACTCCTGATTTTTGAATGCTTGGGGTTGGCAAAACTGGGAAACCTCCTCCTTCCCAGCACAGGCCTCACAAATTGAACAGCATCTCCAAGTCTGTTGGAGTGTGATGATTGCTCCTTAGGAGCCCAGACCTACTCTGGGAACAGAAGGAGAGCAGTCTGCTCTTTCTGTTTCATTTCTCTTGTCCCGTTAGCCCCTTCAGTTCTGCTTTTCCTCTTCATATCTTACCCCTCTCTCCCCCGTATTTTCTTCCTTCCTTTTTACTCTTCTTCTTCCCAGTCTCCTTTTCCTTGGAGATCACATTCTTCTCATTCAGTCTGTATTTCTTCCTTTCTCTCTTTCTCCCTCTATTACTGATTAGCTTTTGTATTCTGGTGGCACCTACTTGCCCCAGCTGTGACAAGGGCCACATTGTGCTAGGCCCCTCTCTAGACAAGTCACAGCACAGAGACAGCCTCTGCCCCTGAGTGTTTGCAGCCTGTGTCAGACAAAACACAGCTTACATGACTCTTTATAGTTCTTGTCTGTGTTTGTCTCTCTTCCTGTTCTTTCGCCTTTCCTTCCTTCTTACTTCTGGTTATCTTTCTCTCTCTTTGCTTCCTCGGCTCAATCTTCATGTCTCTATCGTGCTTTTTCTGGTTTTTCCATCCGTCACTTTCCCCTCCTCCCGCTTTGCTTCCAGCTGTAGTCTCCTTACTCTGTGTTTACTCCCTATTTACTGCCACTCTGTCTCTCTGCTCTGGACTATCCCTCTCCTCACCTTGTTTGAGCCCTCTCCTCTTCCCTGCCTATGTGGGCGGAGGCTTGACATGTTTTCCCCACTGCTTGGCTCAGGGGAGTGGTAAAGTGGGATTTTTCAGCTCTTTTGTTCTCTTTCACTATGGCTTGAGAACCACCATTCTGCCCTGGTGGCTCATAGAGTGAAACATTTGGAGAACTAAGCAGCAGGGGATCGAGGTACTACAAGTGGAGATGGGTCTATAGGAGAGATTCATTCTATGGATCAGCCAGCAGGGCTCCACGGACCATAAATTGGAGTACCACTAGCTAGCAATCTGTCTTCTATGTTACAGGGATTTATAAAGTATCTATTATTAGCAGTATTATTGTAGTGCCCTGAGCTGCACAAACACACAGTGAGAGAAGTCCCTGTCCCAAAGCACCTTAAAATCTAAATAGACAGGACAGATAGGAAACTGAAGCACAGAGAGGTGAAGTGACTTGCTGAAGGTCACCCAGCAGATCAGTGGCAGAGCCAAGAACAGAACCTCAGTCTCATGACTCACAGTCCAGTGACTTATCTACTAGCCCATGCTGCCTCGCCTCCTTTCAGGCTGGGGGTGTTCCATTAGACTGCCTGGCTTTGAGGCACTGCTTTTAAAAATTGCAGCTGATCCCAAGAAAGCAGAAATGTCAGTGTTAAAAATGACACCGATCGCCAACTGCAGGCCCGTGAAACTGTATCTAAGACAATTCTTTAGGCAAGAGTAATGATTAGATAATTCATCAGAGCTTTATTTTGTGTCATGTCTTTCACACAGACTGAATCCCTCCATGCTTTGGAAAGTTAAATAATACAGTTACAGAGATAATGACAGCCAAGGGAGAGGAAAATTAAGAGGCAAAGGAGAGAAGACGTGTTTTCAGATGAGAATTGAAAAAAAATGGAGAGTTAATGAACCAAAGAGATAGAGGGAGGCTGTCCCAGGCAGAAGTACCTGCAGAGGAGAAGGCTCTCCCTTGCAGCAGTAATAAGATTGTGTGACGGGATAGCGACTGCTAAGACCGAGGAAATCTCCTCTGTGGTTCTGCATAGTTTATTGCATTAACTGTAAACCGTCTTGACAAACTGATCTTGTGAAAGCCAGGGGCCTGCACTCAGCCAAGGACCCAGCATGGGATCGGCCCTGAACTGGTTTTTACTTTCCCATAGTCTTTATGCTGGGAGGCATCAGTAACTGAGACAGTGTGTTTGTCATTGAAGGTTTTGTGGCTGCTTCTCCAATTGGCGCCTTGGAGTTTCTAGCTGGCACCATTACCTCCAACGAGTGGAGTTCTCCCACCTCCCCTGAGGGGAGCAACGACTCAGGGGGCAGTGAGGCCTTGGACAAGCCCATCGACAATGATGCCGAGGGTGTGTGGAGTCCGGACATTGAGCAGAGCTTCCAGGAAGCGCTAGCCATCTACCCGCCATGTGGACGGCGGAAGATCATCCTGTCGGACGAAGGCAAGATGTACGGTAAGGAGAATGGAGGGAGCTTCCCACCACCAGAAGGAGTGAGATCTGTGCAAGCCCATCTGTTCTGCAATGTAGGATGGTCTGAATGAGATCTTGAGATGGCCAAGAACAATGCAGCAGCTCAGATTCAATACATTTTTTAAAAGCAACCAGAATTACAGAAAGAAGTGTGGGAGGGTCAAAACTGAGTTTAAAAGGAGACCAGATTCTTTTCAGGGAGACCAGTTAAGCGGTAAGACAGAACCGGGCATATTGCTGATACAGGTCTTGGATAAGTGTAATATAGTGGCTTAATGAATGTGAGCATGTGGCATCCCCCACAACCATCATTATGTTCCCCTAAACTTTAAGTGGGAGAGGCCTGTGATTCGGTGCTGAAGGTCCCAGGTTCAATCCCCACTGATGGCCAGGGTGTTTGTGTACGGAGTTACTGACTTTGAGAGTTCCTTGGGGGTGCTCAATCTCCCCTCAGGCCCTGCCTCTTTCTACCTTATTCCGCCCCCAAGCACACCCCACCCTCACTCTGCCCCCAGCATCTCCTGCAAGCTGCTGAACAGTTGATTGTGATGGGTAGGAAGTGCTGGGGGGGAAGTGGGAGGTGCTGGGGGGTGGGAGGAGCTAGCTGCCAGTGGGTGCTGAGCATCCACTATTCTTTTTCTGTGGGTGCTCCAGCCCCAGAGCATCCACAGAGTCAGCACCCATGTTTGTGTGTATGTGTCCAGGGGTTGTTACACAGCCTCATTATATGGCCTTTGAATGGGAAATCTTTGAGCACAAGCTGCATATGAATTCTGCTCTCTGTGCTTCCTGGTGACAATATTTTGTCTACTTCCAGCCCTGGTATGAATATTTTTCGCCTTTGGGCTGTTCTCAGCTGGCTAGGACAGTGCCCCTTTTTTCTCTAAGGACAGAATGATAGAGACAGTAGCTTCCTACAATCAGGAATAAAGAGATGCATCAGCCTGCAGCAGAGTGGGGGAAAGTATCTGGCTGGGGCTGTAGAAAAGCAGATAAGGATATGTTTTACAGGTCGAGTGGCTCACCCAAGGCTGTTATATAGTAAAGGTGGTAACTATCTTGAGTTAACTGGCAATCAACTCATGCAAGAGGGGAAAAAAGACAAAGCATAGGAGTTAAGAGGAAAAATTCTAGTGCTTAAGTGGCAAGACCAAATGAGATGCTGAGATGGCACAACCTGTGGTTAAAAGTCTCCGGAAAAACAATTTGTCACTCCGCTCGTCAGAATCTCTTCTGACATCTCTTTTCCCCTTCCCAACCAGTTTTTTTTCTGGATTGCACACCTCCACCATGGTAGTTTGGTTCCCTGCTCCCAAGCTTCAAGCGCAGCAGTTCGCAGGTCATTCTGTGGGCTGATTGGCTTCTGATAGACCCATCTAGATAGATCAGGCCTTCAGTTTGGCATGGGTGAAGTTCTTCTAAGCCCTTCTCTACAAAGGAAGGTTTTACCAGTTACACTTGTACAGTGTTATACCTATAGCAATGGTGCTCAAACCTGTGGTCAGGGGTCCACGGATATATCTGAGAGGTCCGCAAAAGACTTAGACTGAACAGAATTCAATTACACATACAGACAGTAGATTTCCAAAAGAGTCTGCAGCTCCATTCACATTTTTGTAGGGGTCCACAAATGAAAAAAGGTTGAGAATCACTGTCCCGTAGGGTATCTCTTCACTGCAGAGTTCACCCAGGCTCTAACCTGGGGGTTGCTCCTAACCTCCCTCCCATAAAACCCTCTGAACTGAGTCTAGTGATGCTCTAAACCCGGACAGCCTGGCCCAGCTGGGGCTATAGGCTGGAATTCGTAACCCTGCCACTTCACAGTGAGGATGCAGGCTAACCCACTTGACTGCTGATAGTCCTCGAGTGCTCAGAAGGACAGACAAGTTCTCCCACAATTCACTGGGAAAGAATCACAGAGAATCACAAAGAAGTTGGGAAATGTGTGTGCCCCCAGAAGTCCTTACAACCATGGGCGCCAAATTTCTAATCTGCCAGGGGGTGCTCCCCTTCCCCAGCTCTGACCAGGCCCTGCCCCCACTCCACCCCTTCCCCCAAGGCCCTGCCCCTTCCCCGCCCAGTTCTGCCCCCTCCCCTGAGCACACTGTGTCCTCGCTCCTCCCCGTCCCTCCCCAGTGCCTCCTGATGCCACGAAACAGCTGATCCATGGTAGGCGCTGAGAGGGATTGTGAGGCGCTGATCGGCGGGGTCTGCTGGCGGACAGGGGGCACTGAGGGACTGGCGGGGAGCTGATGGGGTTTGCCCATGGGTGCTCTGCATCCACCATTTCTTTTCCTGTGGGTGCTCCAACCCCGGAGCACCCATGGAGTCGTCGCCTATGCTAGCAACACACCTGGGCAAGTGCAGCACTGTGAAGAGCAGTGTGATAGGCTGGGCATGAGACTCAGGAAGGGGAACTGACAGGATGTAGAATTGAGATTCAATTCAAGAGTAGAATTGACTGGAACAAAACTAGAACAGAAGTGAAATTGACAAGAAACAGAAGGGATTTACCTAGGGGCCTGATCTAAAGCCCATTGAAGTCAATAGAAGTACTCCAATTAATTTCACTGGGCTTTAGAGCAGGCCCTAGATGAGCAAAGTGCAAAAAGTAAATAATGCACCCTCATGGTGAAAAATGTAGACCAGATTTATGGGGCAAAGAAGTGTAATGAACTCACTACCCATGCTGGGATGGTACAATGTCCCTGCTTGTCCTCAGTGCACCTGTTTCCAATGTGAACGGTTAGTTCAAGGCACCCCTGGCAGGGCCCCAGCCACTGATTTTATACCCTCCTTTGCTTACTAATTTTTGGGGTCCATGCCAAGGAAGAGGGGCCCAGTGTGTGATCTATAGAAAGATCTGACCAAACAAAGATGTAAATATAGTCCTGAGTTCATCTTCATAGTTTATAAGCCAGTTTGTGGAACAGGACAAACTGTGTGTGGAGCAGGCCCAGCCTGCAAGGGAAAGTTATGCAGCTGTCTCTATGTTTGATGTGCACAGAATTCACTTATCCTGAGGCAGAGGTGCTAGAGAAAGTACATGCCCCTCTCCCCTGACTGAGGACTCTTCCTCCATCTCTAACCAGGAGGCGGCTCACACAAATGGACTGTTTCTGGTATGATAGCCCAGTTCACAAGGTGTCCTACCTTTAGAATGAAACTGCTTTCACCTTTGTGGATAACCCATAATCAGTTCGGAACTGGTTATATTGGTTTAGTTTGTGCCTGTAAATGTATTAATATAAACCAGGCACGGTGGACAACCTGTGGCTTGCACTAGTTTAATTGGTTTAAAAATAGCTAAACCAGTACAAGTTTGTGTGTAGACCAGGCCTCACACTTACCTCCATTACACATCACCTCTGAGTTTCGCCCATTGTCCACACTCCCCCTGGCTGAGGCTCCCTTGTGGGTAGCTGGAGTCCACTGAGGGGAAATGGCTCCTACTCCAACTGAAAATGAACCAGACTCTTCTCTTCAGAGCGTGCCTTTACCTCATGTACTGTTTTTGATGCTGGAGGTGTTCCACTGCTCTAATAGCAGTCTGGCTGGCTCTGGCAGGTGCCACCCACTCCTGAAGGAGAAGCCCAGCTTACTTCTCTGACAGCCTGGCAGTCTCCATTTACTTTGGACTCACTTCATGGAAAGCTGTGCTAGGATACCTCCCTGTTTGCTCACGGATATAGGACCCAGCCCTTCCTTAAAGGAAGTCAAAGGCCAGTCTCCCATTCACTTCTCTGAGAGGAGGATCATCCAGGATTTCTTATGTGATCAGGAAGGTAGCTTTTGATTGCAGCTAAGGTGCAACAGGAATTGCGTTGTAGGGATGCTTGTGATAGCTGCTCTAATATCAGTGAGGTTTAGACAACAAACAGCTTTGTTTTTCACCTTTTCGGACAATATTGGGCCATCATTGGGGGAATGATATAAATGACAGTATGCCTGCTTGGGAGCCAGGTCTGGTATTCTTTAACATCGTCCTTAATAATCTGGAAAGGGGGTATACAGCACATCAGTGCCGCTTCCAGGTGACTGTGACTAGAGAGGAATTGTACATGCCAGGGAGGAGAGAGAAATAACAAACAGGGAGACAGAGAGATTAGAAATGTAGCAAAAAACTAGCCAATGAGATTCTGCTTGAAAGAATGCAGCTAAGCTACCTGAGAGAAAGTCAATCCAAAATACAATCAAAAGGAGACATGGAGGAAGTAGTGATGCAGAAAGAGACCTCCAGGGGAGAATGGCCAGCCCAGGCTTGAGTTTGCAGTGTGATGGGGCTCTAGGAAAAGGCTAGTGTGATTTTTTTGGGCTGAGTGGTGAAAGCTGGCACATCATAGAACAGTAGCTCTCTCTGAGGTTCGGTTGTGAGTGCCCTGGGGGTGCTGTATTCGTTTCTGGAGGACTACGTTACCACACAGGATTGTTGTGGTTTTCCCCAATCCAAAAAACTCAACTGGGAAAAAACTGAAAAACAAGCACATCCGCATCGGTATAATGAAATGATACACAAAACACATCCTGAGCGATTCACTTCATAAGCACACGTGTGCCCCAAGCAGGAAAAGGCACATGCTGTCCAAAGGGAAAGCTTCAGTCGCGTTCCCAGTCCACTAACCAGCTAAACCTCTCGCTCTCGTATCTGCCCTTGGTAGCTAACCTGTTGCAGTTTCAACTAACCTAGCTGGATTGTGCCAAAAACACACACACAGTAAATAGTTGATGCTGAGCTAACTGTCCAGGCATTCACCTTTTTAGAAAATTGACAAAACCCTGAAAGCTGTTGTGTCTTGCTGCTTTTGTTATGATGATCCAAAGAATTCTAGCACAGTCTCCTGCACATACACGGATTTGGGATCAGAATTTGGATCTCTAATTTTCAGTGTTAGCAGAGAAAGAAGAAACTTAGGGCTAGTCTACTCTGGCAATGCTAGTGACTTGTGTGGTCGTGGTGCAGCTCTGGGAGAGAGCTCTTCCAGCACTCTAAAAAAACCGCCTCCATGAGGGGCGTAGCTCTCAGCGCTGGTACACTGTGTACACTGGCGCTTTACAGCGCTGAAACTTGCAGCGTTCAGGAGGGTGTTTTTTCACAACCCTGAGCAAGAAAATTGCAGCGCTATAAGACAAGCCCTCAGGTTGATGTTCCATCAGCCACTTTTCTGTCTCTTCTTCCTGTTCTGAGTGGAACCTCTGACCTGTGTAGTTGAGAGCAGTAACAGCTAATGAAAAGGTTCCATTGCGTTGCTCAATCAATTTTCAATTTTGCCTTTGTGTGGTTCCAGTTCTTTGTTGTTAATTAGATCAGGCCAGATTTCTGCTGAGACTGCAACAGTAATGTCATTAGCCTGTAGTTTTTCAAGTTTTTCCTCAGTTGCTTTGTAAGTTCATTATCTCTCTGTAGAGTCCCTTTTTGTGTGAAAATGCCTGTTATGTATTCATCAAAGTCCAATCCACTTAATATGTTCTTTTTTGCATTGTTTTTGTTGTTTAAGCAAACGGCAAGACATCCATGTTGTACTTACTCTGCATTTTCAGCAACTTGGCACCCTACTCTGGAATTTTCTCTTCAGACATAGAATGAAGAGCATCATGTAGGACATGCTTTGCCCAGTATGTGTGATTGTAGCCATTCTTAGATCTTTCCTCATATTTAGCTAACCATCTTCATTATTGTCATTGCTGATCCTTTCAGTTCTTCTTTTCTTTTCTTTTCTTTTCTTCCCTGTTTCTAAACTTGCTGCATTTAGTAGACCTGCAAGATGAAATCCATTTGCTGTGGTATATCCAGGGCAGCGGTTCTCAACCTATTTACCATTGTGGACCGCGTATTGGGGGAATTCTGTGCCAAAAATTTTAAAACTCTGCACACAATATTTTAAAATTCTGAATATTTTGTCTGTCAAAATAACAGACTATAAACACACCAGTTTCAACTATTTTGGTAATTTATTTCAAAATACCTGTCAGCAAGTATGTCCGTAACAATATGGACAAAAAAAAGATTCAGGTAATTTTTTGACAAATGGATTCCTTACGAGGAATATTAATACAGAACTTTGAGTAGTTAATTTAAACATCAATACAGGAACACATTTCCCCCACCCGTTGGAAGCAGTGCAAGGGCTTGGGGGTGTCAGAGGTAACAGGAGGAGCTGAGGGAGAGGGAAGGAGCCTGTGAGTGAACCTGGAGGGTTGTTGGGTGTGGGTGGGAGAAGTATGGAACAGGGTTTTTTTGGGGGTGGGGTGGGAGATTGTTAGGGAGTTGTGGAGCCTCCCCCATGCAAACCCTGGCTGACCCCAAGCCTCTCCCGTTCAGTCAGGCACATCTGCCCCTGTCCCTGTGTGTCCCTGCAACCCCCATCCTCATGTGGCCCTGCACCCCCATTCCCATTCAGCCCCTGGCTCAATGCTGCCATCCCACCAGCTCCTGAGCCCATGCCCCAGTTTGTCCCCACTGAATCCAACTTGCCATTTTGAACCCCAGTCTGTGGACCACCAACGGCCCCATGTGCCCCACTCTGTCTGTCCTAACTTTGCTGCTGTGATGAACACAGCTGGCTGCCCACTGTTCTAGTGCCACAGCGGTCTCTGGTGGGTGAAAGGCAGAACTGAAGCACTTAGTGGGCAGAATGTATTTTCGCGGGGGGGGGGGGGGAATTCTGCACCGGACATGAATTCTGCATGTGTACAGTGGCACAGAATTCCCCCAGGAATAGCATATGCAGCTCGCTATCTTATGTGGGCTGCATCCACACAATATATATACTACCTGTACATCTACAAAAAAGGTTTAATATTTGTTATATGACAGCAATATGATTCAAATTGATATAATACGTTTAATTTCAACACTGGCAAATAGGGATAAAGTGAGAGAGGCTAAAAGTCGAGTAGAGTTGGACCTTGCAAAGGGAATTAAAACCAATAGTAAAAGGTTCTATAGCCATATAAATAAGAAGAAAACTAAGAAGGAAGAAGTGGGGCCGCTTAACACTGAGGATGGAGTGGAGGTTAAAGATAATCTAGGCATGGCCCAATATCTAAACAAATACTTTGCCTCAGTCTTTAATAAGGCTAAAGAGGATCTTGGGGATAATGGTAGCATGACAAATGGGAAGGAGGATATAGAGGTAGATATTACCATATCAGAGGTAGAAGCGAAACTGAAACAGCTTAATGGGACTAAATCGGGGGGCCCAGATAATCTTCATCCAAGAATATTAAAGGAATTGGCAAGCCCTGAAATTGCAAGCCCATTAGCAAGAATTTTTAATGAATCTGTAAACTCAGGAATAGTACCGAATGATTGGAGAATTGCTAATATAGTTCCTATTTTTAAGAAAGGAAAAAAAAGTGATCCGGGTAACTACAAGCTAGTTAGTTTGACCTCTGTAGTATGCAAGGTCCTGGAAAAAATCTTGAAGGAGAAATTAGTTAAGGACATTGAAGTCAATGGTAAATGGGACAAAATACAACATGGTTTTACAAAAGGTAGATCGTGCCAAACCAATCTAATCTCCTTTTTTGAAAAAGTAACAGATTTTTTAGATAAAGGAAATGCAGTGGATCTAATTTACCTAGATTTCAGTAAGGCATTTGATATCGTGCCACATGGGGAATTATTAGTTAAATTGGAGAAGATGGGGATCAATATGAACATCAGAAGGTGGATAAGGAATTGGTTAAAGGGGAGACTGCAACGGGTCCTACTGAAAGGCGAACTGTCAGGTTGGAGGGAGGTTACCAGTGGAGTTCCTCAGGGATCGGTTTTGGGACCAATCTTATTTAATCTTTTTGTTACTGACCTTGGCACAAAAAGTGGGAGTGTGCTAATAAAGTTTGCAGATGATACAAAGCTGGGAGGTATTGCCAATTCGGAGAAGGATCGGGATATTATACAGGAGGATCTGGATGACCTTGTAAACTGGAGTAATAGTAATAGGATGAAATTTAATAGTGAGAAGTGTAAGGTTATGCATTTAGGGATTAATAACAAGAATTTTAGCTATAAGTTGGGGACGCATCAATTAGAAGTAACGGAAGAGGAGAAGGACCTTGGAGTATTGGTTGATCATAGGATGACTATGAGCTGCCAATGTGATATGGCTGTGAAAAAAGCTAATGCGGTTTTGGGATGCATCAGGAGAGGCATTTCCAGTAGGGATAAGGAGGTTTTAGTACCATTATACAGGGCACTGGTGAGACCTCACCTAGAATACTGTGTGCAGTTCTGGTCTCCCATGTTTAAAAAGGATGAATTCAAACTGGAGCAGGTACAGAGAAGGGCTACTAGGATGATCCGAGGAATGGAAAACTTGTCTTATGAAAAAAGAAAAGGAGTACTTGTGGCACCTTAGAGACTAACAAATTTATTAGAGCATAAGCTTTCGTGAGCTACAGCTCACTTCATCGATGAAGTGAGCTGTAGCTCACGAAAGCTTATGCTCTAATAAATTTGTTAGTCTCTAAGGTGCCACAAGTACTCCTTTTCTTTTTGCGAATACAGACTAACACGGCTGCTACTCTGAAACTTGTCTTATGAAAGGAGACTTAAGGAGCTGGGCTTGTTTAGCCTAACTAAAAGAAGGTTGAGGGGAGATATGATTGCTCTCTATAAATATATCAGAGGGATAAATATAGGAGAGGGAGAGGAATTATTTAAGCTCAGCACCAATGTGGACACAAGAACAAATGGGTATAAACTGGCCACCAGGAAGTTTAGACTCGAAATCAGACGAAGGTTTTTAACCATCAGAGGAGTGAAGTTTTGGAATAACCTTCCAAGGGAAGCAGTGGGGGCAAAAGATCTATCTGGTTTTAAGATTCTACTCGATAAGTTTATGGAGGAGATGGTATGATGGGATAATGGGATTTTGGTAAGTAATTGATCTTTAAATATTCAGGGTAAATAGGCCAAATCCCCTGAGATGGGATATTAGATGGATGGGATCTGATTTACTATAGAAAACTCTTTCCTGGGTATCTGGCTGGTGAATCTTGCCCATGTGCTCAGGGTTTGGCTGATTGCCATGTTTGGGGTCGGGAGGGAGTTTTCCTCGAGGGCAGATTGGAGAGGCCCTGGAGGTTTTTTTGCCTTCCTCTGTAGCGTGGGGCATGGTTGACTGGAGGGAGGCTTCTCTGCTCCTTGAAGTTTTGAACCATGATTTGAGGACTTCAATAGCTCAGACATGGGTGAGGTTTTTCATAGGAGTGGGTGGGTGACATTCTGTGGCCTGCGCTGTGCAGGAGGTCGGACTAGATGATCAGAGTGGTCCCTTCTGACATTTGTATCTATGAATCTATGAAATGTCTACTAAGAGCATTTTAAATTAACGAAATAAGTTAAAACATTAACTCTTAAAATTAATTAATTTACAGTACGGGTGGCATGGCATGGTGTATTGCCACCCACACTTGCACACTGCTGCTGGTGGCACCCCTGGGCTGAGTACCCAGAGAGCCCAGCTGTGGACCCTGCCCGCAGAGAGGGGCAGCCCTGCCTGATGAGGGATAGCCTCCCAGCCAGGACTGTCCCGCATTATCCATCCCACCCTGGGACTGTCCTCCCAGCATCCAGATCCCCCCTCCCAAATATGGGCTGGCACATGTGCAGAGATAGGCTGCCCTGTCCAGGGCTGAATGGCCCCACCCAGTGACAGCCCCCTCCAGCATTCAGTCCCTCACCCAGGGACTGCCCCCCATTCACCCATCCCCCCACCTAGGGACTGTCCCCCAGAACCCTCCAGCAACAGCCCTCAGCCCCCCCAAGGAGTGTCCCCCAGCACTCAACCCCCAATCCAGAGACTGCCACCAGTCCCCACACATAGAGTCTGTCCCCCATGCGCTGGCTGCACCCCCTTCTCTGTGGCCCCAGCCCACTGCACCTCCCTCCCCACGGTCCTAGTCCCCTGAACCCTCCTCCCCATGCCCGCTTGTCTCCTATCTCGACTACACATAGCTCAGCTGTCCATCTCGCCCTTCCCACCTGCTGCTGCAGTCCTCATGCCAGGGAACCTGCTCCAGCTGGGGTCATTGGACCCACAAGCCTGTGGGGTGGAGGAATGCTGAGCACCCTGGCCTCCTGATGATGCTGCAGGGGGAGGCTGGGGTGGTGGTGGATGGTGCTGGGCCTGATCCTGCGCCACCTCATTTTTGCGCACCCTTCCCCCCCTCAGTTCTGTGTCCGGGGCAGGTGCCCTTCCCACCCCACCCTAGTTACGGCCCTGAGGATGTCACATGAGCTGCAGCTGTGTGCTGATTGGGCCGCAGATGGCCCACGGGTTGAGAACCACTGATCCAGGAAAAAGTGCATATATAATTTCTTTATATTGACCCACCTACCTTCCAGAAGTTTCTGGCTTCCAGCAAAACAAGCTTCCCTAATACTTCTCTGCTCCATCAACTCTCCTCATTTCAACATTCTACTCACAAGCCATTACCTTCTCTCCAATCACTGTTCTCCTCCCACCCGATGTGTTTGGATTGTTCTATCATTTTCTTATTGTTTTACAAAAGCTATAACAAAAACCTTGATGCTCTCCTTGCTTCCCTTTCAAATTTTTAGGACAGTGATAGCCTTCATTCACAATTGGAGTCTAAAGTTTCATTTAGTTTCTTTTTTTCCCTCCTCTCTTTTCACTGTTTGTTTATTTGAGAAGTTTTACCAGGTTTACAAATCCTTGCCATGTAAATATCAGAAACAAAACTAATAATTACAACAGTGAGCTTTTGTTTAAAGAGACATTATACAGGACTATAGACATCAGATCTGTATTTAACAAGTTGTGACCATATTACAGAGTGAGCATCATTACATCCATAACATGTCATTTCTAGTGATTTGATAAAATTGAGTGAAATCTCTGATTACACATTTAACAGACAGGGCATGTCTATCAACTGTTAATATTCAAAAAAATTGGACAGGTGTGTGGGGTGTTTTTTGGTTTTTGTGTGTGGGGTTTTTTTTTTTTTGGTGAATGTACTTTGGGTATTGAATAAATGGTAACCAAATATCTAACTAGTATCTCTTTGCCCTCTGTCTATTTTGATGGGTATGTAACAACCTCCCATAATTTCTGAACCGTTCCTTTAGAATTGAAGCCTAATATTTCTAGTGTCAATCTGCTCTCAAATATACATTACATTCATCTAACAACTTCAGCATGACAGAGAAGTTCAAAAACTGTGAAACAAAAGAAAAGAAAATGGATTAAATCCACGGAGTCAGGATTTTTTCTGGAGAAAAACCAACCAAACAAAAAGCCTAGTTTTTCACAAGCCTGTTACCAAAAAGATCTTGAAAAAGTGGAATGAGTTTTGAGAAGACGAACAAAGATACCAACCTAACACTGATCAGGGGTCTGAAGGGACTGATTTAGGACAAAAGATAAAAGTAGCTAAATATATATACTGTGACTAAATGATGACTGAGAGGTGTGGGGGAAGGGCACATACATTATTTTTTCATTGTTAATTGCAAACATTTGAGAAGTAGTTGTAATACTTTTGACATACCTGTATTTCTGTGAAGCAGGTGGTGCAAAGTATAGTAAGGCGTGAGAGGGGCAGATTGGTTTGTTTGCGGCTCTTCTCTTTGAAATGCTTGATTTTCACAGGTTTAGTTGTTGATATTTTAAACTACAATATTCCAACAAGATACTTATTGTTTGTTATGTCTTGTTTTGTCTCTTAATAAAGTTTTTTGTGCGGGAATTTCCTTTTTATTTGCTCTAATTTTGCCATTAATTTCATTTGTGATATCAACTTCTCATGGCAGGGCAATGTAAAAGCGAGGATCTAATCAGTTTTAACTATATTTAGCATCATCTGAAACACTAGTCATCTATAGAACTAAATGAGATTTAAAAACTGCTTTTGCAGGTGATTAGAAACTGAAGCTAAGATTCCAGCGGTACAAAATAAAAGTGCATATTTGTGATTCTTGTTCTCAGAAGGTAGCGTTTTCACAAGCATTCAGTGCCGGGTTAACTCTGCTCCCATTGAAGTCAACAGTCAAACTCCTATGGAGTCCAGTAGGAGCAAAGTTAGGCTGATGCTGAGCAATTCTGGGATTCCCACCCTGAATGTATGAGTTACGATAGATCAGCGTTCCTGAGTCTGTGCTCCCCAGTGTCTGTCTAGGAGAAATTTACACAGAAAGTCCATTGCCTCTAACCATTAGCTCCTTGTCCTGCCCATAGATAGAACTCACACCACCGCTGCTCCTACTCTGTGGCGAATGTGCATAATGATCTATTATAACTCGTATATTACTGAAACAAACATTGCAGGTACACAGGTTTCTTTTCTCTAAACTTGCTAATCTCCATTCTTAGCAACTACAAAACTCCAAGGCTAAATTCTCTAAATATTCTGTTTGCACTGGACATGCTGCAGCCTAGGGCTACAGGAACGGATCAGGAATTCTCCTACAATTGTTCCTCCTTGTACTGCGGACTTCTGTGGCTCTGGGCAGACGAACTGCGGGCAGGGACATTGTGTCTCCTGTGATCTCAGTGCTCCCTTTGCTAGACCCCAGGCAATGAGGAGGAGGAAGACACCTGATTCAAATGCATAGTGGATAAGAACAAAACCGGGGAGGGGGGGGAATGCCAGCAGAGGAGATAGATAGGGACAAGGAGCCTGGGTGTGGAGGGTTGGAGACCAATACTGGCTGGGCATGGATGTTGGGGGGATTTGCAGTCAGTGGGGGTGTGGGTACAGATGGAATGAGGAGCTGGGGTGAGGGTTGATTAAAATGGGTGTTTGGGGTTTTTTAATGGATATTTTTTGTTTAAATCAGATGGCTTTGATTTAAATTAAGTACTGGTTTATTTTTAAAAATAAATGTATTTAAAATTAAATTTGAATTTGACAATCTAGGTTAAGGCCTAAATTTATAATCTATTAAAATTATTTCAATTAAATACAAAAAATAATATTTGGCAGTACTTATTTGCTGCTAAGATTTAGAGAAAGTCAAACCACAAAACTGATAAAGTCACTGGCTAAGCGCCTGGAGCAGTAGCTACTCTACATGTGCAAAGAGAATAGTTTCTTCATTTCAGTTTATTTAGCTAGTTCAGTTCAATGATTAGTTCATTCAAAGTTAAGAAACTAATTGGGAGCAAACAAAGGAGGAATGCTCATTTTCCTCTTTCCATCTATGCAGTAGGACAAGATGACGACGACAACAACAACAACAACAATCTGAGTAAAAAGTAGGTGTGAGAGGCTGAGATCTACTAGTCTTAAAATCTCAAAGAATATGAACACCAGAAATAATCAGTTCAATTCACTAATCAGTAGGGCTGTCAAACGATTTAAAGAGTTAATTGCGATTAATTGCATGATTAATCGCACTGTTAAACAATAATAGAATACCATTTATTTAAATATTTTTGGATTTTTCCTACATTTTCAAATATATTGATTTCAGTTACAACACAGAATACAAAGTGTACAGTGCTCACTTTATATTTATTTTTGATTACAAATATTTGCACTGTAAAAACCAAAATAAACAGTGTTTTTCAATTCACCTAATACAAGTACTGTAGTGCAATCTCTTTATCATGAAATTTGAACTTACAAACATAGAATTATGTACAAAGAAACTTGCATTCAAAATAGAACAATGCCAATCAGTCCTACTTCTTGTTCAGCCAATTGCTCAGACAAACAAGTTTGTTGACATTTGCAGGACATAATGCTGCCCTCTTCTTGTTTACAATGTCACCTGAAAGTAAGAACAGGCATTTGCATGGCACTATTGTTGCCGGCGTCACAAGATATTTACATGCCAGATGTGCTAAAGATTCATATGTCCCTTTATGCTACATCCACCATTCTAGAGGATATGCGTCCATGCTGATGGCAGGTTCCACTCAATAACAAACCAAAGCAGTGCGGACCGACGCATGTTAATTTTCATCATCTGAGTCAGATGCTACCAGCAGAAGGTTGATTTTCTTTTTTTGGTTCAGGTTCTGTAGTTTTTGCATCGGAGTGTTGCTCTTTGAAGACTTCTGAAAGCATGTTCCACGTCTCATCCCTCTCAAATTTTGGAAGGCACTTCAGATTCTTAAATCTTGGGTCGAGTGCTGTAGCTATCTTTAGAAATTTCACATTGGTATCTTCTTTGCATTTTGTCAAATTCGCAGTGAAAGTGTTCTTAAAACGAACAGCATGTGCTGGGTCATCATCCGAGACTGCTATAACATGAAATATATGGCAGAATGTGGGTAAAACAGAGCAGGCAGCATACTTCCCCAAGGAGTTCAGTCACAAATTTAATTAATGCATTATTTTTTTAACGAGCATCATCAGCATGGAAGCCTGTCCTCTGGAACGATGGCCAAAGCATGAAGGGGCATATGAATCTTTAGCACCTCTGGCACATAAATATCTTGCAACGCCAGCTACAACAGTACCATGCAAACGCCTGTTCTCACTTTTAGTTGACATTGTAATTAAGAAGTGGCCAGCATTATCTCCCGTAAATGTAAACAAACTTATTTCTCTTAGCAATTGTCTGAACAAGAAGTAGGACTGAGTGGACTTGTATGCTTTAAGTTTTACATTGTTTTGTTTTTGAGTGCAGTTATGTGACAAAAAAACCTACATTTGTAAGTTGCGCTTTCATGATAAAAAGATTGCACTCCAGTACTTGTATGCAGTGAACTGAAAAATTCTATTTCTTTTGGTTTTTACAGTGCAAATATTTGTAATAAAAATAATATAAAGTGAGCACTGTACACTTTGTATTCTGTGTTGTAATTGAAATGGATATATTTGAAAATGTAGAAAAACATCCAAAAATATTTAATACATTTTAATTGGTATTCTATTGTTTAATAGTGCGAATAATTGTTTTAAGCATGATTAATTTTTGAGTTAATTGCATGGGTTAACTGCGATTAATTGACAGCCCTACTAATCAGTTCGTTTTAAATGCACAGCATATTTTGATAAACTTTTTTTTCTTATGTTTCCAGTTCATTTTAGGTAGTTTTATTTTTATTTTTTTTTAAATGCTTGTCTGTGTATTTAATTGAATTTTGAATTTCCATCCAAACGGAGCTTGACAGAAATGGTATAAAAAATTAATCATTATCTAGTAAATAAGAAATGCATCATCTGCCATTTTCTAAAATAAAAAAAATGTAAAAATGAAGAATCTGAATAAATGTAAGTTGAGCTATCTAATTGCTTAAATTAATGTGTATAGCTATAGTTAGATATACTTTATCCTTTTGCTTAGCAAAAAGAAGCACCACATTGTATAATTATGTAATCATTGCAAATAAACGTTTTAACGGTTACCAATAAGAATCAACATTTCTGTAGGAAAATAACTAAAAAGTGCAAATGTAAAACACTGTTAACATGGATTAATTACACTAAGGTTTCCTGTGTGCTGATTTAAATCATCATTAAAACGGGTGATTTAAACCACTTCTTGATTTAAATCAATCCACCCTGGATAGGTTGGGGAGTGGAGAACCAGAACTGGCTGGGCAGGTAGATTTGGGACAAGAAACCAGGGGCAGTGAGGGAGGAGATTTAGCACTGGGTTGAGTTGCCCAGGATGGAGACTGGGACTGGGATGAGGAACCTAAGGAGTGGAGTCTGAGACTGGCTCGGTAAGGAGTTGGGGGTATGGTGGGAAGAAAGACTAGGATGAGGGGATGGGGAAGACAGGGCTCGCATGGCGGGGAGGCTGGAGGGGATGTGAGAGAAGAGGTCAGGCTTGGGGAAATGAGGCAGTAAGGTCTGTGAGTAAGGTCATTCCTCCTAGGACTGGAATAGAACCCAGGATTCCTGAGTCTCAACATTCCTCTGCTATCAGCAAATAGCTGTTAAGTCCAATGGCAAAGTATATGTCTCATCTTCCTCTAGTGCTGTTCCACCTAGAGAATGTCAGCCTTCCACTGATAGCAGTCACTCCGCTAAGGCAAGTGGCAGAGGTGTGTGTGATGGATCTGTGCACAGGCAGCCTTAATTCTGGCATTTCCTTACTTTTGCGTGCTTGACGTTGCACTCTTCATCATGTTCTTCTAACATATTTTTGTGTGTCCAATAGAAAGTAAATATTGGCCAGAGGCTGAAACAAAAAACAAACAAACAAACAAGTCCATGTGAATATTTCTGATTACAAAGAGATGAGCAAATGCTACTGTCGCTAGAGGAAAGCAGTATCAAAATGACTCAAGCAAAACAGAGTAATTAGAGCAATGTCTTACAAGCCAGGAAGTCCTAGGGGAATCATGCAGTCCCTTTTTGGAACACATGTTGAGGATCTCAGAGGGTGAACCTAGATTCAGCATTCTTATCGGTCAAAGCCACAGTGGAAAGGTGACTCTAGCCAGGTGTTCTTTGGAAAATACCAAGTGGTGAGTTAAGTAGGAATGTGTCATGTTGAAGGATCAGGAGTCTGTCAATGGGCAAAGAGCATATAGACATGATCCTCCGGAGCTAGGAGCTTTTGTAATTCCACACTGTGGTCAGGCTGTTGTGGGGAGGGGGGAACGGCCTGTTGTATGAAAGAGGTCTTGATATTTATTTAATGTATACTGAAGGTTGCGGAACATAACTTCACAAAACCTTAATGGCATATTTAAATAGCCACATATCTGTATGTTGTAAAACAACCACAGGGTAAGATAATGTACCCTACCAACATTTCACCATCAATAGGAATATTTAAATTCTAATAAAGGAAGAAACCAATTAGTTAAAAAAAAGAGAATATAATAAATTATTATGTAAAAAGAGATAATGTGTATATATATAAAAAACAGAAAGAGTGACAAAATCCTCTCTCCAATACAGTACTGAGAATCTCAGTGTGGTAGAACTACAACCATTTAGTAGTTCTAAGCAGTTGCGTGTTAGCTGGTCTGTAACAAGCTCTATATTGTCTCTGTGTGCTGAAGATCTATGGAACGAAACCAGGAAGGCTCCGTGCAATTTGTGCTCAGACAGATGGTCTCCCAAGGCTGTTGGTCACTGGCAGAACTGGCTAAACCTCTGGGGCCCTCCTGCACCTGCTGCTGAAGGGTGTGCAGCTAGCAGCTGTTCCTTTTTAACTGTCACCTTGAACTTCTGACCTGTTTTCTGGGTAGTCCTCCAAATCCTCCCTTGCTGACTGGACACACTTGTCCATAATATGTCCTGCCTCCAGAAGGGATAGGGGACTCTGATCTGGAAACTGATGATGATTGGTTGAAACTACTCTACCTGGAATGACTTTCTTGAGCATTCACCATTCATTCCCCTGCAGTTCAGATTATATCACAATCTCAATCGACATCCCTTCTCTTCTCAGATGTCAGATTTGAGCCCTTATATAGAAACACAGTGAAGGTGGCCTGCGCTTGATGAGAGCCTCCTACCAAATGGGAATGGTATCAGTTTGGTTAATTATTAGTGTTCTTTACATAACCCCATTGCTGTGCATGGCAATTTACAAAAAGGAAAATAGATTAAAGAACAAGAGAATCATCGGCCCTTAAGACCTGGCAACCTAAAATCACAGCCAGCTGCAGCACAGTTAACAGAGAAAGGGCCAGATTGTGTCTACAGTTTCACCCCACTAACTTATTGCTCCTCGTCTCTCAGGGGAGAGTTTGTCCAAAGAGTGTTGTGTAGACATGATCATTTGTTGTTCACAGAACAGGTGGCTTTTCAGAAGCAATACAAAGGAAGTGGATTGAGATGGGACTGTACTAGTCAGGAGACTGATCTGAATATAAAGTGCGGCTTGAAAGAAGGGGCAGGAAGCAAGAAGTGGGAGAAAAAGGTTGTAGGAGAGAAGCTTGGCTGGAGAGCAGAAGGAAATGAGGAGAGAATAAGATCGTACTGTCATTTATGTACAGTACTTAGCACAATGGAGCCCTAACCCTTGATTGGGGCCTCTAGGGCTACTGTAGTACAGATAATACATTATCATAGAATCATAGAATATCAGGGTTGGAAGGGACCTCAGGAGATCATCTAGTCTAACCCCCTGCTCAAAGCAGGACCAATCCCCAACTAAATCATCCCAGCCAGGGCTTTGTCAAGCCTGACCTTAAAAACTTCTAAGGAAGTAGATTCCACCACCTCCCTAGGTAACACATTCCAGTGTTTCACCATCCTCCTCGTGAAAAAGTTTTTCCTAATATCCAACCTAAACCTCCCCCACTGCAACTTGAGACCATTACTCCTCGTTCTGTCATCTGCTACCGCTGAGAACAGTCTAGATCCATCCTCTTTGGAACCCCCTTTCAGGTAGTTGAAAGCAGCTATCAAATCCCCCGTCATTCTTCTCTTCCGCAGACAAAACAATCCCAGTTCCCTCAGCCTCGCCTCATAAGTCATGTGTTCCAGTCCCCTAATCATTTTTGTTGCCCTCCACTGGATGTTTTCCAATTTTTCCACATCCTTCTTGTAATGTGGAGCCCAAAACTGGATACAGTACTCCAGATGAGGCCTCACCGATGTCGAATAGAGGGGAATGATCACGTCCCTAGATCTGCTGGCAATGCCCCTACTTATAGAGCCCAAAATGCCATTGGCCTTCTTGGCAACAAGGGCACACTGTTGACTCATATCCAGGTTCTCGTCCACTGTAACTCCTAGGTCCTTTTCTGCAGAACTGCTGCCTAGCCATTTGGTCCCTAGTCTGTAGTGGTGCATGGGATTCTTCTGTCCTAAATGCAGGACTCTGCACTTGTCCTTGTTGAACCTCATCAGATTTCTTTTGGCCCAATCTTCTAATTTGTCTACGGCCCTCTGTATCCTATCCCTACCCTCCAGCGTATCTACTTCTCCTCCCAGTTTAGTGTCATCTGCAAACTTGCTGAGGGTGCAATCCACACCATCCTCCAGATCATTAATGAAGATATTGAACAAAACCGGCCCAAGGACCGACCCTTGGGGCACTCCACTTGATACCGGCTGCCAACTAGACATGGAGCCATTGATCACTACCCGTTGAGCCCGACAGCTTTCTAGCCACCTTATCGTCCATTCATCCAGCCCATATTTCTTTAACTTGCTGGCAAGAATACTGTGGGAGACCGTGTCAAAAGCTTTGCTAAAGTCAAGGAATAACACATCCACTGTTTTCCCCTCATCCACAGAGCCAGTTATCTCATCATAGAAGGCAATTAGATTAGTCAGGCATGACTTGCCCTTGGTGAATCCATGCTGACTGTTCCTGATCACTTTCCTCTCCTCTAAGTGCTTCAGAATTGATTCCTTGAAGACCTGCTCCGTGATTTTTCCAGGGACTGAGGTGAGGCTGACTGGCCTGTAGTTCCCAGGATCCTTCTCCTTCCCTTTTTTAAAGATGGGCACTACATTAGCCTTTTCCCAGTTGTCTGGGACTTCCCCCGATTGCCATGCGTTTTCAAAGATAATGGCCAATAGCTCTGCAATCAAATCCGCCAACTTCTTTAGCACTCTTGGATGCAGCACATCCGGCCCCATGGACTTGTGCTCGTCCAGCTTTTCTAAATAGTCCCGAACCACTTCTTTCTTCACAGAGGGCTGGTCACCTCCTCCCCATGCTGTGCTGCCCAGTGCAGCAGTCTGGGAGCTGACCTTGTTCGTGAAGACAGAGGCAAAAAAAGTATTGAGTACATTAGCTTTTTCCACTTCCTCTGTCACTAGGTTGCCTCCCTCATTCAGTAAGGGGCCCACACTTTCCTTGACTTTTTTCTTGTTGCTAACATACCTGAAGAAACCTTTCTTGTTACTCTTAACATCTCTTGTTAGCTGCAACTCCAGGTGTGATTTGGCCTTCCTGATTTCACTCCTGCATGCCCGAGCAATATTTTTATACTCTTCCCTGGTCATTTGTCCAGTCTTCCACTTCTTGTAAGCTTCTTTTTTGTGTTTAACATCAGCAAGGATATCACTGTTAAGCCAAGCTGGTCACCTGCCATATTTACTATCCTTTCTACAAAGGTAGAAGGATAGGTAAGGATAATGATCTTACATTACAGGTGTAGCATCTCTCAGCTAGAGAGAACACATACATACTCGGAGATCCTTCTAGTTGAGAGATGCTAACTAAATCCACTAACAATTCCCACCCGGTTCGTCCCAGTGTGACTTCAGGAGATCTCAGAACAGTCTTTGCGCTGCCCTGCAATTTTAGAATGCTCTGGCTACAGATTTCCATGTGGGTTTGTTTGAGTGCTTTGTTGGGTGGGTTTATCTTGAAGTACTATGGCCTGAGGTATAGGGGCATTATGCAGCAGATATGGGCATCCCACTCATTCGCTGAAGATGAGATTGCACTTGGTGGGAAGGGTGGTGTAGAGCCATATTGCCTGGAGCTCCCCAGTGAATGGAGGAATAAGTAGACTTCTATAGTCCTTTAAAGAGTGCATCATGGTCCTGTGTGTAGGGGGTAGAGCAATGGTCCTACCCCCAGTCCATCTTCCCTGTAATACTCCCTGTACCGTGGAGGAATAATTTGGGAGTAGTAGATGCAGTCCAGTTCTGCCTAGCCTTTAGGCGAGCTGTGCAAGCAGAGGAAGATCCTAACTCATTCCCCTTCCACTGTGCATCTCTGTGAGGGCTAGTCAGAGTCTAAACTTTAGGATCAGCTCTAAGCCAACATCATGCACTGCCTGGGGTTAGTGAGAAACTCCTGCTATTTGCAGGTTATTCCATCCCTTTCCATTGGGGGTTTCTTGCACCTTCCTCTGAAGCATCTGGTGCTGGCCACCATCTGAGACCAGTGGTCTGATCTAGTGTGGTACTTCCTGGATTACTAGCAATGAGTCTCAGGTTGATGTGGAAGAAGGAGGGGAATAAATATAGACCTTTCTAAGAGTAGCCCTTTTACAGAGGCAAGTGTGGCCCATTGTATAAATCATTAGACTGGGACCTGGGAGACCTAAGTTCTGTCTCCCACCCTATCCCTGACTTGTTCTGTGACCTCATGCAAGTCCCTTTAACCACCCTTAGCCTCAGTTTCCCAAATGGGGATAAATTATACTTATCCTCCTTTGTAAAGCAGTTTGAGATCTGCAGATTAAAAGTGCCGTGTAAGTGCTAAGTATTCTTTCTGAAGAGATGTGTCAAAACCTCTTTCTAGTGAGATGGCCTTGGCCTAGTATAACTCGAATGTCCTGCCTCATGAATGTCACCTACTCTTTTATGCCATTTCGTAGAGGTAAGGAGCACAGATCAGAGCCACAGACTTTGCATGAGCAAGAGATGAAAGCAAGTTTGTAGCGATAGTACTGAAGGTGCAGGTGACACTGATCTCACATTTTCCAAGTTACACAGCCTACATCAAAACCAGTGGGTCAGAGAATTTTTAAAGAAGTACCTGAGCAGCTTGCTATGTTGATTGTTGGCCTCAAAACATTATTGCTAGGATTGAATGAACATAGGGACTCAGTTCTTCTCTTATCCCAGGAGCGGTGAGCCCTTCCTGAGGAGGATTAGAGCTCATTAGAGCCATGCAAGGGAGCAATCCAGGAGTGAATGATCACAGAGATGGAATTCTGTTCTCAGAGCCGAATATAAAGTTCCTGATGGTCCAGTACATGTGTTTATGCCAAAGGGGCTTATCCCCAATTAGTTAGTGCTGTGCTGGTGGCATTCTTTGATGTCCTGCAGGGATCAGAGAGCGGTTTCTGGGATTGATTTGGCCAGGGGCCAAGTATTTACAGTAAGGCCCAATAAAACGCAATGTGTTTTTCTATGGGGTGTCTCATACACAATGATCCCAGGATGGTGATCATAATGGTGATTTAATTAATAAGCAAGGACCATGTGCTTGTCACTGTAGGTGGCACACAATAAAAACAGACTTTTCCTCTGCAGATCTCAATTTAATAGCAGTATACCACATAGTTTTCTTGACTTGCACATACAAGTAGTTTGTGTGTACAATAGTGCAGTAAGTTGTATCCCAGGTTACTGGGATTTCCTTGAATTAAATCATTAAGACTTGAGATTGGTGTATAGAACCATCAGATATATTGAATATCTCTGCACTTCATAGTTCTCCGCATAATACTGGCTAAATTCCTAGATCATGTCCCACTATGTATTGGGCTCAGTGTGAAACCATGTGTGGATTCCAACTTCTCTTTGATTGTTCCACAGCTTTGTTACAGGCGGGATCTCCCTGGGACACCTCAAATGCCTGCATAGCATGGGGTAGGCCATGGAGGATATTGGGGAACTAAAGCCAAGTTTCGGGATTGATGATTGAGGCTGGGAAAAGTGGGATGCTAAAGTAGTGGTGTTTAATGCTTTTATCAGTGAGAAGATTAGGAGACACAGGCCAGGGAGAAGAAATAGTTCCTGAGATGAGACTCAGGGAAAGCTGGGGAACCAGTTTGGCATAAAGAGATAAGGAAACTCTGCCACATCACAGTAAGGGCATCATGTGGGAAGGATTTAACTGCATAGAGAATGGGTTGGTGAAGAGAAAGAGTGGAGCCCAAACTAAGAAGTAATGGCAATGGGAGGGAAGATAACATGAGGGAACTTGGAGACTAGGAAGTAGATTTTGTGCTAGATGCTGAAATGAGCAGCAAAAACCTTTGAGGACAGGAGTGCTATGTTTCTGCTTTTGGGCGTGGGTAAGGAGCCAAGGAGATGCATTTTGAACAGTCAAGTTTGCATGCAGGGCTGGGGCTTAGGGAAACCATGGAGGAAGGAACTACTCTAGCCAAGACAGTAGACTTAGGGATGAATAAGTGCTTTAGCAGAAGAGCTGCCACAGACACAATCTTGACAGACTGAAGTTGGAAGGGATGGGTAGATTTATGGAACTGGGGTGTGTAGAAAGCAAAGTGGCAGTTTGGGGTTAGGTCAGAGTAATGAACCCTACTGTACAATGGCAGCTCTGAGCAACTATGAAGCTGGCCCCCTTTTGTGGTTGGAAGAGAGACTACAGGAGTGTCCATGTATATGTAGCTAAGTCATGTGGAGTCTGAGGGCCAAGGCATGTACAGTAAAGGAAACACCAAGCTGTACTGAGATGAGGACATACAGTAGCTATGTAATTAAGTTTCATCTCCTCCTAAGGGAGAGTCTGGCTGTGAATTTAGCAATGAAGGGAGGAACAATACAGATTTTTGTGAAGTCTGAAAGAAGCTTGATGTGTGTGAATTTTGACCTCATTAATTTAGTGTTTAGAGACTCAGACTCCGCTGGAGAAAAGCCAGTTAGGAGGCCTGAGGGTGTGTCTACACTGCAATTAAGCATCTGCGACTGGCCAATACCAGCTGACTAGGGGCTTGTACAGCTCAGGCTAAGGGTCTGTTTAATTGCGATGTAAACATTCAGGCTCAGGCTGCATTCCAAGCTCTGGGACCCTCCCACCACGCAGGGCGCTAGAGCCCAGGCTCCCGCCAGAGCCCAAACGTCTACACTGCAGTTAAACAGTCCATTATCTGGAGCCCTGCACACCCAAGTCAGCTGGCATGGGTCAGCCTCCGGTGTCTAATTGCAGTGTAGGCGTGCCCTGAGCGTGGGAGAATGTTAGAGCTGAATCAAGGCAGAGGTATCTGTAACAGTGTTTTGGTAGAAGTGGGAAGTGTCTGTGGTGGAATTTTCACTGAGGCTGAGGATGCTCTTAGTGAGGACATCAGTGCTGTTTGTGTTGAGCTGATGGAAGTTCTGTAAAAAGTAGGAGCTAGTGGGATGAAACAGGCAGAAAGGCTGACTCAGTGAAGGGGTTAGAGAACCATCTGTATAGGAAAGTGATACGCAAGATTAAATTTGGAAAGGGGGAACACCAGTGTGGAATAGCTAGAGGAGAGGAGAGATGAGGCCAAAGGCTAAAACTTTAGTGGAGAAGTTCCAACCAGACAAAGGGGAGTTATGGGGTGAAAACAGAAGAGCAAGGATGCACTGGATCATGGTGGGTAATATCAAGCAGCCAGGAGGGAGGGAGCCAGGGCCAGAGGAGAGAGCAAGACCACTGACTACTCAGAAAGGGCAGTTTCAGTGGTCTGGAAAGAGAAGAAGCTGGACTGGTAGCAGTAAAGGAGACTGTGCTGGGAGATAAGAGGAGAAAACTTTTCCCAGGACTTTGGTAGGAAATGGAAGGTGGGACAGTAGCCAATGAGCGGGAGAGAGTCTAACGATGATGGCAGTGAACTTAGTATCAGGGAAGATATCAGTGAGAGGTTAATTGTTGCAGTGATCTTGCTGGGGAGGAAGGACTATGCGGTAGATAGACAAGGTGAGTGGGTCTAGGATTGGCATATGAGGCTCTGTTTTTAAAAAGATGATGCCCAAGAAGGCATCTACTATAACGGGAAGGAAAGAGGAAAGGAATGAGCGGGATGAAAAAAAGGAAGGCAGGGAAGAGACCTGAGGCAGTAGATTTGACAGTGATGATTTAGTTAGATTCTCTTCCCCATGTTAGAATTTTGTCTAAGTCATGGCCTGACAGAACCTGGGACTAACTCGGTATTTAGTTTTGTTTCGTGCTTATAGCGCATTGAAAGGCGCAGATGTTGTACTGCATGTCTGTAACTTCCTAGTGGCTTGATTTATTTGTGGCAGTCAGTTTCCAGTATGTGCAATTCTTGGAGGAGATGTTTTTGTGTTTTGAAATCAACAGTTAAGTAAATAAATATGAAGTCCAGAAAACTGTGACATCCCATTAGCCATTCATTAAAATTATACCACCAGATTGAAAAGATGGGGCAGATAATTTCCCTACGTCTGATTTACTTAACCCCTTTTGGGATACTGCTAGGTCATCACTGTCAGAGATCGCTTACCCATGCTGCTCATCAAAGTACGTCCCAATGCAAATATTCTTTTCTTGCCTTTGGAATGGACCAGATTGCACCAAGTAGCAGGTATTTTTACACCATTTCACAGTAGTGGCTATCTGCAGGGACCACTGTTCACTCCCACCCATTACAGAATAGAATCTCTGGTCCCCCATTTTCTCCTTTCTGTGAGCACATGGTCTCTGATACACAGGATTTATCCCAGGCTAGTGGGGAAAATTTCTGAGAGTGCCTTGTACAAGCAATATTTTGTCACTGGAACACAGCAAAGAATAGCTGAGAAGTTGGATTGGGACATATTTCTCATGGCTTAGGGGCCTGCTTTGACTTCTTCTGCAATGATGACTTCTTCATCTGTGAAATGAGCACAGTTAGGAAAGGGGAATTACAGATGCTCTGTGCTTCTCTTAGGAAAACCTTGGTGGAATTTACTGAATCCAAGTAGCTGCAATCTGGAGTGAGATGGGACGAGAGACAGATCTAATGCTGCTAGGGATAGAGGTCTAATACAAAAGCAGAAGGCAAACCTGCTTCAGATGCACAGGGTGTAAAGAGAACAACAAGCAGAGCAAGAACCTGAGAGAGACTCTTTCTTGCACTCTCTGTTTTTTCATCCCATGCCTCCAAGGGGAAGGATTCAGGGAGGATAAAGGGCTTTCTGGCAGTGTGCTGCAGTTGGTATGTTGGCTAGAACTTCATGAAATCCAATGCGCAGTTCAGACAGAGGAGACACAACTGTTGGCAGGTTCCCGTGACTGTGGCAGGCCTCAACGGGAGTTATTCTAAGAACACAACATGCGATCGGATTACTGAGCTCTAAAAAAATGAGCCATCTGACAGTGTACGACAGCTCCCAGCCCATTCCAGCCAAGTGAAGACAGGGCATGAGGCTTTGAATATCCTGCAGCCAGGTTTGTGATGGAAACAAACGGCCCTCCCTAGACAGTGAACCCACAAACTTCTAGAAATCCCTCACTTGCGCACCTCTGGCTTTTAATAGGGGAAACAACAGATCTTTAGAATTGGCTTCTCCTGAGGTTATGACCTTCTGTTCTTTTAATATGTTCCTGTTAGGGATGTTCTCAGGTTTAGAACCCTCCATAATTCTGTCTGTCCCTAGGTTGCTAATATCTTTGCATGGTCACCTGCATTTGCTACTGGAGCCTTTAGCAAGTAATGCACCCTGCTGCCTTTCTGTCTCCTGGCTTCAGGAAGAGGAAGGTGGAATGAGATGATGAGAGATGAGAAATGGAAAGCAAAGCATGGAAGCTGGAAAAGAGGGTGACTGTGATTGGATACAAAAGAGCTAAATCCTGCACCAGCTTCTGCCATATGCCACTTGACTGACTGTAATGCAATTGCATAGGGTCTATATCAGTGCAGAATTTGCCCTGGTTTGTCAGTGATGGTCTTGGTGATACCTGTGCGGGGATTGGGTTTGCTTTGTGTAACCCACGAACTTGAACGGAGTCACACCATAGATACATTTGCCCATAAAGTTTATTTTCCCTAGTTTGTGATTGTCTGAAATTCTTCTTATAAAATTCTCACTGGGTCAGTTCTCCCTTCCTCTCTCTTTCACACCCCATTCCTCCTCCTCCTCGGCAGCCCACACTCCTCTGTAGACGTACACATTCCCTCACACTTCATTAGAGACAAACAGGTTCTGAGGAGCTCACTTTGTTCTGTCTAGCTTCCATTGTTCACCATTGTCAGACTGTCTCTCTCCAGCTCTGGGCCACGCCAGCATTCTGGAAGTAGCACCCCCTGCTCTGGCATTGCTCGGTAAATGCAAGTCTGCGAGGCTACCGGCCTGAGTCAGCCAGATGGAGACTCTGAAAAGCCATAAATATTATTCTTGGCACAAGAGAAAGGTCGGTTATCAGGCTGATGTTGGCATCTCACTAGCAATTGGTTTCAGCTTCGCAGAAATTGCTATGCTGGTTGAAAAACAGCCAGGTGGTAGGTAGTCTGACATCATCTGCTCCCATCTAACTCTCTCCTGGGCCCATCACTGCGCTAGCTGGCACTGTGAGAATTGGAGAAGTCAGCAGCGCTATACTGGGCATCAAATACTTCCATCTTTCTGCGTATCAGAGCAGGGAAAACTGCAAAATCCATGTGGCTAAGGGCCTGCTCCTGCTCCCAGTGAGAACAAGGGGAGCCTCTCTAACAATATGAGCAGGGAACGGATTGAGACTTAAGTGGACTGAGTGCTGGAGACAACCATGTCTGTGCTTCATTACGTTTCATGAACATAATGTAAATCATCCTGTGGCTGCAGCTCCCTCTGTCAACATCAACTAAAAGTGACATGGAAAAGACATCCAAAAAAGGTGTTTGTGCCCTTTGTTGTGGCTTTAGAATTTACAAAGTTTGGATTTTTTTATTTTATTATTAAAAAAAATTATTTATGTGTTTACTTCAGAAATATCAAGGTTAAGTGTGGTCCTCCCATGTTTCTGCTGGAGGTCTCCTTGAAGGACTCAGGCACCTAGAGTGAGAGCTTTCTCAACCCTTCATGGAAGGGCCCTGGTATTGAATTTTTGAGAGAAAGAGCTTTTCTCCGAATTGTTTATCCACGTGTTTGAGTTAAGCAGCTGTTTAAAAAAAAACCAAACCAAATAACCTCTCTCCCCAGAGAGCTTTAAACCACCCAAATAAAATATCTCTTCCCCTCTCAATGATCATTGTTTTGATATTTGTGATGTTCTAATCCCACTTTTCCAAGCATTCATGCAGCCTTCCATGGAAAACAAGGCAGACAAGACCTGAATTTTTAAGGTTCAGTAAAAAAAGAGCAAGAAGAAAACCCCTCAGAACTTTATTGGTCACAACCAGCCATTAAAAGGACACAAACCTGGAACTTTTAGAGATCATTGTAAATTGCACACAGGCAATATCAGGAATAGAATTTTCAGTCCAGACTTCTTCTCTTTAAACACTGGCCTCTGCAACATGAACTAAATGAGAACATTCCTGACCTAGGGGTTAGCATTAGGCTTATCGCCCCCCTGCAGGCCGCTATAGATAGAAACGTCCAGGCTGTATTTTCTTGCTGAGATCATGTCTCTCTAAACTTTGGTTTGAATTATTTCCTTGTTCCAGGCCGAAATGAGCTGATTGCCCGCTATATTAAACTGAGAACAGGGAAAACGCGCACAAGGAAACAGGTAGGTGTGAAGTTGATTGTGTTACACTAGCTGCTCTGTTTGTGTCCCGAGGGATGGAGAGGGCTTGTGTGAACTAATTGCCTCTCTGCTGGCTGCAATTAGCCTTTTGGAAAGAGATCATCACAGTCAGCTGGGTAATGAGAGCTGTGAGTTTAGTCAATCTGAGTGTCTTCAGATTGGACTGTAGCACTACCACACAGTGACACAGGAAACTTCCTGCAGTGACACGTTCAGAGAGATATTAATTGTTACATTTTTGGGTTAGTGAGAAAGGTGAGGCCGGGGTAGTCAGTAGGCAGACCCTGTGCCAAATCTGGACCACCAGAAGCTTTTTAACAGACTGTGAAATCTTTTTATTTACTTCTTATTATTGTAGTTATTTTTGTATTATTTTCTCTGGAGTTTGGACCTCCAAGAAATGCCTTGACCAAGAAATTTGGACCTTGACAAAAAATAGTTGATTGCCCCTTGCCTTGGTGTATGGTGCCCTTCTCCCCCTCCTTGTCAGTCATTGGAAGTTTTTACCATCTAATGGGTTACATGTATGAATGAGTTCACAGTCTCAGTCCTGTTCTCTGTAGACAAGAGTCCCATCACCGTAATTGGTCCCCTTTTGGGCCATCTCACTCGAAAGGCCAAAGAATGAGTAGCCGTAGGAACAGAACTCCCACAGATGGTTCTTCCAGGTCAGGGATTAAAACACAGTGGTTTGGGCTGTTTAGAATAATGTGCCATTGCTGGAGACACACACAGGACTTCAGGTCTCCAGACTTTTTGGTCGAGAACCTTTCAGGCACACACGAGTTCAGAGTTAGCATTAGCTCCTCTCTTAACTCCACTGCTTGATAAAGAAGCGGGGCATAGTCTCAGCCCTCATTTCTCTCAGCTTTATGATGATGGTCGTGTGCCTGTTATCGGTATTTACTGATTTTTCCCTGAACCATTCCCGGGTTTTTGAAAAAAAACAGTTTTGCGGTTTTATTGACTTTTCACCCAAATTTTGGCTGTTTTGGGACCTGGGGATTTTTTTGCAGGGGAAGAAGACAAGGCCATGCTGAAGGGCTGGGGTCAGCAGAAGGCTCTTCCTGGCAGAGAAGATCAGTATTCACGGCTTGCAGTCTTCCAGTCCTCTCCTGATCCCAGTCTTTAGTGCAGCCCCAGTGTTCAGAGCCCCATCAGCTGCCTCTGCTAGACAGAGCCCCCTGCTGACCGTGGCCCTTCAGTGCATTCCTGTCAGCTTCCTCTGCACAGTGGGGGAGTGAGACAGGCAGGGAGCCAGGTCCCAGCAGCGAGACTGCCCTGCCACTGCTGGGAGTGGAAGGCTTCCGCAACTGCTACATGGTGAGTGTCCCTGCCCCCCATCCCCTCTGAGTACTGGGCACCCCTCTTGCTCTCCGCCTACTGCCCCTTGTTTATGGTTTTCACTGTTTTTTAAATAAAGCCCAATAATTTCCCAGGAAATAAAAATAAAAATGGCAAATGAAGGGCCTTCGGCATAGCCCAAGGTGGGAGGGGGGAAAGTCAAGTGAGTCAAAGGAATTTATAAAGGCTGGAGAGGAGGGATTTAGGTATGAACTCACTTTGGGAAGTGTCCCTTCTATCTGGACGAGGCCATAACGTGGTACCATAAAGAGAGAGGTCTCCTACAGGGCTTAAGGAGTCTGCTTACATGTCACAGAAGGGCTGTGATTTCACAGGGCCCTTTGGGTCAATGGAGACCTCTAATTTGACACCTATTCTTAGCCCCTGCAGCCTGATCAGATTGGGCTTGTTTGCACTTGGAAGAAAGTCTTTCTTACTGCAACCTTTCTTTAAAAAAAAGAAAAGAAAAGAAAAAACTAAAAGGATCACTAATTCCCTATCGCACAGATGTCATGGGCTTCTGTTCAGTACTGCTGGCAACTCCCAAGATGTCCCCTTGAATGAGGATGGCAATTATTTTTCAATGCAGGTGTCTAGTCACATCCAGGTGCTGGCGCGTCGGAAAGCCCGGGAGATCCAAGCCAAGCTAAAGGTATGCTGGGCATCCTTACCCATAACACACACACACACCAGCCAATCCCTCCTAATAGCCTTGTTGGAGGGAGATCAGCAGTTAAACTGCTGTAAGCCAGGGAGGAAGAGGCACTTCCCAGGAAGTGCTGAGCTAACACTTGTATTGTTATGGCTCTGTGGTGCTGGAGGCGATTTCTATTTAAAGAATGAAGAAACAATGACTTTCATTTCTATGGGGCCAATTTACCTCTGGTGTGTGCCGCCATAGTGCACATCACTGGGTTCACAGTGGCAAAACATATATGGGGGTGGGACAGAGGTTGTGGTGGTATAAAGTAGCCACAACCTCCCTTCCTTGTGCTACCAGGGTTTGTAGTAGGGTCAGGACAAGCCGTGGGGATGTGGTGACTCACTGCTTCTCCTGGTGGCAATCCCGTGGAGCTGCCTGGACAAACTAAAGCTACCCTCAGCTGGCATAACCGTGAGGGGACTATGGTGATGGCAACCAGTACCTCCTCAGGAGACGCGCTTCTGGAGAGGGAAGTCCCTTGCAAATTGTGACTCCCTGTACCAGCTGAGGTGACTCTGACCCTGTGTCTAACACAAGTCTGGGGTGAAGAGTGTAATTTAGGACTAAGCTGCTTAGAAGCTGTAGGTGACTTCTGGGCTGTATTAACAGAACTGTTGTATGTCAGACCCAGAAGGTACCTGTCCCACTGTACTCGGCACTGGTGAGGCCTCAGCTGAAGTGCTGTGTCCAGTTCTGGCGCCGCACTGTAGGAAAGATGTGGACAAACTAGAGAGAGTCCAGAGGAAAGCAATAAAAATGATCAAAGGTTTATAAAAATGTGACCAGTGAGTAGGCTTGGAAGGATTAAATTTTTATCAGTAAATGGTGGTAAACATCAGTTTCACTGTATGCACGCAAATCAACAAAAACTATTTTGATTAGTAATAACTGAAAGGTACAGCTAGGCAAAGGAAGAGAAATGCTGCTTGAGAAGGTATCAGAGTTTGATTTAAGGATATTTACTTTGTATATTTTGACGTGATGTTGACAATTTGTGTTTTAATGGTTATAAAGCTTAAACTTTTTGAATCTGAATGTCTACTGTCATTAAATAATTATTGCCTAGCCCCACTACAGAATTTCCCACAACTTTGAAAATTTAACTAGATAAAAATAAAAACCCTTAAAACCCCATAATTTTTGCAACTGGGAAAATTTAAATACATAAAAGTAAAAAATGATTAAAAATAAACATTAATATTATCTGTCAAAATTATTAAAAAAATCAAATTCCACCAAGCTTGCCTAAAAGGAAAGATTTAAAAAACCTGGGCATGTTTAGTCTTGAGAGGAAGACTGAGGGGGGGACCTGATAACACTTTTCAAATATGTTAAGGGCTGTTATAAAGAGGATGGTGATCAATTTTTCTCCATGTCCACTGAAGGTAGGACAAGTAGTAATGGGCTTAATCTGCAGCAAGGAGAATTGGGTTAGATATTAGGAAAAGGCTTGTAACTGTAAGGATATTAAACATTGGGAGAGGTTACTAAGGGAGGTTGTGGAATCCCCGTCATAGGAGGTTTTTAATAATAGGTTAGACAAACACTTGTCAGGGATGGTCTAGCTATCCTTGGTCCTGCCTCAGCGGAGGAGGCAGGAGTCGATGGCTTATTGACTCTAGCTATCCTTGGTCCCTTTCAGCCTTCCATTTCTATGACTCCTCAGTGTTCATCGTCAGGAGCTGACTCTCTGTAAATGAACCTGCTGGACTCAGTCCGGATCAGTGCTGAACTGCATGTGTCTGCATTTTGATCCCCAGCTACCACACTTTCCACCCCTCCCTCAGTTTCTTTGTACAACTCTGTGCTAGTTCCGTGATCAGCCAGTCCTGTTTCCAGCTGCTTTGAGAAGGGAAAGAAGTTACAAATTACAGCTGCCCAATTCAAAGCAGCTAGGTATCGCTGTCTGGGCTGGAAGCCTGTGGTGCCAGTAAGTGATCTATTCAGGTGGAGACTGGCTTGAGAGATGAAGTGCGAGTAGGAAACAACTGCCCACCATGTGAAAAGATTTACTGCTGCTTGTATCTATAACCTTGATTCTGTTCCTTGCACATCACAGCCCTGGGATTTGGTGTGATTGGAAATGAGCCAGCTGAGCCTGCTTCCACTTAATGCCTGGGGGCAAGGAGACTTCATTCTCAGGGAATGAAGGTGTCTTGGGGAGCTCCATTTCTAGCTTCCTTTTACATTGCCTTGGGCCATGCTGTGAGCTCTGCTCACATGCCTGCAGTGAACCATTTCCCAGCACCAGTCAGTTCCTTTCTGACCTGCAGAGGCAAGTCTGCCACACTCTCGTTCAACTTACTTACTTACTTCACTTCCCCCACTCATCTTTGTAGAGCAAGGAGATGCAATCAGAGAGGTTACTGCCCTTCTCCCAAGTTCCTGCTGGCAGCTGTGTGCTCTCCTGCTGCTGGTTCCCCTTCCATATCAAATACACATTTCGTGTTTATACCCTGGAGAGCAGACCTGCCACGTTCTGATTTATTGGGCAATTAGTGTAGTGCTATTTCCACAGCACACACAAGAGTGTATTCTGCAGCTGTCCACTGTGCCCATAACAGGCTTTTGCACCATGTTCAAGATGAATTTAACAAAAATGGGATAAAGCTTGAGGAAAAATACTTCCCCAGGAGACAGCAATTTTCTACGTCTTAATTAGCTAAAATATCTATCACCCGCACTAAGGCCAGACTGAAAAATGATCTGCAAAGAAAAAACTAACCTATTATTGTGTCCTTATTTCTTTCCTTACAAAGTATAAGAAGGGCTTGGGGGGTTGGGGGAGGGGAGTGGAGGACATTTTTGTTCTTGCTTTAGTGATATGAGGAATATCAAGTGTGCTCTTCCGTATTTTTGCTGGAAGTCTAGAGAAATTGATTCCGAGCTTTCTTGTCCCTTAGCTGAAGGGGAAGGGATAAGTGTTGAATCTTTAACAAAGACAAGTTTTGTCTCCCAACTCTTTGTCAGACATTTGAATTAACAAAATTCAAATGGGGAAAAAAAAGTTTTAAATTGAAAATCCCTTCTGCTCTCAGTTGCCCACATTTCACTTCTTAAATGATGGTGTGTTATTATTCCACAAGTTCGCGGTCTTTTCTTTATATCTTCCGTATAAAGCGGAGTAGATTACCGTTGAATTTCAAATGTAGAAAGCAAACAGGAAAAAAAAGCCTTAGCGGCAATTTGGAAAGTCTTTTTACATCATCAAGAAGCAAAAATGGACATAAACCCTTTTTTTAAAATTTAGCAGGTCATCTTTAAAATATTTTCCTAAAGCCTTATTTAAATAGGACTCTGCAGAAACTTCCCCTGGCTTTTGAACATTTGTAGGCTTTCTCAGCAGTTAAAAATATTTCCCTTCCACATACTGAATGATACCAACACAGAGATACCAGCTGTTCTGCTGAGACTCCATGGAAAACACTATAGCTGGAGACCATTCCCTCCATTTATTTTCAGTTTTTTTACTTCCTCTGATTTTTTTAATTATTAGCATTCAAAGAGTTTTGAGGGAAGAGGAGGTTGGGAAAAGGGATGGAGATCCTAGGGAGAGTATTTATTTTAGGTACTAAGGCCAGCTGCTCTGACTCTGAATACATACAAGGAGCAGAGCTGCTGAGGAAGGATGTGCCACTTTTCTTCACTTGTAAGAAGTCGCCTATTCCAGTTGCTTATGAAAATCATCATCCCACAAATGATGTCATGATTATGATGTCACAGACAGAAGAGAGTCTGAAAGGTAGAAACTGGCTCTGGCTTTAGAAGCGAATGGGGGTGAGGGCGGGGAGAGGGGCCCTGCCTGCTGCCGATGCTCCCTAGCTGGGAAGAGGACTGCTTTTAGGAGGAGCCTTGAGGTCCCTGCTCCACATATTAAACCTCCTAGTGACTGCATAGTGTCGTTACCCACAAGCATAAATGCCCAACTAAGGCCTTGTCTGCGCTTGTGGTGGCATGTAGGGTATGTGTAGTGTGACAGGGTCAGGCCAGATGGCTACAGGAGAGCAATAGAAGGCAGATATATTAGCCCCAGGTTAAGTAAGTCCCTTTTCCCTGGGTAAGGTAACAGGGAAGGTTCCAGAACAATCAGGAACTTTCTGGAAACAATTAAGGCAGACAGGCTGATTAGAACACCTGCAGCCAATCAAGAAGCTACTAGAATCCATTAAGGCAGGCTAATCTGGGCACCTGGGTTTTAAAAAGGAGCTCACTGCAGTTTGTGGTGTGCGTGTGAGGAGCTGGGAGCAAGAGGTGCAAGAAGCTGAGAATGAGAAGGCGTACTACTGGAAGATTGAGAAGTACAAGCATTATCAGACATCAGGAGGAAGAGAATGGTGTGATTCTGTGGTGAGAATAAAGAAAGTGTTGGGAAGAGGCCATGGGGAAGTAGCCCAGGGAGTTGTAGCTGTCACGCAGCTGTTACAGAAGCTACTGTAGAAAGCTGCAATCCACAGGGCCCTGGGCTGGAACCCGGAGTAGAGGGCGGGCCCGGGTTCTCCTCCATTCCCCCAACTCCCTACTTGATACTGGAGGAGTTGACCTGGACTGTGGGTTCCACCAGAGGGGAAGGTCTCTGGCCAGTTCCCCGATCCACTAGGAGGATCAGCAGAGACTGCGGGGATTGTTCTTCTTCCTTTTCCCCATGCTGGCCAGTGATGAGGCTAACTGAGTGAACGGCAGATATGAGCCACGAAAGTGGCCAAACTGAGGGCTGCCGTGAACCTCTGAGGTGAGCAAATCCGCCAATAAGCACAGGACCCACCAAGGCAGAGGAGGAACTTTGTCACAGTAGCTACATGCCACAGTGAAAAGCTCTGGCAGGGGAGAGGCAGTGTAGACCAGGGAGGCGCTATTTGGGTGTGCAGGGTATATACCCTAGGGTTCAGCCATGTGGGACACTCTCCTCTGCTGTGCCTCACCATCTATGCTGCTACTTATAGCCATGCTAGTTGGGCATACAGTGTCTGTACTCTACACACCACCACAAGTGTTGCCATCCCATAAAAGGAAGGCAGGGCTGTCCTGCTGAACATACCTAGGGGTGATTTTCTGGTTGCTTACAAGTTATTTCCCCCCTGAAAAAATGGATCATAACAAAGCAACTGATCCTCACTTAGACCAGCCCAAGTGCCGGGTTAGAGGGGATTGTTTTGTGATGAGGAGCTGTTTTTGTGGTACCCCTGAGTCAGTGTATAGATTTTTATTAATGGAAAAGTATCTGTCCCATTCCAGCTCCTTGCCAGTAATTCAGAAATGGCTGGCAGGATCTGACTCACATTTTCACTAACAAAACCTCACAGCCTAAGAGCTGAGACTGAGTGTGAAAAGTTTCAGACCAAAGGGATAAATGCTGGGAAAGTTCTGAGCAAGTGATCACCGGATTTTATAATGGAAGTTAGGTTGCAGTCTTAACTACGGTGAGCTCTGTGCATTAGAAAGTCACTTGTGGTCCTGTTGAATGGCTTTACTGGCCTGATTTTTCAGAGGTGCTGAGCACCCATTTCCCTGATCGAAGTCCATGGGAGTTCTGGGTGCCCAGCTCGACATCAGGCCATATATTGATTATTATAATCACCATGTCTTCTTTTCCCTTCCTTTCCCCCCTAGGATCAGGCAGCTAAAGATAAAGCCATGCAGAGTATGGCTACAATGTCATCTGCCCAGATCATCTCTGCAACCGCCTTCCACAGTAAAATGGTATTGCCTGGCCTCCCGCGACCAGCCTACCCTGCTGTGTCTGGGGTGAGTGAACTGTCTCAATGGAAATGGGGCAGGAGAGTCAGCTAGAGATAAGAGTTAGGAACTATGATAGACACACACCCCAGAAACAGACCACAGGGGACAAGTTCAAAGTGTACCTCATTAATATGAAGGGCAAATTTGCTACGTAACTGCAACATTTAGGGCCTGATTCACCTCTCAAGCTGGTGTAAATCAGGAGTAACTCCAGTGAAGTCATTGGAGACACACTAAAATCGATGTAGACGAGAGGAGCATTTGTGATATTAATCACCAGTGATGTTGTAGGATGTCTGTGCTGTCTTTTTTTGGCACATGATTCTTTTGTATTGAGCAAATCCATTCTTGCCGTCCGTCCCCAGCCCCCTCTTGGGCACGTGCAGTCACGAGTGCTTGGATACCATGGTGACAGGTGACCTCATATAGAAGCCTAAAGAGATGAGGCCTGATCCAAAGCCCACTGATGTCAATGGGAAAGACTTCCATTGACCACAGAGCCCTTTGAACCAAGCCATGGAACGTTAAGATTCTCTGTACCCTGCAGGATGAATCCCACTGAGATCCTGAGGGGAGGGATGCTCCTTCTGTCCAGGGCTCTGGAACTGTAGAGTTCAAGGGCTGTGCTAAGAGGGTGATGGAGGGTCAGATACATAATGCAGCCAGCATTAGATCAGCCACCTGAATGCCACGGCTGCTGCTTTCAGTAACAGGAAATCCCTCCACATTGAGAAATTCAGATTGCTCTTTTTTCTTTTTCTTTTTGTAATGCAGCCATGTAAAGATCAGGAATTAACCTGATAAATAAAGAGGAGACATGATATCTGGACTCTGCACGCTGAACAAAATGCGAGGCCTACCTGTGTTCCTCCCTCACCCCTCCAGTTACTGTCACCTCCCTGTCCTCACTTGGCCATTGTTACTGCATCACATGTCGGCACCCAGGCTGTCTCTTTGTCTCACTGTCTCTCCCTCCCCTCTTCACCCTGTGACAGGTCAGGAGAGTCAGAGTTTGGGATGGGGTCAGTATCCCAAGTTTTGAAGTTCAACTGATGGTGCTGATGGATCCAGGTTTTTTGAGCCATGGAGCAAGAAAACTTGTAACAGGCATGGTTTTGCAAGGCTTCCCCCAGCCTGCTTTCTGGATGCACATAACCAATGCAGAATGCCTTTGTGAGGCACAAAGAAAGCTTTTCCTGCTCCATTTCTGAAGAAAGGTCTGTTTCCTGGTGCTAGCCTGCCCTACAGTGCCTCCCAGCTCATTTCAGTGTAACATGCTGAGTTAATCGCATGCAGCCAAGTTTTCAAAAGTGGCTATGGACTTTGGGGTCCGTGAACCCCCAAAAATGGAGCCACTCTTATCCAGTGTCTACCTCTGGAAAAATTGTCCTTAATTACTTATCACATCTGGCTTAACCCTTCCAAGTGCACCATTAGTGCCACTGCAGGGGAATAGAGGCTCACTTAGCCCTTCTCACAGTCTTGTTATGTGCCATCACTAGCCTCTGACAGGAGTAAGGTCTGGTTTTCTTTAGCCTCAGGATGGTGACTGTGTCTGTTACTTTGGTTTTGCAGTTTTGGCAAGGACCTTTGCCAGGCCAAGCTGGATCCTCTCACGAGTGAGTACTCCCACACCTAAGCATACACATGGGTGCTTCCCGTGCTGTGGTGGAAGTTCCCCTGAGCTGGGAAATACCTTCAATTAGCTCGAGGTTAAGAAACCATAAGACCATATGCTGCTGTTTCTCAGACAGGCAGACACTCCCCAAGCTATCAATGGAAGCAGGCATGGATTTGAGGCAAAAGGCCTCGGGCTAAATTCAAAGATGAGTCCAAGTGAGTTCAGAGGGAGTCTTAAACTGGTGAATCTTGCCCCTTCTTCTGACTCCTCCAAAATGAACATTACACTGATTCAAACTGCCCCTAGATTCACTTAGGCTCACTTAAGGTCTGATACAATGCCTATCAAAGACGACAGAAAAGCTGGCTTCAGAGGGAACTGAGTGGGGGCCTTAACTCACCCTTTATACCCTCCTTTTATACTTTATCTTGAAATTTTCCCCACTGTGTCTATGGGAATTGGAGGGATTCACATTGGGCCTGACATGGCCTACGGTGAGAATCCAGAAGAAAAGAGTGTAGCAAAAAAGGCAGTAACAGGAAGTTGTAAGAAAAGTGTACGTGAAAGTTGGCCACTTCTCCTCCTTCAGCTCACACATCTTGGCTTCTCAGCATGTAAGTCACACCCGTTTAGATGCCCTTGCACATCAGTAAGTGGGTATGAGTAGGTCCAAGGGACCCTAAAGCTATTTAGCATATATCACCTTATATGTGGCCTCTGAATTAGGCCTCTAGTTTGCAAGTGAACTGGGGAGGGATCCCTCAGGGATCTTGACTAAGGGCCAGATTTTCCAGAGCTTAGCACTCACCATCTCCCACTGAGAACAGGGGGCGCTTCCAGGTGCTGAACACTTCTGAAAATCTGGCCTAACTGGGAGCGGAGCTCTGTTGATAATCCAGTCCCAATTGAGGGTGTTGAGCACTTCTGAAAAGCTGTCCCCACATGGCCCATCACCAGGAAAGGAACTCGCAGAGCGCAACACAGAGAGGCTGAGTTGCCGTTTACTGAGATTTCCCACACTTAAGTCCATCTCTGGACAAAAGGCTGTATAAATACATGGGCATTAGGGTCTAGGTGGGCAGGCCATGTAGGGAATCAAATCAGAAGCTCTGCAATCTCCATACAGCCAATCGTTGAGGTGAGCTTGAAGGATGCCGCTGAGTGGGTCTGTGCTATTGGATGTGTAGGTAAGAATGCAGTGTGCTGTTTGGGTCCCTTTTTATACATTGGGTGCTCCACTGAAGTTATGCTCTTAGAGGCCCTTTTTGTATAGGGACTGTTAGGGTCCCCTTTCTGGGCCCTCCTTGCCTCTCGTGGAGTTACTTTCTCTCCCCCCCGGAAAGTCCTTCACCTAATTTACCCAGAGAACTGAACAAAATGCTTTGATTTTTCTTTAACTAACTCTCATGTATATTCCTACAGTGTGAAACCTTTTTCTCAACAAACCTATGCTGTTCAATCTCCACTCCCGTTACCAGGTAGGTAGGGAAACACAGTTTCTTGCACAGCACATACACATCGTGTTGCCATATAAAAAAATCATAGTTCTTTAGTCATAACTATAAAGGAGACTTCCATGCTTCCTGCCACTGAAGGGGAAATGGAAAATTTGAATATTCCACAAGGACCTGAGAAACCACAAGAATGAGAACAAACCACATCTAGTCCCAGACTTGTTCTATCCAGCCACAGGTTTATCTGATATAGCCAACCAATGCATGTCCCATCCACTCACTCAATCTAACCTCACCATACCTGATCCTGTGTTTTTAATTTCTCTCGTTACCACAAAGAGCAATATTTATTTTCAGTCTGAATGACTCCATTTAAAATTAAGGGAAGTCACAAACATGGAAGAACAGTAAAGTTTCTGAGAGAGCACAGTGTGGGTGTCTCCTCTTACACCAGGCTGCAGCAACTCCAAATCCAAAATGGCTGCTGTCTCTGCACACAGGCAGTGTTATTAGAAACATAGGCTGAGATTCTGAAAGCTGCGTAGGGGGATTTAGATGCCAAGTTCCCACTAGTTGAAGCAGAGCAAGGCTAAATGGCTTGCTCAAGATTATGTAATAGGTCAATGACAGAGGCAGAATTAGACGTCACGAGATCCCAGCACCATGCTCCAGCCACAAGATCGCTCCGTTTTCACCACAGTAAGGGGGTTGTACTTCCAATGTGACTCTCCTCAGATGCCTTGTTCTAGTAGAGCAGAAGGTGGTTTTTCCTTCTCAATCTCAACATTTCCTCATTCATAGTGACTCCTCTGAGATATCCAAGCAGATTGTCTTGCTATTCATTTAAGGCCCAGTCCAGCTCCCACTGAAGTCTTTTGACTTCAGTGGCAGTTAGATTGATCCATTACTTAGCAGCATATCCTGGATTACTTCCTCAGGGAAGAACAGTTGAGAAACTGGTTGGGGAGGGACAGAGTGATGGGTCTGTGACAAGTGTTTTATATGAGGGTTGAAGTCCAAAAAAGATTCTCACTTGGCTGCAACATTTGATCAGAGGTGGGCAAACTACGGCCCGCAGGTGACATCCGGCCCGCGGGACCCTCCTGCCCGGTCCCTGAGCTCCTGGCCTGGGAGGCTAGCCCCCAGCTCCTCCCCTGCTGTACCCCCTCCCCCCGCAGCCTCAGCTCACTGTGCCACTGGCGCGATGCTCTGGGCGGCCGGGCAGCGCAGCTGCAGAGCCGCGGCTTGACCCAGTGCTCTGGGCAGCGCAGCTGTAGCGTCGCCAGCCATCGGTGCTCCAGGCAGTGCGGTAAAGGGGCAGGGGGGTTGGATAGAGGATTGGGGTGGTGGTTAGGGGGCGGGGGTGTGGATAGGGGGTGGGGTGGTCAGAGGGCGGGGAACAGGGGGGTTGGATAGGGCAGGGGTTCCGGGGGGGGCAGTCAGGAAGGAGGCGGGAGGTTGGATGGGGAGTCAGGGGCAGGGGTTCAGGGTGCGATCAAGGGACAGGGAAAAGGGGTGGTTGGATGGGGCAGGAGTCCCGGGGACAAGTCAGGAATGAGAGGGGAGGTTGGATGGGGTGGCAGGGAGCAGTCAGGGGTGGGGGGTCTGGGGATGGTCAAGGGGCCGGGGTGGTGGATGGGGCAGGAGTCCTGTGGGGGCTGTCAGGGGGCAGGGAACAGGGGGATTGGATGGGGCAGGAGTCCTGGGGGAGCCATCAGGGGGCTAGAAGTGGGGCGGGTCAGATAGGAGGCGGGGACCAGGCCACGCCTGGCTGTTTGGGGAGACACAGCCTCCCCTAACCAGCTCTCCATACAATTTTATAAACCTGATGTGGCCCAGGCCAAAAAGTTTGTCCACCCCTGCATTAGATGCTGAAAATGACAGTTGTAGCTGACTTGGCTCTTTTTCATCTCATTTTATAATCCCCTTGCATTTAGGGTTTGAGTCTCCTGCTGGCCTCTCACCTTCCCCATCGGCTCCACCTTGGCAGGGGCGAAGGGTTGCCAGCTCCAAACTTTGGATGTTAGAATTCTCTGCATTCTTGGAACAACAACAAGACCAAGATACAGTAAGATATAAACCTCACTCCTACTTCTCATGTATTTTTTGCCACTGGATAGCTTTAATTTACCGTGAGTGTGCTGTTCAGTATGTGTCTAGCTATTTAACTATGTACTGAAGCGCCCAGTCCACTAAATTGCTCTGCATTGGCAGGGACAAATTTAGAAGCCAAACTTGGGCAATTTAGAATCTGGTAAAAACAGATTCTCCTCCATTAAAATGTCCTAAGGCCCAAAAGACAGAATGACATGAAGCCAGTGTAGCCACTTCTACACCATCGACTTCTGGTCTCCCCTCCGAGTGTAGTGGGCATTCTGGGAATGTGTCAGGGTGGGAGGATGTGGCCATAGCAAACTGCGCTCTGGTGATCATGAGATAGTGGTAGAATCCCTGTAGAGTCATTTCAGCAGGCGAGGGGCCAGACAGCACTTCCTGCAGTGTTTTCCTAAGAGGCCTCCCGCCCAGGTACTGTTCATGCCTGTTGTGAGGTAAATGCTTTTTTGGGTCCTAAGGCTCAAATGGGCTCTCTGGTTTGTCTCTGTCCAAAAGCTCCCCTGAGCTCTATGGTTAGATGGTCCCAGCCAGTACATTCTGTTCCCATCTTTTCTGCTGTGAAGAGCACTGGGTGATAAATCTGAATCGAGGCCCTTTCTGTGTCACCCTAATGTCTCACACCTGTCTCCCTGCAGTATAACAAGCACCTGTTTGTTCACATTGGCCAGTCAAGCCCCAGCTACAGTGACCCCTACCTCGAGGCGGTGGACATCCGGCAGATCTATGACAAGTTCCCTGAGAAGAAAGGGGGCCTGAAGGAGCTCTTTGAAAAGGGGCCACCCAATGCCTTCTTCCTTGTCAAGTTCTGGGTAAGAGAAGGAAGCTCTCAGGCTGCCCAGCTGCTCCTGCTCCTTTTGCTATTTTGTGGGAAGTACCAGATACTCAGTGTTGAGTGTGCAGCTAATTCACCCACTGCTAACATCTGGGACTCCCCCTGAAGAGCAAAAAGCCTTATTATGACATTCTGGCTGGAGCAAGGCAAATATTTGGTGTTGCCTTCTGCAAAGTTATAACTGACTAAACTCTTGGGAGTTTGTTTAGTTGCAGTTCAGACCAGTGGTTTAATGATTGATGTGTAAGGGAAATCCTTCTCTTCTGCAACCTTGAAGCTATCTGTTCCCTGAATCTAAATATTCAATAACTTCCCAGCGTGCACTCTATTTCCCCCTTCCTGCCCTATCTCGCTATTTCTGTGGGTTTGCATTATCTATGTACAAGTGATTTACACTAGGCACAAGGCCGACCACAAAATAGGAAACATGCGCCAATGAACGTGGATTATACAGCAAATGTGTTCTTGAAAACTGACCGAGAGGTTCTGGTAAATTGGCAGAAAACTTAAGGTTGAATCAGCCTGGCAAAATTCTACCCTATCAGTTGCCTGGATTGAATTTTTGATGGGCAAGCTCAGGTTTTGCAAAAGCTGTAGCATTGTGCCATTGCATCTTGTGTTTGCTGCAGGGCACACAGGAAATAATTTGGAGACGGATGTTATTGTAGGTATTATAAGATTACAAATAATAGCAGCTTGGGGCAGTGTCAGGGCTGGATGGCTGGGGGAATCTGTAATGAGATATGGAGCCTTTCACTTTAACATTACCACTTGCAACTCAATGCTGGATCATTTCTTCGTAGCGAGACTATGAGAAATGAGCTGATGGTCTTAGTCCCGTTCTTAGTGGATGCTCATCCTTCTCTCAAACTCATCATGTTAATTGTCACTAACTGACCACTTGATTGGCAGGCTCAGCAGAGACAGCAGGGAGTTCAGCAAGGAGGGTGAATGGCTTGTTTGTGAACACCTTTGTTGTGTGTCGGACTTTTTTTTTACCCCAGATGGGTAAACAAGGAGTAGATGCCACTGAAGTCTGAATTAAGCCCTATTTTGAAGGATTTCAGTGGCATGAAGGTCATCTGCACAGGGGGGAATTTCACCTAAGGTGACTACGTGTTGTCTCTGTGCTGGGCATGGGTGAGGTATCTCCTGATTGCAGGGCATGGACTGACATGTCCTGGTGTCTGGGGCATTCCAAATCCTGGTCTTGAATGATATGGCATGTTGCGGAATTTGGAACGCATCGGAGAACGCACAGTCAGTGATACCATACAGCATTTTGGTTTCCTGGTTCCTTTTTGATACCATGGGGGCACTGTGTTTTGTTGAATCACACAGGGAGCTTTATATGTCTGGTGATGAGTTGTGGTGGTGGCCTTCCTGTGCACCTAAAAGCAGGATCATTAACGGCCTTCAGGCATAAACGTTGTGCTGTGATCCTGTCTCTGCTTATCATAAGCTAAGCAAGGTTGGGCAGAGTCAGTAATTGGATTGGAAACCTCCAAGGAATACTTACCGTATATACTCGATCATAAGCCGGTTCGTTTATAAGCCAACCCCCCCCAAGATGGATAAGTAAAAATAGAAAATTTTTATGACCCATTCATAAGCCGACTCTATAATTCAGGGGTCAGCAAACTTTGGCTCCCGGGCCATCAGGATAAGCTGCTGGCAGGCCGAGATGGTTTGTTTAAGTAAGTAAGTAAGTAAGTAACTAACTAACTTACTAAGTAACTTACTTACTTAACTAAGTAAACAAAGTGTCAGACATAGGTGAGAGGTTTATTGCAGGAGTGGGTGGGTGAGATTCCGTGGCCTGCCTTGTGCAGGAGGTCAGACTAGATGATCATAATGGTCCCTTCTGACCTTAAAATCTATGAGTCTATGAGTCTATTGAGTCCCTCCCGGTACACTAGCTGCTTATCCTGACAGGCTGGGCAGCAACTGGTGGGGAAATTTTGGGAGGGGGAGAAATTGGGGGTCAGGGCAGTAACCCCTGTGACCACCCCCCACATGACCCTACCCCTAGCCTGGGACCCCCACACTCTCCCCATCCCATCCCTTCCCACCTTATCTGGGGAAGGCCAGGGGAGGATGTCTCTGGCCTGGTCGCAGCCTGCTCCTGCAGGCCAGATGGGGGCGGCGTGGCCAGAAGCGGAGAGACTCTGGCCCCACCTCTTCCCTTCTGGCTCTGCTGGCTGTGCTGCCTCTCCTTGCCCCCTCTTTTGTGGGGAGGGGCTGTGTCCCACCTTTTCCTCTCTATACCCCTTCATAAGCCGACCCCCTTCTCTGGTGCTTCCTTTTTTTTACTAAAAAAATTCAGCTTATGAATGAGTATATACAGTACTCTCTAGGATCTGCAAACAGCAGTATTTATGATTTACTGGATGTCAGTTTTGAACCAGTGTCTCAGCATGACACTATGGGGTACGGGGCTGCTGAAGAAGCTGTCTTGTGGATCAGATGTAAAACAGAGGCCTTGAGCACTTGTGATCATTTAAGAATGACATTTTCACAAGAGTGCCAGTGTTAACCTTGTAAAATTTCAGCTTGGTGTGGGGTAATGCATCTAAGGGAGTGTAATTTCTAAAGTGCACTAACATGTTATGCATTATTTTGTCCTTGTAGACCTTGCTGGTACACTTTAACATAGCACTGTTTGAAATAGTGCTGTATTAAAGCACCTTAGAGAACCTTTAGCGCGCACCAGCGGGATCTACACAGACTAATTAAAGCATAGCATGCTGGTATGCTTTAGAAATTACACCTCTATAGAGCGCATTACCCCACGGTGTAGACACGCTCTTTGATTATTACATTTCCATGGCTGAACATTAGAGCTAGTTGGGAAATTGATGGTGAGGGAAGAGGGTAGACTCTGTAGTGAAAAACTGAAAACAGAATTTTCAGCCAACAACATTCATTTGGAAATTCTGCCACAGTGCCTCATGGTAGTTGTAGTTCAGGTGCCTCATGCCCTCATTCTGCTCTATGTGCCATGCTCTCTGGCAAGACTACATCTCCCCTGGTGCCCTAGTGTCTTTTCTTTTGTTGAGCAACCACAGTACATCATAGGAGATGTAGTTTGACTGGGAAACCCAGCCCATAGCAGAGAAAGGGGGCATGAGGGAGCAGAACTACAACTTCTGTGAGGGCCTGTGGCGGCAGTTCCAAATAACTTTTTAGGAAGGGGGGGGTGGCCAAAATTGTTCAGGTTTTGGCAGAAAACAAAACTTTTTGGTTTTGGATGTTCTTTTTTTGACAAAAAGTCAAAATGTTCAGCAGAATCCAGACACCTCTTACAAAAAAAAATCACTGAGTCAAAACCACTTCTTTTTTTTTTTCTGAAAAACAGATTCAGTGAAAAATTTTCAACCAATTCTGCTATGTACCCCTGCATTTTCAACTGCATGAACAATGCAACTTCATTTCTTGTCTTAGTTGCTATGCACTGCAAAGAAGCTACCTTATTCCTCCACAGAGGAGGCAGCTTTTCAGTGGTGGGTAAAGCAATACCTACATTCTACAGTTGGTAAAGTCCTTTTGGATGAAAAGTATTCTATAAAAACAAGATATTGGCCAGAATGTTCAAACTTTGCATGCCTAAAATTAGACACTTAAATCCATATTTAGATTGGTTTTCAGAGGTTCTGAGCTCCTGTTAGTTTAAATGGCAGTTGCTTATGGTCAGTGCCTCTCAAAGTCAAGCTACTGATTTATTAAATTCTTATTTATTCATGTAATTCTATTGCTGTAGCACCCAGAAGCCCCAGTGATAGACCAGCGTCTATAGACCCTATTATGCTAGGTGCTGTCCAAACACAGAAGAAAACAACAGTTCCTGCCCCAAAGAGCTTGCAAGGATTCGATGCCTAACTTAAAACACCCAAGTCTGGGGATTTTGGCCATTACCAGCAACGGCTTGCTACAGTGAGAGAGATCTGTGCCCATATTCATTCATTAGTTTTTTAGTTTTCAGATGTCAAACATACAATTTGAGCACTCCCAGCACACACACCCCTTTGATGAATTTGGCCTTTGGAGCCCGAGGCACAATGAACTGACCCTTGGCCTTGGATCGACAGCTTGTGAAGAGCTGCTCTGTGACATTTCTCCATGCTCTGAGCACATTCCAGCACATGACAATGAATATGAGACATTACCCTCCCAACACATGGGCAGTGGCAGCCCTGCTCTTTTCCAGTGTAATGTTATCTCTTGCACCTGTTACTTGGCTCTCCCCCTGAACCTCCTGCTACAGGCATGTGTATTAATAGCACGGGAGGTGGGGGAGTTCTTATGGCTTCACACGCCATTGGAATGGAGCACTCGCAGGGTAAAACTCGCAGGGGATGGTTTATGAGTCCAGGGGCCACACAGGGAGGAGGGAGATGGAATGAAAATGAGAGACCAGGAGTTCCATGTGGGCAATCGGAGTCCAGCGCTGTCCAAAGCAGCTGTCTGCAGAGGTAAACCATCTGCTGCCACTCAAGGGTTAATTTAAAGTGCACAGAGCATTCTGATTCAGAACTAGGTGCATCTGAGGAATTGCCCAAAGGGCTGATAGGATACTTTTCCTAAATGGATGATAAATGAGCATAATAATCTCTTCACCTCGGCAATAAGAAAGCCTAGAAACCAATCAAATTGTTTGGTTCTTTCGTTTCATGAAGTGAATGAAATACTCATAGAAAGGGCTGGAGGGGAGGACTGGAGACTGAAATCATCTACTTTCCCACAGAACAAAGCAGCAGCACTGCGCGCTTCCCCACGCACAGTGCCCTGCCCGCCAGTGTGCCTTAAATCTGGACCTGGCAGGTACTGCCTGGAGGGGATGAGAGAGCAATTCAGTATCTAAGTCCATTCTGTCCTTGGCCTCTCTAATTGCCATTGCAGACAGCAAACAAGGCAGCAATTAGGAATGAAGATTTTTATGACATTTGCACCTTTCACTGAGAATGGGACTGAGAACCCCCGTTAATTTCACCTGGGCTAAGGAATCCTAGCAAGACTGAACTGACTTTTAACAGCTGTTCTATTCTAACAAGAGGCTTTGTAAAAATGCACTTCTTCCAGCCAATTTGTTTGCCATGTGCATTCAGAAGCGGAGGAATTGTGTGTTGGCAGAGGGAGCTGTATCGAAGAGCAGGGGCAGCTGTCTTCCAGTTGTCAAAGTGTCATGGAGTCTTGCAGTCTTGTTGAACTCTTCTCTGTGCCTGGATTCCCAGATCTCGCTAGTGGCTGGAAATGCCTTCTGTTATCTTTGGTTAGCCAAAATCCTCCCCCTTTCCTCTCAGATATGGATCTAGCCACCAAGATGCAAGTTTTACCTTCTCCAAGCCAGACTGTTGTTTTGCATGGAACCTACCATGGCGACCATCTGGAAGCTGCAGCTGATGCAGTATTCCATAGGCCTGCCTTCTAAGTGGGAAATATATAATGAGTAGGGCCCTGCCAAACTCATGGTCCATTTTGGTCAATTTCATGGTCATAGGATTTTTAAAATAGTCAAATAGTCAGAGCTGGTTGCTGAAGGCAGCAGCCGCGGCGCTTCCTGCAGCTGGGTGAGGTACCCGAGAGCAGCTGTGCTGGGGATAGGGTTGCCAACTTTCTAACCGCACCAAAACCGAACACCCTTGCCCGGCCCCCCGCCCCTTCTCCAAGGCCCCGTCCCCTGCTAACTCCATTCCTCTCCTCTGTCGCTCCCCCACTCTCACTCACTTTCACCGGGCTTCGGCAGGGGGTTGGGGTATAGGAGTGGGTGAGGGCTCTGGCTGGGGGTGTGAGCTCTGAGGTGGGGCTGGGGATAAGGGGTTTGGGATGTGGGAGGGGGCTCCAAGCTGGGGCAGGAGGTTGGGCTTCAGGATGGGGTTAGGGCTCTCACTGGATGTATGGACTCTAAGGTGGGGCCAGAGATGAGGGGGTTGGGGTGCAGGAAGGGGCTCAAGGCTGGGGTTCAGAGTGAGGGAAGCGGGTGTTGGATGCAGGCTCTGGGAGCAGCAAACACTTTAAATACAAGCATAGAGCAAATGCTCATAACTTCAGATATAAAAATGATACATGCATATGAATAGGATTAATACATGCAGTAGAAAATAACCTTTGCAAAGATATGTTACATAGCATATCTATCATAAAACATATTCCAGTTATGTCATATTTACACTTATAAGCATATTTCTATAAAGCATTATGGAGTGCAACGTCACAGCACCTACCCTGTGGCTCCAGCCCCAGAGCTGCCGCGGCAGGGAGAGGCACCTCTCCTCCCCAGCTCAGGTGTTGCTGTGGGGAAAGAAAGCTGGGTGGAGTCCTCTCTCCCTGCTGTAGCTCCAGAGCACCATCCTGCACCCCAAACTCCTCATCCCGAGCTCCACCCCAGAGCCCACACCCCTAGCTGGAGCCCTCCCCGCCCCACACCCCAACCCTCTGTCCCAGCCCTTAGCCCCTTATCCTCGCCCCACCCCAGAGCCCGCACCCCCAGCCAGAGCCCTCACACCCCTGCACCCCAACCCTCTGCCCCAGCCCTAAACCCCTCATCTCCGGCCCCACCCCAGAGCCCTCCCCGCTGCACTCAACCCTCTGCCCCAGCCCTGAGCCTCCTCCCACACTCCAAACCCCTCGGCCCCACCCCTGACACATCACCTTCATAGTGGTGCACATAACAAAATTCATTCCGCACATGGGTGGGAAAAATTAGAGGGAACACTGGCCGGGAGGTTCAAAGGTGACTTAACATAGATAGGTGCCCAACTGCTATTGATTTTCAATGGGAGTTGGGTGCTTAACTGCCAAACACCTCTATGAAAAATCCCAGCTGTAATATGCAACATGCTTGGGATTGAAAGGTGTTGAATAAACATAAAATATCATTGGATTATAGGTGGTTACTTCATTGGGACATGGCATATCAGGATGGTTCCCAGGAAACGGGTTTGGGTGAGGCCTGGTCTGCATTTAAAATTTAGTTTGACATAGCTTCGGAGCTCAGAGGTGTGAAAAACCCATAGCTATGCCAACCAAGTCCTGGTGCAGATGCAGCTAGGTCAGTAGAAGGATGCTTCTGTTGACCTAGCTACCATCCCTCAGAGAGGTGGTTTTCTACAGCAGTGGAAAAATGCTGTAGGCTGCATCTATACTACAGGGTTATGCTGGCATAGCTACAGCACTGGGGCTATGCTGCTAGTAGTGTAAACATGGGCTTAACGTTACTGAATGGTAATGCTCCCTGCTTTACTGGCAAAAAGAAAAGGAGTACTTATGGCACCCTAGAGACTAACAAATTTATTTGAGCATAAGCTTTCATGAGCTACAGCTCACTTCATCGGATGCATCCGATGAAGTGAGCTGTAGTTCACGAAAGCTTATGCTCAAATAAATTCGTTAGTCTCTAAGGTGCCACAAGTACTCCTTTTCTTTTTGCCAATACAGACTAACAGGGCTGCTACTCTGAAACCTGCTTTATTGGAACAGCATTAACATAAATTTACCTACTGTTGATTAATAGCTTAATGTTGATTAACTAGGTGTTAAACAGATGTGAAATTCTAAGCCCTGACCTTTTCATAGGTGAGTTGCCAATTATGGAGGCACCTGTAGTGACTTCTTAGTTAAGGTTGTGTTGAGCATTTCACTTAAAGTGAGACTGCAGTCCTTCTGTTTCACCTCTCAGTGACTGAATTTGTTTCCAAAAAATTCTACCACAATTACTGGTCAAGAGATAATTCAGTTTTCTCTGAGGTTTTCTGGATAAAATGCTATTTTTTCTCAAGAAAACATTGTAAAATCTGATTTTGAAACAACTCCACATCTTTTTTTGCTGACCTATGCTACATAGCCATAAAGTCGAAAATGCACACAGTTAAGCCTGGATCCTTTACTCCTCTTGCTCAATGGGACTACTCAGGTGTGAAAATTACTCACATGTGTCAGTGCTTGCAGGATCAGGGACAAGACAGCCTCATATGTTAAAGAAACAGCAGGTGAGCTAATACACTGATAAAACACTGTGCAGAATTGTATCAGTTGCCACAGGAAAACCAAAATATCCTGTTGGAAGTGTAGAACATAGGTACTGACAAAGTTATTAAGACATTAGGGACAGATCCACAGCTGGTATAAATTGGAATAGTTCCTTTGGCTTCAGTGAAGCTATGCTGATTTACATTAGCTGAAGATCTGCCCAATCCTTTAGAGAGAAGAGACTATATCCTATAAAACACTGGAGTCTCTCAAAATAAGAGAGACCATTCTGACAATGAAATGAATTACATAACATATAGAAGAATAAAGAAGCATTTAAAGATGCTGTGTCTGTTTAAGGCTTTGGTAATAACTGTATGCAATTATGTTAAATAATTTGAGGAATGGTGTGCGACAGTAGCTAAAGGCTGTATTGCAAAGCACACTTATATGGAGCAGAGCAATGGTTGCATATTCTTAACTGACAATTCTTGACTCTTGAGTGCCCAACTGTGCAACCTTCCTGTTCTACTAATATAGATTTTTTTTTTCACTGAATTGATATTTGTCCACCTGGGATTGTGGCTGGAGACTACAGCTGCTAGGCTAGAATTCAGACCTGTAGCCACTGTACTTACTTCATCAAAGCCTGCCATAAACCCATCTGTCATTTGGTCCTGAGTATGTGCTGTGACAGATGGATAATATCCTGAATAAACCTTATGGAATTAAGATAAACTTTATTGCAGGGGTGGCCAAACTTACTGATCCTCTGAGCTGCATATGATAATCTTCAGAAGTTTGAGAGCTGGAAACGTCTGCTGGAGTTCGTGGCTTCAGCCCTGCGGGGCATGCCTGCTGGGGCTCGGGGCATCAGTCCCGTTGCCCCAGTAGGCACCTCCTGAGGGGCTGAAGCCCTGAGACCCACCACCCTGCCACAGAAGCCCTGAGCTAAACCTGCCCCAGTCTGGTAGGTGGAGAATGTGTGCCGGGGAGAGGGGGTGCAGGCTCCATGAGTCATACTTTAACTATAAAAGAGCTGCATACAGCTCATGAGCCATGGTTTGGTCATCCTGCTTTATTGAGTTAAGTAAGACCTCACGGAAGTAGGGTTAATACCTTTAGGGTCCATTGTATTAAAAATGCAGTGGTGTACGTGTTGTTGTGAAATTATATGTATTTCCATGGGAAGGGTAAAGCAGGGGGTGATTAGGCAAATTCACCCAGGTTGTGACATCTCCAGCGAAGCCATTTCCCTGGAAAGATGCGCATATGCTAGTTCAAACTGGATTCTCCAGGGATTGACAGACAAGGAAAGGGTTTGGGTAAATAGCCTGGTTTTAAACTGGCTCAGGGCCTTTTTCCTGATCCAGCAAATGGACAGGACCCCTGGTCCATGGAGGGCCCCAATCCTTAGGGCAGTGGTTTGGTCCGCGGAACTATGTCTGAGGGGTCCGCGAAAGACTTAGACTGAAAATTGACTGAACAGAATTCAACTATATATACTGACAATAGATTTCCAAAGGGGTCTGCACCTCTATTTGACATTTTTTGGGGGTCTGAGAACCACTGCTTATGGGTAGGGTTGGAAGAACCTGGCCTACTAAGGTCCCATAAGACTGGGTGCTTGTTTTATGCTGAAGCTGTGATGAACTTGTAACCACAAAGAAATCCCTAGGGTGGGGCTTTGAAGGACTGCTCCTGCCATAATCTATGTTAGAGTTGGGGTTAACTCTGGTAAGCTTATTAGCATGTGTAGGGGTTCTTTTGTTCTTTCTGATATGTTTTCTTAATATGCTTTTTACCTTAAGAATAAAGTAAGCTTGTTTAAGAAGTGCTGGCTGTGGTACCTTATAACCGTAGCAATTACACCTGTTAACCGTCTCTGAGGAGAAAGCGAAGAGGTATCCTTGGGCAGCCTGTCTGTGCTGGGAATCACACAGTGCAGGCAGGGAGCTGTGCAGCCTGGACATACTCTGGTCAGGAAGGAGAGAGACGGGAGTCTCCATCCAGAAAGGCATTGGCCGGGGAGCTGGAAGCCTATGCGTGGGTGCCTTTGCTGGACCACTAAGGGGAAATACAGGGGCAGTTGCTCTGAACTTGCGACATGTGCTCTGGGAAAATGTGTGGTGACTGGATTTCAGTGGCTTGCTGGCTCAGCTTTCAATGGCATCATGTATCTGCCTGAGCCCAACAGGTTTCATGATAGCAGAAATCTCCAGGTACCCATTGCACGCAGCACATTGCAGCCTGTGCAGATGCAGAAGGAGGCAGCAGGGATGGGACAATGGAGCTGATGTGCTAAGTGGGAAATGGAAATTGGACTTGGTGAAATAAATGGTAGGGTTGATTGCATTTCCTCCTTCTCCTTGCCCTCTGTGTGCCTGCAGCAGTACGTTAACCGGCAGGGGAATTAGGTTGGATTGAAACGCTGTATGTTTCTACATGGCTTCCTACTAATGTTGTTAGTGTCACCATTGGCAAAGCGATGAATTCATCTGTGGCATTGGTTCCAGCATTCAGTGAGGACCAACACCTGCTGGTCACTTGTGTAGCGCAGAGTCCTTGTCTGCTCCAGCCAGCTTGTGCTCCCGGGCTTCCGATTCTGGAGCTACAACTGTAACTTCCTGGAAATGGTAATAAAGTGGCACCACTATCTCTTGCTGGAGGCCCCAGAGAAAGATTCATGTAACACCTCTCCTGGTTGAGAAGAGATGGGACTTGTGATGAACAGGACAATGATTCTTTATGGTGCTTGCCAGACATGCAGACAGACCAGGTTCTTGGCTCTCTAACTTCTAGCCTGACTAACACAGCCAGTGCAGAGTCTCCCTATATCTGGGCTTGGCTGCAGCAGTCATGGAAGAACCTACTGACTTTGTTCCAATACTAAGGCTTTGTCTGAGCTGTGATCCCACCTTAGCTCTAGCTCTGTTTAAACATGGTGTAAGGAGGGCGGTGATCAATTGTTCTCCATGTCCACCATCACCAAGGTTAGGACAAGAAATTATCAGCTTAGTTTGCAGCAAAGGAGATTTAGGTTGGATGTTAGGAAAAACTTTCCAACTGTAAAGGTAGTTAAGCACTGGGGAGGCTGTGGGATCCCAATCCTTGGATAGCAAGAAGAGGTTAGGCATACACCTCTCAGGGATGGTCTAGGTATTTTAATCCTACCTCAGCATGGGGAGATGCACTAGCTGACCTCATGAGGTCCCTTCCCGCCCTATATTTCTGGGATTCTTTGGATTTTCTTAGCAGGATTCTAGCAGGTTTCTCTGACCAATGTGGACATGGAGTTTTTTCTGAGAATCACACTAGCTACGCTGTACAGTGGGCTCTCCCAGTGTCTAGTGTAGAGCATGGTTCCATAACCAGGTTCTTGGATAAAAATCTCTGCTGGCGGTCAGGAAAACCATTGTAGAACTGTGTTCCTAGTATGTTGGTTCTTGTCGCACTGTCAACAGGGCCATAGAGTCCATTGTCCCAGAAGCAGAAGGAGATTTTCTTCCCTATTTCCCTTAACCTTGCAGGGGGATAGTACAGATTGAACCAGCCCATAGGAATCGAAGGAAAGGTAATATAGTAAATTAGCACCTGGTCACATCAGGCACTAAGGAATTTGAAAAGGAGTACTTGTGGCACCTTAGAGACCAACAAATCAAAGGTGCCACAAGTACTCCTTTTCTTTTTGCGAATACAGACTAACATGGCTGCTACTCTGAAACCTGAGGAATTTGAGGCTCTCTGTTCTCTTATTTCATGAAGTTGAATAAACTAAATGCCTTTTTCTGTTGCTTTGTTTTTTGCAAGGCACCTGTAAACTTTTCTTTTCCTTGTTCAGGAGAGAATATCAGGCTAGTATGACCTCTGGTGGTAGTGGTGTAGCACCACATCTTCAAACTTAGAGCCCTAATGATAGCTTGTGCACCTAACTTAAGCCCACAAATACCTATTTCAAGACCCTAAATAGGGATTTAAATGTCAAAATTAGAATTTAGATGTGTAACTTTAGGCACCCAAATTTGAAAAGGTATCCCATGCCCAGATTTCCTCCGCTTCTTGGGCACACATGTTGATCTGCTTTGGCAGCGTGATTTCCCCTCCCCCTGACCTCCAAAAACAAAAGCCCAAGGCCAGAGCAGAACTCTTTCCTTGGGTGGTGTGTGTGTGATGCCGGTGACCCAAAACTAATGAGCTACTTAGGAATCGCCTACTATCCTTGTCTTTTTTCCTGCAGGCTGATTTGAACACCAACATTGAAGATGAATCCAGATCTTTCTATGGTGTTTCCAGCCAATACGAAAGCCCAGAAAACATGATCATTACTTGCTCCACTAAAGTGTGCTCCTTCGGAAAGCAGGTGGTGGAGAAAGTGGAGGTAGGAAGAGAAGGCAGCAGAGCCCTGAGTGCAGAGTACTCTGGGGTGCAATTCAGCCCTTGCATGTCCTCACAAACCCCACCGTGCCTCTGAGGGCAGAAAGTACCCCCTTGTCAGGGAGGTGGCTTGGAAAAGGATTGAAAATCAGGAAGCATCAGTCTAGTGCAGTGTGTCAGACATGCAGGGATGGGCCTGATCCTGCCTGTAGTGTTGCCCCCTCACACAATTTTATCACGTCTTGCAATATTTGGTGTTTTTCTTAAAGCGCCGGCTCCTGGAGTCCAGTGATTGAGAGAGACTCAGCTTTCATTGTTTTAAACAATGAAGTTCCCAGCCCTCATAGTTGAGGAGAAAAGCTTGAAAATGTGACCTCTTGGGGCTTACAAACCAGAAGGCAAATAGAAAGATCCCCACATTTATTATTATTTTTATAGACTCGTGATTTTTAAGCCAGTCTTTTGTGATTTTTATGGGGTTTGAGTTGGGATTTTTAAACACATGGCTCTAGCCTGTTCAGTGTGTTCAGCTGGCCTGCAGGATGATTCTCAACAAAGACAGAATATATAGACAAAGGAAGTTTCTAACCCATATGTTTACAAAGATAAACCTTTACTAACAGCTAATGCCACCCATCCGGGGTGAGTGTCTAGGCCGATCCCTTCTGCTCCTCGTATAACAGCAAGCTCTGACAGGAATAGATGCTACACCTTTTTTAAAAGTGCAGCAAGAACTGCTGCTCTTCATCATGCTGCTGAAATCAAAAGCAAATCTCTGGCTAGGGGCATCCCACTGCTTGGGGGTCAGCAGAGATTGGGAGCCTCATGGCAATCTCAAAAGAGGGGAGAAAAAGCAGCACCTCCTCCTCTGTATTACTGTTGCAATGGAGGTGCTGGCACATGGGAGAGAAGATAGGATTCTAATGGGAAAACAAGATGAAGGCATACGGAATGCAAAGGGTTGCTAAGAAGTGATAAACTCCCCTGTCACTTCAGTTTGGGGGAAGTTTACATGTACTGGAACTAAAATGTGATAGTAATGAAAGAGTTCCGTAAGTTTTTAATCCCCATTTGCTAATCTGGGCAGCATGGTCTGGTAGGTAGAGAATTGGACTGGGACTCAAGGTGTATATTCCTAGATGTGCCATTGCCTTGCTGTGTGATCTCATACAAGTCACAACCTCTGGGTGCCTCAGTTTCTCCATCAGTGAAACAGGAATAATGCTACTGATCTATCTCACAGAGGCTTTGGGAAGCTTAAATCGTTAATAGCAGCAGAGCACCCAGAGGTCCTCAGCTCGAAGGCGCTATAATAGTGCAAACTGTTATTACCACAGTAGACATGTTCCTTTGGTTTTCTTTAAATATTCAAAGCAGGAGAAATTTGAGAGCTCAAGGAAAGCTACTTCAGAGTGGATGATTGTAAGGAATGATGAATGAACTAATGTTGGTAAAGCGATGTGAAAATGCACGTGGTTATTATTATTTTAACTATAAGTAACATTAATAAAAACAGTGGTGACCCTGTGTGCACCTTTTCTCTTTTACACTATAGACGGAGTATGCTCACTATGAAAATGGACACTATTCCTATCGCATCCACCGCTCCCCTCTATGTGAATACATGATTAATTTCATCCATAAACTCAAACATCTCCCAGAGAAATACATGATGAACAGCGTGCTGGAGAACTTTACTATTTTACAGGTGGGGGCATTGAATTGTTTTTATTGTTGCCTTGAAATATTTAAGCCATATCCAAGTGTCCCCAGCTGCGAGTCAAAGATTTCCACATACAGCTCAATAGTTAATTTTATTTAGTGTCAGTTGCGTCTCAGCACCCCTTACAGAGCTATGCAGAGTGCAGTTATTCAGATAAATAGGATCAGGAACACAAGGAGAAGAATGAGAGGCATGGGCAATGGAGAGAAAGGAGAGATGAAGAAGGTTTGAAAGGGAGAGTAGATCACGCCAAAAAGCTGTGCCAGATGTGAAGGTAGAAGTTACAATAAAGAAGACTCTTGTACCAACAATAGACAGAGGGTGAAATAATTGTCCCTGCTCTGGCCCCTTTACACCATTTAAGAGGGCCAGCACATCATAAAAAAAGCCCTAAAAGCCCTGGTTGTGACTGGGGGAAGATTACTCCAGTTCAGGCACTGCAGAAGACAGCCATAAAGCTGCCTTCCCAGTACCCATCCCAAATCCTGGCATAAACAGTGGGACAGAAGGGGCGTGTTGCTGCAGAGATTCCAGGCAGCACTGCAGCCCATAAGGCAAGCCCTGGGTTGGGAGGCTGCCATAACTTAGGCTCCCAGAGCTGTCCAAATTACACATGGGCCCTTTCCAGCCCCTGGCACAGCCAAGAATTAGGAGGGTGCAAGGGTGGTTTAAAGCCACTCTGGACTGTGAGCTCTGTGCTGTGCCTCTTAAGGCACAGCATGGATTCTCACTCACTAGATCTGTGAAGGATGCTTCTGTGGCTAATGCCCAAGATTGGGAATCTGGAGGCCTGGGTTTTGTTCCTGGCTTTCCCTGGAAATCCTGTGACCTTGGTCAACATCACCCCTCCGTAGCTTAGTTTCCTTATCTGTAGGACAGGGCTAATGCCATTTCTCTACCTCACAGGATCTTGTGAAGCTTTTGTCCTTCACATTTGTATCGAACTTTTAGATCCTTGAAGGAAAGGTGCTTGCTGAGTAAATGCCAAGTGTTGTTATAGATGAGAATGAGCAGAGAAAGGAGGTGGGGCAGTGGAGAGAGACGAGGCTTGTGTGCCATAGTTCATGTGACGAGCACTTGTAAATGCTTTCCAGAGCACCTCCTTCCATAGCCTTCCCCAGTGTCCCTGTACATCTACAGATGAACTTGCCCTATTGTTCTACCTGCTCACCTCATTTCCTTCCCATGGGGTTTTACAGTTTGAATAATCGTAGGTACTCCCCCACCTCCCACCACAGACAGCTGTATCTCACGTAGGCCAACAAAACCTTTCACATCCTGCACTGGTAATCCTACAGCCTTGGGTCCTGGAGTGCAGTCTGAGAGGTTTCCACCCTCCCCACCTTCTTCCACTTGGGTGTGAGGGGTCTCTTGTAGTACAAGGTGCTTTAGCCCTTTGGCTCCCAGGACCAAATTCAGAGACCAGGCTAACTTCTTCCAGCCCCCCCACCTCCCCACCCGCTCCATCTTCTTCCACTTGGGTGAGAGGGGTCTCTCGTGGTACAAGGTGCTTTAGCCCTTTGGCTCCTGGGACCAAATTCAGAGACCAGGCTAACTTCTTCCAGCCCCCTCCTGTGGTTTTCACCAGCTTAGAGTCCCTCTAGACATAGTCTCTTATGTACCATCATGTAATGCATTCCCTGCCTTATGCAACACTTCTGAATGTGGGTCTCTGAGGCTACGGGAGTCTAGTTGGCTGCTACCTCCCTGGAGCACTTGGATGCCCCCTTCCAGACTTGGACTTGGCCAGTTCCCATCTCTGAATCCCGGACAGAGGGCAATGGTTAGTTCAGCCACCAAGGTAAGCGTAAGGTATGAAAATAAAATGGAACACAACAAAATCAGCTCAAAAATTCACAAATTAACAAATGAGCTCCTTCCCTCCTGAAGCATTGTCTCCAAGGGTGGCCATGCTCCTCGTAAGGTATAGGCCCACAATTGGTCTGATAGCAGTTCTGCATGGGGTACTGTGACATCCTTGACAGAACAAGGAGTAATGGTCTCAAGTTACAGTGGGGAGGGTTTAGGTTGGATATTAGGAAAAACTTTTTCACTAAGAGGGTGGTGAAGCACTGGAATGGGTTACCTAGGGAGGTGGTTGAATCTCCTTCCTTAGAGGTTTTTAAGGTCAGGCTTGACAAAGCCCTGACCGGGATGATTTAGTTGGGGATTGGTCCTGCTTTGAGCAGGGGGTTGGACTAGATGACCTCCTGAGGTCCCTTCCAACCCTGATATTCTATGGTTATGTCTACACTACCCGCCAAATTGGCGGGCAACAATTGATCCAGCGGGGATCGATTTATCGTGTCTAGTCTAGACGTGATAAATTGACCCCCGAGCACTCTCCCGTCCAGCTCTGCGAGAGGTGCAGCGGAGTCGATGGGAGAGCAGCAGCTGTCGACTCACCATAGTGAAGACACCGCAGTGAGTAGGTCTAACTACGTCGACTTCAGCTACCTTATTCACATAGCCGAAGTTACGTAACTTAGATCGATTCCCCCCCACAGTGTAGACCAGGGCTATGATTCTATGATCTGCCAGTGTGAGAATTTAGCTTCTGACGCTCCTGGCTCCTCACGCAGGACAGAACGGGGCAAAGGTATGCTGTAGAACATAGCCACTACGGGAGCTGTGCTGGGACTTGTGGGATGCATACAACAATCGCTGTCAGCGATCAGTCATGCAGGCTGCAGGAGAGTGATTCTGCAACGTAGCAGAGATTATTGAGGGGCTGGGATGGGGGAGGGGTCGATGTAGAAAGAAAAGTAACAAGCAGGAGGCTGTACGAATGTGTAAATTCAAGTAGGCAACTCGCAGGCACCTTTTGCTTACATCTTCTTGGTGTGTAAGTTAAACCCATTCAGCATTGCTTACCCCCATTCATCCACCAGTAAGTGGGCATTGGGAGGTATAAGGGAGTCGATCTTAAATCCAGGGGCGGCAAGTTGTATGGGCCCGTGGTGCCCGGGCTCCAGCAATATTCAAGGCCCAGGGGCCCGGCTCCACCAATGTTTGGGGCTGGGTCTCTCCTCCGGACCTGCCCGCTGCCCCCCCGCACCTCCCCCAAGTGTCCCCCGGCCCCCACTTGCTGCCCCCCTGCACCTCCCCTGGGTCCAGGAGCATCCCTGACTCTCCCCTGCAGCTCCATGCTGCCTCCACTCTGCTGGCTTCTGGTATCAACTGCAGCCGCAGGGTCCTAGTGTCCGACATCCGCTAATGCCAGGGGCAGGGTGCCCTGACCCTGCCCTTCTGCCTCGGACTCTTCCCTTTTCCATTGGGACCCACCACTAGCACAGAGGGTCCCCCCGCCCGCAGTCACTGCTCCTGCCCTACGCTGGGCAAGGGGCAGCAGCAGGGGAGGAGGTGCACATGTGATGGAAGCCGTCCCCTCCCCCCCCCAGCACCCACCACAGGGGAGACAAGGGAGCTTCCTGGATCTGAGAGGGGCCCTAGGATCACATGCAGTGACAGTGGTACGGGGTAAGTGTGCTGCCAGAGGGGAGAGGGGGGCCCCTCCCCCAGAGCTCACTGCTGCCGGCAGGGAGAGGGCTGAGGGGAGTCCTCCTCTCTGGCCCCAGCCCCGGGGCAGCCTACCTGCACTCAAAACTCATCCCCAGCCCTGCCCCACCCCCGAGCCCACACCCCCAGCCAGAGCCTTCACCCCCTGCACCCCAACCCTCTGCTCCAGCCCTGAGCCCCCTCCTGCATCATGAACCCCTCATCCCCAACCCCACCCCACAGCTATCACCCCTGCATCCCCTCTCTCCACACCCCCTCCCACCCCCAAACTGCCTCCCAGAGCCTGCACCCCCTCCCTCCGCGCCCCCTCCCATGCCCAAACTCCATCCCAGAGCCTGCACCCAGCACCCAAACTCTGTCCCAGAGCCTGTGCCCCTCAGCCCAGAGCCTGCACCCAGCACCCAAACTTCATCCCAGAGCCCAACATCTCACCCCTTCTGCACCCAAACTCCCTCCCAGAGCCTGCACCCCTCCTGCACACCAATCCCCAGCCCAGGGCCTGCACCCCAGACCTCCCCCGCAACTCCCTCCCAGAGCCTTAGGCAGATGGGGGGCGGAGTTGGGGGGGACGGGTTCTGGGCACCAGCAAAATTTTTACAAACCTGTCACCCCCTGCTTACATCTCAACTGTGAATTAGGCTCCAAGGCTTGATGTCCCCTCCTACCGCACTCCACAAGCTGCTAAGAGCCCTCTTTCACTGGCATCAGGAGACCTTTCCCTTCAGCACCCTCTCAGGGCTGGGGAATTCTCAGTGTAACTCACCCTTTGGGAACAGTGACATCTGCTGGCTCCAAGGACACACGGCTGCTCACTGCTCCCAGTCCTGACAAGACTTTCCCCCCCTTGCTTGGTGAGTGCTTATTATTCACTGGCCACATATTTCCATTCTTTATGGTCCTGAGGACGCTTCTGCTCCTTTCACTGCATCTCAGTCCTCACGTTGTGAGAAAGCGCCCCCCTGTTGGTACCAAGCAGAGGTTTCATTACTGGTGTTTGGAGACAGCCCCAGTTTGGGGTGTCATTGCTAAACTGTGTATCTTTCCTGTTGTTCATTCTGTGGATTATGTTTAACACTGGATACATTTAAAGATGTTAGAATATTTACAAGTTGAGACAGAAAAAATAGCACTTGCTTTCTTGCTTTCCTTTCTCGTCTGTCTAGGTTGTGACAAACAGGGACACTCAAGAGACCTTGCTGTGCATAGCGTATGTTTTTGAGGTGTCAGCTAGTGAACATGGTGCCCAGCATCACATCTACCGGCTGGTGAAGGACTAGAGATTCGCTGCCCTGGAACTGCCTCCATGAATGTATATCTGAGGGAAACGCCCCGTACCTAACCCCCAATACCAATCCAAAAAATAAACTGCAGACATGGTGTATTTTCAGAAAAGAATCTTCGAGCTAGTTTGGTGATTGCAAGCGTCAAATAGTGCAGCGTCATGGGCTTGTGTAAATGGGGAAAAGGCTTGAAACCAAAGAAATTGAAACACACAACATCACACCACACCACCAATCTCTGTTAACTGCCTCTTTGGGTTCCATGTTATTTGGGGCGACCAGGCCGCTGAGCAGCTCAAGGATAATCGGATGCAGATGTGCATCATACACAAGCTCATATGCACAGACATACAGTCACAGATGTACACCGGCATGCTTGCACCCAATCTCATGCACTGGGTCACAAGTACAAGCTGAGTCCATGCTTGGTCATGTACACATACAGACAGTCATGTATGTATTCACAGGTCCACGTGTGCACTCCAGGCCAGCACACTTGCCCAGAGACACACTTGCACAGTTAAATGGATGCAAGAATAGAGATCTGCAAAATAGACATGACCAGGCACAAGCATGCACACAGCAATGCATGTGTGCAAGCAGACACATACACACATAATCACCTATACAAGTGGACTCATTTGCACACGTACTGTCACACATTTCTTCTGATTAGCCTTGTCTGAGCACCACGCTTGCTCAGGTCTTCTGTACAGTACTAAGGGAAGTAAAGCTACCCTACCAAGCTGGGCTTGTGTGAATGACACTTTCTTCTTTATGAGATGCTTTCTTTCCTTTGAAGTGCAGCTCTGCTCAGAGGGGTGAATGTGTAAAACCTTGCCTTTGTACTCAGTAGATCTGCTTCTGGTGCGTGTTCAGAATCACATGGGCTGACTGTTTGGACTGAAATAAGATCTTTTTTCTTTTCACTCCTGTTTGCCCTGTACAGCCAGCACAGCTCAAGGAGCTGGAGTCTGACCCTTCTCGTGCACCAGCAAAACTATGGTTACTAAGATCCAATCAGTTACCTTTGTTTCATTCCAGGCAGTGGGGTTGCACACAGGCCACTGAGGGCACAATTTGTCCAGCCAGCTCCTTATTATTGGTGATGATGCTTGAGAAGAATTAAAACCCAGCTGGGCTTTCAGAGGCCCAGCTGAGTTTGTGGGGCAGGCAGCTGGAGAAATCTCTTCTTCCCTTGTAAACTGCCATGTGCCCTGGCTTCAGTGAGCGATGATAAACATGGAGCCCCACAATACCAATGTGATGGAGTCCCTTGTTGGAGAAGAATCAGCCAGACAGGTCTAGCTGTGAGGAATTGGAAGAGGCGTTTGCGCTGCTGATGGGGAGTGGGGGAGCTGATGAAGAATCAGATGTCCAGGCACAATGCCTCCGAACACATTTTACAGGTGCTTTTAACATCAACTCTTTCTTGAAAAATAACAAAAGACTGTAGTATCTTACACATTTGTTTCATACACTTCCATCCATCAGACTCTTGGCGTATGGAAAAACACTGTGTTCTAGCCAACAGGAGCACATGGGAAACCAAAGTGACCTGACCCAGGGTCTGCACTGCATCCGTGTTGCTTGGGCAGCACCTGCTGAGCACTACAGAGGTAGGGCACTGCCCTGGCTATATCCGGAGCAGTGACAGAAGGGCTTTCTACGGCATTTCCAGCCTGTGTTTTAAGGGAATCTGCACCATGTTCTGGAATGTTGCAAAATCTAGCCTATTCCACCCAGGCCCTGTGACATTCACAAAAGTTTCTTTCTAGATTGCCTTTCACTAATTGCCAGCTGACACTGCCTGAGGGTAAATGAGCTCAACTAAAGAACAACAGCCAATGACACTGTGTGTGTAAATAGAAGCTTTCTCCTTTGTTTGAGTCATTCAGCTGGTCTATGAACACTGCACACCTGCATTTCTGAATGGATCAGGAGGCAGCTGATACTCAAGCACAAAGTCCTTAAGGCTGTGTCTGCACTAACATTGGCCTCAAAATCTCCCATTGGTGCAGCAGTAATGGGAGAACGTTCTCTGGTGTTTTAACCATCATGTCACCTAGGGACGTGATCGTTAAAACCTTAGAGCAGGTCCCCACTAAATTGTAAATTAAAATGACCACAGCCAACTAGGAGGGTGGTGAAGCACTGGAATGGGTTACCTAGGGAGGTGGTGGAATCTCCATCCTTAGAGGTTTTTAAGGCCCAACTTGACAAAGCCCTGGCTAGGATGATTTAGTTGGTGTTGGTCCTGCTTTGAACAGGGGATTGGACTAGATGATCTCCTGAGGTCTCTTCCAACCCTAATATTTTATTATTCTATTCTATAATGTCCATACCATCACTCTCCCTGTTGTTGGCACCAGTGGGGCTGAACGTTTGCTAGGAACAGTAGAAAATCTTCAGGAAGATGCCGGCATCTACAAGTCCGTATTTGTACACAGGGTTCTGAGGGGCACGGATGTGAGAAGAAGTTCAGAAGAAAGGACAGTGGGATTTGCTTTGAAAAAGAAACTGTTGAGCTGCTAAGCAAAGCCAGGGTTACTGACACTTTATCATCACTATGAATTTGTATTACAGTACAAATGGGCCCCAGCTGAGATTGGAACCCCACTGTGGTAGGTGCTGTACAAACAGCAAAAAGCTTACAGTCTGAGCAGACAAGACAGACAAAAAGCAGGAGGGGAAACAGCAGCACTGAGGGGTCAAGCCTTAAAATTCCAAATGTATGATGGGATAGAGGAGTTGTCATTAAACTCTTCTAGTTACTGGGGTGGGCCTGTGCTATTGTGCAACTATGAAGCTCTCAGAGTGCTTTAAAAGCAGTAACCAGCTAAATCTAACCTGGTGAGGTAGGTAAATATTATAATCCCCATATTATTGGTAAAGAAACTGAGGCCTAGTCTACACAACTTTGTAGTTGTTTAAGTAAAGATGTGTTTTAAACTGATTTAATTACATTGGCACAAGTTTGGGGTGTAGATGCTCTTATGTTTTAAAAAAAAAAAACAGATTAAGCTAAACTGCAATAAGAGTGTCTGCACCCAAACTCAAGCCAGTTTTAACTAAATCAGGTTAAAAACACCACTTTAATTAAACGGCAGTAAGATTGTGTTGCATGTCTTATCTACTTACAAAGAGCGTAAGGGACTTTCCAACGATCACACAGCAAGTCAGCAGCAAAGATGGGAAAACCTAAGGCAGACCTTAAGCATTTAGAAACATACAGTAACATCAGTGGAAGTTTAAAAGCACACAATTGTTGCAAACATGGCCAGCTGCCAGTATGAAAAACCTAGGGTTGTTTTCCACCCTGTCCTTAGCCCTCAGAAAAATAGTGATTCAAATAGTTTCTAAATAGCTACTACTTTCTCTATAACTTGCTTGATTATTACTACTAGTGACCTCTACTATGGTTTTGCGCTCTCCTTTCCCAGCAAGCCCATCTGGGAGCTAGTTCTTTCAATCTGTGGGAGAGAAGCAGCTGCAGCCCTAAAGTAGCCATTTTAGTAACTGAGTTTTGTAGGCTGCTTCCCCGCCCCCCCTTAGCTAACAGGTATTTTTAGCTGCAATCTTGTTTTTCATTGATTTGCCTTTTCTCTCATTCTTGAGCAAGTAGCTTCAAGCCCTAGTAAGTTAACAATAACCATGGAGAGAAAGTCTCAAAGTATCCAAAGAACAAAGCAATGAGGAGAAATAAGCAGCAAGAATCAATTGCTCAAATCAAATCAGTCAAAGCTGATCAGGTTTTTTTAACCAAATTACTCAAATAGTGGCAAAAAAAAAATGCAGTAGCTCTAATGTACCTTGATTGTAGTAAGGTTTTGCTACCAGACCTCACAAAATGTGATGTGAAAGATCAATTCAAATTTGCTTGGATATTAGAAGTTATCTGAAAAACTTGTTGAAGAACCATAATTAAGGGGCATGATAAATGGCAATATATTAACCATGGGAAGGGTGGGTACTGAGGAGATCAGTGTTAGGTCTACTCGCATGTAACAGCATGATTAATGAGCTGGAAGAGGGAGCAAACAGCATGGTAATTAAATCTGCAGATGGTTCTAAAGGAGGTATCCCCAATAGTGCAGATATAGGGACACCAATGCTTCTGAGCTATGAATAGTGACTTTAACCCCATTGAAGCACTAGACTGGAACCTGGAGAATAGATTGAAAGGTTAGATTTGAAATATGATTTTAAAATGTCCTTAAAAAACAAGGACAGATGGCAGCTGAACGGTACATTAGCAGTTTATCAGTATGGCACACTATGCGAAAGCCAGTGTATGGAGGAAGGAGGTATTTTCTATAGGTTTAGGGGCACGCATACACACAAAATGACTAAACTGCAGCTCCCTCCAGACCCCAATATGGTAACAGTAGAGTAAGTTATATGCCTTGCAGTGTGACCAGCTCAATAGATGTGTTGTACGGCTGAGGATGAAGAACCCACCCTCTGCAAAAGACCTCAAACCAGACCTCAAAGCACTGGAGCATGTTACTGATCCCAGGGATTGCCATCTTATTTGGGCCCTCCTACTTAGGACTGGATAGTGGCTAGTTCCTGCATGGGATGCAAGAGAAGAAGAACCCTTTTTGTGTCCCCTGTTGCAGGTGCTGCTCACAGTCCCAGTCCCTGAACTCAGGTAAGCACAAGGTTTATGCAGGGCTGGTGCTGCTAGCCACTTTGGCAGTGGGCAGAACTGGTTGGCTGTGGAGTGGAGCATATGTTGCACCCCTGGGCCTATGTAAGAAGAAGCAAAAGACAGAACTAGAACACACAACCTAGTTTTAAATGCCTAAAATTCCAGCATTCCATATGTGCAGTATTCAGCTACAGCTCTGTTATTGTCCATTAGGTGTCACTGCTACCTAGTCTAAATTTCAAGATACAAATTGAGGGGAGGGGGAAGTAGTTTTCAGTAAATCTCAGTTGTAGTAACACTTTAATGGACAATAAGTGAATTGTCTGTGGAGAAGCCTACCTATTTTTAATCCTATGAGATCCTAAATCTTCACCCATAAACCACAGCAAGTAGCAAAAGAACCATGCTCAGCTAATGGCAGATAAAGATTAAACCCTGAGAGATTTTTTTCCTGTCCAGTAAAGCATGGATTTATAAACATGAACTTCCAGCATTCCTGAAATATTTGCTCAACTTCCCCTGCCACTTCCTAAATCCTTCCTGCCAGCCTGCACTGAAAGCTTAAATTCAATTTATTTTAATGTCCTTGTTAACATTTTTTTAATTATGTTTTTGTTGGAGGCAAAAGGAGGGGGTGGGATCAGTCTGATAGCCCTGGAGACAGTTCGACATTTTCTGCATGCACAGAAAAAAAAAAAAGCCCACTGACAGCAGCCGTGCAAGATTCCCTCTCCACAAGGTACCTCAACGCCCTTCTGTTAGGTGCGCCTACACTGGGCGACAGTCCCAGGCTGTGGCCTCTTGCAGAGCTGGTGAGATCTATGCAGAACCTATTTGGGGGCTGAGCCCCCTTCTGGGGTGGAATGATCTCTGCCCCCATAGCCTCTTCTCGCAGGTATTAAGCCCAACTTAATTAAGGCAGAGCAAGCTACATTTCCACTGAGTACAAAACAAAACCCTCTAAGAAATAATCACTGAGGCTTCAAAAAGAACTGCACAATGGTAAAGGTATGGAGAGAAAACAAAGCGGCTTTGCTGGAAATGATTTATTATCCTTTACTTGAATTACAGTAGAGCCTAGAGGCTCTAATTGTGATCAAGGCCCCATGCTGCTAGGTGTTGTATTTACACATAGCAAGAGGCAGGCTCTCCCTGGAAGAACTTATTGCATAAATAGAGAAAGACAAAGGGCAGGAGAAAGACTATTATTATCCCATTTCACAGGTGTGACACCGTGGCATAGAGAGAATAAGTGATTTGTCCCCAGGTTACAAAAGGAGGCTACAGCAGAGCTGGGAATTGAACCTAGATCTCCTTCGTACCAGTCCAATGCCTTAATCATAGATCACCCTTCACTTGAAATGGAGTTGGGTAAAGGCTAGCAAAGGAAGTAGAGAAGCAGATTATATTAATGCTATAGTTAATGGGCATGAGACACGTCAGAGGGACTGTGACATATACATCAGGACAAAAAGAAACATGAGAGAATCACTATGCAAAAATCCACCTACTGGATAATGGCTCCATTAGCAATAACCGGTAGGGAGTAATAAAGGAGAAATCATTCCGAACAATATTTGATCCCCCAAACGTATGGGCATAGCTTTTCCGGAGCGTAGACAATGGCGTAACATTCCTTTTCGCTGATTGACCGGTGGCTTTCCCTCTCAGACTGCTTCTTGCTGAGAAACACGACAGGATGGAACTCTTGATTCAGTCCTTCCTGCATTAAGACTGCTCCCACACCACGCTCAGATGCATCTGTGCTTACTAGGAATGGTTTGTCAAAGTCTAGGGCCCTTAGCACAGGCTCAGACATGAGTGTCACTTTAAGCTGGTTAAAGGCCTTCTGACACTCTTCGGTCCACTGAACGGCATTCGGCTGTTTCTTTTTGGTTAGGTCTGTCAGTGGGGCGGCAATTTGGCTGTATTGCCTGTAATAACCGGCCAAGCCTAAGAAGGATTGGACCTGTTTCTTTGACTTTGGGACAGGCCACTTTTGGATAGCATCCACTTTGTCCTGTAGGGGGTTGATAGTTCCTTGACCCACCTGGTGTCCAAGGTAAGTCACTCTGTTTAGGCCTATTTGACATTTCTTAGCCTTCACCGTTAGTTCTGCCTCCCTTATGTACTCAAAGACTTTTTGTAGATGTTCTAGGTGTTCTGCCCAGGAATCCAAAAATATGGCCACATCATCAAGGTAGCCGATTGCATATTCTCCCAATCTCGCTAGGAGACCATCTACAAGTTTTTGGAAGGTGGCGTGTGCATTCTGCAGCACAAAAGGGAGCACATTAAATTCATACAGCCCGACATGTGTGATGAAGGCTGACCTTTCCTTGGCAGATTCATCTAGTGGTACCTGCTAGTACCCCTTGGTTAAATCCAAGGTAGAGATGAACTGGGCCTGTCCCAGTTTCTCCAATAGTTCATCTGTGCATGGCATTGGATAATTGTCTGGGTGAGTTACAGCATTTAGCTTATGGTAGTCCAGGCAAAAACGTATCTCCCCATCTGGTTTGGGAACTAGAACCACTGGAGATGCCCATGCACTGCAGGAGGGGTGGATTACACCCATCTGTAGCATATCCTGGATCTCCAGTTCTATAGCAGTTTTAGCTTGAGGGGACACAACCGATAAGATTTGGCTCTAATTGGGTGAGCATTACCTGTGTCAATAGAGTGGTATATTCTGCTGAGCCCTTGCCTTCTCCATCTCCAATGCATGCTTCCTCTCTTTTTCCTCCATAGCTCTCTTGTGGGCAGCTTCCTCTGCCTCCACCCTGGCTTTTTCTGCCTCTATCTCCAAGTGCCTTAAGGCCATCTGTCTATCATGCTCTTTTAGTTTCTCTTCAGCTTTAAATCTGGTCAGCTCTAGTTTATTAGCTGCTTCACTGGTAGTCATTTTCCTGCTTTCTTATGCTTAACTCTAGCTATACCTGAGAGTTAGAGTTAAAAAAAAAAAAAAAACACACTTGTGAATTTCCCTGCAGGAGGTTAACTACCTTGCCTTTAGGTAGAGAAAACTCCAGCTCAAAAAAGAAAAATCCCTTTGTAAAAAAACTAACACCTCTGTCTCCAGGCAAATAGACAGAAAACTCTCTAGCTGCTCTTAGCTTTACAAAAAAACCGCTTCAGGTCTGTGCTTTTAGTTCAAAATGATCTCTGGTTCAAAATTAACCACAAGAAAGTAAGAAAATGACTACCACTAAAGCAGCTAATAAACTAGAGCTGGCCAAATTTGAAGCTGAAGAGAAACAAAGAGCATAAACAAAAACCTTCTCCTTCCCCCACCAAGATTTAAAAGTATCTTGTTCCCTTATTGGTCCTTTGGGTCAGGTGCCAGCCAGGTTAGCTGAGCTTCTTAACCCTTTACAGGTAATAGGATGTTGCCTCTGGCCAGGAGGGATTTTATAGCACTGTATACAGAAAAGTGGTTACCCTTTCCTTTATATTTATGACAGGGCATACCATGGATTTATATATGGGCATTATATTTACTGTCTTATTATCTGTCCCTTTCCTAATGGTTCCTAGCATGCTGTTAGCTTTTTTGATTGCTGCTGCATAGTGAATAGATGTTTTCACAGAACTATCCACAATGACTCCAAGACTCCCATTCTTTCTTGAGTGGTAACAGCTAATATAAATCCCATCATTTTGTATGTATAGTTGGGATTATGTTTTCCAATGTGCATTACTTTGCATTTATCAACATCAAACAAATCACTCCACTGCACGCACTTTCCCCCCTGAGGAAAGAATGCGAGAACAAACATGTGACAGACATTAGTCATGTTGTTTAATCACTAATGGGAAGTGCTTAGATTCTATGGTAATGAGCATGGTGAGGCCTGGCTTCACATGTCAGTCTTTATTACTGAAGATCTGGAAGATGAGGTGATAAAAAGCAAATTAATTGTGCAGGTGCTACTGCCTTGGGAGTGGCAAAGGCCATGGGGGACAGAGAAATACACAGGTTTCAGAGTAGCAGCCATGTTAGTCTGTATTCGCAAAAAGAAAAGGAGTACTTGTGGCACCTTAGAGACTAACAAATTTATTTAAGCATAAGCTTTCGTGAGCTACAGCTCACTTCATCGGATGCATTTGGTGGAGGAAACGAAAGCTTATGCTCAAATAAATTTGTTAGTCTCTAAGGTGCCACAAGTACTCCTTTTTAGAGAAATACACAGGGGTCGGGAAGGAATTTTCCTCCAGGGCAGATTGGAAGAGGCCCTGGAGGTTTTTCGCCTTCCTCTGTAGCATGGGGCACGGGTCACTTGAGGGAGGATTCTCTGCTCCTTGAAATCTTTAAACCAGGATTTGAGGACTTCAATAGCTCAGACATAGGTGAGGTTTTTTGTAGGAGTGGGTGGGTGAGATTCTGTGGCCTGCATTATGCAGGAGGTCGGGCTAGATGATCAGAATGGTCCCTTCTGACCTTAGTATCTATGGAGCTACCTTGGTGAAACTGGGAATAATCACCTCCTCCTGCAGAAATACTAAGAGGGTGAGACTCTGGAGAGAGGAGAACTCAGAGGTTTTCCTTGTACTTTGTGGTGCTGGGATTTGTTTGTTCCAGCCTGTGGAATGGGTAGTGGGTCCACCTATGGAATCATGCAGATCTCCTAGCATCACACAGGTTTCTGCCAGCGCTCTGGGGATGTCCCCCTGCCCCATTTCTCCACTCCAGTTTCCTGCCAAGGTTTCCCCTAGATGCCGTGGTTGCAGTGGGGATCACAGAACAGCTAACGAAGCATCAGGCTATATGAAGTTTTTACTGCTTTTCCACTAGCATCCAGGCTGGATGAATCTAACTCCATGGAGAGCTCTCTATTGGGCCTAAGGCATCCAAGAGAGGTAGTTGTCTCCCTGATACACAGAAGCAAGGAGATATAGTTAGAGGCTCCCCTCTGGCTTAGAAAAAAAATATTACAGGGTCTGTCAGCTGGAATAGCAAGAGAGACTGGAAGCGACAGCAGCCAACAGGTTAGCAAGGAGTTTGCCATGTGATATGGCAGCGTAAATGCCAGTGCAGTGAAGGGCCATACCCATCAGGCCTGCTGATTTCATGTAGCAGGCAGGCAATTGCCATTCTAATTCAGCACTGGGGAGCTTGCACCCTTAATGCTGAGTTCAGTTCTGGGCTCCTCAGGACCAGGGAGCTAACTGGGGGCTGGAGAGATACTTTTATGAGGAGAGATTACAAGACTGCCCAGTTGAGCTGAGCAGTAACTGGGGGTGTGGGACGGGTTCCCTGTCTCCAATACCCTGAGTATGTAAACACCCAGGAGCCAGAGGGGTTATTAAATCGTAGGACTGGAATGGACCTCGAGAGGTCATCTAGTCCAGTTCCCTGCAGGCATGGCAGGACAAAGTATTATAGACTATCCCTGACAGGTGTTTGTCTAACCTGCTCTTAAAAATCTCCAATGATGGAGATTCCACAACGTCCCTAGGCAATTTATTCCAGTGCTTAACTATCCTGGCAGTTAGGAATTTTTTCTAATGTCTAACCTAAACCTCCCTTGCTGCGATTTAAGGCCATTTGATTCTTGTCCTATCCTCAGAGGTTAATGAGAACAATTTTTCTCCCTCCTCCTTGTAACAACCTTTTATGTGCTTGAAAACTGTTATCATATCCCTTCTCAGTCTTCTCTTTTCCAGACTAAACAAACCCACTTTTTAAAATCTTTTCTCATAGGTCATGTTTTCTAGACCTTTAATCATTTTTGTTGCTCTTCTCTGGACCTTCTCCAGTTTGTCCACATCTTTCCTGAAATGTGGTGCCCAGAATTGGACACAATCCTCCAGTTGAGGCCTAATCAGAGTGGAGTAGAGCGGAAGAATTACTTCTTGTGTCTTGCTTACAACACTCCTACTAATACATCCCAGAATGATGTTTGCTTTTTTTGCAACAGCGTTACACTGTTGACTCAGATTTAGCTTGCGTTCCACTATGATCCCCAGATCCCTTTCTGCAGTACTCCTTCCTAGGCAGTCATGTTTGCAACTTATTTTTCCTTCCTAAGTTCAGTACTTTGCATTTGTCCTTACTGAATGTCATCCTGTTTACTTCAGACCATTTTGAATTTGAATCCTATCCTCCAAAGCACTTGCAACCCCAGCCGGCTTGGTGTCATCCACAAACTTTGTAAGTGCACTCTTTATGCCATTATCTAAATAATTGATAAAGATATTGAACAGAACTAGCCCAGAACTGATTCCTGTGGGGCCCCATTCGTTATGCCCTTCCAGCATGACTGAGAAGCACTGATAACTATTCACTGGGAATAGTTTTCCAACCAGTTCTGCACCCACCTTATAGTAGTTCCATCTAGGTTGCATTTCCCTGGTTTGTTTATGAGAAGGTCATGCGAGACCGTATCAAAAGCTTTATTAAAGTCAAGATATACCATGTCTACCGCTTCCCCCCATCCACAGGGCTTGTGTTACCCTGTCAAAGAAAGCTATCAGGTTGGTTTGACGCAATTTGTTCTTGACAAATCCATGCTGACTGTTACTTAACACCTTATTATCTTTTAGATGTTTGCAAATTGACTGCTTAATTATTTGCTCTATTATCTTTCCCGGTACAGAAGTTAAGCTGACTGGTCTGTAATTTCTCAGGTTGTCCTTTTTACCTTTTTATAGCTTGGCACTATATTTGCCCTTTTCCAGTCTTCTGGAATCTCTCCTGTCTTCCATGACTTTTCAGAAATGGTTGCTAACGACTCAGGTATCTCTCCAGTCAGCTCTTTGAGTATTCTAGGATGCATTTTATCAGGCCCTGGTGACTTGAAGACACCTAACTTGTCTAAGTAATTTTTAACTTGTTCTTTCCCTATTTTAGCCTCTGATCCTACCTCATTTTCATTGACATTCACTACATTAGACGCCCAATCACCACCAACCTTTTTGGTGAAAACTGAAACAAAGAAGTCATTCAATCTCTCCGGTCACTCGATTACAGACCTGAGGGTGCCTATCCTTCAACAAAAAAAACTTCAAAAACAGACTGCAACGAGAGACTGCTGAATTGGAATTAATTTGCAAACTGGATACAATTAACTTAGGCTTGAATAGAGACTGGAAATGGATGAGTCATTACACAAAGTAAAACTATTTCCCCATGTTATTTCTCCCCCCCACCCCACCGTTCCTCAGATGTTCTTGTTAACTGCTGGAAATGGCCTACCTTGCTTGTGACCATGAAAGGTTTTCCTCCTTCCCCGCCACTGCTGGTGATGGCTCATCTTAAGTGATCACTCTCCTTACAGTGTGTATGATAAAACCCATTGTTTCATGTTCTCTGTGTGTGTATATAAATCTCCCCACTGTATTTTCCACCAAATGCATCCGATGAAGTGAGCTGTAGCTCACGAAAGCTTATGCTCTAATAAATTTGTTAGTCTCTAAGGTGCCACAAGTATTCCTTTTCTTTTTGAGATGTCATTAAGTGCCTCTGCCATTTCCACATTTTCTGTTATTGTTTTTCCCCCCTCATTGAATAACAGGCCTACCCTGTCCTTTGTCTTCCTCTTGCTTCTAACGTATTTGTAGAATGTTTTCCTGTTACCCTTTATGTCTCTAGCTAGTTTGATTTCGTTTTTGTGCCTTGGCCTTTCTAGTTTTGTCCTTACTTATTTGTTTATATTCATCCTTTGTAATTTGACCTAGTTTCCACTTTTGGTAGAAAGATTTTTAGATCAATGAAGATCTCCTGGTTAAGCCAGTGTGGTCTTTTGCCATACTTCCTGTCTTTCCTACACAGTGGGTTAGTTTGCTCTTGTACCCTTAATAATGTCTCTTTGAAAAACTGCCAACTGTCTTCAGTTGTTTTTCCCCTTAGACTGTTTCCCATGGGAACTTATCTACCAACTCCCTGAGTTTGCTAAAGTCTGCCTTCTTGACATCCACTGTCTTTATTTTGCTGTTCTCCCGCCTACCATTCCTTAGAATCATGAACTCTATTATTTCATGATCCCTTTCACCCAAGCTGCCTTCAAATTCTCAACCAGTTCCTCCCTATTTGTCAGAATCAAATCTCTCCCGTAGTAGCTTTCTCCACCTTCTGAAATAAAAAATGGTCTCCAATACATTCCAAGAACTTGCTGGATAATTTGTGCCCTGCTGGGTTATTTTCCCAACAGATGTCTGAGTAGTTGAAGTCCCCCCCCATCACCACCAAGTCCTGTGCTTTGAATGATTTTGTTAGTTGTTTAAAAAAAAAAAAAAGACTCATCCACCTCTTCTTCCTAGTGGGGGGGGCTGTAATATTACAGCACCCTTGTTTTTTACGCCTTTTAGCCTTACCCAGAGACTTTCAAAAGTCTCTCCTATTTCCATCTCAACCTCTGTCCGAGCGGACACCTTGTTAATGTAGAAAGGCAACACCTCGTCCCTTTTCCCCCGCCGGTCCTTCCTGCGCAAGCTGGACCCGCCCACGCCACTATTCCAATCCCGCCTATTAGCCCAGGAGGTCTCTGCGAGGCAAGAAATAGGGCTGCCCCGGGGGATTGGCGTGAAGGAGGCTCCGGCTGGCGGGAAACCTTTCCCCAGCGAGGGAGCGCCGGGGGCAGGCTGGCCCGCCCAAAGCCCTGCAGCAGGGGCAAGGGAAGGAAGTGGCTGAGGGGCCTTGGCAGGCTCCCGTCCCTTTCTGGCGGCGAAGGGGGCGGGGGCAGCCGACACGGGTCGGAGCCCGCTGCCGGGCTCCAGACTCAGGCCGGCCCCTCAGGGTCAAGCACACCCATGCCCAGGGCCCCTCCGCGGGGCCGGCCCTCGCAGCTCCCCGCCCGTCTGCAGCCGCGGGGAACGCCCGGCTCCCTGCAGGGAGCAAAGAGCCCCCGTCCCCGGGAGGGGCACGGGACGCGCTGCTCGCTCCCCCGGGCGCAGAGCGCGGCTTCCCTCTCCGCGGGGCCGCAGCCGGCGCCTCCTCCCGGGCAGCGGCGCCCCCCAGCTCCTCCCCGCTCCGCAAGCCCGGCCCCTCCCCCTGCTTCCGCTGGCAGCCGCCGGAGCCGAGAGCCGCGTCCCGCGGTGCGATCCCAGCTCCCCCAGGACCCGGCCCAGCTCCCCGCCGGGACCCGGTGAGTCCGGCGCCGGCGCTGCAGGCTGGGAAAGTGGCAGGCACTTTCTGGCCTGAAACGTTGGGAAGGCGAAAGCAAGGGGGAGACCCAGAGCGGGGTGGGCAAGTGAGAGGGGGGTTCAGTGGGCGACTTGGGGCAGGGTTAAGCAAGGGGTGCGGGGCAGAGGATAGGGTGGTGCAGGGGGGGATACAAGGGACGCGGATGGCAGGGAAGGTGCTGGGAGATCCCGGGAGAGCCTAGGGGTGTTGTGCAGGGGGAGCTGGGTAGGGGCTGATTGCCCCTCTGTACCATGTGGACAGAACAGCCTCTTATTTTCCCCAGGCTGGTGAGTGTCCGATTCCCCCAGAGATGGAGAAGTTGGTGGCCAAAAGAGAAGGGACCAGCCCAACAATGGCTGTGTGTACTGGGGCCCCTGTGGGCCAGGGGCTGAAGTGCTTGGGCTGTTCTGTAAACTCTCATGATGGTTTTATCCATTTTAAATTCCCCTTCCCCTGAAAATAATCGTGTTTTGAAGCGAAACCTCTTACTACTTATGAACTCAGCCTCTGTGGAGAGGGTCTGCTCTCTCTCCCCACAATGCTCCAGTATTACTGCTGCACAAGGCGAGATGAGGAACTTCTGTGATGCTCAAGCACAGATCTGATCTTGGGAGCAGAGCGCTGGGGTGGATGGGGAAAGCAGGGCAGCTTCTGTAGTACAGGTTAGATTCAGGGGCTGGCGCACAGTGAGTTAGAATCAGGCGTTCCCCTATAATGCAGAAGCTCCTGTGGGAAATAATGACAGGTTTCAGAGTAGCAGCCGTGTTAGTCTGTATTCGCAAAAAGAAAAGGAGTACTTGTGGCACCTTAGAGACTAACAAATTTGAAGTGAGCTGTAGCTCACGAAAGCTTATGCTCTAATAAATTTGTTAGTCTCTAAGGTGCCACAAGTACTGCTTTTCTTTTTGTGGGAAATAATGTGCAGCTGGAGAGAAAACACTGCAGAAGAGGGCTGGCCTGACCATCATACTAACCGTTCTTGGCTTTCTTCTCAGTTTATTTGATGTTTGCTCCCATTTTCCCCTCACACTCAGAGGAAATGTTAAGAAACATTTTTTGCTGAATTTGGGGAAACTTGCTGTTAACTCCACTCCTGCTGGGGCATGGGAGCTGTTGGAAGGCAGTTAGCTCCTAAGGGAGTCAGATGTATTGGGGATACAGCACAGAAGAGGAGTTGTGTATAGAAAATGGGGTATGGTGGGATAAGGATGGCATGTGGTGGGGAGGAGGTATATTTGTGGGCTAAAATTGCAATTGGGTTACTTAGCACCTTTATTAATGCTGTTGTGTATTGTCATTAGAAGGTATTTCTGTGAACTTGTGATTAAAGCACAGGACTGGGAGTCAGAACATCTGAGTTCTTGCCCTAACTTTTCCCTGGACTTCCTGTGTGACTTTAGGTCAATCACTTATGGCTTGATTTGGAAAGATACTGAGTGCTTACAGCTGCCACTGACTTCAACAAAAAATCACGCCACTAGCCCTCCTCTCTGCCTCTGCCTACACCTAATCCTTACCTTCACCATTACTGTTGGTAAAGCCTTCTTTGATGGAAGGTTTTATGTAAATGCAAGCTGTTGTTGTTTTTGTATGTTTAGTTGCTATATTGAACTTTGAGGCCCTTCTCTGCAATTACATTGGGTAATTATTGCCAAAGAGGAGGATACAAACAAGCTCTTTAAGTATGGATCACAAGGACAAATTTACAACTCTCAAGACTTATTTATTTTAAAAGTGATGCATGTCAACTTAAAAATCATGTTTTAAACAGACATTTCATTACCTGTGCTGCTAATAGCCCCACAGATTATTAAAAGAGAGAATTTTAAATATGTAATGTACTTGTCATGGGTTTATGCTTCTTGTTTCCTTTTTGCATATTTCTTAGCTTAATAATGCAATGTAATTGTCATGTTAGCTTCTGCTTATAGATGCTTTCACTTTTGCAGTCTTAGTGCTGCAGCGTTTAGGTTGCAGCAGTATAGACAGAGTTTGTGGTGTGGGACTAGGATATTCACAGCAAATTCACCTCTTGCTGCAGCTTGGTGCTAAAGTAGCCAAGCTTCCTTTTAAACAAACTATTTCTAGCCCTTATGGTTGCAAAGAAAACCTTGTAAACATGAACAGAATGTAAGCAGTACAACAGCATCTGCCTGATTCAGACAACTTGAAACAATAGCTCAGAAGTATGAAATGTCCCATTCATCTTAGTGAGATGTTAATATTGACTGTAGGTTTCAGAGTTAACTTAGTTCACTGTTGATTATTGTAGCCAAAATACCTAGTGAGTGTGTTTATCCCACAACTTCCTACACTGTCCCCCTGAGTGCCAGAAGTAAAGTTATCTCTGCCTAGTTTCCAAATCCTTCAGTCTCCCCATGACAACTGTGATGCAGTTATGCATTATCAATTATTAAAAAAATAAATCGGCAGCACATTTGAAAAAAAGGAAATGTGGCAACAGCACAGCTCGTAAGGAATTATTTTGGGGAAGTTCTATGGCCTGTGTTACACGGAGGTCAGACTACATGATCGCATTGGTCCCTTTTGGCCTAGGAATCTGTGAATCTATGAAAACAGCACTGAAACTGCTGCACTGATTGTATGATTCAATTTCATATGTAATTCAGTAAAAACCTCCATCTAAAAATTTTTGTGAAGCTGGAGCGGAGTTTCTACCAAAGCACCACAGAATCTAGGGACCTAGCCTCAGAGTGTAGCTCCTGGGCCTTGCTATGAAGTCCAGGAGGCCTAGACTGCAAGGGATTGCTTGTATAAAAACAATTGCAGAAACCTTTCTGTCTCACTTGGGTTTTACAAAATCTCATATTTATCTAGTTTCACAGTTGGGCTAGTTTAAGTTAAATTTCCCATTAATTTTCAGTATTGCAAGAATGTCCTCAGATTTATTGTCCTGTGAAAAGAACAGAGGTACTTGTCAGATCAACCAAAACCAAGTGCGAGGTGAGTGATAGTGGTTTTGAGTGTTATAACTAAGACACAAGGGCTGGCACTTCAGTTTATTGATATGGTGCTAATGTTCTTAATAAGAGGATTTCACAAAAATGTCTCCATTTCACCTGTGATAAAACCTGAGTTAGCAGAGTGCAGATGCTGGCTGAGAGAGGTGAGAGATGGAGGAATCTATTCATTTGATTTTGTTTGAACAAACTGACATTTTAGCCAGATCCAATGTAGGAAGCAGCAACACTGGGCAAGGAAACTTAGCTTAAGTGCCTTTTCTGGAGGTGTTTATACTATGTTCCTCAACACTTCAGTACGGATCATTTAGACAGTACAATATGGTGTTTCGTTCTTGAAGTGGGTGATGGTAGAGGTGAAGTCCTTGGTGCTGGGGGGAATATCTGCTGTATCTTTAATACATGTCATTATGAGCAAACTAGTCCATTCCAAAGGTGAAAGTTTACCTCATCAGAACAATTTTTACGAGCCTTCAGAACAAGTAATCTCAGGAAGGGCTGGTTTAGCAGCATCCAGAAGGATGACTGCATCAGAGAAGGGGGAATTGTCCCATCCTTTCTTCAGCACATCCTAGCTTTCTCCCTGGAACCCTCTGTAAGAAGTGTTCCAACTTTTCTTTCATAAGAGCTACAACAGGCAGTTGGAAGAAATACAGACTTGTTCCTTTGTTTGAAATGTTTCTCGTCTAACACTACGGAAAGAAAAAGTACAGGTATGCGTTTTGGTGCAGGAAAAGGCAGTCAACTACTCACTCTCATTTGCACTCCCTAGCAGACTGTGTGCTGAAACCTTCTGTCCAAGTCCCTCTCTGGCTGTGCCACTGGATTTTCCTGTTCTCTCAGAATAAAATTTTTGTGCTATTTTACAGTCAGTTCAGTGTTCCTTAGTGGAGGACCATCGTACCAGGAGAAACTTTAAAACTGCACTTGGTCATCTTGCTGTACTTCTGAGACACATTTTCTGCAGTGTGTGTGCAATAAGGCAGGGGACTCTGGTCTCCGTTGAGGAGAGGGTTAATTTTAGCTCATCATCTCCTTCTCCTGGTACAGGTGTTTATGGGACGGTCATAGAACAGGGGTAATAAATTATTTTTTGTCAAGGTCCAAATTTCTTGGTCAAGGTATAGCCAAGGTCCAGACTTCAGAGAAAATAACAAAAAAAAAAAAAAAGTAAATAAGATTTTGGGGGCCGTTCAAAAGCATCTGGTGGTCCAGATTTGGTCCGCAGTCCACCTATTGACTACTCCTGTCAAAGAGAGTCTGTCTGGGTGCTACTTTGGAAGATTTGGCTCTGCATCTGGTAGGAATTGGTCTGAAAGCGGCCTGAAGTTTATCAGATACTTGTGTGATCAGGGTTCCAGGTGAGCCACACTGAGGTTACTCAGTTAGGGTAAACTGCAAAGAATGGGACAGACAATCCCCAAAGCTGGTGGATATTTCAATAATTAGATTTACCAAGCCAGCCCAAAACAGCTTCTACACTACCTTACTGGTTGCACAGAAGCCAAAAGACAGTTCCCTTATAGTAACCCAGCCTTGGGCTTCGACCCAGACACCTAAGTCAAATATGATGATTACTGAAAATCTTAATCATATAAGAAAGTTCTACCAATCCTAAAAGATCAGACACGTTACCTCCCAAGTTAATGAATATTCTAAGATTTTACGTAAATACACGCTTACAGCCAATTCTTATTAACTAAACTGAAATTTATTAAAAAAAAGAAAAGAGAAAGTGTATTGGTTAAAATATCAGTATACATACAGAAATGAGTACAGTTCTGAGCTCAGTTTCATAGTAGAGATGGTGAGCTTTGTAGCTGCAAAGAGTTCTTTCAGAATTAGTCCATAGGTATTAGTCCAATGTTCATGTCCAGGATGACCCAGGTGAGACTGGAGATCTCAGTCTTACGACTCAAGCTTCCCCTGTATAACGCATCAGGCTGATCTGAGATAAAAAGGATCAGAACCCAAGAGACTTTTGTACAGTTCCAAGTCTTCTCTTGACAGCACAGAGTCCTTAGGCGAACAACAGGCAATCACCCTTTGAAGTAGAGCTATTTCCTAAACATAAGCGGTAATTAGCTACACAGATTAGCATAAGGCAATTGCCTGTTTTCCACCATTCGCGGGTGATTTTCTGTACATTTCAAAGAGAGATCAATACAGTGATAGCACTATATTTACAAAAAGAAAAGGAGTACTTGTGGCACCTTAGAGACTAACAAATTTATTTGAGCATAAGCTTTCGTGAGCTACAGCAGACGTTCTTGTCAACTGCTGGAAATGGCCCACCTTGATTATCACTACAAAAGGTTTTTTCTAGGAATGCATCTGAGGAAGTGAGCTATAGCCCATGAAAGCTTATGTTCAAATAAATTTCTTAGTCTCTAAGGTGCCGCAAGTACTCCTTTTCTTTTAGCGGATACAGACTATCATGGCTGCTACTCTGAAACCTGTAACTATATTTACAGTTCATTTAAATTTTAAGATCTCCTTTTGATCTCTGAATTAGCAGAATACAGCTTAGACAGAAACTGTTTGATTACATTGTTAACCTCTAACAATATATATGTAAACACACAAAACCACAAATGTTATCTACCAGTATGTCCCTAACGGTTGTATTTGGGTCACTTATCCTGGAGAATGCTTAACCCTTTCTGGCCATGTGTCACAACTTGATTTTGGGCTGTGTTAAACACATTTTGCTGATGTTCCAAACACTTGAGCCCATCAATAAAAAATCTTAAGGAATAGATCTTGCTGTCTTAGTCAGACTCTAGTCCCTGCAGTAAAATGCACATAGGCATACACTTGAATCCAGGCAGAAATCCCCTATCTATAAACAAACTGAAACTGATTCCACTCTTTTTCTCTAAACTGAAAGAAATGCAGAAAGCAAACATTAGGCATAAATGGTGACAAGTGAACTGGATTTTTAAAATTCTGTTACATCCAAGGTGCCGTGTTCAATATCTGAAATATTTGTTTGACAACATGTAAACTTTTAGTTACATTGTGCCAAGGTGTAATACTTCTGCCTTAGGTCCCCTAAATGTGAATCTAAATTGAAGAAACTGTCTTTGCAACAGTAGCAATGGAAAGATCCCTCTTTGTTGGATGAAGTATGTGAAGGGTGTAAACAGGAGGCAGTCGAAATATTTAGTGAGATACATGGGTTTTATAACTAAGATCAAGAAGAAGATATTAAGAAAAGGGAAAGTTTAGCCTGAACATCAGAAAAAACTTCCTGACAGTGAGATGTAGTAGGCTGTCATCTGGTCTTCCAAGGGAAGGTCAGTAGCCCCATTCATAGATACTAAGGTCAGAAGGGACCATTCTGATCATCTAGTCTGACCTCTGCACAACGCTGGCCACAGAATCTCACCCACCCACTCCTATGAAAAACCTCACCCATGTCTAAGCTATTGAAGTCCTCAAATCGTGGTTTAAGGACTCTGAAAGCCAGATAGAGAAACACTAGAACGTATACTAGAACTATCCTGCATTGTCCCCAAAGAGGTGGACTAGACTAAATCATCTTGTTCGTCTTTAACTCCTATGATTCTTTAAAAGGAAAAAAAGGCATTAAGCTTAGTATTTCTGTTCATTTATGATATACCTTATGATAAAATTGAAGCAATAGTGTCAATTAAAAGGACTGTCAAGTTGTTTTTAAGAAGCACAATAGGAAAGTTTGCTTGATATATTTTAAATCCCTTTGAAAGGAATTTTTCCTTTGGATGTAAAGGGTTTCCCTGAAGCATTTGTAACTCAAACCTTACAGCACTGGATTGATGTCTGGTAATTCTGAAGGTGGAAGTGACTAATAGCTGGGGAGTCTGCTTTCATTGTCCATGCTGAGAAAAATACAAAAAAAAAAAAATCTAAGAGCATTAAATATTGAAAAGTAAATTACATTTCTAAGGCCTGCCCACACAGTTTTTGTACCAATTTAACTGTGTCAATTGGGGTGTGTGTGAGTTTTATACTGATATTGTTAAAGCAACAGCCCCCTAGTGTGGGTTCAGATTTATCACTATAAAGGTCTTTAGGCTGATCAAGTTTATTCCCCTGATGAGCTGTATTTAATAGAAGCACCTTTATACAGGTATAACTGCATCCATCCTAGAGAGTTGTATTACTTTAACAATAAGTTTCTAATCTAAACCAATATATTTAAAGTGGTATACAAAGTGTGTGTAGACCATCCTTAAAATTCTCTGACTTCTAATAACCCAAGCACCAGGTCCTTTGAAATTTAATACTGAACATTGTCTCTTCCATGGGACTATTCATGGCAGTGAACACTATTTGTAGTATTGTTCACAAGATCACCCTGAATTGGTGTTAAACACAGGCAGAGAGGTTTTTTTTGGGATAAACCTTTAAAAATGGAGAGGGTAATGGAGAATGCCCTTTGAAACTCCTGTTTTGTTTATAACTCTCACCATTTTCATCAGAAGTTTTTCATACTTTAATTTGGAGCAAGGATGGCTGTGTTTGACTCATTTTACATTTTAAACAATTGTACGCTTTTCTTGGCATTCACTTATCTCAAAGCCAGCTCATTCCGTACTTCATACTGAAAATGTAACTCCGTGTGAGTGAGGAACAATTGTTTTGCCCTGTTTGCAGAAACTGGGATTTGATATGCTGTAACTGAAGTTATGAAGGCTTGGAAACTGTGTGCTAATAATATCTAGCATGTTCATTTCCTTATTGAGTCAAGGACAACAAGCAGGGTATTATTTATATGTACTCTATTTGAGAGCACTTTTGAAAAAATTCTGTCAGGCAGTTGGGATACTTCTCTTGATGAGTGAGGGGAACTTCACCAGCAAATTATTCAGAATAAGCTTGTATTTAAAATAAAACCAAGTTTCTAGCCTGTAGGATAGCAAAGAGAACCTTCCAAATATGAATAGTTTAAACTGAAGCAGTATCTTATTGCTAAGTGTGCCCACGTGCAGCTCCTGTGCCTACACTGACTCCCCAAGCAGTCGTGGTCTAGAATTAAGAAAACTGGTGGACCGTTACCGGAAGGGACGGAGACTCAGACTTTAAGATCATAATGGACCATCGTGGTCATCTAGTCTGATCTCCTGCACATTTCAGGCCACAGAACCTCGCTCACACACTCCTGCAATAGACCCCTAACCTCTGGCTGAGTTACTGAAGTCTTAAAATCATGGCTTAAAGCAATGGTTCACAACCTATTTGCCACTGTAGCCTTCATATGCAGGTCTCTATGTGTTATGTCGGCCACATCCACACAATATACATAGTACTTGTATGGTCTTGAGGATGTCACATGGGCTGCAGCTGTGTGCTGATTGGGTCTGTCATAACCATACAGCTAAGGGTAGCCTAGAATTCCTCCTTACCTGTAAGGGGTTAAGAAGCTAAGATAACCTGGTTGGCACCTGACCAAAAGGACCAATGGGGAAGGAAGATACTTTCAAATCTGGCGGGGGGGGGGGGGAGAGGGGAGGAGCCTTTGTTTAGTGTGTTCTCTTGGGAAGCAGAGAAGCATCAGGTCAGAAAACTCCTTCTATAAACCATCCTAAAAGTCTCTCTTTTTACAAAAATAGTAAGTAAAAGTCAGGCAAGGTGTGTTAAATTCTTTTGTTTTGTTTGTGAATTTTTCCTTTGCTGGAGGGAGGTTTATTCCTGTTTTTTGTAACTTTGAAACTAAGCCTAGAGGAAGTTCTGCTGTGTTTTTGAATCTTTTGTTACCCTGTAAAGTTATTTTCATCCTGATTTTACAGAGGTGATTTTTTACCTTTTTTTAAATAAAATCCTTCTTTTAAGAACCTGACTGATTTCTCTATTGTCCTAAGACCCAGGGGTTTGGATCTGTGATCACTTTGTAACCAATTGGTTAGGATATTATTCTCAAGCCTCCCCAGGAAAGGGGGTATAAGGGCTTGGGGGGATATTTGGGGGAAATAGGAACTCCAAATGGTCCTTTCCCTGATTCTTTGTTAAATCAGTTGGTGGTAGCAGCATACCCTCCAAGGGCAAAGAATTTGTGCCTTGGGGAAGTTTTAACCTAAACTGGTAGAAATAAGCTTAAGGGGTCTTTCATGCCAGTCCCCACATCTGTTCCCTAGAGTTCAGAGTGGGGAGGGAACCCTGACAGGGTCACAGGTTGAGAACTACTGGTTTAAAGACTTTCAAGTTGCATAAAATTCACACTAGTTTAAACCTGCAAGTAACTGTGCTGTAGAGGAAGACGAAAATCCCCCAGGGTCTCTGCCAATCTGACCTGGATGAAAATTCCTTCCCGACCTCAAATATGGTGATCAGTTAGATCCTGAGCATGTGGACATGACCCATCAGCCAGACACCTGGGAAAGAATTCTCTGTAGTAACTCAGAGCCCTCCTCCTCTAGTGTCCTGTCTCCAGCTGTTGGGGATTTTTGCTGCTGGCAGTCGCCGATGGGCCACATGCCATCATAGGCAGTCCTGTCATATCATCCCCTCCGTAAACTTATCAAGCTCAGGTCTTAAAGCCAGTTAGGTTTTTTGTCCCCACTGCTTCCCTTGGAAGGCTGTTCCAGAACTTCACTCTTCTGATGGTTAGAAACCTTTAATTTTGAGCCTAAACTTGTTGATGGCCAGTTTATATCCATTTGTTCTTGTGTCAATACTGTCCTTAATTTAAATAACTCCTCTCTCTCTCTCTCTCTCTCTCTCTCTCTCTCCCTGGTATTTATCCCTCTGATGAATTTATAAAGAGCAATCATATCTCCCTTCAGACTTCTTTTGGTTATGCTAAACAAGTTAAACTCTTTGAGTCGCCTCTCATAAGGTAGGTTTTCCATTCCTTGGATCGTCCTAGTAGTCCTTCTCTGCACTTGTTCCAGTTTGAATTTGTCTTTCTCAAACATGGAAGACCAGAATTGCACACATTATTCCAGATGTGTGCCTTGTGTAATGGCACTAACACTTCCCTGTCTCTACTGGAAATACCTTTCCTGATGCATCCTAGGACTGCATTAGCCTTTTTCACAGCCACATCCCTTTGACTTCTCATAGTCATTTTGTGATCAACCAATACACCCCAGTCTTTTTCCTGCTCTGTTGCTTCCAACTGGTAAGTATCCAGCTTAGAGCAAAAATTCTTCTTGTTAGTCCCTAAATGCATGACTTTGCACTATTAAATTTAATCTAATTTCTATTACGCCAGTTTACAAGATCATCCAGATGTTTTAGTATGATATTCCAGTCCTCCTCTGTATTGGCAATATCTCCCAACTTTGTGTCATCTACAAATTTTATTAGCACACTCCCACTTTTTGCACCAAAGTCAGTAATCAAAAAGTTAAATGAGATTGGTCCCAAGACTGGTCCCTGAGGAACTCTACTAGTAACCTCCCTCCAGCCTGACAGTTCACCTTTCACTATGAGCCATTGTAGTCTCCTCTTTAATCAGTTCCTTATCCACCTTTCAGTTCTCATATGGATATCCATTTTCTCCAATTTAACTAATAATTTCTCATGTGGAACTGTGTCAAATGCCTTACTGAAATCCATTGTCTAAATAATCAGTTATCTTCTCAAAGAAGGAGATCAGGTTGCTCTGGCGTGATCTACCTTTTGTAAAACCATGTTCTGTTTTATCCCAATTACTGTTCACTGCTGTGCCCATAACTACTTTCTCCTTCAAAATTTGTTCCAAGACCTTGCATAAAACTGAGGTCAAACTAACAGGCCTTTAGTTTCCCAGATCACTTTTTCCCCCTTCCTTAAAAATAGGAATTATATTAGCAATTCTCCAGTCATAGAGTACAACCCCCAAGTTTATAGATTAATTAAAAATTCTTGCTATTGGGTTTGCAATTTCCTATGCCAATTTCATTAATATTTTAGGATGAAGGTTATCTGGGCCTGCTGATTTAGTCTCACCAAGCTGTTTGAGTTTGACTTTCACCTCAGATGTGGTAATTTTTACCTCTGTATCCTCATTCCCACTAGCCACACTGTCACTACACCTAAGCTCTTCATTAGCCTCATTAAAAACTGAGGCAAAGTATTTGTGTAGGTGTTGGGCCATGCCTAGATGATCTTTAATCTTCACCCCATCCTCAGTGCTTAGTAGTCCCCTTTCTTTCCTTGTCTTCTTTTTATTTACATGGTGAAAGAGTCTTTTACTATTTGTTTCAATTCCCTTTACGAAGTCCAATTCTGACTTTTGACAGTTCTCACTTTATCTCTACACTTTCTGACCTCTAAGAGGATGCTTTTCTTGCAGATCCATCCCATCTTTTAATCCTTTTAGGCTTTCTGCTTTCTCTTAATCACATATTTGAGATGCTTGTTCATCCAGATTGGTCTGCAACCCTTCCCTACAAATTTTCCCCACCCTTGCTTGGGATGCAGTCAACTTAGGCTTGAATAGAGACTGGGAATGGATGAGTCATTACACAAAGTAAAACTATTTCCCCATGGTATTTCTCCCCCCCCACCCCACCCCCCACTGTTCCTCTGATATTCTTGTTAACTGCTGGAAATAGCCTACCTTGCTTGTCACCATGAAAGGTTTTCCTCCTCCTCCCCCCCCCCCCCCCGCTGTTGGTGATGGCTTATCTTAAGTGATCACTCTCCTTACAGTGTGTATGATAAACCCATCGTTTCATGTTCTCTGTGTGTGTATATAAATCTCTCCTCTGTTTTTTCCACCAAATGCATCCGATGAAGTGAGCTGTAGCTCACGAAAGCTTATGCTCAAATAAATTTGTTAGTCTCTAAGGTGCCACAAGTACTCCTTTTCTTTTTGAGTCTTCAGATAGGTTTCAGAGTAGCAGCCGTGTTAGTCTGTATTCGTAAAAAGAAAAGGAGTACTTGTGACACCTTAGAGGCTAACAAATTTATTGGCGCATAAGCTTTCATGAGCTACAGCTCACTTCATCGGATGCATTAGCTTATGCTCTAATAAATTTGTTAGTCTCTAAGGTGCCACAAGTACTCCTTTTCTTTTTGCGAATACAGACTAACACAGCTGCTACTCTGAAACCTATCAGTTTATTGGAAATAGAAATAGAATATCAGAGTTGGAAGGGACCTCAGGAGATCTAGTCTAACCCCCTGCTCAAAGCAGGACCACGCCCCAATTTTTGCCCCAGATCCCTAAATGGCCCCCTCAAGGTTTGAACTCACAACCCTGAGTTTAATAGGCCAATGCTCAAACCACTGAGCTATCTCTCCCCCCAATACTGAGCATTTAAAAGCAGATGCCCCTTCCTATGACACTACTAGTATCTTTAATTATGAGAACAGAGAGAGAGAGAAAGAGCTTAGTGAAATTATCTCACTGCAAAGTGTAAGGAGTGAAAATAAAACAGTGTGCTTTCACTTTCTGCTTCTGCACTAGCACAATACAGACATTGCTGCGGGAATGTTTAAAGATATGCATTCACATAAGAGAGGCCATTTTGGTCCATCCAGCCCAGTATCCTGTCTACTGACTGTGGCCAATGCCATGTGCCACAGAGGGAGTGAACCTAACAGGTAATGATCAAGTGATCTCTTTCCTGCCATCCATCGCTGCCCTCTGACAAACAGAGGCTAGGGACACCATTCCTTACACATTCTGGCTAATATCCATTAATGGACTTAACCTCCATGAATTTATCCAGTTCTCTTTTAAACCCTGTTATAGTCCTTAGCCTTCACAACCTCCTCAGGCAAGGAGTTCCACAGGTTGACTGTGCGCTGAGTGAAGAAGAACTTCCTTTTATTTGTTTTAAATCTGCTGCCCATTAATTTCATTTGGTGGCCCCTAGTTCTTATATTATGGGAACAAGTAAATAACTTTTCCTTATTTGCTTTCTCCACACCACTTATGATTTTTATAGACCTCTATCATATCCCCCCTTAATTTCCTCTTTTCCAAGATGAAAAGTCCTAGCCTCTTTAATCTCTCCTCATATGGGACTTGTTCCAAACCCCTAATCATTTTAGTTGGCCTTTTCTGAACCTTTGCTAATGCCAGTATATCTTTTTTGAGATGAGAAGACCACATCTGTATGCAGTATTCAAGATGTGGGCGTACCATGGATTTATATAAGGGCAATAAGAGATTCTCCGTCTTATTCTCTATCCCTTTTTTTAATGATTCCTAACATCCTGTTTGCTTTTTTGACTGCCACTGCACGCTGCGTGGATGTCTTCAGAGAACTATCCATGATGACTCTAAGATCTTTCTCCTGATTAGCTGTAGCTAAATTAGCCCCCATCATATTGTATGTCTAGTTGGGGTTATTTTTTCCAATGTGCATTACTTTACATTTGTCCGCATTACATTTCATTTGCCATTTTGTTGCCCAATCACTTAGTTTCGTGAGATCTTTTTGAAGTTCTTCACAGTCTGCTTTGGTCTTAACTATCTTGAGCAGTTTAGTATCATTTGCAAACTTTGCCACCTCCCTGTTTACCCCTTTCTCCAGATCATTTATGAGTAGGTTGAATAGGATTGGTCCTAGGACTGACCCTTGGGGAACACCACTAGTTACCCCTCTCCATTCTGAAAATTTACCATTTATTCCTACCCTTTGTTCCCTGTCTTTTAACCAGTTCTCAGTCCATGAAAGGATCTTCCCTCTTATCCCATGACAACTTAATTTACATAAGAGCCTTTGGTGAGGGACCCTGTCAAAGGCTTTCTGAAAATCTAAGTACGCTATGTCCACTGGATCCCCCATGTCCACGTGTTTGTTGACCTCCTCAAGGAACTCTAATAGATTAGTAAGACATGATCTCCCTTTACAGACTTTTGTGCAACAATTTATGTTCTTCTATGTGTCTGACAATTTTATTCTTTACTATTGTTTCAGCTAATTTGCTCGGTACTGACGTTAGACTTACCAGTCTGCAATTGCCAGGATCACCTCTAGAGCCCTTCTTAAATATTGGTGTTACATTAGCTATCTTCCAGTCATTGGGTGCAGGAGCTGATTTAAAGGACAAGTTACAAACTATTAATAGTTCCGCAATTTCACATTTGAGTTCTTTCAGAACTCTTGGGTGAATGCCATCTGGTCCCGGTGACTTGTTGTTGTTAAGTTTCTCAATTAATTCCAAAACCACCCCTAATGACACTTCAATCTGTGACAATTCCTCAGATTTGTCACCTACAAAAGACGGCTCAGGTTTGGTAATCTCCTTAACATCCTCAGCCGTGAAGACTGAAGCAAAGAATTCATTTACTTTCTCTGCGATGACTTTATCATCTTTAAGTGCTCCTTTTGTATCTCGATCGTCCAGGGGCCCCACTGGTGGTTTAGCAGGCTTCCTGCTTCTGATGTACTTAAAAAACATATTACCTTTTGAGGTTTTGGCTAGCTGTTCTTCAAACTGCTTTTTGGCCTTTCTTATTACATTTTTACATTTAATTTGGCAGCGTTTATGTGCCTTTCTATTTACCTCACTAGGATTTTACTTCCACTTTTTAAAAGATGCCTTTTTATCTCTCACTGCTTCTTTTTTTTAGTTTTTACTGTGTTTTTTTAATTTAGGGTATACATTTAAGTTGAGCCTCTATTATAGTGTCTTTGAAAAGTGTCCATGCACGTTCCAGGGATTTCACTCTAGTCACATTTAGTTTGTGTTTAACTAACCTCCTCATTTTTGCATAATTCCCCTTTCTGAAATTAAATGCCACAGTGCTGGGCTGTTGAGGTGTTCTTCCCATCACAGGAATGTTATATTATGGTCACTATTTCCAAGAGGTCCCGTTCAGGGCCGGATTAAGACCTTTAGAGGCCCTAAGCACTGAAAAGATTATGGTGCCCCCCCTCATGTACTTTAAAATAAAAACAATACTCTACTGTAAAATAAAATTTTATTTTTCAAAATGACACAAAACTTACATGCCAGCATTCCCATATTTTGAGATATGGCCTGCTAAAAATGGGTCAGATTGAGCCACAAGCTCCAACAATCCCAAGGAATTTCCATTTTGCAATGATCCAAATGTGTCATTTGATCCCTGGAAAGGCAGACCACGTTCAGCTAATGTTTGAATAACAGCTATAACATGCTGCAAGGCCTGTTGCCAGTATTCAGGCTCCCCTTTAATTTGTTCTTCCAATTTTTGTGTCGATCAAAAGCCCTGTCTTCGATTTAAATATGTCAACATTGAATCTCTGTGAGTTGTTCAATTAGAACAGTGTTCTGCCAGTCACTAAATCCATCTGCAGTAAACCGGGATGTTGAAGGTTTATATTCAAAAAGTTTGCAAACAAAGCAGTACACAGACCCTATTGATGGTGAATACAGTAGCCATTCTCGAGGGTATTTCTCACCATTCACTTTCATTCCGAAAAATATTTTTTGTGGACAGTATCTTGTTTGTTTGCCATTGGTAAAAGTCTGACGTGATTTCTCAAATGGCCCAGTATGGTGTTGACAGTCATTTTGGTCCACGATCTATCCAGTAAGCTACATCATCGGTACTGAAATCAACCCACATACCAGGATCTTTTCTCCTATTATTTACAGCATGAGCAGGCTCAGTCTCTGACACATCGACACCTTCTAGAACAATGTCTGTTTTACCACCAGGAGTAGGTTGATCAGTTACAGTCTCTGACACATCCACATGTTCTGGAATGGTGTTCGTTTCACCAATAGAAGAAGGGTCAGTCTCTGAAACACCTACAGGTTTTGGAACTATGTCTGTGCTACTGAGAGAAGATGTTGCTTCTGATGGATTCGCTTTGAAAAATGATACCAGCTTTGGAAGATTTTTGGAAAATTTCACTATTTTCTTTTCTTCCGCGAGTTTACATTTCTGTGCTCCACTCAGTTGGTTACATTTCATCCTGCCCCTTATCTCAGTTGTCTGAACTTAAAAAAAACCCAACAAATTACACAACGTACACTATTTTTAGGGGTGCGTGTGTGTGTGTATAGAGAGAGAGTATAAGAAAAAAATGAATCAAGTACATACAACTCAGAAGAATATATCAATAATAAAACAAATTGCAATACATGACAGGATCTGATTTCCTCGCATTAATTCGATCTACGTTAGTAGGACGCCTCCCTGGTTTAGTTAGGGCTAAGTAATAAAAAGAGAACAGAAAAACGGGGGAAGAGTGTGTAGTAGAGTGTAAGGAAGTCTAACAAAGTTCTAATTTTTCCCATGATGGCTACTTCGATACTTTTTTTGAAATATCAAATATGAAATTTAAAAAAAAAATTTTTTTTGGTGCCCCCTGCTGTGCTGGTGCCCTAAGCATGTGCTTAGTCTGCCTATTGGGTAATCCAGCCCATGTCCTGTTATAGTTACCTCTTGGACCAGATCCTGCGCTCCACTCAGGACTAAATTGAGAGTTGCCTCTCCCTTTGTGGGTTCCTGTATCAGCTGCTCCAAGAAGCAGTCATTTAAAGTATCGAGAAATTTTGTCTCTGCATTTCGTCCTGAGGTGACGTACCCAGTCAATATGGGGATAACTGAAATTCCCCACTATTATTGAGTACTTTATTTTGATAGCCGCTCTAATCTCCCTTAGCATTTCATTGTCACTATCACTCTCCTGGTCAGGTGGTTGAGAATAGATCCCTACTGTTATATTCTTAAAAAGAAAAGGAGTACTTGTGGCACCTTAGAGACTAACACATTTATTTGAGCATAAGCTTTCGTGAGCTACAGCTCTCTTCATCGGATCCGATGAAGTGAGCTGTAGTTCACGAAAGCTTATGCTCAAATAAATTGGTTAGTTTCTAAAGTGCCACTAAAACTCCTTTTCTTTTTGCGGATACAGACTAACACGGCTGCTACTCTGAAACGTGTTATATTCTTCTTAGAGCATGGAATTACTATCCATAGAGATTCTATGGAACTTGTGGATTCATATAAGATTTTTATTTCATTTGATTCTACATTCACAGAGCACTTGTCTTTACTAGGAAATATGTTTAAACATGGGTGGGAGGAGTGAATTTGATGCTGACTCTGAGTGTCTGATCCTTGTAGATAAGATCAAGTGTCACAGTGATCATTCTGTCATCTAACTTCGCTCTTCCCAACCCACTACAAAATTTGAATTGTATTTGAAATAGTTTAAAAATTCACACTTTGTTTCTAAAAATTTAACATTGAAACACGTCTCTCTGCTGCCAAATAAAAAGCCCTTCTGTCTGAAAATCAACTAAAACTATAACTGAAAGAGAATAGGGGAAATAGATCATTTTCCTCAATTTGCTTTGTGCTTTTTGAAAGCACTTTGTATATGATCAGTTTCGCCTGTTTGTGTTTTTTTTTTTTTCCAACAAACTGGGAGAGAAATTCCTTTTTAAAAAAAAAGAAAAAAAAAGTGATTCTAAAACCACAAAAAACTTGCAGTGAGACACAGAGGTGAATATAGTACTGACACTATTCATAATACACTTTGGAGTTGCCTGTTTTTTAAGATGAAACTGTCTCTTTAAAAGACATCCCCCCCCAACTTTTTGTTGCTGAATGTTCACAAAAATACCTTATCCTTCTCCTGTCAGTTCAGCAGCAGAAACCTAACAATATTCCCAGTACTGGATATGATCCTGTCGACTTCAGTTATGTTTCATACACTGGGAAAAAACGAATGATTTTGTCAACTAGAAAATAAAATTGGTAGAGAGAACTCTTTTTTTCCAGGTTTGCTCTGTACTTAAGAATAGAAATACAATAAAATAAAGGGATCGGGGAGGAGGGTTAATGGGGAAATCCAATAGCACTTTGTTTCCATTTAATAAACAAACCTTTCTTGCGCAGTTTCTACAGAGAGCAAGGAAATATTCTGACACAAAGGAATAATCATTCTTAAACATCATCCTGTGCCTCATTTTTACTGGAGGAAGCACCTGAAATCCTCATTAATTGTGTAAAATGAGCATCGCAGAGTTGGCTTACCTCTGTTTGGGTCATGGCTCAGTTTCCCCTTCTCTAGCAGTGGTTTGGGTTTAATTACACTCTGGAATTTCCAAACCACCTCAGCATGGTTTAATAAGTCTCAAACACCACCATCCTTCCTGGGAGCAGGTTTAATAATACCACACAATCTCTCCCAACAGTCATATAAGAGACCCACCCATCCTGAGCCTGTTTGCCTTATGGCTCCTTCTAAGCAGATTATTCTAATCCTGAAATCTCTCAGCCTTCCTCATAAGTTTGGTTCAGGTGTCACCCTCCCTAGTAAGGGTGGTGCCTCCTGCTGAGCTCCAACAGCCAGTTTCCTCTGTGGAGAGAACCACAAGTAGCACCTACCTCATGCAGGTGGCTCTTAGACTGAGAAACAGGCCCTGCCTTGCTCTTATCTTAATCCTGTTACCCTTCCCTCCCCCCACCAGACTACATTCCTCCCCCCCATCAGTCCCTTTTTAAAGAGCTGAGGATCTGCGATAGAAGAGCTGGAACATCCCTAAGCTTAAAGGGCTGGAACCCTTTTACAGTAAGGCTACTGTTTGCCAGTTTTGATATTTTCTCCAGCACTTTCACATTCAACCACAAAAGGAACACCAGACTAGCTAGTTCATTTATAATAAATACAATTGGTTTTAAAAACAATACTAAAAATACTAATTTGCACTTAGATTTTTGATGCAAGGCTCTCCGAGTCCTTTTCCAACATCAGCACATAGCCAAAGATATTTTACTCCTATTGTCTGAGTATTTGAAGCCACTAATTAAGCGATGTGTCATCACCCTAATTTTAATGTTAGGACATGGAGGCACAAAGAGGTTAAGTGACTTGCCCAGCATCCCACAGAAGTTAGCTGGGGTAGTTGGCTGCCGGTTCCCTCTGCTTGAACTACTAGACCACTTTCTCTTTGGAGGACTGTATGTTGAAAGGGATGCAGGATTTATTTATTTTTACTAATAAAAAGCACTCATTCCATGCTTCATGCTTAAAATACCGCAGCAATAGTCTGCTGCCCTTTCGTCAGGGTTTAAGTAGCTGCTTAACTGGCCCTGATGGCGTTAGTCCAAGGCATCCATTTAAAACCAAACAAAAACAACTCCATTTGTTCTTGGGACATGATTTGAGTAGCAGGAAGAAGCATATGCCTTTTTGTACATGTCGAAGTATGGTGATGTGCCCTCTGGCTTTCAGGAGAAAGGTGTTATCAAGCATTGGGCCCCATGTAAGAGAAAACATCCACACCTTCTAGGTTCTGCAAGTCCTTTACTGTTCTGGATCATGGTTTACCACGTAATCCCGTGCTCCAGCCCTCTTTCCATTCCCTAGCTCTTCAGCTCCATCTGCTGGTCTGAATTACCTCCTTTCCTCCTCATTGTGCACATGACCAGAAGGTTCATGTTTTCTTGAAACCCATGGTTGTGTAGCAAGCAGTCACTCCGCTCAAGAGCGGGAATAACTTTCCAGCATGACTGTTTAGGTTTTGGGCAGGTCAGTTTTGCAACCTAGCCACTGATGGATGTTTTACTTAACAAAAACAGCTACTTGTATTGCTGGGAATGAAGGGGATTCCACTAATGTTTTTTCTTCTTTCACCAACTGTTTGGGGCTGATATATCTGTTCTCCAGGTCAGACAAGGAGAGCTGTGTATACCAGCCAATGGTTATTGCTCTGATATTTATTGGATGTTGGACTGCTGTCCATAGCACAACTCTGGAGTGGGCCTCTTGGCTGGGAGAGATTTCAGCACCCTCTTAAATGTGCAGAATAATGTCAGATCCTCTGGGATCAGTCAGAAACTAAAGATAGAAAAGCCGTATTGGATCATACTCCCATCTGTCTGGAATCAGTGTTGGATTGTTCTCTGCAGAGAGACATGTTCTCTGCAACAGATTCTCCAATGTCTTGTCTAGTTTTGAAAATTCCAAGTGATGAGGCTTCCACCACTCCCTTTGAGAGATTATTCCACAGCCTAATGCATATCATTCTCAGGAAGCCTAAATTTTTCCCTTCTTAATTTCATCCAAGGGTCCTCCTAGTTCTACTTCTATGAGTAAATCAAAGAGCCTGTGATTTAAACAAACAGCACTGCTTTGATAGTCAGTTGTCAGCTATCAGTTTAGCTGCACTTTCTGAACATGGGTTGGCTGTAAGCATAGTGTCAAACTGTTTGGCATCAGCTCAGCTAACAGTGGTTAAGCACTGCTTGCTGAATTAGTGCAGAACATGTTTTGTGCTTGTCTGCGCTTGCATCTAAGCCATGTTCAGCTCTGGTCTAGCTGAACCAGTCACTGAAATGATGTAACCTTCTATGTTTCTAGGGAATTTCCTGACATCAGGAATACGAGCCGAGTTGTTGCATGATATTTAGGCCAGACAGGAGCAGGGACTCTGTTCTGGGGAAGGGGGAGGGAGGGCAACTTTCAAGTCCTGTTGAAGAGAGCAGATATACAAAGATGAATGGCAAGTAGGCTGTGGAGCCTGGAGGGCCATGGCATTTCTGTGAGCAACAGGCACAAAATGCTGGATTAAACCCCTAACATTGAATGTGAATAGATTTAGAGTGGAAGCCACTCAATTAGTTCCTGGATCGCTGTATTTATTGAAAAGGTCACATTCAGGTTAGGAAACACAGTTCTCTAAATCAGATTTTCTTATTTTTGTTTTGTTGTTTTAACAAATTACATTTTAGATTAGGAATCTGAAAACATTTTAAAAATCTACTTTACTTCTCATGGAACTGCTTGTTTACGCTTTATACTCATCCCAATTTAGATCATAAAAATAGACTTTCAGGTTGTCATGCACTAGCACAATGCTGCAAAGTGTGGATGCAAATATACAAGGGATATATGAATTTTTAAAAAAACCTTCCTATTAACTAATGGAAACATTTCTATTGGGTAGATTTTGTAAAGGCTGTTTGAACAAAACCTATATTTTCTAGAGATTATCCAAAGCTAGTCATTTTGCTGAGGCTTTCAGTACAGATTGAGATGTCTTTTCTGTGTCCCCTCTTCACCCTGCAGGAGAGAATCCACTTCTGCCATTGCTGCTGTCTTCATAGCACTTCCCCAGCATCAGAATGGAACTGACATCTTATCTTGTCCATTTGTTGTGTGAGGGGTAATAGCAGAGGCTGTCACATGATTGGTGCTGCTAGAGGAAGTGGTAGAGGTAAACATGAACTACTTCATGTTACCTTCCAGTAGGGTAGTGGTCTTCCTGTACTAGAAGCAGAAATGAGACCAACAAGGTTAATGTTTCTAGCATTTGAGTACGCCTACTGGAGAGTGTGCTGATGCAGGAGAATTCAATAAATAAAATAACAGGCCTGCTTAATTTCAATTCTCAATGTTATAAAAGGTACTCAGATAGCTCTCTGATAGGCACAGTATAAGAACCTAGATAGGAAAGGAAGCACTGGATTTTTTTCCTGGTGCCTGTTGTATTAATTTAGATGAACTATATGGGGACAAAGGCATCATGACCCACATGACTCTAAAACTGTTTAATGCTGCACAGTGACAAACAATGTCTGGGGTTTGATATACAGACACGTCAACCTGCTTAGTACCATGGCACAAACGCCATTAATTTTTGTCCAGTATCAGGGGGTAGCCGTTTTAGTCTGTATCCACAAAAACAATAAGGAGTCCAGTGGCACCTTAAAGACTAACAGATTTATTTGGGCATAAGCTTTCGTGAGTAAAAAACCCACTTCTTCAGATCCTTACCATTAATTTTTGTAACCTTTTATTAAAGATACAGAAAAGAAGAAAAAACAGTTAACACATTTGACATGTAAAGTATTAAATGAGGTTTTCATTTTAACAACCTCCCTTGTTCCCTTTCACTTTTGCTGGAGAGAGTTTTTAGAAGGAAAAAGCCCTTCTTGTTTGACATTCTCTTAAGTGGTATCAAAGATAGTAATAACTTTTTTGAGGGGGTTGGGGAGAGGAGAGAAGAAGTTAGCTGAGATTGACTTAAGTTATTGTTACAGTTGTTAAAGTCTGATCCTGTTTCCTGAAACACAAAACAAGACAGACACGCACAAAAGGGAAGACAAAAGAATAGCACAGATAGAAAATGCAGCTTTTTGTGTCTGGTGTTGACTTTCACTTGCATCCTTGCTGCTGAAGACACTCAAGCACAGCACAAGGTCTTATTAGCCACTCTGAGACCTGACCAGTATCTGGCTGTTCAGGTCATAGCTTTTATTTGCCATCTTTTGGTCACAGGCTTACAGCAGTATGGCAAAATATGCAGTCTTGGCTGGCTAAGCCAGCCTCTTATTTGACAGAAGGAAAAAGGAGAGAGAAGAAACAAGCTGGGGAAGGCAAAGGACACATGGGTGAGAGGGAGACAAAGTCTCACATCCCAGGTGGTGGTTTGGATTCAGCTGGAGATGGTGGCAATGTCATTTGACCTCCCTTTCTTGGGGTCTGGTCAGGACATCTCTCAAGATCAGGATGACAAAGATCTGGAGTCTCAGGTGGTGGTAGGGTGGCAGCCATGATGGTGAAGTTTGCTCCAGTAGTTGTTTTTTTTCTCCTCAGAGTCTCTTTAAGGACCTGAAAAGGGAGTGATGGGTGGAATAGTCCATCCCTTCATTATTTTGTTTACCAATTAGACCTAATTTTTAAACACAGGAATATTGGTTCATCAATTTCCGGTCATTTACTCCTCTTGTTTACCAGTCATAATTTTAATACAGTTCTTGAATTATATCAGTTGACCTTTTTGTTGGTACTAGTTCCGTTTTTCTGTCTGTCTTTTGCACTCTTTCCCACCTGTGTTTGTTGTTATAGGTTACTGTGACATTTCATGAATTTTCACTTCTTACAGTTGAGCTGCTGATTTAGGGTAAATTTGTAGGTCTAATTATTACAACATACATCTCTGTTAATGTATATTATTTCCATTATGAGATCATCCCACTTTTATGATTAGACTAACTTGCCAAATAAAGGGCTGCTTTTGTCCATTAACACTTGATCTCTCCTAATCTGATCTATGTTTTTTAGTGTCTTGTCCATTGCTATTGTATTGGAGTGCCTTACAAAACTAAATCTGTGCATGTTTCACATAAAGACCAGGGCTTTTTTTCTTCTCTCCCCCTGTTCAGACGCAGGTGGGATATGTGAGAATTCTTTATATCTTGACCTTTCCTCCACGTTCTGAGAGGAGAAGAGCGTGTGTGTATGGGAAAGCTGTGTCAAAGAGGTGAGTTCTGAAGATGATCAGGTTCATGGGCACTGTAATTTCTTCCCTCTCCTATCGCCTTTTGGATTTCCTTAGACTATTGCTTTTTGACCTATATCTATGTGCCACTAGTAAGTGGGATTTTGGGGTGGGGTTTTAGGCACACAGAGCATTGACCTAACACTGCTCCCAATGATGTTAGCAGCAAATCTTCCATTGACATCAGTGGGAGCAGAGTCGGACTAAGATGGAGCACTTTTGAAAGTCCTCACTCTTAATGTTTGATCCTCCATGTCACAAATCTTATCTCCTGCAAAAAATACCAAGGGATCCCATGGTAATTCTGGTGTCTCTTTTACTGTTGCTTTGAAGTAACTGTATGTGTATACAGTGAGATATTACACAGAATGATTTTAGTTTCATCCAGTATGTACAAACGTTGGTCCACCTCTGTGTTCTTAATAATTAAACATTGTACGGTATCTGTCTCTGACACTTTGGGAAGGGAAGGGGAGGAGAGAAGATCCTTTGAAGGGCAGTCTGATAGTCACTACTGATACGGAATATATTCCACACCCTTATCTGGCCACAGCAACCCTCCTTAATTTGATCCACTGACATAAATGTATATTTATCGACGGGGTTTGAAAGCTGTGTCAGATGCTGCTGTCTTTTGCTGATCTCCACCCATCCCTACCCTCACATCTTTGGTGCCCTACTCTGATTGGGAGTGGGGCTAAGATGCTGGCCTTCGTACTAAGATGCTGCCCTTGGACTTCCTAAGGGGATCTCCTAAGGGTATTGGCCTTTGCTAATAAGTGTCTGGAAAATGAGAAACTCTTTCTTTGCTGTTCTGACAATGTAGAGAGATCCACTTCCTTTCTTCTTGGCTGTTGGGAAAAGGAAGGGAAAGCGTGTCTCTTATAGCCATCTGTTCTGCCAAAAGTTGTGAGGTGTGCAGGTCGCAGGATCTGGCAATGGGAGGAACAGGGTGTCAGCAGCCTGCTTATGCACTTGATTTGCTGTGTGGCGGTGCTCTGGGTGTAAAATTTGTAAAACAAACTCCAGACAAAGAGCAGCTGCACCAGCATATTTTGGGATGAATGAGCTGTGAGTCATAGCAATCTGCAATAGCTGAGGTGGCTGGAGTTCAGGCTGGAGGAAGGATGTGAGGGTTGTAGCTCAAGGCTTGAGAGAGGATGGGATGTGGTTCGTTTGTCATAATAGTCAGCTCAATGGGACAAAAATTCTACTGTGATCTAAAAAAGCAAACAAAATGTTAGGCTGTGTTAAGGAAGGGCTAGACGTGAATCCTGAAAACATGCTCATGCTGGTGTGAAAATAAACTGCACGCGCTCATCTTGAATATTATTTTCATATCTGCTCACCTCATCTCAATAAAGATAGAGCAAAAATAGAAGGGTGTAAAAAGACTTGTCCGTGTGAGGAGAAATGAGAAAGGTTAGGAGGGAGATTTTCAAAGGCTCAGGTGGCAGTTAGATGCCTATCTGGCATCTGAGCCTTTAAAAATCTCCCTGTTGGACTGTGTGTTTTTGAGAGGCAGAGAATAAGAAGAAAACATAAGAGGCATATAAAGTAACGAACAGTATAGAGAAAATAAATTGTTCACTCCTGTTTTCCCTCTGCCTTAGTGCAAGAACAAAGGGACACCCAATTCAACTAAATTAAAAGGCAAGACATGTCACATGGATGAAAGGAAATTCTTTTTTACGTGGTGCATAATTAATGGGTGGAACTCACTGTTGCAAGATATTGAGGAAAGAGTTTATCAGTGAATGTTAGACATACAGAGAAAATTCACAGTTTCAGTAGATAAGGTAAAGTAAAGTAAATTATAAGGCATAGAAAGGCTCATGCTTCAGGGTATAAACCAACCACTAATTGCCTGGAGTTAGGTGAGAAACTTCCCTGTGGGTTGCTACGTATTTGCATGTTATAGGTTTTTTTGTAGCCTTCCTCTGAAGCATCTTGCAGTGGGTGCTATCAGTGACAGGATACTGGACTAGAAGGACCACTGGTCTGGTCTGGTGTTTCCTGTGGTCTCAATCAATGGAGAGTCTCCTTTTAGTTGATGGGAGGCGTATGTGAAAAGATGAATAGTTGGGGAAGCTAGAAATGGGCTATTGCTACACAAGGGTCTTCTCTCTTTCTCTCCATGTCTCAGCTGAAATGACTTTGTGTTGTGATCTCTTTAAAATTTGATACTACAAAAGTTAATATAAGATTAAGTATAATGTTTAACCCCAGAAATAGTAGAAAAGTGAGAATTCCTCTGGTAGCCTTAACTCTGCCCCCTTAGGGGAATATGCACTATGAGAATGTCTTAAGTTACATGATTGCATAACACTGGGCACTGGGATGTACTATTTGGCAAATGTTTACGTTACAAATCTGGGTTAAATCTGTGGCAATGTAGAAATATGTCTTACAGTAATTTAAGGTAAATGATCTCATATCACTAATAAATGGACATAGGTCTGATTCCCAGAATGCTGGTCTATGCACACAGGTGTCAAAAAGACCATAGATTTCAAACATTTCTCACATACACTGTAATACACAATTCCTCCCCCCTGCCCTTCCTTTTATGATGCTGAAGTAAGTTTCACAGCAGGTTGAAAATTTGGTCTCTACTCTAACATTGGTGCAACAAATCACATCACTTTTTTAGCATGCTGACTGCTGTTAGAAGTGGGAGTTCAGAAACCTCATTGTAATTCACGGCTTTTATTTTCAAATTCAACTGGTTTTGCTGAGAAGGTGGGACTGTGCCATGCTGAGCAGAGAGACTTTCTACCAAAAAATAACTATATGTTTAAAAGTAAAAAATGAATCGGGTTTCTAACATTTGCACATTAAATAGGTTAATAAGCTCAGATACTACAGCAATGAAATACCCATAAATAGTGAAATAGGTTCACCAGGCTGTTTGAAAATTAAATAGAATATACTGTGAAACCTGTCTTAAGCAACTGCCCAAGGGAATGGTACAAATGGTAAATGATTGCTTAGTAAAGAAGGTCTTCAGTTATATGTTCAAATAGAAATGGTCCACCAGAGGCCTGATTTGTTAACCTTCGGTATGCACTGTGAGGCCCGTCTTTTTGTTTCTGTGCGGTGGAAAAGAACTGGGCTGAGGAATTTAAGGGGTAATTGAGGGGTTTCATTATTATATATGTCTGGTGGGCAGTCATTAGAATGGACTGGACAGCTTATGATAGCATAGAATGCTTTTAATTGTGTGCTGAAAATCTTCAGGAAGGCCCGAGTAGAGCCCAGAGGAGAAGAATGGTCCTTTGCCATAATCACAAGACTGGGATTTGGGAGATCTAAATTCAATCCCCAGCTCTGCCACAGGGTCCCTGTATGACTTTGGAATAGTTATTTATTCTCTGTCCTTTCGTTTTCCACTTGTACAACTGGGATAATGGTACTTTTTTTCCCCCACCCTTTGTCTGTCCAGTCAGTTAAAACAAGGACTGTCTCTTCCAATGTGTTTGTACAATGGGGGTGCTGATCCTGGTCAGATAGAGCCTGAAGATGATAATTCTATGAGGGCCCCATTGTGATGGGTGCTCTACAAACACCATGGAAGATAAAGTCCCAAAGAGTTTATAATTTAATCTGAAACAAACTGCAGCAAATGAGGAAGGAAGTGGAAAGACAAATTAAACATAATACAATCACATGGCAATATAGATTAGTGACACGCAACATTTGATGGTCCCCAGTTATATGAGAGGTTTTTCTAAACCTTAAAATGAACATTTATTTCTGACTGTTGCACAACCCAGCTAACGTCTGATTATATCTATTATATTCGATTATCCCTAACATGGGTGATTTCTTGACACAGTAACTTTAGTTCACATAGGTATTATTTGCCACATGAAGATGTGGCTTTTATTTTTCCATAGGGCTAAATTAATGTTGGTCTGGAATATTATGATTATGATTACAGGGGCACCCTGTAAAATTCTTCCATTATGTCAATAGAAAAGGAAAATTCCAAAGTGAAACAACGTTGGGCTTGGTAATTTGTTAGATCAAGGTAATTTCAATCGCAGAGGTCCCTGTTTTAGAATGGAGTTGAAGGCCTTTAGCCAAGACTGTAAATGATCCTGTCCTTTAAGTTACTGGGATATAGCTAAAGTTTAATGTACCATAAACTTAGACATTAGTAGGTGCAAGCATCCTGCAGGCAAAAGGATTAATTAGTTACGGAGTGGGGAGAATGTTTTGTCCTGGAGGTATCATAGGGGTTAGCTATTGTCCCTTCTCAGGTTGTTGAAGCCTGGACTCTTTTCCATTATTTTATCTGAGAAATTCTTTGGTGCCACAAAAAACCAAAACCCCACTTGTTTCTAATCTGAGTCTGGTGGGATGTAAGACTCCTCCCCAACTAGGATTTAGATTTATTTATTGTTTTAATCAGAAGAAACTCTTTTCCCTCCTAATCTATATAGTCAGTCTTAAGGTCAGGAAAAAATAAATCAGTTGCCTTTAAATGATAGCTTAAACCATCCCTCTTGCTGCTTTAGAAATCGTGTTCCTCTTCCTATTATCTTTCACATGACAAATGAGTCTCCTCTTCTGGTCTCCCTCTGCTTGCTGCTTCCTCATTGCTAGTCTCAAAGCTTGTTCAACAGATCTAGGTTCATCAGCTATATTGCACTTCTGCAGTTCATGAGCTCAGCACTCTCCGAAGGTTGGTCCTTTCTGTAGAGTCTGCTTGGACACTAAGTATGCAATTGTTGTGCTCGCTGTATTTTCAGCTACTTTCAAATGAAGAAAGTCTCCTGGTCCTTAGGAGGCAACTGGTTCAAATACTTAGGCTAGATTTCAGAATTGGCTTTAAAGAATTGGGTTCTGATTTATGTGTTCGAGACCTTATTCTCCCACTTTATCTACCAGTATCTATATTCCTGACCCAATTGTTTTCATCTTAACATCTTGTCAACTTAGATTTTTCTGTGCTCTAGCAAAGGCTGTATGAGGGAAGGTGCAGTTTTTTCAGGAACTGAGAGCAAGACTATCACATCAGGTGTTCAGGACTCAAACTCTCCTCCTTGGAGAAGTCATCAGTGGAGCACCTGGTGTGCTTACTGCACAGAATGATGCTAGGACACGTGGTCTGGGTTTTAACCAGATTGCAACTTTATTAGTCAAATTACATCCAAGGTTTGCATCGTGGGACAGCCCAGCACACTCACTTGCATCCCATTGATCCTTTGCCAATTCTTGGGGGCTCCCGCAGCGGGGGGAGCCAATCACCACACTAGGTGGGTCTCTGAGTGCTGCTGCTTGCCCACAATCATCCCTCCCCTTTTTGGGGGTTGAAGCAGGAGGGGACCTCAACTCCCAGCCAGCATCACTGTCAAGTGCATTGTTACAGGTTTCAGAGTAGCAGCCGTGTTAGTCTGTATTCGCAAAAAGAAAAGGAGTACTTGTGGCACCTTAGAGACTAACAAATTTATTAGAGCATAAGCTTTCGTGAGCTACAGCTCACTTCATCGGATGCATTTGGTGGAAAAAACAGAGGAGAGATTTATATACACACACACAGAGAACATGAAACAATGGGTTTATCATACACACTGTAAGGAGAGTGATCACTTAAGATAAGCCATCACCAACAGCAGGGGGGGGAAAGGAGGAAAACCTTTCATGGTGACAAGCAGGTAGGCTAATTCCAGCAGTTAACAAGAATATCAGAGGAACAGTGGGGGTGGGGTGGGAGGGAGAAATACCATGGGGAAATAGTTTTACTTTGTGTAATGACTCATCCATTCCCAGTCTCTATTCAAGCCTAAGTTAATTGTATCCAGTTTGCAAATTAATTCCAATTCAGCAGTCTCTCGTTGGAGTCTGTTTTTGAAGCTTTTTTGTTGAAGTATAGCCACTCTTAGGTCTGTGATCGAGTGACCAGAGAGATTGAAGTGTTCTCCAACTGGTTTTTGAATGTTATAATTCTTGACGTCTGATTTGTGTCCCAGCTATCTTCGAGACACCACCGATTTCCTGAGGAAACTACAGTCCATTGGTGATCTTCCTAAAAACACCATCCTAGCCACTATGGATGTAGAAGCCCTCTACACCAACATTCCACACAAAGATGGACTACAAGCCGTCAGGAACAGTATCCCCGATACTGTCACGGCTAACCTGGTGGCAGAACTTTGTGACTTTGTCCTGACCCATAACTATTTCACATTTGGTGACAATGTATACCTTCAAATCAGCGGCACTGCGATGGGTACCCGCATGGCCCCACAGTATGCCAACATTTTTATGGCTGACTTAGAACAACGCTTCCTCAGCTCTCGTCCCCTAATGCCCCTACTCTACTTGCGCTACATTGATGACATCTTCATCATCTGGACCCATGGAAAAGAAGCTCTTGAGGAATTCCACCATGATTTCAACAGTTTCCATCCCACCATCAACCTCAGCCTGGACCAGTCCACACAAGAGATCCACTTCCTGGACACTACGGTGCTAATAAGCGATGGTCACATAAACACCACCCTATATCGGAAACCTACTGACCGCTATTCCTACCTACATGCCTCTAGCTTTCATCCAGATCATACCACTCGATCCATTGTCTACAGCCAAGCGCTACGATATAACCGCATTTGCTCCAACCCCTCAGACAGAGACAAACACCTACAAGAGCTCTATCATGCATTCCTACAACTACAATACCCACCTGCTGAAGTGAAGAAACAGATTGACAGAGCCAGAAGAGTACCCAGAAGTCACCTACTACAGGACAGGCCCAACAAAGAAAACAACAGAACGCCACTAGCCATCACCTTCAGCCCCCAACTAAAACCTCTCCAACGCATCATCAAGGATCTACAACCTATCCTGAAGGACGAGCCATCGCTCTCTCAGATCTTGGGAGACAGACCAGTCCTTGCTTACAGACAGCCCCCCAATCTGAAGCAAATACTCACCAGCAACCACACACCACACAACAGAACCACTAACCCAGGAACCTATCCTTGCAACAAAGCCCGTTGCCAACTCTGTCCACATATCCATTCAGGGGATACCATCATAGGGCCTAATCACATCAGCCACACTATCAGAGGCTCGTTCACCTGCGCATCTACCAATGTGATATATGCCATCATGTGCCAGCAATGCCCCTCTGCCATGTACATTGGCCAAACTGGACAGTCTCTACGTAAAAGAATGAATGGACACAAATCAGACGTCAAGAATTATAACATTCAAAAACCAGTTGGAGAACACTTCAGTCTCTCTGGTCACTCGATCACAGACCTAAGAGTGGCTATACTTCAACAAAAAAGCTTCAAAAACAGACTCCAACGAGAGACTGCTGAATTGGAATTAATTTGCAAACTGGATACAATTAACTTAGGCTTGAATAGAGACTGGGAATGGATGAGTCATTACACAAAGTAAAACTATTTCCCCATGGTATTTCTCCCTCCCACCCCACCCCCCACTGTTCCTCTGATATTCTTGTTAACTGCTGGAATTAGCCTACCTGCTTGTCACCATGAAAGGTTTTCCTCCTTTCCCCCCCCTGCTGTGGGTGATGGCTTATCTTAAGTGATCACTCTCCTTACAGTGTGTATGATAAACCCATTGTTTCATGTTCTCTGTGTGTGTGTATATAAATCTCTCCTCTGTTTTTTCCACCAAATGCATCCGATGAAGTGAGCTGTAGCTCACGAAAGCTTATGCTCTAATAAATTTGTTAGTCTCTAAGGTGCCACAAGTACTCCTTTTCTTTAAGTGCATTGTTGCGACAGTTCCCCTGGGATAGTGCCCTGGCCTATGGTTCATATTTGCCCCCAGGGGATTAGATATGCTGCCCCTGTCTGGTAAGGAGCTGTTCTCAGGGTGACTGCTATGTTACCTTTTTGGATCTGGAACCTAAATCAGCAAGTTCCACCAGAATAGGGAAGAACTGCAAGAATGTAATGTCTTCAAACTCCAGTCTCCACCACTCCTGGAGCCAGTCTTGGGAACAGCAAAGCCTCCTAAAATACAAGCCAAAACCTATCTTCCTTGTTGCAGCTGAGTGGACTTGCAGGTCAACCTCGAGCACATAAACATCCCTCCATATGGACACCCCATTATAGTGAGTGAGGAAACAGTACCAGGTCTTTCTTCATCCTTGTAGAGAACATTATAAAGTAGAGCGGGACCCGTACCCTATAAGTAGCAGTATAGGGGAGTCCCTAGTATACATTTTCCCCTTATCCATTGTTTTGGCTATCTGTTGCTCATCAATAGAGGAACGTGTTCTGATTCACATTGACCCTGATCTACATATCTGTCGTTTGCACCTATTGGAACCAATGTGAATTGGAACACGTTCCCCTATTGTACAGTACAGTACTGTACTTGCATCTGCTGGCCACGTTTAAGGCTTATTACCTACGGAGGACATTATCCATGCTGATTAAGGAGATGGCGGGTGAAGGAAAGCCCAGTGTAAAGGAGTTTTGGAAGTCCTACAACATCTTGAATGGGGTGGAAAACATTGATGCATTGTGGGAAGAGGTCACTTCGCAATGTATGAACTGTGTGTGGCGCCATGGGCAGCCAGATGCTGTCCACAGCTTTGTGGGTTTTGATGCCATTCCTGCTCTTGACCAAGAAAATTGTCAAGTTGGTGAAGGATGTCCGTTTTGAGGAGGTGGAGGAGGATGATGTACAGGAGTTTTTGGAGTCTCACGCTGAGCAACTGACAAATGAGGAACTAATTGAGCTGGACCAACAATGGATAGCCAAAGAAAGCAAGGACAATGATGATGATGACGTAGGGCAGGAAGCCAGGAGTCTGATGACAAAGAATCTCTCCTGTTTCTTTGGATTCAGCATGGATTCACCAAGGGAAGGTCATGCCTGACTAATCTAATCGCCTTTTATGATGAGATTACTGGTTCTGTGGATGAAGGGAAAGCAGTGGATGTATTGTTTCTTGACTTTAGCAAAGCTTTTGACACGGTCTCCCACAGCATTCTTGTCAGCAAGTTAAGGAAGTATGGGCTGGATGAATGCACTATAAGGTGGGTAGAAAGCTGGCTAGATTGTCGGGCTCAACGGGTAGTGATCAATGGCTCCATGTCTAGTTGGCAGCCGGTGTCAAGTGGAGTGCCCCAGGGGTCGGTCCTGGGGCCCGTTTTGTTCAATATCTTCATAAATGATCTGGAGGATGGTGTGGATTGCACTCTCAGCAAATTTGCGGATGATACTAAACTGGGAGGAGTGGTAGATACGCTGGAGGGGAGGGATAGGATACAGAAGGACCTAGACAAATTGGAAGATTGGGCCAAAAGAAATCTAATGAGGTTCAATAAGGATAAGTGCAGGGTCCTGCACTTAGGATGGAAGAATCCAATGCACCGCTACAGACTAGGGACCGAATGGCTCGGCAGCAGTTCTGCGGAAAAGGACCTAGGGGTGACAGTGGACGAGAAGCTGGATATGAGTCAGCAGTGTGCCCTTGTTGCCAAGAAGGCCAATGGCATTTTGGGATGTATAAGTAGGGGCATAGCGAGCAGATCGAGGGACGTGATCGTTCCCCTCTATTCGACACTGGTGAGGCCTCATCTGGAGTACTGTGTCCAGTTTTGGGCCCCACACTACAAGAAGGATGTGGATAAATTGGAAAGAGTACAGCGAAGGGCAACAAAAATGATTAGGGGTCTAGAGCACATGACTTATGAGGAGAGGCTGAGGGAGCTGGGATTGTTTAGTCTGCAGAAGAGAAGAATGAGGGGGGATTTGATAGCTGCTTTCAACTACCTGAAAGGGGGTTTCAAAGAGGATGGCTCTAGACTGTTCTCAATGGTAGCAGATGACAGAACGAGGAGTAATGGTCTCAAGTTGCAATGGGGGAGGTTTAGATTGGATATTAGGAAAAACTTTTTCACTAAGAGGGTGGTGAAACACTGGAATGCGTTACCTAGGGAGGTGGTAGAATCTCCTTCCTTAGAGGTTTTTAAGGTCAGGCTTGACAAAGCCCTGGCTAGGATGATTTAACTGGGACTTGGTCCTGCTTTGAGCAGGGGGTTGGACTAGATGACCTTCTGGGGTCCCTTCCAACCCTGATATTCTATGATTCTATGATTCTATGATTGCTAGATGAGATGATGGAAATCGTACAGATCCTTTTTGTGAACCATCTGCCAGAGTCTCCAGGGCTCTCAATGATGCAGTGGCTTGCTACAGGGAGATCTATTGTTCAAAGATTCATGCAGGAGAGTAGATGTTGATAAAATCCTTTTTTAAGACTTCTGCAACCAAAAAGCCAGCACAAGAAAAACCAGCTGCCACCCTACTTAAGCTTAGTGTAATTGACACTGTTTTATACTGTATTACTGTACTGTATTTACTGTATTAAAATGTTCTGTGTGTTTGAATGGTGTTAGTAGGGTTCTACATTATTTTATTCAATGTTTTTTGTGTAAAATGTGTACTTTATAGCCTGTCATTGTAAAAAAGGTACTCTGTTTAGGTGAAAAGAGCATTGTCATAGGCGAGTGTAGTGAAATTATGAATGCATCCCCCCCTTATTTCATTAATTCTTATGGGGAAAAATCCCCCAGTATATGTCGTTTTGGTATCCATCGCTCTTTTCAAGAATGCAATCCCAATGTATTCAGGGGAGCCCCTGTAGTGAACCACACACAGAAGGCGTACCTGGGAGCTATGACTTTGGATGCAAAGTTCAGATGGCCCAACAGAGATTGGAGATCCCCAGACAAACCTTTTTGGCCCTGCTGACAGTAACAACCATCTGTTTTAGAGCTGTGAACTTGTCCAAAGGAAGGTGGTCGAGGTCATGGTTTAGATACATCAACTTGGTTGCAGGTCCCTCATGTTTTTCATCAGCTAGGGGAACATCCAATTCTCCCATTAGCTCCTGATAAACCCGAAGCAACCCATCATACTTGCCGTCCTGGCCCTACCTGCAGACAGAAAATTGTCCAGGAACTATGTCCTCCTGACCACGCTGTCCAGTACTGTTACTGAATTTTTCAAAGGCCACACACTGAATAGCACAGCCTATGGGCATTACTTTGTTCACATAAAACTGACTATTGAAGGAAAAGCCACGGAAGTCACGGTCCAGAGGAGGCAGAAGGCTGACTTGATGTCCCTCTTTACAAGCAAGACAGCAGGGTCGTATGAGCATACTGTGTGCACCATCGTGTCAAGTGATGCATAAAAAACAGTGTACAGCTTGGGGTTGGTCGTGTTATGGACCGGGATGTAAGCGGTCTGGCCTAGTAGTCAAAGCAGGAGTCGCATCTAGTGGGTGAAGCAGCCATCCAGGTTGGGGAACGAAGCCTAGGTTTGGCACCAGAGTCAACTGCCAATTACCAGAGTCGGGGTCAAGCCAGAGTCAGAACCAGGAATCAAAGGTGAGGGTTGGTGCTGAGGTCAGATACCAAATGCCAGCGCCCAGATTCAAGCCAGAGTGAGGGTCAGCAGTCGGAAGCCAGAGTTGGAATCAGGTGTGGTAACTGATGATGAGAGGTGAGACGTACGGGCAGGAACTGGACGAGAGGCAAGGATCAAGCACAGAGCAGGAGCATGGTGGGAACAGGGGTGAGGTAGGAGCGGAGCGGGAATCAGGAGCAGGGTTGGATACAAGAGGCAGGCACAAGCAGGGTCCAATGCATCCACAACAGGAAATCACCTTGTTGCTCAGACAAACTTCCTGTGTCTCCTTCTGGCTTAAAGAGCGTGGTTGGATCAATCGGTGGAGCTGAGTGATTCTCCAATCAGGGCTCCCGAGGTGGTGCCTTAGCTGAACCTATAGTCATACTAGCTTCTCGGTCCACCAGGTTTTGGCAGACATAGGCTGCAGGCCAGGATGTGGCAGCTGTCTGGGAACTCCCAGAATTAGGTTCAAGATCCAGGACATCATAGGTTGCATCATCTACCGATCCCCTGATTGGATATGAGAGATGCTGAATGAGGTGATACTCTCCAGGCACTTTCCTAGGCCATGGGGAAGATGCAGAGATTAGGCAATGGCATTTTCAGGATAAGGCCCAAACGAACCTCCTTTCGGGTCTTGTGCCTGGCTGTGCTCTCCATGCCTTTAACTGATCTGAAGTTATTTGCTGTTATGTGTATTCTCTCCCTTTCACACGGAATCCTGAAACCCTGAATTGAATCCTCCACGTTGGGGTAATCCCTTAAAAGGAGGGCTAAGACACCCAGCTTAATTGGAGACATCTTTTTCAGCCATGTTGTCCCTGCCCTTGCTCTGTGTGGTTTTGGGCTGCTGATCGTGCCCCAGGGGAAGGTGCGCTTAAAACGTGGACAGCCTGAAGACACGTGACTATCTCCACAATGCCCACATTCGTGACAAAACCTACAGCATGTACAAAAGCATTTCCCTTCTCTTGTACTCCTGGCATGCAAACCTTGGCTGATCAGGCATTGGCACCACAAGTCTACCCTTGTCCCCACTTTCACACCTTGACTTTACCAGTATGTGGCTGCTACCACGCTTGGGGCCAGTTAACGGGTTCCCGTGAGCCATGCACTCCAGCCATCGTTCCTGATCGGTTTTATCCCAGCACTGCGTGGGGCTGCCCTCATTCTAAAGTACTCATCATACAAGAGCCAAGTGGTGCCTGAAGAAAATGTATTATATGCCCTAGGTATAATATCCAAATACTTCAGCATGGGCCCTTACACTGCTGGGAATAGCTGTCCCATCACCCCCATGTAGATGATGTTGGCCGCAAGCCATTTATCCTAGTTCCTCTCTCTCTCTCTCCTGTGTGCCTTATCCCTTTCCTCCAATGTAGGTTAACTGAACTGCAGGGAAAATATGTCCATATACTCAGCTTGACGTATCTTCTCACATGTTAACGGGAAAAGATGGGCCCCTAACTGATCGTAGCAGCTGCGTATGAGACTGTGTTAAACCCATGTTAATAGACCGATTGGGTTGCTGCAATAAAGGGTGTGGGGCAGGAAGAGGGGGAGCTGTGGGGCTAGGGGCTGTGATGCTGGAATCTGTAAGGCCACTCTCTGAGGAGCTGGAATGCTGGTAGCATGGGGTAGGGAGCTTGGGCGTTGGGGGGGCCCCCCACCCCAAACATGCAGACAAGTGGCATGTTCTATAACCCCGCTGACCCTGAAGCCATCCAGAGCCTATTGCTTTCACCAGAACTGCCTGCCTGAGGTCATGAGGTCACACTGTGCTGAACCCCAGATATGCCCACTGAGGAGGCTGTACCATTGGGGCCTGCCCCTGCTTTCCCAGTGGGCCCTGACAGTGAACTGACCCTACTGCAGGGACCAAGATGTCCTATGCTGTGCCTCACCATTGTTTTCCAGGGCTCTGAGCCAATCTGAAATGGACCGCATCATCTCCATGAGTCTCCTTATCCCTGGCCACTTAGGATGCGGTTCCCCTTCTGGCCTCTTTCTCTTTTCTCTCTCCTTCCTGACCTTCCTGGTCATCTCCTGGTCTGGGGTAGGCAACACATGGCCCTGCATGCAGCAAGTGGCTGCAATGGGTCTGTTAGTCCTACTGTGCCACCGAGTCTCGGTTCCAGCCCTGCAGCCAGCCAGCCAGCCAGCCACATGTCCTGCATAATCAAGCAGATTATTGCCAGACTGTTGCTTATGATCCTTGTGCGCTGTTCCTCTGACTGCTGGAAACCAGCAAACTGGAAGTGGCTCTGAGCACATCGCTCTTATTATGGCTTCGAGTCTCATGCTAAATCCTGTGAGACATCAAGCTTGCCCCAGGTATCCTGTGGTGGGCTGGAAGTCTTGCGGGACCCGGCCCATCCTGTCCCTTGGTCTTCTGTCATCATGGGAGCCACCAAAATACACCCCTCACTAGGCTTGGGGCCCTCTTAGCTTTCTTTCTGTAGAATTTTTCTGCTTGAATTTATTACTTCACTGTGCTCTGAACTGTTATCTTTGACATAAAAGAAAAATCAGGTCTCATATCCATGTCTCCAGACTGGCAATGGGTAAAAATCTCAGGAGCTGCTCTTCGCTTTCCTGGTGGCTTCTCTCCTTCGTCTATCACCCTTCAAAGAACTCTGTCTCTCAGTGGAAGCATTTGTGGAATCACAGAGGGCAGAGATGGAAAAAACCTGTTATACCACTGTCAAGGTTCCTTCCCCGCTCTGAACTCTAGGGTACAGATGTGGGGACCTACATGAAAGATCCCCTAACCTTTATTCTTACCAGCTTAGGTTAAAAACATCCCCAAGGTACAAACTTTGCCTTGTCCTTGAACAGTATGCTACCACCACCAAGTGTCTTAAACAAAGAACAGGGAAAGAGACCATTTGGAGACGTCTTCCCCCAAAATATCTCCCCCAAGTCCTACACCTCCTTTCCTGGCTTGATAATAATCCTCATCAATTGGTACAGGTGAACACAGACCCAAACCCTTGGATCTTTAGAACAATGAAAAAATCAGGTTCTTAAAAGAAGAATTTTAATTAAAGAAAAGGTAAAAGAATCACCTCTGTAAAATCAGGATGGTAAATACCTTACAGGGTAATCAGATTTAAAACATAGAGAATCCCTCTAAGCAAAACCTTAAGTTACAAAAAGACACAAAAACAGGAATATATATTCCCTCCAACACAGCTTATTTTACCAGCCATTAAACAAAAGAAAATCTAACGCATTTTCTAGCTAGATTACTTACTAATTTAACAGGAGTCAGAAGGCTGCATTTCTGATCTGTTCCTGGCAAAAGCATCACACAGACAGACAGACCCCTTTGTCCCCCCCCACCTCCAGATTTGAAAGTATCTTGTCCCCTCATTGGTCATTTTGGGTCAGGTGCCAGCAAGGTTACCTTAGCTTTTTAACCCTTTACAGGTGAAAGGGTTTTGCCTCTGGCCATGAGGGATTTTATAGCACTGTATACAGAAAGGTGGTTTCCCTTCCCTTTATATTTATGACAACCACCCAGCCCTCCTCGCTGCCAGTGTTGGATTGTTCCCTATAGTACACTTTGTCCGGTTTAGTTTTTAAAATTTCCAGGCATTCAGGCTTCCTCTAGAGCTGAATACACTGAAGCTTTTCCTGATATGCAGCCTAAATGTTCCTATTCTTCATTTTGTGTTATTACCCTTAGTTGTATCCCTATGTATCGCACTAAATAATTCCTCTCCATTCTTTGTGTTCATGCCCTTGAAATATTGATAGACCATTACCTCTCTCCGTTCCTTTGATGTTGCTAGGCCAGTCTATACTATTTAGTTCTTTTTAATCTGTCCTCATTTGTAATTTCTTCACTACTTGCTAGATATTGCTGCAGTGTGGGTGGCAGGGGGATTAGATGACAGTAATATTGTAGAACTTTTCCTTCTCTAATTTCTATGGTTAATTGTTTTTTAAACATATTTCAAGACCTTTTAAAATCCTCTCAAGTAACTTACTCTATAACTGTAGCAAATAAAATGTCTGTCTGTCTCTCATCTGAGGAACCTTTAAGAAGGTTAAAGGTAAGAATTGGGAAATTAATGAACCGTTAACTGTCCTTTTGCGTGAAAGGTTTGATGACTTAAAAGATCATTTCTGACCATTGGGAGGGAAAGTGTTGGATAAGTGCACTGTGGCAGTATAGAATCATAGAGACTAGAAGTAGAAAACCTATTACATTCCATTTAATTCACCCCCACCATCCTTTCCCAGAGGCCAATAGAGGAGTGTGTCCAACAATCACTTGAACGGGAAGCTCCCACTTATTACAAAATGAGTTATGCCAAGCAAATCTTGAATCCTTCTCTGATGTAATTACTGGTTGGCTTGATGGTCATTATGGCGGCTAATAGCGTATTTGGATTTTAGTCAGGCATTTCGACAGAGTATCAAACAGTAGACTTAAAATGAAATTGGGACAAACACCAACCTGAGAAAACATGCCATTGTGTTGATCAGAAAGAGGTTGAACAGCAAAGAGTGTAAGTAATATCAATTGGAGCAACACAAGGGGAAGTATTTGTTGGACTCAAAGTTGTTATTTTTACTCTATCTAGAGAAAGATATAGAATCAACTTTGATTAAATTTGCCAATGGTGCCAAAAGTGAGGGGAGCAGCAAACATACAGTGCAAAGTGACATGGAGAGAATGAGTCATGGGTATATGAAATGCAGTGCGCTTCAGTACTGATGAATCTAGAGTGGAAATAGCACAGGTACAGATTGCTGGAGTGTCACAGAAGCAATGATTCTGAGGAAGACCTAGGGATGCTACTGGATACCAAATGAAATAAAGAGCTCTCATAATGTGATGCTACTGAAAATAACACATTAATACCAATTACTGAACAAAATACACACATCACACATGCAGCCTTCACTCCCATTTTGTCCTATTAGTTTCTATGTTCATTGAAGCATATAATAATGTTTAAAAATTACAATTTTTCTGATGTATTTGGTTTTTAAAAATGTATTGTGACAAAGTTCTGTCCTTGCCTCCGTGAGTCCCACATTCCCTGGCGGATTTCACTAGCCTCAGAGGCTCACTGTGACCCTCTACGTAACCCTTCTTTCTCTAGAGACAAGGGTCACAGTCTGAGCCATTTTCATCATAAGCCAGCGAGGAAGGTGAGGAGAAGTTATCCTTCCTTACACAGTCTCTGTTGTCTCCCAGTCTCAGTGATTAATCAGGGGGCAAAGGTGGGGGGGGAGCCCGGGCCCACCCTCTACGCTGGGCTCCAGCCCAGGGACCCTAATAGTATCAGCTATGGTAGCTGACCTTTTAGAAACATGATATGTACAATTCTCTGGGCTACTTCCCCCACAGCAGCCCTCACTTCCTCAAGCTCCACTTCACCCTTACCTCAGGGCCTCCTTCCTTGTGCCTGATATGGTGTGTACTACTCAGCCTCTCAAACTGCACAACTTCTTCCCACAGCTCCTGACATGCACACCCACCTGACTAACTGGGAGGCTTTTAACTAGTTTCAGCCAGCCCCTGATTGGCTTCAGGTGTCCCAATCAACCTAGCCTTCTCCCTGCCTTCTGGAAAGTTCTTATTTGGCCCCAGGTGTCTTAATTGACCTGGAATAGCTGCCATTTCACTGATCCTGGGACCAGGGATTTGTTTAGCCTGGAGCGAATCTCTCTCTCCCTTCCTCCCTCCCACTGCTCTCCCATAGCCTTCTAGCTTGGAGGGAGGTGGAAAGCTGCTACTCCTGCTGCTGCTAGGCCCTAAGCTATCCCTGCTGCTCCAGCTGCTCCCCTGGCTGGGCCAGACACCACCCCCCCATTCTCTGCTATCTGGTTGCTAGACCCCCCCACTCTCAGGTGCTGCTACTGCTCCAACTGCAGCCCTGGGGGGGTGCTGCTAGCCCACTCCCCAGAGAGGAGGAGTGAGGGACCCCAGCCACTGCTGTTGTGGATACCACCACCAGCACCACCACCTGAGAGGGGTCCTCTCAAACTGTGCTCTTGTGGTGGGGGTTTTGACTGTGTTTACAGGGACACGAGGTGTGGCGTGGAGCTGCCCCCCCATCCACCTGTGTGTCCCCCCAACCCACACCACTACTACCACCACCACTGCCCCCTCCACCACCCCCACTGGCTGTATACAATCTGCCTCAGCTCCTGCCTCTGGACTCAGCTGCTTGCTTGGCTTGCCACGCCCTATTTCCACCCTTTGGGCCAGAAGCAGTAGCCAACTAAAAAAAGACTTGTGCAAGTGCACATGGGCACATGTGCCCCCCCCGGACTGCCTACCCCCCAGCTTTGCCCTTTACTACCTGCCCCATTTGCCACTTGCTTTGCCTCCTCTTTTGCTCCAGCCCCCCTTACTAGCTTCATTTTGTTTGCCTGCCCCGCCCATTTCCTTCTGCAGCCTTTGTTTGTTTGCCCCGCCCCAGCCTCTGAAACTAGCCCCTTGGTTTCCCTGTTCTACCCCCAGACCGCTTAGCCCCTCGCTCCGTGTGCCCATGCCCCCTCCCATGCGCTTGTGCAATTCCCCATTTTAGTTGCAACCCTCTTCACTGCACCCTCAATGTTGTTGAATCCCTCCCCCCCCCCCGTAGTGCACCAAGAGGAGCCGGAATTTCCACCTTGTGTTGGTGACTGACCCCTAACCCCTGATTGCCCCCAGTCCAGCCCACCCCTTTTGGCGCCCTCCTCCCCTGCCTGCAGCCTAGCGGGGAGGAGTGGTTGACCTGCTTCCCCTCTCCCCTCCTCCTTTTGGTGTCCCCCTTTCCTCCTTGCTCATGATGGCGGGGGATGAGACGGGTGAGACCTCTCCAGTAGCCCGAGCTCCCCCTCCCCCGCCTGCCCCTCTGTCACCCCCCCAAGCTTCTACCTCCACTGCCAAACCATCTGCCATCGCCCCCGCTGGGGCACCAGCAGCGACGGGCACCGGGGTGACCTCCACTGCTGCCACGTCTCTCACCCCCTCAGATTTGTGGGGAGTCCTCCCAGCCGGCGGGAAGGGCCAGGGGAAGAAGAAGGGGAAGGGCCCCGCTAAAAAGACCAGGCCCTCCATGGCAGGGGCTGCCCCCAATGCCCCGGCCCCATCTCCAGCTGGGGCGCCCCTCCCCGGTGTTCCCTCCACCAGCTCTGCAGGTGTCCCTCCCACGGCCCCCAGAGCATACGCCCAGGTGGCGGCAGCCCCCCCGCCTGACGCTACATCATTTCTCCAGCCCACCGCCTCCGCTACCATCTATAGCGGCCGGGGCCCCTTTCCCACCATGACCAGGAAGCACGGCGTCCGTTGCCTCCTGGTGCTCGCCTCAGCCCACGTGGAGACCTATGTGCAGGCGTTGGCGAGGGTGGTGGGGCCCACGGCCATTGTGGTGGCCTCCAAAATATATGGCAAGGTCGTCTTCTTCTTAGCATCGGAGGCTGCCGCCCAGGAGGCGGTAGAGAAGGGCCTGGCGGTAGGGGGTGTTTTTGTCCCCCTAGAGCCGCTAGAGGACCTGGGCGTGCGCCTGGTCCTGACATCAGTCCCTCCCTTTCTCCCTAATGCCGCCCTGTTACCCGCCCTTTCTACCTTGGGGAAGCCCATCTCTGTCATCAGCCCTCTCCCGTTGGACTGCAAAGACCCCGCCCTCCGTCACGTCCTCTCGTTCCGCCGGCAAGTGCAGCTTCAACTGCCGCCGGCGGCGCGTGATGGAGGGGCTTGTAGTCAACCTCGTCAACATCTATGCCCCAGCAGCGAGCCAGGAGCGGCTGCAATTCTATCAGTAGGCATTCGCCTTCCTCAGCACCTTGCATCCTCAGGAGTGCCTGGTCCTGGGAGGGGACTTCAACATCACCCTTGAGGAGCGGGACTGCTCGGGGACCGAGCAGAGCCCGTCCGCCGTCGCCGTCCTCCAGGAGATAGTCGAACACCACTCCCTGGTGGACGTCTGGCGCGACCACCACCCGGATGACACTTCCACGTTCACCTTTGTCCGGGTGGAGGCCCATCAGTCGCGCCACTCCCGGTTGGACCTCATTTATTTATCACGCTTTCATCTTTCACGAGCTCACTCCTCCAGCATCCGGCCGGCCCCATTTTCTGACCATCATATAGCCACCTTGACAGCCTCCCTCAGCCCGGAGAGGCCAGGGCCGGCCTATTGGCATTTTACAACAGCTTGCTGGAGGATGCGGGCTTCGTGGCGTCCTTCCGGGAGTTCTGGCTGGCCTGGCGAGTGCAGCGGCGTGCCTTTCCCTCGGCGTGGCAGTGTTGGGACTTAGGGAAGGTGCACGCCCGGCTCTTCTGCCGTGACTACACCCGGGGCGCCAGCCGACGGAGGGATGCGGCGATAGAGCAGTTGGAACGGGAGGTCTTAGAGCTGGAGAGGCGTCTGGCCGCCAGCCCCGAGGATCCACCCCTCTGCGGAGCGTGCCGGGAGAAGCGGGAGGAGCTCCGGACCCTCGAGGACCATCGGGTCCGGGGTGCCTTTGTTCGATCCCGCATCCGTCTCCTTCGGGAGATGGAATGCGGCTCCCGCTTCTTCTACGCCCTGGAGAAAAAGAGGGGGGCTAAGAAACATATCATCTGCCTACTGGTAGAAGACAGCTGCAGCGGCACAGGAGCTAGCAAACAGAGCTCTAAACAGGGGAGTTTGAGTGGGAGTTCTGTTGGAGGAGAAGGTAGTTGTACTTGGTTTTGTATTTTTAGTAGTTGTGTGTGTAGGGGCTTTGTGCTGGGAGAGCATCTGAGCCCTGATTAGGGGGTGGGGCTTCGTGCTGGGAGAGCAGCTGAGCCCTGATTAGGGGGTGGAGCTTCTGACTAGAGGTCCTATAAAGGTAGCCAGCCAGTCGTGCTGCGGCACAGACAGCTGCAGCGGCACAGGAGCTAGCAAACAGCTGTAAACAGGGGAGTTTGAGTGGGAGTTTGTATTGTGGTGCTTGTTTGGGGTTTGCTTTTGCTGGCGGGGTGGTCTTTTTGGTGTGGCTTGTGTTTCCCAGATTAACAGGACTTAGGTGGGAAGGAGATGACAGATACAGAGGCAGCTGTGGGAGTGACTCCTGCAGTGAAAGACACATTGAGGATGACTGGATGTGGAAGCTGTGGTATGTACATGATCCTGGAGGGGGGAACCGGTAAGAGTTTTGCATGCATGAAATGCCGTCTGATAGAGGTGATGGAGGAAAAGATCCGAGGTTTGGAGATGCAGGTGGAAAGTCTGGTTGAGTTTAGGAAGGGGTTTGAGCAGATGATGGAGCAAAGATATGAGGTATCTGAAGGGAAAAGCTCAGACTCGCAGATGGAAGCAGGGCTGGGGAATTTTGAGGGGAGACTGGATGAGGAAAGTGGTCAGTGGAAGCATGTGATAAAAGAACCAGGCAGAGAAAAAGACGGGCTAGTGAAGGAGAAATAGAGCTTAGGAACAGGTTTGCAGAGTTGAAAAATGAAGAAGGGGCTCAGCAGGTAGTCGCTGAAGGTGGAAGGGTAAGGAAGAAGAGAAGAGAGGCTAGCCCTATAGAAAAAGGGGAAGAGTCAAGGGAGACGACACCAAATATGAGCCCCAGGAGGATACAGGATGGGTTGAAGAGGATTGTAAGGGAAAATAGGAATGGAAAGAACTTGCAGCCAGAGGGAACAGGGGAGAGGCTGGAGAATAGCACTGTCACCAGGAAAAGGCAGGTCTATGTGATCGGGGACTCTTTATTGAGAAGAATAGACAGGCCTGTAACTAGAGCTGATCCAGAGAATAGAAGGGTGTGCTGTCTTCCGGGTGCAAAGATACGGGATGTAGGCCTGAGGTTGAAAAGGATCCTCAAGGGAGCGGGAAAGAATCCCCTAATTATCCTTCATGTGGGAACAAATGATACAGCCAGATTCTCGCTGGAAAGTATCAAGGGAGACTATGCTAGGCTGGGGAAGACACTTAAGGAAATTGAGGCTCAGGTGATCTTTAGCGGGATCCTTCCTGTTCCTAGAGAAGGGCAACAGAGGTGTGACAAGATTATGACTGTCAACAGATGGCTTAGGCAGTGGTGCTATAAGGAGGGCTTTGGGATGTATGGCCACTGGGAGGCATTCACGGACAGAGGTCAGTTCTCTCGGGATGGACTTCATCTGAGTAGGGAAGGAAATAGACTTCTAGGATCGAGGCTGGCACAACTGATAAAGAGAGCTTTAAACTAGGAATTGGGGGGAGATGGATGGGAGATGTCCAGAAAATCTCCACGCCAGATTTTAGCATTGAGAGGGAAGAAGACGAAGTAAGAAAGGATACAGCCATGGGTAGGAGAATGTGTATAAGGAGCGAGGGCGGTGTGGATACTAGTCTAATAGGTTATACTGGCTGTAGAATGACTGTGCCTAATAGGGTACAAAATGTGAGCGAGGCCAAACAGCAAAAATTAAGATGTTTGTACACCAATGCGAGGAACCTAGGTAACAAAATGGAGGAACTAGAGCTACTGGTGCAGGAAGTGAAACCAGATATTATAGGGATAACAGAAACATGGTGGAATAGTAGTCATGACTGGACTACAAGTATTGAAGGGTATGTGCTGTTTAGGAAAGACAGAAACAAAGGTAAAGGGGGTGGAGTAGCATTGTATATCAATGATGAGTTAGAATGTAAAGAAATAAGAAGCGATGCAATGGATAAGACAGAGTCCGTCTGGGCAACAATTACATTGGGGAAGAAAACTAGTAAAGCCTCTCCTACGATAGTGCTTGGGGTGTGCTATAGACCTCCGGGATCTAATTTGGATATGGATAGAGCCCTTTTTAATGTCTTTAATCAAGTAAATACTAATGGAAACTGCGTGATCATGGGAGACTTTAACTTCCCAGATATAGACTGGAGGACCAGTGCTAGTAATAATAATAGGGCTCAGATTTTCCTAGATGCGATAGCTGATAGATTCCTTCATCAAGTAGTTGCTGAACCGACTAGAGGGGATGCCATTTTAGATTTAATTTTGGTGAGTAGCGAGGACCTCATAGAAAAAATGGTTGTAGGGGACAATCTGGCTCAAATGATTATGAGCTAATTCAGTTCAAACTAAATGGAAGGATTAACAAAAATAAATCTGCAACTAGGGTTTTTGATTTCAAAAGGGCTGACTTTCAAAAATTAAGGAAATTAGTTAGGGAAATGGATTGGACTGAAGAACTTATGGATCTAAAGGTAGAGGAGGCCTGGGATTACTTTAAATCAAAACTGCAGAAGCTATCGGAAGCCTGTATCCCAAGAAAGGGGAAAAAATTCATAGGAAGGAGTTGTAGACCAAGCTGGATGAGCAAGCATCTTAGAGAGATGATTATGAAGAAGCAGAAAGCATACAGGGAGTGGAAGATGGGAGGGATCAGCAAGGAAAGCTACCTAATTGAGGTCAGAACATGTAGGGATCAAGTGAGAGAGGCTAAAAGTCGAGTAGAGTTGGACCTTGCAAAGGGAATTAAAACCAATAGTAAAAGTTTCTATAGCCATATAAATAAGAAGAAAACTAAGAAGGAAGAAGTGGGGCCGCTTAACACTGAGGATGTAGCGGAGGTTAAAGATAATCTAGGCATGGCCCAATATCTAAACAAATACTTTGCCTCAGTCTTTAATAAGGCTAAAGAGGATCTTGGGGATAATGGTAGCATGACAAATGGGAAGGAGGATATAGAGGTAGATATTACCATATCAGAGGTAGAAGCGAAACTCAAACAGCTTAATGGGACTAAATCGGGGGGCCCAGATAATCTTCATCCAAGAATATTAAAGGAATTGGCACCTGAAATTGCAAGCCCATTAGCAAGAATTTTTAATGAATCTGTAAACTCAGGAATAGTACCGAATGATTGGAGAATTGCTAATATAGTTCCTATTTTTAAAAGAGGAAAAAAAAGTGATCCGGGTAACTACAGGCCAGTTAGTTTGACATCTGTAGTATGCAAGGTCCTGGAAAAAATTTTGAAGGAGAAATTAGTTAAGGACATTGAAGTCAATGGTAAATGGGACAAAATACAACATGGTTTTACGAAAGGTAGATCGTGCCAAACCAACCTAATCTCCTTTTTTGAAAAAGTAACAGATTTTTTACATAAAGGAAATGCAGTGGATCTAATTTACCTAGATTTCAGTAAGGCATTTGATACCATGCCACATGGGGAATTATTAGTTAAATTGGAGAAGATGGGGATCAATATGAACATCAGAAGGTGGATAAGGAATTGGTTAAAGGGGAGATTGCAACGGGTCCTACTGAAAGGCGAACTGTCAGGTTGGAGGGAGGTTACCAGTGGAGTTCCTCAGGGATCGGTTTTGGGACCAATCTTATTTAATCTTTTTGTTACTGACCTTGGCACAAAAAGTGGGAGTGTGCTAATAAAGTTTGCAGATGATACAAAGCTGGGAGGTATTGCCAATTCGGAGAAGGATCGGGATATTATACAGGAGGATCTGGATGACCTTGTAAACTGGAGTAATAGTAATAGGATGAAATTTAATAGTGAGAAGTGTAAGGTTATGCATTTAGGGATTAATAACAAGAATTTTATTTATAAGTTGGGGACGCATCAATTAGAAGTAACGGAAGAGGAGAAGGACCTTGGAGTATTGGTTGATCATAGGATGACTATGAGCTGCCAATGTGATATGGCTGTGAAAAAAGCTAATGCGGTTTTGGGATGCATCAGGAGAGGCATTTCCAGTAGGGATTAGGAGGTTTTAGTACCGTTATACAAGGCACTGGTGAGACCTCACCTAGAATACTGTGTGCAGTTCTGGTCTCCCATGTTTAAAAAGGATGAATTCAAACTGGAGCAGGTACAGAGAAGGGCTACTAGGATGATCCGAGGAATGGAAAACTTGTCTTATGAAAGGAGACTTAAGGAGCTTGGCTTGTTTAGCCTAACTAAAAGAAGGTTGAGGGGAGATATGATTGCTCTCTATAAATAATTCAGAGGGATAAATATAGGAGAGGGAGAGGAATTATTTAAGCTCAGCACCAATGTGGACACAAGAACAAATGGGTATAAACTGGCCACCAGGAAGTTTAGACTTGAAATCAGACGAAGGTTTTTAACCATCAGAGGAGTGAAGTTTTGGAATAACCTTCCAAGGGAAGCAGTGGGGGCAAAAGATCTGTCTGGTTTTAAGATTCTACTCGATAAGTTTATGGAGGAGATGGTATGATGGGATAATGGGATTTTGGTAAGTAATTGATCTTTAAATATTCAGGGTAAATAGGCCAAATCCCCTGAGATGGGATATTAGATGGATGGGATCTGATTTACTATAGAAAACTCTTTCCTGGGTATCTGGCTGGTGAATCTTGCCCATGTGCTCAGGGTTTGGCTGATTGCCATGTTTGGGGTCGGAAGGGAGTTTTCCTCCAGGGCAGATTGGAGAGGCCCTGGAGGTTTTTTTGCCTTCCTCTGTAGCATGGGGCATGGTTGACTGGAGGGAGGCTTCTCTGCTCCTTGAAGTTTTGAACCATGATTTGAGGACTTCAATAGCTCAGACATGGGTGAGGTTTTTCATAGGAGTGGGTGGGTGACATTCTGTGGCCTGCGCTGTGCAGGAGGTCAGACTAGATGATCAGAGTGGTCCCTTCTGACCTTAGTATCTATGAATCTATGAATCTAAGATGGCACCCCCCTCACGGATCCGGTGGAGATGTGCGGGAGGGCGAGAGCCTTCTACGCAAGCCTTTTCTCCCCGGATCCGACCGATCCTAACGCTTGCAGAGTGCTCTGGGAGGAGCTCCCGACGGTCAGCGTAGGCGACCGAGACCGGCTAGAGCCTCTCACTCTGGCCGAGTTCTCGGAAGCCCTCCGTCTCATGCCCACCAATAAATCTCCGGGCATGGACGGGCTGACCGTGGAGTTCTACTGCTTGTTATGGGACGTCCTGGGCCCAGACCTAGTCACCGTCTGGGCCGAGTCTTTGCATAGCGGGGTCCTCCCTCTTTCGTGCAGGTGAGCCGTGCCGGCTCTATTGCCGAAGAAGGGGGACCTCCGCGATTTACGAAATTGGCGTCCCGTCTCGCTCCTCAGCACAGACTACAAAGTCGCGGCAAAAGCCATCTCGCTGTGGCTAGGGTCCGTGCTGGCGGACGTGGTCCACCCAGACCAGACATACACCGTCCCGGGCCGCAGCATCTTCGACAACCTATATCTGGTCCGGGACCTATTGGAACTTGGGTGTAGGGATGGTCTGTCGTTCGCCCTCCTGTCCTTAGATCAGGAGAAGGCGTTCGAGAGGGTGGATCACGGGTATCTCCTGAGCACTCTGCAAGCGTTTGGCTTCGGACTCAGGTTTGTGAATTTTCTCCGGGTGCTGTACGCCTCTGCAGAGTGTTTGGTCAGGATCAACTGGACCCTGACCGAACCGGTCAGCTTCGGGCGAGGCGTACGGCAGGGGTGCCCCCTCTCAGGCCAGCTGTACGCTCTGGCGATCGCGCCCTTCCTCTGTCTCCTCCGAAGGAGGTTGACAGGGTTGGTGCTGCTGGAGCCGGAGCTGCGGCTGGTCCTGTTGGCGTACGCTGATGACGTGCTCCTCGTGGTCCAGGACCCGGGCGACTTGGCGCGGATGGAGGCTTGGCATGCCATCTATTCGGCAGCCTCCTCTGCGCGGGTCAACTGGGTCAAGAGCTCTGGCTTGGTGGTAGGGGACTGGCAGCAGGCGAGCTCCCTCCCACCCGCGCTTCAGGCCATCCGGTGGAGCACGGGTCCGCTGCTCTATCTGGGCGTTTACCTTTCTGCCACGCATCCCTCTCTGCCAGAAAACTGGCAGAATTTAGAGGGCAGGGTGATAGAGCGGCTCCGGAAATGGACAGGACTACTCCGGTGCCTCTCCCTTCGAGGGAGAGCGCTAGTGCTTAATCAACTAGTCCTGTCCATGCTCTGGTACCGGCTCAACACCCTGGTCCCGGCCCCGGCTTTCCTGACCAACCTCCGGACATCGATTCTGGAGTTCTTTTGGTCAGGACTGCACTGGGTCCCTGCAGGGGTTCTCCATCTACCTGTGGAGGAGGGAGGGCAGGGCCTAAAATGTCTGCTCACTCAGGTCCATGTCTTCCGCCTCCAGACCCTGCAGAGGCTTCTTTATGGTGCAGGTAGTCCGGCGTGGAGCATACTGGCGCACGCCTTCCTGCGCCGCTTCCGAGGGCTCCGATACGACCTGCAGCTCCTTTATTTCCATCCGAGAGGTCTTCCGCGAGACCTCTCCGGGCTGCCGGTCTTCTACCAGGACCTCCTCCGGATCTGGAAACTCTTTTCAACGACCAGGTCTGTGGCGGCCACCGAGGGGGCAGATCTCCTTGCGGAGCCCCTGCTACACAACCCCCAGCTCCGTGTGCAGGTGGCGGAGTCCCACTCGGTGCGCCAGAGGTTGGTCCTGGCAGAGGTCACAAGAGTCGGAGACCTCCTGGACTATGACCGGGGAGACTGGCTGGATCCCCTGACCTTCGCTCAGCGCATGGGGCTTTCCAGACCTTGTACTCCCCGGCGCATACTTCAGGAGGTGAAGGCCGCTTTGCCGCCCGCTGCTCGGGTTTATCTCGACCGGGTCCTGCACGAGGGCACGCCCCGCCCACCCGCTACCCCAAGCCCGCCAGACCTTTTAATTGGACCCCTTCCCCGTGGACCCAACCGACCCCTTCACTAGAAGCCGGCTGCATGATATGCAGCCGGTCTGCTTTCAAACCGCGCCAAGAAAATATCTCTACATGCTCGTTCTCTACACCCTTCACGCCCTCACCCTCGTGTCCCGTCCCGATACAAAATGGTGGGACCTCCTGCCACCTTTGGAGGGTGAGGAGCCCCGGTAGGCCAGCCTATATTCCACCTTAGTCCCGAGGCCCGCCGGGGATGTCAGTTGGCGGCTCCTTCACGGAGCCGTAAGCACGGGCGTGTACTTGGCGCGGTTCACTTCAATCCCAGACACCTGCCCCTTTTGCGGCGTGAGGGATACCCTGGCACACGTATACCTGGAGTGTGCCAGGCTGCAGCCCCTATTCCGGCTCCTCACCAATATTTTATTATGTTTTTGGTTGCACTTCTCCCCTCATCTTCTCATTTTTGCACTCCTTATCCGTGGCCCCACAAAGTCACGGGATCGCTTGGTCAGCCTCCTCGTGGCCCTAGCTAAAATGGCCATCTACAAAACCAGAGTGAGGAGGTTGGCCGATGGAGTCTCCTGTGACTGTGGGGCCTATTTCCGATCCTCAGTCCGTTCACGTATCCGGACAGAGTTCCTCTGGGCGGCGTTCTCTGACTCCCTTGACTCTTTTGAGGAGCAGTGGGCGCTGTCCGGGGTTCTCTGCTCGGTCTCCCCGTCCGGTTCCCTTCATTTGACCCTTTGACCGCACTCCTGTCCCTGTTGTTTTATTAGTTGTCCCCCGGAATTTTTTGGGCATCTAGGTCCTGTGGATCCCCCTTTTAGGCTGGGGGGGATTCTTTAGCGGTGGACGGGCTTTGCCCGCCCTCTTCCCGGATCCCAATAAGACTACTCTTCCATAGCCATCTGGCCTTGCCCTGTCACAGTATGTTTTATAAAAGTTAATTGCAGCCATTATTTTATTTCGTAAATGTCTCCATGAATTCTTTTCAGTCAACATGGTGTTAATATTTATGGATTTTAAAATTACAATTTAAAAACAATTCTATATGCTTCTTTTAAACCTGTACAGATTTCTCCTCTTGCCATATATTGCTTAGACATATTACGGTCTATAAAAATTAGCAGGACAAAGTCAGAGTTAAGGCTGTATGTTGTGTCATATTATATTTTGTTCAATAATTGGCATTAAGGAATTAATATACATGATGTGGTGTAAATTTAACAACATGTGATCTGTGTTTAAATCTAATATTAAACATATTTTCTGTGTTTTGTGGTTATGTGTTCTTTTTGTTTGCTGAAAGTTTAATGTTGCTTTCAAAGTTTTTTTTGGTCTCTCTCTCCCGTGTTGGTAGAGAGAGATCTCATGCAGAACTAGGGAGGTGGTCATGCTGCTCCTGTGTGTTTGTTTCTCATGCAGCCACATCTGGAATACTGCATGCAGATCTGGTCTTCACAGGACAGTGAAAGGAGACCACAATGGTGGTCATAATATTGATGTTCCATGATTCTCAGTGGGAAAATGTGTCGGCAACCAAAACGTTGTGGTAACTTTCCAGTAAATTAATGAATTTACATCTGCCAACTGAATTTAAAAGGAGAGGGAAATTTGTAGAGAAATAATGTACGTTACTCCGTGTATGTGTTTATAATACTGTTACTTCCAAACGGGAAGATTCCTAGCTCCATGTATTATCTTTTGCAATCAGTGACATTTGTATCCGACCACCTCTTAAAATAAAAATAAAATCAAATCCTGGGGGCAGCAATGACCTTCTGCAAGATTTGTCACAAATCATAAGCAATTGTGCTCCAGTTTTTATTTTCTTTTAAAAACAGTTGACCGTGCATCTTCTACTTATTGGTACGATTCACCAACTATGAGGACTCCAGCAGGCAAAGAGTCAGTGCCAAAAGCATCCATTTATGCTATGTTTCCTGCTTTTATATTTTTGTATGAGTGTTTCCTTTGATAGCAACCCAGAACAATGCATAGACTAAACTCTTTAAGTTATTTTAACAATAGTTGTTTGTACAGGGACAGTGGTTTAGAGTTGGCTAGTACCAGCCATTTACAGCCAGTGGATCTGAGGTCGAGTTTTGGGGAATCCAGCCAAAGTAAAACAAACTCTTGTTTGTTGGAGCAGCTAAAGTGACCCAACTTGAAATGTATCAAAGTAGGCTGATGAACCATTAGATGAATAGTAGTAGCAGGATACACAGAAAGATAAATATGGATATGAAATTCTTTATGGTTTTTTTCTAATTTTTATGGGTTGCAATATTAAAAATAGCCATATGACTTTAAGATCTTTTTATTGCATATTAATTTTGGTCTCAGTCAGAAGCACTGAACTGGGACTCAGGAGACAAGGGTTCTATTCCCATCTCTGTCACTGGCCTACTGGGTGACTTTGTGCAAGTCACTGCCCCTCTCTGTGCCTCAGTTTCCCCATCTGTAAAACTGGGATAATGATACTGTCCTTTGGAAAGTACCTTGAAATTTACTGATGAAAAGTGCTATATAAGAGGTAGATGATATTATTTATTTTGTTATGCATTCACTTATATGCAGATGTAGGCATTGAATATTTTATATATACCAATTTCAAAACAGCATTGGTCTGACATATAACTTATCTTACTACAGTTTTTCGCCTACAGCATCGACTTGCTAAAGATTCTAGCATGAGAACTTTTCTTTAAAATTTGACTTAAATACTTGGAATTAATAAAAATGTATAGTAAGTTCATGTGACTCTTACCTTTCAACTCTAATTATTTTCCATTACATAAAAGGAGAGCTGTTCTCTGTGTCTCAGAATACAAGAAAAAGGGGACATTGAATGAAATTGACAGGTGGAAAATTGCAAACTGGTGAAAGGTTATGGTTTCTCACACAATGGGTAATTAGCTTTGGAAGTCTTTGTCAGTGTTGTTGAGGCCAAGAATTAGCAAGATTCAAGGAGGGATTAGACATTTATGGATATCAAGAATACTGAGATTTAATGCTAAAACGTTTGGAAGGAATATTAAACCTCATCTTTCAGGTTTTAAGCCAATGTCTTTCTATTAGGGAGTAAGATGAGACCATTCTGAGCGTCAGATTGTGCTCCATCTGCCTACTATGGGGTTCTTGTATCTTCTGCGGCATCTAGTGCTGGCCACTGTCAGAGACACGATGTTGGAGTAGGTGGACCATGAATCTGATGTAGCATGGCAATGCCTATGTACATAAGAATGGATATACTGGGTCAAGCCAATGGTCCATCTAGACAAGTATTCTGTCTTCTGACATTGGCCTGTGCCAGGTGCTTTAGAGGGAATGAACAGAATAGGGCAATTTTGAGTGATCCATCTCCTGTCAACCAGTCCCAGGTTCTGGCACTTGGAGATTTAGGGATATCTGTAGCATGGGCTTGTGTCCCTGTCCATCTTCTTTAATAGCTGTTGGTGGACCTATCCTCCATCAACTTATCTAATTCATTTTCGAACCCAGTTATACTTTTGGCCTTCGCAGCATCCCCTGGCAACAAGTTCCACAGGTTGACTGTGAAGAAGTTTTGAGTGTGAAGAAGTACTTTCTTATGTTTGTTTTAAATCATCTGCCTGTTTAATCAGTTGACATCTAGTTCTTGTGTTATGATAAGGGGTAAATAACACTTCCCGATTAACTTTCTCCATATTATTCATGATAATAATATCCTCCCCCCCGCCTTACTCGTCTCTTTTCTAAGATCAGCAGTCCCAATTTTTTAATCTCTCCTCACATGGAAGCTTTTCCCTATCCCTGATCTTATTTGTTGCCCTTCCCTGTACTTTTTCCAAATCTGTTTTATTTTTTTTGAGATGGGCAGCCAGAACAGAACACAGTGTTCAAGGTCTGGACGTTCCATACATGTAGCGGGATTATGATATTTTCCTTTTCTGAATGGTTCCTAACATTCTGTTAGCTTTTCTGACTGCCGCTGCATATTTTTCAGAGAACTAGCTGCGATGACTCCAGAATCTTTCTTGAGAGGTAACAGCTAATTTAGACCCCATCATTCTGTATATATAGTTGGTACTATTTTTTACAGTGTGCATTGTTTTGCACTTACCAACACTGAATTTCATCTGCCGTTTTGTTGCCCAGTCTCCCAGTTTAGTGAGATCTCTTTGTAATTCTTCACAGTTAGTTTTGGATTTAACTATCTTGAGTAGTTTTGTATCATCTGCAAATTTTGCCACCTCACTGTTCACCCCCTTTTCCAGATCACTTATGAATATATTAAACAGCATAGGTCCCAGTTTAAATCCTTTGAGGACCCTGATAAATCCATGGGGAACATCCAAGGGGACCCAGTCATATGCATCAATCAGTCACATCCCCTTTTGCAAACTGTATTTTATCTTTTATTTAATAAATATTTAGATGTGCCTTTAAGGCTCTGGGCTATTTACTCTGGGTTTTGTGCTATTGTCAATAATGATGTGAACAGAAGTTGCCTTGATTTTAATTTGACAGATTTCACAGATAATTTCACATAACTATTGAACAAAAGTAGCTGCATAACGTGTGCAACTGTTTTGTATGTGTAATTGAGAGTCATGGGAGTGACTTAAAGCCAAGTCCTATCTCAAAGTTGCTGCATTCCAAGCAACAATTTGGACTGGTCCAGCTTCGTTACTGCTACTCTTCAGTGTTTGATATTAGCAAATCTGCTCATGGTTGACATACTGTATTTAATCTGGTTTCAGAGTAGCAGCCGTGTTAGTCTGTATTTGCAAAAAGAAAAGGAATACTTGTGGCGAAGTGAGCTGTAGCTCACGAAAGCTTATGCTCAAATAAATTTGTTAGTCTCTAAGGTGCCAGAAGTACTCGTTTTCTTTTTATTTAATCTGGGTTAGACTTTAAGTGTGGGTCCTAGTACTGAGCCCTGTGGTAGGCCACTTGATACTGTTCTCTACTTGGCAGTCTTACCAATTCTCAAAGAGCAGGTACAGTGCAGGTAGTGGCATTGCAAATGTAAAAAACAGACTGAGGGGCCACCAAGGAAATGATCTAAAAGCTTGTTTCCATTCTGATATAAATTTATTTCCATAATGGAAATACTTTTATACAGCTACTGGTGACAGACTGACAGCTTTGCTGCTCTAATTTATTGTTTCATAGTAAATATGAGCTGAGGGTGTGCAGTTGTGTATATTGTGCTGAGAGAGTTGTGTTGATTTGTTGATGGCGAATGAGAGGTCTGTGCTGCCATGAGGGGCTGCGTGTGTTTGGGATTATCATGTATGCTGGGTGTGCTGTTGTGTGTGGGTTATGTTATGCTAGAAGAATTGTGTTCATTTGTGGGGATAGTGAATGAGGGGTGTGTGCTGGTTATGTTGCTGTGTTTGGGTTCTGTTGTGCTGGGAGGGTTATGTTGATTTATGGGAGTGGCAAATGAGGGGTATATGATGTGATAAAGGGCTGTATAATGTTTATTGTGTGTGCTAGTTGTGTTGAATTGTGTCTAGGACAGGGGTTCTCAAAATGTGGGATGTGTTTTAATGGGCTCGCCAGGGCTGGTGTTAGACTTGCTTGCACCCAAGGTTGATGCCGAAGCCTGAGCCCCACTGCCTGGGCTCCTGGGGTCGTGTAGTAATTTTTATTGTTAGAAAGGGGTCGCAGTGCAATGAAGTTTGAAATCTGCTGGTCTAGAGCAATTGTGCTTGGAGAGGTATGTTGATTGGTGTGGCTGGGAGTTGTGCACATGGATGTGGCATTTGGGCCACATGCTATGCAGTCTCTCCCATGAAGCCAATGAAATTGTTGCATGCAAATTAGCTGTGGAGTAAGGGTGATGATTGGTTGGGTTACTTCTAATATCATGATGGTCTCGGCTCTTGGCGTGGCATAGATACATACTTTGGTGTAGCTGCACACCACGCAGGTGTAATTCATAATGTCAATGACTGAGAGCTTAAAAATTGGATAGTAACAGAGTGCAAATCCCAGTGATGACTGAACCTGGTGATATTCTGAACAAAAAGTGTTCGGTCTTGTAGCTGTTTCCATTGCATCACACTGACTGTACAGACATTTTAGGTTTCAGCGTGACATTCCAGGAATGTCATTATATAGATAATTGCATCCATATTGGGAGGTAAGGAAGTCCCAATTTAACAGCATCTGTTTCTAAACCGATGTAGTTAAATGAGTACAAAAACTGTGTAGAACAGCTCTAAAAATTTCCCACCAGTGCTAACACCATTTCAGCTCCATTGTATTACCGGTGCTGGAAGCCATAGTGTAGATAGGTTGTTGGCTCCCACCATCATTTCAAGCACTGTCTTGTAATATTGAATAGAACAGATTTAAATGACATGGCTTAACATGGTGTCAGCACCTGGAGGGCAATTTACTCCAGGGTTCACAGTGTTACTACCACAAATGGATCTGAACCGATGTTAGCAACAGTACAAAACTTCCCTTTGCTGTGTGATCATATCTTTTGCCATGGCTGGCCCAATGACTAGAATAGCTTGATACCTGCACATAGTTAAGGGTTTTTCTTCAGTTCAAGTGGGAGAGGCACCTACTTTGTGACACTGAAGTTCACAGGTTCGATTCCCTACAGACGCCTGTGGTGTCTGCAATCCAGTTTGTTGTATAAGCCTTTGTCTGCCTAGCCCCATCTATGAGATCCAGTTCTGCCCTGGAGAGAAACTATCTCTAGGGGCAAGAAGGTCATTCCCACTGAATCTTGGCCCCCCCACTCTGCTGAGACTGCTCACCAGCTTTTTTGACATGACCAAACCAGCTGGTAGTGATAGCAATTTTAGACCCTCATCCTGCAGAGACTTAAGCTTGTGCTTAATTTTATACACTATGAGTAGTTCCATTGACGATGCACAGTGCGTAATGTTAAGTATGTGTCTAAGTCTTTGTGGGATCTGAGCCCTAGTCAGTAACAACCATGGCTGCATTTGAATTAGTGATTCAGAGGTGAAAGTTTATTCTCCAAATCATCAGAGGGCAGGTCTACACTTAAAACGTTGCTGCCCTACTGTAGTGCTTCAGTGAAGACGTTCCTATGCTGAGGGGAGAGCTTCCCAAGAGGTGCTAATTATGTCAGTTGGAGAAGCTCTCCATTGACATAGCACTGTCTGCATGGGGGGTTAGGTCAGTATAACTGCGTGGATTTTTCACACCCCTGAACAACATATTTATACTGTTATGGGTCTGTAGTATAGACCTGGCCTAACCCTCCATCTTCCTGTCTTAGTCCTTTTGATGGCATATCCTGCTCTTCAGCTCTGGTAATTTTTGCCTTCATTTTTCCCTGTTTGTTGTCTCTGTTGAGTGACCTTAACTTTTAGCACTCTCTTTGCTCAGTCATTGTGCACTGTTTGTGTGCAGCTGTCATTCTGTTTGTTGGTGAGGGATTTAAAGCTCTTCAAAGGCTTCCCTCACAGCTTTCCTCATTGTGCATGCTAGTTGAAAAGAACCTTTAACACTGGTTAAAATTCATATGTAGGTAGGAGGAGAAATTTCAGACTTATGTTTATATATAACTGCTTAGGTCATTCAAAGTGAATTTTAAAAATCCGGTTTATTTTGCTAGTATTTATGCATTTGTGTTAATGTTTGCTTTTCTTTCAGCTTCAGTTATGAAAATAGACAAGCACTTTCATTTTTGTTTGTAGTCAGTCTCACATCCCTGTTCTCATTCAGTAGCTTGATGCTGCAGGGTTTGGGGTGCAAAAGTGTTCTTGTTTATTAGAAAATCTTATAACTGAAATAAAAAAAATTGAACCTTTTACTTTGTTCTTAAGTTTTCTGAAAGTTTATTTTTACAAAACCTAAATTATGGGCCAAAGCTGACTAGACAGTCGCTTCTTGAATTTGCTCTTTGTTTTAACTTTGTGTTCAGTCCTCGTGGCATGCAATTCATGTATTAGTTAGCTCATTTTAAAAAAAACAAAAGTCTTTGTCTGAATAATAGGCTATAGATTTGTTTCACCACTAGGTGGTGCTTAAAACACTTCAGTTCCTAGTGAAGTCATTTTTGGAATGGGACTGTCATTTTAATTACAGGACTACTGGTACCCAATTCATTGCTTATAATACAACTTTCCTTTCCAATAATTATTTTTTTCTCACTATGCTTATTTTTTACAATGCTTTTTAAAATAAAAATTTAGATTATAAAGTACCTTCACTTTCTACTTTTTAAAATCGCACTATTCTACACTTAAATTAGTTAGAAGTCAAGGAGGGAGATTAGACTTACCTTTTTAGTAATTATTAAGATTTGCTTTATCTTTTTCCTGTAATCTTAAATTTGAAGTTTGAACCAATTTATTTAAGAAGCCAAAGTCAGTAAACTCCATGATCAAATGTAAGGTCAAGGTGCTGCATGGAAACCTTTAGTTTGGGAACAGGTTTGTTGGATTTTATAGCATGCTGCACATGGGATATATTTATTCTCTGGTATTCATTTTTTTGAGAGTCGTATATGTTATACAAATTATGACTTGTTTTAAAGTTGTATATTTCAGTTTTTACTGATAAAAATTAAAAATAAAGTTCCACAGCACTTTAGTCCAAATTTTGCTGTTACAATTTTCAGTTCAGAGAAGGTACTCTTAACTGTACTCTTCAAAATGGCATTCCCTCCATGTCTAGATATATTATTTAGCTTCCGAGCAACAAATTTGAGGGCATAATCCAATGGAAAAACTGAAAAAAGGAAAGTTCAAAACAGCTTAAATTGTTTATTTTCAGTGCTTGTTAAGAAGAAGACTGAAAAATGGCCTCAAGAGAGTTTTTATTGGGTTAATCTGGAAACACTATGTATTTTTGGTGAAGAATGCATGTGGTGGGGAAGTATGTAGGCAAACATGTTCCCTTTGCTGACTACTTTAAAAATATATTGTCAGAGTTGGGATTCATCTACTGTTGTGACCGGAAGCAAGGAACCTGTATCTTGACTGTTATAATGGTTGCTGGTGTACCTTTTCTTTCTCTCACTCTCTTTTCTTGAATCATCTAGGATTATTTGGAGTTCTGATAAGCAAAGGTCTGCAGCTGAATAGTCACACACAGATTTATATTTGAGGAATAGTACATACTATTTGCAGTAGAGAAAATCTTGTAGGCCTTGAAAAGAGAAGCTTTTCATCCATTATCCACCTTGGCATAAGGGATCAACATGATGTTCCTTCACCTGGTGCAAAATAAACTTGTTGGCATCTTTATCAGTTACAGAACCTCTTAGGAGCATATGCAACTCTCACAATTTTATCGTGAGTGTCATGATATGTAATACTTTTCTTTAAAGCCTCAGATCTGGATATCATACAATTGAGAGCATCTCAGCTTTTGTTTAAAAACAAGTTTCTAGCCCTCATGGATGCAAAGGAAAGCATGACATCATGACCCCTAAAGACATAGCATTTATTATTTTAAAAACATGTAGCTTAAAAATCATATATATATATTTTGTGGTCTGACTCATGATCTTTGAGTGTTTTTGGAGTTGGCAAAACATTGTAGGCTGCAGCTCTCTGAGGTTTATAAATGGAACTGCCTCGCTGGGGGGCGGCTGATTCTGAAGCAGCTCTGTGCCCTCTGCCCCTGCTTCCCATGCCCTGTTATGGCCTCTTGATAAATGATACATTTTGTCCTTTTCAACATCTGAGACCTGCAGGGCTTCTGCTTCTGAGCCCTCTCCCCTTTACGCTGTTGGGGGGGATATCTGACAACAGATCCTGCAGAATGCCCGAAATCGTTAATACTCCACAGTCATTTCCCAGAAGACAACTGAGGGAATTCCAGAGAGCAATACAAGCCTCAGTCCATGAATAATACACCACGGCTCTCAGTGAGATGTGACAAGAACTCAGCTTAGTAGGGAAAAAAATTTCCCCCATTAAAACTGGAAGATACTTCTGTCAGGCTGAGTGTAAAATAGAAATAAAACTGTTCCCAAAGGAAGTACTGAAGCCAGCTGGGCTAGTTTCTCTCAGACATGGCATGCAGGGGAGGGAGGTGTACTTTTCTTTCTGGATTTTTCCAGTTGGATCGGAGAGCTCAAAAGTCAGAGTAAGCTCTGTCCTTGAGAAACCAGCTGAAAAGGACTTCATCTTCTGCAGACCCTGTAAACCCCCCCCCCCAATGGGTTAGACTTATTCAATCAGAGACACAGGAGAGAGGCCGTATGACTTGCCCCATATCCAGGGCTGCAAATATGTCTTTCATCTCCCATCTCCATTACGCCTGCCTCTGGTCTCTCTGCTCCCCTTGCTGGCACGAGGCCAGTGTGGTGCCCCAGGGAGGAGGAGGATGTGGCAGCTGCAAATAAGGAGGTGGGGGGAACAGAAAACGGGAAATAGGGATCTGACAGAGAGAAGACTGAAAGGATTACCCCACTAACCCCCTCCCCCCCTGCACACACACACGTCCCTGGGCTCTAATCCTTCTCAGGCTGTGCTAGGCTCTCCTACCACCTCAAAAGTCATCCAGACCCCGCCCCCCATCCAGCTAATCCTTCTTTCAGAATCTCCCCACAGCATCACCCTCCCGCTGATTGGCCCTGTCCCCTCCACTTAATACTCTGTCCCTGTTTAGCTCTTCCCCCAACCACTCCTGTCTGCCCAAAGGCTCCCTCCAACCCCTCCCCCTTTTGAGGTGTGTGGGGATTAGACTCCTGTCTCCCCCACACCTGCTCCTGTTGCTTGGAGGAGACCCTGAAGGGGAAATTGGTGATTAATTCTCGCTGTCTAAAAATGTCACACATGGAGCTGCCCAGTGCTTGGCAGCTGTGCATGTCGCCTGGTCTGTTCCAGCAGAGCTCATACCCTAAAACCACCCACTGTGACTTTCGGAGGTTCTGATTCCCACAACTCCCATTGGGGGCCTGGTAATTGCAGGTGTTTCAGCACCTCAGAAAAATCAGGCCAACTGTAAACAGCTGCTTTGAAATGGGCACAGATATCAACAGAGAATCTCCCCCCCCACTTTCCCCAGCCGCCCCCACACTCACTCTCACTCTCACGTATACACACACAAGCAAACCACAGTGCTACGAATAATTTTGGGCACTGAAATGTTCTAACTAAGCACTGCTGGTTCATGGACTCAGTTTGAACGAGGGTTGACTTTGGAGTACTTTTGTAAAAATGCCATGATAGTCCTTTATATTGGTCTCTTGATTACCAAAGGTTAATATCATCTGACAAGGAAAATGATATTTTATGGTTTAGGTCTTTTTTTTCTCTTTAAACTGCCAGCTCTGCAAATTCAAGTGAATTTGTGTGCAAGTGAATTTGGGTCTTCAGATGACATCTGTGCTACCGCATTGTGTTTGAATTATGCCCTGAATAACACCTCTGCCGTGTCTTTGTCATCAGTGGATATATACAGATGTAACCAATTTTGAATTTAGTAAATGCTTTCTTTGGTGATGCACAGGAAGGAGTAGATTCCTGCTCCCCTTCTGTGCACTGCATTGACTCTGTAGGGCAAACAGGAATAAGAACCAGCGGGTCAGTAGACAGAACTCTGAATATACATAGGGAGCAGGCCTGGAGGAAAGATGATGGTGTTGTTATGGTCACATTTTAGAGCAGAACTGCACTTGAACATGCCTCTTTAACAGGCCATGTCTAATGGGGCTGCTGTAACGCATCATCTTTAAGAGGCTGATCTGCCCAATAGACACGTTTTTATTTAAAAAAAACCCAAAAACTCCTCTAAGATAATGGAGATATTTTGCTTTAGTGTATTTTTCCTCTTGTTTGTCTTTCATGTTGTAACTTTTAAGATTTGAGGAATGGTGAAGCTTTATATTTGTTTTAATAGTGTGCTTAATTTTTCACTCTGTTATGTAACATCTTGATAGCTCCTGTATTATGCTATCAGCAGAAGAGTTCACGCACATGTAAGTAGACTTTCTTGTTCCAGGATCAGGGGGTAGCCATGTTAGTCTGTATCCACAAAAACAACAAGGAGTCCGGTGGCACCTTAAAGACTAACAGATTTATTTGGGCATAAGCTTTCGTGGGTAAAAAACCACTTCTTCAGATGCATGTATGTAGACTTTCTTGCTCCAGGACATCTTTCTCTGGTGGTAGTCTATGGGTGTTTCTAGAGGGAAATAGTCCCTCTGGAAAATATATCTTCTGGTTTATTTTGGTATTGTTGGCAAAGAAAATAGAGCAGATCTCATTACTATTCACCTCAAATTCCGTCCTTTTATTTTGATCTTATTTGAACTCAATTCATAATAAACATCTTTTTCATGTGGAAGAAAAGCCAGGCCAGTCAAGAGGGATAAAGTAGTCTGTCTAGTGCATATATCCTGCTGAATCCAGGTCTCGATCTGTGTGAGGGAAACTGGCTATCTTTTATTATCTGCTGTATTTGGTGGGGCAGAGGAGATACGCCACCATCCTGGTCTTGTTCCCTATTGTGTCCCCGCTGTGCTTGTTATGAGAGGAGCCACTGTCTTTTTCCTCATCCTCCATGGGAATCTGTGTGTTTGTCCGCATAAATGGGAAAAAGTCATGCCCCCTCTCCACCATAATATTATACCTCTTGCACATACAAGTGCATGAGTGGAATCTCTAGACTTCCACTCATAATCCTACTTTCCTTGTAAGAACAGGAGTCAAAACGAGGCCTCCCAACAGAAGATCTCTGCAGCAGCAGCAGCAGCTTGCTAGTGCTTGCCACCTCCTGTGTATCTTGCTATTTAAGATGGGTTAGACTATTATCAGTAATGGCACCACTGCTCTGGTTTGCCTGGTGAACAGAATATTTTAAATTCCGGTGTAAGTCAGTTAAGTCCACAAGGAACTAACATAATAGTCTCTTCCTCCCAAAGTGTGTCAAACTCCTGAGAACAAACATGGAAACAGTAAAAATAACAAAATCCTCCTCTGTGTTTCTCAGCCTCTTTGAGCCCGTAGGGGAAAGCATCTGGTATAGCCTTTAGTTTCTTTTATGGACAATAAATCCTGCTACATTGCCAAGTGACATAATATTATGTTACATTTTTATAGTGTTTTTTCAGGGGGAGGGTGCACAATGGGTTTATTTGTTGTACAGTAACGTCATTCACTAAAAATGAAGGAAGAAATCTACAACGATCTTGTATTCAATCAGCTTGAGTTACGATTATATACAATTTTACAGCCAGGCTTGTCATTTTTAATATTTTTATATTGGATTGTATGCAATGATTGTAACCTATAGTAAGAAAGCTAACAACGATAACTGCATTTGTAAGTGGATGTTTTTGGGTCAATTCATATAATACATATAGTGTACACACATTTTCCCCTCTCCCCACAAACTTAGGGCTTGTCAACACTGGCAACAGCGCTGCAGCTTTCTCACTCAGGGGTGTGAAGAAACACCCTCCTGAGCGCTGAAAGTTTCAGTGCTGTAACGTGCCAATAAAGACAGTGCACTAGCGCTGAGAGCCATGCTCCTCGTGGAGGGGGTTTTTTTTTAGAGTGCTGGGAGAGCTCTCTCCCAGCGCTCTGCCCATGTTAAAGCGCTGCCATGTTGCCAGTGTAGACTAGCCCTTAGTTAAGGTTGCTTAAGAGCATTTCCTATTAACACCATCGCTAACAATCTCGAAAATCGCTAGTTATCACAACATTAGCATCTAAATCACCCACATTACCTATCTTTCTGAGCACAGAGAACATCAACATTCCTGCCCTATACACTGCCACAGCACATTCCTTACCCCTTCTGAAACAAATCTAAAGCCACCCCCTTCTAATGCAAACCTATTCATAACCCTCCTATCCAATTATTCAGACTCAAATGACCAACCTAAAGTCTGACCTTAGGGCAGTGGTTCTCAACAGCGGTACACCACTTGTGCAAGGAAAGCCCCCGCTGGGCCGGGCCGGTTTGTTTACCTGCCACGTCTGCAGGTTCGGCCGATGGTGGCTCCGACTGGCCATGGTTCACTGCTCCAGGCCAATGGGGGCTGCGGGAAGCGCGGCCAGCATGTCCCTTGGCCTGTGCTGCTTCCCGCAGCTCCCATTGGTCTGGAGTGGCGAACCGCGGCCAGTGGGAGCCGCGATTGGCTGAACCTGCGGACGAACAGGTAAACAAACCGGTCCGGCCCGGAAAGGGGCTTTCCCTGCACAAGGGGCAGACCGGCTTTGAGAACCACTGCCTTAGAGTACTCTAATTTCAAGAAATATATTTAACCTTGAGGAATATCTATTTTAAACCACACATAACCGATAAGAGAGAGAGAAATATTGGGGGATGTTTTGAATAAGAAGTAAATTATTCTTTTTTTGTAGAAAAAGAAAGTTCATGTTTGTTTATAGAGAATGTGTTAAAAGATACGTAGTGTGGTAAACACTGTGTGGAAGATTGAAGAAGATGAAAATATTTCAGAGATGGAGATTGTATTTTGATAATGTGTGAATATTGTAGGCTTTTAAAGGAAAAAAAAGCTATGGTTGGAAATTGCGCCTTTTGAATTTGAATAACTGGATGTGTGGATTGTGTGTTGTGTTGGAAGGGAATATGTTGGGCAGGCATATAGGATAGGAATGTGGATATTGATTGTTGTGTGGTTGTGCAGATTGATATGAGAGAGTCATTTGGATGTTACTGTTTCCTTAGATAGTGAGTGCCTTGATTCCTGGTGATTGTATTGGTGGGAAAGAAGCCTTTAAAACAAGATTGGATGTCTTTCTGAAAGATACGCTCTAACTCTGGAAGAAATTGTGGACTTAATGCAGAGATCACTCGGTGAAATTCTATGACGTGTTATGCAGGACTTCAGACTAGATGATCATAATGGACCTCTCTGGCCTTAAAATCTATTAATCTATCTGTAACTGTACAAAGCTTTTTTGTATGTTTGGGAATGTCCCTGTTTCTTAATTGTCAGCATCATTTTAACTATTGGAATTTATAAATATGTTTATAGGTGTGCATCGTATGCTCTGGTTTTCTTTCCCATAAATTTAAATACAGCAATAATACCAAAGAACTGCCCATAAATCTGATCATCTCCAATCTTCAGCCACTCCCCTTCTCAACAATCTAAAAAAAGAGAGAAAGTAGTGGCTTTGTTGCATGCCCATAAGGCTAATGGATCTAGACTGTGATTGACCAAGGGTACAGTGAGTCAGTCAAGTCAAGAACCCTTCACAGAGAATGCTCTGCCCTCAATTCCCTCTCATTTGTCAGAGGCAGGGGGTCTCCACCATCGTAAAATGTCATGGAGAGGGAGGCAGCCTCTCACATCAGTCCGAGAACAATTTGGGACTTCGTAGATTAAAACCAGAACCCTGAGTTCCGTAGCTTAGTGGAAGCACTGGTCTAATGTGAACCTCCACCTAATAATTGAGCCCCTCATTATTGAATGCTAGCTTCAGTTTCTGAATGGTCCCAGACTATAGCACCATGTAGAGTACATTACAGTAGTCTAATCTCAAATGATAACAGTGTATATAAGTGTGGCAAAGTCTGCATTGGAGAGCAGTTTGTGCACTCATTACCAGGTGCAGATGGAAAATAATACTCTTAGCCACAGCCAATAACCAATATATATGATTGCCAACAGTCCTGTATTACAAAGGACATCCCTTATTTAAATAGAAAATTGCCTGTCCTATACAAAATCAGTAAGGGATACCTTTTATCCCATATTTCAACAGCAGGGGGCCAATACTCACAGAAGCATCTTTCTACTCTCCTTCCAACCTAGGCCCTTCAGTGCTGCACAGGAAAAGCACATGGGGCCGTGCTCAAGGGCCAGGGTTGGGAGGGGAGTGGGAAGATGCACCCTTGACTATTGGCCCCTGGCTGGACAGAGCCCCCTGCTGACTTCAGTCCTTGAGAGTGGCCCCGTCTGCTTTCCATGTGCAGGCTCTGTCTGGCAGGTTATGAGGACAGAACAGTGTGCCCTGGAGCTGTGCTGAAGGGCCAGGGTCAGGAAGGGGCTCTGTCTGGCAAGGGGATCAGTACTTTGGAGTGTAACCAACCCCGCTCGTAGAGTCTTTGCTACTAGGAGAGAGGCTGGGGTGTGTTATTGTCTGGGGTCTGGGTGGGAGAGGGACTGGGGCTGTGATCGGTCACAGGGACAAGTTCACCCAGTACTGTGGGGCTAGGGCCGTTAACACATATGGGCCAGGATGATCAATACCCATTTTTCAGAGCCCATCCCAGCCCCGCCTGTTCCCCCTGCCATGCTATGAGGCTGCGGCTTGGGATCAGGCGCTTGCACGCTGTTTGGTGACTCGCCTCCTGCAGCCAGTGCTGGCCAGGACCCCACCGTGTGTCCCCAGTGGAGATGGCAGGATATCTGAGGTCTGTCCCATATTTTTTAAATACAGTGTTGGCACCCTACCAGTACGTATCCCTGACAAATTTCTATAGGTTCATTTCTGCTTAAGCTTTCTTCAGAGTTTGGGTTGAATGCCATTTATAGAATGCAATGGATGATCTGAAAATGATCTTGGAGCAGTAGTTCATGAGAATATTGGTTAATGCTGTGGTGGGGATTTAAAACAGGGTGTAGTGCTGGTTTTGTGCCATACAAATTACAAGTAGCCTGGGACCTCACATTTCATAAGCATTAGAAGAAATTTGCCAGATGTCTTTTTAAAGTGGCTTAACGTACTCTATTCTCCTGATAGAAACTTCTGGAATTAAGCTGTGCTGAGATTAGGTAATTTCTTTTGCAAGTGCCTGTTTGCATGCACATGTGATTTTTGTGTTTTGTGAGTGTAAACATTGTGGCTGCTCTTTAGTCTGTTAGCAGATAGGCCATACTCAAAGCTGGTCATTTTCTTTCTGAATTTTAGTTAACCTTCACCAGTGCAACAGGTGCTATTTTGTGTTTCCTCATTACATAGAATTGACCATCTGCTTTAAAAATAAAGATGTAAAACTATTCTGTATGATCCATGTTACTGATCTTACTGAATGCTCTCAAAAGAAGACACATTGCTGCATTTTCATTGCCAGGTTATTGTCATTACAATTTTTTTTTCAAGTGAGAGTAAGCTGAGTAAATGATTGATTTAGATATATGTAAATTATTACGAGTTCAAACTGTTCTCATGGTCTCAGTTGACTCTGCCATGGTTAGGAAAATGTGCAGTTCTTCTCAAACTGATATTCATTCCATTGCTGCTTTTTTAAAAGTTGTGCAGCAATATTAGCTAAATTGTGCAGGACTCTGTAATTTGCTTATGCTCTTGACCATGACAGTGTTTCTCATGGCTTCTGCTGCAGTTTTGTAATACTGTGCAGATTTGTGCTTTAAAAAAAGTCATGTATGGCTGCTGGCCACTGTTACGCCTAGGGACTTGTGACATGTGGAATCCCATCACATTAGGCACATATGAGCTTATGTGCATTTTGGCAGTGAGGAGATGGGAGAAGAGCCTTTTTGTTTGGAGGATGATCAAGATTTGTACCACGTTTCAACACATCTTGTACATGATGGATTTCCTTTGGCATCACAGCCATTTAGGAAAATCTGTTTTTTTACAACAAAACGTGTTTTTGCTTTGAAATTCAGTGTTGATAAGTACAAAGTAATGCACATTAGAAAAAAATAATCCCAGCTGTACATACAGAATGATGGCGTCTAAATTAGCTGTTACCACTCAAGAAAGAGATCTTGGAATCATCATAGAATCATCGAAGTGTAGAACTGGAAGGGACCTCGAGAGGTCATCAAGTGCACTCAAGGCACTCAAGGCAGTACTACCTAATAGACCATTCCTGACAAGTGTTAGTCTGACCTGTTCTTAATAACCTTCAATGACAAGAGATTCCGCAACCTCCCTAGGAAATTTGTTCCAGTGCTTAACTACCCTGACAGGAAATTTTTTTCCTGATGTTCAACCTAAACCTCCCTTGCTGCAATTTAAGCCCATTGCTTCTTGTCCTATCCGCAGAGGTTAATGAGAACAATTTTTCTCCTTCCTTCTTGTAACAATCTTTTATGTACTTGAAAACTGTTATCATGTCCCCCTCAGTCGTCTCTTCTCCAGACTAAACAAACCCATTTTTTTTTCAATCTTTCCTAATTGGTCATGTTTTCTAGACCTTTAATAATTTTCGTTGCTTCTCTTTGGACTTTCTCCAATTTGTCCACATCATTTCTGAAATATGGCACCCAGAACTCGACACATTACTCCAGTTGAGGCCTTATCAGCATGGAGTAGAGTTTGACAGCCATAATTAGAATTGAAGAAGTTACAGAGGAGGGCAACAAAAATTGTAAGGGGTATGGAACAGCTTCCATGTAAGGAGAGACTAAAAAGACTGAGACTGTTGATCTTAGAAAAGAGACGGCTAAAGGGGGATAGAGGTCTAGAAAGTTAATAGAAAGTTAATAGGGAAGTGTTATTTATTTCTTTGCATAACACAAGAACTAGGGATCAACTGATTTTAAATTATTCGGCAGCAGGTTTAAAACATACCTGAGGAAATACTTCACACAACACACGGTCAACCTATGGAACTCATTGCCAGGTGATGTTCTGAAGGCCAAAAATATAATTGGGTTAAAAAAAGAATTAGATAAGTTTGTGGGGGATATATCCGTCAATGGCTATTAGCCAAGATGGCCAGAGATGCAAGCCTGTGTTCCAGGTGTCCCTAAACCTCCAACTGCCAGAAGCTGGACTGGACAGCAGGGGATGGATCACTCAAAATTGCCCTGTTCTGTTCATTCTCTCGGAAGCACTGGCCACTGTCGGAAGACAGAATACTGGGCTAGATGGACCATTGGTCTGATCCAGTGAGGCCGTTTTTATAAAGTGTGTGGGGGGTGAGGGGGGGAAACAAAGTGAAATCACCATCTGTTCCTGAGTTTCTACATGGAAGAACTAGCCTGGGCGTGGGTCAGAGTTACTCTGGGCCTTGGTCTCAGCTCTATTAAGATCCTGCAAGTAGCTACTGCAGCTAATTTGAACTCTGCAAGACAGAAAAGTTAACCATTCACTCTCATGTGAAGTGGTATTACTGAAAGACAATTAAGCTTTTCAAACCTCTGTATAAGAAACGTCCACCATGGCAACTTAATTCTGGTTGGCACTCTGACATTTCCTACATTCAAGCCCATCAATTCATTCTCATTTTATTTCCCCCCATCAATCTATCAAGTCCCTTTTCTAATTGCCATAGCCTCAGCAGGGAAGATCTGAATGGGAAAACTTGTCAGCATAATGCACAAAAACAGGGTCATGATGATATTTACTCCTCCTGTGTTTATCCCAAAGATAAATACAGAATTACATCGGAAATGAGAACTTTCTACCTTGGATCTGAATCTGGTTTGCAAGAAAGGGTTGTTATGGCATAAATTGGATGTCAGGAGGGCAATAATAGCTTGTCAAAGGAAGACGGGGCAATTCTGAACATCTTCAGTCTTTTCCACCCCGATATAGTGCAAAAAGGGTGGGGTGGGAAAAGAAGCTGCTAAGTAAATAATACATCCTTGCATCTTTGGAAAGCCACAATGTGAGGTGCCTAAGCTGCCTTTTACGGAGCAAGGAAAGTGGTCACTGTGGATGAAAGGAGCCTGAGTATCTGTTGAGAAAATTTGGAAAGTCAGTATCTCCTGGTTTTATTCAGCACTACTAGCTTGATTTTCTCTGTTTCCTCAGATACTTCCCGAGGAAGGAGAATTTTGCAGTTTGTAAGTCCTAAATAATAATTAATAATAAAACCTAAGTCTTTAACTGGGCATTTAGCTTGTTCAGTTCATATGAAAAATCCTAGAAAATGTACAGTATTTAATGTTCTGTACAGTATTTAAGTCAACCCATAGAATTCTGTAGCCAGGATATCCTCTCTATTAAACTCTTGAGGTTTTTAGAGTCATTTCTATAGAACCGCATTACATCTCTATTAGTTAGTCTCTATTGAATTCTATAGGAGTTTTCCATAAAGAAGAGTTTGTCCCTACTTTAATTTACCTATTTATCTCAGTCCTCCTAGGTATTTAGTGAGAATGAGCTTTAGCCTGAGGGGAAGATTTGTCTTGCCTATTTGTCTTTTCTTACATAAAGACTTTTCACCAATACAATCCACGTGATTGACCATTTAGGATGGATTTTAAAGTGATCAGGTAGTTCACATGGTAGGTTTTTATATTAAGTCCTCATTAGTGTTTTGGAACATATATATCTGGTGGGCAGCATGAAGTTGTGATTACTCTATGAGGCTGCCCTGACTGACAGCTTTTTTACAGCCATCCCTGGTACTGTGAGTAAAGACCCAAACATTTGTCAGGTTTCAGAGTAGCAGCCGTGTTAGTCTGTATTCGCAAAAAGAAAAGGAGTACTTGTGGCACCTTAGAGACTAACAAATTTATTAGAGCATAAGCTTTCGTGAGCTACAGCTCACTTCATCGGATGCATTTGGTGGAAAAAACTTTCTGATGAAGTGAGCTGTAGTTCAGGAAAGATTATGCTCAAATAAATTTGTTAGTCTCTAAGGTGCCACAAGTACTTCTTTTCTTTTTCCAAACATTTGTGTGAGGCTTGATGCGGGGAGGACAGAAATTAACAGGTGAGCTATTGTACCTTTAAACAGCAGGGGCTTTCTTGTTCTGTTGCAGGGAGTCCGAGTGACTGAAGGCAGGGAGAACAGAGCCCCAAAAGGTTTTCAAAGAACAAGGAACAGGCAGTTTTCTGGATTTCTTTTATATTTAACTTTTTTTCTTTTTAAACATACTAGACTGTCTTTAAAATCTCAATTATTTATTAGGTTTTGAATTTGGATAATTGCCTCTACTTCCCATTCCCCACGGTATCCTCTAATTTACTGTAATAATTCATGAGGAAAAGACCTCTTTGACTATGGTAATCTGATAGCTACTGTCTTACTTGTCTTCTGATCCTGACTATACAATATTAATGGCAATTATAGCTAATAATCTAAAACAAGCAGTAGCCAAGGGAAGCCCATAATGAACCAGGTGGGTTTGAAGATGGAACAGTTAGCACAGATGATACTTGCAGTTTCCTGCATATCCCTGGGGAAAGCAAACTCTGGGATGGCTTTTAGTCTTGTTAGCTAGCAACTTGAAAAGATCTCTGATACACTTGAAAAACATATTTCCTGTTCTCAGATCTGCTAATTGCCACGTATCCTGCATTATGCTATTTGTTTTGGTAGTGGCTTTGTTTGTGGGTGTTTTTAAACTGACTGGCCACCACCAATGTATCCAAATAGTTTATAATGTTTGGTTAAAATGTTCCTTGATGCTTAAATGCTGAGGATATGACTGTACCATTTAACAGAGGTGAGGGAAAGCGCCAAGGTCATCAACCATTTGGGTGAGGGTTTCCTTTCTAATAAAGGGAAACCTAACTGAACAGGAAGGTGGGGCTAGTAATGCCCTTACTTAGGTTCTGTACATGTAGGCATTAAACTATAGCCATGGATCAGATTGGGGAAAAAAAAAATCTCTAAACTGTGCCTACAGATATCACAGAAAAGAGATGTTTCTCAGAGTTTATTGTTTGGATTGTCTTCACAGTATGATCACATTTTTGCCAAACATAAGTATTCAAGAATTATGAGATTTTAAAAATTATACACTTTTGGTACTTTTTCCTCTACCTCTTGGTTTTGAACCTGTAGGGTTCACATTTCCAAGCTTTTCTCTGCAACCAGAAGGGCTAGAAACTTTTTAAAATGAAAGCAGAGATTTTTGGAGAATAATTTGATTCCTACAATGGGGGCTTTAAGAAAACCCTTGAATATCACAATATGGGCCATAAAATTATGGGAATTGGCAATACTGTAAAATTCCTCTTATTTCTTACAAAATTGCAATCAAAACAGTATGAGTCAGTACTTAATGATGCACTCTGCCCGCTTAATTACCAGGGATTCAGTTCTTTGGTGTTGATTCAGCCTATGGCTACTAGCATAGTGTAAGCTGTAGGCTTGTCAGGACAGTGCAAATAAAGAAAATAATACTAAAACATGAGCAGGATGGGCATGTTGCTGATGTAAGAGGTTGAGGGATATTAATTTCAAGTTTTATAAGGGAACTTGAGAGGAATACATGTCAAAAGTAGAACCTCTCTGAACATCTTAAATGTGGAAGATGAGATTCATGTGATAACAGAACTTGATATTTTATCTTCTGTGTGAAACAACAAATCATATACATAAGAAAATATATAATTCAGTGGGGATGTCAATTTATAAGTAACTTTAACAGTATAAACAAAGGGAATTAATCCATTTCAGAAGATGGTGGTAGGAAAAGAAGCAATAGCCTTACAGTTTAGGAAAAGTAGCTGTTAAATAATGTGGAAACAAAATCAGGGAGATAAAAATGCATAGCCTAAGAGTTGAATGAAATAAAGAGCGATCTGGTAAATACATCACGGACAAAAGGAAACCCAGACACAGGGTAGAACCAGTATTCGATAAGGAAGGAATTGAAATGCTGATTCTGAGATGGCCATGACACTGTTTATAACTGCTTTATACTGAACTGTAATGAGAAAAGAAAACAGGGTTGGAGTGCGTTTAGAGTGAGTGGAGATAGGGATAATTTACGGAGTGGGGGCAGAATAAATAAAAGAAGTAATAAGGCTTGTACTGAAATGGAATTGTCTCAGGCAGTCAAAGCATCAGGATACTGTTGAGTTACTGATTCATAACAAAAAGAAAAGGAGTACTTGTGGTACCTTAGAGATTAACAAATTTATTAGAGCATAAGCTTTCGTGAGCTACAGCTCACTTCATCGGATGCATTTGGTGGAAAAAACAGAGGAGAGATTTACACACACACACACACACACACACACACACACACACACACACAGAGAACATGAAACAATGGGTTTATCATACACACTGTAAGGAGAGTGATCACTTAAGATAAGCCATCACCAGCAGCAGGGGGGGGGAAAGGAGGAAAACCTTTCATGGTGACAAGCAAGGTAGGCTAATTCCAGCAGTTAACAAGAATATCAGAGGAACAGTGGGGGGTGGGGTGGGAGGGAGAAATACCATGGGGAAATAGTTTTACTTTGTGTAATGACTCATCCATTCCCAGTCTCTATTCAAGCCTAAGTTAATTGTATCCAGTTTGCAAATTAATTCCAATTCAGCAGTCTCTCGTTAGAGTCTGTTTTTGAAGCTTTTTTGTTGAAGTATAACCACTCTTAGGTCTGTGATCGAGTGACCAGAGAGATTGAAGTGTTCTCCAACTGGTTTTTGAATGTTATAATTCTTGACGTCTGATTTGTGTCCATTCATTCTTTTACGTAGAGACTGTCCAGTTTGGCCAATGTACATGGCAGAGGGGCATTGCTGGCACATGATGGCATATATCACATTGGTAGATGCGCAGGTGAACGAGCCTCTGATAGTGTGGCTGATGTGATTAGGCCCTATGATGGTATCCCCTGAATAGATATGTGGACAGAGTTGGCAACGGGCTTTGTTGCAAGGATAGGTTCCTGGGTTAGTGGTTCTGTTGTGTGGTGTGTGGTTGCTGGTGAGTATTTGCTTCAGATTGGGGGGCTGTCTGTAAGCAAGGACTGGCCTGTCTCCCAAGATCTGTGAGAGTGATGGGTCGTCCTTCAGGATAGGTTGTAGATCCTTGATGATGCGTTGGAGAGGTTTTAGTTGGGGGCTGAAGGTGATGGCTAGTGGCGTTCTGTTGTTTTCTTTGTTGGGCCTGTCCTGTAGTAGGTGACTTCTGGGTACTCTTCTGGCTCTGTCAATCTGTTTCTTCACTTCAGCAGGTGGGTATTCATAACAGTACATAACAGTACAGCTTTTTCCTCCCTCATGCAAATCCCTGCCCTCTGGCTGAAAGGCCCCAATTTACATAATCCCTGTGTGGCTGGTTCTCAGCCATATAGGGAACGTGCACATATCTGTGCTCTGATTGGCTCCTCTAATCCTCTGGTTCTGATTGGCTTAGAATTTTCAAGCTGGCTGTCAGCAACAAAGGTGTCTGCTTCAGCTTCTTACTCCCTACAGCTGAAGCAGAAAACGGCCAGCATTGGCTTGAAAGGAGGGGAAGCAATGAAAATCTGACAGTCAAACAGCTGGGAATGAAATAGTTTTTTAAAGTAATGTGGATTCATTTTCACTGCTGCCTCTTGTTACTTTCCCTTCCCTTCCCTTTCTCTCCTCTCTCTGCTGGCTAGCAGAACTCTTAATCCCAGCCTCTCAAGGGACAAGAGCTTTGCTGGCATATAGGTCCATAGATCTCAAAGCACTTTACAAAGATGGATATTTATAGTCACCTCTAACTTGAAACAGATAGGCACAGTGACCTGCCTCTCAGCCTCCTTGGCGTAGCCAGGAAGAGAACCTTTGTTTCCCAATTTCATGCTCTAACTATTAGATCACTTACCTTTCATCAAGGGGATATCGAGATACAAACCTATTCATTGCTTGACCTCCTTGCTTTTATATAACCTAATGTTCCTCCTAATAAAATATTCACAAGACACAGAATATAACAGCTTCTGCAAAGTGCTACAGAACCCTGCTAATGCACATGTGCTAAACAGTGAACCTTCTATTCCATATGGAAAAGTGCTGCAGTGAGCAGCTTAGATGTAAGTGTTTTTTTGTTTTTTTTTTGCAAAACATAATACATTGCACGTACTGGTATGCTGTGGAGTATTGTCAAATATTTCATAACTCGGGGTCACACAGATCTAAATGGAGCATTGCATGCTGGGACCTGTAGTATCTGTGAGCTGTATCTCCATATTAAGACTGTAGAATAATGCTCTGTCTTGTTACAAGTGGAGGGTCACTGATAAAGATGGAGCATTGCATACTGACCCTTGTAGTCTCTGGGTTCTTCTCCTCTGTATGAAAGATGAGGGCTTCTGCAATCTGATACATTTTAAGCAAAGTAGTTCCGCCCCTCCAGAGCCTGGCAGGTTGCCAGTGAGCCACCTCAGTTGGGCCAAGTTTCAGAATACACTTGTGGTCATCACAAACTGCAAGTTTCTGATGCATCTTTAAAATAAAGTGTTGTAACAGTTGTGTGTTTGTATCCCATGTACATCAAGTGTTACGGGAGTGCGCCTGAAGACCTTGCTGATTGCCTTAAGAAAATTGGATAGCCCAGTCTCTATCTTGAGTATTTCTAAGGCACCTATTGCTGTAATATCTTAATGTTGATATTGTCAGAAAGCTAAAGGTGTGGGAGAGATAACAGAGTGTAATCTTCAAAGCCAATTTTAACAGAAACTTAGTGTTTTGGGAAGAGAGGTATTCTCTGATACAGAATGCGTAGGTTACATAAGGCAGCATGATTCAGTGGATGGGCACTGCATTAAGACTCAGGAAACCCAATTATTTTTCCTGGCTCTGTCACTATCCTGCTTTGTGACCTTGGACATGTCACATCACCACCTCATGCCTCAGTTTCCCCAGGTATGAATTGGGACGATAATTGCTACCCTTCTTTGAAATCTGTGGCTGAAACTGATTAGATAACCACTACACAGTAGTATTTTTCATTTAAAATTTTATATAACAATCGGGTTAGCAGATTTCGAGTTAAGAGGATGTTCAGTGAAAAAGGACAAAAAATAAAAAATCTGTCACTTCTGACAGCACTGACTAAATGCTAGCAGACAGCCTTTGACAGATGTTAGCATCTCCCTATTCCCACTAATAAGCTGCTGGCATAGTTGTGTTAACTACCCCTGATTAGCCCCAAATTCTAAGACTCCTGTAACAGTCCCTGGTTCATTTCAGGGCCTTGCTCCAGCCTGTTTCATGAACCTTCTTTCTGTACTCCATTATCTGCTCCCCCGGGCAATCTAGCACTGGCCTCCTCTGAGGCCCTTGGCATAATCTCACTACTGCCAAAGTAAGAGCCTTCTCTTCTGCACCCCTATGATCCAGAATAACCTCTCTGTCTCATTGAATGTCCATCTCATTTCACATCTCAGCTGAAAGCTGCCTTTCCTCCATCGCCTATGCCTCTTGTTGTCTCTCCCATTATCTAACTCCGTGAAATGTTTTGGGATGCAGTTTGTATAAGATACTAAACAAAAGGAAATTATACTGTGTGAGCTAGAGGCCTGGTTGGGGCTTTATTTTGTGATCTTTAGACTGGAAAAATTTCACACTGTGCACCTTCATGACTCATTAAACTCGTTCTTTCTCTGAGCGAGACCGGCTCTCTTCCCCACCAACCCATTATCTAGTACAGGAACGTACAATTGTCCAAACAAAAGGGATGTTATGTCTGTTCATTTAGCATAAAAATATATATTTATGGCAGGATGGCATCATTTGGAAACTTATTTAATTTAAAAAAGGGTGATGGTAGAAAATATGCACTGTACTCCCCGTACTCCCAGACCAAACAACAAACAGGGCATCATCACTGGAGTGTTTTATATACATTGTTCCTCAAGGAGCTATCATGCTTTGCATAAACATGCATAAGGGAACTCTTAACAGTAAATAAAGATAAAACCACTTAAATGCATATTTTTAAAAATTGCTATTATGGGTGACATCCAGAACACATTGGGTATGTTTACACGGCAGTAAAATGCCCGTGGTTGGCCCATGTCAACTGGCTCAGGCTTGTGGGGCTTGGGCTGAGGGGTTATAAAAGTGCAGCGTAGATGTTTGGGCTTGCGCTGGAGGCAGGTTCTGGGACACTCCCCCCTTGTAGACACATATTTCATAGTCCTTTGTTCCAGAACTCTCCTGCAGTTTAATCTCCCTGCACTCTCACACACCTGGTAGCAGTTCACTTCCAAGCTTTTCTTCACAATTGTGAAGGCTAGAAACTTTTATTTAAATGAAAGCTGTGACTCTCACAGCTCCAGGACTTGGGGCTTTAAGAAAAATACCCAATATTACAAGACTTGGGATAAAATCACAAGAGTTGCCAGCATGGTCCATGCCTTAACCTTCTCTGGTCCCTGGAATATTTTATCCAAGCATCAATGTTACTGATCCTTATTGAATTTGAGGGTGAAGTGAATATTTGATTTGGCTCCTAGTTGTGATCTAAAAGAAACTGAGTAAGCAGACGGCCATCAGTTACTAATCACCTCTGTACAGGATGGAGTGATTTTTAAATGCTGCTGAAGTGTGTAGGTATGTGGTTGGTGGGTTTTCTCCTTTAGTTTCTATTTGAATTTTGTTCATTGTTTTTGGGGAGCTGCAAAATCTTCTGGTGCAGATGTCTCTGACTGATGTCATTGATTTATATTTGTATTTTTTGTATTTATTTATCTTCTCTGCATTTAACTGTCTGTAGTGAGGTTTTCTATGGTGCACATCTTCATAATGTTTAAGATTATACATGGAGGATTTGTGATCTAATGGATGATGAGTTGTCTGGGTGGATGAGAAAAAATTTAGGCTGTTCTATTTATACCTTTTATTCTTTTTGTCTGTAAGTTAAAAATTTAAATAAATTGGAGGAAAAAGGGGAGTTGGGGTTGTGGGGAGAAGAGGTGTGTGAGAACTTCCAAGATATCCCTCCTCTTGGGCTGTTCCTTAGGTCCAGCTGTTAGGATGGCTCCAGCGTTTCACTCTTCTTTTTTTTTCCCCCTGCAACAGCTGTTGCAATTTCATCAACTCTCCAAATACCACATTTCCCATTAGCATCAGAGACCTCTCTGTTTTGAGGAGAATTTCATTTGTGTGTATTTCATGTGTGTTACTGCTAGGTGACCTCCAGCAAAAAAAAAAAAAAAGAGTGCTTACATCTCTGAATTCCAGAGGGCTGGATTTCTTGGCATGACACAGAAATGCGGATGGTGAGATTTGCAGACTTGCTGGCAGCAAGTGGTTAAGTTTTTATTGTCTCATGCTGTCCTTTTCAAATGTCAATGCACTGTCACTGGCCCTTATCAGTATCTGATTTAACACTACATGCCATCTTATTTATTTCTTTTGGCAGTTTTAGTTCCATGTCACTCAATGACTGTCACTGTTGTGCCAGTTATTAGGTGTCTGATCCCAAAAGTGTGTCCAAATAAGTTATCTCTGCCTATTTAGTGTTTTTTAACTTTATTTTAGATTTTTCTTACATGATTGATTTATGTTTGTGTGAGTATGTTTAAAAACCTGGTTTAGTGCAAGCTTCACAAGCAAGGAACTCTGCCCATGTCCTCAGTCCTGCCCTGTAGCCCCCTGCTATTCCAGTCCTGGACTCCCCTCTTGGCTGTGACAGTGGGTTGTACTCCAGACTGAAGGATCCCCTGCTATTCCAAGATGGAACTCTTATACAGCTGTTCTTCAAGCCTGCCCTCCTTTTGCAGTTTTGAGTAATTTCTGAGCAAAGATTCCCAGTCATGCCAGATTCTGTACGAGTGTGGGTGCTACTTTAACATACGCAATCCATATAGAATCATGGAAGAGACCTTGAGAGAGTCTTTAGTCTATCCTGCACAATGGACAGGATTGAGTTGGTTATCCTTAAACCGTCTTTGGTAGAAGAGTGTCTAATTCCCACCTTGAATATTTCCAGTAATGGTTATTCCACAGTCTCATAGACTTTAAGGCCAGAAAGGACCATCATCATCATCATCTAGTCTATCCCTTCATCCACTTCTAGAATATACAGAGCAAAGGACAGCTCTACCTCATATAACTGAGCAGCACCAACTCAAAAAGATCTCTTATCAGGGCTCTCCTCCTGCATCATGTGCACCAGAGATGGACTGCTGGGACTGACTGGACAGGAGGCAGAGTGGAGAAGAGTTTCTGACTTGCTGAGCCACTAGACAACCCTGCCACGTGCTTCCCATTGTCTTCAACTCAACCTTCTCATCCATGACTTTGTCCTCAGGGTTGACTCCACTGTCTGCCATCTCCAGTCCCGCCAAAGTATCCGTGGGGCTCTTGGTAGTGGAGGGGGGGTCACCGCTAAGGATGGTGTCCAGCTCCTTATAGAAGCCACAGGTCTTTGGTGCAGCATCAGAGTGACGGTTTGCTTCCTTTGCCTTCTGGACCTTCAAATGGGGAGGGGAGGATGCCTGGGTGCAGGGCAGGGAAATTCAAACTGCTGACCAGAGCAGTCAGGATGGATATTGTGGGACACCTCCTGGAGGCCATTTACCATGACATAACCAAGCACAGTGTCTACCCGGATACTTTGTCGATCTAATTTTGCCTCAAAAAGCTCTACATATCTCATTGAGGTGGTTTTATTTTGTCAGCAAAGCAGGAGAATTTTGTTGGCTAAAGGAGCGTTGCAGTTTGTACATTTCCACTGTTCTGTTGACGAAACCTGACTGTGTGTAGTGTCCTCAGTGTCCTCTCGTAAGGGAGGGTCTCCAATCCTCTGATCATATTGGTAGCCCTTCACTGGACCTGTTTAAATTTGAATTAAACTTCCTTAAAAATGGGAGACCATAACTGCACACAGTATTCCAGATGAGATCTCCCCAGTGACTTGTATAAGGGTAATAACACTTCCCCATCTCTACTAGAAAAACCTTGCCTGATGCATCCTGGGATTGCATTAGCCTTCTAAATGGCTGTGGTGCTCTCAGTAATCCTGTAATCAGCCAGTACACCCAGGTCTTTCTCTTCCTCTGTCACTTTCAACTGATATGTCCCCAGTTTATAGTAAAAAATCTTGTTGTTAGTCCCTAAGCGTATGACTTTGCAGTATTAAATTTCATCCTATTTCTGTTACTACACTTTTCAAAGTCATTCACATCTTCTAATATGATATTTTGGTCCTCCTCTGTATTGGCCGTACCTCCCTACTTTGTGTCATCTGCAGATTTTATTAGTGCACTTCCACTTTTTGTGCCAAGATCAATACTGAAAATGTTAAATAAGACTGGTCCTAAAACTGATCCCTGAGGAACTCCATTAGTAACCTCTCTCTTTCCCTGTTGTTCACCTTTTAGTATGACTCATGTAGTCTCCCCCTTAACCAGTTCCTTACCACCTTTCAATTATTCTGTTAAACCTCATCTTCTCCAATTTACTAATAATTTTTCTTGTGAAACTGTATCAAATGCCCTACTAAAATCCAGGTAGATTATCTCTATTGAATTTCCTTTGTCTAGAAAATCAGTTATCCTCTCAAATAAAGAGATCAGATTGGTCTTGAACAATCTACCTTTTCTAAAACCATTGTGTATTTTATCCCAATTACCGTTTACCTCTTTGTCCGTAGCTACTTTCTCTTTTGGAATTTCTTCCAAGACCTTGCATACAATTGAGGTCAAACTAACAGGCCTGTAGTTTCCTAGATCCCTTTTTTCCCTGCTTTCTTAAAAATAGGAACTATACTAGCAATTCTCCAGTGATAGGGTACAACCACTGAGTTTATGAATTCATTAAAAATTCTTGCTATTGGTTTTGAAATTTCATGTGCCAGTTCCTATAATATCTTTGGATAAAGGTTATTCAGGCCCCCTGATTTCGTCCCATTAAGCTGAATTCGATTTCCACCTCTGATGTGGCAATTCACATTTCCATATTCTTTTTATCACTAGCTACTCTAGCCACTCCCACTAAGCTCCTCATTACCCTTATTAAAAACGGAGGCAAATTATTTATTTAGGTGTTGGGCCATGTTTAGATTATCTTTACTAGGATACTGAAGGAGCTCAAGTGCTGTTGGAGACAGCACATTACCAACTTCTCATCACTTTGCCTAGAAAAGGAAGTATAGAGAGAATGGTAGCTGCCGTGACACTTACACTGAGCGCTCTTTTCTTGACGGTGAGCTAGGCCCTTAGCAAGTCTCCTTCCATTCTAGGATGCTGGGGATTCCCCCATTATAAGACCTCTATGTGTTCCCCCTTAATGGTAGTATCTGGGGTGGGTGCCCTCCATTATAGGGCCTTAGGCGGTACCCCCCATTATAAGGGCCCTAAGTTGACCCTTTTGATTATAGTGGCCTGGGGGTCCCCCCATCATAAAACCCTGGGGGGGGGGAATCCACCCATGTAAGGCCCTGAGTGATCCCTGTGTTATAAGGGCTCTAGATGGTACCCCCCATTATGGACCCCAAGCAGTACTGGGGGGGGTGGAGCTTGCACTAAAAGGCCCTATTGACTCTTCCAGCATGACTGGGAGGCAGCGTTCTGTGAAGGAATGGTGATTGATCTCTTTCTCTAATGGACCTAGTTGTTTCTTATTGGCTTTCAGTAGACATGAGGGGCAAGGGTCTGATTCAGAAGTTGAGTGGCAGGTATTTCTTCAGTGCTGGCTGCATGATTTGCCCACATTTGGTTAAAGATGATGTTGATTTATTTCCCAGCATTGGATTCTGGGGGTCTGAAGCTGTAGCCGGTATGATTGATCTTTCCCACAAAGTAAGCTGAAAACTTCTTGCATCTGGGAAGGCAGCCTTGAAACAAGTGGCACCTAAACTAACTCATCACTGCAATTGACATCTAATTTGGTGCTGTCCAGAGAGGAATAATTACCTGGCTTGCTTTGCACATTGGTACTTCTGTTGCTGCAGTTCAGTATGACAAATGCCCTTTTTTTTGGAAGTCTCATTGTTGACTGACTGTTTTAGTTCTGTCAAACCAATATTCTTCAATAACTATTGATCCCAAATCCTACTGTTCAGTTGTCCTTTTTTTTTTCCTTCCAGTTTCAGCCCATTTTTCTCCAGTTTGTCTTATAGTTACTTTATATTTAAGCCTTTCTCTGGCTGAACTCTGTGGCAGCTTCTGGGTGGCATGCTGCGTCTGGCAGAATTGATATTACAGTGGAACATCAGCACTACAGAGTGACATACCTGGTGTACTGGGAAGTAACGGAAGAGCTTTTCTGTGCCTGCACGTAGCTGGTATGCTAAGCAGCAGGGAAAGAGTTAACCCTGTCCTCCCAAGGACTGGCAGTCCCTCCCAACTTTGTATCAACCCCAGATCTTTCCTATATATTCCCCATTCCATTCTCTCAGATGACAGTTACATCATTGACTATTCACTGGACTGGAAATGGATCCCCTGTTGTACCTCGTTAGATACTTCCTCTTAGTTGACACTGAACCATTAATAGCTTCTCTGTTTTTTTAATTGTATACCCATTTTATAGTAGTTTTGTTGCATACGCATTTCTCTAGTTACCCCATGAGAACACTCTGCAGAACCATATCAAATGCCATACAAAAGGTAAGCTATACTGTGCCATTTCTGCATTTGAACCCAGATCTCCAGAAATAGGTCTAGAGATTTAACCCAAAATGTCACTTTAGGCCATTTTTATTTAATTTTTAATCTTTATTGTTCTGTTTAATGGTGTGCATATATTTAAACTTCTGTCCTGTCAACGTTTTTATTGATGAGTTGCACACATGAATTGCGGCACCATTCACCCAAAAAGGTAAGGAAACACAGATTTTGTTCATATCATTTCTTTGTAAATAGTCCCTGCAGGGTAATAAAAGGATTTAGTATCTCTGGCTTTTCAATACTTCATTGGCTGTAGTCATAGACCTCACATACGCAGTATAAGCGCTCTCTTGTTTCTAATGCCTGTGGAAGTAGGGTACCTTTAAGGAGGGTTCTATATTATGTTACATGTTTCTAGCTGCTGGTTCAAATTTCTAAAGCAGGATTTTTCTGATTACACGCTAAAGTTTGGATTTCTACTCCCCCCATCCCCCTTCACCAAATCTACTGACTATAATGCACAGACGGGTATTCTAGTGGATTTGTTAATGGTCCCAGCTACATTCTTTCCATTCTTTTCTCACAGGAAAATATCTGTAAATAACTCGCCGTCTAAAATTTCTTACTCTGCTAGGTTTTCTGTCACCCTCGTGAACATTAGTGCCCCCTTTTATTTTCAGCATTAGAAAACCTCTAAGAATAATCAACCCCTAGAATGTGGTGATGGATTCATCTCATTTGGATCGACAAGAGGAGTGTGTGTTAAATGTGCCTTTCCCTACCCCTTTTTAAAGCTGTGCCTTGTCACTTGATCACAGTGTGTGTTATAATTAAAATGGTTTCCCCCACTAATCTTTTATATTAAACTAAATTTCATCACTGGATCACTAGTTTCTTCTGGCTTTCCTTTCTGTTTAATGTTTGAGTCCTATAATGTTTGGTTTTAATGAATTCAAGCACATGTCGTGTCGTATGAAATCTTACGTTTTCAGGGTGAAATCCTGACTTTGTTGAAGTCAGTGGCAAAAATCCCATTCACTTCAGTGGAGCCAGCATTTCACCTTTAATTTTTACAGTGCTAAATCTCTCTTCTTGTTTTTTTTAAAGAGCTGTCCACTTGAGTCTGAGTATGAAATATTTACCGTGCTAGTAGTAAACATTAAAGCCAGAGGTGTGATCAGAAGCAGTCCCCCCCCCCCCAGTTTTCTGTGATAAAACTTCATATTATTCAGTCCTGTTTTCTCTCATATTCCTAGATTTACTTCCCATAGTTTCTTTTTGGTTCAGATAGCTGGAATGTGGAATTATATCAACTGATCTGCAAATGAAGCCAACGTTTTTGAACATTTGTGTCTAAAGTTTGGCACCTGAATCCATATTTAAGCATCTTTTGGGAGATGATTTCAGTGAGAGTTGTGAATACTTCGCACCTTTGGAAATCAAGCTTAAATATGGACTTTTGTGCCTCGCTTTAAGCAAACAAGTTAATTTTGGCCTTTAATAACCATAGTTGTGTCAATAACAATTTCTGACCTTTACTGTTCGTTTTATAAGATGTTTTTGTTTTTAACACTTTTTTAAAGTGAAATATTGATAATGTCTGCATGTGATTACCAGCTGCACAATTAATATTGTATGTTATGCTAGTTAGTTTTCTAAAAATATTTTAACTGAGCTTTCATAAATGTGTGAAAAAATGTACAATATAAATAATCCCAGTGTCTGTTGGAAAGTGATCCAACTTGTATCCATAATCTCTATTCTTTAAACTGCTTAATAACTTGTAGGACAAAGTTTTCAAAGTAGAAAGAAAAGGAGTACTTGTGGCACCTTAGAGACTAACAAATTTATTAGAGCATAAGCTTTCGTGAGCTACAGCTCACTTCATCGGATGCATTTGGTGGAAAAAACAGAGGGGAGATTAAATGCATCCGATGAAGTGAGCTGTAGCTCATGAAAGCTTATGCTCTAATAAATTTGTTAGTCTCTAAGATGCCACAAGTACTCCTTTTCTTTTTGCGAATACAGACTAACACGGCTGCTACTCTGAAACTTTTCAAAGTAGGTTATTGAAGGTAATATGCTTCCCACTCCAAATCAGAGCTTGTGTGTGTATACGAATCCCATGATAGGACAGAACCAAGAGAACTCTAGAACACTTATTGTAAAAGTGGCAGCCATCTGACACTATCTTCATTAAAATACCTTTGAAGTTTCACTTCTTCCACAAGGCCAACACATGCTAATTTGTGTCAATAAAACTCACATGCTTAAAGCTTGACTCCACAGGAAGTCTATGCAAGTTTTTTTCCATTGAAATCAATGGGGCCAGGATTTAGTTCACAAACTCCTAGCTAGCACCATCCTCTAAGATTCCCAGTGTTGTCTATTGAGTTAGAAGGCAAGCTTGTCAATGCAGAAACTGTCTTGTACAGAGCGCTGTCCCTCCCACCCCGGATCAGTTGGCACCTGTTAGAAAAATATGTGCTGATTGAGTCCTGGTTCGCTTGAGGGCTTTATTTATTTTTAAATTAAAGCTGAGATTGTATCACATAGATTCCAGGAGCCGAGGCTTTAAGACAAAGCCAGATATTGTGAGGCTCATGGTAAAATTGCAAGAGTTGGCAGCACTAGTTACCTTTGTGCAGATCCTTATTTTCTGGTTGCTAGCCTGTTTGGGCTAGCAGGATCTTACTTTTGATTGTAATGTTTTGTATTGATTTTATTCACACAATGCCAGCCAATCGGAGTGTTATAAATGTGCTAAATAAATCTCCAACTGTTTAGTCTGCAGTACAAGCTAGGATCAAGAATTGGTAGTTTTCTAAGTCACATTATCATGCAGAATATCCAGCACTGTGTGATTTATGCCCAACATGCTGAAATTTAGAATAAATTGAAGACTTTTATTTTGAACTGCCACATCCCATATATTAAAATGATTATAGGGTGCTGACTAGGCAGCATAATTTAATAAAATGAATGAGTGAATATTAGTTGAGCCTTTTGTTCAGAGTACAGCTATGTTATTTTAAAAAAACCTGCACAAGAAGATGAGGTGCTGTCAAGTGATGGATCACAACGGAGGATTTGGGAGCAGTTGTCAGTAGTGCTCTCAGCGGTTTCTCCTTCTTCTAATAATGTATCCCTACGTAATGAAATAACCAAAAGGAAAATAGAGATTGGGTAAAATTCCCGTTGCTTCTGCCTTTTTGTACTTTCCGATCTGAGACACTGAACACTTATCCAGCATGAAATGATAGACAACACAATTGACTATTGTTTGTTATGCTTAGTGTTAGTATTTTTTTTTTGGTGGGGAATAAAACATTTATTTATGGCATTATAGCACCTAAAGGCACCAACAAAGATCATTGGCCCCCAGTACTAGGCACTGTACACACATAGTAAGGGTGTGTCTTCACTGTAGAATTAACCCAGGGGATCAGCACTTGGGTGTGAGTGGCCACATTGCAGAGCCAGACTCGAGTATGTCCACTGAACTGTGTCCACACTGGTGCGCCACTCACCTGTGTTTGTTGCTAGGACCCCTGGGGCACATCCCAGGGTTCTTTGTGGGGCAGTAGGCTGAGCCACTCTTACTATTTCCCAGTGAATTGAGGGAGAACTTGACTGTTCTTTTGGGCACACCGGGCGGGGGAATTGTGGGAAGGTACTGGAGGACTGTTGGCCCTTGAGTGATTTACTCTGAGTCCTCACTGTAAAATGGGCGGTTATCAGCCTGCATGTAAACAGCAATCGGACTTTAGCCTATAGACCCAGGATGGGCCAGCCAGCCTGGGTGTAAAGCACCATCAAACTTGGGTCAGAGGCTTTTGTGTGTGCATGAGAGCCAGATGAAGGGCAGTGCACCCAAGTAAGAGCCCGAGTTAACTTTTCGGGGAAGACAAGTCATCAAAGAGAGTCCTTGTCCCAAAGAGCTTACAGACTAAATAGACAAGGCAGACAAAAGGTGGGGCAAAGGAGGTATCATTATTCCTGTTTTAAAGGCGAGGAAACAAGGCACAGAGGGATTAAGTGACTTGCATCAGGTCACAGTAAACGAGGAGTACATGCCGGATCTCATGAGTTCTAGTCCAGTGCAGTAGCCACAAGAACTTCCTCTCAAATCACTCCTGCAGAACAGGACGTTTTTTTAATGGAGCTCAGAGGGTGCCCAAATGTTGCTCAGTCAAGATCCACATTGGTGATCAATCAGAAACCTTGTGTCTGTACATCATACACATAAGGTGGTGTGAGGTGCAGCTGGGGGAATTCCCTGGCAACTCAAGTGAAGATCAAACACTACATTCAAGGCCTGTTGGTTCCCTGGGCAGCACCTCCATATTAAAAATCAGGGTAGCCCTGAGTGCAAGTAGTGTGCCAAGCAAAAAGCATGAGAGGAAATTGTCCCCTTCCATACTGCCCCACTCACCTACCAATATGAGTGTTGGAGTGGCCTTTCTTTGTACCTTTCCTTTAAAGCATTAAAGAAGGGCAAAAGGCTTTGAGCACCGTTTTTGGGTTTACCAGACCTCTAACAGTACTCCTTTCCAGATTGGTATTACATTGACCAGAGGAATACCTAGTTGTAGAAGATAACTGTGGCAGCTGATAGGGTTTGGTAGCAAACTTTCCAGTTAAAGTTGCAAGCAGTTTATCATAACCCCTGCCTAACATTCTCTCATACTGATCCCCCGATTTTTTCTCATTTGCTGCATTCAGTAAACTCTGAGCTTTTGTTTAGGAAAAAAAAATGTTTATCTTTTTCAGTTGTGAGATAAACAGATGTGCTGCTGCCCTGTTAACCCAGCCTTGCAAACTATTTCCACTCAACAGTAGCTGTGGTGAAAGGTAGGACTCCATCCCTCTTGAACCCCATTCATTTCAATGAGGTGTGTAAGCTTGAAAGCTTTATTGGAACTGTGTTGAATTCTTCATAGACAATTTTGTTCTCTTTTTCTTGAAAACAGTCAAGCAATAGAATTTACAAGCTATGTCAATGCTATGTTAAAGGGGACCTGAAAAGGGGAGGAAAATCATGTTTGTGTACATTCTTTCCTGGTTTATGATGTATAAAGAAGGCTTGAAAGCCTTTAGATTTTTTTTCTCCCTGATTTTTTACGTTAGAAATTCAGTTCTTTTCTACCTTTCAAGAATCTTTTGATCAGTAGAGAATAGGTAGTGTACCAAAGAAGTTGAAATGTAGTTAAATTAGAAAGAGGGGTTTTTTTTTAATTCAGGCTGTTTAAAAAGCTGTACACTCTGTTTTTAAAACGTATGTAATGCAAACACTTTAAAACGTTGGGAGAAAATAAATTTTTGTTAAATTAAAGGGAGTCATCCAAGAAAGGCTTCCAGCAAAACAGGGAATATCAGACTTTATCTTCCTGCTATTTCAGAAGTATTAAGAAAGTAAAACATTAAAAAATCAAAACCCAAAAGACCAAGCTTGTCTTATTTACATCATAAAGAAGAAAAAACAGGCAAAACACACTTTTTAAAAAAAAAATTGTAGATACTCTGTAAGGTTGTGTACTTTAACTTGCACAATTCCTGATTTAATATTATGTTGCTCTAGAACCTTAACTTCTCTACTTTCTATCTTTAAAATGAAAAACAAAACCAAAAAACCCTGTTCAGTCTTACTGCTGCATTGTCAGGGTTTTTTTTTTTTTTTTTGCATTTAATAGATTAACAGGAACCTGCTGTAGAGTCTGAAGTAGCAGAAAGAATTAATTTCTGGAACGCCAAATATAAAGATGCTAAAACACACTCCTTAGCCATTATTTTAGACCTACCTAGCTACCATTTTCTCACCAGGGGCTTCAAACTAGAATGATAAGGACACATGTGGCAGCAGCCTCTGCATTCCTGTGTTCCAACAGAATTCCATAAAGTGAGGTATCCATCTGTAATTCAAAACGTTAAGAGGGATCCAGCTGAAGCAGTGGAAGGTCCCACTTCTGGCATTTGTGCAGCAGCTGCCTGGGCATTGTGCCATACATCAGAGGCATTTTACAGTCCCTCTCCATCCAGCCCAAAGCCTTGATTCCCTTCCCCCTTGCTATTTCAGATGCTTCAATAGAACAACCAAGCTGAGCTGTGTGAACTTTCCAGAGTGGGGATAGTGGTGTCGTTTTGGAAACGTCCCAGCTTTATTTTTCTGAGTTCAGGGCCCCCAGGATGCAGGTGACCCTTTTTCTTCTCTCTGTCAGTCCAAAACCCTTGGTCACTGACTAGATATTATACTTAAATGTTAATTTAAAAAACCTTTTTTAGCTCATCTTACTCAACCTCCTTTTACTTGGAGCTGTATTATCAGTAATCAGATTATATTCAGTCCCCTTCCAAATGAAAACCATAAAAAGATTGGTAGTCCTGATCTGTCTACATTACCAATAACTCCTCAAAGTAGTGGTGAGATCCAGGCCTTGGAGTCAGTGCCTCCTTATCAAAGCTTTTTTCCACCAACAGATATCTTCTCTGAACTTGGGCTTAATTTAAATAACTTTTCACTTGGAGATGTTTTAAATGGTGGTTGGGAAGGTTTTATTAGCTGCTCCCTTAATTTTCTGACACATGATAACCAGAAGTTTATATACCATCGGTCTGTCTTTTCAGAAAAATTTAAAGAAAAATAAAAATCTTGGTAGCAGAACCCTTAAGAACTTTTGTACCAGAGAGCAGTTGTTAGTGAGCATATCTGATGAGGATCTTGCCATCAGGGAAAGATTGTCTCTTATTTTCTAATAAAATCCTCATATTGCCTTGCTTGTGTGAATATTGTAAGGAAGACAAGGAGGATTTAGGATTTGATGTATAGTGCTACTTTTTGTATTAATGCACATTGATATGAGGCCACTGCTGAGAATTTTTTTTTGGTTATGTTTAAAGTGTGCTTCAGATATTGCTGCTATTTATCTGAGTTACTGTACTCTGAAGTGAAAAACTACTGTGGTAAAATGGACATGACAGTAATGGTATTCAAGAATATCATAAATCTAAGGGATGGAAGAAACTTTCTGGGTCACCTAGTCCAGACCCCTGCATGAAATGGGATTTCATTTACAAAAGCTGTCTAACAGCCTCTGAAACGTCTCAGGTGATAGAGCATCATGGATGATTCCAATGCCTAAACTCCCAGTAGCCATGCTGCCTTAGATCTCTCCCCAGGTGAATCATTTTTCTGTCTTAACTTTGAGGGGGAAAATCTAAGAGGGCTAGACAATTCATGTGATCAATAATGGGCAATAATAGAGTTCCCGTATCTAAGTCACTTGTTTGCATCCAGCCCAGGCTAGTAGTATCTGAAAGATAGGGCCCTCTGATGCATTTTTGGTGTTCTGAGAGAAATGGGTTTCAGTCCAGACCTTAGTGGATGGGGACTGCAATTGAAAAAACCACTCACTTGCTGTGTTTACACCCTTATTGGTGGTTTCACAGAGATGGCCTGAGTGGGCCATGGAGACTGAGCTCTCTCTGTCTAATGTTCCCTCTAATTTGTTTCCTCTGTGCACAGCAAATGACTGCCATGGCTCCAGGTTAAAATCGAAGGGTGGTCTGCACGCAGTTTTTGTACCACTGGTAACTATGTTGGTTTCCTACTGTTATAGTTAGTGTTGCTTATGCTCAAATACATTTGTTAGTCTCTAAGGTGCCACAAGTCCTCCTTTTCTTTTTGCGAATACAGACTAGCACGGCTGCTACTCTGAAACCTCTAGTGTGGATGCAGATATATTGGTATTATGGGAAGACGCTGTACCACTCTGTTACACCAAACAACTATATGAAAAATAACATTCTTAAGGTTGCCAAGGCAAGTACTCAAAAGTTAGGAAATGCAAGAATTAAGGTTTCCTGTGCAACCTTTATTCAGCCTCCTTGTACAGATGCAATAAAATACATTATTTAATTAAGTGACCACATACTATTGTTTCCCCAGGACCTCCTCATTCAGTGCACAGGATGGACAGTGCTCACTTAGTGTGCGGCTGACTACTAATTTGTTTTTGCCCCACTGCTCAATGGATGGCCACAAGCCTTATTTACTGCACCCTGTCCAACCCCTGCTCTGAATACAGTATTAATTTCCTAACAGGCTTTTACAAAGCCATGCTGTCATTTTAATTAATATTGATGTTGCACTAACCAAATGATAGTTTCCTGGGATTTCCTTATTAAGGATGGTGCTACGAATGCTTTTCTACAGCAAACACCTCTCCAGTTTCCTCTGCTGGCTTCTCATGAACATTTGGCTGAACGTTATCTGTGCTGCTGGCTGAAAAGTAGTTATTTGGTTTTATTTTTTAAAATCTAGGTGTTCTTTCACCAGGCCCTTTATCATTTTGAGGTGGGTCACCCAAAACAATAACTAATGTTCCATTCTGCTCTTTATCTTCTTCCCAGAGGCTGTGATATAGCTACTGCGTATTTTTGCCAGAATAACTTCTTAATCCCTCCTCTTATTCAACAGTTGCCTTGATTTTCTTCCTAAATGCATTGAACAAATCTATAATTGTGACATATTTGCCTAATTCAATGTACTTCTGTGTACTTCTGTATTCTGCTGTTGTTCACCTAGACCCATTCTCCAGTGCTTATGCTGTAAAGAACCCAGGTCTGCCGAAAGACGAAAATCCCTATGTAAATCACACACTATGGAAGCTCAGATTCGCACCCCACAGGCCTCTAACTCTTGAATTATGGAGGAACTCTGTCAGTCAGCAATAATAACAGATCCCTTATCCTCTCTGTGGGTTCAGGCAGTAACAGAACAATGTCGTTCGCTCATATACATATAAATACAGAGACCCAACATTACAACATATAATGGTAGAGGATTTAGAATTTAGGTTGCAATTTAACCTGGATTTCCATGGCTTGTCTGTGATTTGACTCTAATTTAACAGTGCATTAATTTAGTATTTCATGGGTTTTTTTGTAGTAACATTTTGGGGCAGATTTTCAAAAGGACCCATCTCCTATTTAGTCTTTTAAATGAAATGGCCAGATATTCCAAAGTTCTTAGTACCCAGCAGCTCCTTTTGAGAACATGGAGTCATTTGAGCACAGGGGAGGTGAGTTCTGATCACTGCATTTAGGTGCCTAAAGGGAGCAGTTGGGTACTGAGCTCTTTTGAAAATCTGACCCTTTAAGGCAGACCTTTCTCAAATGCAGATTGGAGGTGTCTGCCATGGCTTTTCTGATCCTTCTCTATAATGTGAATGGTTCTTTGACGATTTATATATACCGAGCCTTCCTGTCTAAGGCTACGAACCACTTTCCAGCCTCCCTTATAAAACTGCAGTGTCTGTCTGACCATCTCCTTTCTTCTTTTAGACCTAAGTGCTCTCTTGTTCTCACTCTGGATTCCCTTTGGTATCTAAGGATGGAGTGTCCTGTGCTCTCTAATATGCTTGGGCTTATGCTTTCTATTTGAGCCAAATTCCCTGTCATGTGATAGTTGCATTCTGCATTCTTACATTGGTAACAGATGCTTTCTGCATAACCTGCATTCCCCTCGCTCCTCCTTCAGAGTCTAAAGCCTCCAGTAAAACACAGTCTTACTTGCCATAGATGGAGTAGCGGAAGGATCATCAAATGTTGGAAGCTCTGGAGAGTGACTGTGGAGATGGTAAGAGTTTCCTAAGTTCTTGAAAGATAGAGGATCAGAGGATCTGTTGGTTGTGAAATGTAACTTCAACAAATTCTTGGGTTTTAGTTAAGCGAAAAGAGAAGGTTTTTTGTTGTTGTTGTTGTTGGTAAAATGGAGAAAGAGAGGGAAAAAAAAATACACAGAGGCCTTTCAATGAGACATAAAAATGTGAATCGATACATGTATGTCCATTTCTTCTTAGTTCTCTTTTGTGACCTTACTAGGAAATAATATGTGCTTCTTTAGGCGTAACCAGAATTTCTGATATTCACTCAGTGTTAGTGAGGATTCCCTTACCTCCTCTTTCCCGCCCTTGTACTTGTTTCTCAGGAATACAAGGACATATTCTCTAGAATTGCAAAGCAGCACAACCAGAGTTTTGCTCAAAACTAATCATGTGTTCAGCTGTGTGTGTCTGTCTGTCTTCAGTAGTTGATCATTAGATTTTTTCCAGAAAAAAAGAATTTTTGGATTTTTACACAGTAATTTACAATCATTTTGAGTCCCAGAATCGTAGAAGAAAAGGACCTATAAGTCCGATGCTAAGGCACTGGACTGGGACCTAAGAGATATGGATTCATTTCCTGCCTCTGCCATAGGCAAGTCACTGCATCTCTCTGGGCATCAGTTTCCCATCTCTAAAATGGAGATACCAGTAAAACTTTTCTTCTCCTGGCCTTTGTGTATCTTGTTTAGTTAGACTGAAAACTCAACACAGAAACATCTCTATGCGTATATAGACAGGAAGCAAAGTCCAGTGGTTTGGGTTGGGTGTTAGCCTGCGACTCCAAAGGCCTGGGTTGAACTGCCTGCTCCATCACAGAATTCCTGTATGACCTTGGATAAGTCTCTGAGGGTTTATCTATGCCTGAAATTTGTTATGGGTTAAATGGAGTTGCTTTACATTAAAGGGCCTTGCTTTATATCGTTCATAACGTTTTTTTGTTATGAATCGTTGGGCATTTTAACGCATGTTATTAAACCCATTTTGGAAGTGGGTTCATGAAGAGATGAGATGAGTTTACTTGCAACACCTTAGTAGCTGAGGATGAAGCCCCATCCTGAAACAACTGTTGCACATCTGCCAAGCCCTTGCACTAGTATCGCATGCTGCTTTGTCAGCTACATGGGTCATCCTGGGTGCTCTATACTGTCCCAGGGTCATCCTGACTGGACATTACCTCCCTTTTTAAATGTTGCCATGCAGTCAGGTGCTGTCCTTTGCAACTCCAGCTTGTGGGAAGTTCATAAACCTGTGTGATATTACTGATCAGCCATGCCTTGTACTTCAGCATGGTTTCATACTGAGGTTCCTGACTTCATTGCCCTGTGGAGAGAGGAGTGTGCACAGGCCCATCTGAATTCTAATCGCTGCTGTGCACAAGCAGCTATTTGAACAAATGAATGAGAGGAAGTTCCATCAGGACTCAAACCAGTACCAGATGAAGGGAAAGGAGCTCCGGCTGGGTTGCAAAAGTGTGAAGGACAATAATAGGACCTCTTGGAGAGTTCACAGGGTTTGCAACTACTGTGAAGTTCTCAGTCATGTACTTTGGAGCGATCCTGCCACTGAACCATTCTATTTTGTGGATTCCACCAACTAAACTCCCAGGATGCAAACCAGGAGACGACTGATTCCAAAATCCAGGATCTTGTTGACCTGGTGAACCAATAGGCAAATACAGTCCTGGGGCCCCCTGAATCACAGGTGGAGGAACCACATGGATCACACTGGAGACCCAAACGGTGGAGGGGACCACTTCTGGTAAATACTGTGCTATATAATACAGCTGTATGAGGGGATTAAAACAACTTTCCTCTGGGTACTGTCAGGGTGCTACTATGTTGGTCTCTCCTCTCCCTGGGCTTTTATCCTCTCCCCACATGTTGCTCAAATGGCAGCCGCTCCAGAGAGTGTACAAACTCTCCATTCCCCCCCAGATATGCAAATACACAACCACTGCTTAAGCTTGCTGTGTCATCCCCCATCCCTGTACCGTGGTGTGTGTTGTTCTCTCTCCCACCTGGGCATCACCTCTATTGACTCCCCTCAACCCAGCCAGGATGGTGGCACTGGGTTGGTTAACAAGGAGATGGTTTGAAAGACAGGCACTTTTATTGTAGTGGCAGAGGATAACGTTCAACAAAGTAAGGACAGCCTATGGAAGTGCACATGGAAGTACTAGCCTCAGTCTGCTGGCCACCTCACCTGCCTACTCCCATCCCAAGGTCAGTCTGCACAGGTACATGCTGTCTCTGTTGCACCCTTTACATAGTCCCTACCACACCAACAACCACAGCCCATTTGGCATTTATGACTCCCCCAAGTTACCACAACAACCACCAGGGGCCTGTCCCCTCCCATCACAGGCCCAGGGATCCTACAAAAACAGGGAAGATTGTGGAAATGTCTTACCTTCTCCAAGCTTACCGAAGACAGAGAAAAGCCTCTGGGAATGGAATTCCAAAATTGTGGTAAAAGCAACATTTTCTCAATTGGCAAGGACACTAAAATTTGGACAACAATTTGTTGTCTTTTTTCTCTCTTCATAGCAGCTGATGCCTTGTGGCGACCAAGGACAAGTAGTGTTAACGTTGAGTGAATGTCTGTTCAGTCAGTGTAGGAAGAAGAGGATCTCAAGCAATGACACATTCAAAGAACTCTTGTTCACGTCCCAAGAGATGGATGAAAAGATGGATGAACAGAGGGAAGGGTTCCTGAAGCATGGCAAAGAAGAGAGAGAACAGGACAGGGAAAGGGGTAGGTCTTCACAGATGCAGCTTCTGGAGATGATGGAGAGGTAAACAACCCTCCTGGAGAACATGGTGACTCTGGTTCGGGACTGTGCCAAGCTGATGCATCTGTGGCAGATACAGTGTGTTCCAGAGCACGGAGGTAACAATGCCCAGAAACAGGGCCTTTTCTAGGCATTCTATGCTACTGGACAAAAAATTGTGGATAATGGGTGATCTCCTTAGCTCCCTCACCCACATGGGAGATGCCCTTCTATCAACATCCCATGCCCCAAGATGCAGAGAACATTTTTGAGCTCCCTACATACAGAAATTTGTGACTTTTAAAGCACAAACTTTTCTGCACAGTTCACTTTGTTTTTATGTTTTTAATTAGCTTTATCGCTGCACATTTTTATGCATATACAATGTTTTTACTGTTCCCTATGTTTAAATTGGTGCATTCACTGTTGTTTATTAAAAATTAATTGAAAATGGCTTTTCATTAATGGTTCTGTATCTTGAACAATTCATTAAAATGCCCTTGCTGTCATAAAACCCACACATGCACTAAAATATAATGCTCACATACACTGTACTAAAATCTCCACATGAAGCATGATAAAAGCTTTGCAGCATTGCACATACACATTAATATACGTGCAGTAGTCCTGAATAAAATCTTATGCAAAAGTCTATATGTTGTTCACAAGTGGCCCCGCTCCTGAGAGAATGAGCACAATGCATCTGTGACTCTATATCCGTAAGTAGTTGTAGCATTACAGAGAGCCCTCAGAGTGTTCAGCAAGTCTGCCAGCCTCCTCCTCCGATCCATCCACAAGGCTCTCCCCCCTGCTCTGACGAAGGTTGTGCAAAACATAGCAAGCAGCTATCGTAAGAGTCAGGTATTTCTCCTCAACTTCCAGCCTCAAAATCAGGCTCCTCCATCCACCTTTCATTTTTTCCAATTCTTTTCTTTTCATTCTTTCCACTGTTGTTCTGCAGTATATTCAGTCAGGGTATAGCCAAATGGGTCCTTTCCCCTCCCAGTGTCCAGTAAAAAGCTGCATAGCAGAGGGTAAAGTGCGTGTCCCAGAGTGACTGGAGGAATGGCAACTCCATCAATACCCATAGAAAACATGGGAGCAAATATTTCATTCCTCAGTGGAGAAAACAGTCCAGAGTTTCTAAAGATCGTGGTGGTATGGACATTTCCAGACAGCTTCACATTAATATTGATGAATCTTCCATGGTGATGGACCAGGCCTCGCAGCACCATGGAGAAATATCCTTTTCTGTCGATGAAGTCTGAGGCTTTGGGGCGGGAGCAGAGAATAGGCATGTGGCCGCAATACAATTTTTGGTAATCTGAATCATGCAAATCCATCAGGAACCTCCTATGCGTTGCCCAGCCCTGCTGGTTAATCTACCAACAACACACGGATTGACTATTGACCAGTAGCAGTTGGGGGTGGCAAGCTTCTGGATAGCCACAGCTATGCTCTTCTTAGTGCTTCAGGGAGCTCTCAAGTGGGCGTTCTGTTGCTGCAGCTCTAGAGCGAGTTCTGCAAAGATTCCTAGGAAACAGATTTCAGAGTAGCAGCCGTGTTAGTCTGTATTCGCAAAAAGAAAAGGAGTACTGTAGCTCACGAAAGCTTATGCTCTAATAAATTTGTTAGTCTCTAAGGTGCCACAAGTACTCCTTTTCTTTATTCCTAGGAAAGCAGCTATTGACATACTGAAGTTCTGTTGCCTGTGCCGGTCATCTCAGGTCTGCAGCACTATTCCTATTCCACCAGTCAGTGCTAGTTGGCTAAGCCCCAAAGTGGCACTCCATCTATTGAAGCTACTCCAGGAGAAGATGCGGCAGAAGTGTCGATTTCAGCCTCCTCCAGCTCTGGTTCCCTTATTACGCAGGCTCTGAAGGTATTGCATTGAATTTAGATCTGCTTGCAGTAACCTGTTTATATCCACCTCCGTAAGAGTCGCAGCACTCGCAGGCATTTCCTCCATGCTGCCTGAGAGTGCTTTGAGACTGGCTCTGTCTCGCAAAAGCCATATAGATGATGGGGTGAAACAAGAGGAATCATGGGCATTATGTAGTTTGACCTAATGCTCCATAATTCCATTGTCGTCCAATAGGTATTCCGCAGTGTGAAAAATCCCAGAATGCATACAGCATAGTGCAGAGCTATGCACCATGGGACATCTGACCAGAATTCTTAGTGCCTATTTCAGGGTGTCACTGTGGCCTCAAAGATATGAGAAGACAATAGCATAATTGTGCACACTGCTCATGCAACCGTTGTGGGTCACTTAATGGGGCTACACAAAACTTGCAACAAGTTTCAATGCAGACATACATTTTTAGTTGCTTTGTCCCTCAACTTCTGTTCTATAAAATAGGGATAATAGCACTTATATACCTCACAGGGGAATACTGAGGAGAAATACATTTAAGATTGTGAAGTAATCAGATACTACAGTAGTGGGGGGCCAGATAGGTGCCTAAAATATGTTGATATGGTCAGAATCTAGCACAATGAGGCACTGGTCTCAGTTGTGATCCTATGTGTTCCTGTAATACAAATAATAGTGACTCCTAATCTTTCCCCTCTCTCCCACCCAGGGGCTACTGTAGAATTACTTGTTAAAATATACATTTTAGAGCTTTATCCATTGTAGCTTTAAACGTCTCAAGGAATGCAGATATCCTCCGCTCCTGTTTCACAATCTACTAGATCTCACTGATTCTGGGTATTGAGTTTACTTTTCCCTCATGAGTTTCCTCCCATTTCTTAGCTGTGTACCCCCTAGCCAGTTGACTCTAGACATTTATATTGTGTATATAACCACCGCCATGGTTTCTAAGCAGCTACAACCCGCCAGAACAGCTTTTCCTCATCTGGGTTTACTTTCTTGTTGCAAAATCCCCACGATCTTTATGATGTAAATGTTCTTATTTGCAAGAGTCTATTATCTGTTTTCTCCCCGTCTTTTAGAATAATTGAAAATCAAACTAGCACTTTTGAAGGCTGAAAATGGCATATTTGGTTTGACTTGGTCTCCAAGACACGAGACAAGTTTTTTTTATTGTGAAACTCCACATTTTGATAACTCTGAGTAGGATTAGTAATAAACAAATGTGGGACTTAACTGAAGAATAAATATTGCTGCAGGACATCTCATGAGAAACAAATCACTGGGAAAAATATCTCTGGGGCTTTTAATTTCTTTATGCCTAGTATTCCTGCTGGCAGCAGGCAGTAAAATACTGTAAATCCATCACTGTATATATTCTTATACTATACCCTGAATGTGGTGAGAATGTACAAGTGTGTGGGGACACATTCTAAATTTTAAAGTAATCAAGAGCAAATAGCACTGGACCAGGGTTTTTTTCTTTAATGTCTGAAATGTTCATGGCAGACTTTGCTGACTTGTGGATTGAATTTTTTCTCCCCTCCTAGAATAAATTGTGTAGGGAGAGTACCTGCTTATATTTTCTTAGTTGCAGTTTTGGCTTCCATTTTAAGGGGGAAAGATTCTGGGCGCTGAATGGGATGTTTAAGGTCAAAATCATTTAAAAAGAAATTGGTACCTATGTGGCAGCACACACAAAAGATATTGTTCAAATCCCTTTCTTGGGGTTTTCTTTGATTATAAATTAAAATAAGCAAACCCTAAGACAGAACTCTAGTTGCAGATATGAGTCCCTAAACTTCCTGTTGTGCAGTCTGATTAGGGGTTTTCCCAGAAGAGTCTCCTTTCCCTCCTTCCAGCTCCTTTTTGCCTCAGAAGCCTTGCTGTTGACAACATTGATTCATCCCCACCTGTGTTAGCAATGGGGCGGTGGGGGAGTACTGCTATAGGTGGACCTGCTCTAAACAGGGTTGGAAGCTGATGGCACTTAAAACACCTGAAGCCCTTTCTACATTAGGGCTTCTAATGTCGCTAGCACCAGTGTTATCACCAATGGGATTTTTTTGCAAACTTTCTCTAGCGTAGCAAAGGCTAGAGAGGTTCTGGATGTTATTCTTGAGTGGAGCTAATGAAAATCCCGTAATCATGCTGCTGCCACAGTGAGCTGGCAGAATAGCTCTGCATCTCTATAAAGGGTTATGTAGCCTGACATCCAGTTACACAGCTACTAAACACTTAAAAGCATTAAAACATATTTTAAAAAATCAAAATCACTGTTCACCAATTTTTTGCTGCCCATTTATACTTTACACTCCACTGCTGTGAAATGCTTGGACAATGGAACGAATCAGCAGGGTTTTTTTTCATTCTAACACATTAAACGTGGTGGTGTTGTGTTTGGGTTTCCAACAGTAAGGGCTGTAAACAAGTAGCTTCCTCCCAGTTACCTCCTTGGGGCAGCCCAGCAAGTGGCCCCTTGCCTTAGTTTCTCTCTTGGGTCCCCAGGAACTCCATATGAGTTCATCTTCTAGTCCAGTGTCTCTCAACCCTTTTGATATCAGGGACCGACTTGCTGCCTTCCTAAACTGTGTCAGGGAGATCTCAGGCATCAGCAAGGAGGCTGTCACAGACTGGTGCTGGTCCACAGACTGGTTGTTGAGAAACACTTCTCTAGTCCATCAACATAATTTATCAAACATAGTGCAAATAGTCCATAACCAAACGTCCCAAAACATAGTCCATATCATCCCCAATGCATGTGGTCTTTAAAACCTGGCTTCGTTCTCACCATACCCATGTCTTCTGCCACACCTTCATCTCTCAGCCAGAACAGCTGCCCCAGCCTTTCTGTCTGGGGTGCAACCCCGCTCTTCCCAGCGGGAACTCCCCACGTCTCTCTGCTGGGAGCATCCTTGCCAGAAAGCCTCCCTCTCTCCCCCAGGTCTTCTCACTGTTCCTCAGGGTCCAGCTATCCAGCAAGGAGACATCAGTGGGTAAGCCTCTCCATGGCTCCCTCTTTCTTCAGCCCCTTCTGGCCCTTGGCTTTGGCTCTCTGGTGTAGGGCCAGCAGGCATCTTCCTCTGCTGCTCCTCTTGCCTTCAGCCCTCTCCCAGGATCCACCTTCTGGATCTGGTAGCTATCTTCTCATGCCGTTCTCCTGACTGACCTTTTATAGCCCCCCCAGGATCTGCCCTGCCCAGCTCTCTTAAATCACCCAACTGGGAGCCCCTGGATTGGAACAGGAGCACTGAGCCCAGTTCCATTTTTGGGGCAGCTACCCTGTTACCTGTAATTGTTTTTATTCCATTTTCATTAAATTATTTACATTCATTTGGGGCTTTCATGCCTTTTCAAACAAAGCCGAAGCATTGGGCCTTCATTTTCCCTTTAAGAAATACAAAGCAAGGAAAACAACAGGTACAGAAGCATGTGAAGGCTAAGAAACGTGCACCGATCTTGTATGCATAAAAGCTGTTAATTGTATACCGAAATGAACATAGGTCCATTTCCAGTATTTTATATTCTAACTAGGAGACATTTATGTAATGTTTGCTGATAACTACTGTAATGAGTCCTTTAGTCCTTTTCATCTTCAAAGCAAGTGAGAAATATTTATTAAGGATGGGGAAACCAAGACACCACTAGATTATGCCTTTTGCTGTTCTTACAGGGCTAGCTGTTAACTGTGTTCCCTTCCTGGTCTCTCTGAGTACATCTCCTCAGGTGTCAGGCCTCCATGCCTTTACCTATCCTGCAGTGGAAATTCACAGTTATCCCACTCTGAGTCTGGGACCTGGGCTGCAGTACTCTGTGTATTAACTGTCCTTACATAGCAGGTTGTCACCCATGGTCCCTTTGGGAGTCTGTGACCAGTGATGGAGAGAGTGACCAGGCAGACTTCTTAAAGCAAACTCTGGTTTATTTATCACAGTAGGAACAAAGCATAAGAGAAGATGGATTTTAAAACAACACTTCACGCAGCTCTATCTTACCTGAAGGTTTATAATCCCCTGATGGTAACCTAGGCAGTCTTAACTTCTTCAGACACCCCTGCAGGGCGCTGTGTTTCAGGGTGGTTCCCCCTGGACAAATCTTCCCGCTCTCTCTTGAGAGAGTTCACTTTTAAACTATTGTATTCCCTTTGATCTCTGGGTGTGCAGGTCTTCCCCTGTCCTTGCATTGTTTCTTAACAGCACTCAAGTGTTCACAGAGAAGTGACTTATCTTGAGCCATTTTGTTTCTTTCCTGTTTGTTTTTCCTTATTAAACTAAACCAATATGTTCATCCAGCAAACATTCCAATAATCAGGTCAACATACAGTATTCATAAATTATTACAGACCTGCTCCAATTCCGTCACAACATTGTTAGATTACTGCTAATAGAGCATTTAAATTGGGGCCTAATGAACATGTAGGAAAATTCAATAACAATGAATTGTCCATTGTACAATTCTTCACATGCATTCCCTATCCCCCTTGGAGTCCCTGCCCAGCCTGCATTCTCTGTCACCGCTGCTGTCCCTGGCCCCTCTGCTCAGCACTAGCCGTGCATGACACAACTGGAACTTCCTCAGACATTCTTTCCCCATTCTCCACGCAGCCTGCTCGTTGTCTTTCATTTTATTAACTCCTGCCAACTTTAATCCTTTGCTTTCAACTTACTCTGCCTGTGATTCCACTGCCTTATTCACTGCAGATAGTTTAACTATTAATTGCCACATTGATTACTTGGCATCATTGCTGTACTGCTGCTTACCATTCACTGCCTTATTGATTTCTCACCTGACAATGCTTTGTGCTCTCTACCTTTGCTGTGTCTCTCTTCTCTCCCTCCCTCCACCACCACTACATCATCTTTCCTCTCTTCCCTCCTCTGCTGCCTTCTCTGCTCCCCCTCCACCTGCTGCTCTCCCCCTACAAATCCTCCCCACACTTTAGTCTTCTCTCTCTCCTCACGACTTGCAACATGTACCCCAGACCTGACCATATCATCTTTCCCCCCACCCTATTCCATGAAGCACGGCTTGTCTTCTGAGCTGCCTCCCTCCCATTGCTTTAGTAATACACATAATAAATAGAAATGTCTAGAGGTCTCAATCAGATTGGGGCCTCACTGTGTAGGCACTGTACAAACATGTAGGAAATGTCTTCCCTCTTCCTACTCTCCCTCTTTCTCCCCCCTTGCCTGGCTTACTGAACCTTAAGTCTCCCCCAGTGACCTAGCCTCTGTCTCTGTCCTCTCCCATCACAGCCTTTCCTTCTCTCTTCCTGTGATGTGGCAGCAGTGTTTGTTTGCTTCTCACTCCCTTGCTCTTTTCACTTTAGCCCATGTCTCCCTGCCACTCTTTTTCTCTAGGCATTTATGCCATCTGTCTCTTCCTTCCCCTGTTCTGTGGTGTTATCCTCTCTTTATCCCCCAGCTCCCCACAATCTTCCATCTCCACTTTCAAGAGTTGGTTGCGTGCTTTCCTCTTGCTCCTGTCCAGCACTCACCTTTGAGTCTTCACTTATGTTCGTAAGCCCTTTACCTCTCCTGCCTCTCTCTAACATCCTCATTCACACTATAGGTGTGGATCCACTCACTTCCCTTGGTCTTCATTAGATTTTGCTGCTCCTCACTCATAGGGAGGAAGTGACTGAAAATTTACATGTGATATGAAAGCTTGGAAACAGTGACCATGAGCTCCTTGAGTTCAGCCGTGTAAGGCAGATACACAGAACATACCAGTGCAAAGGAGTTAGATTTCAGGGATGTTAGAAATCTAGTATGTAAGGTGCAGTTGGGTGTAAGTCTTAAAATCCACCAGCATGGATAAAGCTGAAAAATTCTAGAATACACTGATTTAAGAGGCTGTAGACAGCACTTACTCTGGAAAAGAAAAATGCAGCAAATAAGAAGCAGTCCTTCTGGTTACATGAGGGGCTGCTCAAAGATCTGAAATAATACAACCCACCCCCCACTCCTGCCCCCTTCCCCCCTCTCCTCCCCTGCCAATCATCCTGTAGTGGAAGTGGAGAAGGAGGCAGACAATCAAGCAGAAATAGTTAAGTAAGGCATGCTGGAAAAAGGCCAGGGCTCTAAGAGAGAAATGAATGTATAGTAGCCCAGGGGGGTTAAGTAGGCTTTAACAAACCTATCAGATGAAAAACTAGCGTGAGGGTGAAAGAAGGTCCATTAATACCCAAGGAGATTAAACGGAATGAGAAGCAGTGGAGTTACTAAACTCTTTCTTCTTGTAGTTTTAAAAAATAAAAAAGTATGACCGATTACTGAGGAAGGCAGACTGTTATCATTACTGTTAATAACAGACAGGTAAGGGAGTACATGGAAAAAGTGGGCGTGGTAGCTAAGCTGCCCCAGATGCCACATACCCCAAGGGTACTCTGAAATTTAGCTAAACGTTTTTACTGTACCACTGTTGCTGGAAAAAACCATGGACAATGGGAGAGGAATTGAAAGGCTGAATGATAGCAAATACAGTGCTGACCTTTAAAGGGAAAGCAGAGTGAGCCTAGCAATTACTGTGCTGAAAGTATAACTGCTAGTGAAATAATGATCCAAATAATAAAAATGTAGGGGGGAGGAATAGGGAACTGTAAGGAAGCTGTAGGGCAACAGATCCATAAGCAATAGCAACGTGAGTTCATCAAAAATAAATCTCACCAGAAAACGTTATTGCTCTTTTGATAGAATTACAAAATTAATGGATGTAAGCAATGGAGAGGAAAGTAGATACATATCTGGAGTCTAACCTGAACATTAATTGAAATTGGCTTGGGTCAGAATAGTATCAGGTGGATTGAAAACTGTATAAAAGACAGTAAACAAACGTTAATGACGAGCAGCAATGTATGAGAGTGCTGGATGGAACCAGGCGGCTCAATAGTTGGACTGGTCTTATTTAACATCTTCATTAATGATCTGAAAGAGGGAGTAAACAACACACTAATGACATTTGAAGATAAATTGGGAGTTGTGAACCTCAGAGTAATAATACAAAGGGACCTAGCAGGATTAGAAACTGGGGACGGAAATACAATTGATTCAGCAGGAAAATTAATACATCTGGGACAAAGTAATCCAAAGTGCATTTACTAAATGGGAGAGAGAAATGTAAGAATCTGCTGAAAGAGGCCTCTGAAATCTAATTGCTGTGGTGCTGAAAATGGCATTAGGTGCTGAAGAACTGCCTCTGTATGGCTGCTCCCAACCTTGTTAACCCCATTGAAGTTTGAACCAATGTTAGCCACAGTGGGACTTGTTTACAGAAATTCTCTAGCATAGACAATGCTTTGTCATGTTTTCTAAAAGTTTTGTCTTACCCACGTCAGCAGCTAAACTATTTAACAGCATTTCAGAGGCAGTGGCAGGACCCCAGTATTGAACCCAGGCCCGCTAGGTCCATAGATAGCAACTCTACTTGCTACACCGCAGTGGTGCACTGAACCAGTACCCCATACTGGCCTACAGCAGCTGTGTCCTAGGCCCCTGATTGGTTGGACAGGCAGCATTCTCATTGGATACCTCGACTACCCCAATAATAAGAGGAAGTTGTCTGAGCAACAGGCCATGTCCACTTGTTGCTACTTGATTTGGCCCTGCCTTGGTGCCTTGCCTGGCCTTGCTTACCTATGTCATCAACCTGCCTGCTTAGATTGGATTTCCTGACTACTGACCCCCTCCTCCCCGCGAGAACTCCAGCCATCGCCCTGGAATGGCTCTAATACCGATTGACCTTTTGGCTACCAGACCACTCACATGTCACTTGACTGCGGCACTGGACTGCCCCGAGCCCACCTTAGTCCCTGGGCATTACAGGCAGCTAGCAGGACCTGTTGTTGACAGTGACTGAAGTATACCTGTAAGGTTTGGTCTACACTAGGGGTTCTCAACTTGGGGGTCATGAAGAGGTCCTTGGGGTTGTGAACACTCTCTTTCCCATACTGATAAATGGGAGGAGTGGTCTCAGGATGGTCCCGGTGCAGAGAAGGTGGCACAGTATGGAAAAGAGTGGGAAATCCTGATTTCCTCTAGGGAACTGAACCATTGCTAAAAATGGGTTTCAGTAATGGCATCATTGGCCCCCAGTATTGAAAATAGCAGAGTAGATTGATACAAAGCTGTTGTACTACAGACTGGAAAACATGTTCTCACTTCCACTTCCGAAAGCATGACTGAAAGGCAGTGGACCCTCCACAAACTGTACTAATGTTTTGTTCTTCACTAGCAAGTACGATCTAAAATTTCCCTTTGTTGTTACTGGCTCAACTCCACAGGTAAGTGCAATGGTGGGTGCTCTGGTGCAGACAAGGCACCGGCATTCTAAACACCATGAGTAAAATCTTGGCTCCACTGAAGTCAATGGGAGTTCTGTAGACCTGCTCTGAGCAGGATTAGAGAACATGGAACATAAACTATATATTTATTTGAATTGTGGCATTGCCTGGGAGCCCCAGTTAAGCACTAGGATCCTATTGTGCTAGGGACTGTACAAACACAAAACAAAAAGACAGTCCCTGCTCCAAAGAGCTTACAATCTGAGTAAAGATAGGTGTCTGCCTGGAGCTCTGTCTACACTGGCACTCCCAAAGTTGCACTCCCCCCCAACGGAGCCAAACAGTTAGTAGCCAGAGTCAGAAATTTGTGGCCAAAAAGCACAGTGTAAATGTCCCAAGGTTGTGCTTGGTAAGGAAATTGGTTTTGTCTTGTCTGTGCTAGTGCTTAAATCAGGGGTCTCAATCACAGTTTATCTTAGGGCCAGTGCCAGTCCTCAAATCCTCCTAGCGGGCCAATACTGTCACTGAAGATGGTGTTCAGAAAATGTTTATATTTTATTTTTCATCTTGAATTTCTTAGAAATAATAAAATTGTCATACAACTTTATACAATTCTTCACCTGCCAGAAAGTTTTTAGTAACGCTTCAGTTCTGTCAGTTTGTTGATGTTTGGCCTCAGTGACTGAGCAGTTGAAACCTTCAGGATTGCAGCAAGGTGGGCATCAGATAGTTGTGTTCGGTATTTTGACTTGTTTATATTCATTGTGGAAAAAGTGACTCTTTTTCTATGGCAGACTCTGCCTGGCAATTAATGATGCTACCTCCACTGCTGACTCTGCCTGGTGACTAGTGATGGTATCTTTGTTCCTCTCCCCCAGCCAATGGGAGTTGCGGAGGTGGGGTGGTGGCGGCGCCTGCAGCAGACCTTGCTGGCAGCGTGTCTGCGTGTGTGTCTCTTCTGCGGGCAGCAGTGGGGAGGTTCTTGGGCTGCAGATGGCCCATGGGCCAGGACTTTGAGACCCCTGGTGTAAACTGTTTTCAGTACCAGATTCATAGGGTAAATAAGGCTCTGATGCTGTTTAGTGTTGTTTTCCAATTTCATGTTTCTTTGTATGTTGTTTGGATGTATGTTTAAAATAAAAAAAACCTGCTCCATATGTTGTTTGCAGCTATGTGCAGTAGCAATTCCAGGGGAAGTGCAGGTCATCTTCACCTGCCCACACCTCCTTTAGCATCCTATTCGCACTAAGGCTATGGGTACACAGGAGAGTTTTCAGTGGTGCAGCCGCACCGATGCAGCTGCGCCAGGGTAGCACTGCTAGTGCAAATGCTCTAAGCCAATGGGAGAGAGCTCTCCCATCAACTTAATTACTCCAGCCCCCACGAGAGGCAGTAGCTATGTCGGCAAGAAGCTCTCCTGCCAATGTAGTGCTGTCCACACTGGCACTTAAGATGTCATAATTATGTCGCTCAGGGGGGTGGCCTGTTCACACCCCGAGCAACATAGCTTATGTCGACTTAAGCCACTTCAGCTACCAACTTAGTGCAATTCTCTCCAAAGCCATTTAACGCAGCTCTCTGCCTAGGCTGCAAAGAACTTGCTCTGAATTCCTTTCCTGATTCACCTCCCAGACCCTGCGGAGCTCCCGTCTTGGGATGCAAATCAGTGTGCTCCACATGGAAGCCCATTTCAATCACAGGAATATTTTCCTACCATTCCAGAAAAGTAACTAAAAATATTTATTCTTGCTGTGTGTGAAAACAAAAATAACAAAAATTCAGGATAACAAACTCGGTTCTAGTCCCTCAGCCCTTCAAATAATAGTTTAAAAAGACCTGGCTTCTTTATAGTCGTAACTCCGCAAATTTCCCTCCGATTGGGACAGTTACTTTCATCTGGACTTCTACAACTGTGGTAGCTGGAGGCGTTTTTTGTACATGCATGCTGTCAGTAATTAAGCCATCACAACCTCACTTTTTATTAGGGTTACATGTTGTTTGCTCCTGGAGTTGCACATGCAGGCTGCTGTGCATAACACTTTCAAAACTGGATGCACATAATATGCAGGAGAACAATTGAAATTGTGTTTTGCACAGCTCAAAAGAAACAAAAACAGGGCATGGGATTTGGGGAGGTGGAATGGCTGGAGGGAAGTGCAAATGTCACTGCACCCATGCAGCATTGTTAGAGGAAATTGCAAAGGTAGGTTCCGTCTGGGCAACTTTTAGAGGAATGGAAATCTCAGTGTTAAATTAGATTTCAATAAAGTGTATAAATGACAGCCGGGCATCCTCTAATTACTCATACAAATTGCTGAAGTGTATTTACGGAGCTGGATTAAGAGGGAGGACCCTTACAAGGGTCACGGCACAAATGGACATACAGAAAAATAGAAGCTATTCCTCTTTAAGCTCTGAAGAGGAATAATATTCTAGAGAAATCTGTAACCACTTAGGGTTCTCAGCTTGGTTAAAAATCCTGAAAAACAAAATACCTCTAAATGGCTGTAAATGTCTCTCTCTTTCTTTTTAAGATCTTAAAGAGGAATCAGACCTATTTTTCTGCATATCTGTTTATCCCTTGATCCTTGTAGCCTTTTTAGCAACAGATTTAGCTACATAGAGATGCCATGAAGTGGCAAGAAGTGGAAGCTTGGACATATGACCAGGGAAGAGTATAAAAATATTGCTCGGGCATGTAGGAAAGATATCAGGAGGGCCAAATCGCACCTGGAGCTGCAGCTAGCAAGAGATGTCAAGAGTAACAAGAAGGGTTTCTTCAGGTATGTTGGCAACAAGAAGAAAGCCAAGGAAAGTGTGGGCCCCTTACTGAATGAGGGAGGCAAGCTAGTGACAGAGGATGTGGAAAAAGCTAATGTACTCAATGCTTTTTTTGCCTCTGTTTTCACTAACAAGGTCAGCTCCCAGACTGCTGTGCTGGGCAACACAAAATGGGGAAGAGATGGCCAGCCCTCTGTAGAGATAGAGGTGGTTAGGGACTATTTAGAAAAGCTGGACGTGCACAAGTCCATGGGGCCGGACGAATTGCATCCGAGAGTGCTGAAGGAATTGGCGGCTGTGATTGCAGAGCCCTTGGCCATTATCTTTGAAAACTCGTGGCGAACGGGGGAAGTCCCGGATGACTGGAAAAAGGCTAATGTAGTGCCCATCTTTAAAAAAGGGAAGAAGGAGGATCCTGGGAACTACAGGCCGGTCAGCCTAACCTCAGTCCCTGGAAAAATCATGGAGCAGGTCCTCAAAGAATCAATCCTGAAGCACTTAGAGGAGAGGAAAGTGATCAGGAACAGTCAGCATGGATTCACCAAGGGAAGGTCATGCCTGACTAATCTAATCGCCTTTTATGATGAGATTACTGGTTCTGTGGATGAAGGGAAAGCAGTGGATGTATTGTTTCTTGACTTTAGCAAAGCTTTTGACACGGTCTCCCACAGCATTCTTGTCAGCAAGTTAAGGAAGTATGGGCTGGATGAATGCACTATAAGGTGGGTAGAAAGCTGGCTAGATTGTCGGGCTCAACGGGTAGTGATCAATGGCTCCATGTCTAGTTGGCAGCCGGTGTCAAGTGGAGTGCCCCAGGGGTCGGTCCTGGGGCCCGTTTTGTTCAATATCTTCATAAATGATCTGGAGGATGGTGTGGATTGCACTCTCAGCAAATTTGCGGATGATACCAAACTGGGAGGAGTGGTAGATACGCTGGAGGGGAGGGATAGGATACAGAAGGACCTAGACAAATTGGAGGATTGGGCCAAAAGAAATCTAATGAGGTTCAATAAGGATAAATGCAGGGTCCTGCACTTAGGATGGAAGAATCCAATGCACCGCTACAGACTAGGGACCGAATGGCTCGGCAGCAGTTCTGCGGAAAAGGACCTAGGGGTGACAGTGGACGAGAAGCTGGATATGAGTCAGCAGTGTGCCCTTGTTGCCAAGAAGGCCAATGGCATTTTGGGTTGTATAAGTAGGGGCATAGCGAGCAGATCGAGGGACGTGATCGTTCCCCTCTATTCGACACTGGTGAGGCCTCATCTGGAGTACTGTGTCCAGTTTTGGGCCCCACACTACAGGAAGGATGTGGATAAATTGGAAAGAGTACAACGAAGGGCAACGAAAATGATTAGGGGTCTAGAGCACATGACTTATGAGGAGAGGCTGAGGGAGCTGGGATTGTTTAGTCTGCAGAAGAGAAGAATGAGGGGGGATTTGATAGCTGCTTTCAACTACCTGAAAGGGGGTTTCAAAGAGGATGGCTCTAGACTGTTCTCAATGGTAGCAGATGACAGAACGAGGAGTAATGGTCTCAAGTTGCAATGGGGGAGGTTTAGATTGGATATTAGGAAAAACTTTTTCACTAAGAGGGTGGTGAAACACTGGAATGCGTTACCTAGGGAGGTGGTAGAATCTCCTTCCTTAGAGGTTTTTAAGGTCAGGCTTGACAAAGCCCTAGCTGGGATGATTTAACTGGGACTTGGTCCTGCTTTGAGCAGGGGGTTGGACTAGATGACCTTCTGGGGTCCCTTCCAACCCTGATATTCTATGATTCTATGATTCTATGTAAAGGAGAATTTAATATCCTGATCCCATTTGAAGTACAAGAGCTGCTTATTATTATTTGTTATTGGAAGTGTAGGGGAATTTTGCCATGGATTTTCATTGGGACCACCACTGAGTCCCTTATGTTGTTTTCCCTTTGGTAATAGCAAGCAACGGATGATTTTAATAAAACATGTTGCCTTGCTATCAGGAGAAGCCCCAGAATGAATTTGCCTGGCTCCCAGTCTTAGCCTTTAAATGATAAACCATGTCAGGGCATGAGAATCCATTTAATTCCTTAAGAATTAAAGCAACATGAGGTGCTCTGAATGTGTATCAGCAGGATTCTTGTGTGTGGACGTTAAAATAAACCGTATTATGTAGTTATGGGAGAGCCAATGGAAGGCAGATAAGTTTAAAAGATTTTAGTTATTTTAACATTCTCAGGAAAGGTTTCTAGCATTTCAGGCATCTAGGTGACTAGTTTGATACAGATGTGTTTCTGCTTGTTTCATATAATGTTCATTGCAAAGTAATTCGGTGCAGTAAACGCAGACAGCAGAGCACCGCAGAAGAGGTGTGTCCATATGCTAATAACTTCTCTGAAAGGAGCGCATGACGAAGAGGTTAGAGGCAGTGTGAAGAATAATCTTTTACAATCCCAAGGAAAATAGTGCACAATGTATGGCTGCAGCAGAACTAAACATGTGGACAAGCTCATGCAAATGACAGGACCATTCGCAACTGTTACAGTCTTGAACAATAAGGCAATTATTTGGGGATGTTCACAGCCGTGTTGTGTTCATAGTGCTTGGACAAAGGGAATTGCCCTGGATTTTCCTTTGAAAGTCTAGCCCTGAATGTAGTCTTTTTATGAAAGGCTTTCCTGATTAGACCAATATACATTATTCATATTCCTGAACTGAGATTCTTTGTAGCACTTAAAGGGACGCTATCTACTTTAATCACACTTATGTCCAAAAAGTTTTGTCCACTCTTGCTACACTGACACTGAAGAGAACTGGAACGGAAAGGATATTTCTCTATTTTTTCAGTTTGTTTCCTTTGTGCATTTAACAGCACTCTGAATAGTCAGTTTCCCTGATTTTCTGTTGTCTGTGTGGGTCTTTCACAGGGCAACAGGGAAGAGAAAAATATTTAAAGGAACAGAATAAGATGATTGTAAAATTACAAAAATTGGCAGGGGGACTCAAAATATGTGTCGTACCTGAAACTACTTTTATCTTATTTTTTTGTTTTGAATCGTGATCTTTCGTATTGATGGTGTCCCTTTGAGAATAGGGGGGCCAGAGTTTGATTCTGCTTCATAAACTGCAGTTCCCCAGCAGTTCCCCCAAACCACCTCCTTATCTGCAACAACAAAAAGGAATTCCAGTATCTCTGTATTTAAGGATCAGGATTTCCTCTCCTATATAAATAACTTTAATTTGGGATCTTAAAGAAATTTACTATTGAGGAGATTAATCCAGCCCTTCATCTGTGCAGCTGGTAAATCTCCAGAGCCAGATGGATTTCCTGCTGAAGTTAATAAAGCCTTTAAATAATTACCAATGCCTGTTTTTGCAAATATGTTAGATTTCTCTCTTTCTGGATAAAGTCCTGCATTCTGCGTAATTCACTCCTCCACCGAAGTCACCTTGTAGTAGAGCAGGAAAGATCTACGAGATCGAGGGTTGTTTGTTTTTGCATTTGTTATGCCTGTTCCTTTTATTAAATGTAGATTTTAAAACCCTGGCCAAGACATTAGTTAACAGATTAGAAAGGATAATTACCAAATTAATTCACACAGATCAGACAGGCTTTATGCTTTGTAGATACTCAGTTGATAGGATGAGGAAGTTGCTAATTTGCCAATTCTAGCTACTAATAAAAATGCATTTTTTTTCTTTCTGCTCTGAAAATGCTCTTGTTTTGATTACATATCACTGTATTGTATATCTTAAATTTGACAATGTTTCAATGCTTGCAACTGTCATTATACAACAGGCAAGTCAGCCATCTCCATTATCCATCTAAAGCTCTGTATCGATGGAACCTGATCTCTGCCTTTTAAGCTTTAAGATGGGTGTGGGTTGGGGAGGGTTATCAGACATTTAGTCCCCTCCCACCCCCAGTTTTAGGGACTGTCGCTATTAAATTTTTGATTGCTGTTATTGGTCTGAAAATACAGTGGACATTTCAGGTGATAGTCAGAACATCTTGTCCCAGTCCTCATCTCATTGTACTTAAATAAATTAAAACATAAGGCTTTTATGTACTTTAAATACAAAATTAAAAGTACACTCAACATATTGAGGCCCCTGAAATTTATATTCAGTGTACTATGCAGCATCCCTGGAAGATGTTTTACCTGGTATTCCCCGAAAATATTAATGTTATAATATATTAATATAAAATGTTTTTCCAAAATGTTGTTGTTTTTAGTAGTAGCCAATTCTATTGCACTCACCACTGCTTTGAGAAATGTGCAGAACTAACATTTATGTAGCCTTTTCATCTTGAAGGGTCCCAAAATGCTTTCCAGATCTAACAAGTTGATTTACAAATTGTATGCAGAGGTCACTTCTCCTGCCAGTTAAATCTGTGGAAACACATGGCAGCTATTCAACAGTGCTTCACAGTGGTACCCGATAGCTTAGGGCAAGAAGTGTATAAAGTTACAAGGTTTTTCCTGCCTCTTGTGAGAGTGTGAGATACAGCATAGGAGCATTTTTGTGATCCTTAGATTTCTTGTTGTTTGAATGATTTAGAAAAGCTAATTAAATTTTAAATATAAGATAGACTTAGAAAGCAAGTAAACTGGGATAATCTTGAGGCAGACATTTGAAAGCTAGAATGCACGTGAACAACTCATTAATGAGCATCCTGTTCTCCCCTCCCCCATAGCTAGGGTATTGATGTAGTCTAAAAGATACAATTAGAGCCCATTGATGTTTGTGAGAGCCTATGTAAACACAGCAGACGTATTAGCTAAGGGCAAAAATTAGGCATGTGTACAGTATGACTTGGAAGTTTAGGTATTGAGCAGTAATAGGTATTGTCCGAGAGGCACTGACCTGGAATAACTGGCAGCACAAAGTATTTTGAAAAGATGAAGACTCTTTCTCAGCTCTGTTTGCACCACAGTAAACAAGTAAGCTCAGATTCAAATTATAGAACAGGTATAAAATGCCATTCTCTTCTGAAAAGTGACTATGCAAAAAAGGGAAAATGGCTCCTTCTTACTCAACTGATCTGTTTTCTCTGAGAATTCAGAGAGCCATAGCTGCTGACTTTATTGATTTAAAATAAGCTTTATTACTGTATATTCCTGTTTAACTGTATAGAGCCCCAACAATGTGGCTCTGGGGGAGAGAGCTGGATGCTGTTCCAGCTCATCAAAATCAATTGTATTATTAACTAAGTTTCAATTGCAGTATCTACTTAATGCATGGGGCAGAAAAAATTCAAGTTGAGTTTGAAAAAGCACCTTGTAAACAGTGCTGATTTGATCTGGAAATGAGTGACATATGGTGAACATGGGATACCAAAATGCAATGTTTACAGTCACTTTTCAGATTGGAATTCCCCTTTAATATTGCACATTTGGGTATAATATATTTTTTAAAAAAGAAAAATGACTAGAAGACACATTCTTATCTTGATTTTAAGGGAGGATGAATGGGCTAAGTTTTCTTTCAGTTTGCATTGGAAGGGAATGGCCACATTAGTAATAAAGTTTTGTATCATATCTTCCATACCAGTGTTATAGAAATAATAAATAATGTACTAGAGAGTTCTGTAATAAAGTCAGAGAAGTAGAGGGGAAAAGAAATTGAGAGGTGGCTAGTGGGGAGGAAGAAATGTTGGGTTTCAGGTAGGATTACAAAAAGAGATGATGAATTCATAATGCAGAGCGATATAGAAAGGCTGTTCCAGATGGTACGAGAAGGTTCTTGTGTCATTCTTGGCTGGATTGTTTGACAGGAGAGGAAGGAGGCCAGTACCGGAGGGGTGGATGGGACATCAAGGCCTATGAAGTAGGTTGGATAAAATCCATGGAGTAGTTTTGAACAAAGCTCTTTCCTTTCGCTTCAGAGGCAGTGATATCCATGCTTAACAGTGGGTCTGCTTGATAGTAACTGAGACTGGGGATAAAAACATACCTGGCAGTCCATATACCCTTCCTGATAAGCTACTGGTTACCTGTCTTACTTTTAAAATTCTTAAAGGCCTTTTTAGTGAAGGTGAGCTAGGCATAGATGTCAGCAGTGCTATTGGAAATAGCTGCTATCCACAGTTGTTTTTTGGTGGCACCATAATCTGGCTCTTTAAGGGCAGTATTTTACCAAATCACCAGCATCTTTGCTTTCATGGGATTGTGGCTTTTTACATTTTGCTTCCAAAGCCTTTAACTTAGTTTGCCTTTTAAAAATCCACCCCGACAAAAGGCATGCAACTTTGTAAGCATTTATTAACACATTTGGTAGATACCTCTCTATCTAAGATGAATGTGTAGTACATAGGATGAAGCAACATGTCAGTTGCTTCTGAAACAAAATGCCAGCGTCCCAATTAATTTGCAAATGGAAAATATCTTCCTTTGATGAATGTACAAAGTGCTGCTGCTAAAGGCCAATCGATATTTCATACCATAACTGCTGCATACTTGTTACATGCCTAAATGGATCAGAGAAGGTTGAATGACATGGCTTATTCCAAAATATCTATTTTTTTTCTTTTAAGCATTGCTATGAAGAATTTTAGGGAGGTTCTCAATCACTGGGCACTGACCAAACGTAATTTGGTCCTCTTGCCCCCTAGCCTCTCTGATGGTGCCACTGGCATTTTCAAAATTGAAGTGAATGTGGGCTGGGCTCTTGGAAGGCAGTCAAATGCCTGCTTCCATTCTTTACACCCTATGTTAGGCTCTGAATGCCTGAATGCTAGCGCCTGGCATTTTCGCCAAGTGTAAATGAGTCCTCCTCAATGCAGATAAGGTCATAAAACTTTAGATTAGATATTGTAGTAATACTTCTGCATTTGAAATGGCTCATTAATTAATAAACAATAAAAGTTAGATGGCTTATAGTGTAGATCAGCTGCTACATAATTTCTATAGATTGATAGACTGCACCTTATAGAATTTTGACCTGATTTTTCCCCCCTTTCTTCATTGTCATTTTTAAACTCTCACACCCTAGTAATAAGAGTTGACAGGGTGATCATGAAGCTCCTGACTAGCAGCGCTGTTATATAAACCTGTTGGATTACACTAAGAGGTTTACCTTAGTTTCATTTTTACATCATTCCTCATACCGAATAGATAAGAACCATTTAGTCTGCATTCTTGTGAGGTGAGTAAAATGGATACAGTATCTGCCTCCTCTGGGATTCAAATTTGACTTTTCTTTGCAAAGAAAAAAAAAAAGATTTAATAGCAAGGCTGTTGCTGTACTGTCACATCCTCTGGTTAATGTCTAAGCTGACAATATCCCATGGTAATGCCGCAGAACAAGCAGGAAGATGCAAATGCCCCAATGAGATCCATTTAATAAATCTAAATAAATAAATAAAATTAAAATAAATACAGATGAGATGGAGACAGGAAGGAAATCTGAGAGCTTGCCTCAGAGAAATGTTGCAAAACTAGGTTAAAGTTATGGAATAGGGTTCAGTCAATCTAGCAGGATGAATGTTGGTCCTGGTGCAATGGCTCGTTTGAAGTCATTCTACATAGAGGTGCTTCAAATGTACTATTATGAATGAAGCCTCCTTTTATGGTTCTCATCTTTTATTGTCCCCAGTCTTTACCCTATACTTAATTTGAGTTATTCCAAAATATTCTTTGTGGCTGCAGGAACTTCTCCCTTGAAAGGAAAAGGGGAAAAAACAGCATAGCAGCATAACCCATTATCACAGTTGGTAGCCTCAAGAGGCAGGCCAAGGATTAACTGGGCCATGGAGACTGAACTATCCTCATGTCTATAAAGGTTTCTGCTCCACAGCCCTGCCACAGCCATGCCTGCTTCATGGATTTAGCCTATTTTGCTGAGGGCTCCGGTCTTCATGGTTGTGGTCCTGCACCTTTTACAAATGCTAAATTCACTGGATAGGTTTGGAATCTGCTGTGTACTTTGGACAACTGTGGCATGGTCCTTAAACTGAGCATATAGCCTGGGGTGAGTTTTGACTCAAAATCGTGTCCTCACAAACCACATTTTATAAACAGTCTCTTGATTTCCATTAGTTATGTCCATCTATCTGGGATGCCATTCTCCACTCAAAAGCCAGTCAGCCTCCTCTTAAGTTGGAGGCTCTGGGCAGTGGTGGGTTAATGAGAAAGGGAGTCTCTGCTAATGCTGAAAGTGTACTCTCCATTGCAGAAGTCTCTGTTGTCTCTGTGCCAGCCCTGACGTATTGGTATTAAATGCCTCCGTTCATGGGATCACACCTGCTTACACTTAAGTGCCAAAAAATGAATATTTGAGCAGTGAAGGAATGGAGGTTATGAAAGGATTGTGCCGGGAATTGTGTCTTTATCACAGTGCAGCTAAGCAGCTTCAGGAGAGGTGTGTTGCTTTGTAAAATTGGTTACTTGCTTGTGAAGTTATTTGTTATGCTCTTGGATCTTTCCTCCTGTGAAGTCCTGTTTGGTGGATTTTTTTTTTAAACTATCATTTATATTGTAACAGTACATAGAGGCCAACCAGGTTGGAACCCCATTGTGCTAGGCACTGTACAGACCTATAGAAAAATGACAGACCCTGCCCCAAGGAGCTAACACTCTATTTTTTTCCCAGAGAACTTGTAGTACTGGCAGAACATAGGTAGGAGACTTCCCTTGTTAACAAACTCATATTGTGCAGGTCAGGAGAAAAGAATAATCTCATACCAATCTTGCCAACTCTCTCAGTTATGGCCTGAGTTTCCTGATATTTGATGTGTTTCTTAAAGCCCCAGCTCTTTGAGTCATGGGGCTACGTAAGAATTTCAGCTTACATTGAAGAAAAGAAAAAAAAAAGTTAATCCCTCATGGTTGTGGAGAAAAGTTTGAAAACGTGACACCTAAAGGCTCAAAAACCAGAAGGTGAATAAAAAGAAGCCAAAATGTATTCTTTTTTAAAATCTCAAGATTTTTAAGCCAATCTCTTGATTTTTGAGGACCTGACTTGTGATGTTGGAACACTTGGGGTTGGCAATGCTGTGGTCCACCCACCGTTATCTGTATATTCCATCTTCTGCACTGTGCACAGCTTCACCTCCTCTAATCTCTGTTTGTGTGTACTGTTATAAATCATTTCTGTGCATGTAGCTCTTGGTGTTGTGGAAAGGAGACAATAACTGGTGCTACCTATGTATTTGCATCACTCTGCCTGCCGAGGTTTGGTTTAGCTGATGTCAGCTAGTTTACAGTGAAGCCTTGTCTAGACAACAGGGCCGCTTGCCATTTTACAATGAACACCTTTACGAGTTCACAATTAAAAGTACTGTAGCAAGTAAACAATGCTACACATAGGGTGTAGAACTGAGACTACCAGAGTATTCCCTTGTAGGCCCCAAATTTAAGTAGCTTGTCTTTTTTTAAAAAAAAAGACCTAATATTTATAGAAAGAGTACAAACTGTGAAAAGGCATTTATCAAATCTAATTAACTTCACTTGTACTAATGTAAGGTGTAGGTAGAAACATAGCTGATTAAATTAGTTAAAGTATTTAAACCTTATTTTTAAATTTAAATTTTATTTTTTAAATTTAGATTTTTAAACCTATGTCCTTTTAAAAAGGGTCTAATCTTCAATATATCAGAAAAGATTACTTTACTAATTTCAGGTTTCAGAGTAGCAGCCGTGTTAGTCTGTATTCGCAAAAAAAAAAAAAAGAGTACTTGTGGTACATTAGAGACTAACAAATTTATTTGAGCATAAGCTTTTGTGAGCTACAGCTCACTTCATCGGATTTCCACCAAATGCATCCGATGAAGTGAGCTGTAGCTCACGAAAGCTTATGCTCAAATAAATTTGTTAGTCTCTAAGGTGCCACAAGTACTCCTTTTCTTTTTACTAATTTCAGAAGAATATACAGCATAGATAGAAGGGGGCCTGAGATGGGTCACTGAAATGGTTAGAGACATGGAGAGACTTCCATATTAGGAAAGACTGAAAAGATTAGAACTGTTTAGATTAATGGAGAGATTAATAAAAGGGGATGTAATAGAGGCTTACAAAATAATGAATAATACACATTGAAAGCAGATAAAAGGAAGGACTTTTTTACATAATGTATAGTAAACCTATGGAACTCACTGCCAGAAGATAGTGAGGCCAATATCTTGGTAGAATTTAAAAAGGATTAGCTATTTGTGTGGATATGAGAACTTATTCCCAGTTATGCAAGATGAGAGAAAAACAATTAGAAGGGATACAAATTCTCTTGCTTCAGGGCATAGATTAACTATTCTTCTGAAGCATCTGGTACTTTCCACTGTCAGGCAGGATACCAGACTAGATGGACTAATGGCCTGATCTGTGATGGCAGCTCCTATCTTCCTATAGATATTACTTTCTTAAAAGTGGTGGTGGTGAGATAGTTGATCTGGTTGCTTTAGGAATGTCATTCTAACGTTTCAATGCAATTGTTTTCTCATGCTCCTTATTGTTTCTTGCTGATTGTAAACTCTTTGAGGGCGGGGCCATCTTTTTGTTCTGTGTTGTACAGTGCTTAGCACAATGCCTTCCTCCGCTGGCCCCACAAAACAAATAATAATGAATGAAAAGAATAGACTTTCCAGATTATAGTTCCTGGAGGGAAATGTTGTGATGGTGAATTACATTCTAAAATCTGTCTTTGAAAGGTCATTTTTAGGTCTAATTTGGTTCAAAATGAGGTTTCGTTTAATTTTTTTAAAACAAATTTATTCCAATAGAAATCTGTCTATGAATTGAAAATAAGTCGGGTTTTTTACAAATAAAGTTCCCTGTAGTTTGCAACGCAAACAGTGTAGCTTTCTGCTCGGGTGTGAGACTTTCAGTGTAATTGACTAGACAAGACTATAATCAAAACGTCAGCTGAGTAGTGGTCTATTTTCATCATCCAAGCTGAGAGAAGTGCAAAATGTAAACAAACAGCAAAATAATGTAAAAATAAATTGAATTGTAAAAATATGGAGTTTGTTTATAATCTCAAGGCATTGCTTATGACTGAGATAAGGAAATTTGCTGATTCAATATGTAATTTTAAAAATTTTCTTTTGCACAGAGAGTAATGTAGGATTAAAGCCTGTGAAGATGATCCGAAAACTATAATGATTGGCTTAACATGAAGCACAGGGTGGTTAGTGGAAGTTTTCTCTCCTATGCTAAAGTCTAGATTGGACAGTCATAACATGCTGGCCAGATTAGTTCAAAACAGCGTTTGATGTTTTGCCAGAAAAGAGCAAGAGATTTTCAAGCATGCATATCTATGTCCTCTGTGGAGCATTTAGAAATATTGGATTTGCTTGGTCAGTAAATTTTCACTGATGCATAGTAATAAACCACAGTATTCATCACATTTCACTTGATTTGTGCCTACTAGAATGATCTTTCACTAGCTGCCTCAGCCTGAACACACTGATAAGTGTTTATTTACTAATATTTTATCTGAGTATCATGGAGTGCAGCTCTGGTTGTTAGAATGTATCGAGCCATTTATTAGGTGGTGGATTATTACAACTGATACTGAATTGAGGAAACTGGCATGCAGATCTGACACATCCTCTATTTTTAGGTTCAGACCCCTAGTCTGATCTTTGACATTCATACCCCATATATGCTCTGCATTAGCATGTCATTTCATCAGCAGCATCTGATCGCAGCAGAATAGCATCTCATGACGTTGATTGCAGATATTTCATTATCTGACTTTGAGACATGGCGACACCTCGTCTCTTATGCTGTATGTGGAGTCTGGAGTGTGAAATCAAATCCAGAACCCTAGTGTATGCTATCAGCAGCCAGTCTTCTCGAACAGAACACTGCTGACCAAATGCCATTGGATGTTTGGCACAGTGGACTATTTTCTTGTTTATGTGTGGGATGTTGGTGTACCTAGTGGGGACTCCATTTTAATAGGCAAAATTGTATGTTTTGTCGATGTGGATTGTATAAATATAGTTTGTTATACAGACAAATTAGACTCCTGTACCATGTGTGGGAGGGAAGGATTATGTCTGTGAGTCTGAGACACTGCAATGTTTATTTCTGGGTCTTTGTGTTATGGAAACAAATCAATTAATTCTCTCTCCAATAATAATCATAGCCATAATTTTTTAAAATGCAGTTTTCAAGTGAAGACAGCACTGATTGGAGGTGTTGGAGACAGATAGGTATGGCACAGATCCTGGCAATGGAGCCTTCAAACTTGGAAAAACCACCTCCAGGATGAGACAGGGATTCCATTTCCATGGCTCATCAAATGCGTTCAGCTTTTACTGAGATTGTCAATAAGAGGGTCAATTATAATGGTGGCTTTTGGGATGTGGACACTTGTCCACTGGGGACTGGCCTGAAACCCATTGACTGTGACCCACTGAGTTTCACAGAAGCCACCAAACAGCTAGCAGATGGGGATGACTTGGGCCACATAATATCCAGCGGACTAAAGGTGAAGTCTCTCTTGCTGTACCCGAGCCATGTGGTCCCCATGTTGAGAATTATATTGTGGAAAACTCCAAAAGGAATTCTCTTGTTAATCAATGGGGGAAAATTTTCCAGCAGTGGTTTTATTATGCCACATGCAGTTCTTATAATTCAGTCTGATTGTTTGCCTGGAAAATCTTTAGTTATGTTTAATATAGTTAGCAGTGTAATTTAATCTAGATGAACTCCTGGGAGCAAGGACCTTTGCTTGTATAGTGTCCCACACAGACTCTAGCTCTTGGTGAGTTCCAAGTAAACACTCACACACTCTGTGAAGTAAGAGGACTCTTTACAAAGGCTGGGAGGAAAGAAAGAATGCAGTTATGCTAGGCACAATTGCTTTGAGGTTAATTACAAAAGGAAAATAGAAAATTCCAAATTATGTCCCAAGGGGTCATTCCAAAAGAAAGAACAAAGCCGGTCCTTCAGGGTTCCTTTGGTTTAGTACCCCAATTGCCTCTAAGCGTACTCTTATCTGGGAGGGACATAGTCTCATAGTTCTCCCGTGTCAGATCTTGCTCTTCCTCTGGTATTCTGGGCACCGCCCACTGTTCATATTGGGGGCCTCTTTGTGTTGTTACCTTGTTACGCTGCTGGTCCACATCCTCTGCTAGGCTTCAGTAAGTGACAGCCTATGTGGTCCTCAGAGTGAGTCTTTTCCCACCCTTAGTTCCTTGCTTGCCCTCAGCTCCTGCTGTTCCCCCAGCATTTGTGCTGCTGGTTACACAACCTGCTCCTCATTGGTTCCCCTGGGCTTTTACTCTTAGCTGTCTGCCTGCTGAATTGCTGTCCCATTCTCATCCCCTCTTCCTCCAATTGTGAAGGGGCTGCTTCTCTTGGCCCCAGCTCCCTTGGGCTCTGTCTCTGGCAGCCCGTCAGACCTTGTTTACCGGGCCTTCCTCCTGAAGCTTCTGTGCTGCTGTCTCCAGATGTCTTATTCACTTGCACATACACACATAGCCCTTTTCTCTGTCCCAGTTCCTGATCCATTCTGCTTTCTGGAAATCACTTCTTTTTCCAGGTTTCCATGAATTGGATAGTTTCCTCTCATGATTAGGTGGTGATATGGATCCCTGATCCTCCCACAGTGACTTCTGGGCTCAGTTTCTTCTCTCTTGTTCCTTCAAAAAGTGGGAGGGGAGCTTACCCTGCAATGAGCGAGCAAGACATTTACAATACCAGTGCTGTATTAGTAGAATCCTGGTGTTCCATGTACAAATCAGTGAGACTAGACAGTAGTAATGGGAGGTACTTGTACTTGCAGAGGCAGGAGGCAGTATGCACACTTGACTGGGACTCAGAAGACTAGGGTTCTATTCCTGGTTCTGCCTCAAGCCTGCTAGGTGACCTAGTGTCTCTGCCTCAGTTTCCCCATGTAAAATAAAGATAATGATATTGATCTCCTTTGAATGTTCTTTGAATGCTCTTTGAGATTTACCAATGGAAAGCACTGTATAGGAGCAAGGTAATATTATTTATTATTATTATTTTATGTTTGCACACCTCAATATGAATACCATCTAAACATGACCTCCAATTTCGCCCCATCCTCTGGTCTGTCTGCTTACATACTTACTTCTTTCCAGTCCAGTGCATGGGATGTAGATGCCATCCAGAACTACTTTTCACTGGCCCATTTGTGTTGTGGAAATTCTCCCTGTTTGCTGAGGCCAGGAGAACAGGTCAGGTGATGCCATTGGCTCATGTCTCTTGACTCATCCTGGGCGCTGCGAAAAAACCTCTGCGGGAATCTTCTCTTCTCCATCTTTCTTCACGATCAGTGCCAGTAGCTGGTAATTTAGCAACTGCTGGTCAGACAGGCAGATATAGCAATGCTTGTCATCATTTCCAAGCTCCACTCTGATGCCTAAAAAATCAGATTGTGTGGCTATATCTGAATGTAGTACAGTGGCTGTTACTCAAGCTATTTGGGAAATGATTTATTCATTGCACCCTTCTTTGCTGGCTATTATGGAGTGAATATTATTATTACTTTATATTTGATATAATTGTTACATGTGTTTTACACTTTAGATTACATGGGAAGATGAGTAAGAGAGTGGAAAAGCACAGAATATAAATTATCAGGAAAGGTGGCTCTCTGCACTAAGAGGAGTAACTTGCCTGAGTCATAAGCCTGGTTTACGCTACTCTGTTAGGTTGATGTAAACTGCCTTACATCAACCTAGCTGTGGAAGTGTTTTCACTTAAATTTGGTGTCCGCCTCTCTACACTGATTTAGTTATACCACCTTCCCGAGCACTGTAGACAAGTGGTGGGCAACCTGCGGCCCGTCAGGGTAGTCTGCTGGTGGGCTGCAAGATAGTATGTTTACGTTGACCATCCACAGGCATGGCCACGCACAGCTCCCAGTGGCCGCGGTCCGCTGTTCCCAGCCAATGGGAGCTGCGGGAAGTGGCGCAGGCTGTGGATGGTCAGTGTAAACAAACTGTCTCGCGGCTTGCCTGCAGATTAGCCTGACAGGCCACAAGTTATCCACCACTGCTGTAAAGTCACCGTTGATGTAATTGGGCTGACGCAGTGTCAGTGTAAACACTGTGTTGCTTGCATTTACTGGTTTTCAGGAGTTGTATTGCCACAGCACCCCATAGTGGCAATACAATCGATACAAGGACACCCACCCACTGGTAAGGACACCCACCACCGGCAAAAGCCAACTGGTGTGCGAGCACAAGAAATTTAATAACTGGTGTCTGTACGCAGATGTAAGTTAGGTAGACATAATTTTGTAGTGTCTATATGGCCATATTCTGCTCTTTCCAATCCTCGTTATGGATCCACATCTCCCTTGCATAGCATTCATTGATCTTGAGTTTTTGCCAAGGTGGACTGATTTAAATCAAAGTGATTTAAATAATCAATTTAAATCAGCAAACAGGAAACCTTGATTTATATAATCAATTTTAATCATGTTTTGCTTTTGTACATTTTATTTTCCTAAAGAAAGGTTGATTCCTATTGATTGATAACAATTAAAGCATGTTGGTTTGCAACTAAATGAAACTTCTACACTATTGGAATGCTTCTTTTTGCTAAGTAGGAGAATAAATTATATCTAGACGCATTTATATAGCTTAACTTTTTACTAGATGATGATTAATAGTTGCTTGCAATTTATGCCATGTTCTACTTGGATGGAAATTCAAATTCCGTGAATGCAATAAAACAGGATTTTATTATTGTTATTTTTTAATAAAATGAAACTACCTTAAATGTGCTGGACACACAAAGAAAAAGGTTGATCAAAACATGTTTTGCATTTAAAACTAACTGATTTATTAAATGAAAGAGATTTTATTTGTAGTTAGTGAATTGAATTGATTGTTTCTGGTCACCAGGTCCTTCAAGATTTTTGAACTAGTAGATTTCATCCTCTCTCACTTACTTTTTATTTCTAGATTGGAAGAAGGAAACAAATTATCCTAATTTTCAACTTCCAATTGGTTTCTTAACTTTGAATGAACTAGTCATTGAACAGAACTAATTGAATAAACTGAAGTGGAGAAAATATTCTCTCTGTACCTGGAAAAGAAGCTACTGCTGCCAAAAGCTAATTTAGCACTTCAGCAAACTCATGTTCCATGTGCTTAGCCAATGACTTCCACCCGTTCAGTGGTTGGACTTTCTTTAAAACTTGGCAGCAAACATGTACTGCTTAATATTATTTGGTATATTTAATTTATTTTGTTTTAATAGATTATAAATTTAGTCCTTAAAATAGGTTGTCTGTTTTGGAAGCTTTTCTGTTACAAAATTGCCACCCTTAAATCTTGTACTGAGTGGCCAGAGAGGTTAAAGTGTTCTCCTGCCTGTTTTTGAATGTTAGGATTCCTGATGTCAGATTTGTGTCCATTTATTCTTTTGCATAAAGACTGTCCGATTTGGCCAATGTACATAGCAGAGGGGCATTGCTGGGACATGATGGCATATATCACATTGGTAGATGTGCAGGTGAATGATCCTCTGATGGCGTGGCTAATGTGAATAGTTCCTATGATGGTGTCACTTGAATAAATATGTGGACAGAGTTGGCATCAGGCTTTGTTGCAAGGAGAGGTTCCTGGGTTAGTGTTTTTGTTGTGTGGTGTGTACTTGCTGGAGTGTATTTGCTTCAGGTTGGGGGGCTGTCTGTAAACGAGGACTGATCTGTCTCCCAAGATCTGTGAGAGTGAGGGATCATTTTTCAGGATAGGTTGTAAATCTTTGATGATGCGCTGGAGAGGTTTTAGTTGGGGTCTGAAGGTGACAGCTAGTGGCGTTCTGTTATTTTCTTGGTTGGGCCTGTCCTGTAGTAGGTGACTTCTGGATACTCTTCTGGCTCTGTCAATCTGTTTTTTCACTTTAGCAAGTGGGTATTGTAGTTTTAAGAACGCTTGATAGAGATGTTGTAGGTGTTTGTCTCTGTCTGAGGGATTGGAGCAAATGCGGTTGTATCGTAGAGCTTGGCTGTAGACAGTGGATCGTGTAGTGTGTCCTGGATGGAAGCTGGAGGCATGTAGGTAAGTATAGCGGTCAGTAGGTTTCCGGTATAGGGTGGTGGTTATGTGACCATTGCTTATTGGCACAGTAGTGTCCAGGAAATGGACCGCTTGTGTGGATTGGTCTAGGCTGAGGTTGATGGTGGGATGGAAATTGTTGAATCATGGTGGAATTCCTCAAGGGCTTCTTTTCCATGGGTCCAGATGATGAAGATGTCATCAATGTAGCACAAGTAGAGTTGGGGTGTTAGGGGACGAGAGCTAAGGAAGCGTTGTTCTAAGTCAGCCATAAAAATGTTAACATACTGTGGGGACATGCGGGTACCCATAGCAGTGCCGCTGACTTGAAGGTATATATTGTCCCCAAATGTGAAATAGTTGTGGGTGAGGACAAAGTCACAAAGGTCAGCCACCAGGTTTGCCGTATTTGTTTGTCCAAATATTTATTCAAGTGATACCATCATAGGACCTAATCACATTAGCCACGCCATCAGGGGCTCGTTCACCTGCACATCTACCAAGGTGATACACGTTATCATGTCCCAGCAATGCCCCTCTGCCATGTACATCGGCCAAACTGGACAGTCTCTACGTAATAGAATGAATGGACACAAATCTGACATCAGGAATCCTAACATTCAAAAACCGGTAGGAGAACACTTCAACCTCTCTGGCCACTCAGTAAAAAATTTAAGGGTGGCAATTTTGCAACAGAAAAGCTTCCAAAACAGACTCCAATGAGAAACTGCTGAGCTTGAATTAATGTGCAAACTAGATACCATTAACTTGGGTTTGACTAGAGACTGGGAGTGGCTTGGTCATTACACATATTGAATCTATTTCCCTATAATGACAGGTTTCAGAGTAGCAGCCGTGTTAGTCTGTATTCGCAAAAAGAAAAGGAGTACTTGTGACACCTTAGAAACTAACAAATTTATTTGAGCATAAGCTTTTGTGAGCTATAGCTCACTTCATCGGATGCATTTGGTGGAAAATACAGTGGGGAGATTTATATACACACAGAGAACATGAAACAATGGGTTTTATCATACACACTGTAAGGAGAGTGATCACTTAAGAGGGCCATCACCAGCAGCAGGGGGGGAAAGGAGGAAAACCTTTCATGGTGACAAGCAAGTAGGCCATTTGCAGCAGTTAACAAGAACATCAGAGGAACAGTGGGGGTGGGGTGGGGGGGAGAAATAACATGGGGAAATAGTTTTACTTTGTATAATGACTCATCCATTCCCAGTCTCTATTCAAGCCAAAATTAATTGTATCCAGTTTGCAAATTAATTCCAATTCAGCAGTCTCTCGTTGCAGTCTGTTTTTGAAGTTTTTTTGTTGAAGGATAGCCACCCTCAGGTCTGTAATCGATTGACAGAGGCAGAAGAGTACCCAGAAGTCACCTACTACAGGACAGGCCCAACAAAGAAAATAACAGAAAGCCACTAGCCATCACCTTCAGCCCCAACTAAAACCTCTCCAACGCATCATCAAGGATCTACAACCTATCCTGAAGGACGATCAATCACTCTCACAGATCTTGGGAGACAGGCCAGTCCTTGCTTACAGACAGCCCCCCAACCTGAAGCAAATACTCACCAGCAACCACACACCACACAACAGAACCCTAACCCAGGAACCTATCCTTGCAACAAAGCCCTTTGCCAACTGTGTCCACATATCTATTCAGGGGACACCATCATAGGGCCTAATCACATCAGCCACACTATCAGAGGCTCGTTCACCTGCGCATCTACCAATGTGATATATGCCATCATGTGCCAGCAATGCCCCTCTGCCATGTACATTGGTCAAACTGGACAGTCTCTACGTAAAAGAATAAATGGACACAAATCAGACGTCAAGAATTATAACATTCAAAAACCAGTTGGAGAACACTTCAGTCTCTCCGGTTACTCGATTACAGACCTGAGGGTGGCTATCCTTCAACAAAAAAACTTCAAAAACAGACTCCAATGAGAGACTGCTGAATTGGAATTAATTTGCAAACTGGATACAATTAACTTTAGGCTTGAATAGAGACTGGGAATGGATGAGTCATTACACAAAGTAAAACTATTTCCCCATGTTATTTCTCACCCCCACCCCCACCCCCACCGTTCCTCAGATGTTCTTGTTAAGTGCTGGAATTAGCCTACCTTGCTTGTCACCATGAAAGGTTTTCCTCCTTCCCCCCCGCTGCTGGTGATGGCCCATCTTAAGTGATCATTCTCCTTACAGTGTGTATGATAAAATCTATTGTTTCATGTTCTCTGTGTGTGTATATAAATCTCCCCAATGTATTTTCCACCAAATGCATCCGATGAAGTGAGCTATAGCTCACGAAAGCTTATGCTCAAATAAATTTGTTAGTCTCTAAGGTGCCACAAGTACTCCTTTTCTTATTTACCTGTGTTAAGTATCCTCACACCTTCTTGTCAACTGTCTAAATGGGCCATCTTGATTATAACTACAAAAGTTTTTTTTCTCCTGCTGATAATAGCTCATCTTAATTAATTAGCCTCTTACAGTTTGTATGGCAACTTCCACCTTCTCTGTATGTGTGTGTGTGTGTGTGTGTGTGTATATATCTACCTATCTTCTTACTGTATGTTCCATTCTATGCATCCAATGAAGTGGGCTGTAGCCCACAAAAGCTTATGCTCTAATAAATTTGTTAGTTTCTAAGGTGCCACAAGTACTCCTGTTCTTTTTACATTAAAGATTGTGAGATGCTCAGATGCTACAGTGATTGGGTTCTTTTTTCCCCCCTTTTGGTTTTTGAGCCTTTTGGGGGTCATTGTCTGAAATCATGAGGGCTGGAAACTTACTTCCTTTAGTTCTGATTCTTGTGCAATCACATGACTTCAGGAACTGGGGCTTTGAGAAGAACACCAAATAACTTGAAGCTTGCAATAAAATTGCAGGAGCTGGCAATTACTGGGTGTGCATCAGCCTGGAATTGTGGACTACTGCATTAGAAAGAGCTATATCGGAGCAATCTAAGTAAGTGACAGAACAAATTTCAGTTGCTCTTTAACTTACCAACATTGAACCCCCACTCCTCCACCTCCTCTAGATTTCCTTCAGATATGCAGCACTCTGTGCTATGTATCCATACACAGGCTAGTGTCCTAAATGCTCATCTTTGTGGTAGGCTGGGCCTTAATTTTGAGAGCTGTGGACGGGAGTCTTAAATCTGTTTGTTCCTTTACTGTCTTTGTGCCAGATACTTGAATGTGAATATGAAATGGATGTTTTGGTAGAAAATCTCACGATTCAATACAATTTGTATCAGATTAATGAAACACGTAAGAGGATTCTGAATGTTTTCCATGCTCTAATTATTCAAAAGAAGGGTATCTGAGATGGTGTGGGAGAGGAGAGTGCATTTTACTGTAAGGTCACGCTAACATGCAGAGGCAGTCTTAGGTGCTGCTAAATGGCCTTACTGCAGTATTTGCCAGTCAAGTCTCATTTACATGCAGAATGAAGGCAAATGGCCAGTGAGCACACAGTATATTTTTAAAAAGCCACCTGGTGTAACAGAGGGATGATTTTGTCAGGATAAGCAAACAGTTTGGTATAATTTATTAATCGAGCCATGCAAATGCCGAGTTGGTGTTCCAGCAGAAATAAGCCAGATCTAATCTCCAGCGCTGCTGCCTGGCCTCCGATTCAAGTGGCAAAAAGACTCGAACTGGAGCCTGTAAATTAATTGAGTGCTGCTACGGCCTGATTCTGTGAGGTGCTGTTAGCTTCTCCTCAGTGGGAGAAGAGACCATTCAGAAGCTCAAAGTATTGGTGCCTTAGGCCAAAATTTTCAAATGTGGGTGCTTAAAGTTAGGCATTTACTTAAGTGGCCTAGCTTTCAGAGGTGCTGAGCTTTAGCAGTTCTCATTGGTTTCACTTGGAAATTTTGGGTGCTTAGCTCCCCTGAAAACTAGGTCAGTTATTTAGGTGCCTAAATATAGAATCGGGTGGCTAACATTTGGGCCGCAAGTGTGAGATTATTGGCTTTAGTAATAAACAGAAGAATAAAATGCTTTTGGGTTTGCTGCAAATCACAAATGCATAATGATCTCACCATGCTTGCTGCTTTTTTATACCTGCCACAAATTATTCCCAGCCTTCAGAGCCTTCCGATGAGATGTCAAAGGTGTTCTATAAAGATGTGAACAAAACATGAACTAAATATATTTCTCTGTGTTGATTGCCCTAAATAACAAGAGGTATAAACTAAACAATCAACTTAATGTTTACTTAAATCCGGTTTCCCCTTGTTTGTTTCCAAGTTGTGTTGGACAGTTCCATTCTTCTGACCATCCCAACCTGTCTCCTTCTGTGATGTCACCACAGGCCCTTCAGTCGTGGGGGAAATGGGAGCTAGCCTAAAGTGGGATCAGAAAAAAGTTTTTAAAATATATATATTTTTATAGCATGGCTTAATTCCATATGGTATACAATAATATTATCAAAACCTCCACTTATCTGATGCTCTGTCTAGGCCAGCTGCACAGTCCAGCAAGACTGAGTTGCTACTAGGTTAGCTGTGACAGCACAGAACTGTGCATTGTGACACATGCAGCAAAGCAAAACTCACCAGTCCCCATTTCAAGGGCGACTCCAGGATTTATATTAAACAAACAAAAAACCCCACATATATTGTTTATAATTAAGGCTACGAGTCTGTCATGGAGGTCACGGAAGTAAAAGATTCCATGACTTTCTGTGACCTCCGTGATTTCTGCAGTGGCTGGCGGTGGCTCAGGGGCTGCCCGACCTCGTGTGGGAGGGAGAGGGGGTTGGGAGATGCCAGGGGGCGCTTACCTCAGGATTGGGGGGGGCTCCCAGGCTCCCACTGGCATTGCTCTGCAGTTCCTCCAAGGAGGAGGGGCTGGGTGCTCTGTGCTCTGCCCTCAGACCCCACCCCCACAGCTCCCATTGGCTGTGGTTCTTGGCCAATGGGAGCTGCGCAGCTGGCGCTTGTGGCGGGATCAGCATGTGAAGCCCCCTGGCCCCTCTGCCGCCTAGGAGCTGCAAGGACATGTGGAGCTGGGTAGGGAGCCTCTGTCAGCCCTGCAAACCTCCACCCCACAGCACCAACGGGAGTCCCGGGCCTTCTCCCCCAGCACCTGCCCCATTCCCAGACCATCCCCCCCCCCGAGCATCCACGGCACCCCGCCCCCATTTTAGTTAGGGGTATATAGTAAAACTAATGGACAGGTCATTGGCTGTGAATATTTGTTTACTGTCCGTGACCTGTCCGTGATTTTACTAAAAATACCCGTGACTGAAACGTAGCCTTATCTGTAATTGGTGTGGTGCTGAATACCTCATCTAGCTCTTAGCATTTATAATAATACCTAGTGTTTATAGAGAACTTCTCATGAGTAGATCTCAAAGTTTTACAAAGGAGGTCAGTATCATTATTCCCCATTGTACAGATGGGAAAACGGAGGCACAGAGCAGTTTAAAAAAAAATTGCCCAAAGTCAACTAGTGGGCCTGTGTCAGAGCTGGGAGTAGATTCCAGATCTCCTGACTCCCAGTCTAGTGCTATATCCATTAGATCACACTTCAGTACACAAAAGTATATTTGCTTAGCCTGTGATCAGATCTGCAAGGATGACCCTTTGCACTGATGCCAATCATTACTGACTTCAGTGAGGTTCTGTGCAGGTCCAGGGCTTTGCAAAGAGAGTTGCAAGATTGGGGAATTAATATGCATTTATAAATAATATACTTTGAAGTCTCGTAATATTTGGTGTTTTTCTTAAAGCCCCAGGTTATGGATCATGAGAGAATTTGAGCTTCCATTAAAAAATAAATAAATAAATAAATGAATTTCTAGTCATTGTTGAGAAAACCTTTAAAACGTGAACCATGAAAAACTTAAAAAATCAGAAGACAAATTAAAAAAAACCCATCCAAATATAGTATTTTTAAAAAGCTTATGATTTTTAACCCAATTTCATAATTTTTGTATACTTGGGACTGGCAATACTGAATGAATGTATGACATTTAAAGGTAGGGTAAATGATACAAGGATGGAAACAATTCCACATGAGGAAAGTACTGGAAGTCACAAGGGGAAAGCCTTCCTGTACCCTTGTTAAAACATATACTGATTTATATTTTTCATCGTGTTGTGTAGTGTAGTGTAGGAGCAAGGCACAAGGCCACTCAGAGTAGGCAGCAGGGGACAGGTAAATATAATGTTATTACTTGACTGAGACATTAATAAGAGTACATTGCAGGAGATAGAACATTACAAAGACAGTCAGGCAAGCAATAATTGTTCATTCTATTGTCAGTTCAACGGAACAGAACATTTAAGCAGAACCTGTGATACAAATCAGCCATTGCTATCTTCTAACAAATGATGAGTTTCGGTGAAATGCAATAGAACTGTTCATGCAAATCCCTTTTAATAAGAAAACAAGTCTTTCATAATATTTTATGTCAACTCAGCTATGGCCTGATATTGAAAAGTTGTAAAAACAAGCTTTTAAAAAACTTAAGCCCAATAAAAATGTTTCCATACTTAAAAAATTTAAAAAATCCAATGAACGGAGTCAATATAAAACACATAAACATCCCATTCAGTGTTTGAACCTCAGGGTGGGTAAATAAATAATTATCACCACTTACAGATGGAGAAACTGAGGCAGAGAGCTTTAGGTTACCAAAGGTGTGAGTTTTCACATATACATATAATTTGCAATTATATAACGTAAAATTTTGTGCTAAAGATACTATCACTAAGGCTACGATTTTGTCATGGAAATTTTTAGTAAAAGTCATGGACAGGTCATGGGCAATTAACAAAAACTCAAAAAGCCATGACCTGTCCCAGACTTTTACTAAAAATTTCCATGACAAAACGGGAAGGGAGGAGGATCCAAGCACCCTGCCCTACTGTGGCTGGGAGCTGGGAGGGACCCCCACCTGTGGTGGCTGGGGAGCTGCGGGGGGATTCCTCCCCACTGCCCCAGCGACTGGGGAGCTGCAGGGGGATTCCCCCCCAGCCACCCGTGGTGGCAGGTGGTACCCTGCAGCTCCCGGCCACCACAGGAGGTGGGAATACCCTACAGCTCCCTGCGGCTGGGGGCTGAAGTCACGGAGATCTGCGGAAGTCACGGATTCCGTGACCTCTGTAACCAAATCGTAACCTTAATTATCAGTTGTGCTTCCTTAGTACACCTCAGTGTAAATGTTATTGCTGTTTAATACAATTAAGTATTTGTCAGTTAGGAGCATACCTACATTTGTATGTCAGCTTATGGGAAAAAATGTTCAGCTTAACTTGGGAGTTTAGAAATATATTAACTTTCAGATTTGAGTGACACCAGGGCAAATTCTGTACAATAAACTCTCACTAAAGTGGAGGAAAAACAGTTTAAAAGATCTTAAAGCAATTATCTGTAATTCAGCATTAAAACATTAGAACAACATTTTGAAGACACTGTGGCCAACATTTTCTAAAATAGTTGGGCTTCTAAAATTGTATTTAGGTACTCTACCAATTTTCAAAAATGCTGATCATCCAGCAGCTCCCAAGTTTCTCAGACAGGTGCGTACATTTGAATTTAGGAGCTTATCTTTAGGCTCCTATTTCTGAAAATCTTGGCCCCTGAGCATAGCTCACAAGAGAGGCAAATACAGTTCCCATCATCATGACAAAAAATAAAATAAATATTAGGATATTCACTCTTTAATACAATTTTGTTAAGGTATTTGTCTGTGAAACCATTTCTCACCTAGTGCTTGAACACACTGGGATGTTATCTTGCAAACACATACACACCTGAATAACTTCAGTCACATGAATTGTGATGGGACTACTTATGTGAGTAAAGTTATTCATATGCTTGATTACTGGATTGGAGCCTGTCAGTATTGGAGCTGTGCTCAGAGAAGAGAGACAAATCAGCGTTATGTATATTTCATATATAGTGCATATTTCATGGCAAGGTAATTAAAATACTTTACAGAAAGCAGAACTTGTAGAACTTGTCTGTCACTGCAGATACATCATATCTTCATAAAATCATAGAAACGTAGGGCCGGAAGGGACCTTGAGAAGTCATTTACTCCAGCCCTCTGCTCTAAGGCAGGACCAAGTAAACTTAGACTATCCTTGACGGATGTTTGTCTAACGTATTCTTAAAACCCTCCAAGAATGGGAATTCCACAGCTTTCCTTGAAAGCCTATTCCAGTGCTTAATTATCCTTATAATTAGAAAGTTTTTCCTACTATGCAACCTAAATCTCCCTTGCTGCAGATTAAGCCAATTACTTCTTGTCCTACATTCAGTGGACATGGAGAACAGTTGATTACTGTCCTCTTTATAACAGTCCTTAATATATTTGAACAGTGTTATCAGGTCCCCCATCCATCATCTTTTCACAAGACTAAACATGCCCAGTTTTTTTAACCTTTCCTTATAGGTCAAATTTGCTAAATCTTTTACCATTTTTGCTGCTCTCTCCAATTTGTCCATATCTTTTCTAAGAATGTGGGTAAAACAGAGCAGGAGACATACAGTTCTCCCCCAGGGAGTTCAGTCACACAATGCATTATTTTTTTAATGAGCGTCATCAGCACGGAGGCATGTCCTCTGGAACGGTAGCCAAAGCATGAAGGAGTATACGAATGTTTAGCATATCTGGCACGTAAATACCTTGCAATGCCAACTCCAAAAGTGCTATGCGAACGCCTGTTCCCACATTCTGGTGACATTGTAAATAAGAAGAGTGCAGCATTATCTCCTGTAAATGTAAACAAACTTGTTTGTCTTAGCAATTAGCTGAACAAGAAGTAGGACTGAGTGGACTTGTAGGCGCTGAAGTTTTACATTGTTTTGTTTTTGAGTGCAGTTACGTAACAAAAAAAAAATCTATATTTGTAAGCTGCATTTTCATCACACAGAAATTTTCATCACATTTTCATCACTACAGTACTTGTATGAGGTGAATTAAAAATACTGTTTCTTTTGTTTCTTTTACAGTGCAAATATTTGTAATCAAGAATAATATACACTTTGATTTCAGTTACAACACAGAATACAATATATATGAAAATGTAGAAAAACATCCAAAATATTTAATAAATTTCAATTGATATTCTATTGTTTAACAGTATGATTAAAACTGCGATTTAATCGCGATTAATTTTTTGAGTTAATCATGTTAGTTAACTGTGATTAATAGACAGCCCTATTATTTTCTTAATATATGTGGTCACATAATTAAAGGCTGTGTTGTAGTGTGTATACACGAGCGGTCAGAGCTAAGGTTGTGCATGATTTTTTGCATTTCCTGGCTTGAGTGCCTCACTATGCAAACTTAATGATCTGTTAACGCTGGGTTTTTTTGCATGGATTTTGTATCTTTTGTGTGGACAGTTCCTTTATACAATGATTTGTGCTCTTCTTATGCCAGTTTATGAACATGCATAGCTAATGTGAAACCAGTTTTAAAACACCAAGCAAACCCAGAAAACCCCACATGCTCCAGGGGAGTCCGCTTAGTGTAGGTTTTCCAGATAACATGGGAAAGCTAACACTGTACCTATGTTATAGGAAATCTTGATATCATTATCCTACTTGTGTTGTAGAGTCACGCCATGAGGCATTGCACTGCTGAGTGTGAGAATTGTTGCTGTCTAGAAAGGAATAGAGCATTCAGGTCAGAGTTTCTAGTTCACAGACATTATTTATAATGAAAGAAGTCTGAGAGAATATTGTATGCTCAATGGTTCTCAACCAAGGGTATGTGTATCCCTGGAGGCATGCAGAGGTCTTCCAGGGGGTATATCAACTCATCTAGTTATTTTGCCTAATTTTACAAAAGGCTACATAAAAAGCACCAGTGAAGTTAGCACAAACTAAAATTTAACACAGTGATTTGTTCATACTGCTGTATATACTGTACACTGAAATGTAAGTACAATATTTATATTCCAATTGATTTATTTTATAATAAGGTGGTAAAAATGAGAATAAGCAATTTTTCATTAATAGTGTGCTGTGACACTTTTATATTTTTGTCTGATTTTGTAAGCAAGTAGTTTTTAAGTGAGGTGAAACTTAGGGTTACGTAAGACAAGTCAGACTACAGAAAGGGGTACAGTAGTCCGGAAAGGTTGAGAGCCACTGTGCTAGAGTAATCTCTGTCATACCAGTTAAATAGAGTGTAAATAGCTGCAGGCTCAGATACTGTAACATTAAGGAGATTTAGGATTGATTGATTACCCTGAAAAAAGACAGCAGCTCTGTGTTTCATGTTATGGTTAATTATATCACAGTTGATGACATCATACTATGTGCGTATATAACTGAGAAATGTGCCTATTAGACGAACACTAGATGCTAGCCGGTTCCAGTTGCTTGTCCATGCCATTCATTTAAGCTGCAAAAAAATGTAAAAGTATATAGTTACTCTTAATTTCATTGGGGGTTTGTTAGCTTCTGTATATCTAATCCTTACTTTTACAGACTTTTATTACATTAAAGGAGTATCATTACCTCATGATTCTTGCCCATAAACAGCACTTGACATTTAAAGAGATTTTCTGTTGTGCACTTGTATAGTCAAAGAGTAATACTAATCCTATTAAAGATATTATGTCATGGAGGCATGCCTTGGGGGGGGAAGGCTTGTTCTAATTGGCTAGATGTAAAGTAGAGGGGAGGGGCTATCAAGAGAGTGGATGTATTACTTGATAGTTAGGTCAGGGATTTCTGTGGGAAATGCCCAGTGGTTGCAGTTGCTGATGATTTCACATCAACAGCAGTGCAACACTGAGAGTGAGCTCCAATAGTTGATTACTGAATGAGATACTGCAAACGGGTAAAAAAAAAACAAACAGCAGCATGTGAGAAGCAGTCAGAGTGAGGCAGAGAAGAGAGCTGAGAGAGCAAGAAAAGTGCTGAGGCTGGAGAAAGTCTTCCAGATGTACTGGACAACCCTTTTGGAAATGGATATAAGGACCATCTGCTGTCTATAGATCAGAGGACTGGAGACTAAGAGTGGGAAGAAAGAGTTTATGGCTGTTTTAAATAAAAAGCTGAGTTATTCATAACCAATTCGTCAAGATGTCATGAGATTGTTCCTGCATAGGATGCTGGTGCATAAATCAAAGCTGCAGATACCTATTGTACAGCTTACTTTGGTATAAAAAAGAAAAAGAAAAAAGCAGCAATGCAGGGAATATTGCAATAAATTCTACAAGGGTTATGTGATTTGTTTATTAAGGTAAAGAAAAATCATCCTTGTATGACTGTGGAGTTCACAAGGCACTGTGTTTGTTTAATGCTGAGAGATGCTAGACATTAAATCTGACAACTGTGAAAAGAGAGATCATGGAGAAGTCAAGTAGTGAGGATTCTTCAATTCACCGTAGTCCATCTTTGGATAGCAAGGACTCGGACTTTGCTAAACCTTCTACCTCAGGCAGGCAGTTTGGTCGAGGTTTTACTGCTGGAGCTTTTTACGGCACTGCTGGATCACGCACACAGAGCCACCCCAGGGCTGGAACAGGGACTGGCATTGGAACTGGGACTGGCATAAAAAGTGACAAATACAATGCACCCAAAGGCAGCAAATATGTGGTGTTTTACCTGGATCTATCCTTTGTTTTCCTTTTAGAATTTAAGAAGTGCAACATGGCAAGAGGCTGCCTGTGTTGTTTGAAATACATGATGTTCCTTTTCAATTTAATGTTTTGGGTGAGTACTGCCTTTTTTTCATTTGCCTTCATTTGTTAGAGTTCTCTGTACTACTGCATTATGTGCATAGTGCATCTTTTCAGCACTACGGTAAGCCTTTTTTTTCTTCCCCTCTCTTGTACCTGCATGGAATATTTACAGTGCTAAATCTGTGTCCTATGGGAAAATGTACATTTCCTACAAATTTTACCTTCCTATTACTGTGCTTAGATTACAGATCATTAAAACTGGAGTCTTTAATTCTTGTGTTTTGACCAGGATAAATTAAAGAAGGGCAGGACCTATTTACTATTTAAAATGATCCAAATCAGTTGAGTGAAATTTTTTATATTCTTTTATAATGCCGTGTGCTGCTTTAAATTGCAGGGTAATAAACCTGAATTACGTTTTTGTTGTCCCCATCAAGCTTCCCTACTTTTCTAATGTAATTGACAAACTGCTTTTCAAAGTGAATGAAGTTTAGTCTAATTTTTTCCACCTTTTAAAAATATACATATAATCTGGTCCTTAAGATGTCAGCACAAATGTAAAATGACTGGAATGACAAATGACTCCTGATTCAGTTTCAGTCGCAGTTGTCCAAATTGGTGTGTTAAGTTGGAGACTAGCTCTTGCTTTTGAGGGATCAAAATTGATTTTCCTCTATCGGCCAGGGAGCGTGAGGAGTTGTTACAATGCTTCAGCAAGCAGATTCAAAGTGTAATGACTACTTTGAGCGAACTAATGTCACGTACACTTGGATAACAAGAATGAGAAGTCAGCCAGCTACTAGGCATCCCTGTTTGAACAATATTAGGGGGGGAAATGCAAGCAAATTGAAATGTCAAGTAGGTTTCAATAGAGCACAGTACAAAATTGTTTTATCAGAATTAAAGGTCAACAGTTTTCTGATGATTAGGAAAAGCAATAATAATATATAATGTCTTTCAATTCAAGGTTATAATTCAGAAATAAAAAACGCATCTCAGAGATAAATGAAAATGTACTTTTGTTGGTTTATTTTTAAGGTAGAAGGATATTAAAAGTCCAATTTGGATAGATATTTCTGCTGTGGAGAAGTCAACATTGAAGTTAAGAGCCGGGTCTCTGACTTAGCCACCAGCTTTTCTGTTTAGCTGACCCACTTACTGAAATAACTTTTAGCAGCCGAAGGGAATGGGAGAGCTCATAGGGCACTGGACGACTCATGCACCAGTGAGCTTCAGTAGTAATGTACTGAAACATTTCCATCATGGAAGGTGTGGGAATCTGGCAGAGAATCTTCTGAGCAGGTTTCACAGAAGGTTGGGGCTGAAAGGGGTCACTCAGGAATATCACTTATGATTTTTCACTACATGAATCCTGCCTCACTTCTTTCTGGAATCCCTGTTAAGTTATAAACTTGTTACCAGACTGGGCCATTCATGCCAATGCTGCATTACTCTGACTCCTTAGAAATATTTTCCTGTGCTAAATATTGCCATTAGTTTTTAGTAAATGGGACACTAGATGGAGAGGGTTTTGAGTTACTACAGAGAGTTCTTTCCCAGGTGGGTCTTGCCCACATGCTCAGGATCTAACTGATCACCATATTTGGGGTTGGGAAAGAATTTTCCCCCAGGTCAGATTGGCAGAGACCCTGGGGTTTTTTTGCCTTCCTATGCAATCTGTGTCATGGGTCACTTGCAGGTTTAAACTAGTGTAAATCATTTAGACTCTGTAACTTGAAGTCTTTAAATCATGATTTGAGGACTTCAGTAACTCAGCCAGAGGCTAGGGGTCTGTTACAGGAGTGAGTGAATGAGGTTCTGTGGCCTGCAATGTGCAGGAGGTCACACTAGATGATCATGATGGTCCCTTCTGACCTTAAAGTCTATGAGTACATTACTCCTGGTCTTATTGATCTTGTTCTGTGTGATCAGTCCTTAAGTATCCCTCCAAACTTCATGCAGTATAATGGTATTAAAACTCTATTTCATTTCCTTCCCAAGTAACATTTTTCTAGGTTGTCCATAGTTAGGTCTTAAATCTCTGTTGTATCTTTTTAGTTGCTATCCTTGCTATTTTTTCCCCAACTTTCCAGTGACCCTTCTTGTGTGGTAAAGTTCATGAACTCACTCCATCCTGTTGCAGACCACCTCTCTCTGCTCAACTTTCTGATTCCTTTTCTCATCCACCTCTGGCTCTCCATATAGTCTCATTATTGCTGGGGCCAAGACTTGGTCTGCAGTTCCTACTACCTGGGACAGCCTTCCTGTATCACTGTACCTCATCCACTCTCCCTCTCACCTGAACTCTTGCCTGAAAATCTTTCTTTTCTTCCTAGGTTTATACCATTTTTTCTTTTTCTTTTCTTATTAATCTTTGTCTCTGTATTCATCATGGTAACTCTGTCAATTGTTCTGAGATGCTCTTTGTCTGAGCCTGACTACACAGAATGTAAACATTGGTGTAGAATGATGAATCTGTGGGATTTTAGAGAAGTGCTGAATATAAACTAGCAGGTTTTCTAAGTTGTTTGCAACAGGAGTTGACTCCATTTGCATTGTAGAAACTGTTCAAAAGTTCCCCTCTTTTACAGAAACATCTGTTGTGTTAAACTGAAGCTCTGAGACTCTTATGTGTCCATATACTATTTTCAGTGGGCTGGGGTACCACTGAATGCTGCTATTGAGTGCTGATTATTTTTAGCCAGAACGTTTCATCCTTTTGTGTTTTGCTGCACTCAGATGAAAGTTGTGTATATCTTGTAAAATTCTGGCTGTCCATTAGATAAAGTATCTGCCCGATTTTGATGTTGCACATTGATCTTGATCTGACCTACCATGTTATGTTTCTTGGGTGCCATCCCAGCTTTGCCAATGTTCCTTCACACTGATCTTCAGCAACCCCTGCTATTCCAGTCCTAGGGTCTCCACAAGCTCTGCCAATGCCCTTCAATCCCGCCCAGCAGCCTGCTTGCTATTTCAAGCCTCTCCTACCAGATCTATCAATGCACCTCCGTCCTGCCCTACAACACACCCTGCTATGACAGTTCAAAACTCTTGTCCCCGCAATCTATGCCAGTACATTTAATTTTGGAACTAAACAGCCCCTGCTGCTGCAGTTATATGTCCCCACACAGCTCTGGCAATACACCTCAGTCTAAACCCATGAAGTTCTGGGCTTCTTATGAGCAGTGGGTGCCAACTTGTTCAAGACTGTTGTGGTGGCTTTGTGATGTGGAGTGTTTTCCTCAAAGGGCTCGTTTTAGACCACCAAACCAGTCTGATCCTATAACTTAACCTAAAATGTGAATCCAGGTCTCCAGAAATGGAAGGTAAACACCTTAAATTAATATCCTCTCTCCTGGCAAATGGAAGAGACAATATTTCATGAGTTTATTTGGATAAGTCTAAATTGAAACTGACAAATTATGTTTCAGGGAGCCTGCAATCAGGTGGCAGTCTCCCCGCTGTCTGTTGCATTATCCTATTAATGAGTACTACAACATATGAATTTGTATGGCATGCTGTTGTGGTTCTGCAGTGCAGAAAACCTGTTTGATTTTACTGTGTACTAAATGTTATCAACAAAATGCAGTAGATAGGGGTTATTTAGAAGTCAGTGATACTTCATCCCTGTATGTTTCGCAACTGATATCTTTTGGAGGCTCTCGTCCTACACACCATCTTCAAATGCTGGGTCCTTCTAGCTAAGGAGCGCTGAGTATTGTTCTCTTTTAAGTCCCATGAGTCCTGCTCTTAAGCAGTCACCCAGAAAATGAGGACCGTGGCTCCTCTTTCGCCATTCACAGCCTGGCAATGAGGGGCCAAGCCTGAGACCTAGCTAATCTGAGATCCCCCATCCAGCAGCCAGTTGTGCTGCCCCTAAACCACTGGCCTGGCTCAAAGGGTATCCATCTGAAGATGCTACAGATGCAGTGGTTAGAATACAGTTTGCACTGTCACATACCTAAATGCACCATCTCTGTGTTGGCCTTGGTGAACAGGTGGAACATGGTTTCTGCATATGATCATTTCAGTTGCCACATTAAGAATTGTGTTAAATGTATAGCATCTTAGTCATCTCTACCCTTGACAAGAAAATGCACTTCTTAATTTAGTACCAGGTGGACTAACTAGCCTATAATGTGGGATGCATCCTGCTCTATATGGGCATATCAGTAACTTGAAACCGAAGGTATTTTTCACTATATTGCTAAGAACTTCAGGTATTTTCTGTGGCCCTATGTGGTTCTTAGCATTTGTTTTCGGCCATCTGGCTTTGCTTTCTTTTGGAGATTAGAAAAGTCTGAGCTGAGGGTTAAGGAAGCTTATAGTATTTAATTGTGTGGCTAGGATGGTGATTTATACTGAATTCATCTTAAGTGCATAATATGTTTGACAAAAGGTCTGTGTACGTACGTATATTAGTTGATTAAATGCTCTGGAAGGCAAATTGATGTGCAAATGAATCAAGTTTGCAAAGTGGCCAATACAGGTTCATAGAAGAAATCAAATATTGATTTTTGTTTATACAGATAGCAGCTTAATTAGTAAGAAAGAAAACTGCTAAATATAAAGATCGGATATGAGTTAACACAAAATATTTCACTTCGGTGCATTACGCAGAAAGAGAGTGTTACAACAACTGTTTATAGAACATACTTCAGAGTTTTTAATAAGTTATGAATAGAACAGTAAACTTTCAAAAATAAATGGAAGTTCACTTTTCTTATTTAAGCAAGGGAAATTTTCAAATGATAAGAATATTTGATCAGAGTTTCAGTAGACAACTTCGCATATGGAGTTTGGTGCCTGGATAAATGTTAGGTTGCCCTATTAATTTAAGTAAGGGCAATTAGTCTCAAATGGTCCATATATTTTGGAATGTTCATATTATAAATTTTGATAGATTTTAGCATAGCTTATTTGTTTAAATTTACTAATGTGATGCATTTGTACTCTGTGAACTTTTGGTGAGATAGAAAATCATACTGAGATTGAATGTCATTATGGGTAAGAAAACTAAGAATAGACAGCAAGTAACTTACTGTGATTCTTTTGTTAAATTAAGCCTGCCTGTATATTTCTTTGACAAAAAGAAAAAGCCCTGATAAAGCCCTCTGTTAGGAAATTAAACAATATTTATGGATATGTTGTCACTTAAAGTTAAGATTAATTACATTAATCTTATTCAAAAGAAGATGAAATTAATGAAGGCCAAAGTCAGATTAAGTTATAGACTCTTTTGCAAATTAAAATGTTGGATATTCAGTTTTCAAGCAGATTTTTTGGGCATTTTGTTAAAATCTAAGGCAGCAACAAAAAACAAGCTGAAAAAGTTAACTTGGAAATGGCAGTGCAGACCATTTCAAATCTAGCAAACAAGAATCACTATTTGATTCTGTTTATAAATACATTTTAATAAAATAAGGGACAAAGGCTATCCTTGAAAGGATTTTCTATTTCAGTAAGTAATCTAATTTTATCTAACAGGAAAGCAAGTGGTTCATAATTTCCCTTATTGAACAAAAATGACCATGGATATTTAGCGGTGGAGCAAACTTAACAGAGTATCTAAAGCCAGTAAAGCATACACCAAGGTATATCTATTCTATAGTCTGGATTCTGGGATCAGATGCAGAGAGAGAGAGAGAAAAAAACATGTCCATTCTTTTGGTGGGTGAGACTGCTGTCACAGGTATTGGTACTGTAATGCAGCTAAGACTCCTAGAGCTGTTTATATAGGGTAATCCATACTTAGAGGCATTTTTTCGGACTGGAATATATACTGTAACAACACACTGTTTAGTTTGAATTACAAAGCTTTAATGCTTATCTGAACCTGTTGGACAAATATAAATCTTGTGAGCAGGCTTTGTCCCTCTGCCTATCTGTAAGTTAATCTTCTGGGTTTAATGACACATGTGGGGTCTCTGAAATAAGAACAGAATTGCAAACTATAGACAGCGTGTAACGGGGCACACATTCAGATTCACCTTATTTTTCTGACCTGGTCCTGACTGCATGATTTTGTAATCATGTTTCTCTGTGTAGCACGTAACCCTTTTCTGACACAGAGAATAAGGATAAGGAGAGACGTTAAAGGACATAGGGAACCTTGTCTCATGACAAGATATCAATATTTTCTTCATTAATTTTCTGGCAGGAGTGAATCCATAGCCACTTGAGAACATCTTAGGTGGCAAGTGACGGAATGCATATACAGTACAAAAGCCTGTACTGGCACAAGGCACCAGTGTGGTCGCATTTAAAATACCACCCAGGTAAAATGAGGCCACCTGAAAGTTCAGATTCCTTATTTGTTCTTAGAGTGCTACATACTGAATTGTGACAGAAAAATATTTTAATTTTGCTAAAATGCTGTTTCTGTTTTCATTCTTGTCTATATGAAAAAGTCTATTTTTAATGGGGATTTCAAAGTGTAAATAATTTTCCAGCATGCTAATTCAGATTCATTTCTAAATGTGCCCTTGTGTGTCCTAGGGTTGCTAACTTTCTAACTGCAGAAAACCAAACATCCTTGCCCTGCCCCTTCCCTGAGGTCCTGCCCCCACTCACTCCAGCCCCTTCCCTCTGTTGCTCGCACTCCCATACCTTAACTCACTCATTTTCACCAGGCTGGGGTAAGGGGTTGGGTTGCAGGATCGGGGGAGAGCTCAGGCTTGGGGTGTGGGCTCCAGGTTGGGACTGAGGATGAGGGGTTCAGGGTGTGGCAGGGGGCTCCAGGCTGGAGCCAAGGGGTTCAGGGTGTGGGAGGTGGCTCTGGGCTGAGGCTGAGGGGTTCGGAGTGTTGGAGGGGTTACAGGCTCTGGGCTGGGTGTGCGGGCTCTGGGGTAGGGCCAGGGATGAGGAGATTGGGGTGCAGGAAGGGGCTCTGGGTTGGGATACATGTTTGGGGTGTAGGAGGGGGTGTGGGCTCTGGGAGGAAGTTTGGGTGCAGGAAGGGGCTCAGTGTTGGGATGCGGGAGGGGGTTAGGGATGCAGCTGGAGGTGCAGGTTCTGGGGTGGGGCCAGGGATAAAGGGTTTGGGGTGCAGGAGGGGGGGCTCCAGGCTGGAGGGTAGAGCTGACTGTTTCAGAGTGTGGGAGGGGACTCCAGGCTGAGGCAGGGAGTTGTGGTATGGGAAGGGGCTCGGGCTCTGGGCTGGGGGTGCAGGCTCCAGGGTGGGGCCAGAAATGAGGGGTTCAGGGTGTGAGGGGGGCTCTGGGCTGGAGTAGGGGGTTAGAGTGTGGGTGTGAGGGCTCTCTCTGGGGGTGTGGGCTCTGGGGTGGTGCTGGGAATGAGGGACTTGAGGTGCAGGACGGGGCTCGGCTGGGGCAAGGGGGTTTGGAATGCAGGAGGGGGCTCTGGGCTGGGGCAGGAGGTGGGGTGCAGGAGGGGGTTTGGAATGCAGGCTCCTGGCGTGGCGCTTACCTCAGGCAGCTCCCAGAAGAGGGGACATGTTTCTCGGCTCCTAGGCTAAGGAGCCAGGCAGCTCTGCGTGATTTCTCCACCTGCAGGCACCACCCCCACAACTCCCATTGGCTGCGATTTCCAGCCAAGAGGAGCTGCAGTGCCAGAGCTTGGGACGGGGGCAGTGCTTGGAGCCTCCCGGCCGTCCTTCCACCTAGTAGCTGAGGGACATGTTGCTGCACGGAGCTGGGCAGGGAGACTGCCAGTCCCGCACCAACCAGACTTTTAATGGCCCGGTCAGCGGTGCTGACCGGTGCCACCAGGGTGTTCCAGTCAAAAACCAGACACTTGGCAACCCTAGTATGTGCAAGGCCCAATTTGGGCTTGTGATCAGAGTGCATACATACATAGATGTGCAATTATATGCACGTTTTTGCACATGGATCTTTTAGCCTCTGGTTTTATAATTTGGTACACAAAAAGTTCTGAATTCCCTATGTGTCCCACTGGTTGAATATGCCATAAATAAAGCTCTGTCCTTTTTACAACTTCTGTACTATGCTAAGGATGGTGACATGGCTTAAAAGTATTTAACATTGTTTGCATACATCCAGCATTTTATAACCATTTTAAACAGTATCAAAGAACAATGGTACCCTGGGAGGGTGCATACTTTCAGATGTGCTTCTGTTGAATCTGGTTTAGCTTAAACTGGTTTAGTTACAGAGCAGATGGGGCTTGCTCCAGAACTGTTTGGTTGGTTCCCCTAGGTGGCAAGGATTCAGGAACATTTTTAAAGGCATGATTTACGTTTGATATAGGAAACCTTCTGTTGTGCATTCTTTATAGAATTCCTTTCACATACTGCTGTTCACTAACATTTATGTGCTAATCTTGTCCTCTTCAGAGCAAGTAATGAGAATAATATGAACTTTGTCTTTGGAAATATTGTTTCTGTTGCTGTCCGGCCGCTCAGTAGCCATTTATTGTTTGTTAGATTGGATAAATGGTGTATTGATTTATGATTCAAAAGTGGATTTCTCTGATACGTTTATTATAACATGGCTTGCTGGGCACAGTTGTTTGGTCATCTTTATGTGAGGCTAGCTCAACGCATTGAATGTGAGAAGCACAATAACAATTTAGAAATTAAAAACAAACGAACAGTAGCTATGTTCCTGATTATAAATATGAACCTGGTGTAGTGACTTAGGCCACATGGCATCAAGTGGCCTAGCAATTTGTAAATGAGCTTGCCAAACCCATTTCAAGAGGGCTCCTAGATAAACTATCCTTGTCACACTCTGCCTTCACCCACATCAGCATGGTCACCTCTTCTCCCTCCTGAACAGTCAGTCACCCAATCTACTTCCCTCTTATTATGACTGGCTTCTTGCAGTGGCTCCTTTTCTGGCCATGGTTAAAAGCTTTGACTGATTTATCGCTACACCCCTGTAATGCTTCTCTTCCAGCATTTCTCTGGTCCTGTCTTTATTTCAGTGCACACTGCAGTATCTTCTGCATCTCCTAGATATAAGGGTGAAAGGGACTTGCAGCACCTTCATTACCCGGAGAAATTGGCAGCAGCAGTGGCTCCACAGATGAGCCTTGTCTCTCCCCATCATCCACCATAAATCATTAGATATTTAAGGGATGTGTTTGTTCTAGTGCAGCTGGGATATCCAGCCAGTTGTTTGATGGACTTCCTATGTGAATTCATGCTGCTTCCCATCTCGCCTGTTCTAAAAGCCATGTAAGGGAAGACTGGAGATAATGACACAACTCAGAGGAGCATTGAGAGAAAAAAACAGAGAGCCAAGTAGAGTGCTGGGGGACAAGTGGTTATTATAGAGGGAAAGAGAGACCACAGCTTCTTTCTTCACCCTGCCTATAAACCTTCTTAGTGCAACTCTTCATCTCTTTTATTCCAGAATCCTCAAGTGCTGTGAGGATATAATTTGTGCTGGTATAGGTCTCAGACAGATGGATTCAGAATTCAGGTTGAGCCACTTAAACCAGATCAAGTTCAGCAAATATGACAGCTGTGAAAGGGTTAATCAGCTAGCAAAAAATCCAGTGGATACTGATGTCATGCTCTCACAATCATTGGTTAGCCAGTGAGTTGTTCAGAAGACGTAACTATGCTGGCTTGTGATAAGATATCCTGTTGGGCCTGGAGGGTTTTTTGATGCTTATAGGAGAGACTGTTTTGATCATGTGGGGTGAGAGCAGTGTGGTCCAGTGGCTTGGTCAATGACCTGGGAAACTTTGGCTCTATTCCTGGTTCTACCACTGGCTCCCTGGGTGACCTTGGGAAAGTCTCTTCACCCTCTGTGACTCAGTTTCCCCATCTGTAAAATGAGGATTATGATAATTATCTACCTTTGTAAAAAAAAAATCTGTGGATGCAAGTGCTGCATTTAATACATTCATTTAGTCTAATACTTGCCTCTGGATTAATAGACCAAACATAAAACTTGGTTGCTTGGTTTGGGTTCTAGGTTGCTTGGTTTGGGTTTTGTTAGGGCAATACAGATTGCTCCAAAGGTGCAGTTCAGCTCAGGCAATTGTAGTAGGACGAACATATAACTGCAACTGGGACCCTGACTATCTCCATGTGAGAAGGAAGTTAGATTTGTTTGCATGAAAAGGGGGAAGTCATTGCCTCTGAACATAAGACCAACTGAGACTTCTGTACAGAAAGACCACGGGAGATAGCCCAACTTGTGGTAAGTGCAGTTCAGTTAATTGGGGTTCTGCTGTATGTGCAAATTAAAATATGCCCTATGCGAGACTGAGCTACCATTGAGTGACACATTAATTTTATGTAACTGTATCTGGTAATTTCTCCACTCATCCTGTGCCCTCGTCTTAGTAACTTAACCTTCCAGCATCTCAGTCATTTTACGTCTAACATGGAATCAAAGGAGGAATCCTGCTGGTAATCACATGCTGTGCCTGGACTATTCTGAAGATACAGATGACCTCACTGTTACCACCACTACCTAGTCCTGACATGGCTGGAGGTGTGATATTAAGAGGCAAATGTACACTGAACCTATTGGGGAGTTCATGTAAGACTTAATCATTTTAATGTCATCTCACAGAAATGACTGCAGGCTTTGAACTCAAAGCAATTTCACAGCCTTCCGAAACAAATTAGCTTTAAATCAATTCAGATAGTCATCTCCATTCAGTACAGTCCCTTGCTGCTTAAGAGTAAATTAAATTGCTGTATGTATCAGAGATATTTGAACCTCCAAATGTTTGGAGATTCAACTTGGATAATTCCTCTGCCTTTCTCCCTCTTCCTCTGCTCTGGGTCAAAGTTCGAACTGCCATCCCAACCTCTTTGGTCTAATTAGTACACGGGTTAAAACAAGCAAAATTGGTTTTCCATAAGGAATCTGCATGGCTAACCATTTACTGTGGTTGTCCCTGATTAAAACCACAGGTAAATCAACCCATGTCCTCACTAGTTTAGCATCCTAGTTGCATCATTTGGCCCTACAAGTGCCAATGTAATGAGGGGGGAATTGTAAGTGTTTGCAGCTACAACTATCATGCAGGGTGCATCATTCTTAAGTGTTTGGGAAGAGCCTAACTAACACGTATTGAATGCTAGTTCAGATTACTAATAAATATTATCAATTGGAAACTGGCCTTTCTATTCTTTTGTCATTTACAGATTTACCAATTTGTTAGCTCTGGTTACTTTTGAGCTATTTCACTGAAAACGCTGTAATTGTTCCATTGGCCTAGTAGTGTTTTTTTTGGAATATTTTTTTTTACCTAAGTCTGAAATTAGCAAATTCTAGACCTTAGTCCAGTGTAATTCCCAGTCCCACAATGCAAAAATTAAACAAAAAAAAAGTATAAGAAGAATCATGCTCTCTTTCTTTCTTCCTCCCTCCCTCTTCCCACCAGGGCAGGTTTTTGAAAATATTTCTTTTAGATGGTGGGTAAAATTTTGTCTGTGTGCATGCATATGTTTGTGTTGATGTACAGTGGTACAAAATGTGACTACTGTTGCCCCATCCTCCACTTCATCCTTTCCAAAGCATTGCATTTTATTACTGATCTAAAATCCAAATCCTCCAGAGTTCCATAAAACTACATTACAGGGGAGCATAATGGGCCTGATCCAAAGCCCACTGAAGTCAATGGCAAGACTCCCATTGGCAATGTCTAATGTGTATGTACGTGTGCATATCATTCAACCTGCCTAGTATATGTTGTAAATATATGCAACGTGTATATGTATGTGTATGAGTGAGCATTACATAAAATTCACTTGGTCTACAAACTTAGAGAGCTGAAATTTACACATTAATATTTTGTCTAATATAAATAGTATTTTGCTATGATCTTCTCATGTGAATACTTGTGGGTCAGATTTATTCATTGTAATTTGTATGCATCTCTTGTGCCCTGAGCACACATTTTGACTGGGATCTTTTCTTCTTCATTTAATTCTTCTGGCATTAGATATCTTAGCACATTTTTGGAGGATTTTTTTATCAAGGTATTTTCCCATGTTTTATAAAGTTTGTTACTGCCAGCGCTACTCCTTAATCAGATGTTCTTTTTATTTTTTTTAGTTCTTGGTCTAGTTATTAAACACTCTTGTTTTTCAATATTGGTGCTGTGCAGGTGTTACTTACATTTTGTTAGCAGCTGTGTTACTGTTGAGCAGATTGACTTCTTTACAAGACTGATTTCTTCTTCAGGGTAGCCTTGGACAGCTTCCAACCAATTATGGTCTTAAGCCAGGTAAGAGAGCAGCTTGTCATTGGATTGTCATTCAAAAATGTGAAAATTTAATTTTGTGATGAACAGCTGTTTCAATCTAAATCACTGTTTGAGAATCTTAGCGTCTTAGGGTATTTCTACATTGCAGAGTAAGCCCAAGGGAGGAACTCAGGCTCAAGTCTAACCCCCCTTCCATCTACACACAAATTGCATTAACCCAGGGCTCTGACCCAGAGTCCCAGGACCCGCCGATGTGGAGGGTCTAAACTTGAGTCAAGCTGGGACCCAGGGTTCAAGCCCTATTGCTTTGCAGAGTAGAGGCAGCCTTACTGGACTCATGGTGTAGGAGTCCACCAAAAGTGTTCCACAGTCCCATGGGACAACTTTCTTTGTCCTGTGAACAATCAAGTTTTCCCATGCTGTTCCCTGAACAAATGGCTAGAGCAGCCATATTTTGGGATGGCGCTAGGATGTCAGGGATAGGGATGGTTAGATTTGGGCCCACATAATGCAGTGTAGATGCTGGAACCCCAGATTGGGACCCATGGTTCAACAATTCCTCACCTGGGGTTACAAATGAGTGTAGATGCTCAAGCCCTAGGTTAACAAAGCAAGGACAAAACTCAAGTTCCACTGCCCTTAGGATATGTCTACACTGCAATGTAAGCCCAGGGTTAGTGGAACTTGAGTCTGCAAACTCTGAGATTGGGAGCCTGGGGCACCTTTAGAAGAACTTCTCTTGCTTGTGCTTTCACTCCTATTTCAGGAAATGGAAAGAGCTTCCGTGAGGGGCTAGTGGACATTTTTTGGCAGTGTTTACTGACCCACCGAAGGCACTTGTTGGAGCTAATGATGGAAGAGAACAACACAAACATGGAAGAATTACACAGGCTCATGCTGCTTGTGATTCTAGGTCTAGCTGTACTTCTGGAGCAGGGCGACAAGCACCAACTGGTGGGACCACATTGTCATGTAGACCTGGGATGACCAGCAGTGAGTATAGAACTTTCGCATGAAGAAAGCTACATTTCTGGAGCTTTGTGGGCAGCTTGCCCCTACACTCCAGTGTCAGGATACATTAATGAAGGCAGCCATACTGGCCCAGAAGCGTGTGACTATAACCATCTAAAAGCTGGCTACTCCTGTATCTGAAAGGTCTTTTTGCCAACAGGTTTGGTGTTGGAAAGTTGACTATGGATAAAGTGGTGGTTGAAGTTTCTGAGGCAATCAGGAGCATGCTTTACCCCAAGATATTCCTGTTGGCTTTGAGAGAATGCGGTTTCCAAACTGTGCCAGGGCCATCAATGGGATTCTCATGCTCAGAGTTTGTCCTCCTCAAGGAGCACAGGAGTACGTACATAAACTGCAAAGAGTGCTACTTCATAGTTACACAGGCCCTTGTGAATCAGAAGCTGATTTATGAATGTCAATGTTGGCTGCACTGGAAAAGTTCTTGATTCTGCTGCTTGGGAGTCTACCTTCATGGATAAGCTAGGACATTATTCCCACCAAATGTGGTTGTCATGAATGGAGTTGTAGTTCCCACTGTTATTCTGTGGGGATCCCATGTATCCGCTTTTGCCTTGGCTTGTAAAACCAGATCCTGACCTCAGAGGCCCCAGCAAAAGAAGGTTTAATTACATTCTCAGCAAGTTTAAAGTGGTGGTTTAATGTGTGTTTGGCAGACTGAAATCTCACTGGCACTGTCTACAGACCAGTTTGGATACATATGAATGCCCATGCTGGGACAGACCATAGTCCGTTTAGCTCAGTACCCTGTTTTCCAGCAGTGGTCAGTGCCAGATGCTTCAGAAGGAATGAACAGAACAGGACAGTTATTGAGTGATCCATCCCATTGTCCAGTCCCTGCTTCTAGCAGTGGAGTTTAGGGACACCCAGAGCATCTTGGCTAGTGGCCATTGATGGGCCTATCTTCCATGAACTTATCTAATGCTTTTTTTAATCCAGTCATACTTTTGGCCTTCATAACATCCTTGGCGATGAGTTCCACAGGTTGACTGTGCATTCTGTGAAGAAATTCTTCCTTTTGTTTTAAACCTGCCTGTTAATTTCATTGAGTGATCCCTAGTTCTTGTATTACGTAAAGAGCTAGATAACGCTTCCTTATTCACTTTCTCCCCACCATTCATAATTCTATACACCTCTATCATATCCCCCCTCTTTGTCTTTTCATTTCTAAGATGAACAGTCCCAGTCTTTTTAATTTCTACTCATGAGGAAGTTGTTCCATACCTGCTGTCTTTTTTTTTTTTTTGCCCTCCTCTGCACTTTTTGCAGTTCTAATGTACCTTTTTTTAGATGGGACAACCAGAACTGCACGCAGTGTGATGTTACTCTCCATGTTCTTTATGGAAGTATGCTTATAATATGGATATGACATAACTGAGATATACTTTATGCAAGGTGGGTCTTGTAAGGTATCATTGGAAAGGTTTTTATTTACTGAATGTGATTATTCAATTTGTATGCATGTATCATTTCTGTATCTAATGTTAGGAATATGGACTATGTAACAATTACAACTGGGTGTGTATTGGGACAACACCCACCAGACGACAGGCCATCAGATTTGATGGGCCATCAGGAAGGAACAGTAAGACCATCCAGATACTAATCTCTCTCCCTCCTGGGAGGCATCTGGGGAGTAACTGTGACACTACTAGGTCAGGTGGTCTTGTCACCTGATACTAAACATTATCTGGGACTTCTTGTAACTTTCCACTGAAAGGAACGGGGGGGGGGATCAAGTTTAGGAAACAAAGGATTCCTGCCATATGTAAATCTTATTTAAGGGTGGGAAGAAAGGCAAACGGGACTCCTCCTCTCCATGGCCTATCTGCCCAAGAAGAAAGACTGCAAAAGACACCTGAAGGGAAGGCAAGGAGGGAGTCCAGATTGAGATGGGTCCAATCTGTAAAGAAATATAACTGGATCTCTGAACCACAGAAATTTGCAACCTGCCTAAAACAACATTTAGTGTAAGAAATTACATTTTGTAACCTGCTTCTTAAGTATATTGAGCTTAGCTTGTGTGTTTTGTTTTATTTGCTTAGTAATCCACTTTGTTCTGTCTGTTATCTCTTATATTCACTTAAAATTCACCTTTTGTAGTTAATAAATTATTTCTTGTTTCTAATATAACCCAATTTGTGCAATTCGTAATTGGGGAGAATAAGAGGCTGTGCATATCTTCCTCCACATTGAGGGAGGAGGTGGATTTCATAATATACCTTTGAGTCTGCTCTCCAAGGGAGGTGGACACCTGAGTGCTGGGGTAAATCCCTTAAACTGAGTCTTCCCAGAACTGATCTCAGTGTCTGTTTCATTCTGCAGTTGGGTGTGGCCCTGCCTGTGTGGAGGAGGCTTAATAGCCTGGCTTAGCAAAACAAGTTTAAAGGGTGCCCAGGCTGGCATAACAGATGGGCTCAGTGGTATCTCAGAACACCAGGTGGCGTCCTAAGGGGGGCAACCAGTCAGACCTTTTTTTAGGTGGGACAACCAGAACTGTACGCAATATTTGATGTGTAGGTGCACCATCGATTTTATATAGTGGCGTTATAACATTTTCCGTTTTATCTGTCCATCCCTTTCCTAATGGTTCCTAACATTCTGTTAGATTCCAGTGTCATCAATGCCGTCCGCATTACTGTGGCATGCTGTGGTCTTCACAAGCTTTGTGAAGCTAGAGGAGAGCCATTTTCCTATGAATCAATCTATGACAGTGATGGACTGCTGAACTGGTACACTCAGCCAGAAAGTGCACTGACCGCAGCTGAGCCAGGATGCACCTGGGCAACAGAAATCAGGGGTGCTCTGCTCCTGCATTATGAGCTTGCATGGGCCATGGAAGAGGGAGAATAGTACCCCTTTATGAATGTGCTTGTACAATGCTTATAGTACTTTGGGTACTGTTACACCACGCAATGAAATGTGTGTGTGGGGGGGTGGTTGATTGTTGTGCATTCTACTTATGAATGACATGACCGTTTATGAAATGGGGAGCGGGGTGTGACAGCCACAAGTGCTGTGGATTGACAGTATGGATTGATTTAGATAATTGTATTGAGAAATAGCATTTGTATGCAACTTCCCAGTTGTCCCTCATCATGTGTTTCCCTTTATTGTTTGAAACGTACGTTAGATGATGTGATGCAGTGATGGCAATAAATTTTCTTAATAAAACAAAAATCTTTATTTTTTTTTTAACATTTATTAGAGGACTACAATATTAACCCATTGCCTGGCAGTCCAGCTTCCATTAGCAAATCAAAAGACTGGCAACACCAAAATCTTTAACAAAACAAAAACTAAGAGCATGAACAGTTCAAATAGTGAAACCATTTCCAAGACAGAAACCCCCTACGGTTGCAGGTCCTCTGCCCCCCATTATCCTTTCTCTTCCTTCCACATATATTGTGCACTTGGTGCCAGGAGTGGAGTAAAGGGGTTCAGCATGGAGGACTGCATGGGCCCGATTGCATGGGCCAACCAGCCATGGAGTTATCCAGATGTTCCTGGTCTGCAGCACATGGTACCATGGTGCGGGTGCAGAAGGAGCCTGCACTCTTGCAGCCGTTAGAGAAAGCAGGCACTCAAAATGACATATTTCTGGACTCCATTCAACCCCCCGCCCCCGCCTGTAGTGGGACAAATGATTTTGTCACCCATGGAATACATGTACTACATTGAACTGAAATTAACCACATTTGTAAATGGACTGCATTTCGACTCTCCTGCCAGTTCACTATTTTCAGGTAGCTTGTTACATCCTTGGGTTGGTGTGGCCTGGCGTGCTTACAGGGAAGGCAATAACAAAGCATGTGGTAGCAGAAGTATGTGCTTTTCTAATACAACTTGACTTTTAGATGCTTGTTTCACTGTTTGTCCTTCCCGTGGTGGTGGTGGGGGGATGGACATCGAGGTGCAGGTGTGCAATCCACCATTAGCAGGTACACACTGGTATCTGAGGCTTGTAATAACTTTTGCATTGCTTCATGAAATGGAATTCCCTCCCATTGCTATATTAATAAACACAAAAATAGAGCCAGGAGCTTACCATGCGCTGGGGTGATTTCTGTCTCTTCCATTTCTGCTGCCGGTTCTGTGGCAGGCCACTCCTCTGTGGGGGCATCTAAAAGCTCCTCCAAATACTACCCTAGGATGTGCTGCAGCTGCTTCTGTGGCAAAGCCGCCTCTGGGACTAGTTTCAGCACCAGAGTCACGTCAGTGGCCCCCTCTGGGGCCTGCTGCTGGCATCTATCTGTTCCCAAGCTAAAGTTTGGGGTCAGTAAGTCATCATCCTGGCTGACTTGGTCATTGTGCCGCACGGATGGGTCTGTGCTCAGTGCAGTATTCAGCACCCTGTCAAACTCCTCGTAAGATGTGCACAATGACTGCAGGTTCTCAGAGGTGCAGTTCTGGTCCCTGGCTTTCTGGTAGTTGGTCTTGAACCGTTTAGTCTGCTCCCTACACTGGTCTCTGCTGTTCGTGCTGCCAGTGTTTTTGCTGTTTGCCGGTAGGCGTAGTCATTCCTGGTACTCATGCAAAAATCCATAGTTTTGCTGGCCTCGCACTAGTGATATACCAGTATCTGGCTGTGGTCCTGCGACCAGGAAGCAGCACATTTGGCAAAGGGCTTCTTGTGCTTGGTTGGTGGCCATTACAAATGTGGGAGCAGATTCATTGTAGTTTGCAGTTCAGCAGACAGAACAAAATGGAAGGGTTAAACACCGCCGAGCTGTACTTGAACAAAGGGGGTTGCCTCTATTTCCTGAGAGTCAATTGGTGACTCGTGGGCTATAAAGAACAAAGAACACCTGCCCAGGGGATTGTGGGATAGCATTGGTAGACTCTCAGGGCCTGAGTCCGAGGAGGCTTAGGTCCTGGGTCGCAGTATGACTTGGGCTTGAACCCACCCCCTAGTGGGGTCCTGGGGCCCAGGCAAGTCCGGCCGATTTGAGTGTTTAGCAGAAGTGGGGGTTGCGCTTCAGCCTGAGCCTGTGCAGCATGGACACGTCCTATTTGCTCTCCCTATTTGGTCCTTCTTTTCATCCCAGGCCTGCCGAGTACATCTCTTTTGCCATATCCACAAGAAATGAACCAAAAGCACCTTTTAAAATGTTTGTGAAAATATACTCCAGGTTATTCCTTCCCTGGGGATTCCCTGCATGCCCTCTCTTCTCTGTTTGTGTCTGCCTAAAATATCTATATATGGCCTCCATTGCTGTAGTATCGGAACACCTCGCAATCTTTAATTCATTTATCCTCACAACACCGCTCTGCGTGAGAGCCGTGCTATCATCACCATTTCACTGAAGGGGAACTGAGGCACAGAGAGACTAAGTGACTTGCCCAGGAGCATACAGGAAGTCTGTGATGGAGCAAAGTCTTGAATCCAGGTCTCCCAAGTCCTAAGCTAGTGACTTAACCACTGAACCATTCTCCTTCATCTGTTAGGGCCAATGCAGGCAACCCCCACACTGAGGTCAACTAGGCTCTGTGCAGGCAGAGGGGCCACAGGCATAGAGCTCCTTGCAGATTTAGGGTCTTAGATCATAAGCTTCTTAGGGAGGGGACTGTTTCCATTTCATGTATTGTTGATGGTTAAAGAATAATAAAAAAAAGTGAGTGTAATTTTTTTTATGATTGGCACTAGTTGTGTTAATTAGTGCATTGATTGTAGCAGGTCTCTGGTAGCACCTCTAGTAGTAAGGGTGCATCAGGATTTACAATATAATCCCTTATAATAAATGTGGCACACGAGTATTGTAAGAAAACGGAACTTCTTTTTCTGGGGCCGTCATCTGACTGACTTGGGTCAAGGTTACCAAGACTGATATTTCATCTCATGATGTGGTAGGGTTGGCATCTCTGACTGAAGCTATTCTGAGAGATTTTCCTCCCGAACATGATGTAATGTCATTTTCTGAAAATATCCTATTAAAATCTCCTGGATTGCTTTAGATAGTCACTGGGAGATGGATGCCAGTTCCAGGAGACTCCATACCAATCCTGGAGGGTTGGCAACCCTATGATGTGGGGATAATGCCATTCCCTCCAGTGGCTAATCTTGCGTCTTCCCGTTTAAAAAAAAAATCAAATGCAAATAAAGCATCATACCAGCCCAAAACAACTACTATCTAATAGAGCCAGTTAACAAAAACCTATAAATAAAATCCATCGGGGGAGGGGGGGTCAGGGTAGATGACCTGAACCCTTTGACAGATGAGGATTTTTTTGCTTCTTATCAGATATCTCAGTAACTACTATCTCTACACCTCAGTGGCTCTCAGATCACATGGCTTTCTTATTCTCAGAACTGTTTCTGCTTTTTCAGATGCTTAGGGCAGAAGATGTGCCACCTCGAGCCCGTATTTGCTCTTTGTATGTTTCATTGTTGGTGACAGAGTGAGCACTGTGTTACTTCTGTCAATGCAGAAGCACAAGCCTCAAAAACCAGATAGCCAGTGTTGTCTTTGGTTTTGTTTTTTAGATGTTTTCTGATCCTTGCATAGCACTGACCTGCAGAGGTGGTTAGGGTGGATGACCTTGGTGCAATTGAGCTATCTGTTACTTTGACAGGTTGGTGGTTATTTTCTCTCTGGGATCTAACGTTTTCTTCACTAAAAATGAAAGGTAACTGGCATTCTTCTCACAGTATTTCTCCTGTTCTGTTTTTGTGGTATGCAGTCCTTTTGTAACTTCATCAGGGTTAATTATTGTTGGCTCAGGTAGCTTGTTAGATATCGTTAGTGAAGTTTTTGTCCTTCTGCCCACATGTCTGGACTGATGATCTTAATAAAGTATTGTGGGGTTTATAAACTTCTCAAACCTAATATCTTTGGATTTTCAAAGTCTCCTCCCCCCCGCCCCCCCACTCCCACCCCCAGGCTTGGTGAGGAGAAAATCAGAGAAATTAAAATACCGAAAATTAGGTTACTGCAAAATGAAGATTATAAATATAAGTATTCAACAATAAGTTAGTTGTAATTTTAAGATTCTTAGAATAATGAGTCCTCGGTCATGCTGCGTGTTCTGTTTTCTGCTTCTGTGTTGCTTTTAAAATAGGTAGTCACGCACATTGAGCTGTACGTCATACAGCATATGGTACAATGTGATGAGTACATTTTTACTGTGAGAACTAGAACATTTTCATTCCCAGACTTTTGTGTTCTTAAATTCATGATCTTAATGTTGCAGTAATATAATTTTTGTACTTAATTTTATTATTCCTGTAACTGTTGGGATTACTTTTTCCTTATACTTACAAAACCTTTCCTGAAATGCACTTATTTCAGCTAAAACACTTAAGCTCCTTTGATCCATGCTGTACTTTTTGTAGCCCGTCATGCAATTTTGTTGGTACGAGTCATGTTTAGGTTTAAACTCCATCTAGTCGGAAAGTGCAGTTGGCTCAAATGCTGACAAGAACAAATACATTGATCTTATTACTTGTCTTTCCAAGCAACTGAAGTATATAGACTGTGTTTTCTAGTACAATATATTGATTTTGTAGATTGCTATAGGTGTCCCTACTGTTTCATGGTATTTATCCGAACTGCCAGCTGTGTATTTATGTCCATAGCGCTTGCATTTCTGCCTGTATCATGGTTCATACAATTCAGATGGTGCTTATTTTCCATTTTGTGTGTAGTCCGATGACCAGTGCTCTCTGATTTCAGAATCTGTAGTGATTTTACTGTGTTGTGTGTGTTTTTTAAAACCTCATTAAATAACATGTTGTATTTTATTCTTTTTTAAACAAATGCTCTTTAACAGATTTATTATGGGTAACACAATGGAGAAAAATAACCCTCTCTCATGTAACTCCCTGAAAATTGTTATGAAAATGAAAATTAGGTTGAATTTTAAAAAAATCATTTTATTTAATCAAATGAAGTGTAGGCTCCATGGTGACTCCCTGTTTCCCAGTGGTGCAACTGTCCTGACATGTGTCCTAGTTTCAGTCCCTTTACAGGAGTTAGTTGAATATGTTTTGCTCCAAGTGCTAAATTAAAACCAAACTGCTGTTTCTTTCAGGAAACTTCTCTCTCCTTTTTCTCCATAGAAAATAAAGTAGAACAACCACATTTCCAAAGCATACATGGTTCTGGAAGGTATGAGAATGCACATTTGTCACTAAGAAGCTTTCTCTGCTGTATGTGAGCAGTAGTAAATGGTAGACACAGGCCTCTGGGGACAAGTTTAAATGGCTGAACTGTTCCCTATTTCAGCAGTCCTGGGGATTTTTCCTCGCCAGTCGGATGCTATATCATGAGGCTGACCCGATCCTTAGTGACAGCTTGTCGGGCTGATTAATGCAGACTCCAGAGAATAGCTCTTTGCTGTCTGATTGATTCATTTTGCCAATCTAATTCACATTCCTGTGGTGTGAATAATAAACGAGTGATTTAATGAGTTCCCCCAAAACCCATTCTAAATAGTACATCCTGATTGGAGCAAGGCATGCTTTCAGAAGGCTTAAATATGTGGAGTGTACTGCATGTTGAAAACCCACTAAATTATATATTTCTACCATAAATCCAAATTAGAAACTTTAGCATGAATTTCCTTGTTTGTTCTGCAAATAGAAGTATCTCCAGAGAACTGATGGTATTTTAATTATTACGTGTTCCTAATCTTTTCTGTTCTCAACCATTAGTATGTGTCCCTCTATTAGGACATTACAGGTTCTCAAGAGCCCCGTTCTCAACGTTAAAGGTGACCTGCAAAGAAAGAAAAAAGGAGCTTGTGGAAGGGTATTTTTGTTTCTTTATCATGTAAAGAGAAGCCATGAAAAGGTCACTCCTATCCTTTACAATCCCCTTTTTATTTATTTCTTTATTTTGCTGCATATCCTTTACATTAGCAATTTAGATCTCATCTGTCCTGTCTTTCCTGGGGGACATTCTGGATGACTAGAGAACTGGTATTATTGCAAAGTCACGCGTGTTAAGGAATTGCAACCAGAACAGTTGAAAGGAGAAGAGACTTCTGTTCTAATCTCTGTTTTCTTGTTTGTTTTTCTTAACTCCTATTTAACTCTAATGCCTGAACAAACAGTTGGGTGGAAAGTTTTCTTTGTTGAAGTTTCAAACATCTTCACCCCTTCCATTAAAGTCTTAGCCCCCATTCTGGTAGTGTGGATCTCCAAGAAGCCCTCCAGTAACAGGGACAAGAAGGCCTGGTATTTGTAAAGTAAACACAAATATAAGGAGGGAAATAATTATCTTAACCCTAACCTCCTACATTTACACAAATCCTGAACTTTAGACAAAATAAAAAAAAAGGTGAGGGTGGGCACAGACCAATTTTTTCCCCTTCAAGTCACTTTTAACCATGATCCTTTGTCTCTGTTCGCGTGGACTGCTGCTTCCCATGTATCATTTTTCTGTGTGCATAATCTCCTGTTGCTCTAACTCCTGAGTCCTGTTTCAAGCACGTCCTGTGCCCTGCTGTGTCTTAAAGCATGCACAACTGACAGGGAGACAGTGGTCTTAGACCGATCATCTGGTATCGTAGGCTGAGAAGAATGGCAACTGCTTGCTTATTTATTTTCTTTCCCAGGCCCCATTTAACAAAGCTCAGAAGGTGGATTTGCACTCCTGTGAGGCATTCCTTTTGTAAATCTATTACTACATTGCCTGAAAATACACAGCTCCCCAGACTTGACTTCACATTTTTGAGTGGATAATAGGTAGGTGGCCACATTCATTAGGTTTTCTCAGTTGTTCAAAGAGGCTCAGCACCTTTAAAACATCCTTCTTTGTGTCTTCAATTTAAATGCCAGCTAAAGGGGTTTAGAAGGTATAATTATGATCACGTTAAAATGCCAACCTCTAGAATACTTTTTTGCCATTTTTCATCATTCGCAGGTTTACTACTTCCTTTTGGCTTTCTGCTTGACAATGTCTCCTACGTTTGACCTTTTGAGGCTGCTGCCTTGGTGTGACATTCACTTCAGCAATGGCTCTTCTTGCTGCAGTATCAGCACAGATTTATTGTTGGTCACTCATGCAACATATTTATTGGCTAGTCATCTCAAGGTTATTGTTGTTACTGGGCCCAGCAAAGAAAGTGCTTAACCTGGACAGCTTGAAGGGGAAAAACAGGTGTGGAGCAATAAGCTGTATGGTAGTTCAGGATTATATAGAATTGGGATCTGTTTTTAGCCTGGAATGCGCAAAGCAACACTGAAATGGAAGGCAGTGTACAGGGCTTGCAACATTTCATTGAAAGGAGAATCACAGGAACAATGGATTCACCACACTGCATAAGATCTTTAATCCCCACCTAGTTCGATATCCTTTCTCTGGAAGTCACAGAAACAGCTGCTCCAGAAAATAGACCTCATTGCCCTTAATGAAACCAGCCAGTGTTGCCATGCTGATGTTGAATGTGTCTGTTATATAGAAGTTACAACCCGTTCAGCACATTTATAAAGTAACAAAGGGAGAAAAGGGTGGCCAGATCTCATGAGTGACCCACAACCTCTGCAAACTCCCAACTCATTTCTGGATTAAATTCTCTGATGGAACGCTGGCTAGAACAACATCTTACCAGAGGCAATGAGTCCTACAGAGCTTGTTATCTAATAGAACCAGAAGTTGACCACGTTCAGCTCTAATTGCAAAGCTCACTTCTGTGAGGCTCAGTACTGTCCCTCATGGAGATCCAAAAACAGGGGGAAGGAAAGAGAAGAAAAAAACCAACAAAACCCAGTGCTACACCTGTATGGAACATAGAGAGTTGTGCCCTCTTTGGCCATGAATATACTAACTTTCATTATTTTTTTTTGCTCTTAGATACAGTAACGGTTAGGCCTTATAGAAATACCCAAAATAAATAGTGTGTGTGTGTGTGGGGGGGAAATCCTTCGTGACACCTATAATTATTCCCTAAACATCAGATTTAATTGTTCTTTCATGATAGAGAATCACAAATGTTATCGGTCATAATATTATGTAGTTCCCCTAATAATGCAATGACAGTATTTAATTTAATGGATTCCTGCAGCCATGAATTCCACAGCGTGTGTGAATAAGTATTTTTCCTTTCATGTGTTTTAAATAATGTACCTGACATTAATTTGAAATGACACCTTGAGATCTTATTCTGAGAAAGTCTTATATGGAGGGGAATGGTCATTCTTTGCTCTCTGCTTTTTTATAATCGTATATTGTGAGCTTAAGTCAACTGTTTCTTTACATCAGTTTTTTAACAGGGTTGATTGTCTTCAGTGGAGTTGTTACCAGTTTAAACTGATATAAGTGACTGGAGAATCAGGCCCTGTTCTCTACCTCGCCTCTTTCAGAAATCAGCAGATCAGCCACCAGTTGCAAAAGCTGGAGAAATCTGATCAAAGAAAGTCCTAAACTAGGTCATCAAAAATTATAGGTAGGATTTTTAGAAGCACTCACCCTTGGCCAAACTCGGCTCCTACTGAAGTTGATGTCCCTAACATCTGTTTGCCAGAAGTTAGGAATGGGCGACCTGGGATGCATCACTTGATGATTACCTGTTCTGTTCATTCCCCCTGAAGAACCTGGCATTGGCTGCTGTTGGAGGACAGGATACTGTGCTAGATGGACTTTTGATTTCACCCAGTATGGCTGTTCTTATGTTCTTTATTCTCTTCAAAGGGAGCAGAAATAGCTAAGCATCTTTGGAAGCTCTACCTCAACAATTTGCCTGGTTAAAATTTTTTGGAACAAACAGACATATTGCTGTACCCACCTGCTGAAGTGAAGAAACAGATTGACAGAGCCAGAAGTGTACCCAGAAGTCACCTACTACAGGACAGGCCCAACAAAGAAAACAGAACGCCACTAGCCATCACCTTCAGCCCCCAACTAAAACCTCTCCAACGCATCATCAAGGATCTACAACCCATCCTGAAGGACGACCCATCACTCTCACAGATCTTGGGAGACAGACCAGTCCTTGCTTACAGACAGCCCCCCAATCTGAAGCAAATACTCACCAGCAACCACACACCACACAACAGAACCACTAACCCAGGAACCTATCCTTGCAACAAAGCCCGTTGCCAACTCTGTCCACATATCTATTCAGGGGACACCATCATAGGGCCTAATCACATCAGCCACACTATCAGAGGCTCGTTCACCTGCGCATCTACCAATGTGATATATGCCATCATGTGCCAGCAATGCCCCTCTGCCATGTACATTGGCCAAACTGGACAGTCTCTACGTAAAAGAATGAATGGACACAAATCAGACGTCAAGAATTATAACATTCAAAAACCAGTTGGAGAACACTTCAATCTCTCTGGTCACTCGATCACAGACCTAAGAGTGGCTATACTTCAACAAAAAAGCTTCAAAAACAGACTCCAACGCGAGACTGCTGAATTGGAATTAATTTGCAAACTGGATACAATTAACTTAGGCTTGAATAGAGACTGGGAATGGATGAGTCATTACACAAAGTAAAACTATTTCCCCATGGTATTTCTCCCTCCCACCCCACCCCCCACTGTTCCTCTGATATTCTTGTTAACTGCTGGAATTAGCCTACCTTGCTTGTCACCATGAAAGGTTTTCCTCCTTTCCCCCCTGCTGCTGGTGATGGCTTATCTTAAGTGATCACTCTCCTTACAGTGTGTATGATAAACCCATTGTTTCATGTTCTCTGTGTGTGTGTATATATAAATCTCTCCTCTGTTTTTTCCACCAAATGCATCCGATGAAGTGAGCTGTAGCTCACGAAAGCTTATGCTCTAATAAATTTGTTAGTCTCTAAGGTGCCACAAGTACTCCTTTTCTTTTTGCGAATACAGACTAACACGGCTGCTACTCTGAAACCAGACATATTGCATTTTGTTAAAACAGCTCATAAAAGTTTGAGGAAAAAATATTTGAAAGCCTAATTAGATTTTACACTCCAAGGTATCTAATTATGTTTTTCTGCTTGCAGGGCTGGATATAGGCGACCAGTGGCAAGGATGTTTAAATTTACAGGCTCTCTTTTGGCACACTAAATTCTTTGTGTTAGGGTTTAATTTAAAATTTTTTTTTAGATGACTAGGCCTGGCTCTCTTTATGTAGGAGGCTTGTAATTTAAAGTGTCTTTGCTTTTGAACAATAGCATTCAGCTACTTTTAGTTGCCACTAATGATATATTGAAGACCACTGGGCTCTGTTAGCTCTTGTTTTAAAGTCTTAATTAGGAAAGGTCTTTTACATTCAGTTTTCAGAGCTTGATCATTCAAGTATAATAATAATAAGGATGGCAAATTGTTTCAGATGATAAATGACATTAAATTTATTTTTTGAGCATTCCTTGTTCAAGGTTACTGAGTTGGAAAGAGCAGTTTAAATTAAACCATTTTTCTGTCTCCAGAGTGGCAAGGTTTAGTAAAAGAGATTTCCATTCATTCAACGAGGTGCTTCTGTGATCTAGTGGTTAAAGCATCCCCTATTGAATGGCTCTCAATCCAGATCCTACCGGACTGGTGATTACAGCATACAAACTGTTGCCACAGCTGATGGGTACTAAACAGCACCCTTGCTGGTAATTTCAGCAGAGAGGCCAAAGCTTGAATAGATGTGCCTCTGAACTAACCTCTAGTGATGCCCCCAGAACAGGTTTGAGGTACATCAATGGGGCATAATGGGAGAATTTTGCATTGTTGTTGTATGTGCTTCCTTGTGCTGTGGATAAAAAAGGTTTGTAGTTTCCAGGGCTGGCAATCTCCTACCTTTCACAACCAAAACTTTGGGGGCTGGGAGGCAAAATAGTTCTGGGAGCTGGGAGGATCTGATATGAGTTACTACAGAGGTTCTTAAACTAGGGGGCATGTAACGTGTATGGGTGGGAGGGGTGTGAGCACAGACGCTGACTTTTCAAAGTGTCGGGGGGTACTTGACCCCCAGCTCTGCCCAGGGCTGCCCCACTCCACCCCTTTCCACAAGACTGTCCCCCAATGCCACCTCTTCTCGCCCCTGCCCCACCCCTGCCCTGCCTCTTCCTGCCAAGTTCTATCCCCTCCCCCAAGCGTGCCACATCCTTGCTCCTCCCAGCCTCCTGCATGCTGCAAAACAGCTTATTGCGGCGGGCGGGAGGTGCAGGGAGGGAGGAGGCAGTGCTGATCTACATGGTCCACTTGTGGGCGGGAGGCACTGGGAGGGATGTGGGGAGCTGCTGGTGGGTGCTCAGCACCCACCATTTTTTCCCCATGGGTTCTCCAGCCCCCGAGTACCCATGGAGTTGGTGTCTATGTGCGTGAGAAGCTTTAGGGAAAAAAAAACATACTGCATACATTTTACCCACAGCAATGAATAACTAGTAAAGCTGATTCTCCAGACCCGTGGTTCTTAACCTGTAGTCCTTGGCCTCTTGCAGCCCAGTTAGCACAGTGCTGTGACCGATGTGCATCAGCAGGGCTATACGGGTAAATAGGTTGAGAATTGCTGCTCCAGACATATCAGGTCTTCAGATGGCGCTGTGCATTTTGACGGATTTCTGTTAAGCTTGCCTAGCGTTATACAGAGTTGTTGCCATCTGTACGTTAATTTGTTTGCTGGAACGTGGTGTGCACATTTAATTATAAGCATGGACAACAATCGCAGTTTTGCTTTTGCTCTTATTACCATGGATTGTTGGCTCATTTGTGCAACAGAGAAAAAGCAACTCAAGTGAAAAACAAAGAAGCCAAAACTGAGTCAAGTGAAGCACCACCGCTGCACATGTTGGTATATGTACTTGTGTGGCAGGAGAGGTAGGGTGCGTAAGCTACTACAGACACGAAGAAGGGGGTGTGAACAAATACGTTTGGGAACCACTGAGTTATTGTAATACTTCGAGGTTGGGTACATCTTGTTTTCCAGCCAGTAATACTCTACCCCAAGAACATGGGGAATAAAGTAGGTAAAACCACACAAGACCTAATTCTTTACCCAAATTAATCCTTCTGGTAATAAAAACAAAAAAACAGAAAAGACTTCTCTTGATGGATTGAGGAAAAGGAATGATAGCAGCCCTTTCCATCCTCAGATCTCAAAGGAGAGTGATCATCATTATACCCATTTTACAGGTACACAGTTGAGGCACAGAGAGGTTGAGGGGTAGGCTCAAGTTCATATACATGGAAGAACTGGGATTAGAACCCAGGTCTTCTCATTCCTAGTTAAGCACCTTATCCAATACCATGACGGTTGTATTGCCTTTTCTCACCTTTATCTTTTGCTCTAGTCATAATCACCCAAGGCACAGTAATGGGGGCTGAGAGATGTTGACAATGTGAAGTTGTTGTTCGTACAGTTTATGGTAAACAAGAATCCGTGAACTTTATAAAACAGGTCCATGTAGCAATTTGCTAAGAGTCTGTGGAATAACCTTTGTATAAAATTGGAGTGACTCCGTCCTTTCTCATCTTTACTACGGAGGCACAACCCAGTAATTTAAGACTTAAGGGTGGCAATTTTGCAACAGAAAAGCTTCAAAAACAGACTCCAAGGAGAAACTTCTGAGCTTGAATTAATATGCAAACTAGATACTGTTAACTTGGGTTTGAATAGAGACTGGGAGTGGCTGGGTTATTACACACATTGAATCTATTTCCCTATGTTAAATATCCTCACACCTTCTTGTCAACTGTCTAAATGGGCCATCTTGATTATCACTGCAAAAGTTTTTTTTCTCCTGCTGATAATAGCTCATCTTAATTAATTAACCTCTTACAGTTTGTATGGCAACTTCCACCTTCTCTGTATGTGTGTGTGTATAAATATCTTCTTACTATATGTTCCATTCTATGCATCTAATGAAGTGGGCTGTAGCCCATGAAAGCTTATGCTCTAATAGATTTGTTATTCTCTAAGTTGCCACAAGTACTCCTGTTGTTTTTGTGGATACAGACTAACACGGCTGCTACTCTGAAACCAGTAATTTAAAGCGCCATCCTGATCAGAGTAGTTTCATACCTATGCATTATGTTTTGTGACTTTTGTGATGAATTTAAACCTTTCTATGGTTTTGACAGTGCTTCTGGAGCACAGGAATTCTTTGATTATAGAAATCCAGCTGGGGGGGCAGCTTCTGCTTTCCCCTGTCAGCCAGCAAGCTTCCTCTTCTAGCTAGCTAGCATATACACTGCCCAAGTTCCTTTCCACTAGATGTCTGACAGCCTAATTTTCCTGCTTCCCCTTCTCTACCAGTTGCTGCTTGTTCTCATCTCTGTGCTATAGCTCCTGCAGCTCCTCTCCTAAATCATCCTACTCCTGATTGCTGCTACTGTCCCCACCATCTTCTCTCTCTTTGCTACACCCATCCCTTCCACAGTGGCTCCCCAATTGTACCCTTTCTCCTGAAGTTTTGTGAACTCTGTGAGCTGTACTTTGGCTATCCAAGGGGTAGTGCAAAGAATTATTCTCTCCAGGATGATGATGCTCCCAGTTAGAACAAGCTGGTTGCATTGGCAAGGCAAAAGGAACATGTAGAATGATTTGGTAATGCTGTAGCTTTGGGTTTCTTGCAAATGCGAATGACTGGGCCATTGCTCTGCCTGTAAAATGTGCTGTAAATGGAAAAGACTTCCGTCTTCCAGTAGTATGGGTGCAGTGAGCTTCTAGAAGAGCAGAAGGAAGGAATGGTGGGTGTTTGGTAGCTTATCGAAGTATCTCTGCTTTTCTTGGACTGCAGTATCTAATAAGAGTACCATTGTGCCTGTGTCTTCTATAAAATGTGGTTCTGCTGTGAAATGTGACTGTGTAAAAGGAACACTATCTTATTCAACCAATCTTTGTCCTGAGTGCATTCAGCCATATCCATTGACTTCAATGACTAAAATAAGTTCTACTTTTCACTCCTGTTCACCCTGCAGAGCCAGTATAGCTCAAATAGAGTCAACTGGATTCTATTCCTTCTTGTGCATCATCCACTGAATCGGCTACTCAATTCCAGTCCATGATAGCCTGTACAGATCCAGCGAAGGCAATGGGATTGCACAGGTATCACTGACAGCAGAATTTGGGTGGCAAAACCTTTATTACTAGCGAGAGTGTGAGAGAAGAAAAGAGCCCATCTTGGTGCTCAGATCGAAGGCTGATGTTGCAGGGTTGACACAACCGCCCACCATCCCCCCCTCCCAAATCTTCTATAATTGTAAACTGAACAGATTGAATGCAACAAATATTGAGAGATAATATAACATGGAACCCCTGGTTCCTTTTCCTATCACTCTTTGGGGAGGACCAAGCCTAGTCAAAAGCATTGGGGTATATAAGAGGTTAAATTTCTTGATGGCTAGGATGGAAAATACAGCTTGTTGGAGAGAGATTCTGTATCATCAGTGCCACATCAAACAAACTTATACTGGTATTTGTAATTGTCTATCTAGGAATTAGACCAGATAGTAGAAGGGAAGTAGTTATACACTGACCTAGGTATTGTGCCAGAGTCTCCCAAGTCTAGAACGGTTTGGGGCAGTAGTCTTCAGGAGATGAAATCTCAAGAATGGAACTTTCATAGCAGCAAAACAGGATTTTAATGAGTATGAGATTTATTCAGTTTTGCTTTGCATTCTGGCTTATTAGCCTACAGGGAATATTAAAAGGAAATTGATATTTTTTTTAAAGATAAAATGCAACATTTTCCCCATGCAAACACCACTCTCTAAAGCAGTTTTGCTGTCACTGATGTGTGCCACCGCTTCTCCGGTTTAAAATAGCCAGTACAGTCCATATTGTTTGAAAACTGGAAAAGAGATGTCTTTTGTCTTTGTCTCAGTAAAAGTTTGAGAATTCATAATTATCCTACTCCTTTTTGTTTATTTAGCTCTGGATAGAACGACCTAGTTCCTGCCAATAATCTGTTTTTAATTTTTTTTCATAACTTCTTTGTTTCACTAAGTCATGTTGATGCTAAGCCCAGTGGAAGTGGAACCAAATTCATATTGAAAGGTGAATGGAAAGATAAACACAAAAGTGAGTTAAGTCCTTATATGTGCTGATGTCCATAAACTAGGGAGTTCAACAGAGATGGAAGCTTTAACCTTCTCTTTTCTAAATTACTTTATCCATCCATGAAACTCGGCTGCTTTTCTGGGGACAGTAGTGATAACCCACACTGTAGCACAGTGAGGTCTCGATTATAATTATGGTTTGTATGCAGTACCATTTAGAAGCTCCCATCAATGATTGTGCTAGGGGCTGTGTATACACATAGCAAGAGACAGTCCCTGCACCAAAGAGCTTTGAATTTAAATAAACAAGACAGAAAAGGGTGGGAGGAAGGTACTATTTAATACCGACCCTTTACAGACGGGGAACTGGAGCACTGAGCAATTGAGTGTCTTGCCCGAAATCTGAGTCTGTGATAGAGCTGGGAGTTGATCCCAGATCTACAGAGGCCCAATCCGGTGCTTTATCCACAAAACCATTTTCCCCTCTCTTTCAGGCATCTAGATGCTACCACAGGAGTGGTGGTGATGGTGATCATTCTGGGATGTTACAGATACCTGGAGAACCAGCAGTTGTCTGGAGACTTCTGGTGTCTGTAATGCCTCTGTTCTGAGGCATTATTATTGAACCTAGAACTGTCTGTGGATTTGCTGGAGCTAAATTAATTTCAAAAGAGGTGATTTATGTCTGTGCTGCCCCACAGCCTTTGTGTGTGGCCTGGGGGGGGGGGGAGAGAGGAGGTATTATGAACGTAAATCTGTCCTGCTTTTAATTTTGAGTCTTGCTAATCTCCAACTGGTCCGATTATATGATTGTCCTGTTCCAAAAATGATGGTTGAGCAGCTGATCATAAATTCAGGGAGAGCTGATGAAACGAGAGAGATGGTGAAAATTGAATCACATGAAGTGCGCTGTGTGAATCTCCCTAAAGGCTGAACTTCATACATTGATTACTCATGTCTGACTGAAAATCCACACAGCTGCCCTAAGTACAGCGAAGCTCTGCTTGTCTGTTTTTGGCTCCTGGGGACCTGCAGTCTCAGAGCTGATTTGAGTGAGCTACAAATCCTGGCGCTTGTGAAGAAAGGTGCGAGTGTTAGGCCTGCCTCACGGCATGGGTTTAGAGGTTATTGTGTCTTCTCTTCTCTTTCCTCGGTTGTTATTTACTGCATTGCAGTCAATCACTAAGAAACTAAGCAGGTGTCCACTGAGAGTAAAGAATGAGCAAGAGGAAGTCTCCATTTGATTGCCTTTACTGATGCTCAAAAGAAAAGGAGGGCTTGTGGCTCCTTAGAGACTAAGAAATTTATTTGAGCATAAGCTTTCGTGAGCTACAGCTCACTTCATCGGATGCATCCGATGAAGTGAGCTGTAGCTCACGAAAGCTTATGTTGAAATAAATTTTAGTCTCCTAGGTGCCACAAGTCCTCCTTTTCTTTTTGCGGATACAGACTAACATGGCTGCTACTCTGAAACCTCTCTTTACTGATACTGGCTCTCCTAGCCAACCACAGTACTACTCATGTCTGGCATTTGGTTGAAAACACATGTATCCTAAGAAAGAAAAAGATTGAGAATCCCTGACATATGGTATTTTGCTTCTCAAGTTAATTGATATTTGTGCAACGAAGTTTAAAAATAACTTAATCATAATATAATCTTGTACAAATGTATGTGGGCCACAAAAGACAAGTGTGATGCTGGGTTGTGTTAGATCACTTGATGAAAGAGAGAAAGAAATGAAAGTTGTTCTTGGCTAAGAAGAAATCCGACAAAGTAAATAACCAGAGGTTTAACTTAAACTTCAGTAGGTTGATTTTTTGCATTTTCTAAAGCAAAACAAAAAGAATCTGATTCCAAACCATTTTACAAGGGCTGCAGGAAACTAAACCAGAAGAAGGTAGATTCAGCAATATAGAGATGTGATAGCTAGAAAATGATCATGCTCGGAAATGGCTAGTCATTAAAAAGTCAAGTTCTCCCTAGCGTAGCATGGCTGTGGGGCAAGACCCACCTTTATTGCTGCCTGTTGTACCTGTCTATTGAAGTGACAGCATTCCATTTAGAGGGTTGGTACTTTAAATTGCCTAGTGCCATGCTGTAAAGGAACTATTGTGCTTTTTGCCAACAAAGTGGTTGATCAGCACACAAAGCTAACCCGATCCCTCTTCCTAAACCATAATGTTCCCTTGTGGGTTTATGACCCCCAGTCCTGAAGACATGAGTGATGGTGAATGAAGCTCGCCCATTTATAGACCTGTTTAACTTGATCATTTAAATGGCTGATTACCTTCTAACATGGTTATTTTCTGCTAAAATCTTGTCTTTGTCTGAGATCTTTTTTTTTTTAAACTTAGCTATTTTATTCATGCAGAATCTTTTTGATCGGATTAATAATACCAGAGCAATTTCAAAATATCACAAGACATTTGACAGATGAGAATGTGTATTTGCCAAATCTAATCAGATTACTGGTCCATCAAGTCCCTTATTCTGCCTCTGGCAATAGCCAATATCTGATGTGTCTGAAGAAGATGAAAAAACCCATAATGCACCTGAACAATTGTGCAGTGATGTTCCTAGGGGGAAAATGTTTCTTCTTGACCCCTGAGGTGATCATGTGCACTGAAGTGTGATATTCGATTACCCCCCCATCTTAATATGCCAAGTTGCAGTTTTCCTGCATCTGTCATGTGTTTTAATTGACCACCAAAAATCAGCTTTTGACTTCTTTGCTTTTCATAATCATTCTAGACTATCTCAGATTTCTGAAACTAATATTAAATGTTTGTGACAGAGGACCAGTCTGGTTTTGTGATTAAGAAGAATCAGGATATCCTTAAATTATGAAAGCACTGTGGTGAAATTAGGTCATAGTATCCTTTAATGCAGAGTAGTCAATAATTTTTTGTCAAGATCCAAATTTCTTGGTCATGATATAGTAAAGACTCCTGAGAAAATAATACAAATATAATAGCAATATTGATAATAAGTAAATAAAAAGATTTCCTGGTCTGTTCAAAAATGCCTGGCAGTTCGGCTTTGGCCTGCGGTCTGCCTATTGACTACCCCTGGTTTAATGTCTCCCATAGTTGACTGGAAGACCTCTAGAAAAAACCTTGCTGGTACAGAATGTAGTTTTGGTAATTGAATAGGAGATGCTCTGTTTTCTGAGCTTATACTGCTCCCAGTACCCAATGTGGTTAAGGGGATACTGTGCTGCAGGGAGTGATTTAAGTGATTCAGCAGAAGTATTATTCCCTGAGTCAGTGAAGAATTGATGCCCTGTTATGGTGTCGGGGGTCTTCTAACAGATGTGGGTTCTGTTTCTTTTTGATGAGAGGCAAAACAGAGTTCCTGAGCACTTTTCACAAGAGTGTCAGTGCTAACCCTGGTATCCTGGCCAATTCCAGCTTGGGTAACTACATCCTGCCTCCATAAATTCCTTCCACAGTTTCCATGAGTACAGTCTTCCTCAATTTATGTTCCAAACAATTGCTTAGCATCATCATGTGCAATTAAACGGTAGCCACATTGTACCGCAGTGTTGGGGAACTGATGATTATTACAGTAGTGCATAGAGACCAGCAGAGAATGGGGCCTCATTGTGGATAGTCCCTGCCCTAAAGAGCTTACAATCTAAATAGACAAGACAGCTGAAGGGGTGTAGTAGGCAAGCAGAGTGAACAGTGCTATGACATTATTGTTTAAACAGGAGTGGGATTTTGTTGGGAGGGGATTAGCTCAACTGAAAAACAAAGGAAGGGAGAGGTAATGTAGAGGGGATGTGATTAGAAGTGGAGGGGGGCAGGGCAGAGGAGAAGAGGGGAGGGCAGGTAGAGTGAGGCTGAGGTGAAGAGACTCTGAAGGTGAGAGCTGGAGTAAACTGCCAATCAGTGCAGGGGAGAGACTGTCCAATGAAAACTGTAGGAAACACTCTGATGACATCAGAATCCATTGTCCCTGCTGTAGAACCTGCTGGGTTTCTTCTGTGTCTTCTCCTGACACCTTCACTTTCAGGGTTGTGTTCTCCCTGGAATTTTCTTTCCTCCCCAAACGTGCATGGGTTTTGGGATTTTGGGTGGTGTTGGGGAGGTTGGAGGGGATTTTGTATGTGTCCTAGTGTCCCTGGGGGCCATGTTTCTCCTTGAGTTCTGGTCCTGGGGTGGATTGGGGAGAAGGGGTGATCCTAGCTGGGCCCCATTTGACCCTCTCCCCACAATGCTGCATGTTGCTCATAAAGCACTTTGGAGGTTCTTTGGGATGTAAAGTGCCATATAATGTAAAGGGCTGCTACTCTGTATCTGGTGTCACAGCGTCTGTGGCTACTTACATAGTCATGCTCCTGCTCAGGCCCTACTCTCTGAGGCCAAGGAAAAGGCTCTAGAGCAGCCACTCATCTCGGAAAAGACTCCTCTCTGGGTTCTGTGCTCTTCTTTCCAGATTGCCTGCCTTCAACGTCCCTGTGCTTCAGCCTGCAACAGGGTCTACCAGATGTCTATATTTTATAGGGACAGTCCCAATATTTGGAGCTTTGTCTTTTATTGGTGCCTATTACCCCCCACCCTCTGGCCTGACTTTTCACACTTGCTATCTGGTCACTCCATCCTACAATGAACTCACCCCTTATTTCCATGAGATTGAGAAACATTTACCATAAACATGTCCACTATTTCAGACAGTAGCCAAAAGTGCAGCCACAGTTTATAATTACTTATGTAAAAATCAGCCACATGGGGTTTCTGGGGGAAAAATGATTTCCATCCAAGAAAACTCTTCTCAGAACCTATTGGCTGAGTGTGTTTTTGCAGCAGTAGAAAACTAATGAAAGGCAAAGCAGTTTGGATATTCCATTCACACAAGCCACAAGCCAACTGCATGTAATTCTAGCCAGTCTGTGGATGAACAGTGAAGGATGCAAGGCAGATCTCTTCTATTTACCAGGTATGGCCCTCCTACCTGTGAGGGTGAGCGGCATTTAAAATACCACGATCAAAAGAAGTGACTAAATCATTGCTTGTTGCAGTGCTTGTGCTGAACTGGGAAAACGTTTTCTGCTTTCCTTCACGAGAGAAGAGTGCGCTGTAGTGAGCCTTCACTGTTTTTACTGGTGAAAAGTACCTTCTGACAGAGTGCACTTGCCTCCCTTGATTTTTGTGGTGGTGAGCAGCAGGAGGCTGTATGTTCTCTCTACTGAGTTCCCCTTATGGCTGCTGGGTTTTGCAGTTGCTCTCAATGTCTTTTCCTCCCCCTTTGTGGTCCTTTCTTATGCTTCCTTAGTAGCTCTGTTCTGAAATAATGGAATGTGACCACCCAAAGAACAACTTTTCCCTCTTCTCCAGGTGTTTTACTTGCTGCAAAAATTCACACTGAAAATTTGGTCCAGACATATTCTCTTCTAGTATATCTTGTCTTTGACGGATGGAAGGAGTGAGAGAGATTGGGAGGGGAGGGGATGCATGGAATGGAAAAGAGGAAGGAAAGAAAATGGATTTGAGACACTCTCTTCTCCCTAGAACAACCTTTCTTGCACTGCTTCAGCTTCTGGTCTCTAACCAAGCAATGCAGAGGCTCCCAACTGTAAGTTATGAAAAAATTGTATTAAACCTCTCAAATGGTATGTACATTTTGAGCTGTTGGTTTTGTTAGTGTTCATCTGATCCATTTTTCTACTGTATGTTCCCGGTGCAAATAAAATTCCTTTTTCATTTAAGTGTTTTGTAGCCCGTTTTTATTGTGCAGTGTTTGTTTAGCCTCTTATGAGTAAATGCAGTGAAGGTCCTAGTACTGACGATCTTACAGACCAATGTGATTGATGGGAAGATATTACAAGCAAATGATAATGAGGTTTCAGCAGAGACATTAGCACTGGGACTATTCCAGTGTTGCTAACTCTCATTATTTTATTGAGTGTCATATTATTTGGCATTTCCTCTAAAGTCCCAGATCCTGGAGTCATATGATTATGTGAGAGTCTCAGTTTTCATTTAAAAAATAAACATTTCTAGCCCTCATGGTTGCAGAGAAAAGCTTGAAAACATGAACCCTAAAAACACAGAAACCATAAGGCAAATAATGCCTTACCCACTACTAATTTTTTAGCTTTTAAAATCTCAGGATTTTGAAGCGAGTCTCATGATTTTGGGGGCCAGACTATTGATTTTTTTTTTATTAGTAGTACAAGTTAGCAAAAGAAATGAGTTTTAAGGAGGAAAGGGAGGGTGCTTGGCAGGCAGGAAGTTGTTCCAGATGAAAGGAGTGGCATTCAGTTGAGAGTGGGAGGAGACAAAGGACCTGATCCTTCAAGACGTTGAGACCCAGAACCGCAGAGGTATTGATTTCAGTGGGAGTTCGGCACCAGAATACCTTTGAGGATCTGGGCTTGAGTGCTCTTGGCTTCCATTACCTTCAGTGGGAATTGAGGTGACTCAGCAACTTGCAGTATGAGGCCTAAAGGGAGCCTTTGGTGGAGAGGATTAGGAGGGGCATGTGGAAACAGCAGGATTAGTAGGAAGAAATGAGATAGGGGTTGAAGGGAGCAGTGAAACTGTTCAGAGCCCTGATGTGAGGGTCAGTAGCATGTACCTGATGTGCCAAAACAGTCAGTGAAGCAAAATATTCCAGAACACTGGTGTCAAGTGAGTGATGCTGTCAGGGAAAATTGAGTCAGATCCTAAATGCTTCTACCAAAATATACTTCCCAATGCTTATTATGGCTGCAGTGAATAAAATTCAAACACCAATGTGTTCATGCAAAGCTCTTCAGGTCAAGGGAAGTGCCTTCTTTTGAGTTTGTTCAGCACCTTGCACATGGTGGGCGCTGCTTAAAACAAATAATAACGAATAGCAGTTTCAAAGCAGAATTAGCTTTTCCTCCCTAAAAATTACTTTGAACTTGAATGTGGGCTGTTTGCTTCTTTTACATCAAAAACTGATGATTAGTTTAGAAAGCTGTTTCACAAAATCATCGAATGCTGAGTCAGAGTTTTGTGTACTGCTGGAGATTACCAGATCTTAATAGTTGTTTGTCAATTGCATTTCAGCAGCATCCTGAAATGAAATCTCTAAACAGAGATTAAATTTTGAATGCATTTGTGCATATTTTTATGGGATTTTATGCCTGGATGTTTCAATGTCCCATAAACTGGTTTAACGGCTATCTTTGATTGTGTGCACCTTTGGAAATAGCTGAATAACAGACCAACAAAGGTTTTTATTTTATGAAATAAGATGCGGTTATTGCACTCCTTGGAAGAGTTTGTATTAGTGGTGTTAGACTAAGAAGCTTTCTAAATTTTGAAGTGCCTTAAGGCTATACTATAGTGCAGTGATCAATGGTACATAAATTTCTTAAGTAAATAATTAGGGTGAAGAGAGAGGAGGAAAAGAAGAAAATAAATTAACTTTCTCTGTTAGTTCTGAGAACGGAATCCTGCAGAATTTCTCCTTATATTCCTTTCTATGTGATAGCATCGGTATGTGACCAGAGAGGGAGTTTTCTGTCAGACATGCCCTTTGTTATATGAGCAGTTGTGATAACCCCTCTTGCATTTGATGTATGCAAGAGAGAAAATCAAAACCATTTTTGAGTTGGAATTTGGATCTGTGGGTCAGGGTTCTTCAGCCAACATTTCATAAGCCTAATGTAATGTGTCCTGACATTTGAACTACTTTAGAAGAGGAAAGGATGAACTGGTTCAGTTAAAATAAGAACTGATCTGAATTGTTCCTCTGACTGAACCAGATGCTACATTAAAGCTGAAAATGTTTGGTTAAGGAGGGGCTGCCTGGGAAAGAGAAGATGGAGCTTGTTTCCTGCATCCCCCTGTTCCCCTCCCCGACCTGTGACATGGCGATTTCCTCCCTTTTTGCAATCTAGGAGAAATGCAGCACTAGAGATAAATACCTGTTTGACAGCCCTGGTATATAAAGTAGCTTGTCTATAGAATGGCTACAGCATGGGTATTGGCAATGTAAGCTTCGCACCTCCGTAGTTCCTCTCCATGTGCCTTGACCTGTTCTAGGGAGGGGTAATTGTCTCCATCTGTGTTCATCCCTTGATCTCCCTCTCTCTGATTGCCAATTCTCTTGTGGGCAGCTATCCACTAGAACAGGGCTGAGAAGCACCTCCTTTCCCATAGAACACTAAACAGTCATCAGGCAGTAACAGCTTTTTGAGCTTGACAGAGCCAGTGTCCATCTCAGTGACCTAGATAGAGGGGAAAGGTTGAATATTCCATTGACCCCCTTCCCATGCCCATCTCCCTGCCCAGAATCATCTGGTCCCTCCTTTTCCAGCATTTTTGCATTTTTAGTTTTAAACATTAGAAGACTGGGTAGTGACATGATTTTATGGTTGAATGTACTAAATTGTAGCTAAACCACAGAACATTTTACTAAGTGACCTTTTTTCCCCTTAAGAAGCTCATCTATCCTTCCATGAAACATGTCACCTCTGATTACGATGAACTTGCTGACATCCTTAGAATACATTATTCTTTTAAAGGAAGATTAAAAGTTATTTATGAGCAAGTTCATGGATATGTAAGAACTCAACCATTCCAACTAAAGTACTGTAGAGCACATTAACAGTGTCCTATAATAGCCACATGGCTCAAGTTAAAGATGTGTAAGCATTTTCCTTTGTAATGCATTGGCTCCTCCTGAGTTCATAACTTTGCAGCAACCATTTCAGAGTGAGACTTGTCAAATAAAGTTTCCCATTAGGAACCAATTATTTTTTGAAAATCACCAGAAGGCTAGAACTATAAAAATGCTTACAAAATAAAAATTGTTTGGATGCTACTTTTGTGTGTGTGTGTTAATAATAAGGCCAGAAAAAACTGCTGTAATTAAGGTTGCATAATAGTTTCCATTTGAAGACCCATTTTCAGCTCATAACTCTTTGAAAGATTTACTATTATTATTTTATTATGGTATGACCCAGAGGCCCCAGTCAGGGCTTCATTATATTAGACATTGTACAAATGAGTAAAACAAAGACAGTCTCTGCCCCAGAAATCTAGCAATCTAATTAGTATACAACAAGACATAGCAGTTGCGTAAACACAAATGATGGGGTGGGAGACAAGTAATAGTACAGATGGGTACTGTGATGGGTTCCCCCATGGGGTGCCACCTGGAACTGGGGTACCACTAAGCCCCCTGACCTACCAGCCTGGGCTCCCTCTCACACTGTACTGTTGTGACAAGCTGCACTTTCACCACATACATAAAGGTAGTGACACACCCAGCTCACCAGCTCATGCATAGGATTGCTACAGCTAAGGCAGCTCCTAGCTCCTCAGGCACGCGCTCCCTCTGGAGTATAAACCCAAAATTATACCATCTTGCGCTGCACAGGGAAGTGTACAGTGTAAGCTCATATGCAACAAGCCTTTGCCCCTGAGTTATTATTCACTCCAACTCACTGGTTTAGATAAAGCAGAAACAAGTATATTAACACAAAAGATAGATTTTAAGTGATTATAAGTGACAGCAAACAGGTGAAAGCAGATCACCTAGCAAATAAACCAAAAATGCAAACTAAGCTTAATATATTAGATAGATTGGATATGAATTAGCAGATTCTCACCCTAAGAGATGATACTAGCAGGCTGCAGATTCTTAAGGGGCAAGCTGCACTTGCTTTGCAGCTTGGAATCCCCAGGTGTTTCATTCACCGGCTAAAAATCCCTTTAGCTTGGGTCCAGCTCTTCACCCAGTTCAGTCTTTGTTCCTCAGGTGTTTCTAGGAATCTTCTTGTGTGGGGAGTAAAGAATATCTGATGATGACACCCTCTGCCTTATATAGCTTTTGCATATGGCAGGATCCCTTTGTTCCCAAAGCTTGGTTCCCAGGCCAGTCTGTCTAGAGACATGTGGTATCATGACATGTCCTTGTAGAGTCATAGCAGCCATTTCTTGGAAGACTGTCTGTAGCGCTCACAGGAAGGCTCCCCAGGTGGGAGATAAGCTTCTACTAAGGCCTATTGTTTTTTCATAGTGGCCCATTGCCCTGAATTGGCCCTTCCCTACCCACTATCTAGACTGAAAGCATCTTGTCTAGTGGGCGTTACCCACGTGTAACTACATTTGAAGTACAGATACATAGTCAATATTTATAACTTCAGATACAAAAATGATACATACATACAAATAGGATAATCATATTCAGCAAATCATAACTTTGCCAATGACACTTCACATGACTTATCTTGCATAAAATACATCATAATTAGGTCATAATCATATAATATCAGTATGAAGAATATGGGGTGCAGTGTCATAGGTACATTTGCTTAAATTAGTAATCTTGGTAGTCAAAGTAGTCACAGGTGACCACCAGCATAACTGGTGCCTGCGGACTGTGATTTGTCAGCATCATCATAGAGGTAGCTTTTTAAAGGAGGGATTTAAGAGGATCAAGCTGGTGGCTTTACAGATTTTGGTGAGGAATTGGTCCCATGCACTGGGACCAGCACAGGAGAAAGGATAAAGGAGCTTGTGAGAAAAGCAGACAAGTGGGCTATGAAGCCTGGCATCATTAGTGATTAATTATAATCATCAAGATTAGTTCAAAGCTTAGCCAAGGGGTTGTTTGAGGGAGGGAGCTAGGATCGGTTTTATTTAGTGGGGCTGAGCCACTGGAGGGAGACAGCCCAAAGACAATTACAGGTACATAGAAAGAGCGGTCCCCTCAAAATGTCATTCAAAACCATGGATTCTAAATGTTTGTCAGAAATGTGCTGTTGGATAGCAACTTTGGAATCTTCGTTCAGAAGTAATTGTTCCCAGAGAGAGACTATCCCTGGTCCAATACAGAGTGATGGAAGCTAGTTTGTTGCTCTTATCTACAGTATTGTTTCATCTGTCTGTGTTTGAAATAAATCAATTGCTTTTACATTTGCAGTGAAGGATTAAATTAATAGGAAAATTAAGTGCCTTGCTGTCATTCCCTGATAAGATGCTGCTGCATTCTTGTTCTGATATTAAAATGACAGAGGTGGAGGATGTTTTCTCTACATCAGGAGTAGGAATCTCAGCCCCTTCAGTATTTCACCTGCTGTCAGTCAGTCAAGGACACTCCCCACCCCCATGGAGCACTAGCTTCCTTCTTCTGTTCCCATACTGCAACTCAAACTCCCCTTCTGAGAGCCAAGGAACAGCAGCTCAGTAGATTCTCCCCCATGCACAGGTATCCTGACTAAGTCACACATCTGTGACTGGGCACCATACCCTCAGAACACAAGCATAAGGATTTACCCCCATATCTCCTCTCTGTGAGTCTCTTATAGCTATGTCCCTTAGTCTGAAACAACTTTTAACTCCCCTTGAGTCTGCAGAGCCAAGGCAGACATGGAGGGCAACCTGGATTCCATTCTGTTACAGACATCACGAATTGCTGGCTGAGTTCCCACTGTTGAATCTTTAGTGCTGATGATGCAAGAGACATGGCGAATTCAGCTCAACTCTCAGGTCCCAGTAGATGTTTATGGCATTGGCAGATAGACAAACCATCACCTGACTTTAGCACACTTGTTCTGGTATCAAAGAGAGAATAACAGAACCCCTTTTTAATAGTCACTTTTCTGACTTCCCCATCTAAATTTTCATAGGGGTGTATGTTATCATAAATGCTACAATGACTATTCCTTTCTATCAAAACACCTGCTTGATAAATCTGTAAAGTGAACATAACTCTAAATGTTAACTGTAGTATATTACTTTAGTACCAGAGTGCATCAAAGACTTAATCTTTGCTGTCATACAGTGCTTGATTATATTATACTGAGAGATTCATCTAATCAAGTTTGCCATCAAATAATGATCAGGGGCTCATTCTACATCCTGTTCTCTTCTTCTGTTGCATTTTCATGACAGTGGTTATAGGTTTTAAGAGCATTTCCACTTTAAACCCTGATTTCCAAAGGCTTATAATTTTCAACTAACACTTGTGTTCTGTACATTTTAATCTTGCTGAGAGAAATCTCCCAGTACTCTGTGTATTTACCTACAGTGAGGGACAAGGGAAATGGTTTAATTAAACCATCATCCAGACTCAGGTATTCTTTTTCAATTCTGAATGAATGACTTGGAAGTACAGTACTGTGTGTGAAAGTCCATAGTTTTAATATACATGAATCTAAAGACCGATCTCCATGCCTGTTCTTCATTAACTCGCCTTTAGCATTTGGCTAAACCATTGACATTAACAGTTTGATTTAAATTGTTGCTGTTTTGTTTTCAAATTGGAGGCGTTATTGTGCTAAGTCTGCTTTTAAAATCAATGCAGAGTAATTGCAATATGCTCGTAGTTTAAAGACATTAACAAAAGAAGCATGTTGTAGTAATGCTTGGAATAAACACAAGCAATTGCAGTTAAATTCAGTATCTTTTACCAGTCTAATTTAAACTCATTTTTATGGTGTAGGTTCCTAGACTCTTAAACCTGCTTTTCATAGCTTTATCCCTTCTAGATATTAACCTATCAGGCCAGGCTGTCTAGTACAATCCTTTGCAACAATGTAATATTTAAAGCAAATTTTTAGTTTATTTACTATCACTCCTAGTCTCTATTGGACTATGTTTTTCAGATATCTGTCTCCCAATCTGTGTCATGCTATTTCCTTTCATGTATGACTTGATTCATACAGAGTGTTATCTGGTTGCATGATCCCCTTTTTTCAGTTACTTTGCGGTTTGGTCTGCCTTCAGTATATTAGCCACCTATTCTGATTTTAGTGTGTACAGATGTAATCGACTGTATTTGGTATACCTCCATAACCATATTCCTAAAGCTCTTCCAACCAATCAATCATATAAGCTCCTAAGGAGAGAGTTTCTCAGTCTAGTGGAGAGCATCCAATCCATACGGCCCCCTCTCAATATAGCAAGAGGATCACTGCTGTGTTAAATAAAGAAAATAAGTGCAATTGATTCATTTTAGTGACTGTTAGCAGTGATTGGGTTAATGCTGACATTAATAGGGCACCATCAACTTAAATCACACTTTTTGCCCAAAACATTTTACTTACTCTTATTATAAGTGACACCTAAGGTGACTAAAATGGAAGAGATAAAGGGGAAATATTTTTCTGTATTTTTTGCTGCATTACTTTGAACATTTGACAACATTTTTGTGTATAGTCAGTTTTACTGTTTTTCCTAATGTTTTTATGTGTCTTTCACAGAAGGAAAGAACATATCAACAAATAGAAAGTGTAACTAAACCCACAGAAACTGGCAGAGGGACTCAGTAGCAGGCGATGTGCTACTTGAAACTGCCTTTAACTCACTTTTAAAAAAACTGGCTAGATTTAAACTTGACCATGCCTCTTTAGGCATTTGTGTTGCTGTTTTGTTGCTTTTGTCGTGTTTAACATATGAAAGAATAGAAGAGGGGAAGACACCACTGGACTCTCACTCATAATTTCCTGCCAGATATCAATTAAAGGTGTAAAAATATGCATAAAAGATGTACGAAAAATACTGAAACTTGATTGTAGTTCAGACAAAAGGCTGTGTTTTCTTAGCTGGTGCCACATGATGGTGTGACGTTCTGTGATGCATGACATACAAGGAATGACAGCTGTCATATAGAATTTAATTTTAGATTTGGCCCCATTCCAAAATCAAATTGCACAGCTATGCTCTCTGTATACTACTAAGCTGTGGTTTTCAATAAGTGCGTTTGTTGCTATAGTTTTCAAATTTGAAGTTATTTTTAAACTCCAAAATTTAACCAGCCAGTGTACTTTTATAGACATAGATCAATGAGTGTAATCTCACATTGGAATTTTGCTGTACACAATATAAAATTATTTTGTTAAAAAATAAAGGAAATGAATGCTGACCCAGTTCTGTGTAGATGGAGGAAAAGTTAGGAAGCTATAAAAGTTTCTCTTTGTAAAAGGGATTAGTTTAGAGTTAAATCTAGACATCAGCGTTTTACTTTTTTTTTACTACTGGACTCATCTCTTCCCTTCAGCCTACTACAAACTGGGGGGAAAAGCCCTTTGTGTTGCCTGCTGATGTTGATTGATGCTGGAAGCTACTGTGAGTTGACTCTTACCTGTGACTTCTTAAAATCAGGAGAAAAAATAACATTCAGGGCTTTGACTTCATCCGAGAGAAGAATTCCAATATCACTTTTGCATCTTCTGTATATCAACTAGTTTTCCTGCAGAACTGTTCTTCAGCTCCAAGATCTTCACTTGGGGAGAAGAATAGCTCTGAAGATCACATGATGTAATATGCAGTTCATAAGGACATCAGTAACAATACTGTACGCTTCTCTAGAGTCTTTCATCCAAGGATCTCAGCACACTTAATATCAGAATACTTGGCATTTAGAGTGTGTAGCTCCTTTGATCTGAGGACCACAAGTGCTTCACTCAGGGCAAACTCAGGCATGGTGAGGTGAAGTGATTTGCTCAAGGTTTTACATCAATTCACTGGCCCTTGGGAATGGACATCAGAGTCAGAAATAGATTTTATAAATCAGTGGCAGACTCAGGAATAAAAGCCAGAGCTGAGGATAGAAATCTTGACTTCTAGTCCTCTGCTCTAAGCCTCACAGCATCCTGGTGAAGTTGGTATGTATTTATCCACATTTTACAAGTGGGAGAACTCTGAGGCTCAGAGAGGGAAAATGACTTTCCCAAGATCACACAGTAAGTGTGATCCCAGGTCTCTTGACTCCTAAGTGTGTACTTTAGCTATGAGCCTATGAACCCACTCTCATTAGTCAACATAGACATTTGCTGGTTTTAATTGACCATTTGGTCTCTCTTTTAGCACATGTCAATCTGGGTGGGTAAGATTCTGGAGGTAAACAGGTGGGAGAATTTGCAGAGCATTGGTGTATCACCTATGTTGAGGAAAAAGCTGTATAGTTTGAGTGGCTTCCAGCTGAACATCAATGGTGCTACTTTCTGGCTGATGGGCTTGCAGGGTTGGTGGAGAGTGTTTTGAACTATAGGAATAGCTGGAGTCGGTGTCCGCCCATAGGAGGAGTATGGAGTATTCTGAAATTAAAGTGCACCAAAGAATTGTTTATTTAGAGGAAGAAAGCAACAAACTAGCTTGTGATCCTACAGAGTCAGACAATTTGATGTGTGAGAGAGGTGGTATAGGAGGGATATGAGGAAGTAGGGATAGGGGGCTCCCGCAGCTGCTTCAGCTCTAGTGGTGCCCAAACTTAGTGAGCTCACCAGTATTAAACCCCACACCCCTTTGCTGTTTGTGACCATTGTCCACAACTGGGAGTTAGAGAGACCTGATGGCTGCAAGCTGCACTGGACCCTTGAGGTGCACTTCACACAGCTCTGCTGCACACAGATACCAGGAGCAGGGTAGTAGACAGGAATTAATAATACTGTTGGAAAATTCTCAATGGCACTATTATCTGAGATGGGGACAGAGGGGCAGTTTGCACAACTAGGATGGTAGGCATCATATGGAAATGACTGAGTGGGGAGATGCAGGATACGCACATAGACACAAATGACCCTTGACTGGGCTTGGGTGAATGAAATGCTCTGCACAGAAAACTGTGAGAGGAAATAGAGAATCCTTTATGGATGGTGTTTGTTTTAGATGCCTAATGAAAGGGAAGCTGAGGGCGAATTGTTGCTAGGGGAAATGGGGACAGATGGTTGAAACAAATGACATGGGGACTCTTGAGTACTTAAACAACCCAGAGATTTATCAGGAAAAATATGCAGTGAAGCAAATGCCCTCAATAAGTTTTTCACATTTTCATGGAAGATAATTTACTCTCACAAATGGTAGCAGAATTTGACAGTCCTGCACTCATACTACCTTGGGTTAAGCTGGCATCAGATCTCTGAAGCAACGCTGAGTTGATCCTGGTCGAATGGGAGAGCTTGAAAGAAAACCCAGGCTGCTGCAAGAAGCGATGTTGGGGATTAAGTAGGAATCACTCTGTGCTCTGATTTCAGGAGAAAATAATTGCTCTGTGGCATGGTAAGATACAGGCCTAGTCTACGCTTAAAAATCACATCCCTAACTGACATAGTTATGCTGACAAAAGCCCTACTTATATCAGAAAAAAAGTCCTTTTGCTGATATTGCTTATTTGGGGAAACTGGTATTAGCTATACCAGCTATTAATAGATTCATAGATTCCAAGGCTGGAAGGGACCTGTGATCATTTAGTCTGACTTCCTGTATAACACAGGCCATAGAACTTCTCCAAAATAAAAGCACTCTTGTGTGCCTCTGCTATATTTTCCAGTATAATTATACCAGTATAGCTATACTGGCAAGCCCTTTGTAGTAGAGACAAGGCTGCAGTGTTATCTGATAGAATAGATTGAGCATGGGACTAGGAGATGGATTCACAAAGTCACTAGGCACCTAACCTCCAGATTTAGGTGCTTAAATCAAATTTTAGGCACCACTGCAGTTCATAAATCTCCTGCTCAGCTGATGCTTAACCCTATAGGTGTCTAAACTCACTCAGCGCCTAAGTTTTTGCACTAAAAGTTCCCTACATGCCTCTGTTTCTGCCTTTGGACATGCATATTGCTGCCTCCCTGTCTAAGCCCTAGAGTGATTCACAAACTGGGCTATAGAATAGGTGGATGTTGTACTCCTGCACTCTCTCCAGGGGATAGGGGATAGACCGGAGAATCGCACCATCACCAGGAAAAGGCAGGTCTACGTGATTGGGGACTCCTTACTGAGAAGAATAGACAGGCCTGTAACCACAGCTGATCCAGAGAACAGAAGGGTGTGCGGTCTACCAGGTGCTAAGATACAGGATGTGGACCTGAGGTAGAAGAGGATCCTAAAGGGAGCAGGAAAGAATCCATTGATTGTCCTTCATGTGGGAAAAAATGATACCGATAGATTCTTGCTGGAACATATCAAGGGAGACTGTGCCAGGCTGAGGAAGACGCTTAAGGAAATCAAGGCTCAGGTGATCTTCAGTGGGATTCTGCCTGTTCCTAGAGAAGGGCAACACAGGTGTGAAAGATTATGATGCTCAATAGATGGCGCAGGCAGTGGTGTTACAAGGAGGACTTTAGGATTTATAGCCACTGGGAGGTGTTCATGGACAGAGGACTGTTCTCTCGGGATGGACTCCATCTGAGTAGGGAGGGAAATAGACTTCTAGGATGGAGGCTTGCACAACTGATTAAGAGAGCTTTAAACTAGGAATTTGGGGGAGATGATTGGGAGATGTCCAGGTAATCTCCATGCCAGATTTTAACATTGAGAGGGAAGAAAATGAAGTAAGAAGGAATACAGCTGTGGGTAGGAGAATGAACATAAGGAGGAAGGGTAGTGTGGATACCAGTCTAATAGGTCATACTGGCGGTAGAATGTCCATTCCTAATCAGGTGAAGAAAGTGAGCGAGGCCAAACAGCAAAAATAAACATGTTTGTACACCAATACAAGGAGTCTAGGTAACAAAATAGAGGAATTAGAGCTACTGGTGCAGGAAATGAAACCAGATATTATAGGGATAACAGAAACATGGTGGGATAGTAGTCATGACTGGAGTACAGGTACTGACGGGTATGTGCTGTTTAGGAAAGACAGAAATAAAGGCAAAGGTGGTGGAGTAGCATTGTATATCAATGATGAGGTAATGATGACTGTAAAGAAATAAGAAGCAATGGACTGGATAAGACAGAGTCTGTCTGGGCAAAAATCACATTGGGGAAGAAAGCTACTAGAGCCTCCCCTGGGATGTGCTTGGCTGTGCTATAGGCCGCCAGGATCTAATTTGGATATAGATAGAGCCCTCTTTAATGTTTTTAATGAAGTAAATACTAATGAGAATTGTGTGATCATGGGAGACTTTAACTTCCCAGATATAGACTGGAGGACAAGTGCTAGTAATAATAGTAGCGCTCAGATTTTCCTAGATGCGATAGCTGATGGATTCCTTCATCAAATAGTTGCTGAACCAACAAGATTTTAGATTTGGTTTTGGTGAGTAGTGAGGACCTCATAGAAGAAATGGTTGTAGGGGACAACATTGGCTCGAGTGATCATGAACTAATTCAGTTCAAACTGAATGGAAGGATAAACAAAAATAAATCTGAGACTAAGGTTTTTGATTTCAAAAGGGCTAACTTTAAAAAATTAATGAAATTGGTTAGGGAAGTGGATTAGACTGAAGAAGTTATGGATGTAAAGACAGAGGAGGCCTGGGATTACTTTAAGTCAAAGCTGCAGAAGCTATCGGAAGCCTGCATCCCAAGAAAGGGGAAAAAATTCATAGGCAGGAGTTGTAGACCAAGCTGGATGAGCAAACATCTCAGAGAGGTGATTGCAGGTCAGATTAATACCTATTGCCAGAATATCAAGGAGTTTACTGCACAGAACCTGGGCAAACTCTTCATGGTGCAGGCTCTTCAAGAGTACAATAACTAAAGAGAAAAATCTGGTATTTGATATAATCTCCAACAAAAGGAGATGGCCTGACTCTCAGTTTATACTTCTGACAACACTTTTAAAAACATTGTTTGTGTATTGGAGAAATATCTTGTGAAACCCAGGCACACAGGTTTGCCTAGAATTCTCTTCTAAAGAAAAATAAAAGCAAATTTTAACAAAAAAATACAAGGAGTGGAAGATGGGAGGGATCAGCAAGGAAAGCTATCTTATTGAGGTCAGAACATGTAGAGATAAAGTGAGAAAGTCTAAAAGTCATGTAGAGTTGAACCTTGCAAAGGGAATTAAAACCAACAGTAAAAGGTTCTATAGCCATATAAATAAAAAGAAAAAAAGGAAAGAAGAGGTGGGACCACTAAACACTGAGGATGGAGTGGAGGTTAAGGATAATCTAGGCATGGCCCAATATCTAAACAAATACTTTGCCTCAGTTTTTAATGAGGCTAATGAGGAGTTTAGGGATAATGGTAGCATGACAAATGGGAATGAGGATATGGAGGTAGATATTACTATATCTGAGGTAGAAGCCAAACTCGACTAAACTTGGGGGCCCCAGATAATTTTCATCTGAGAATATTAAAGGAACTGGCACATGAAATTGCAAGTCCATTAGCAAGAATTTTTAATGAATCTGTAAACTCGGGAATTGTACCATATGACTGGAGAATTGCTATCATAGTTCCTATTTTTAAGAAAGGGAAAAAAAGTGATCAGGGTAACTATAGGCCTGTTAGTTTGACATCTGTAGTATGCAAAGTCTTGGAAAAATTTTTGAAGGAGAAAGTAGTTAAGGACATTGAGGTCAATGGTAAATGGGACAAAATACAACATGGCTTTACAAAAGGTAGATCATGTTAAACCAACCTGATCTCCTTTGAGAAGGTAAAGATTTTTTAGACAAAGGAAACGCAGTGGATCTAATTTACCTCGATTTTAGTAAGGCGTTTGATATGGTGCCACATGGGGAATTATTAGTTAAATTGGAAAAGATGGGGATCAATATGAAAATTGAAAGGTGGATAAGGAACTGGTTAAATGGGAGACTACAGCGGGTCATCCTGAAAGGTGAACTATCAGGCTTGAGGGAGGTTACCAGCGGAGTTCCTCAGGGATCGGTTTTGGGACCAATCTTATTTAATCTTTTTATTACTGACCTTGGCACAAAAAGTGGGAGTGTGCTAATAAAGTTTGCCAATGACACAAACCTGGGAGGTATTGCCAATTTAGAGAAGAACCGGGATATCATACAGGAAGATCTGGATGACCTTGTAAACTGGAGTAATAGTAATAGGATGAAATTTTAATAGTGAGAAGTGTAAGGGATTTGCATTTAGGGATTTAGGGATTAATAACAAGAATTTTAGTTATAAATTGGAAATAGCAGAGGAGGAGAAGGACCTTGGAGTATTGGTTGACCACAGGATGACTATGAGCCGCCAATGTGATATGGCCATGAAAAAAGCTAATGCGGTCTTGGGATGCATCAGGCAAGATATTTCCAGTAAAGATAATGAGGTGTTAGTACCATTATACAAGGCATTATACAAGGCACTGATCATGGTTCAGCTGATCGCCATGTTTGGGATCAGGAAGGAATTTTCCTCCAGGGCAGATTGGCAGAGGCCCTGGGGGTTTTTCCACCTTTCCTTGCATCATGGGGCACAGGTCACTTGCTGAAGGATTCTCTGCACCTTGAAGTCTTTAAACTATAATTTGAGGACTGCCGTAGCTCAGACATAGGTGAGAGGTTTATTGCAGGAGTGGGTGGGTGAGATTCCGTGGCCTGCGTTGTGCAGGAGTTCAGACTAGATGATCATAATGGTTCCTTCTGACCTTAAAATCTATGAGTCTATTGAAGTTGTTCCACTGTGATTAAATAATTAAATGTTAATTAGGCCAGAGAGAAAGAGAGAGATTGACTCTATAGCCCTGTAATTAGAGCACTCACCTGAGAGATGTGAGACCCCTGGTAGATTCCTTCTCATCAGGCAGAGCAGAGACTTGAACTAGGGGTTTCATACATCCCAGGTAAGTGCTCTAGCCACTGGGCTAAAGATTGTAAGTATGGCCCTATCTAATTCGTGGCCATGAAAAATACATTTTGGACCGTGAAATCTGGTCTTCCCTGTGAAATCTGGTCTCCTATGTAAAAGTATACAAAAATATGTACTATGGGGTAAAAATATACAGAAATACACAGCATTTCTCAAACTGGGAGTCCTGACCCAAAAGGGGGTTGCATGCCTATTGTAGGGAGGTCATGCACTTACTCCTGCAGTGCCTTCAGAGCTAGGAGTCCGGCGAGCGGCGGCTGTTGGCCAGGTGCCCAGCTCTGAAGGCAGCACCGCTGCCAGCAGCTGTGGAGAAGTGAGGGTGGCAATACCATATCATGCCCTTACTTCTGTCCTGCTGCTGGCAGCGGTGCTGGCTTCAGAGCAGGGCAGCGGGAGAGCGACGGCTGTTGCGAATCACAGTGTTGTTCTTTTTTCAGAGTAGCAGCCGTGTTAGTCTGTATTCGCAAAAAGAAAAGCAGTACTTGTGGCACCTTAGAGACTAACAAATTTATTAGAGCATAAGCTTTCGTGAGCTACAGCTCACTTCATCGGATGCATTTGGTGGAAAAAAACCCTAAAAGTTAGGCCTTGTGATGCTCAGCATCCCCATGTCTAGGTCCCTTTGTGAAGCTTGGTCATGGTTTAATCCTGTCTCTGCCACTAACCGTATGTGTCATCTCTATATAATGGGGATGAGAATACTTACCTCATGGGTATGTTCGGAGGGCTCATCGGTTATTTTACATAATGCTTTGAAAAATGTAAACTCTATGGGAGGGCTAAATATTTATTATGTTGGGCGGCTTCTGCTGCGCTAGATGTCCCCTTTTGTTTAAGGTGCAAAGTGGAAGTCCTGACCACTCATTGTCATCAAAGATCCTATAGCACTTTTCTGGGAATAGAACTGTTAACCCTTTATGATCTGGCCAGGGAGAGAGCTTTATCTATGAATTAAATCATCTTGTCCTTTTTTGGGGGTGGGGCCCTAAGCACTAAAACACTGTTTCAGACATGTTAACCTGCATCTTAACAAGCATGAAAAGGGCTTTTCGATCCTATTAAGCTAATTTGATTGAGATAACACAATCGAAAAACATTGTTTTTTACCAATCAAGATGGTGCCTTTCTTCCCATAGAAAGCTTAAAGGTGATAGAGCTTTTGTTCGTGTTCTGATCTGTTCTCCTTCACAGCTGTGTTACACACACATTTGCTGCTAACACTGATTTCCTGTCAAAAGTCCAATCTGGACCAGACTGAGTTTAAGGGTCTTTTCAGGTCTGTTGGCATAATCTGTAAAAGTATGTTTCTTATGCACTGTGCTCAGCTTTTGTATTTTTTTTTATACAAAAGGAATTATAAAAAACACTCTAACCTTAATGGGGCAGAATTCAGGCCTGGCTTATGCAGGTGCAGCTGGACTGACTTCAGTGCTGTTGCACCTGCTTGCATCAGGTTGGAACTCGATCCACTGTAAGGGGTGATGGAATGCAGCCATATTTACAGGTGTTTGAGTGTCAGATTACCAGAAGTATGTCAACTCTGCTGCGCTCTTAGCCATGGCATTGGCAACTACAGCTCCTTGCAGCAGGATAGTGAAGAACTAAAAATAAATGCTCTTGTTCTCTTGTGGTCAATCTACATTTTAAATTTAATAGAAAGAACAGGTAGAGGTTAACTATACAGGGCAGGAATAGTGCTATTGAACTGTTCGAGACAGGGTATTCCTAATCTGGTCAGCACTTTTTCTTTAGAGACAAAACTAAGATGAAATGGTAGAAAAGTTAGTTTGATTTAAGAAATGCACTCCCAACTTGGATTTTAAATAGATGAACATGGATAAACAAGCCAGGAGAGGGGTTCTGAAGATCTCTTCCAGCAGGTGGGGTAAGGACACAGATTCACCACATTATCCTAAACTGTTGCAGAGACAGCTGCTTTTTCAGTGATGAGTAATATGCAATTTTTAGTGCACTTTAGAATAAACAAATACGTATTAGGGGACTTGTTGCCAGATGCACGAGATTTCTTACTATCTTCTGCAGAACAAAGACTGCTTGAAAGGAGGGGTGGCCTTGTAGGTGAAGGAGTTGATTTGGGACTCAGGCAATCTGGATTTAAATTCTGATTCTTCCACAGATTTCCAATGTGATTTTATGCAAATCACTCATCTTTCTCTGCCTCCATTTCTTACCTGTAACATGGGGATAATCATACTTATTTCACAGAGCTAAATTGTGAGAATAAATTCATTCCTGTTTCTGAATGCTTGAATAGTATAGCGATGGGAGCCATGTAAGTACCTAGATAGATAAATAGATGCAAATGAAACCACCCACAGGTCTAGTTAACAGCACGCTCAAAACATTAGTCAGCAGGCATCTCATTGTAGTATCTCCTTTGCAAAGTCTCAGTATGCACAGGTGTCGGTGCCAAGCAAGCTGTAAGATACCAGATCATGCTGTGTGTATCTTTTGATGCTATTCTAAGGATCAAATGTCTTATAATCAGTTATATCAGGGATTCCTATAGAAAAAAAGGAAATTATGTGTTTGGGGCTGGACAGCAGCAATGATTCTCATTTAGAGATTATTAACACAGTCTGAAATTCTACATTGAACCTTTTCTTTTCCATTTTTTTTGGTCTCTTCCATCATCATTTTGGCATTGTTGCTACCACCTCCCGCTATTTTTGGAGGTGATTGTGTAAAGTGACTCTGATTAGGAAATATTTAGAGTTGTATAACCGAGGGGATGTTTTACTCGATCTCTAACTACTTACAATATGAATAGGATCAGACTGGCCCAAACTTGGTTGATATTAAGAGACACCCCTGAATGTAATTTAACAATGAGCAAAAGGAAGCCTGTCAGGAGAACACCTCAAAAGCTTTGGAAAATGTAGGAAGCCTTTGCATCACTTTAATGTTCCGTGAAGCAGAGCTGGTGAGCTGAATTTTTTTGCTAATAGCCACAAAGAAGTTTGTTAGAAGACCCAGGACTTTTAATTTTTAGAATAATTGTGTCTCTCCATGCATTCTTATCACAAAAAATACAGTGGTATATGCAAATGCAAGTTCAAAAACAGCATTGATAATGGACATACTGGGATACCACAGGTTACAAATTAAATATTATCAAAAATGGGTGGTATCTGATGTTAGGGCCCTTAGTACATATTTTGGTTCCTAAATAAGTTGCCTGATTTTCAAAGGTGCTGAGAGCCCAGAGTTCCTGTTGACTTCAGTGGAAGCCACTGGGTGCTGATAACTTGTGGATTTAGGAGCCTAATGTCAAGCATCTTTTTGAAAATCTTGGCCCCTCCTCCCAATAAATAAATGAATGGACCCACACACAAATCTGTGAGTTCCTCAACATGTTAAAACAGTTCAAAAGGGCTAAAATGGAAATTAGTTCAGTTTATTTAGTTCATTTATATCAGGGTCATCTTCTGCTTAGTGAATTGATAACCAGGTAGATATGTAACTGACGTACAAATCATTCATCGAGTTCATCATCTTTACTGTGGCTAACATGTCCCTCACTTTAATACTTCTAGTCAAGAAGGATCATGTCATTTGGTTGCACTGGCCAATCAAGTTGCACACTAAAGATGGTGTAATAAATGACAGCATATGGGCTTTTAAAAAAGTTAATTCTTCCTATATTTTCCATCTCATATTTTTACATGGCACTCAGTATTTTGTGCTTGTGACATCTCAAACTCAGTGCAAGGGGAGAAACTTACTATTTTTCAAGGAGAAACATTAACACAATTCAGCACAAACAAATAGGTGAGCTATGATTTTTGGCATTATCAGCTGTATTCGTGCTCTTTGAATGAAGTGAAATGTGATTCTTGTGGAGTCTTGACAGAGGAGTTTCCTTTTTCTCTTGGTTTCATAAAATAGTGGTAATATTAATAAACCTTTTCCCTTGCTTAAGACTCCTATGTATTTCAGCTCTTCTCTATATCAGTAAGGAGTCTGCCAATTAATACAGAGAATTCAAATGAATCACAGTTGGTTCTAAAATTATAGCCTTTATTAAGACTGAATATTATCATAAATACTACATCAAAACATTTGAGGCAGCTATTAAGCACTTTTGGAGAAGAATGTCCATTTAAAAAAAGCTGGTATTCCTTAAGAAATGAAAGCTTGGTGCAGAGTGATGTCAGTTATATGGCTGAGACTTTTACATGCAGCCTTAATTATACAAGCCCTTATCAGTTCTATATAGCAGACAGTCAGTCAGTGGTTTCAGAGTAGCAGCCGTGTTAGTCTGTATTCGCAAAAAGAAAAGGAGTACTTGTGGCACCTTAGAGACTAACAAATTTATTAGAGCATAAGCTTTCGTGAGCTACAGCTCACTTCATCGGATGCATTTGGTCAGTCAGTGGGTAGAGTAATATAGCAAGTCCTCTGACAGATATCACTGTATTAAATTGCATGCAGTGATGGCATTCTGCCAGCCAAATGAGACTGTTAAAATGAAAGAGTAAGATTATTTTAAAATGTTAAATCCATCCTTCTAAACCCATTACTGCTTCATCTCCCCAGGTTTGTAGTTTGATAGCATGGCTTTTCATAGAATCATAGAATATCAGGGTTGGAAGGGACCTCAGGAGGTCATCTAGTCCAATCCCCTGCTTAAAGCAGGACCAATCCCCGACTAAATCAGCCCAGTCAGGGCTTTGTCAAGCCTGACCTTAAAACCTTTTGAAGTTACAGAAGGCAGGCTTTGGATCCCAGAACAGCAGTGGCAATATTGCTCTTATGTTTTAGAACATGACATTCTCTTGATATCTTGTGCATGCTCGTTAATGAGATTGGTGCATTGTCAGCCTTTGTGGTGACATTAAAGAGCCATTGGTGCTTCATTGGAAAATTTTTGAAGACATCCTATTTATGGACAATTCTGTTGATTTGCTGTGTTTTCTGTGCCAATATATACTACATACTCTCTTTTCAGTACTTAGAGTCTTTGCATGAAAAGGCACCTCTTCCTTAGGAATTCCATCTGCTTCTGCCCATTAGACAGAAAACATAATCCTTTGTTTGTGACATCACAATTAGTTGCTGTAGAGAAGATTGTGGTATCTTAAAGAGAATTATTACTTCAGATGGAGAATTAAGTAATGGCAGCAGCCATCATTAGTTAAGTTTGCAACTTGGTTTCCATTGTGAAACTGATTTTGCACCCTTTCCTAAATCAACAAAAAATGATGTATGGGCATCAAGAGTAACATGTGAAGTCTTTGGCTGGAATTGAAATTTTCTATCAAGTTTGAATCAAATTGGATGAGGAGTTCTTGATTTATGACACCTTAAAAATAGATGAAGAATAATTAAGACTCTCTTCCAACCCTAATCATCTATAATTCTGTGATTCCTAGGTTGAGTTATATTCCTGATGTTGCCACAGACTTTCTGTGTGGCCTTGCATGCATCATTTAATTTCTCTCTCGCTCTCTCTCTCTCTCTCTCACTTCCCTATCTGTAAAATCAGGAAAATAGTACTTTTTCACTTCCCTATCTGTAAAATCAGGAAAATAGTACTTTTTTTTTGTCTGTCCTTCTTATTTATCTAGATTGTAAATCTTTGGGGGCAGTGATTGTTTCTTGCCAAGCACAGTGGACTCCCAGTCTTTACTGGGACCTCTGTGGGCTAATGTGTAATACAATTAAAAAAAATAAGTCATTCAGCAAAGTTCAGGAAAATCTCCATGTGGTTTCGTAGCAAACTAAAATGAAAAAATTATCAAACAGGAGAGAGAGAGAGAAAATAATTTACTGGTACACATCTGATGAAGATTGATTGCCAAGGAACAAAGATTAGTTTTCAGAGTTTAATTTTAAAAGTTATTAACATCTTTAAATAAATAGGTTCTTTAAAATATCAGACTGGGAAATTGGTAGCCGTAATGCTGATTTTGGTTGTTAGTTGTGTCTTTGGCGAATTGACAGTACAATGTTGATCTGAGGATTTTTATCCTTCAGTTACTCAACTTTAATGTTACTGTAACAAAATTTTTAGACACAGAATAGGCAGTAGAAGATGGTAATCTCCTATTTTTCATATAGTTGGCCGTAGTCATTTAAAATTAAAAAATAAGTTAAAATGAGTGCGGGGTAAGGAATGCATGGAGAAATGATCTGTAGACAGAGTTGTTTCAAAATAGACCATGTTTGGTGGAGAAAGGAGTGATTCATCTGTGAATAAACAAAGTGATCCGTGTTTTTAAGTACGACTTTATTCAAAAAGAAATAACATTAGAAGAAAATAATTGAAAGAGGAAACTCAGTGGCAACTCCTGTTTTACTCATTAGTTCAGTAATGCCACTGGGTGCCCAAACTTGTTTTGAAGATGCTTGCCTCCCCAGTGCACTGGTGACTGGCTGACCCATTAACCCTCCACCCACCATGTGTCTCCCCTCTTGCTATGTGCAAATACAGTTGTCACTGTCTCTGCTTTTATCTCAGCACAGTTTCTCTCTCCTCTACATTTTCATCTTAGTTTTTCCTGTCCCCACCTTTCCCTTCCTGAGCTCCGAGCCATCCCTGGCTTGACCCCACAGCCACCTCAGGAGGCTATGTTGGGAAATACTAAACTTAATGTAAGAGTGATACCTACTTTAGAGGGGAGCTGAGGATCAATAAATTATTTGACAGTAGATCATATTTACATGTAGCTTCTGAATTCAAGCAGGTGTTAAACCCAATAATATAGAGAATACAGACCCAAATTTTACAATCTTATTACACTGACTCTCTCTACAATGCACAGTATCTCAGAGAGTTTTCTCTTGTTATCCATTATTTATTTAAAAAGCCAACTCAGAGCCTGTGTTCCCCTTTAAAAATAGAAACAAAACATTGGGTGTCGGAGATAATCATTGTTTTGGAGTCCATTATCGTCTGTCCATTTAGCCTCAGAGCCCCGCTTCTGCTAAAGTCCCAAGTCCTGATAGGTGTGCCCCACGGGGCTGAAGTCCCGAGACCCCCCTCCCCACTGGGTGGAAGCCCCTCCCTCACCACCCAGCTGTAAGGCAGAGGTCCTGAGCGCGCTTCCCACCCCCTGGTCTGGTAGATGGGGAAGGGAGGGGGTGTGGTGGGCTCCACGAGCCACACTTTAACTGTAAAAGAGCCACACACGGTTCACAAGCCATAGTTTGGCCACCCCTGATCTAGCCCATAATCTTGACTCCCAAAATATCATTAAGGGTTACTCTCTTCTAGCCCTTTCTTACCAGAAACATGCCCTGCTCCCCATTGACCTGATATACTGTATGTATGTCTTCTGCTGACTTCAGCAGTTAAGGGCCACAATCCTGCCAGCCCCGGTGTAGAGGAATCCTACTTGATCTAGCACACTGCTTCCCTCCCTGTTTGAAAGGATATTGTATTACTGTATTGTAACATGCTTTAAAACTGTGTTTTATCCACTGTCTATTTATAAAGTGCCTTTCACCCACTGACATTTCTTCTGAACATTTGGAAGCTCTCAAAGCCATTTCCTTATAGAATCTCTCTCTCAGTGGAACACGTCGCTTATATGCTTTTTGCTTGAGCTTCTGTCAAGTGATGAGCTGACTCATGTATTTCTGCAAGGCTCTTAAGGAGAGATTTTCAAAGGCCCAAATGAGAGTGAGAGCCCCACAACTCTCATTGACTTTCAGTGGGATCTGGGTGCTTTACTCCCCTTTCTACCTTTGAAAATATCCCCATGTTGGACATGGTATAAATGCCTAGAAAGCTACACTGGATACAGTGGACAGTGAACTCTATTGGTTAGAACAGGAGACTGAGATTTGGGACTTGTGGGTTCTGTTCGTAGTGCTTCCATTTGGACCTTCTGTATGACATAGGGGCAAGTCATTTAAACTCTTGACTCAGTTTCCCAATCTTTACCGTAAGTATAATAGTACCTACTTCGCAGGGATGTTGAGACTTACTTGTTTGTTAAGCACTTTGAAATCCTCTGATTAAAGGTACTATATAACTGCCAAATTGATGATGATAAAATGACTGCTGTTTGTACACTGCCTAGTGTGTGTGTATGAAAGCAAAATTTAAAAGGCTTAACTTTTAAATGTTTAAGAACTGATAAAGCAGAGCCAGGAAATTAGATTCAGAGTCACTTGTGGTTTAGAGAGGCTATGTGCCCGTGTTCTAAGCTGTGCTCATCCCTGTATTTTTCATTACTGCAATATGTGTTACCTTTATTTTTTTAAAGTTATTTATGGTACTGCTGACGGATAGTTGCTTTTTTCAAAGGCAGAGGGGAGAAGGAGGGCTATTAGGTGAAGGCAGATGAAATTGTACATTATTAATTACTAGGCCTTAAAAATCTTGGAAGTGTTTCTTACAGTTCGTGGTGATTTTAAATTAGGAACCATCTCAAATTGCTTATTGGCGTCAATGTGTTTCTTTCGTTTCAGGATCTGACATGTCTCCAAGATTCTCTCTTGGTCTCTGTTTTTCAGAGCTGTAAACGCCAAGCCTGAATAATTGTTTCTTGAAGCTCATACACACAAAACTGAGTCATTTTAATTGCTTTCTGCTGCAAAATTTTCTTCCTAAAATATAGTGACCGGAATAGCACACAAATATTCCAAGTGTGGCTCTACTAATGCCTTTTAGAGTGCCTCAATAAGTTCTGTTAATTTTTGCTCAGCATAGACACTTCAAGACCCTATTTAACTGTTTCTGCTACTGGCAAAAACTCTTTGATATTTCAGTTTATTACCATGGTCACCATTAGCCTGTTTATGGGCAACATATATCTGTGTGCCTTAACATACTTGCTTAAATTTTTTGCCCTTCATGCTTGTATTTATATATCCTCTATGAGTCTCTAATTTTTTTTCTTTAGAAAGATACTGTATAAAGCTGTAGGAACTTGTTTTCTAATTAGTTAAGTCTTTCATAGCAAAATCACTTCGATGAAGTAATGGAAAAATATTATCAGTTGTAAAATCACGGACACACCATTATTAATTAAACACAAACTAGTAGAGAAGAAAAAATTGATATTTTCATATCAATGCTATCAATTTGGACAAGAACGTGTGTGGCATAGCTTATGCTTATTCCAACCCATTTTATTTAGCATGTAATTTTCACTGCATGTTATGTCTGCAGTCATCTATTTGGAATGGCAATATTAACTGACACATTTTGTGGCATATATTATATTTAATTTATATATTTGATTTCTTGGCTTGCTGTATTGTTCTGAAGCATCACTGGGGATATGGGAAAGGAGTCATGGTCTGCTTGTTAAATTTGGTGTGTGACCTTGTGAAAAACGCTTAATTCTCTGTTTCCTCATCAGTAAAACAGAAAGTGATATCTCAAAGAAGTGTCAGGAGTCATAGGCCCTGATTCAGCAAAGCTTGTAAGTTCTCATTGACGTCAGTGGGACTTAAACATGTACTTAAAATTAAGCATGTGATTTACGTGCTTTACTGTATTTGGCAGTCTTATTTGTTGAGGGTTATATCATATCTCTGAGGCACACTCATTGAAAGGGGCTATGTGGAGCTGCCTTACCTCAGGAAAACAGTAGGAGGCAGTATGCTTCCTGGACCTCATCATGCAATAGCATCACACCGGCTACTATATCCCTTTCTGGGGGTGCAGTTCATTTCTCCCATTCTGCAGCCCCATTCCAAGGTCTGGGGTAGAGGTGAGATGGAACACTGACTATAATTCTGCCTGGTCCTGATGTGGGCAACACAAGAAGAGAATGGCTCCTTGAACCCTCTCTTGCCCCACAAATGCACACTTGCATAAGTGACCGGGAAGAATCTGGCCCTCAGTATTTGTACAGCACTTTGAGATCCTTGGGGAGGCAGCAGCAATAGAAGTACAAAGTGACAGTACTATTTAGTGCAGGGGTCAGCAACCTATGGCACACGTGCCAGAAATGGCATGCGTGCCGATTTTTAGTGGCACACTGCTGCCTGCCGGCCCCCAGCCGCTGACCCCACTCACCCCGCTGCCAAACTCAGGCTGGCAGTGGGCTGAGCGGGGCCGGCGGCCGGGACCCCCGCAGGTAGCAGTGTGCCATTAAAAATCCTGCCTGCCCTGGCCCGCTCTTCTCCGCCCCTCCCCCTCCCCCCCCGGCGGGGTCAGGGTGAAGAAGCTTGGTCCTGCTTCAGGGCAGGCAAGCTCCCCCCTCCGCCACCTCTTCCCCCATGGCGCTTGGTTCGTGCCCCTCCTCCTCTCCCTCCCTCCCGCCGATCAGCTGATGGCCCTTGCGGGGCAGGGGGAGAGGGGGAGCTGCAGCGGGCTCGCTGCTCTGGGGAGGAGGCGGAGAAGAGATGGAGATGGAGCCTTGGGGAAGGGGGGTGGAATCAGGGCATATCCCCTCCAGCCCCCTGCCGTGAGCCGCTCTAGGCAGGGGACTGGGAGCACCCCCACGACCCTAGCCCCCAGCCCTCTGCCCTGACCCCTACACTCCCCCCCACACCCCGGCCTCCTGCCCTGACCCCTGCATGCCCCATGACCCCAGCCCTGACTCCAACACCCCCCACACATACCCAGCCCCCCCACACCCCATGCTCTGACTCCTGCACCCTCCTCACACACACCCTGCCTTGCCTCTTGCACCCCCCACACATACCCAGCCCCCCCACACCCCATGCTGGGACTCTTGCACCCCCCACATTCCAACCCCCAGCCTGAGCACCAAACGGGAGCTCCTGCACCCCCACCACATTCCCACCTGCACCCCTCGCACCAAACGAGAGCTGCCCAGGTAAGCACTCCATACCCAAACCTCCTGCCCCAACCCTGAGCCCCCTCCCTCATTCTAGCTCCTGGCCAGACCCTAAACCCCAACCCCCAGCCTGTTCCTTCACCCCCAACCCTGTGCTCAGTGCACTCCCACCCTCAGCTCAGTGCAGAGAGAGAAAGAGAGGAAGAGAATGGGCTAGAACCAGGGAGAAGGTAGGTACCCACTCTATGTGGGCAGGGCCAGGATCCCAGACCGGTAGTGGCTGAGCGGGGCCCTGGCTGGCAGGAGCTGGTGGACAGAACCCCAGATCGGCAGTAGGCTGAGTGACAGCAGGCTGAGCCGCTCAACCCACTGCCGGTCTGAGGTCCCGGCCGCTGGCTCCGCTCAGCCCACTGCTGGCCCCTTGGCAGCCAGGGTCCCGGCCACAGGCCCTGCTCAGCTCTTGCCGGCCTAAGTGAACAGAACCCCAGGCTGGCAGCGTGCTGAGCGGGCCAGTGGCGTAAGATCAGCATTTTAATTTAATTTTAAATGAAGCTTCTTAAACATTTTGAAAACCTTGTTTACTTTACATATGACAATAGTTTAGTTATATAATATATAGACATAGAGAGAGACCTTCTAAAAGCGTTAAAATGTATTACTGGCATTTGAAACCTTAAATTAAAGCAAATAAATGAAGAATTGGCACACCGCTTCTGAAAGGTGGCTGACCTGATTTAGTGCCTGTGAAACCTTTAAATAAAGGTCTAGTAGTAATGATCAAAATGCTCTTTGCATAAGAAAGAAAATTCAAATGGTTTAGTTAAAATACCTTCTTTTGTTTCACTGCTGTAGGTAGTTTAGTGGTGGTGTTTGCTTTTTATTTGCCTGTATTGCTGGCCATGTGGTGCGTGACAGATTGTATTGTCTTCCCTTCAGAAAATCTTCTCATTAATTTCAGCTTTTCAGATTTTTTTTTAAAAGAAGAACAATTACTGCAAAAGAAATGTACATTTCAAGATGAAGCTAAATAGACTCTAAACTGTACATAGAAGCTATAAAATAAGAAATATTTGTTTAATATCATCACCCTTGTACAGTCTAGAATCAAAATGCCAGTGCCTAGCACCATATGTCAGGTGTATTTCACTCTTTACCTCCCGTCTCACCATAATGTAGGAATGAGTGACCTGATCCTAATAGTGACAACCAACTACAAAGCATGATTTAGATCCAGTGCAGTCTGTTCTGCCATGGTGCAGGGAATGGAGATGAACTAATCTCCCCTGTGAAATCCCTTTCAAACCAAAGGATTCTTGGATTCACCCTTTGTAAAAGTAATCTGCATTCAGAGGAAGGCAGGCGTGTAATTACTCATCTGTTTTTAAAAGGGGGAGTAAATATTCACTTAAAATCCAATTACTAATTTTTGTTGAGGTAATGACACCCAGAGTTAATATGCAGTATGTCCTTGGCTATTACAGAAATCTCAGTCTACCCAAGGGGACAATAGTTCTACACTCCACAAATAGTTCTTTTGGTATCTGTTTGCTACAGTATGTGAGAATATGCATGGATCCTACAAATAGGGCCAATTCTTGCAAACCTTTCCTCACCCAAGAATTTTTGACCCTCTTAAGAAGTCCCATTGAAGCCAGTCAGGCTGTTAGGATGAATGAGGATTTGTAGGGTTGGGGTGCTCAGTTTTAGTCTTTGGAGTATGCACATATTTTTTCCTTTGGAGAAATTCTCTTTCAAATGTCACTGAATGGCATTTTTCAGTTATTTGGGAATTTGGAGGCTTCTGTGCCGAATGCATATTTTCTAACTACTCTATTGGTCTCACTCTTGAATATTTTTATCGTGGTAAAGTTCATACTCACGTACATTGCATGTGACTGGTCAGTGCCAGAGGCAGGCTATTGAACTTGATGGCCCAATGGTCTAATATGTTATGACAAATCCTGTGTACAGTATTTTTCAAAAGGAAGGTTACACTGTATGTCAGCCAGACACCTGATTCAAAAGTGATTATATTCTCCATGAACAGTTGCCCAATAAACTTGCACAGACAATTTAAACTGAAATTAGATTAATTCAATATTTAGAAAAGAGTAAAGAGAAGTCAAGAATCAGTGGAATACAGCAATGAATTCTTCATCTCCTGTATGTTTATTTCAAATGCAGAATACTTATGTTGGATATTATTATATGGGATGTGATTTGTTTTATGGTATGTTTATTATTTAATTTCATGGGGTCTCTGCTTTTTGTTCATTTTGTTTATAATGACAAAAGTAAAGAAGTAAAAACCTTGAAAGTCCCAAAATGAGTGCACAAATTGAATTTGTATTGGAAATAAACATTTTAGTCTGATTTATTTAAGATGTATGGATATGATCTAAATAAAAAGTTACATTTATTAAAAAAAAGAAGATTAAACCAGTAGATTTTTGCCACTCTTGCTTAGTATTTCTGATCACAGTATACTTAATTCTGATTGATCTTTCTCCTAAAATCATAACTGGATGGTAACATGCCCAGCACAAAGCAAGAATCCCTATAGGCTTTGTACAGCCAAATAAATATTTTTGAGATGGTAGCTGAAAGCGCTCTAGAAAGTGGTTCTTGAATTAGTGTAGGGTTTTATTTTGTTCTGATTTATTTTTCCTCTACATCCTTTTGATTCTGAGAGTTAGAAGAAGTGGGGATAGAATAGTTCTCTTTAGTTTTCCCCAACTGCTTGGCATGAAAGTGGATTCCATCCAGCTGCTGTTAGTTCAAACAGCCAGCTGTTGCAGTTGTGCTGAAGAGTATAACTACTTCCATCTGCAACTAATTCCACCGTTCTGAATTTTGCAAACAACCTTTTTAATTGTGTTTATGAACTATAAACGTGTTCACTGCAAATTGGAATTCCAAAGCTGAGAAAAGAAGTTGTCCATAAAAATGGTTAATTCCATTGAACCTCGTGTTCCTTTTTATATCTTTCACTCCATTCTCATATTGGGCTTTTTGTTTGGTTGGGTTTCTTAACAACTTTTGGCATCTTAGACTGCTGACGGTAAAGACCGCAGAGACCGCAGTATATCGAATTGATTTACATACCAGTTTAATTTTGATATTTGTGACCGGCATTGCATAGCTGATGTACAGTAATTTTCAGTATTTTTTTAGGGACTTTAATTCATTTCTCCCATGGGTTATGGAAATTTTGGTTCAGCAGTTTTTGTAATCAACAGTATTTTTAATGCAGTGTATATATAGAGAATATTTCAGGTTATCACAAGCTAGACTGTCTTTTTATCTTGTTTTAATTTACCACCCTCCTCAAAAAAAGTTAATAGAGAAATACTAAAGTAAAAAAAAATTCTGTCCCTTCAAGAGTGGCTTCTATTGGGTATTTGCATATTCAATTAAAATATTGAATTTCCTACACAGTAATACAGTGGACCATGTTGAAACATATTTAACTTAGATTTTACACTGAGAAAATCAAATAGAAACTATATTTCCGTTTCAATTATTTGTATGATTGGAATTATATTATGAGCTCTCTGTGGCACAGAACTAGAGTAAAACAAAAGTAAAACTTTCTCAAAAGTCCAATTTTCAAAAGAGATTTAGGTGCTTTGGGGGTCTAAGCCCCATTGATTTTCTTTGAGACTTAATAGCCTAAGCATCTAAGTCACTTTAAAAAGTGGGACATGGGTATCTAAGTCACTTAGGAGCTTTAAAAAATATTGTCCCTTTTCTTTTCAGTTGTACTGGTAAGTATAGCAAACTTGTGGGTGCTGTAAAAGTAATTAACATCATACACTATAACCCAAATTTGACTGTAAACTATTAATATAAATGGTATCCTTAGTTTCTATGACAAATTGCATTTAAGATGATGTTGGAGAAATAAATATTGCTTTTCTGGTTATTCTTAAATAGCCTTAATATATTTTTTTAAATTGGCAGGCCTATTTGGTTATTCTTTTAAAATGATGATTTCCAGACTTTATTAAGATGAGCTGTTTCATAATTTAAAACTACAAACCACTTGAAGGTATGGTAACCCAGAGAACTTTCCAAACTCTGCAAAGATGGATAGAAGGTTCTGACCAATGGAAAGACAAAGCATAGTGACCAAGATTAAAAGAGAAAATAAATGATAAATAATGAAATAGTTCAGTTAGGTGTGAATGACTTAGCTGTTTTTACAAATGTCTGTTTTGGAATGTCGGTTTCTTTAATTTAGGATCATAGTAAAGTTATGGGAGTGGGTGGGTGAGGTTTTGTGGCCTGCAACATGCATGAGGTCAGACTAGATGATCACGATGGTCCTTTCTGGCCTTAAAGTCTATGAGTGAAGTATAGAAATTTTAAGACAAAACCAGACCAATAGTATCCACCCTAGTATTCGATGAATAAAACCAGAGAAAACAATTCTTGTCATTCAGTGCATTGCTAGAATCCCATTTGAGGATGGGCATTTAGATGGCAGTGATTCCTTTATGGCCCTCTCTGCTCTACAAGTACCGCTGGTGTGACACCTTCATCTAACTCCATTACAACAAACATGGCCAAGACGTGTCCATGCAGCCGTGTTTTTCACAACATAACCATCAGTCAGTTGTACCAAATTGGTTCAGTACTTCTTGAAAGGAGCTCTAGGTTTGTAATGAGGTGCTTCTACCGCTGCTTTAGACACTCTTTCTAATGCCTCTCCTAAGGATAACATCCCTTTGCAGCCAGTGCAGAATCATCCATTTCCTGATATTATCTGGAGTCTTGTCATTTTAGGTGTTTATCCCATTGCCCAGACTTTACTGATCACCTATTTGCATAGAAAAGAGGGCTATGACTTTGGTGTAGTAGAATACATATGTAAAATTTCACTACATGAAGTACAGGGTTGTGTGAATCTGTACATGTGTATACATGAGAATGTATATAAACATAGCGCATATTACACACAAAAAACTCTGCACATGGCTATAATTGAAAACTGCAGTTATGCCTGTCTGCATTTTCCTGCTGGCAAGCCAGTAGGCTGTAATAGCAAATCCCTGCTGCAATGACTCTGCACTTCTCGGTGATATCTTGAGTGTGCAATGTAATGGTTGGATATGCGCCTAAACATCTGAGAACATAATCAACAAGCCAACGTTTATTAGGAAGCTCCTGGGTCCCTGTCCCTGTCCCTTGTAGCATGTCCTTGTGATTCACATCACAGGAGGATGGTGGGGACAAGGGTATTTTATATTTTCTTGTCTCTTTCACTGCTCACCATGAATGAACTGTGATGCATATTTTATAATCAAATTTAACACTACAATTGGCATTTCTGAAGCCCCAGTTCTCTGAGGCAGCTGTTACACTTTAAAAAAAATTGTCTTACTCTTTGACATTGACGGTGTGGGAGACACTAAAGCCATTGTCCATCCAGCTGTGAGAATAGTTTAACAAAGTCATTAATGTTGACAGCTTCAGTGCTTGGGGGCCCACTAGTGAGGGCTCTCAAGACAAGTTTGATGCAGGCTGTGTTAGATCAGTTGTACCATGACCCTGTTGGGAAACAGCAGGTGAAGAAGCGCTTCGTTGCTGCACTTCCTGCCAGACCCCAACTGACTGTTGAATGGGGATTGTGAGAGGCCTGCTTCCAGATCAACAGATGAGGCAGAAAGAGAATTGAGGCTTCTGGATCAGCTGGTAGCCCTTTTGCATGACAGTGCAGCTCAAAGGCCAGTAAAATACCAACACTCATTTTAAGGCCATTGGGAATGAGCTGTGGGATGTGAAAGAGAATTCTGTGGTGAAGGTGAATGGAAGAGCTTGTATGTGATGTTCGTAGGGAGCCTGAAAGCTGTTCATGTTCCTAATCGGTTAGCAGTGGCTGCCATGTTGAGATGAGGGAGCTGTTAGTTAAGGGAGAGGAGAATGGTTCTCTACAGAGTCCTCTTCCAGCACCTCTGCAGCGGTCTATTCCCCACAGACAGGGTGCTTGGTATGGGGAGATGAAGAGTTGCATGCTGGCTGTCAAAAAGAAGTATGGGGTAAACTCTTGGTGCTACGTGGAAGGAGTAACATCAAAACCAACCTAGGGAAGAGGTGCTCCGAGGGAGTCTTTGTAAGATCAAAAAGATCCCAGTGCTGCTGGTGCTTTTGTAGTCCTCTTTTCACACTGTGGGCTGGCGCCTTGGCTGCTTGGCTAGTGTTTACCAAGTGTACCATCCATTCAAACCACCATTGCCAGTAATGCAATTGCAAGGGAAAATAAATGTGTTACTTGCTTCCTCCCTCTGCATTGTGGCAGCATGCAGTCAGTCACCCTAAACCCACCCCTGCTTGTTAGTTGTGGTTTAGAATGTCTCCAGCAATAGTTGTTCACAGCCTCCTCTGGTAGCTTGTTCCTTTGTTGAAGTGTTCTTAAAGTTTCCTTACTCTTAGTTAAAAAAAAAATTCCTAATATCATTTAACTTAGAGAGACAAGGCGATGGGTGAGGTGATGTCTTTTATTGGACCAACTTCTGTCAGTGAGAGAGACAACCTTTCGAGCTACAGAGAGCTCTTCTTCACATCTGGGCCTGGTCTGAGCTGCGTGTGGCTTGAAAGCTTCTGTCTCTCATCAACAGAAGCTGGTCCACTACGTCTTGCAGACCCTTGTCTCTCTAATATCCTGGGACCAATGCGGCTACAACTACTGTATATAAAATTTAACTTAACATTTTCCCTGCTGCAGCTTTAAACCCATCAGACTTCTTGTTTTGTTGACATTGACTAACTGGAAAATTGGATCTCTGTCCACTTTCTAGCATTCCTGTATGAATTTTAGGCACAACTTTTCTCCAGGCTGAACAAGCATAATTCTCTTACCCTTTCCGTCAATGTCTTAATTTCTAGTTGTGTTGCTTGTATTAATGCAACCCTATATGGCATTTGTTTTTTTTATGGTAAGGAGGTACTGTTGACTCTGTTTAAAAATATATAGATTTTGTAGGAAGAAGACAAAAATATACATATATATAAACACAATTTCTTATTACAAGAGCATCTGGTAAATTCCATTACTAAAGACAGAGTTAGTATGCAAAATATCCAAATTAAAAGAAGAACAAAAGTAACTAGATAGGAAGGAGAATATGAGGAAAAGTGAGGTAGAGAATCATACAGTGAGCAGGATTATGTTTAGTTGTCCTTTTGTATTTGTTTTCTTACTTTAAAAGAAATGAGCAATGAAATGTTGGCCCATTTTTTTCAAACCTGGGTGCCTAATAAAGAAATTAATGAAAAGTTGTCTGTTTTTCAAATGTCCCAAGCCCCTGCAGCTCCCATTGATTTTAAACTTCTGAGAAAGAAGACACTTTACTTTAGATGCCTAAATATGGATTTACGAACCTCACTTGAGGGCCCCAGGTTTGCATATGTTGGCCATAAATTTTAATGTCATTGTCACCTGATAGCTTTTAGTCATTGTTTTAAAAAAGTTGAAGGTATATATCCTCAAATGTTAAAAACTTATGATTTCTAAGATAGACTATCCCTCCTAAGCAACTGTACATCATTCACTGAGATTGCTTTACCAGACTGCCATTTTCCATTTTTGGAGGATTATTATCTTGGCATACAAATTCAATATTAAATTTATCATCCAGTAGAACCCACCAGATCCTTCCATGCCTAGCCAGTTAACAACCTTTCTCTATTTGTGCATTAGAAAGGAATAATCAATGTGAATCGCTTCCCATTTGTCTTTATTGAATTTCAAGTTTAATTCATTTCAGTACACTCTTCCAATTTGTCAATTTTATTACTAGCTTAAATGTTATGTGTAAGCTACTTGGCAGTATCCCCCTTCTAAAGCTATATTTTTATGAACTATCTGTAATTTTTTCCCCAAATGATGTGTGTGTGCGGGGGAGGGACAATAAAACCCTGTCATTTTTGGAAAGAACAGTATTTCTACTCTGAGATTTATTTCAGTGGGTGCATACTGTTCTCCTCTGAGAGAGCTCTGTCTTATCCTTTCTGAGGCATTATTTTTCTGATTGTTTCTCTCTCTCTCTCTCTCTCTCTCATATTCTGGTTTAGCAGTTAGAAAGAAATTCATTTTGAATTTTGAAAAGTTAGTAACTCAGACATGTAGACTCTTCAGTCAGTCAGCAGTGTGCACTGTGTTGGTACACAACAGTATTTTTGGATCATGACATTTTAAAATATGCATTCTAACAGAGCACTATTCCTAAGTCTGATCAGCTTAGCCTTTTCATAGTTTCAATGGGTATAATTTATGTATATTTCACTTAAATTATTAATGAAGCTACTTCTAGCCTTTCAACATGAGAGGCAGGGCCCAAGACACAATGAGGAATGCTTGTTCAGCATGCATTTGCCTGTGGTGTGGAACAGGTTTCATTTTGATGGAATTTTACCTCTGGCCTTATACAGGGCGCACTGAGGAGAGAGAGAGAGAGAGAGTCAAAGCATCCAGCGTCCATTGCTCTGGTTTATGTCACCCACTTAATTTAGAACAGAATTCTGCCAACCTGCATAGAGCCTTGTGTGAAAATAGAGGTGATACTCCGCACTCACTCAGCTTGGCGGCTGCTTTGAGATATTGGCTACAGCAGGCAGGCAATCACATGACCCTGACATAGAAATGTTCAGTTTCTCAGAAAAGATCCCTGCTTATTTCAGTAGCAGCAGCAGAGAATTCGATTATGGTGTCAGCTAGTGACACTGAGAAGCTTTACTGCATGAAAAGATCAAGGAGCAAACTAGAATACACTTTAATAGGGATCAATACTGCTGGAAATAGTTGCTCCTTATTTTATTTTTCTTAACTGTAGATCTTACTTAAAAGAACTGGTAGTGATGGCACTCCTACTTTAGAAACAAAGATAATTACAGTTAACTAATTTAGCACAGTGTCCTACATAGGCCATTAGGTAGATCTGAAGGCCAAATTCTAATTGCTGATGAGTGATTGGGAGCATATGCCATTGGGAGATGAATGATCCATGCTCCATTGTGAAAGAGCACATCTACAGTGTATCTTTGTGCGGCACTGTATTTTCCATTTCAGGCATATCCTTACCAGCGTGGAAAAGAAAATGATCTACGTTCTACGGAGGAGAGCTATAATGTTACTTTCTATATTCTTCTGACATTTCAGTGACACTATACAGGTATTCTCATGTTCTTTTAACCATTATCAGCGAAGAATATTTAGGGGCATGGAAAAACTCTCATATGAAGACAGACTGAAAAGATTGGGATTGTGCATCTTGGAAAGGAGATGAATAAGGGGGAACATGAAAAAAGAATGCAGAATAAGGAAGGGTTTAGAGAAGATGGATCAGGAGCTTCTTTTCTCCCTGTCTTGCAGTATGAGAGGGTATGCAGTTAAATTGAAAGGTGGGAAGTTCTCAATATACTTTTCCCAAACAATGCATAATTTGACTGTGGAACTCATTGCCATGTTATGTGGTTATGTACAAGACCTTAGTAAGATTCATAGAGGGACTGGACATTTATATGGAAAACAACAATATCTAGAATTATAATTTTTAATGCTTAAAAATATTGGAAGGGAGGTAAAACCTCAAGCTACAGAGTTTAAACCAACCTTGAGGGGGCTAGTTCTAATTTTAATCAGGGCAGATTATGATATGTGGGGTTCTTGCATCTTCCTCAGAAGCATCTAGGACCAGCCTCTGTCAGAGACAGGACATGGGACTAAATGGAATTTAGGTCTGATCCCGTGCTGCACTTCCTATGTTCCTGTTCTCACAACAGAAATGCACCTGAGAAAAAAGTAGCATGTTAAGGTCTCAGTTGTACCATCAAGCCACAGTCCTGGGTAAGGTGTGATGCTGAGCCACATTGCTGCAGGAGAAAATCCAAGAGGGATTGATTGCCTCTCAAGAAGCACAATCAGTTCGCCCGTGCATCCCCAGGGATTAGGTGAAGTACACATGGTGCTCGCCCTATAGCCCCGTACCTTCCCTTCCCCTTTTGTAATGTCTTGACTCAGGACTGGAATACCTGGTCGAAAAGGGACCCTCCCCAGCGCCATGAAAATGAGCAAGTGAGTGAGGGTGGGGGAGTGCGAGTGATGGAGGGAGGGGAGATGGAGTGAGCAGGGTGGGGCCTCGGAGAAAGGGCAGGGTAAGGGTGTTCGGTTTTGTGCAATTAGAAAGTTGGCAACCCTAGTCTTGAGCCCCTGAGGGTACTAGGAGGGTGCGCTGCTCCAAGCACTGGGACTCTGATCATGCCTGGCCCTTGTACTCAAGGCACTGGGGAGAAGGAAGGAAGGTCCTTTTGTCCCCCATGTGCGTAAGCCAGGATCAGGCACAATCTGGGTTTAACCCATGTCCTTAACCCATCTCACAAGTAGCTACTCTGCAATTAGAGCAACATATGCATAGTTAACACAGCAATAGTTTAATGACCTTGCTGTCATGCTGCAACGTTGCTATTCCTGTAACTTCTTGGGGGTGAAGGTTGGAACGGAGTCCTCCCACCAATCATGAAGTGGTGCTTTCCCAGTGTGACATACGCACCCCAGCATGTTACAGAATAGTCCTGTGCAAATATTCTGATATAATGTACATTAAACTGTATCTACATTTCCAAAAGAGTTTTGAGAGAGAGCATTAGGGGATGTCATTTGAATTCCTTTGTGAGAGAATGTGGCCCAGGAAAGTTTCCTTAGTTAACTGTAATGAAACTGCAATAGCTATGAGGGTCTGTCTGTCTGTCTGTCTCTCTCTCTCTCTCTCTCAATTAGCTTTTTCTCTGTCTTCCCTCAGTTGTTTTTTATTTTTAATATTGTTACTTAAAAGTTTCAGTTCTTTTAACAATAAGCATCAGATAATTACAGTCAACCAAGTTTATTAACCCATGAGTGTTAGTCAAAGATCAATCAGCACAAATGCAGAAAAATAAAGATTAAACACTTTACCACTCCATCAGTCTGGGGATACAACCAGCATCATGGACTGTTCCGGAAATATAATTCACTGCTGAGGTGTGTATATACCTTTAGGCTCTTACCATGGGAACAAAACTCCTCAAAATTAGGTTGCCTCATTCTTACCCTAATATTTTCATTCCCTTGCTAGCCAAGGTTGTTGGAAATTTATACCTAGTTTCTATCAACAATTATATCAATTGCTTATTATTTTCACAAACCTCAGCAAAATGCTCCTTTATCTCCGTGTGCCCCAAGAACAAAGCTTATACACAGTTCTTAGTATATTTCAGTACAGAAGATGCTGGGGAAATTGTTCACTTTAGCATAAATATGGATTGTCTTAAAATACATAATGTCGATTAAATCATTTTGGTAACAGTATATTGCATTCTTCTTTTCCTACTTCTACTCATTCTTTTCTGCCCTGTTTATCCTTGGTTGTCTCTGGCTTTATTTTTGGCCTTATTTGGATGTTTGTGTCCACTCTGCTCCGTGACTTGAGAATTGGTTGGTAGGAAGGGTGCAACTTATTGGAAAATGGATACAATTTTCAAATCCCATTTTCAAGAGTATCTTAGGCCTGGGAAGCCTAAGTCCGATTGACTTTCAGTGAGGCTTAAGACTCTAAGAGCCTAAATCACTTTTGAAATGGGACTTAGGGTCCTAAATCACTTAGATGTTTTTGAAAATGTTATCCAATGAAAATATAGAGAAAAGTATCTCTTAAATCTTAGTGCTGGGACTAATCCTATTAGGCGTAGTCACAAGTGATTGAGAAATAGAACTAACAGCATACTGTAAAAATATGCAGAGGATACATAGTTAAGAAGGATGCTAAACACATTATAGGATATACTCGGATTACAAGAAGATTTAGGTACATTAGAGGACTGGGCAGTTGACCATTTTATAAAAGTAAGAATGCACTTCAGGTAATCCCAAATAACTACACTTTTCAATTATCTCACTGGCGCCTTTAGTCTGATGATTTCTCAAAGGTCTATGGGGATCAGGTAGAGTCCCACAGCATGTGTTTTATTATTGAGTATATGTAAGGTATAGTGAGAGCAGCAGTGACTGCTAGAGTTAAATGCCACTTACAAAGGAAAAACAATATTTTTGTCCCTTTTTGCTGCTTATAATATAAAAAGAGAACCTCAAAAGGTAGGGATTTCACACCCCTCTTTTCCTCCCCCCTTCCCAAATAAAACCTTGCGTGTTTTTTACTTTCACAATATCAGTATGGATTCTGGTATTCCCTGATGTTGCTAGAGATCCCATGGTGACGCAGAGAACGTTCTTAGCCCTTCATTGAATGAGGAAGGGGTGGTGAACTTTAAGCAAAGGTGATTTTCCTTCTGACTGTTTATAAGGCATTTCAGTTAAATAGGCATTAGCACAAACATTACATATTGACAGACTCTTCCCTTCTGAATTGCTGAAGGTTTTGCTTTCTTGATAATTTGTTATGTCAGTTGTACTAATTCTCCAGTCGTCCATAGAATCTGCCAGGAAAAAGAGGATAGGTCAGATCTCAATTTTTAATACATTGGTTGGTGGTGTGGTTGGTTTTCATTTATTGTTTGTTTGATAGTGGGGGGGTTTTAACAGAAACATTACAATTCACTGTGTCTGTTGCAAAAATCTGTTTTCTCCCTCCCCTTTATATGTCAATTACCTGGTTTCAATATATTGTTTCCATTGTAACTCTCTGAAACTTCTACACTTTAGGTGAAAATGTGTCATGCTTTATCTTTTCCTAATGGTAACCTTGAAGAAAAAGTCTGCACATATACAGTTCAGCCATCTTTGAGCATGGAGAGTGAATAAAATACTTTCCCCATTATAAAACACATTCTAATACCCATTATAGAACAAGCCTGATAGTTGAAATAATGAGTTGAAAGTTGTCTTGAGAATAGCTTTCTGGTAGTTGTGGTACTTGGTTTTGCTCAAGACGTAATTTCTTTTGAACTGACTGAGTTACGCTTGTTTAAAAATCATATACTGAGCATGCTTTGTTTAAGTGTGCACCTAAGAAACAATAGGTGAGTTAGCAGTGTTAAGTGCGCCCAGGCATGCCTAAGATTTATTAGAGTTTAAACAGGTTCACTCCTACGGTCGTCAATGTGAGCCAGTTTAAACTATGATGGTTCTCCACTGTAACACCGACAGACCCCCGTCATCAGCTGGCGGGATCGAACCTGGTACCTCAGTGCATGAGCATCTACTGCATGAGTTAAAAGCCACATGACCCTTAGCTAAGGGTGTAGCAGACTCATTAATCTCTAAGTGGTCTTGGTGTCACTAGAGGGGACAGAGCACCACACCCAGGAGGTTTGTGGGTTACACTAGCACCTCCCAGCTTGCCTACTACAGCAGCACTCCATCGGACCTCCCAGATTGCGCAGAAGGGATACTATAGTGTACTATAGGAGCTATTCAGGTGTTTAGGAGAGAGCCTTGGTCCCAGGGAATATAGGAGTCGAGAACATCAATATATTATAAGGTTTTTGTTTTTTTTCTCACAGTAACATAAAGCGCAAAACAGTAATAAACAGATGTAGCAGCTTGTTTGCTCTTCTACTATTTAAAGACTTAAAGAATAAAGGTATCCACTTACTATTTAGTTGTAGATTTTTCTTTAATCTGATCTCGTTATGCAGACATATATTGTCCATTATCCATTCATGTCTTGGCCAGATGGTGTCTCTAGAGCATTCCCGTGAAGAGGGCCATCTGGCCGAGACTGTGGTAGTATATGCCTATGTAATGAGATAAGATTAAGGAAAAATAAATACTGCGACAAAGGTTATGTTGTTCTTTGAGATCTGAAATACAGAATTAAGGGAACAACTGAATGGCTTGTGGGATTGTGAGACAAAGCGTCTCGCACTTTACGGTGGGTCAGTTTCTAATTCAGCCCAGGTAGTTATTCTAAAAGATGTTGCCAGCTGACATCTTTCTGTCCTATGTATAATGATTTGGTGGGGACAGAATCCAATGCCCAGGGAAAAGTAACAGCTTGGCTGCATTGCTTTTCATTGTATAGCACAGCTAAGCAGGGTCAAGTCTGGTCAGTATGTGGATGGGAGACCTTAAAGAAAAACTCAGGCACTGCAGGAGGTAATGATGATGATTCAGTAAGTAGCTAGTTTTCCTTTTAGTACTGAGTCAATGCGGCAGTATGTTGTTGAGCTCCTAGAGAGACTCTTTTTATGATGAGCTTTAAAACTAAAGCCCTGAGCGTGTCTGATGATTAAACAGCCAGGACACTCATTACCCTGGAACAAATTCCTGTTTGGTCTGATTTTCAGAGGGGCTTAATACCTGCAGCTCCCATTGACCTTAACAGAAGTTCTGGGTGCTCAATACTTCTGAAAATTAAACCATCTTATCTAAATACCTGCTGCCCACACTTTCAGTTGGATATGGAAGTCATTGTTTCCCCTATGAAACTGTTGTGTTGTACTGCTAGGCACTGTTTAACAACTGTTGTGTTTCACCCCAGAGGCAGCTGCAATTTAGAAGCAAGTGCAATTATTTCTATTTTTATGATTAATAAAGTACTTTGATCCTTCAGGATGAAAGACTGTAAGCTCTTCAGAGTAAGGGTGATGTCTGCCTCTTAGTATTGTCTAGCACCACAAGGCCTTGGTTCTGATTGGGGCCTGACCAGAAGCCAATATTAAGTAAGATACGTGAAGGCTATATTCTGTGTACTACTGACCAACAGATAAGCTGCTTTAGACTTAACTATAAAACGTAGCTGAACACTTTAGAAATCTACTGTCAATTATTTCACACTTGCCCCCAAAGGAAACAGCCAGTTAGCTACTAGCTTACTAATGTTGTTCTCTTATTTCTACTCCCTGCTAACCTACTGAACTGCTACCCACCGATAATTGCCACCATAGTCTCTCATTTTGACTTTGCTCTTGCCATTTTTTAAAGTAGAATGATGAGTAGGCTTTCAAAGTGGGGAAAGAACCTGGGCTGACTCTCTCAGTGCTGGGTAGGAGAACACGTATGCACCAAACACACCACTGAGGGAGGTGTGCGGACAGGAAAGGGGAAGGAACAAGGGTCCCAATCCTTCTCCTCTTTTTCCTCAGCATCCTCCATTCTAGGCGCTGGGATGGGCTGGCTTGAGAACACCAGCAGAAGAGGAGAATTGACTGAGAAGCTTCATTGGGCAGGAATGGTGTCCCTAGCCTCTGTTTGCCAGAAGCTGGGAAGGGGCAACAGAGGATGGATCACTTGATGATTACCTGTTCTGTTCATTACCTCTGGGGTACCTGGCATTGGCCTCTGTCGGAAGACAGGATACTGGACTAGATGGACCTTTGGTCTGACCCAGTATGACCATTCTTGTGTGGGAAGGGCAGAGTGGCGACATCCCTAAGGTGCATATGTGCTCTGTTGTCCTGCTATTAATTTCGCCAGCCAGTTTACTTTATAGAGAGTAAACAAGTGTGTATTACAGGCTGTGATTCCATCTCAGGGTGTTGGTAATATGGTAAACCCTGAGAGTGAAGCTTGAGATACAAGCACTCAGACATTGTTCCTTCTCTCTTTTATTACATACATGAATCACCCAATAATAACTAACTGAAGAATTTTAATGGAGAAGAAAGTTAATTTAATTCAGCAAAACGTGATCAGTAATATTCATAATGTAAATGAGAAGCAGTTATTACTCTTTCTACATGTCTCTTAATTGACTGAGCCTCAGCATAGATATTGCATTGTTACTGAAAATGCAGTTGGGGCCAGAAGCAATCCTGGAAATTTTGCAGATGGCTCAGTAGAATGTGTTCATTCCCCTTACTAGTTGGTGAAAAAGAGAGCTCTCTTCTCAAGTCTGGTAAGGCCTTTTGGCCTCACTCCACCAGTGCAAATCAGCTATAAAACTGGCAGATCTGGCCATATGGGAATACAGCCCATGTAGGGGTAATCCCCAGGTGTCGTACAGCCAGCATGTGGAGCAGGATCAGAGAATCCTAGCAGTTCTGGGTGCTGGAACAACACTTTCGGGCTAAACCATTCTCCTAGCCAGCCCTGGAATTGAGGAGCTACAAAGATGGCATAAAATCCCCTTTGCCTGTCCCCTGGAATCTTGTGCCAGTCCAAGCTCAGCTCAGCTGGACTTGACGTTCATTGCCAGAAAGTCCAAAATGGTGATTTGAATAGCCATTCTGATTTCATTTTCTCTGTATGCTGCTGAAGAGAATTGTTTAGAATGGGAAGTGTGAAAGACAGAGCTCATGCAAATATCTGGGGAAGAAAATGGGGAGGCCTGCGGTAGTAGTTCGAAGAAAGGAATGGCGACAGAGGATCAAAACTCCTGAGTTGCGTTCCCATCTTAGCACTGAACAGCTGTGTCACCTAGAGCAAGTCATTTATAGACTCACATACCCCTCAGTAAGATCAGTGGAAACTGTATAAGAATATCTGATGGTAGATTTGGTCTATAATCTCTCTCTACATGTATAAAGAGCAAGTACTGACTTCTGTTGGTTTCCAGGAACACCTTTATTGCTGCCATAATGGGGAAAACAATTTCTTTTTCTTTTTCTCGCCCCCTGTAATGGACTTATTGGCTATCTTGGCAGCAGCTGAAACTTTTCAACCTAAAACATTGTCTGGCCAGGTGAATAACTGCATTGGCTATGAGATGCTGTCCTGCCTTGGGTTCGATTAGATCAGTCCCCTTGGGTGGAGTTTCCCTTTTCCCTTCATCTTAATCCAATATTTTAAATTTTCAGTTGTGGGGCAATGGTACACTGGGATTGGGAAATTGTTCCACGCACAGGTGGCAATATGTTGTTGCTCATCTGCTTACCCTTAACTCAAACTGGCCCTGCCACAGAGATCTGCTCTTTTATTGTTTTGGTTTGTTTTAATTTGATTTATTTTATTATTTATTTATTATTTAGTCAGCCTGTGTAAATTATTTACAAGTTATTACAGTGCATTTGTTCCTATGGGCTGGCAGGGCGATAACAGCACTTTGCCTGTCTGTGACAGAGAGAAAGGGAGAACACACTGTCTTGTTTGTAAGAGTTTGGCCAGGCCTCTTTCATTGTCTTTGTTACCTACTGCACAGGTTTCTGCATGGCTTAGAGCACCCTTTGATTCTACTCTAAGGAAGTCCCAGAAGAAGCAAACTCGGGTCAGTTCAAAGATGTATTCTTCTGTTTTCCATTACACTTTCAAAAAACCAACAGCTGGTGCCCTCTTCTATCAAGTCTGTTGGCTGTGGGGATGAGATTAGTTTTTTCTACATTCTTGTTACATAGCCATATGGCATTGACTCTACGGTCATTTTCTATTATGTTTTACTGGGAGATATAATTATCTGACAACATATTTAACACTGCAGAGGCAGTATCTGGCAAAGTTTCGTACTCTAAAAATGCTTGAAATTGCTTCAGTGAGCCAGTAAACACCCATGTTATTACAAACCTACATTACATGGATGAGTGATCCCACATCTTTTGGCACTGACAGCATATCTGAAGTGCCTATTTTTAGCTGCTTTCATTTTTTCTGAGTTTGTAGTTGTTGCACTAAAAAGGTAATGTATAATGATTTTGGACTACATCATTATCATGCTAAGTGGTGATTAGATCATGATTCTGTTCCTGATCTTTTTGTCAAAATGATGCAAGGTGCAAGTCACTTTGGTCAGGTCACCAACTTTTAAAATCTGAAAGAAAACAGATAGCCAAAATTTTACAATGGTGGTGCCTAAAATTAGGCTCCAAAATCCATATTTTAGGTTCTCCTACCTAAAAGAAAAGGGCTGATTTTCAAAGGTGGCAAGCACCAGCTACTCCCATTGAATTATTGTTCTTATTTTAAAATATATTTTACTTGTCAGTTTATATTACATATTGTATTAACTGGAATGTCATATAAAACACATAAAGTAAGATGCAGTTCAATACATATGACCGTCACACTTGATTATTTTTTTAAGTCTCAGATCTATAGAAGAAAAACTAGTTGTCATTTATATAACATATAGTGTGCAAGGCTCTTAAGTTTTAAGGTTATGAACATTTAAATTAGAAAGATCCAGAGTTTGGGATGGTCCTGAGTTCAAACTTCAGAGGAATCCCTGAAAATAATATTTAGCCAAGGAGCTAGGTGATCATTTTCAGCATTTTTGCCCGTTTCTTTAGGAGTTGGTGTGATAACCAGAGAACCTTAAATCTAATCATTTGATCATATTTGCTTGCAGCACTGGTTGCATAATGCAAACATTTATGCATGTCAGTAACTTTACTCATGTGAATTGTCCCATTAAATAACTCTCCAACACGAGTATCGTTACACATGGGGCTAACTGCATGCAGCTTTAGACCCTGAGAATAAAACCTCTTGGATGAAATCGTATTCTCACTTAAATGTAAGTTTTGCCATTAACTTCACTGGGGCCAGGGTTTCATCCTTTATGTTTAGGAACTCAGTTTATACTCAGACTCTCCTTTGCCTTTAACACTTCTTTCGCCTTTTTCTAAAGATTTCTGTGCAGAGGAACATTTATGAGTTTCTACCCAATTTTTTTTTTTTGGAATTCTCTCTTATCCATAGTTAGTGTCAAAGGCTCAACAGCTAATTAAATGGTGTTGTTGAGACTAAGGGTCAACTTCCCTTCCAGTCTTCATTCTTTGAGAGGATATAAAGATAGATATGGGTAGCAACTGCTGTAGTATTTCTGTCATTTGTATAGCTTATTCTCCTGATCAAGAAATGTGCCAGTTGCATAGGTAGCTGTTCTTTGCAACCAAATGCATCTTTGTAGTGATGAGATCGTAAAGGGTGGCTCAGAAATATATTTAGGATAATGGATTTAAACATAATACCTTCCTAAAATGTTCTGATACAAGCCTCCCTCTGTGCAAAACCCATCTGATCTCTTTGGATTAGTTGAGCCAAACCTTAATTTAATCTGAAAGATAATACCTTTTGGAAAGTGATTTACAATCTGTATTTATTGAAGACACCGGTCTGTTCCTAACAAGAGCATTACTGAAGGCTTTTAGCCTTTTTCAGAATCAGTGAAATTACTGCATTATAGTTAGATAGAAGCTATTGACACTTTTATCAAAGGAATACTTAGGCTTCCTCTAATACTGGGGCTGCTTCTTCCAAAGAGTGTTAGAAAATCAACTTATTTTCTGCTCCGGAGACTCCTTCTGATTTAATGAGCAAATAGCCTCTGTAAATTTCTGCTACAGTGATGGAATCCCCATTTACTACTTGTCACTGAGGAAGGATTCATTTGTCCAGAATTTTAATCTTGAGCTGCTTCCTCATAAATGTACTTGGACAGATACAATCCTTGTAAAAAACAAAACAATAGAATGTTACTATCCACCTCCTAGCATATTTCATTTTCCTAGATAGCTCCTGTAATATTTATCTATTTCTAGGTTCCATGTTCCTTTGAAGTTTTACATGATATTAACTGTTCTAACTGAAGTTTGATTTTGATAGATTATTTTTAGTTCCTTTTTTTTTCCAGTAATCACAAGGCAAATAGTGGAAACCACATTAGGTGGGTCAGTTAAAACTGAATTAGAGAAATCACTGGAAAATATCCTCTATAAAAATACTTCACTGGTTGAGGAGAAGGGAAGGTGGAGTGATCAAAGTATACTTTTCTGACTCGGATTCTGTGAGGCTGTAGCAGAAGGCATCTGATTTAGAGTGGACATGAAGAGCACAAGTTATTACTGCACCAAAATGGGGATTTGTTTTGATCAAATTATGCTATTTGATTTTTTCAGCAGTAGACCATCAGTTGTACCACACTTGTTCAGACAGCACATGGTAAGATATCTCTGTTTCTTTCCCAGGTTTTGGAAAAAAATCAATGATTTAATCATCTTCAACGTACTGTTTGTTCCCCCTGAGTACAGGCTGCTACACGTGTGCATATTCACAACTCTGCCATGCAGCTAGATTAATCCGTGGTCTCATAGACCTCTTACCAAAGGCTTATGAGGCCGTGAATGAATCCAGCTGGATGGTATAGTGATTAATAAAATCCTTTGTACTTTATGTTCCTTTTCACCCCAGGGTCTGAGTGGTTAACAAACATCAGGCACTTCACTCGCTGTGAAGTAGGCAAGTAATAGTATATCCAGGTAAATGAGAGGGTGACTTGACTAGCCCAGTGTCACATAGTGAGTCAGTAGATGAATTAGGCATCAAGTCCAGGAATCTAAAATCCCATAGCTCTTCTTTCTTAAGGTGATGCTTACCTCCAAATTTGGGCTACATTCCCTAGCAGCAGTAATGTATAAATTAGATTCTTAATTTTAGGTAAAATGAAATGGGCTAAGAAGCTGACAGCAGAACTGTAAGCTCTTTAGGACAGAGCCAGCCCTTTTGGTATGCAAGTGTCTATCACAGCAGGCACCAATCTTTGATTGAGGCCTTTGTGTTGTGAATAGTTAATAATAATAAGGTTTATTTGGTCATACATAAGACACGATGGTCTCAGTCTGAAAGGCACGGTTTATTCAAGGAAAAGACTAAGAAGAAATACAGAAAATAGAAGAAAAAGGGTAATCTCGTTGAATGCAATTTCAGTGAAAACCAGCAGGCTGTGCTAATTCCTAGCTGAGGCAAGACAACCCTGTTGTTCTCCCTTAAGTATGAACAGAGATGAATTCTGCAAAATGAAGCATGTGTTTTTTACTCTGTATTCAGAGGATTTGTCTGTGTATAATTAAAGGAACATCTTACAATATTCCTTAAGAATCCTTTGAGCAAACTTAGAGCCCTGTTTTGTAAAGTATTTCTTCTCTCCAGAGGATTTAAACAAGGAGAACTGCATTCTTACAGTAAACAGGCAGCAATACTTAAATAAGAGTTTATGTGGGTACCCTGTTTCTATGTAGCAAGTGTAGCACTACTGTGGCATCTTCACTTCTTACACAATTTAAGTTAGCGTTCATAGGAAAGCTGTGAGGACTGATTTTGTCTTGTTTCTCCTCCAGACTGCTAGAATCTGGATTCCTTAAGGCTTGTTGCTAAACTTCACTAGGGAAAACAATGCATTACTTGACTGAAGACTAAATGGATTCTTCCTGAGGATAGTTTTAGTAATAAATGGGAGTTTTCAAGGCAGAAGTGATTCCGTGCTTCCTCTACTCCAGTTTCTTAAGGAGAAAATGAGTCAGTCATCTTGCAAGTGAAATAAACTGCAAGACATAGATATGAGCAATAATAACAATATTTAGCAGTTACATAGTGCGTTTCACCTGTAGGTCTCAAAGCCCTTTACAAAGGTGGATTAAGATTATTATGCCTGTTTAACAGACAAGGAATTTGAAGCATAGAGAGGTGAACTGGATGGTCAGAAATCTCACAGAAAATCAGTGGTAGAGGCAGAAATAAAGCCTGTGTCCACTGACTCCTGGTCCAATGCTTTTCCCATTGGATCATGCTGTCTTCAATAGATAAGCAATGGAAGCAGCTGATGACAAAATCTTACATCTTTTTGGTGGTCTGGTAGCATAACCCATTGTAACACAGATAGCCAAGGCTGTGCTGGGCTATCCAGAAGAGTCTATGCTAGTTTAGAGAAGCTATGATTAGGCATTAAAGGGGTCTCTTAATTCAGCATGAGTTACATTAGGGAATATCCAGTCTCCTAACTACTGTTTTTCATTTCTGAAAGACTCCTTCCCAGAAATTAGTAGTTTAACAGCTTCCATCTGACTTGACCCATTATTCATGCCTATGACATGACAGTAGGGAAATTTCAGGCCCAGAATTGAGGGGGTATTTTGGTAGTCTCCATAAAGCATACACTTAAGTTCCTTTAGAGCTCTTACTTACCCCCTCCAGCATTGTGATTCATACATATCACAAGATTTACAACATGAGAAGAAATCTCCTTACAGGATCGATACATTCTTTCAGCTATCACTTGCTTCATATGAGCAGCCTTTCTGCCTCCATCCCCAAGGAAGGTGGTGGGTGATCATTCCTTGTGGAGGGATTTTTCATTTTTGAAGGAGTAGCAAATGTCTCACCACTCCGTCATAGGCATGAATAATGGGTCAAGTCAGATGGAAGCTGTTAAACTACTAAATTCCACTACTAGTGGAAATTTCCACTACATGCACCCAACGAAGTGAGTATTCACCCACGAAAGCTTATGCTCCAGTACGTCTGTTAGTCTATAAGGTGCCACAGGACTCTTTGCCGATTCTAAATACAAAAATCTTCATGAATCGTGCAGGATAAAATTACAGAATGAGATGAAACCGGATGGTCCCGTTGCAGCAGTCTCTGCTTTTGCAACCCCAGTGACGAACATTAAAACAAGTGCAATTTGTAGATCTGGCAATAGATAATATTGACTATACTCCATTGGTTAGTGTAGAAACTGATGGGACAATGCATAGGCGTTTTCTCCACACCAGGATGTCCAAATAACATCATTATGGGCCTGATCCAAAACCAAATGAAGTCTACAAGAGTCTTTCCATTGACTTCAGTGGGATCAAGTCGATGTAACATTGTCCCAACTCTATTGTTTAAGGGGTTGTTTCGTTTTACTAAGCTTATCTGAGAATTAAATGGGATTGTAGAATTATTACAGCAACTAACAGTGAGTGACATGTAATTGTTAATGCTGGAACTCACCAGGATAGGTAGTCTTCTGGAAAACAATCAAAGCATGGGTGTGTGATGGGAGGACCCCACATGTCAAGCAAGGCCACCCCTGTTGGACCAGTGCGGGGTTGGTACATCCTGTCACACAGTCCTCTGTGTGGGATCAGGTAATTACCACAAGGAGGGCTTGGGACTCCTGGTGGGGCCAAGCAAACAAGCAGTAGCCACTCTTAGTGGCAAATGTGGGTGGGGAGTAGGGAACCCAGGCCAAACATACTCCACCAGGTTCCGACCCAGTGCCCTGTGAAACCTGGAAATTCCCCATTAAGGGTTTAAGCATCGGCTTCTGCTACATTCCCTGGGTCACTTTCCACCACAAAGTGCATCTCGGGTATCTCCTCGGCTGGCAGCAGGTTGGCATCCCCATCAGTCTCTGTGGTCGGCAGGTCATTGGCAGCAAAGTCTGGGTCAGCAGTTCCAACAGCTTGGAGAGTCGCAGGTGCCTCAGCTGGAGCCTGCAGTACATGTCCTTCCTCCTCCTCTGAGCTGGGCTACCTGTTTTTGTGTGTCCCTTCAACCTGGAGCATGTGCAGCAGGGGTGAGGGGGTGTGGCCTCTTGGGCCCACAGTGATTGATCTGACCCCGTTGGCCCAGTGCAGGGTTGGTACACCTTGTTACACCTTGTTATAAGGCATAAATCCCACCTTGGCAGCACAGCACTGTTCACGAGCCCACAAATGTAGAGAGTCCTGCAGGAGCTTCTACAGCCTGAGGGGAAGCATCATCTGAGCTGCCTTTCACCCTGTATCTACTTGTCTGGCAGAGGACTAGCTGGGTAGATCCAGCAAATCCCTGCTGATCCTCAAAGGAGCCGGGTAGAACATTAGGAATTGGGCAGTGGAGTGGGGGCGGGGGGGGGGGGGGCAAAGAAGGGTAGAACTGTACAGGACAGGAATAGTGAGTTGAAGTGTATGGATTAACGTGGCCATTTTGGAAAGGGGAACATATCAGTGTTCTGTCAAGGATTTCACCTCACAAACCCTTTACTCCTGTGAGTAGTTCCATTCACCTCAGGTGAGTAAAGTTAGCCATCTGTGTAAGTGACTGCAGAATTGGGCCACAAATTAGTAAGCATTATAGGTGTACTTTCTCAGTGTTTGCATTTCCTGACTTGTATGCTTAACTACATAAGATTTATTTAGCCACCCATGTATCTCTTGGTACTGAACATAAACATTTTCAAACGTATATGTAGATTTACAGTACTTCAACTGACTGATTAAAACAACATTTTTACTAGAAATTGTCCAAAGCAAAGACATTTCAACCTGTAGCTAATTTTATGCAACTTACTGGTTATAGTCTGGATGCAACTATGTCAGTAGGCCCAAAGGACTATTTTGTGGTGGTGGTCTCAAAAAGCCGGGAAGAACATTGAGCATGGTCTTGATTCGAACGCTGATGTGGTAGATAGAACATGATGCCTCCTGATTGCTAAACTCTCTTTGCAAGGAGCTACTATATAAGGGCGAATCAGCTGAAAGCTCGGCTGGACTCAAGCTGACCTTTTTGGTAGGCATGGGGCAGATACATTACGTACTGTATGATCAGTTTAACAGGCCTGCATAAACTACTTAATGAAAGGGATATTGCAACGGCTCAATTATGGCGCTCAGTTTGACAAGAAAGCTAGAATTAATAATGTCATTGCAGTAAAATGACAGGTTTCAGAGTAGCAGCCGTGTTAGTCTGTATTCGCAAAAAGAAAAGGAGTACTTGTGGCACCTTAGAGACTAACAAATTTATTAGAGCATAAGCTTTCGTGAGCTACAGCTAAAGCTTATGCTCTAATAAATTTGTTAGTCTCTAAGGTGCCACAAGTACTCCTTTTCTTATTGCAGTAAAAGTCAGCTGTTCTCTAGTCACACTCCCTGCCAAACGTTACGAGATGCAGATCCAGAAATATTTCCCCCATCTGCCAATAGTTTCAAATCATCTTGGCAAGTTTCATATTTCTATTTTAAACTCTGTTAAGGGAAATTGCTCCTTCGCTGTCTGGGCTGAGAACTCTGAGACTGAAAGCCATGAAGAATGTTCCCTGACTAGCCTACCTGCATTTGGTGAAGTGGGCCTAGCGCAACAAAAATTCTTAAAGGCCATCACAAAGCATTAATTTAGTTTCTGAGACATGGTGAACACCTGTTACAACCCCTGACTTAATGGGTATTGTCTGGATGGTCAGGATCAAGCCATTTGTGTCTTGATTCCAGCAAAACATTCCAGAACATATTTTAAAGTAGAATTGTCATTTTAAATTCATAAATTATAGAACTACTGTTTTATTTCTTCCACTAACACTCTTTAAGTGAAGCAGATTAGTATCATGTTAAATACTTCCTGGCTGCTTTGTTTACCAAATGTTGAAGTTATGTTTATTTTCACAGCTTGCTGTTCTTTTAATCTGACATGAACAGAAAACTCTCTTCTCAAACTACCACCACCAGCCAGTGGATTCTGCAGAGTGTTCTGTTTGTGAATAGGTGTATAAAGGGATTTTCAGTTAGATTCTAAAACACCTGCTCCCCCCTCCTGTCCCATTCCACAGCTAAGCTCCATCATAGCTTTTATGCTGGGACCAGGTATTTAAAAGCAGCAGCATATATGATACCATCCGAGAGGACTTAGATAGTAAATTATAAGTGTAATATTAGTAATTTATATCCAAGTACACTCAGTTTTTACATTTGTAGAATTCCTGTATTATCACATTTTAATTTTGTCCTCGCTGTAATATGTAAGCTATAAAGCCTCACACGAGTTGTCGTCCCTACACACATGAGTAAGGATTTGGAGAATAATGCCCTATGTGCTCAAAATTAGACATTATTTGTTGAGAGTGAAGCAACACTAAATTATTTTATATTACCCTTATCATTTGTGTATGGCAGTGGCTGCCACCAGATGAACTGTTTTGAGGGAGAGGCATCAAGAGTGAAACTTAGGTTTTGGCCAGAGAAAGGGTACTCAAGTGAATGAACTGAAGTACTGGAAAGTTTCCTAGTGGCTCCCAACCATCAGTTGGTTACTTTTGCAGTGGACAGAGACAAGTAGAGGCAGCTTCATCACAAGCAGATCCAAAATGAAATTAGCATGAACGAGTTGGAAGATCCTAATGATCTGTCAGTGTTGGTTTAACTTTGCAATGGGGCTGTAGGGCTTGGGAGGGCAGGGATACTGATGCATCTCCATAATCAAATGTATTTTGTCTTTGATACTTTGGCCCATGCTTTTTATGGAAATATCCTTCCTTGTTCTTTGTAGCTGAATTAATCTGCATATAATATTCATCTGACACTGCTATTTTGACTGTAGCATGAAGTGAGATTGTTCCATTCCTACTCTAGTTTGAATCTGACTAGCAGCTGGCATGTTGTTCCCTGTCCTTCCCTGAACGGAGAGGGGATAGAAAGTCAGAGTGGCATAACTGAGTGAAGAGAAGAGAAGTCTGACAAGGGGGAGAGATGGAAGCTAAGCATAGTAGTTGCCCAGAATAGAGAAGAGAAGCTTGTGGAAGGGGAAACAAGCCGCTAAAGAAAGCCAGTATTAGAAAGTGAATTTTCCTGGAGGACTGATGAATAAACTTGGAGGAAACAAGCTAGATGCTTTGCATTTATTTTTAAGTAATAAACATGGGAAAATTAGGCAGTGGCAAAGAGATACAGAAAAGATAACCAAGAGGGAAAATGAGTGGAGAAGCCAAAAAGAACTAAGACAAGGGAGACATAAGTTACATGGATTTTAAACGAGCATATCATGTAAAATTTGCTAAAAACCTGGCCCAGTTTGATGACAGCTCACAAATGACGGCACCCGTCTTTCCTCCATAGACGTGTAGTCTAACTACTAGAGATTTGGCCTACTGTCCTTCCCACCCTACACTAAGTAGGGGCAGCAGCAGACTGCTGGAGACAGGAGGAGAGGTGGTTCTGGCTTCTCTTGCACCTTCTAAACAGCAAGGACATCTCACTTTCTGAGGGCTTGAGGAAGCAATTGGGGGTGGGGGCAGAGAAAAAGGGAACCTCTCCTCCCATCACCTTCAACAGCAGAAGCAGGTCTGCCCAATTCCTTGCCCTGTAATGCTGAACAGTCATTCATTCTTCCTACACAAATACAGATATCTCCTCATACACTTCACTACTGTTCAGATGTCTATAGTACATACATGTTAACATTGTGAAGGTCAGCATTTAGTTTTGGCATTACAGTGTGAGTTCAGGGTATTTGGTATGTGTTTTGTTTGACTTTACTGTGTTGGAGGTGTTTGGGAATTAACTGGTGGAGGGTTAGAGTTAGTCACCATGAACTGGCAATGTGATGTGTGAGTGCTAGGATACGTTTAAGGATCTTTTAACTGGATATTTCCTGGTTTTTAAGGGCTTATAGGGATGGACTTCACACTTGGCTTAACTGGCTGTTAATGAAGCTTCTCCCCCCCTCCCCACCCCAGGAGGCAGTGGAGGGAATAGAATCATACTGAATAATGGATTGACACAGATTCCATTTTGTGGTGCTAGTACAGAGGTGGGCAAACTATGGCCCGTGGGCCACATTCGGCCCATGGGACCATCCTGCCCGGCCCCTGAGCTCCAGGCCCAGGAGGCTAGCCCCCAGCCCCTCCCCTGCAGCCACGTCCCCTCACAGTGCAGTGCTGTGGGCGGTGCGGCTGCAGAGCCCGGCCTGAGCCGGTGCTCCGTGCTGTGCAGCGCAGCTGCCTGTTCTGGTGCAGGTGCTGCTCCAGGCAGCGCGGTAAGGAGGCAGGGAGCAAGGGGGGTTGGATAGAAGGCAGGGGAGTTCAGGGGGTGGTCAGGGGTATGGATAGGGGTCGGAGCAGTCAGAGGGCGGGGAACGGGGGTTGAATGGGGGCAGGGGTCCCGGGGGGCAGTCAGGAAGGAGAGGAGGGGTTGGATGGGGCGGCAGGGTGGTTAGGGGACAGGGAGCAGGGGGTTGGATGGGGCAGGGGTCCCGAGGGGCAGTCAGGAAGGAGAGGGGGGGTTGGATGGGGTAGCGGGGGGCAGTTAGGGGCAGGAGGTCCGGGAGCGGTCAGGAGACTGAGAGCGGGGGGGGGGGCGCTGGATGGGGCAGGGATCCCCGGGGGGCTATCAGGGAACAGGGGAGGTTGGATGGGGCAGGAGTCCTGGGGGGACCGTCAGGGGGAGAGAAGCGGGGGCAGGGGCTGGGCCATGCCTGGCTGTTTGGGGAGGCACAGCCTCCCCTAACCGGCCCTCCATACAATTTCAGAAACCCAATGCGGCCCTCAGGCCAAAAAGTTTGCCCGCCCCTGTGCTAGTAGGTGCTAGATTTAAGTCGGATAATATACTTGTATGGCCCCAAACAGGCAGATGAGCCTGGAACTTATTTAATGTGAGAAATGGGGGATGTTTGGTCTGGGTGGAGGCTAGAGTGGCTGAGGAGAGGCTCTGAACATCTACTTCTGCAACAGTCAGTGAGGCTTACATGGCATATTTTACCTGTCACAGCTTATTTAAGAACAAATCATGTCAAACCAACCTCAAAGATACGAAGACCAGAGTTATGAACTGACTGGTCAACTGGACACCATGTGAAACCGGAAGTAACCAAACAGGCAGCAGAGAGAGAGGGGGAAAAAAAAAGCAGCAGCAAATACTGTACTGTGCCTGTATTGTATCTTAAAGGTAGACCCATCTGGGCTGCCTGTCCCCCCTTCGCCAGCCAAGGCAGCCAGAGCCAGCAGAGTAACAGCGCTGGGATCTGCACCGCTTTCACCCCTCCCCCCACTGGAGAGGGAGGAGGGGGTTGGGATCCCCCGCAGGGAGGGGGATGCACTGTTTATACACACGCGCGCGCACATACACAACCTCCCCGCCCCCACCTGGCCTGGAGTGTCCGCTGCTAGCTCTGGAGTCTGAATTGTTCTTTGTTCAGAGTTATGGACAACCTCAATTCCTGAGGTGTCCGTAACTCACAGGTTCTACTGTACTGTCCTTCTTTGACAGGGTAACAATGTGAATGGGGGTGGCGGAGTGGGAACATCAGATGTGATAAATCTTTTTTTAGTAAGGCTTTTGATACCATCTCACATGATCTTGTCATAAGCAATCTAGGGAAATATAGCCTAAGTGAACCTACTATAATGTGGATGTACACGTTGGTGGAGAACTGTACTCAGAGAGTAGTTATCAATGGTTCACAGTCAAGCTGGAAGGGTACATGGAGTGGAATCCCACAGGGATCTGTCCTGGGTCCAGTTCTCTTCAATATCTTCATAAATGATTTGGATAATGGCATAGAGAGTACACTTATAAAGTTAGTGGACAATACCAAGCTGGGAGGGGTTGTAAGCGCTTTCAAGCACAGTATTATAATTCAAAATGATCTTGACAACCTGGAGAAATGGTCTGAAATAAATAGGATTAAATTCAATAAGGTTAAATGCAAAGTACTACACTTACAAAGGAATAATCAATTGCACACATACAAATTTGGACATAACCGCCTAGAAAGGAGTACTGTAGAAAAGGATCTGGGGGTTACAGTGGATCACAAACAAAATATGGATCAATAATGTAACACTGTTGCACAAAAAGCAATCATTCTAGGATGTATCAGCAGGAGTGTTGTGAGCAAGACAAGAGAAGTAATTCTTCCACTCTACTCTGCACTAAGATCTCAGCTGGAGTAGTCTAGTTCTGGGTATCACACTTTGGGAAGGATGTGGACAAATTGGAGAAAGGCCAGAGAAGAGCAACACAAATGACTAAAGGTCTAGAATACATGCCCTGTGAAGGAAGATTGAAAAAATTGGATTTGTTTTCTCTGGAGAAGAGAAGATGAGAGAGGATATAAAAGTCTTCAAGTATGTTGGTGGTTATAAAAAGCAGAGTGATAAATTGTTCTCCTTATCCGCTGAGGACAGACAAGATGCAATGGGCTTAAATTGCAGCCAGAGAGATATAGGTTGCACATTAGGAAAAACTTCCTAAACAAATTACCTAGGGAGGTTGTAGACTCTTCATCAGTAGGGGATTTAAGAACAGGTTAGACAAACACCTGTCAGGGATGGTCTAGATAATATGTAATCTTGCCACAGTGCAGGACACTGGACTAGGTGACCTGCTGAAGTCCCTTTCAATCTTACACTTCTATGATTTTAGCTGTCATGTTCTAAATTAATGTACGCTAGGATTTGAAGCACACGTACTGCAACTGTGATTTTATTTGTACCTTCCAGATACATTTTTCCCCATGCGTGCATGTGTGGGGGGAGAGTCACTCCTGAGATGCTGTGTGGGAAGGAGTCGTTTGATATGATTTTATCATGACAAGCAGTTTTGTGTAAAAAGATTACACTGTACAGATTAAATCCAGCAGTTGAAGCTTTTGTTTGAAATCCATTAAAATCAATCAAGGAAATTAAAGCATAATGTCAGCATAAAGTATCTTGCTACTACATGGGATTGGTTAGGATGAATGATAGATCCTTCTGGTACTTATGAGGTTGATGTGTCTTAGAGTGGTGGATAGCATCACTGAGAGTAATGACACTGTCAGGTTTTCACAATCTAAACTCTTCTAGGGGGTGTCTGACTGTGCTGCCATTCTAAAAGATTTTGGGGGTGGATCTGGATTTTGTTTAGGCTCTCAGGGATGGATGCTGGCTGCTCTTTTGCTTCCTCTGCCTTCTCTGAGGTTGTCTGATTATTAACTCTTCAAGGCAGAGATTGTCTTTGTCTTTTATATCTTGTACAGGGCCAAGCACGTTGTCTGGGCTTAGTAATATCAGCATTTTATACCGTAAACAAGCAGCCTAAACACAACTTGAGCTCCCTCCCAATGGGCTGGAATGTAAAGAAGGTTGGTGAGTTGGCAAACAGAGATTGGAGAGAGAGTTCAGTGCATTGAAGTGGATGGGGTGGGGTGGGGTGGGAAAGGGGGAGCTAGAAAAAGGCACAGATATAGATGCATGAGACATTGATGATTTATAGTCACCAAACATTGGGGGTTGCCTTTCCTGGATAAGTGAATGTGTGCTACATGAATGGACAACTAGATAGGGTGAAGGATAAGTATTTAAGGATGGTGAATGCTCAGATACTGATATGGGCCACCCTCTCCATTGATCAGTGCTAGGCACAGTGCTGATGAATCCATGTTCAGATGTTAGGGAGTTGCTAATTGCTACCCTAAAGAGAGATTTCATTGCCGCCAATGTCCACCATTGCACTGCCACAAACGTGCACAAACTGCCTTCAGCAGTCAGAATAGAGATGTGTTGTCTTCATAGCAGTAAGCAGTGCATACCTCAGGTGAAAGGTTAGCTAAATTGCCATATTTGGAAACAATGTACAGCTGTGCATCACCACTAACTTGAAAATAGAAGATGGTTGTTCTTATTAAGAAAACACAGCAAAAGAAAAATAGTTCAGGGTGTCAGGATGAGAGTTACAGAGCAAGATTAGCCAGAATTGATCAAGGGTTTTTCCAAAGAGAAACTAAGACCATTAGCTCAGTAAGAACTGCCACTCTGAAACCTGCTCAATCCTTGGCACTTTTGAAAATTGGGAAGGTGTCTAAATATAGATTTAGGATTCTAGCCTAAGGTTCCTATTTTTGAAAGTCTTGGCCACATATTGTGAGGGAAATTAGTCAGTATAAAAAGATTTAGGTTATAATGATTTTTTTAATTCCCAGGTTTTTCCAAGGCAATGTCATAAAGCACATATGTATGCTATGGCAATATTTCTAACACTAGTAGTAATCATTAGTATTTATACAGCACTCTGCCATGTCTGATATTCTCCCCAAACAGCACACTGCTGTGATATAATTTCCAGTGTGCCTCTACTCCTGGGCAGCATGCACTCATGCTTTTAGCATTTATAATTCATGAGAGGTTCAGCCTGGCTGAGCTTTAAATATGGTGGGTCTGATGTTCCTCTCACTTTCACAAGTGTCAATCAGGTGTAGCTCCACTGAAATCAACAGTGTTAGACTCCTTCTCTGCGTCAGGAGGAGCCCAAGGGAGACAGTGCTGAACAAAATAATAATCTGTGACAAAATGGACCAAAATATAGAAACACAAGATAGGATTGAAAAGAAAATACCACAGGAAAATGAGAGGGGAGGGACCACTGGGTATGACACATTTTCAGTGTGGTATAGCTCCTTAAATTTGGACTCCCCTTTTTGTGATGCTGCTTGAAAGGTAGATATTATATCTGAAGTGGGAGAGAGAGAGAGAGAGAGAAAAGGACAGGAGAGATGAATGTGAGGAATAGTAGGAGAGCATTCAGACAGTGGATATGGTATTAGGACAGGACAGGGGAAAGACAAGAGCACCTGGTGATGATTTTCCTTCCCATTTAAGGAAAATCTCCAAAAGTGTCTGTCAATTTTGGGTGCCATACTTTTTGGCCACTGGATTTGAACCACCTGGCACTGGTTTTCAGAGGTGTGCAGCCCCCACAACTTCAGCCCCCTGCACAACTGGATGGTGGGTGAAAATCAGGACTTTGGTGTCTCAAATTGGACACCTAACATTTAGAAGCCATATCTGAAAATGTAGACCTCAATTAGCAGGAGCAACCAAATTAATAAACGTTGCCATGTTGGGTTCAATCCGAAGCAGTCTTTCCCTGTTCCTTAAGAACACACTTATGTTCTTATCCAAAGATTTATCTAGGCAAAATATCTTAGCTAATGTATTCATTATCTCTGAAGAAACACTGAGTTCTCTGGGTTTGTACAGGATTATTTATCACCACCAAGTTGCTGTTAGTGTGGATTGTGTGATGAGATTTGTGATGCGATTAGTACAGTATCTTCATGGTGAAACATGTCTTTAATGTGAAGATCACTATAAGCAATAATAGTGACATGCTGTAAGTCAGAGAAGGAGCTAATCAGTATGGTATTTGAGGACTGGTGTAACGAACTCTTTCTGTTTTATGTGCATAGTCTATGGCAGTGAGATCTGAGAGAGAAATGCATAGTTGTTAGAGCAGATGCCTGAGGGTCCTGAGTTTTGGGGAACTTCCTAGCTCTGCCACTGATTTCTTGAGGGAAATTGGACAACTCATTTAACCACCTGATGCCTCAGTTTACCTTCAGTGGTTACCATTAAAAGTGATCATTTGTGTACAGTTGTTTCTTATTCTAAATGTAGGGAAACACTCGTATCTCAGTTACCTCTGTATAGTAACTGTTAGCAAATGCTTTCTCTTTAAAGGCAACTACTGTATCTGGAAATATATATACTATAGATCACAAGGGGCGATGAGCTTGAATGATGTAGAGAAGTGCCATATAAATACAGAAATCCCAAGTACTGCACACAAAAGGGTGAATATGTGGGCTTCCAGAGATAGATGGATTATTCTTATCTCGTACTAACTTTACACAGAGGCAGCTCCATTTTGTTCAGTGGAGTTACCCCTGATTTACTCTGGTACTGTACATATTTCACCTCTCTCTTTGTACCTCAGAGAGGTAGGGAAGTATTACTACCCCATGTGACAGATGGGGAACTGGAATTTTAGAACCAGTACAGGGATTGGGACTCCCATAGGAACTATAGCTGTTATTTTGGGGGGGGGCAGGAGTAGGGAATGTCACTATTGTACTGTGTACATATCATCCAGATTGATGGGAAATCCTAAAGGATTGCCAGGGAATCCAAATGCTAGAAGTACTTGTAGGTTTTGTACAGACTCGTATCATAAAAGCATACTATTAACAGCTGCAAAGTATTATCTAAAGATAGGGCTTGATCCTCTACTCCATTACACCAGTTTAACTCCAGTGTGACTCTTTTTACTTCAGTGGAATCAAACTGGCACAAAACTGGCATAGCAAAATGGAGAAATGGCCTCGCAGTCTCTCCATTGTAATGGTAGTAACTAAGTTTCCTTGATAAGTTATTCTGACCACCACCTCCCAACATACTGTTTCAGACCATTCCAATCCAAGTGATGTTTGTCTCTTGTTTTGTGGTCTCTTGCCACCAGATTATTTTTGTTTTTTGGCCAAAGTAGGGATTAACTAGATAGAAAGCTTATGGGAGTTTTAAATAGTAGAGAGCTTTCACATTTTAATTTTTGCAAGGTTTTTTTTTTAATGTGGGACATTGTATCTCAAAATCAGCTTGAGCCAGAAAATCTAGGTGCATGTGATTCTTCATTAGCCCTTTGAAGTAGTTTCCTTCTCTATTTCTAGGAAGGCTACTTGTTTAATTTTGGAAGTATTTGAGATTGCTTTTGAAACTCTTGCTTGTCTGTGAACTCCGTAAGGGACCATGTTGAAAGTCCATGTCTTTGTACATTTTTGTAATCAGCAAGCATTGTTCAAATAGTTGCGTCACTCCAAGAGAGAGAATACAGAGAGAGGCCAAGCAATTTGTACAGAGGCTACATGGTCCAGTAGATTGAGCAAAGGGCCGAGTGCCAGACATATCTGAATTTTAATTCTAGCTCGACCTCTACAAAACTGTGTGGCCTTTAATAACGTAGCTTTGCAATTTTATACTGTGCCTTCCATTCACAGATTAAAAAAAAAACTTTACAAATATACATTGTCGCTGTCCTTTCATGTGAGGTAAGCAGAGTACTATTAAGAAAGGATTAAGGCTAAGGGATTTGTCCAGATTTGCACTGAGCTGGGATTAGATTTTGGGTCTCCTGACTCCCAGTCCCAGGCCAAATCTTTCAGATTACAATGCCTCCTTTACAAATCACTGAAGCTGTCTGTGCCACTGATTGAAATTTAAAGACGTTTTTGCTTGGAAACAACTACAAAGTGTGTACATTTTCCTTCCTTTTTCTCATCAGTATCATTTTTTACAACAAAAAGTGGAGTAAACGCCATCTGATTCTCATTATGTAGGTAAGAAAATGTGTAGTCGCATTTTTATTTGCCATTGACAAGCACATTTCTGTTCCATTCACTAACTACAGCACACAGGCTTTCCCTCGGCTTGATCATTTTTAACATGAACTTTTTTTTCATGCATTTCTCTTCCTTGTGAAAATTTCTTTTTATAGCTTGACAGATAAGGCAGCTGACTTGGGTACAGATTGAAATGGGTTCATATGATGATGGAATTTTGCTTACAGATTTAAAATGCTTTATTTGACATTCTCTCATTAAATTCTTATCACTTAATTATTTCTCCAAATGAAATAGAGTTAAACAGGACACAGAGAAATATTGTAAACCCTTCCTCTGGAGTTCTTAAATCCATGATGGAAAGGAAGAGTGGTGCAATATAATGCCACCTGTGACCATAACTGGCTTGTTTGCTGTGAATGGCTATGTCTTCACTAGCTCTTTTTTAGATACAGTGAAATGCGTAAGCATGGCCATACTGGGTCAGACCAATGGTCCATCTAGCCCAGTATCCTGTATTCTGACAGTGGCCAATGCCAGGTGCTTCAAAGGGAATGAACAGAACAGGTAATCATCAAGTGATCCATCCCCTATCATCCACTGCCAGCTTCTGGCAACAGAGTGTAGGGACACTCAGAGCATGGGGTTGTATCCCTGACCATCCTGGCTAATAGCCATTGATGGACCTATTCTCTGTGAATGTAGCTAGTCCATTTTTGAACCCTGTTATAGTTTTGGCCTTCACAACTTCCCCTGACAACAAGTTCCACGTGTTGATTTTGTATTGTCTGGAGAAGTATTTCCTTGTGTTTGTTTTAAACCTGCTGCCTATTAATTTCATTAGGTGACCCCCTAGTTCTTGTGTTATATGAAGGAGTAAATAACATTTCCTTATTCACTTTCTCCACACCAGTCAAGATTTCATAGACATTATGCAATAAAAATGTGCAATAAAGAGCTCATTCTCCTCCGTGACAGAGCATCTTGTCAAAATTGATAACTTTAAAGTATCCTCATCTACTTTCCAGTATAATTTTTTTTTCGACTAGTGGGCAACTGAGGTGTAAGGTTGTTTTCTTAAGAGGTTGCTTAAAGGTGTCATGAAGAGAGATGGAAATATTGATTTGTGGCCTTTTTCCCAACTGTTAATTTAAGATACACAAAGAGACAGAGATGTGGATGGGGGCTTTCTCAGCTCTTAGTTGAAGGAGTCGAGTATTGGATCTTTAACAGAAGTCTGTTCTTCCATCTGTTTGTTAGGTTTTTGAGTTGGATGTGAGTTAAAAAATAATGTAAGTTTTAAACAGTCAAAATAAAAATCACTTTACCTCTTATTTAATCAAATATCATTTCTTTGGTATCTGTTGTCTTAAACGTTCTAGTCTTCCAGCGGTCCATAGTTTTCCAAGGAAAACAGTAGACAAGACCTGCATTTTTAAGGAGTATAAAAACAATCATGAACCTTGCCCCATCATACATCACAAAATAGCAAAAAGTGGGAGGGAATTGTTTTTCTTTTGCAGCTGACCTTTAAAACTGATTTCATTTTATAATGTCTTTGTTTATGGCTAAACCTGTTGGGTTCTGTTTTAGCTACCTACATGGTTTAGTTCTGAAAATCCCTTAACAATTGTGGGGTTTTGTCTTTTGTGTATCACAATTTAAGCATCTATGAACTCTGCAATGATAGCTGAAAAACCTGGAAGGCCAATAATAGAGCACGTTACAGTGGAGAGTTACACACATATTCTCTCTTGGAGTCTTTAATTTTGTTCTTTGGTATTTTATTGTTTTATTTAAGTTAACATAAGACATTCAGGATCAAAGTATAGGTTTGCTTTTTGGTCTGGAAAGCCTTACACATGGGAAATGTTATTTTGATCTGATAGTGATATGGAACATGTTAGCCCTAGACCATCTTGCTATCTTTGCATTCTGCCCAGACTGTATTCAAGCAGTACAGATTTTTCTTTTTTTTAGAATACACATACTGCTTTTCTCTCACTGTGTCTTTATGCAGTAGGTAACCTAGAGACTAGACAGTGAATTTCTCCTATTATGACACTTGCTGCCTTTAGTAATAGAAGGCATTTAACCAGTCATGGAGTCTTGGTTACATTAGAAAGTGCCAGTTATGTAGGACTTGGCATTTGGCAACTCTCAAGTGGTTGGCATTTTGAAACTATTTCATTTTGACTGGCAGAGCAAAGAGACGGGATTGCGGACTCTTCTATTTAACATGCTGTCCAAAAACTTGTCCGTCTTATGCTGGCATGTTTTAATAATCCTTGTTTTCATTAGCTTCATCTATTGATGAAAAGACATTTTTGGTTAAAATCAGATTAAGAAACTGCTTTTAGCTAAAATTACAAAGTATACCAAAATCAATCCAAGTGCAGAAGAGATATGGGGGGAGGGGATATTTCCCTTGATTTAGTTAATAATTAATTATTTCACTTTACTGGCTAGATGAGAACATTCAGAAAGCAAGAACAGATTGTTACCAGCATAGGTTGTGGGAAATTCTTATAGCATTCAGCCACCACCTTTTGCATTATCGTTGGACTTCTCAGCTTTACATTAGAGGGACACCATCCATTTGAATCTAGTCAATTTAAAAACGGTATAGCAATTTCCCCTTGAGGAATGAATGTAAAATGCTTGCGCCAGTGTGAATGAACAGAGAATTTGGATATGGTAGCGTAAAACACGCACTAAGCATTCACACAGGGGTAAATGACTACACGGGGCAAAGCAGTTGAATCATTTCCCCTTATTTTTCACATATGGTGCCTGTAAATGATCAGGTTGGTGTACCTTAAAATTTGCACCAAAGGAAGTCTTCACAGGTTGCCTTATAAACTTATGATAGACATTTTCTCAAGCCAAGGGTGGAGGAGTTTTACAGTCTGTACCAGGAAAAACAAAATAAAATATATTTTGATTCCCTGACAGGAAACATGTAATAATCACAGCAGAATTGATGTTGGCATTTAGGTCTTGCTTTCTCAGTTCAGGATTGAAGGGATGGGTTAGAACCATGATCTAGAAAGACACAGGGAAAGGATAAGCAGGCTTCTCTCTCGTGTGTCCTTTGTTATCTTTGCCAGTATTTTCTGAAGCACTGGCACAGCCACAGACTTGAGAATGCTTAAGGAACCTGTGGAAACATTTCAGAGATCTGTGATTCGGAGTGTTGCAGAAGGATCGAGATCTGGAATTCCCCACTGGTGGCACAGTTTGAGGAAGAAACTTCTGGTTTAGGGAAGCTTCTTCCCGACAGGCCTTTGTTCAGGGGAAGGCATCACCTTTCATGTTTTCCTGAGAATGTTTGTCAGTCGGACTCCGATGTTTGTCTTGATATCTGATTCATTTGTGTCCAGGAAGTCTAGAAAAGAGTTGGACTCTACTAGGAGGAGGTTTCCTCCCCTTAACACTAGACCCAGCCTTGTATCTCAAGGCAGCCACACAAATAGTTTCCAACTGAATTATTTTTATCCCATAAGAACTTCAGAATATCCATGTAATTGAGTGAGCCAGGAGATAGTGCTGCCAGAGGCGCCAGCAGACTTGCTGTTCACCTCTGGGGGATGGAGGCAGCATGCAACACCACGTAATGTCTATTAGTGATGGATTCTCTTTTAACGAAGGATCAGTTTTGGTGTTAAAGATAAAGCATCTATTGTGTATCCCAGGCAGACTAAATTGAGAGAGGGGGCTCAGAAAGATTTTTCTACACTGACTCAATTCTTACTAGCCTGTGAGAAGAAAGCTGTGCTCCTGGAAAGTCACACATATGCACTACCACTACAGGCTATATTCACTGGCACCTCCCGCCAATAACCTCTTCTTTTCTATCCCCATCTAGAAAAATCTAGTGGCTTACTCTGTCCCTCCCCTGCCTTACTCTCTTCCAGTTTCGTACTCCCCCTGCCCTCCATTCCTCTTGAGGCTCTGCTCCTCTACTTGTCTGCTGTCTGTTCACACCTCCAAAATTCCCACTCCCCAGAGCAAGTGGGTTTTCCCTGACCTGTGGCTATAAATATACATGCATCTTGCATGCACGTAAGTGTCAGTAATAACTGCTGGAGTTGTAATCATTGCTGAGATTGTGATACTAAATTTCTCAGTGTTCTTCTGCCCCCATCTCTTCTAATACCGAAAAGTTTTCAGATCCCATGATAACATCTCTTCTCTTCTCTCTTATCCAGCAATAGCAACTTCTTGTCTAGCTAATAACCTTTCTGGTATCAAGAATGTTTTCTCACAGTATATGCAAAACAAAATAACATTTGAAGAACAAACATGACAGTGATTGAAACCTCCCCCTCATTTTATGATGTGCTATTCTTGGCTTCAGCTCTTTCTATTTCAGTTTAAGTTGACATTGGAATTGGGAGAAGCCCCATGACACAGTTCTCTTTTACAAGCATTTTCCTAAATCCTTTAAGGTCATCCTTGCTGATCGTTCCCTATGCAGTCCTTTGAATACAAGCCTTAAGTAGTACTTTCATAGAGCCCCAAACTGAGAGGTGCAAGACAATGGGAGTAAGAAGGGTGCTCAACACCCAGCAGGATCAGTTCTATATTAAATACTCTACTGCATAGTTGGTCTATTGTGTATTTGTCTGACTTTTGTGGGTATGTTCTACCTTGATTCAGCTAGTCTGACTGAATATTCAGATCATTTACCAGTCAGAAAATTCTGATCTAGAGTCAGAATGTTTGCTTTATTTAAACCATATCTATAAAACTCTAAATATCCCTGACATGCATACATGAATACATTATTTCGTGTTTATGGACACATCTTTCTGGATCCCAAAGAGACCTTACATATCCAGGAAAACTCCTTCTGATGAAAGCCATACTTTTCTCTAAAGATTAGGAAAACAGCTTGACATGTACAGTATTTCAATGTACAGACTACATCTGCTTAAGAAAATAACATATTCTGATACACAGAGTTATTTGAAATAATACCAATAATGAACTGCAAACTCTAAGGACCTGCTTCTGTACAAGTCAGTAGAAATTTTGCAACTGACTTATTGGGAGTAGGGCTCAAAGATAACTTGCATCAAAACCATCCATATTTTGTTAAGCATTCTTATGTCAGTTTGATGCAACAGATTTTTTGTGGTGGCTGGGGGGGAGGAACGGGAGGCTAGCCTGACTTAAATGTCCATCCACCCATGGACAATTCTGCCGAATTTTCTTTCTTATTTTATATTTGGGGCAACATAACTCCATTTTTCTCAGCTTCCAACTGAAGATTATTGGACAGGAGTGGAGGGACAAGATTTGATGTACTCAGAGGAGTTCAGCCCTAATGTCCTCTGTATCTCATCTTATTCATATAGCATCAATCACTGTAGTGAATAGGTGCTGTCCTGGACTCTTCCATTCTTCTGGCGCATGTGTAATAACGGCTGTCCTCATTGGTTGCCCCCTTTGAAGGAATGTGGTCTCTGCACTGCAGCATTTCCAATGGAGTGGAGACAGAGGGTTTCATCTGCCTTAGGTTGTTCAACTATTTACAGGCAGCAAGAGGCAGAGGGTCCACTTTCAATGGGGGGAGGATTTAATAACCTCCTTGCCTAAGAGCCTTTGCCAGAGAATCTATGAAAAATGGGAAGCACTCCAGCTCTTCAGGAGATGAACTTTCCCAAGCAGTAAGTCTAGAACACTACAAAGTACCACAGAGCGTCAGTACAGTTTTGGATGTCACAACAGGAAAACCTGGGCCAGGGTTAGCCAGTGAATTGTAATGCTATCGTTTCTCTCCTGGATTTTCTCTGATGTGTACTGTTACTGATTTTTGCTTCAACCATTGATCATAGTCCCAAAACATTTTGCCTTATTTTACAAAAAGTTGTACTTCAATATGTAATAGAGCTGATAGGACTGAGGGCAAATTACTTGGGTTCTTTTCCTGACTTTGTACGTCATGCCTCTGTTCATCTTTTAATATTTTAATATTGAAACTTTTAGTTACATCTAATGCTACCTACTTTGTGTGTATGGAATAACAGGAAGGTATAGATAATACAAAGTCTTTTCTGGTCTCTGGACCAGATTCTGATTTCTCTTAGAGTAAAACTGGAAGTCAGTGGAGTCACACTATGTGAAACCGGCGGAAGTCAGAGGAGAATCAGGCCCTTTCTTTTGTTCAGTTCACATGTGGAATATCAAAGTGCCTAAGTTGTTGGGATAGCCCTCTGAGGCTAGGTAACAGAGAAGCCTGATATAAATAGCTGACATAAACAGTCTCTCTACATAACTTGTCAGTTTCTTACACATACAGTGGTTGCCTTTGCAGAGGGATTTTTCTCACTCTAAAGCCCTGAGTCTTGACTCAGAGATGCCTCCAAATGGCTGAGGGCAAAGAAGGAAGTCAGTGGTTTGTAGAATTTAGTTTAAGCCACTGCTAATTTCTTTTGAGCCTATGGAAAGTGCTGATTGCTTGGGATACTCAGCTGCATTCTTGGGAATGCACCACAGTATACCTTCAATAGAGTATCTTAAATCATGGGAGACTGGTAATGTCTTTTGTGCCATAAAGTTTCTCTCTCAAGCTTGTAGACTGGTCTGGGAAATGTAGGCTGGTGTCTCATCTGACACATATATATATAATTTTAAAAAATACAGAAGCATTAAGCAGCTGTGATGAATAGAAACAAAAAGGATAAAGAGGCATCAGGAGGATTGGCTTGGGAAGAAAGAGACAAATTAATAACACATGACTAATGGAGGTCCCTAGATTTGGTGAAAGTATAACTGTGAAGGCTGAATTGCTTAGCACATTTGACAATGGACAATAAACTTACCCCAGTTAATATAGAGTAGAATGTGCACATCAGTAAGGAAGAGGAAACATACTTTATATGCAGTAATGATGCAGACACAAGCACCAATGTTGAATGGAATACATAAATATACAACTTGGAGAAAGCAACAAAAGATGTTATGTGTGCCCAAATGTATTTGTACGGTGGCAGTACGTGGTTCTAGTTTCAAAGGCCTTTAATAATAAACACTGTCATAATGCAACTGATGTAAAATTCAAATTCTGGAGAACTGAATGTGATTTTTGTGTGTGTTAATAACAGGACATAAGATTTCCCATCTTGTCTGATAAATTTCTAAACTCTCCTAGGGCACTGAATCTTTGGTAGGGTGACCAGATGTCCCAATTTTATAAGGACAGTCCCAATATTTGGTGCTTTTTCTTATAAAGGCTTCTATTACCTCCCACCCCATCCTGATTTTTCACACTTGATGTCTGGTCACCCTAACCTTTGGGAGTTTGCGTTTGATACAGATGTGCTGTTTGCCCTTAAGTTGCATTTCTGCTTTGAAAAGTGACACTAAAAATGTCTCTCTCTTAATTTCTATATAAAATGTGCTTCGTTTACAACTGACAGTATTTCCCCCTAACTTCTAAACCCTCAGGTTCACCCTGGGCTCTTTCCTTCTCACACATCATTACCAGTAATTAAAGACTCTCAAGTTATGCCCTCAGTGACACCTGTACAAACTACTGCCTCAGTGGGCTTGGCTTGCACAGGTGTAAATGATTAGCACTGCAGTTGCAATGCAGTACAAAAAAAAAATTCTGTTAATGATTCAGAGAACTGAAGGAATAGAATCCAACTCTCTCTGTCTTAAAATCAGTAGAAGGGACCACAAGGGTCATCTAGTCTAACCCCTTTCCAAGTTGCAGGATTTGTTGTGTTTAAACCATTGAGGACAGATGGCTATCCATCCTCCTTTTGACAATCCCCAATGAAGACGCTTCCACAACCTCCATAGGCAGTCTGTTCTATTGTCTTACTGTTCTTACAGTTAGGAAGTTTTTCCTGAGATTTAATCTAAATCTACTGTGCTGTAGTTTGAACCCATTGCCTCTTGTCCTGCTCTCTGTGGCAAAAAGAGAACAGCTTTTCTCTATCTTTTTTGTGGCAGCCTTTCAAGTATTTGGAGACAGCTATCGCATCCCCCTTTAATCTCCTCTTTCCCAAACTAAACATACCCAGTTCCTTCAACCTTTGCTCGAATGGTTTGCATTCCATCCCTTTGATTATCTTCGTTGCTTGCCGCTAGATCCTTTTCAGTTTCTTCGCATCCTTTTTATACATTGGTCACCATAATTGGACACACTACTCCAGCTGAGGCCTAACCAGTGCCAAGTAGAGTGGTACTGTCTCCAATGACTTGCATGCTATGCCTCTGTTAATGCAACCTAAAATTGCATTTGCTTTTTTTTTTTTTTTTGCAACAGCATTGCATTGCTGACTCATGTTGAGAGTGTGATCCACTACAACTCCCAGATCCTTCTCAGCAGTGCTGCTGCTGAGCCAGTTTTCCCCCATTCTGTATTTGTGCATTTGGTTTCTCTTCCCTAAGTGTAGCACCTTACATTTGTCTTTGTTGAATTTTATTTTGTTGTCTATAGCCCATTTCTCCAATTTATCCATATCCCTCTGAATTTTACCTCTATCCTTATTAAAAGTATCAACAACCCCCCTCCCCCCCAGCTTTGTGTCATCTGCAAACTTAATCAGTGTGCTCTCTATTCCTACATCCAGGTCATTAATAAAGATGTTAAACAACACTGGACCCAGAACAGATCTCTGTGGAACCCCACTTGAAACCTCCCTCCAATCCGACATCATTCCATTAATAGTTACTTTTTGTTTGTGGTTTTTTTAACCAATTATGTATCCACTCAATGGTAGTTCTGTCGAGCCTGCATTTCTTCATCTTACTTATCAGAATGTCATGTGGGACTGTGTCAAAAGCCTTGCTGAAGTCCAAGTATAATATGTCTACTGCATTCCCCCTATCCATGAAATCAGTTACCCTGTCAAAGAAGGAAATCAAGCTGGTTTGGCATGATTTGTTCTTGATAAATCCATGCTGGCTGCTTGTGATTATCCCTTCATCCTCCAGACATTCGCAAATTGAATATTTTATACATTGCTCTAGTAGCTTCCCAGATATCAAAGTCAGGATGACTGGTCTATAGTTTCCCTCTTTATTTCTCTGTTGGTTGGTTCTGCAGGGCTAACAGGAGTAAACAGAAGTTAACTCTTGCTTTAGCTACCAAAGTCAGCAGATCTGATTCTGAATACATCCAGGAAGCAGATCCATTCTGAAAGAAGGTGCCATTTCTACACAGTCACTTTTCAAAGTAGATCCACATTTCAAGTGAAATCAATTGCAGAGTAATATTTAGGACAATAATTAGGAAAATCTCTAAGCTGATGGCTTTAAAGTAACTTTCTAAAAAATATACAGCCAGAGAGAACTCTGCAGTTTACATTCTTGAGTGGAGTTTAAAATTTGTGTATGGAGATAGCTCATATACAAGAATTAAATACAAAACTGAACTTAATCCCCAAGCTTTACATTCCAGACTTGTCCTTAGACTTGTATGTCTTAAGGAAATAGGGCTTACTGCTGAGACCTGTTTTGTTAGCTTGAGGTCTTGGATATTCATTCATTAGGATGCACTGCTTAGAGATTCTGATGACATCCTATTTCCTGGCAGTGAGGAAAATAGTTTAGATAGGAAGGATGTGCCGTAAAGCTTAATTACTCTATTTGAACACCTAAATAGAACTGTTGTTGTCAGTAATATTATCAAATTGAGCATAATTGCACATTCTAATAAATGCACCAAGATAATGATTCTGTGGGAACCCTGACTTTTGAATTTCCTGACTTCTGTATGTGTACAATTCCGAACCTTAATTAATGTTGTCTTTTCAATCAATTCCTCTGTATGGGGAGGAGAGAATCCATAATGGCTTCTTCTCTGGATCATGCAGTTGTTCCCAATGTAATTTAGAAATCTCTTTGGTCTATGTTTGGTGTATTTTGTCATTCAACAGATGTTTGAGAGTCCTGTAAGACCTTCTGGTTTCAATCTCCTCTGTATTTGGTCTAGGATTTTTTCATTTGTAGGGCATGTGCACACGGGGAAATCAGTGCACAAAGCTAGGCAATCGCACTAATTACTCTGCACTAACTCACTGTGTGGCTACTCCTACTGCACAATAACAGTGCCTGCAGGTGGTTTAGCTTAGTACACTTCCACCATTTTAGCTTTTCCACCTTTCAGAAATTTTAGTCTTATGTCTCTCCCTCAGCCTTAGTTATCACTTAACTAAGTTACACATGCTTAGCTCTTTTAATCTTTCCCCATATGTCTTCTCTGAACTCCCTCCAAATTTTCAGTCTTTTTCTGCTACTCTTTTCTAACACCCTTTATATACTCTGTGTGGTATATAAAAAGACAATAGTACTGTGATTCCCAAAACTAAATGGAATCTTTCAGGTGCAGAGAGGGGGACTTCTGTCTCCCTCATCCTTCATGCCTTTGCATATGGACTGGACATTTTTGGGAACTATATCCATCCAAACTCATGTCTAATTCTCTGTCCATATCATCCCTTAATCTCTTTCTTCATTACCTTTTCCCAAGTTTCACCTTCCTTCACCTTCCTTCACTTGAGTATTTGTATTTTGGATTATTGTTCCACAGCTATACTAGCTGGAATTTTTCCTACTTGAATCTAATTTTCTTATTTCCTCACCATGCTACTAATCTCTCTAAGCCCCTTTGAATTATATCTGAGTTCTCACTTGTGTTTTTAACTACTTCCAATTTGTCATATATGAATTTCATTAACATGATGTTTACAGTCTGTTCTAGATCATTAATGACAATATGAAATAAGATCAGTCCTAACGCTAATCGATATTTTACCCTACGAGACCCCTCAACAAAAATTGATCCATTGCCATTTATCATCCTTTGTTTAGTCATTAAGCAGTTTTCATCTTACCTGAAGTGAATGCTCTTATGGAATTGGTATTGTTCAATTGTTCAATGCAGATTTTGTGAGACACAGTATCAGTTGTTTTACTAAATCCAAATACAGTATATTACATCTGCTGAGTTCTCCTTCTTCACTTTAAGCCCCAGTCCTGCAAAGTATTACAGGACTTCCCTTATCTCAGATCTTTTCTTGAATTCTGCTTTTTTATAAGAGTTCTATACAGATTATATCTACCTATATCAGTGGTGGGCAACCTGTTTGTTTACATTTGCACAGCTGCCTGCAGTTCCCAGCCAATGGGAGCTGTGGGAAGCTGTGGCAGGAGTCATTATAATTCCTATCCATTAAAGTAAACTTCCATATAGCTTCCAATCAGATGAGTTTATGAAGTTGTCAGGTGAGACCAGTATTGTACTTTTAATTCAGACACATAGTACTCACAGCAGTCATAGCATTCATTACCAAAGTTAATTCAGGAAATATTCTTTTGTCAGGCATCAAAGTCCATTCTGTAGGAGCACTGGCAGACTCAGGACAAAGTCATCATGTCTTCTGCACTGGGGTCTGTAGAAGGCAGCCCCAGGGCTATCAATACATAAATTCACCCCATTTTACTTATTGTCATTCAGCTTTAGCCATTGCCATTTTTCGTCAAAAATATTCTCCATGATTCAGGGCCCCGAGAAGATAGAGGATATATGATTGACCTCATTTTGCCTCGCTATATTTAAATGATGCTTCTGCTTTTTACCCTGGAGGCACACTATGAAAATTCCCATTATAACGGATACGTGGACCTTACCATGAGAAAGAATAGGAAAACGTTATATGTGATAACCTGAATATTTCTTTTTTATGAGTAATAAGGTCCACAGATCCAGCTCACCATGGAGACAAATGGTCAGCCAAAACAGAAATGGAAACTGACATCTAAAGCTTCTGGTGTATTTCATTAGGGGAGATTATCCCTATTGTCTGCAGAGGCAGAAACTGTTGTGCTTTTTTTTTTTTTTTTTTTTTAAAAGTATACTTAACCCAATGTATAATGTAGGAAAGTAGAATGGAATTATGCTGGTTGAGAAGCTGACTGAACTAAAGGGAACCTCAAGAGGGGGGACATTCCCTTGCTGCCAAATGTAGTAGGAAGAGAGCCAGAGATATAAGCCCTTGTATCAGAGGCCTGGTATGAGGCCTGAGCTAAAGTAGCGGGCAAGCTTTGCTGATATAAAGCAAAGTTAGCAAAAGACAGGCTGTGAGCAAATGTCAGGCGCTGCCTGCTTGCAAGTTCACAGAACCTGGCAAGAACAGGGCTGATATTGCAGAAACACACATTCCTAAGAAGTGCTAGGCACAGAGTGCTCATGCAAACGCAGTCCAGAAGAGTGATACCAGAATACCCCGATATCAAGGATGGTACAAAAACATTTCCCAAGGATAACAGGAACACACTGACCCCTCCTAAAAGATAAGGTCAGGATGATAGTGTAATGAATAAATGTGTTTTAATCGAACCAAAATATACAAGGAAATGGGTAATAACTAACCATGTCAGGGGACAGTAACTGTGTCAGAGGGGGAGTACATAACTTGTTCGTATCGGAGTATAAAGAGGTATCTCTGAGAGAGTGTCTTGGTCCAGCTGAGGCGGGAATAGAAAGTTCCACCATTCACTGAGCTGCGTCCACTGTCACAGGCATACATGTCTTAGTAACCTCTTCGGAGTCTGTCAGGTGCTATTACCATGCTGTGTCAACAATAAACCTGGCCTGGCGCCTTCATATCTTAATGGATCTTGTGGTCATTGGGCGGTTCGCTCGAGGTCTGCTGTGCCGGCTGTCAGTGCCAAGCTGGAGCAACACACAGGGAGAACACACACACACATAGCCAAACATCTAACCACACCAGTGACTGGCAGGTCTGGTTCTCCCTCCAAGCTGCTGTGAACTTTGTTACTTAAAGAAAGGAAATTTTCAGGTAAACATAAATAAATTCCCACAACGTGCATCCTTAATTACCATCTTTAGCTCACTTTCTTTATTTCCTATATTTCTTGACTCTGTGTGTGGACACTTAGGATACCGGTACATTAATTCTTGTGCTTTTTTTGCACAATAGCCTGTATTATGCTCTCAACAAAGCAGTGATTATGTAAAGACCCCTTCTTCTGGTGGTGGACTTTCCAGTTGGGAAAACCAGTACTTTCACAATAAAGGTAGTATTGAACTAATATTACACACATCATCACTGTTAAAACAGAACATAGAACAATACTTTTTTTTATTAAAGGCATCCAATACTGCCTTGAATTAATTTTCATGCGAGTTTCATTCCCTCCAAAGCACAGTGAAGTCAATGTGATTCTTCCCATTGACATAAATGAGTTTTGGATCAGGCCCCAAACTGATATAGAGAAAATATTCATCTTATTTTGTAGGAGACCAGTTAAGAAGTCTCTGGATGGTGGAAAAGAACAATCCTTGGCATTACCTCTCTAGCCTTACTATCCATGATCCTATGATCCTATCTCCATAAAAAAAATTGCAAGCTAGTTAAGTGATCAAAATGGGAAAAGATGAGAGAAAAGAGGATAGATAAAAAGACAGACCATGAAACTGTACTGGGACAATAGCACAAGGGGTCACAATGTTGGTGGGTTATCCAGCCACCAATCCACTCAGAATTGTGGAGAGGCTCCACCAAAAAAAAAGATGGGAAATTCACTGTATTATCTTTTGACAGAAGAGTGGTCTATGAGTATGCCAGATTTGTTGAGTGACAAGGTGGGTGAGGTAATATCTTCTACTGGACTAACTTCTTTTCCATAGAGCTGTTCTTCAGGCCTAAGAAAGGTAATCAGAGTGCCACAGCTAAACACAAGGTAGAACAGATTGCTAAGCAATTCAGAGTTATCCCATGTTGCAAGAAATCATTCAAAATAGTGGGCAGTTATCTACAATACAGAGTTTTGTCGACACAAGTTACGCCGACATACAGCCACCACTAATTAAACTGCTGTTGCATATCCACACTGCTCCTTGTGTCGGTGGAGCACATCCACACTAGTAGCTCTTGCATTGACAGAGTGTGTTTATTGCCAGGAGCCGGCATGTTCAGCTGGACAGTACTTATGTGAGCTTTCCATGCTGAGCAGTTTCAAAACTTCCTGGGGCTTTGAAAGAGGAGGAGTGCATGTTTTTGTACCTGGATGCAGGCAGTGGAGTTCAAAACAATGAGCGGTCATACTGGGCATTGTGGGATATCTCCTGGAGGTCTGTTACGGCAACGTAACAAACGCAGTGTCTACATTGACACTTCATCAATCTAACTTTGCCACAAAAAGCTCTATGCCTCTCGTCAAGATGGTTTTATTTTGTTGGCAAAGCAGGAGAGTTTTGTTTGAGGTGGGAACGTTGTAGTGTGTACACTTCCACTGTTTCGTCAACAAAAGCTGCCTTTTGCCAACAAAACTGTAGTGTAGACAAGGCCTCAGATTTTTTGAGCTAAGAGAAAGTTCCCCTTGTGCTAATGTTCTGGCTTGTTTAAAGACCTTCTAACAAACTCAGCCCATTCAGAAACCAGGAGTTTGGTATGCCATCTGCTTCAGTAGAAGGCCATCAAATCCAAAAAGTCTCTCCTTATCACTGAAGGTCTCCTGAGTAGATTACCTGCATTGACCTCCATTTCTGCTTTTCTGCCTGTCAGTTCATTCTTGATTTTGCCTCGTCTCCCTTCACCTAGGTCCTTCCCATGTGGACTATAAGTGGGGAGTTCCTGTCATTTTTCAGAATATCATCTGTACTACCCGTAGATCTGTTCCAGAAAGTGGAGTGTTCTCTGTATCTGAACCAGGACATGTTCTTCAATGTGAAATTACAAATCAAGATCACTTGTCTCTCTTCTTTGTCTCTAGTGGCTTTCTCTCGGTATTTGCTTGCTGTACTTGGATGTTCTTACAGCTGTCCTAAGCCTTCGCGTAGTCCCTGTATTTCTTCAGTGGTAAAATATCTCATGTCAAGAGTAAATAACTTCCTTTCTTTCTTGTTGCAGCATTTTTCCATGTTCACTTTTTCTGCATATTTGTTCATTGTGTGGTTTCAGCCTTTTCCTCCAGGCATTGCCTACCTTAGTCAGCTGTCAGATTCAGATACCCTAATATGTCTCAATGACTTCAGATGCTTCTGGAATCTCACTGGCTCAAGTTCAGGAAAAGAAATCAGCTGTATTTTGTGCATATATGTCCTATTTTGTTCTTCATGTAGCAAACTGAATATGAAGTAGCTTCTGCTTCAGGTAACCTTGGTTCCTTTGGTTGTCACTCATTGTTCCAGCTATTGTTTCTTCTAATGATACCTTATTCTGCTAGTAAAATTTACCAGGTCTTAGCTTCCTACTTTCCCTTCCTCATCATTTGTTTGCTGCTCAGTAGCTTTGCCTGACCCTGGGTGGGTTATCTTGCTCCAGGAAGTATGAAACATCATTATCTTTATCTTAGCCTGCAAAACAACAAATGCCATTAGTGGTAATGAAATTATCCAGCCGCTTTTGTAAATTATAGCCACAGTATTTTACTTTAATAACCTTCTGTGGCAAAGAGTTCCTCAAATTACCTATATGCGGCATGAAGCAAAATGTACTGTGCATTAATTATCAAGTGTCCACTTATTTTCATTGTGGGATAAGGTGAAAAAAGAGGGGCCGATCAGTTTTCACTCTGACCTTCATAGATCTAAATACTTCATTCATATCCTCTTTAATAATGCCTTCTAGGCTAGATAATCCTGTATACAATCTCCCTTCATATAGTATGTCAGTTTTGGAATACCTCTGACCATCTGTATTGTCCTTCTCTTGGCTTTTTAATCTTTACCATATCTTGTTTAAAGTAAGATGACTAAATATGGACACAGTGCTCCATTGTTGAATATTATACTTGTATTATTTTCTATATTTTCTTTCTCCTGTTTAATGCAACCAAATAACCTGTTTGCTGCTTTGAATGATGCTTCCACTTAGAAGGCCTCTTCTTTGAGTTCATACATAAGGGTTCTTGTGTTTTCTCAAAGACATCACAAGATCAGAGCCCATTTTCTTACATATGACTCTAGTAAGACTTCCTGTAGAATACTGTATTTCTTTCAGGTAACCACAATATCAGATGTATGTTGACTTTTTGGAGAGTATTCATGAGAAAGATAGCAAATTGATTCTGAGTCTGGAGAGTGACTTCTGAGGAAAGATCTTTCAAGAAGCCCTAAATATGTTTAGTGTAGCTTGAGCACATGATAACTAAAGTGTAAGTTTATGAATATGTAAAATAATACTTTTATAAAAGTATTTGTAGACTATAAACCCCAAGGAGAGAGAGAAGTTTTTTAGCGTAATGTAAGGAGTTATAATTTGGAATAATAAGAGGGAATTCAGTAGAAGTGCTTTTTAGATTAATATGGGGGGGGAGGGGAATCCAGTGAGATTTATTAGACTACAGAATAATATCCCTGGGCAAAATGGTGGAAGCACCATCACTTGAGTAACTTAAGGCTGAGCAAAATTATAGAAGAATATGGTGAACATATAGCCACAGAGGGATGGAGAAGATGACTCAGTGCATATTTTCTATCTCTAGAAGTGTATGGCTGGAAGGGACCTCGAGAGGTCAACTAGTTCAGTCCCCTCCACTCAAGGCAGAACTAACTAATAACTAGACCATTCCTGACAGGTGTTTGTCTAACCTGTTCTTAAAAACCTCCAGTGATGGAGATTCAACAACCTCCCTAGGCAATTTGTTCCAGTGCTTAACTACTCTGACAGTTGGGAAGTTTTTCCTGATGTCCAACCTGAATCTCCCTTGCTGTAATTTAAACCCATTGCTTCTTGTCCTATCCTCAGAGGTTCAAGAGAACAATTTTTCACATTCCTCCTTATAACAACATTTTATGTACTTGAAAACTGTTATCATGTCCCCCCTCAGGCTTCTCTTTTCCATACCAAACAAATTATTATTTTTTTAAATCTTTCCTCATAAGTAAGGCTGCGATTTAGTCACAGAGGTCACAGAAGTCATGGAATCTGTGACTTTGAAAGACCTCCATGACCTCTGGCTGGGAGCAACAGGGTCCCCTGCCAACTGCGGAGGCATGGAGCTCTGGAGTACCCCCACTACTCTGGGTGGCGGGAGCCCCCGCAGCTCCCAACCACAGCTGGCGGCAAGGGGCACCCCCACCGCTTCTCTCCACTGCGAGTGGCATGGGGGACCCCTGCAGCTTCCTGCATCCCCGGGTTGCAGGGGGGACTCCTGGCTATCGCAAGCAGCACAGGGCACCCCTGCCACTCCCCTCCACTGTGGGCGTCAGGGGGGACTCCCGGAGCTGGCTGCCATGGATGGCAGGGGGGACCGCCACCGCTTCTGGCCAGTGTGGACAGCAGGGGGGACCCTCAGAGCTCCCAGGCAGCGGGGTTGGGGTACCCCTGCTGCTCCCGGTCACCCCTGGGTGGCAGGGGAGAACCCCAGAGCTGCTGGTAGCTGCTGGTGAAAGGAGGAACCCCCACAGCTCTGGGCTGTCGGGAAAAGTGCGGGGAGCCACGCAACTCAGGGCCACCAGCGGAGGGGGCCCCTGGAGCTCCCAGCCACCCGCAGCTGCCCAGGCTCCCCATTTTGTCAGGGATATTTTTAGTAAAAGTCAAGAACAGGTCATGGGCTTTCATGAATTTTTCATTATTGCCCATGACCGGTCCATGACTTTTACTAAAAATATCTGTGACACAATGTTAGCCTTACTCAGAGGTCATATTTTCCAGACCTTTAATCATTTTTGTTGCTCTTCCCTGGGATTTCTCCAGTTTGACCTTATCTTTCCTGAAATGTGGCATCCAGAACTGGACACAGTACTCCAGTTGAGGCCTTATCAGCGCAGAGTAGAGCAAAAGAATTACAAGTTATGCACCCACCTTATAGTAGCTCCATCTAGATTGTATTTCCCTAGTTTGTTTATGAGAAGGTCATGTGAGATAGTATCAGAAGGCTTACTAAAGTAAATATATACCACATCTGCTGTTTCCTCCCTATCCAAAGGCTTGTTACCCTGTCAAAGAAAGCCATTAGGTTGGCTTGATGTGATTTGTTCTTGACAAATCCATGCTGACTGTTACTTAAAACCGTATTATCTTCTAGGTGAATATTTGCGCCATTATCTTTCCGTGTACTGAAGTTAGACTCTCTGGTCTGTAATTCCCCGGGTGGTCCTTATTCCCCTTTTTATAGATTGGCACTATATTTGCCCTCTTCCATTTCCTCTGGAATCTTTCCCGTCTTCCATGTGGCTCAGATGTCTCCTCAGTCAGCTCCTCCTCAGTAATTCTGTTGTGGAAAAGGAAAGAGGACAAGATCCTCAACAATAAATAGAAATAAATGCATAATCTTTCCTCTTCTCCATTTTCTCTCTCTCTCTCTGTAATTAAAAGGTTAAAGTTTTGGAGAAATTATTCTGTCTTATTCTCAAAATATGTAGTTTCAGGCTGGATTCTGCTCTCAGTTACACTGGTTTAAATCTGAAGTCAGTTGGGTTTTTGGAGATTTACACCAGTGCACGGAGGGTAGAATTTGGCCCAGGGTCTAAGGCTAGAACATAAATCTTCAGCATGAAGAATATGGATTTTCAGCAGCATAATTAAGGATAGGAAAATGGAAAAGGTACCACAAAATCTGAGCCATTCTGTAGAGAGAAAAATAAGGTTTAGGCACTTGTAATCTTGTGGAAGTTGTGGGATGTGTCATTTCATGCATCCGATGAAGTGAGCTGTAGCTCACGAAAGCTTATGCTCTAATAAATTTGTTAGTCTTTAAGGTGCCACAAGTACTGCTTTTCTTTTTGCGAATACAGACTAACACGGCTGCTACTCTGAAACCTTTCATCCTAAAATGTCTGGCCTTTCTTTTTGCTTTCTCCCCTTTTAGTCAAGCCAGATACTTATATTAAAGTGTAGGTTTGCACTGGGTTTGAAATATTACTCCTGTCATCTGATGTTCTTGTGTACTTTACAACTTCATTTTTTGGGTATTGAGTGTATAACAACATACTGAAGCACAATACATGATGGAAAATAAAAAGTCTATGAAATAACAAGCTAAAGGACATTATCTTTTACATACAGGCTAGTCAACCTGTGAAATCAACCACAGCTAGTCATCAGGACAACTACGTGGTTGATTTAGAAATGTTGGCTAATTTTAACATGATACTAACATTTACAGCTGTAAAGCTACAAAGAGAGGGACTCATAATCAGATCACAAACTTTGGTGTGTAACATGATCACTGGTACGATCAGGAAGGAATTATCCACACTTATGAATTGCACAACTGGCCAGTTGGTTTTTCTTTCTCTGAGGCATCAGGTATTGGCCATTGCTGGAGGAGGGGATACCAGGCTTAGACGGAGCAGTTGTCTAGTCTAATATCACAACTCTTGTATTTCCCACTATGAAGGAATCCTCTCCCAGATGCTTCCATAATCTTTCCATTCAGCATTTGAGTCAAATTTCATTTCCATAGTGTATTCCGTTGGCCTGTCTTGGAATGGGACAGGTATTTCACTAGTCTTTGGAGTCTTTGTTTCAAACGCTAAATTTCAAATATCATATGTTTCTTTTTGGCCATAGTAATGTGCCGAATGGCAGCACAGAGAGCTCATACTAGGGTTGTGGGTTACCCTTTCTTGTTCCTGTAAGCAGGTGACTTAAAGAAGTTCAGCATTCATTACTGTGAGTGACTGGGGCAATTGTCTGTCTCTCGTGGAAGTGAATCCACGGACCTCCCAATTGGAAAGTCGTATCTCTCTGTCCACCACTCTGCGCCTCAGCCTTGGTTCTCTTGCTTCTCTCAGAGCTATCTCCATTTTTGCCCCCATCCTATGGAATGCTTTTGGAGACAGTCTTGTGACTTTGCTGACAGCCTGCTCTTTAAGTTAGTTCTCTCTCTTCTCAGCTCTGTTGTCTTCCTTTGTAAACTATGATTTTATCTTGCCATATTGATTTGCTTGCCTCCAAACCCCATCTACCACAAATGTACTGTTTATCTTTGAGTCTTTCCTGGAACACTCTTCCTAGCTGCAGGGCTGGATTAACTCTTCTGTGGGCCCCAGGCTATTAGATTTTGTGCCCCTGTATACAACAAAATGATTACAGTTATGGCATTGAGGCTATTAACGCTAGCCTTTTAATTAACATAAAACCACTCTGAGGTTACATTTCAGTCTTAAAACATGTAGAATATAGTTAAGTTAATTCAAAGTAGCCTACTTCTTACCTTAGAACAGCTGTTATAATAGCTGTTTCTTTCTGGGAGGGAGTTTGATAGCAGGAGGGTGCTTCAGACTGGGACAGAGTGTTTGGGTGCAGGAGAGAGTGAGGGATGCGGGCTCTGGGAGGGAGTTTGGTGCAAGGGGGGATTCTGACCTGGGGCAGGAGGTTGGGGTGCAGGAGGGGGTGTGAGGTGCAGGCTCCAGCTGTGAGGCTTTTACCATAGGCAGCTCCTGGCCGGCGGCGCAGCAGAGCTCAGGCTGGCTTCATGCGCCTCCCCCCACCCACCCGGGACCGCAGAGACGTGCCAGCAGCTGGCCACTTCCGGGAGAGGTGTGGGGCCATGGCATGCAGGCAGCCTGCCTGAGCCCTGCTGCGCCGGGGCCCTGGGCCCTGGACTGCAGCCCCTAAAGCCCCTATGTTAGTGTGGCCCTGCCTAGCTGCCCCCCTCTTCTGAACTCACCTCTGCCCAGGATCTTAGTCAGTTTTTTCAAAAATAAAAATGACGCTGGCAGGAGTGTCATTCCTCATTCCCTCTGCGCTCCATTGTTCTCCTCTTATACTCTCGTGCCTGATTCTGAGGTCTTCCTTTATCATCTACTGTTTACCTAGTCCCTCATCTCATGCCCTCCTGCTAGCTATCCTCCCTTGTATGTCTGATGCCCCATCATCTCCCCTTTCTTTCCACTTGCTTCTTTCCATTCATCTACAAGGAGACTTTATATCCCAGATTTGAAACAAACCTTCCCTCAGCCCCATGTGACTCTTCAGCTACTATCCTGTATTATCTCCCTCCTCTCCTTCATCTTATGGTCTGAGTGTGTTTTCACTGCCATTGCCTAGATTTCCTCTCCTCTGACTCCTTCCTACATGCTTGTGGTTTCCATGACTCTGTGCTCTCCTTGTTCTCTTCCTGCCACTGCTGCCATCTCCTCTGAAGGCTGCTTATTCTCCCTTCTACTCCAATCTGTTGGCTTCCGTTAAGGTTTTGTCCTAGAGCCCATTCTCCTCTCTTCTCTAGTCCACCAAGGGAGCCGTATCCGTTTCCATGGATTTAGCGATCTTCTCTGTGCTGAAGACTCCTAAATTTATGGCCGGTCTCTGAAATATATTTAAATGTTTAATGACAATGACTATTTCTGAGCCTAGTGCTGAATGTGGCTATGTAGACACTGGCAGTAGGAGAGCCCTGCAGTGGTGACCGCAAACAAGCGTCGCACTTGCTTTTCATGTTGATTTCAATCCCTGAAGAAAAGCTTCAGCGTTTACTATTTAAGAATTAAATATTTGATCCTTTTCTGTAATATATAATTGACGGTCCTTTCCATTGGGTCCCATGTTGCTATTGATTTAAACTAAATCTCTTTACAGCAACATGGGCCCCCCAAAGCTTGGAAATGCCAATTGTAATAAAAAACTTAAATGCCTCTTGCATGGTGAGAGCTGCTCTTCACCCTATTAACTTTCAAACTCCGATCCTGAACAAGTGGTTGCAGTTCTCATCTAACAATCGGAGCAGCTGCGCCATGGAACAGATTCCTGAGCGAGGTGATTGAGGCACCATAACTGCAGAGATTCAAGGACAAAGTAGACGAGACCTTTACTAGAAGGGAGTTAGTGATTTTTATCGGCCCTACCTCAGTACTCAGAGAAGGAAATTTGTGCCTCACTTTACCCCCTTCTCTCTCATACTCTAAGCTTGCATTTCCCAGGCTGCCGTGCCGGAAAGGGGAGTGATGAAGCATTTTCAAAACTATTTTTTAGGAAACAGTTATCATGAAGTTTATACAATGAGTCCACATCACAACAGAACGCAAAAGCTAGAAGCACACTTGACAAAGTCAGCGCATACCTAGTGTAAAGAGTTTAAAATGTTTTCAGATCTCTGAAAGGGACACTCATTTAAATAAGCTACATTTTTCTGATATAGCACCCTTTAAAACAGTATGTTCTCAAATATTTTTAATTTGAAGTGATTTTTTTTCCCCGCTCCCCTGCTGATGTTTAAAAGGACCCTAAAGAGGTGGGGGACAGCAGCAACACCACCAAACTAGCTTGGGCCCATCCTTCCTCCCATTCCCTTCCTTTCGGTGCACACAACGGTTAACTGACTCTTCTTCACTGGTTTGTTTAATATTTGCTGCTGGTGTTACCGACAGGCCCCGTGTATGCAGAGTTGGGAGAGAGTGTGTGTTAGAATACGCTCCATCCCCCACAGCAGTGTATGAGAGAGATGATATTGAGCTGGTGCATAAGATGAGATGTGCAACTGATCATCAGCAAAACAATGGAACCTGATTACATATGAAGTGATGTCAAACACACACAGAAAACAAAATGGGAAAAATAGGGGAAAATACCAATAAATGTAGTAATAATAAATTAAATAATCTATTTTTCTCTCATCTCTTTAAGTTATAGCCATCTTAAGGGTACACTAATAGGTCTAAAAAAATCAGGTGGCTAGATGGGTTTCAATATTTAATCTAATTTACTTTGTCTAATGTGTTTATACTACATTAATCACTAAGATATTTGAGCGCCAGCAGTTCTGTGGGTTCAGATTGCAAATGTAGCTTTAGCTTGAATTAAGTGTTTTTCCTCATGAACTTGTGTTTAAATGTGAAACATGTGCAAAATAGATAAAAGGGGACAGCATGCTGAGACCTGAGGACCTTTCTAAATAGTCCCCTGCAGACCCTCAGCATGTCTTGCAACAGTTATTCCAGCTGAGCAAAAGGTTCTCTCTCTCTGGCTTGTGTTCTGCTCCTCCCTATGAACGGCATTTTCTCTGATCAGAAGAGGTCAAAACAGGGCTTCTCTGTTTGTTATTTCAGGAGTTATTTTCCTGCAGTCAGTAAGGTGGCAGATGCACAAAGAGCAACTTCCAGCTGAGCCTAGGCTCCTGATCCAGCAAAAGCACTTACACACATGCTTAACTTTGAGCACATGTCTAATGCCATTGAAATCAATGGGACTGTTCACGTGGCTAAAGTTAAACATGTTCTTTTCCATTGTGCTGGCTCAGGGCCGGAATGCTCAATACCTTGCAGGACTGAGCCTGAGCTTAGTATAGCTACTAACTACTCAGCTGGAGAGTCCCAGTCTGAGTGCCAGCTGTTGCCCAGTGCAGGATGCACATGGGCAATGAGGCGGGACACCGGATGAGGCAGAACTTGGCTAATCGCTGAGAAGTGCTGTGGCGCTTTGCTGTAGCTGACAGACAAACAGCAGCAAGCGCTAGTGCGTCGCTGGAATTAATGCTTTGTGCTTTTCTCCTTCCTACAATTGTCATGGTTTGATGACTGCATAGTGCTTCTAGTTTAGGGTTCTCTTCAATCCTGCTCCCACTGAAGTCAATGGGAATTTCACCTTTAATGTCAGTCAGAGCTAGCTGCATGAAGTACTGCAGAAAGCTGCCTGCAAATACTTCCCAGCTTTCAATCACAGTGTTACCATTTTGTTTGGGCATCCCACATGTTCACAGGTAGACATTTGGCACCAGGATGCAGGGGCAGCCATTTTGAATCTGTACTAAAATAACTTGGTTTATTATAGCCACAGTAAAATGACTTGTGACACTATCAGCTTCCTGAACATTTGGAGTTGCCTACAGTCTCCCGACACACACAGTGCGGGTAGAGAGACACATTTCCTGAACCTGATGCAAAATTGTTAAGAATGAAAACCAAAGGTTTATTAATTTTGTATTAACTTATTAATAACCTTGTATTTTCCTTGGTAATAGCCAGAGTCCTTCACTGGGACAGATTACTAGGATTTTGACCTCATAGGTCATCCACTTAGGAATCTGATTTTTGCCTCATAAAACACAATGGGGCAGCAATGAGGTCACACAGGCCAAATTCTAGATCCAGCCTGAATAGTATGACCAAGCACTAGGGCAGAAGGGTAGGGAAGAAATTCTTCCCTCAGGGCACGGAGTGATGATGATTGCAATTGCCTCTGAGACCTTCCCTCCCCAGCCCATGTGGTGTGGATGCACGGACTTGTGTGCTGCCATGCAGAAGCCCCCATGGAATGGGGCTCCATACATGAGCAGAGGGTATATGCATCTTTATATCATTCCCTCAAATTCTGTTCTTCCCCTTGTGCATCAAAACTACACCTTCTTCCACTGTCTGGAGCCCCACTGCAGGGGCAATGATGGGATTTGCTAATTAATTCTTAAAAAGAGAGAGAGAGAACCCTGCCATATCTTTGCTTTGAATGGTAACCTAGGGTAAGGCAATTCTGCAGGTAAGAAATTGAATTTCACATTCTTTTAGCACCAAATGAAGTGTTACAGCTGATCATTTCACTCGTTTAAACCCCACAAACTACTTTCCTGTTTGGAAACTGAAATATGCCCCTTTTTTAATGTTGGCTTTTACCTTTCTCTCTCTGCAGTTATGCGGCTGTGGGCTGTTGGGCGTGGGAATATGGCTATCAGTGTCACAAGGAAACTTCGCCACATTTTCTCCCAGCTTTCCATCATTTTCAGCTGCCAATCTTGTCATTGCCATTGGTACAATCATCATGGTGACTGGCTTTTTGGGTTGTCTGGGTGCTATCAAGGAAAACAAGTGCCTCCTTCTAAGTGTAAGTAACCTGTACTGGAAATAAGGTATCAGTTTTTAAGTGTGGGTTACAAACCTTTGGAACAATTTACCAAGAGTTTTGGCGCATTCGCCATCCCTGGCAGTTTTTAAATTCTAAAAGATATGCTCTAGATCAAACAGAAATGTTTCTGAGGAAAGTCTATGGCCTGTGTTATACCGGAGGTCAGGCTATGTGATCACAGTGGTCCCTTCTGGCTTTGGAATCTGTGACTCTATGAATGAAGATCTTTACCATGTATACAGACCCCTACTTCACTGCTTACTTTAAAAGTGACCTGTATGGGAAAGAACGTATTAGGGAATAATGTTTCTATTGACTTTCAAAACCAATGTATGTAATTCTGTAGCAGGTATTCTCAATTAAACTCGATAGGGTAACTTAAAAATCCTCCTCCTCTGGAATTGTGTAGTGAGAGTTATATAGTGGAATGATACCACTGCTTGGTTTTATTCAAATATGTCACTATATTTATTTATTTTTATGAACAGTTCTCCTGTCTAGGTACTACAATAAATTAAACATGAAATACAAACCAGGAACAATCCTCAGTGTACAGTTAAGCACAAAACAACTGCCAGACAAGCAATTCATCCAGAAATTTCAACATTAGAAGCATTGTCATGAAAGCATTAATGATAACTACTCCAATAATTCACCATCAGTCTTTACCCTGCCCCTTATCAAAGGCCCAGGAAAATCACTGTGCCCCAAAAGTTAACATAAGAACATAAGAATGGCCCTACTGGGTCAGATCAAAGGTCCATCTAGCCCAGTATCCTGTCTTCTGATGGTGGCCAGTGCCAGGTGCCCCAGAGGGAATGAACAGAACAAGTAATCATCAAGTGATCCATCCCCTGTCGCTCATTCCCAGCTTCTGGCAAACAGAGGCTCGGGATACCATTCCTGCCCATCCTGGCTAATAGCAATTGATGGACCTATCCTCCATGATGTATCTAGTTCTTTTTTGAACCCTGTTATGGTTAACACTTCTGAGCTCCACTGGGTCATGTAGGTTAATAATTCTGGACTCTTGGTGGGCCTAAAATGGCGAGTGAATTCTAGACTCCTCCAGCAGCCCCTTCCTGTTTAAACTCATAGAACTTCAGCTTAGTCACCTCTGCTGGTTGGAAGTGCAATGTCTTCTTGTGAGGAGAGAGCCAGGTTCCTAATTCCGGGAGGCAGTGATGTTATCATATAAACGTGAATTTTTTTTATAAAAAAATGATTAACGTCACTTCAGGTTATTAAAGTTGGGGGAAATGTGTAGATATAATTTGCTCTTCTCTGTTTATGCTGTTGCTTTATTTTTTGTGTTTCATTCAGCTTGGGCAGTGAAAACAGACTGGTTAATTTTGCTCTCTAAGTCTCAAACAGTTAGCTGCAATGCTGCTGGTTGTGTTTCCAGTGGTGTTGAGAAATGTTTCCTTTTTAAACAAATCCACTCAATTGAAATTTAAAAAAAAATCATGAAAATATTTCTCTTCATATTAGAATTCATTTGTAAAATGCAAAATCTAAATGTATTGCTAAAAACTATTTGCCGTTATCTCTTTATGTTTTGAAATTGCCTCAGAAGGTAATAACAAAGGTGTTAAGGACTAGTCTACACTGCTCCGCATGAATAGCCATGTGCACCAAAGAGCTACATTATAACTACTCTGTGTAGGCGCTGCGGGCGAAAACTAAAATGTTCCTACTTCACATTAGTGTAGTCTTGTTTGAAGAGGATTGTGTTAACACAAACTAGAAATCTCTGAGTTCACGCCCACAGCATCTATACAGGGGTGCTGTCACACCCCTGTAGTCCGAACTGCCCTTAAAACCCTGGATGTGTCTGGTCTGCTGGTGCATTTGAGACTTCTGTTGGTCATTAAAAGCAGTAACAAATACAGGAGCTCACACTTTGGGAGGCAACCAGAGTGGGTAAGTGTGTTCCCATGACTGAGCGTGTTTAGATCCACCATAGGGTATGTCTGCACTTCCATTGGAGGTGTGACTGCAGCCCATGTAGACATACCTGAGCTAGCTTTGATCTAGCTAGCTCCAATAAGAATATCAGTGAAGCCGCAACAGCATAGGCTAGCTGCTGGGCAACATACCAAGGCTTGTTCTACTGTGGCTTTACTGCTATTATTATTCAAGTAAATCGAAGCTAACTCAGGTGTGTCTACACATGTTGCAATCACACTGATTGCAGTGTAGACTTACCGTAGTGATTTGCTGCAAACTAATACTAAGATTTGAAAAGTACTTTGAGATCCTTATTTGAAAGGTGCTATAAAAGTGCAAAGTAATAACATAATTTTTGCACAAAAAATAGTCAAATGCAGTTAAAGCTTATCTGCTGGGAATTTGTTCCTTCACCAGGGGAAATTTATCTTTGTGGCAGCAAGTTTTGTGTCTGGGTTCAATTTGCTGAACATACTGAGGAATGTGCTGGAATTGTCTGCTTTCTCTGTCTGTGCTCCAGTGAACTGCACAGTCAAGAGATGAAACCAGTGTGACATAAACATTGCTTAAAGACAGGTTTACACTTAAGGCTTGTCTATACTTTTGGCTAAATTGACACTGCTGCGATCGATGCAGCAGTGTCAGTTTATTGGGTATGGTGAAGACAAGCTAAGTCGATGGCAGAGCACTCTCCCGTCAACATCTGTACTCTGCCTCCCTGAGAGGCAGAAGGTAAATCGGTTGGAGAGCACCTCCCATCAACACAGGGTCGTGTAGACAGTAGACCTAAGTTACTTCATTACAGGTTTCAGAGTAGCAGCCGTGTTAGTCTGTATTCCCAAAAAGAAAAGGAGTACTTGTGGCACCTTAGAGACTAACAAATTTATTTGAGCATAAGCTTTCGTGAGCTACAGCTCACTTCATTGGATGCATTCGGGCCATGCATCCGATGAAGTGAGCTGTAGCTCACGAAAGCTTATGCTCAAATAAATTTGGTAGTCTCTAAGGTGCCACAAGTACTCCTTTTCTTTTTTGCGAATACAGACTAACACGGCTGCTACTCTGAAACCTGTTATTATGCAAGGCACTGAATTTAGCCGTATGGAGTGGATTTTTTACTTCATTACGTAACTTTCGTAACTGAAATAGCATAATTTAGGTCAATTTACAGCTTTAGTGTAGATCAGCTCTTACACTCGGAAGTGGGAGAACAACAGCTAGGCTAGAACCCCAGTCTAGTGAAAGCTTAGGCTGGGAAAATGGAAATACAACAGTGCAGAAGTTATGGAGAATAATAACAACATTAATATACTTTTGTAATTTGAAATCTAATTTGTAAATTTTGCTGCAGGTTGGGAAGAGGTAGGGGGAGTAAAGGGGGATATGTTCCTGGGATTTGAATTGCAAACTATAAAATATATGTACATATGTGTGTGTGTATATATATATACACACACACATGTATGTACTGAATATCATTTGCCTACTAAGTAATGTTTAAAATGCTCATGAAGTTCTGTGAAATGATGAGTTCTGTGGGTACCCAAATGGATAACAGATGGATGGCTAGATTATGGAAGGGATAACTTATCAGTGGAAAAATGATGTGAAATATGTGCTGCATAAAAAAGTTCTGTGTAGGGAAAATAGCTGAGAGCAGTCCTCTCAACCATCATGATTTTCACATGAAATGTTTGGGATTCTCATGAGTTTCCTGTAACACCTCCTGTCTGTATTGCACTGGAGAAATTATGTTTTAAAGCTGGTTTGTCAAGGCCACCGGCCCTTGTCTAGCGTGCTTGAACTTGTTCTTTATTCAGGAAGTGTGTATACATGTTTTGTTTCTCTTTGTTCTAGTTTTTCATCGTTTTGCTGATAATTCTCCTGGCAGAGCTGATATTACTCATTTTGTTCTTTGTTTATATGGACAAGGTAAGCAAATACACCCCGTAGATTAGTTTATCGGTTCTGGCAGCTAAGCTGGTTTTTGTTTACTTTTGCTAAACAAAGATGCTTAGATTCTTCTTACTCTTCTCAATGGAAATTGTTTTAACCTTGTGATCTTCATTTTTATGTCTGCCCCTTCGCATGTTGGCTGAGAGTAATGAATGGTTAAGATGGAAGGATTCTCTGTGTGAGTTGAGGCAGAATTGTTGAGTTTTGCAGTTTCCAGCTGAAACCAAAAGCTGGGACCTCCATTTTGCCCCTCTCTCATAGACCTGCAGTCTCCATAGTTGAGCTTTTTGCTGTCTCCTTGTGAAGTTTAATTTCTCGCAGCCCTCCCCCTTCATCACCAATGTCATCAGAGAGTGGCTGGATAACTCCCCCAGTGACTTCTTCAGGCCAGCTATCACATTCTCACCACCACCTGTCTTCACAGGCAGGGGAAGTGGAAAGATAAGCCCCTTTCTCATCCCCATAATCCCCAGATTCCCTGCTAGCATGCTGCATTCTGCTTAGCCAGAATGTGGTGAATGTGCATTGCAGTACCAGGGCATGCTGAAAACTTTTCAGATACATTGGCTACTGTTGAGTGGGCAATAGGCAGGCAGTTCGCTCCCTAAGGACATCCTGGGTATTCAGAGGAGCAGATCTTCCTTACTGGCCTCATACAATGACAGAAGATAGCAGGGAGCAAATCATCTGGCTGCCATCTAGAGCCTAACTGTGACAAGGCAGCCAGTCATCCCTTGAAGAGACTGGGAGGGGGTTACTGGCTAGCCCAGAAGATATGAGAGATTGGACGTTCTCAAGCACAAGCTAGCATCTGATAAATTGGGGATGGAGTTCTGGGGGGCTGGGGCATTTGGCCAGATCTTGGAACCTGAGTTTAGTTTCATGCACAAGGTCTTCAGAAAGATTCAGGACCCTTTTGGTGAAGTTGGGTTCATTGCTCCAGTACCCTAGCTAGTGAGGTGAAAGCTAGCTTGGGTATGTCTACTCAAGCTCCACTCACATCCCATGATTGCAGGACAGACATAGCCTTTCTGATTTTAATGAAATCAGGGTGAAATGGGTTTTGTTGCATATTTGACCATTGTAGTTTGGGACTCGTGTTTAATTTCAGCTCAGTCACTGGCTCCCTCTGAAATCATGGGCAGTTGTTTGGATCCATGTTTTCAAAGCTGTCCACTTACTTGGATATAAAACTTGAGACCTCCTTTTTTTCAGAGGTGCTAGGCATTCAAAGCTCTGATTGAAGACTGTGGGAGCTTCTGGTGCTCAGCATCCCTGAAAATCAGGCTGTAAGGGAGTCAAGTTGGACACCCATAAACTTTGCTCCTTGAAATTCGTGGACACATTTGAAAATCTTGGCCTTAACTCCTGTATGCCCCGTGTACCCTATCTGTAGAATGGGGATGATATTTCCCTCTCTCCCATGGCTTCATATGCTGATTTGTTTATTGATGATTATAAAACAGTTTGAGATGTACAGGTAAAAGGCGCAAATTATTACAATGAGGCGGGGACTCTTGGGTTTTATGATCTTAACAAATGAAATAGGTCATACTCTGATTCCTGGTAGGAAAGAATGTTGAAATTTTAGTTGGACATGGTTGTGTCTAACTTCACTGCAGATTTAACTCAACTTACCTATGCTTGAGTTAACTCCTCTCGAGTTAGGCTAGCTCGAGGGAGAGCAGTCACAGTACAAAATAACACACAAGCTGCACAAAACGTGTTTGGATTCGCAGCATAGAACGACCGTGTTAGCAGCTGACGAGCTGTACTAACGCCAGCTGTAGCCTGTTCCCCCTCCCGGCCCTGTGGACCAGCCAACTGTAGTGAAAAACACCACCAGTTTTGAGTTATTGGGTTTTGTGTGTAAATGGCCCTCAAGATAGAGGCAACACTTGAGTAATAACTTGAGTTAAGTCCACATTGAAGAGAAGCTTAATGTTGTTCTTATATGTGTGCACACAGCATGCATGTTGCATGGTTATGTAGCACATGTCTATGGAGGTGGCCCATATTGTCTGTCACCTTCTCCCCACCCCCAATACATTTTTTTAAATGGAAAAAAAGATGGCAAATTATTACCCCAACATGCGCTCAGCCGTTAGCAGAGAGGAGGCTGCTTGGTTCCTCTCTTGCTTTTCTGCTACACGGCCATACTTCAAAAGAATTCAATCAGTAATAAATCCAGAATTGGGCAAGGAAGAAAACTAGAGCGTCACCGGCAATTGGCATCCACAGCAGACGCCTCACATTGTAAAGTGAAGTGAGTTTGGGTCTAAAGGTGGGGATTCTGCTCAGTGATGTTCAGGTGAGATATCTGTCAAAATGTGCACCCCAGGGTGGCAAAGGCAGTGTATGTTTACAAGTCTACATGTGGGATACTGCCCTTTAACTAGTGCTGCTTGTGTTTTGTTTTGATGGGAAATAGGTCAATGAGAATGCAAAGAAGGATTTGAAAGAAGGTCTTAAGCTTTACAATACAGAAAATAACGTGGGGCTAAAGAACGCATGGAATATCATTCAGGCAGAGGTAACACATTTTCTTTATTTAAAAAAAAAATTAGCTGGACATCATTTTTTAAATAATATTTTCTCTGTCTCATCCCATAACTGGAAGTACGTGGTTTGAGTCACAGTCAAATATTTGTGTATCACTTTACATTCATAAAGTGCCTTGGCCATTCTTTGGGATGAAAGGTGCTGAGCAAAAGTAAGATGTTCTTCATGAGATCCATTGGGAGTAGCTGTGTGACAGAAATACCGCTAGAGGAGGTTATGATCTGTATCGAAAGATAAGGGAAGAAAAGGAGTTGATATGTTAGGGTTACAATAACAACCCTGAAAGGCCACCTGGGATCTGAAAGTAGCAAAGATTCTGGGTTAAAGTGAAAGTGGTTGCAGATGAGGTTTTGGTTGGCAGAATGTTTTCTAGTGGTTAGAGCAGAGGTATCGGAGTTCAGGACTACTGGCTTCCACTCCCAGGTACGCCATTGGCTTAATAGTCACAGGTTCCAGTGTCTTGGTTTGTGTGTCTCCAAATTGATATAATAAAACTTATTTTCCACACAAGGCTATTTGTGAGATGCATTAAATGTTTGTGATCTCCAGGTGAGAGGTGGTATTGAAGGGCAAAATATGAGGTGTATATGTGAAGAAACCAACAGTGGGTTGAGAGAAGTTACACTTCTTAAAAAGTTTGTTGGTGAAGACTGTTTATGATCCTTTTTGTACTTTGCCTGTAGATGCATTGCTGTGGGGTTACTGATTATACTGATTGGTTCTCTGTCCTGGGGGAAAACATCGTCCCAGACCGATGCTGTATGGAAAATTCTCAAGATTGTGGAAAGAATTCTACTGATTTAGTGTGGAAAACGGTAATGCTTGCTCAGTTTAACTTGTTTGTTTTTTTTAAGTGCACACATGAAATAGGAAAGACTTAGAATTTTTTTTCTCTTTCAGGGTTGTTACGAGAAAGTTAAAATGTGGTTTGAGGATAATAAGCACGTTCTTGGGACAGTTGGGATGTGTATCCTCATAATGCAGGTATTGATGATACTATACTCTTACATATAGCCCCTAATTTACTACTACTATAGTTATCTTTATAATGCTAAAAGGTGTTGCTTGGCTCCTTATACCAAGTAGCAAGGGTCCCTGTTTAAATTTGAGAGCTTAGAACAGAGGATGGGGAATGGGGGGCAGTTGGATAGGTGTGGGAGTCCCAGGGGCCCTGTCAGGGGGCGGGGGTGTGGATAGGGATCAGGGCAGTCAGGGGATAGGGAGCAGGGGAAGTTGGATAGGGGGTGGGGTCTTGGGAGAGGGCGGTCAGGGTACAAGGAGCCATGGGGGGGGTTGATGGGTTGGGAGGTCTGAGGGGGGCAGGAAGTGGGAGGGGGCAGATAGGGGGCGGGGGCCAGGCTGTTTGGGGAGGCACAGCCTTCCCTACCTGGCCCTCCATACAGTTTTGGAACCCTGATATGGCCCTCAGGCAAAAAGTTTGCTCACCCCTGGCTTAGAATCTGGAATTTAGCTTACAGTTTTGCTGGACCCTGGAATTTCAGTGGATTTATCCTTCCTGTTAGATGAAATCAGAAGCTATTCCCTAATTCTTCATTTTGTTGAATCATGATATATTTGATATGAATGATATAACTGATAAATTTTTATTTTGGGGAATAGTGAGAACTGGCATTTTTCATCCTTTCATGTACTCTACCATTAAGGGCATGAATAGTTATAATTGTTCCTCTGGCAGAACTCACGCTTTCAGATGCAAAATAATTATTATAGCACCGCTGTTAGTGCTGTTAAAATGACACTGCATGATTAACTCTGGCTTCCAACCCTCCTAATTTTGACCCAGTTGGCACTCAGACACCATAAAAAGACCTAGATGGTGGGATAGTTGGATACTACCCATATTTGGTCTTAAACTGGGACAAAATATTTTTCCTACATTTTGAGGATAAAATTGGTCCAGCTGCTTCTAAGTGACCTAATTTTGTTAGCAATTCAGATTTCTTTTCCAAGCTTTAAGCCAAACGGGGCTGGTTGTCTCTAAATGAGGACAGGTTACTTTGTCTCTGTTTTGAAATGATGATGTCCAGTGATGTTCTAGTTATGTGCACGTTGACATTCAAGGCTCACTTATAAGTGGCAGTGAAGAACACTGAATTCAAAATGATTCACTCATGTCTGCCACTTGTGAAATTAGCACACTTTAAAAATGTTTATTTTACTTAAACACATTGGGGAAAAGTCCTATAGAATTTAATTAGAGAATGAATCTGCTTTTTATAGCCATAAAACCATGTTATAGAACATAAAATGAAATTATGGTGATTGAATTCTACAGGTTAGTTTTTAAAAGACCTACAAAAAAGAGCTAACTCTCCATTAACTTTAGTAGGTTTTTAGGGTAACTTCTGTGCTTTGGAAAAAAAGCAACAACCTGCCTGCTCTGCCCTATTGTCTGGTACCTGAAGAATGAGAGATGTGCTTTTAAAAGGACAGCAGTTTTGTGCCTTCATGGCACCTTGTGTGACAAAGAAGATTCTGGAAACTATTTCAGTTTCTTTCATGACTCTTACAATGGTTAGGTGTTGTCAGAGCTATCAAAACCTTTGAGCACCTTGCTAGAGATTCAAGGAGTGTCGCAATATTTTGTGACTTAAGGTGGGAAATACTTAGAGTAATCTCAGATATCAAGGAACAAAGCCTCACAACCCCATCAGATAGGCCAGCTTTCCTAGTCTTCACAAATAAGAACAGGTAGAGAACAACTCTCCTGATGAGTTAGAGTATTCTAGCTGAAAGTTCAGTGTTTTGTTGCATTATCATTACTGCAGTGGTTGACACATAAATCAAACCAGCAATTACCCTGATTTAAACCACAGCATGCTATCTGCGATGGCATGATTTTTCCCTTACACTTTATAGCATATAACTTTAGGCCAAATTTGTTCATCAGCTACCCTGTGTGCAAACCCATTGTACGCTGTGCAGAACTTGGCCCTTTGATAACTGTGCAATCTGTTGCAAATATGGATTTTTTATGACAACCCCTGTACTTGTCAGTCATACGGAACAAGAGTAATTCAGAAGCGACCAAACAGGCTCCAATAAAAAAAAATGAGCCAGGCCTGATGTTTTCTTTTTGCAGCTTCAAAAAGAGAATAGGTCTAATGCTGTTTCTTTCTTACTGTTCAGTTGTGTTTGTTGTATGTTGGAGCTCAGATGATTTTCTTGCTGTTCTTTTGTTTTTCTGATGCCAACTTGCAATGTGGCACACCTCTAGGATAAGATGTTCAAAAGTGACTAGTGATTTATGGAAACCCAGCTTGAGGCACCTTAAAGGGGGATATATTTTCAGCAAATTCTGATCACCTGCCCTCTGAATGCCAGGCCCCTTTAAGGGTCTGATGTTGGGCACCCAAAAACACTAATCACTGCTGAAAATCTTGGCTGGAAGAATTTTATTAGTGTTGGGTGTCAGAAAATTCAGGCACCCTCAGATAAAATACCATCAATGTAGTTTTGAAGGTGTTACTATAATTAGCCCATAATATTTGCTTTCTTTCAGATACTTGGTATGGCCTTCTCCATGACGCTCTTCCAGCAGATTCATAGGACTGGTAAAAAATATGATGCCTAATCTTCAAAATGTTACCTGCATCTACACTTCTGTCTTGCCATTAACAAAAGGCAAAACAACTGAAAAGAAAAATCAAGCTTTGCTCTGCTGAGGGCATTCATCCCCACCGATCAATCTACGTCATCATTTACTTGACTGATTACTAGCACAACTTGCTACTTGACTTATTTTTTTGGTTCTGTTTTGCATTTGCCATTTATTTGCCAAAGAAGAAAAGGAAAAATAATAAAAGCAAATCAGTTTTCTACACTAATTCACAGATCTGCTATTAAACTTTTCCCTAACTTTATTTAAGAAAATGCTTTGCTCTACTAATTGGTGTTAGACATGCAAGGATAACATGAGAGATGTGTGTTTAACTTCTAGAGAAACTTCTTTGAAGTCTTCTGATAAGTCTCAAACTGCTCATGTCTGACATGCTGGAAGACTTGGGAAAGCCACTCAGATTGAGAACCCTAGGAATCAGAGCTGCTCACTTGCAGCTTTTTGTACCTTATGGTGTATACTTTTTTATTATGGAGATAGCTTAGAATTTAGTAGCCTGATTTGTAACTTCTTACTGTTTTGTTTTGCATCTGTCATATTTTAATCCAGGAACCACTGTGCTATCTTTGAAGGACACAATTTTATCATTAGTTTAAAAGATGGAAATAAAGACATGACTGTTCTAAAGTCCCTAGGGAGGCTACATTTAACTGCAGCTTCTGAGCTACCGTGGGTTTGTACCCTTACTATATTGATGACAGTCCTTTCAATCAGGTGGCTCATTACTTTAGGGCCAGATTGGGTTGCCCTTACTCTCACTGGGCTAAATGGTGAACCCCTTACTCTCAATGGGCTAGATTGTGATGCCTTTATCCACAATGAGTAGCACCTTACTCCTCAGGTAGGCCCATTAAATGGGACTACTTTTAGCATGATACTATTCAGTGCGAGTAAGTGTATCACCAGCACCAGGAAGGGGCTCACTCTCTGGCCCATTGAGTAGTAGTTTACGTTATAAGTAGTTCCATTGATTTCAATGGGATGGCTTATTGCACATAGTGCTGTACAACATAAGGGGAGCACAGTCAGCTCATTGTCAGCTTTCCTGAAAGGAGTTTACTTGACAATGGTTGCAGTTTTGCCAGGCTGGCGAGTTAGCTTTGGAACAACCACAGAGGTATAAAGCTGGTTAAAGGCAAGTGGGGGAATGGTGTGCCGTATGTCCCAGGAGAGCGGGAAAAGCATGATTTACATTTTCACTCTGAAATCAGTTTCCAAATAGGTGCTCAGAACTTGTTTGTATCTTTGCACATACAGTGTTGACTTTTGTCTTCTGTTTTCCAAGTCAGACATACTACATGATAGTTCAGAACTCATTACAACACACATTTCTACTGACATTCCTGCTAGAAAACTTGAACATATTCCTCTCTAGTTTGAATGCTGCTTCTTTCATAGTGGCCCCTGCTTGACTTTTTTTATTATATATTTTTGGCAGAGGTCTTTCTTACATTTTGCTGCTTCACAAAGGAAAGTATGAATGAAAATGAAACTTCAGTCATTTTGTGGACACTCTGGTGTTATGTGAGTCAGAAGTTTACTATAAAACTTAGTGGTAATTTTAAAATACATTTTAAAGCTAATTTATTATCCACTGGACCCAGATAGCTGTCGAAGTGGACAGATGTTTATCATCTGCTCTCAAAGTAGTGCAGTGATGCTTACAAATTTGAGGTCCTTATTCTCATTTACCCAAAGCACCTTTACACCTCTCCAGCAGTGTAAACGGGCCTTGAAGTGAGTGTAAATGTACTTTATGCCAACGTTAAGGCCTCTTTACATAGAGTGATGTAAAGGGGTGTTAATGTAAGTGAGAATCAGGCCCTGAGAATCTAGTCCACCGTTTTCAAACTTGGATGCCTACCAAAAGGCATCTAAATTGATATTTAGGCAGGTCACTTATTTAGATAACTTTCAGAGTGGTTGAGCACCTACCTACGGTTTGCATAGAAGTCAGCAGCACTGCAGGGGCTCAGCCTCTTTGAAAATCAGGCCACATATTTACATGCCTAGAATATAGAATTAGGCTCCTAACTTTAGGCCTTCAAGGTTGAAAAAGTTGGGTCTAATGCACATATTATTTTTGCAGGATAATACAATCCGTCCTTCCTAAATAGCTGTTTGGTTGCATATACCCTTTAGTTATTCTTCCACTGGCCATATTGATGACTGATGCGACATTAATATTTCCTTTTAAACACTTGAGGAACGAGGAGGGGGAAAATAAAGACAAAAACTGGTTGACTTTAATTGTAACAAAAATTGGGACCATGTGTGTCTGAGCTCCATTTGAGATGTTCTGTGCCAAGAATGGGAGCTCTGGCACTGAGCATATTTGCTGCTATGTGTAAGATAGTCTCCAAAATTTCCAAAAAAAATGACAAGTTTTGAATTTTTGCATTTTAAAAAATGTATATCTTTAATCCACAGCTCTACTTCTTTATCTTTTATGGTAGGGTTATTTTGCTTTCTCTTCTAAAATCCCAATGTTTTCTCTCTCAGACATAAATACAGAAGGATGGAAAAATATGCAAGACCAGGATGCTAAATCCTTCTAAAGTCGCACAGTGGTACCTGTTGAAATCTTAAATTTTAATCTGTGATTGGTTTTTGTAAAAAAAAAAAAAAAAAAAAAAAAAAAAAAATGCATTTATAAAATTAACCATGAAGGCAAAATACATAGTGGAAAACTAAAGCTATTTTGCCTTCCCTTAAAACTTAATTTTTGTAGAATGCTCAGTTACGTTTTATGACCTGATAGCAAGATAGGTATTGAAAATTCTTTTTTCATGAATTCTTTTAGCATTTTAAGTACAGTATTAACAGAGATAATTACACAACAGTATTGTCAAGTCTCGCTTTAGCTGACTATGGAAAGGGAATTAAGTAAACAATTAACATTATAGTACAGTAGCTGAATATCAAACCATATAACAGGAAAACCTGTGTTTTGAAAACAAAGAAAAAGCAATACTGTTCTTAAGGTGACAAAAGCCAGCCATAAAAAAAAATCATTAGATTGTATTTGTTGGTATATATCCGAGAAGATGCTAATTGTCCTTTAACTGTTCAGTGAAAGGGATATCAATCTTGTTTAAAAATGCACTTTTTTGCTTGCATTGGTGGATGGCTGTCTGTGCATTTTTCCAAAACATTGCTTTGATTATTTAACTACACATTTTTAGCATGTTTTTAAATAAAAACTGATACTGAGTAAAAGTATTTTAAGTGTATACAAATGTTGATTTGTATTTATATATGCACATATATATATCATTGAAGCTCAGTTCAACTGTATCAAAGTTTTGTTTCTTTTTAAAGTGTCATTTTAGAATTTTGCATACATGATATTTTGTTCTGCTTTTTGCACCCAAGTTTTTATATATAAGCTTAAACTGTAGAGGAGCTTAATCTGATTGATACATTTTTGTTTTTCAGAGAGTCAGGTAAGACTTATAGCAGTAGAGAGTGTCCATATTTAATTCAGTAGCAGTGTCAGAACTGTCAAGAGGGAAAAGGGCTTTTTCTTTACGACAGGTAACTGCTTACACTTCCAAGCATGTGGCTTTCAAATCCTGGGTGCATAATGTCCAGAAACCAGGGCTGTTTTCCTCAGTCTGGCCCTTTATGTTTACCTGTATTCCTAATTAAAAAACAAGGCCAGAGTGCATTTTATTTCCACAATTAATTACAGTGGCTACTTCAGAAAACGGTTAGCCAAATGTAACAGGGACTCATGCTCTAGGGGAAATAGGGAGCTCATAAGACTGAGGGTAGGTGGCTAAGATTCAGAGATTCAGCACTACAGGTCTGATTTTGCAGGGTGCTAAGTTGTGAGATGCTGTGCGTTCTTAGTTTCATTGACTTCAAGGGTAGTTGATGGTGCCCGGTACCTCAGACTCCAAGTGTCAGAAGAATGAAACAAAATACTTCTAAAAGTTAAGCAGACAGTTTTCTGGCATGGCATTGCCAAATCTTTAACTTTTGACTAGCAGAGTAAGTGCCCTGAAATTACATGTTTAAAGCAATTGCTACAGGAGCTCTCAAAACAGCTGTTGGGAGCAAATTTAAAGAAAGTGACCAGTGAGCCCTTCCATTGATGAGATTTCTGATCGCTTCATGTTTCACTTGACAAGAAATGGCTCCAAATTGTGTACATTAAGGCACTCGGAGAGGTTAAAAATAAGTGACCCGCCAAAGGGTATGTTTGGGGGAGAAAGGGAACTTGGGCTTGGACTCCCTTTTGCTTTTATAAAGAAGAGCCAAATACTTTTTGATGTTCTTTTGTTGGATGTGAGGGGTATTCCCCTGTTTTGCCCCCTGCTTTTTACTTTGCAAATATCAGGAAATTAAATTCCGTATTTTTCTGGAGGTCTTGTTGGGGGTCCTGGGTAATCTTTCTCCAGAATTTTACTTAGTGATTGGAGTTACAAACAAAAGAATGTTTTAAGAAGGCTCACTAAATATCCCTTCCCCTCTCAACTGCTCAGCCTTTACTCTTTTGGCTCTTGTGATGTCCTTCCGTCACTGGAGAGTCTTCCATCCGAGACCAAACCTGAATTTCTAATGGTTTTTATGTTTCATTCAAAACCTTTCAGTCCTCCTTTATATCTCATAAAAAATCAAGAAAGGGGACAAGATGGTTCGTTCGTTCGTTTTTGCAGCGGTCACCCTAAAGCAGGGATGTGTTGGCCGCTGCTTCCTGCAGGTCCGATTGGCCAGGAATGGCGAACCGCGGCCACCAGGAGCTGCGGGGGGCTGTGCCTGCGGACGGTCAACGTAAACAAAATGTCTCACGGCCCGCCGGGGATTACCCTGATGGGCCGTGTGCCAAAGGTTGCCAACCCCTGCCCTAAAGTATCCATGTGCAGGGATGCCCATTTGACCCAATATACATTCTCTGTGAGGACAGTCTCCTGGAAACAGTAAGAATTACTGTTAAAAGTTTGGCTTAACATACAAACCAGAGGTGCTTAAGGGAGTTTAGTCCACTTTGCTGTAGTTGACATCACTGTAAGAGAATTAAAAAATAACTCACTCCCCAATAATTTCTTATGTAGTTAAGGAAATGTGTTTCGGTGCCATACTTTCAGGAGCCTGTATGCATTTTTGTTTGCTAGTGTACATGCACAATTGGCCAGATTTACTTCTCTATGTCCACACGCACTGAATTCTGATCTTTGCTTTATTGTTGATCTCTGTTTGTACCCTTAGCTACTTAACCAGTTCCACTTTTAGAAATGCCAGATTTTTAAGGCTTGTGCGGTTACTAACAGTATGTCTACTTAGCAACTAGACACCTCCTGGCCCGGGCCAGCCAACTCGGGATTGCATGGCTTGGGCTACGGGGCTCTTTCAGTGCAATGTGCACTTCTGGGCTCAGGCTGGAGCCCAAGCTCTGGGACCCTCCCACCTCGCAGGGTCCTAGAGCCCAGATTCCAGTCTGAGCCCAGAAGTGTACACTGTAATGAAGCAGCCCCGCCGCCCGAGAACCACAAACCCGAGTCACCTGGCACAGGCCAGCTATGGGTTTTTCATTGTAGTATAAACATACCCTTAGGGGGCTGTAGTGCTGGGAGGCTGTGCAGAGTTTCTGGTACTGGGGAAGCAGGAACAGGTTGAGACTATTGCCTGGAACAAGTACCCCAGCACAAGATACCCACAAGATTGATTTGCTTCCCCAATGCCAGTTGTTTTGACTGTCAAACTGAGAAGGAAGGCTTGTCCTGGAATGAATACTGTCAGAATAAGAGTTTGAACCTTCATGGAGTAGAGAGAAATGGGGACATTGGGAGGGACAGAGGCAGGGAATTGGCTGCCAAGAGGGTGTTTTCCAGGGATAGGGCAAAACTGTGGGAGGCTTAGGGAAATACTTGTAATAGGGACTTGGCTAAGGAGGGAGGGGGGGGATCAGTACTTCACAGTTAGGGGCTGCCCATAAACCACATAACTCATTTGGGGTGGATGAGTCCTTAATTTTGAGTAATCGTCTCAGTGTTACAAAGTGTTGCAAGGGTAGGTGGATCTTGGAAATCACTGAAAATTAGTTGCCTAAATGATGGTCAGCCCCCTAGTTATGGCTGTGGTAAAGGGGAGAGTGGAGGGGGCTGAGGAACTGATGATGATACACAAAATAGAAATGTAGGTGCCTTTAGCACCTAAAATCAAATATCAATTTGATAACATTTGGTGACATTGCCCAACATTGATAGCTATGATAGTGGTGGTGTAAATAAAGTGCACTCTTTGTCCATTGGTAGGTTAAATAGTAGATATTAAAATCAAGTCACAATTACACACAAGTGAACTTAAATTGCCTTTGGAGTTTTATCTTGTGCATGTTGCATTGAGTGACTTGAGTTCCGACATTGTATCTGTAGTAGAATAATATGCCAAAAAGCGCATTTAAAAGTCACAAGTGGAGTGTAATGTAACTCATCCACCCAGTATTTTTGATACCATGCTTTAGACAAACTAAGCATATCATTCATATTGCATCCAAGATGCTGTGGTTTATTGGAATAAAGATGGCAAGGAGAAAAAAGACATTTTCCCAACAAATATATTTCTGGCAATGTGGTCTGTGTATAAAAGGGAATTGGGGGGAAGCAGAATGCAATAAGGCACAATTAGTGTCCTGAAATAATTTCCTTTTAAACTTAATTTGTTGGCTTCGTCACTTAGCTCTTGTGTGAAACATGGAGATATTTTTATACCAGAAATACACTTGCAGACCCAGAATATTTGTATGCGTGATAGCTGTTAGAACCTAATGTGCCATTCCATCCAGGTTACGTTCACACCGGTGTTCCTTCTATGCAATACCTACTTTAGCCTTTGTACAAATTATTTTGTATTAGTATTACATATGAAAATAAAGGACATAAGAAAAGGGATGTATGTTTGACCTTTATTCCCCTCCCCCCAGCTCCAGTTGTTAAAAGTAAGCCAAGAGACATGTCTGTGTTTTAACAGATGGGGTCTCTGAGATTCCCTGATGTATCAATGCTCTATTTCCTGCAAACGCTCTGTTATAACAAATGAACAGAGAAGAGGAGCGGTGAAGAGAGACGGTGACAGTATTACTCCACAGGGAGTGATCTGAACAAGAGTACAAATAATGCTGGGTTTAAAAGGGTAATTGAAAATAAAAGAGAGTTCCTAGGATTGTGTGCCAGCAGTACCTACATTCTGTGTTGTTACTTGTAAAGCAGTGGTAATGTGGTTGGTGCTACACAAGGTGCAGAAGGAAGATAGTCCCTGCCCCAGAAAGCTTACTGTCTAATAGAAACTGAGAATTGAGGACATGCTGCAAGTCAGAAGGTTTTTCCCTGTGTGGTTTGGCTCTCCTCTTTTTGGGCATTACTGAAGAAGTGAGTCTTTGAGGGGGGGACTTCAGTGTGAGGCGGGTGGTCACTTGGTTAATTGAGATGCCGTGGGTATTCCTCACATTGGCCTGGAGATGGGCACTGGAGCAGGAGATGAATAGGGCATCAAAGCCAGCATCATTGGCAGAGGGGCTGAGAATGTATGGTGCTTTGGAAAATGTGTGGTGTTTGGCTGTATAGGTTTGGGGCAGTTGAGGCAATGTTGATACTGAGAATGGAGCTGAGATACACAAGAAGCCATTATGGCACCTTAGAGACTAACAAATTTATTTGGGCATAAATTTGTTAGTCTCTAAGGTGCCACGAGGACTCCTCCTTATTTTTGCTGATACAGACTAACACGGCTGCTACTCTGAAACCTGACAAGCAGCCATTGTGAGCAGTTAATATAAGAGTGTGAGGGATTTCCTGAGAATGTGGCAGGGGTGCACAGGGATTGATTCCTACAAGTGAAGACTTTCCCTTGAAGGTGCAACCCTTGTATCAGTGAAAGACGATCAATTTATGAATTTGCCAGGGTGCCACTTAGATTTTATAGCTCCAGGCATTGGTTGCCCTTGGGATTCTGCAGCTTCTTGTGTTAGGTTCAGCCAACTCTTCTGACCATATGGTAACTCTGGTTTCAGGGCTTGTAGGAGGGGGCAACCCTCTTATTCCCACTGTACACATGGCAAGTGAGTGCTTAGGTTTTAGCTTTCCATTTCTTTGCTGCTTTCACTGGTATCCACTAGATGGCGTTGGTGTAAAACAAACGTCTTCAATCCATTTCTTATCGGAGGCTTTTTAAATTGGATTCATTTCAAGGATTGTATTTCATGATTAGCCCCGACTATCAATTAGAATCCCCTCTTTTAAGCAATTTCTCTTACTTATCCCAAAGTTATACTCTGGTTTATATCTTTTAACATTTCTCCTTCATTATACCACACAATTTCCATTACTTCTAGAGCGCAACAATTATTTGCGATAAAAAACAAACAAAAAATCCTCATACCCTTCTAAATGTGATGGACATATTCCATATGCTCTTTGATTGTACACATGCATTTTGCCTTATTTAGGACTTACAATAGAACAAGAGAGACAAGGTGGGGGAGGTAATATCTTTTATTGCAAGGGTTCTCAACCTTTTACATTCTGAGGCCCCCCTCGACATGCTATAAAAACTCCAGGGCCAAGCAGAGGTGGGGCGTTTGGGGCCTGGCCCTCAAGCATAGGTGTAGTTTGACTTCTATTTTGGGGGGGCAGGGGCCAGGGGGCTTGAGCCACGTACACATGGTAGGGACCAGGGAGGGAGTGCCACCTCCACCCCTTGACTCACCTCAGCAGGCCACCCTGCCTGTCTGGGCTGTGGGGTGGGGCAACCAAAAACTATAACTCAACGGTCAGGGACTTAGCTCGAAAAGCTTGAAAACAGCTCAGAGTGCAGGGAGGGGGTAGCTGGGGCTGTGAGCACACAGGGAGTGGCTGTGGGTGCAGGGAGGGGGTGGCTAGGAGCTGTGTGCAGGGAGGTTGTAGCCTCAGGGTGTTGGAAGAGGGGTATTAGGGGCTGTGTGCTGGGAAGGCACCCCTGTGGTCCCTGTTCCCGGAGTGGTCTGCTAGCCATGGAGCCGGGTCTCCTCACCTGGGGGGCTCTTACTGGCTGCCTCTGTAGGAGCAAAGGGGACTGGGAGCTGAGGAGCAGCTTCAACCCAGGGCACCAGCAGGAGACAAGGGAACGCAAGGCACCAGCCAGAGCAGCAGCTGCCCTGAACTGCTTGGCTCTAGCTTCCCGCCTCTGACCAGGGAGGGGGTGGGCAGGAAGGTGCAGAGCTGACTCCCGGGACTGCCATGCTCTTGTGCTGCAGTTTGGGTTGGAGACAATGCCCTCCATGTCCCCAATTCTACCGATGGGCTCAAGGCTTCTGCCCCATAGGGAGCACCAGGGCTTGGGGCTCCAGGATTCAGCCCTATGCCTCCTGGCTTCAGCCCCATGGGGAGCGCTAGGGCTTGGGCTCTGGGTTTCAGCTGCAGCGCTCCGCGGCCCCCTTGAAAGGTCTCGGGGGGCTGCGGAGCCCAGGTGGAGAACCACTGTTTTATTGAACTCATTTCTGTTGGTGAGAGAGACAAGCTTTTGAGCCCACAGAGCACCCAGAGGTCTACAGGAGACCTGAAGAAGAGTGCTGGTTGACTTGAAAGCTTGTCTCTCTCACCAGCAGAAGTTGGGCCAATAATAGCTATTATCTCACTCACCCTGTCTCTGTAATATCCCGGGGCTGACACGGCTACAACTACACTGCACACAGCAGTAGGACAAGAGGCATTTTTCACATGCAGAAGGATGTAGATCTGACTCACAAGGCAAATAAATGTACAGATTCTAATTGTAGGTGAAAGAGATTGTTTTCCTTATAAATCAAACATACGGTGAATAATATATAGTTTATACTTTGGGGTGAAAACTATGCACAGGAAAGCAGGGTGTGACCCTTGCTTGGTAACTTGGAGCTCTTTTTAGCTAGGTTGGAGGGGAAAAAGAGGCTTTATGCATATGTAAATTTGGAGAGATTCTTGCCTAGGTGATTAACAATACTCTCACTAGCCATTTTAGTTTATATTCTTGAGGAGAAGAATTCTCGACCTTGGCTGATATGTGAGTCCTTAGACAAAGTGTCTCACCTGATGTGAACCATTTTCTTATTTCAGAGTAGCAGCCGTGTTAGTCTGTATTCGCAAAAAGAAAAGGAGGACTTGTGGCACCTTAGAGACTAACAAATTTATTTGAGCATAAGCTTTCGTGAGCTACAGATCACTTCATCGGATGCATTCAGTGGCACTGAATACATCCGATGAAGTGAGCTATAACTCATGAAAGCTTATGCTTAAATAAATTTGTTGGTCTCTAAGGTGCCACAAGTACTCCTTTTCTTATTGTCTTTTCTTAGATGGATAATATTTTGGGATAAAGGTGGATAGTTTTTCTAATTTTATTGAGAGCCAGCAGGAATCCGTAATTATTAATCATTCGAGGCATATCTGTTCTTTATATCCCTTAAACCAGGATAGAGAATGGATACTGACGGAATAATGGTAACAGGGTAAATGGTCATTAACCTGAATTAGGGCTACATTTGCATCCAATTTACAAGATGGTTAATGGAGGAGTGTGACACAGCGGTCCATTTGTAGCATATGGCAGAGGGTTCACTGTTTTGTAACAGTACCTCCTAACGGGCCTGACAAACTCACTCACACATTGCTGGTGTAGTATTTATCCATAAATGATGTCACGTGAGGTCTCTAATCATTGTGAGATGTCTACATGGATGATATTTAAGGAGATGTGTATATGTACTGAAAATATGTTTTAAAATCTGTGTCCAAGGCAGAGCTGACAAACGAGCTTTGAGTCACACAAAGGATGTCAGCCAGGTAGATTAAGCATTGTATCCCAACACAATGGAAGCCCCATTTACATAGGGAGTCAACAGGAAAGGATCACAGAGGCAAAAGCTAGCCATGGGGGTTAGCCTGACCATGCACAAAGACTGTGAACTCCAGGGATTTAAGAAGAAGGCAAGGAGGCATCCCTTTATCCTGCACCTGAGGAATTAAATGGACAATGAGTTTACATTCATGAAAACAGCATCTCAGTTAGGCTTGGTTGAAATGCTGCAAAAGACATTTGGAGTGAGGTAACCTTCTGTAGATAAACTGTTAGCCTGCTAAATGAAGTTTAATCTCTAGAAAGCATGTTATGATTTTATTTTATATATAACTGTGCGGTTTCCACTATCCTTAAATCTTAATCTTTGATAAGAAATGTATGATTGTCCTGGAGGAAGCTGGTGCTTTGTGTGATGAGTGTTTTGATGATGGTTTCTATGAATATCAGGACTCATAGAAACCATCATCAAACCATTCACCATACAAGGGATCAGCTTCCTCCAGGACACAACCTACTTCCTCCAGAAACTCTGCAACACTAACAACCTTCCTCAGATCACCATCCTTATCACAATGGATGTTGTCACCTGCCTCTACACCAACATCCCTCACAATGATGGCACTGCTTGTGTACTTCAAATATCTATAGGACAATAGACAATGCTCAAATACCCACCCCAAACACATCGCCAAATTCATCCATTTCATCCTCACCCATAACAATTTCACATTCAACAACAAACACGTTGTCCAAACCATGGGAACAGCCATAGGTACTAGGATGCCTCCCCAATATACCAACCTCTTCGCAAGCGACCTTGAGGAAGAATTTCTGGCCAAGTGCACCATAAAACCAGTGATATACCTGAGATATATTGATGATGATTTCATCCTCTGGATGGACGACCTAAACTCCCTCATAGATTTCCACCACAACTTCAACAACCATCACCCATCCATCAAATTCTCTGTAGAACACTCCGACACCATCAACTTCCTGGACACCATGATCAGCTTCAATAATGGAACCCTACAAACAGCTATGTACAAGAAACCCATGGATCTCCACGCTTACCTTCACAGATCCAGCAACCACCCCAAATACACCAAGAAATCTGTTGCCTACAGCCAGGCACTCCGATGCCAAGCATATGCTCCAAGGAGAAAGTCCAGGATATACACTTTAACACACTCTAAAACTTCACCTTCACCTTTACTAAATAAGTACACTGCACCAGAGAAGTAGATTGCATCATGGAATGGGTCACCCAAATACCTCGAGAGAATCTACTTCAATCCAGGAAAAAAAATACCCTCCAACTATACATCCTAGTTGTCACCAACCACATCACTCTGGAACCCATATAGGGTATCATTAAACAATGACAACACATACTTGATGGGGACCACATTCTGAAAGAAATCTTTCCTGAACCTCCTCTTCTGGCCTTCAAACAACCCCTTCCTCCCCCCCCCCAACTCATCATCAAAAGCAAGCTCGCCACAGACCAGGACACACCAACTGAATGTAGCACCAGACCCTGCGATAACAACAGATGCAAAACCTATAGACATACCGCCACTACTGTGATGATCAATGCCCCCCCAACATACCTTTCAAGAGCCATGAGTCCTACACATGCCTACACTTCACCTATCACAATATGTGGTGTACCTAATCCAGTCCAGTAAATGCCCCAGTAACAAGTAAGTGGGTGAAACGAGATAATCACTATGCTCTTGAATAAACTCAGCCAGAAAAATCATAAAAGACAGAAACATCATATCACCTATGGTGAACACTTTTCACAAAGTGATCACTCTATATCTGACCTCTCAGTCCTCATCTTCAAAGGAAACCTGCAGAACACTTTCAATAGATGAGCCTGGGAGCTTAAATTCATAACTTTTCTAGACACTAAAAATCATGGACTTGGTAGGCATACTGGATTTATGGCTTATTACAACAATCTGGAACCAACTATCCCCCTCTTTTTTGTCCTAGGATTGCAGAGGTATAATCGGCCACTTCACCTTGAATGGGCTCTTAGAAAGAATATGTGTTAACTACCTATGCTAAACAATCTGTTCCACCTTGTATTTAGCTGTGACACACAGAGTAACGTTCCCAGACCTGAAGAAGAGCTCTGTGAAAGCTTGTCTGTCTCACCACACACCTTGTCTCTCTAATAATAATAATAATAATAATAATAACAATAACAATAACAATAATAATAAAAAGCAAAACACAAACATCTACAGCCCCTTTCCCTGACATCATCTTAAAAGGCAAGATGAACATCAAAAGGGTAGACAAATGTGGATTTGTTGCCCAATTTATAAAGCATGGAAAGTATGTATGTATAAAATTAGTGGTGTCAACAAATCTGAGAGTGGCCAAACAATAGGATATGGAAGGGCATATCAGCAACTTGCCAGGATCTTGAGGCTGTGACTTCTCTTTGGTGGATGAAAAGAAGCTACTTTTTTTCCCCACTTGTAGTTAAACCCTACTGTTGCTCAACTTTCTTATTGTCTGCAAGAGTATGTCTCTGGGCTTGACCAATTGACTGCACTTTGGGGCCTACTGAGGAAGAAGATGGTTTTGTACGCTTGTTCTAGAACTATATTCTCTGGTTTTAATATTATGGACATTTATAATCACATTTGGTTCAATCAGATTAGTAGCACGATTTCAAGATGATTGTTTTGTTCATTCGTCTTTGGTGGGTTTTTTCATTGTTCCAGAAACATCTGGTTTTGATGGTTAACCAAAGGGCTTTGTAAACAAATATGCTTTACTCTGTGCCCTACAACACATCATGTTTCAGTTAACCAGTTGCTGCCTTTAAAAAAACAAAACTATAGTATTTTTTCCTTCTTTTCTACCTTGACATGCAGGCCTGTATCTCACTGCTACATTCATGTGTGAGGAACACAAGGGAAATCATTGACACTTCCCCCTCATACTGTTTTCTGTAACATTGACCTCGCTGTGTGATTGGCTTCCAAATTTGCCGCTGTTCCCAGTTTTGGAACCTAATTGATGTGTTTACCCCATAATATAATTAATCCAGAATATGGGACTCTATAGTGGGTTTTACTCTGAAAAGTGACTCTGTAAAGATGTCACTGGTTGGTCACTGTGTATTTGTGCACAGTTTACTAGAAAAAAAAGATGTTTATCTATCTGCCAGCCCTGCAACGTTCAACAGGCATCTGAGACTCAAGCTGGGCACACATCACCTGCACTACAGCGTCGATTTGGAACTTAATTAATAATTCTGTTGATGATGTGTGAGCTGGAACAGGTTCTGGTAATGATCTCATGGCTCTGCTGGCTCTGCAGCTCTTATAAAGTAATTGTGTTAAGTCAGGAAGCAAACACAACTGTCAGTACTGGAAGGCTGCTGCCTAGGAGGTGGTGTGTAAGAAGGTGCCATTTTTACATATCCCATTTCCTAGAAGAATCATACTTTAAGCATGTGACCTTGGAATAAGAGGTGAGATTCTAGGCTGTGTCTCTAGAGGTGCAGCATAGAACTCACAGCCAAGGTGTGTGGGTGGTGCTAAGGTGGCCTTAAGCCATCTCTCCACGCTCCTGATTTTGGACTGCTCCAGGGGCTGGAGTGGCCCCCCATGTAACTTAGACAACAGCCTTCTTGGATTATGGGCTGCAGCACTGCTCAGAATAACCACAGCACTGTATGTTGTGTCCCTACCTCTGGCATGTCCCTCCCCATCTTCAGCATGCTCCCTATGCCAAGGATTGTGAGGGGGTCTTTGGAAGGCAGACCTTAAGGCAGTGTCTGTGCCCAGGGAATCCTTTCCCAGCTGTAGCTGGGGGTTTTAGGACCCCTTCATGCTGTTCCATTCCTTTTCTTCAGCATAAAGGGTCTGAAGCAAGGTTGAAGAGCTCAGCCTAGGTGTCTTACTCCTCCAGTTGTCAGTCACAAAAATTGACACTCTGTGTGTTATTTACTGAATGTCCATACATTATCCCCCTGATCAGGTGCAACACAGATGAACATGGTTGCAGTGAAAATCTTGCATCATGCTGATTTGGAGCATCATCGAAGGAAACAATAGCTTGCTCATAATGGATCTCAAAAGGGGCAACTATCATGGAGATCCTCTCTGTGTCCCATTGTCATGTCCACCTGCAGTTCCAGGTCCAGAAAGATAGAAGACACAGGTAAACATAAACATGATTCTATCTAGCTATCTATTCCCCCCTCATCACAGCACTTGCATCTTAACTGTACCCCTCCAAGAGAAGGTTTCTTCTTGGACTGTCAAATGGACCACATTTTCATAATGCAGCGAAAACAATCAGGAATTTTTGTTTAAATTCCACCTGTCATCTTCTCCAATACCAAACACTATATACAGTATTCCATTCAGTGAACAGGAGTAGAAATATGCTAGGTGCTTTGTGTGAAATCAATTAAAAATGCATTAAAGTGTTCCATAAAAGCAATAGCTATGTTAAAAAATCAACAACCCTGTACAGTACAGTGTAGTTTAGAATATACTTTATCTATATATAGATAGATAGATATACTTTTGCTAATAAAAATCATCTGGAGATAGCTGCATGATTAAAAATGTATGATACAATGGGTGTTAGAATGATGTTACGTTAATATTACATACAAAATCTACAGGAATGCAACATTAAGGGCTCAGAAATATCTGGATACCCCTCAGAGCACTGGTCCAGCCCATCTGGTGTCCTGACTCCAGCTGTGGACAACCCAGAATACGTCTTCTGACCAGCCGTGCATCAGGGAAAAACATATTTTCCTATCCCATGCACGTGACTTCCTGAATTCATGAAGCATGAGATTTGATTATAGTGATCATTGTCTCAATAGAGAGGTGAAAGTGTTCTGAGCATGCTGAGGGAAATGCAGGCAGACCTGTTCTCCTCATGGCCCATGAAGGAAGTGGATGAACCGGGGGATTCACAGATGCTAAGGCCAGAAGGGAGCTTGGGTGCTATTCGTAATACAAATAACTCAATGTTTGTTTACAGCATAGGCCAGATCCTTGACTGGTGTAAACCAGAGCAGCTCCATTGACTTTAGATGACCTATGCTGATTTACGTGTTCTATGTACTGATTTCTGATTTACGCAGCTATGCTGCGGAGCTGGCAGTGCCCCTATAATGACTGTATCATCCCAACCACAGAGAGTTAGGCAGAAACTTCCCCTATGGGCAGGGTTATCATGACTGGCCACTCTGAGATTTCACCCACTCACTGTGGTGATCTGTTGCCCTCTAGTGGTGAGTGAGTCACAAAATGTTGGTGAGGCTGCTACAGGCTAGGCTAACAGAGAAGGATCTTTTAACTCAGGCACCAGAGGTGACTGCTTTCAGGTCCAAAGTTCACTCCTCACTGCTGGCGACTCACCCAGGGCTGCGAAAGCTGCAGAGTGATGTCTCTTTAAGGGCGCAGCAAACTTAATAGCTGTTCATTGAGAGGGCTGGACACTACAGGGCAGATGGTTTTGGGGGCAATCTGGGACTGGGAGAGTGTTGGGGGTCATTCTGAAAAAAGGAACATGGTGGTGGAAGCCAGGGTGTGACCTGCATGTGCGTCTGCTGGCTGCTGGTGCCACGGCTGTGAGCCACAGTGGCATAGCATTTAAGGCACATAGTGTTGCTGGGCAACATAGTGACACAGCCCCTTAATGGCCTGAGTTGAGCCCCAACGCATCATAGTGCCTGGACATTGCTCTGAAGCAGCTGAGCACAGTCTGAGACAGGAAACTGCACTAGATCGACTGCTGGGCTGGTCTGGTCGGGTAATTCCTATGTAAAAGACTATGAAGTAAGTTTGTCTAACTTTTATTATTAAGCCTCTGTCTTTCCTCTGAAAGATGCTCTACAAGTGCTATCACCTGTTACACTGCAATTGTAGGCAGGTGTCCATACCAGGGGTTCTGCCATTATATCTTCCAGTGCCTGCATACCCCACCACCATGCTGCCACTGGTATCTGTGTGGCCTTTTGCTATAGCCATGCAATGGGATCTATGTTGCAAAGGCAGTTTGGTATATATGAAGCCCCAGTGCCGCCAGCTGCACTTTGGAGGCAGACCACACCCCCCCACACACATGGGGGAGTAACACACAGATCAGGACGTTCTGCATTCCCATCTGCGTCTGATCCACTGGGGATGTGACTCTTTTACAGCTCTGCCTGGCGAGCTTGGCTCTTGAACGCAAGCTATAGACACTTTTAGCTGTCGAGGGCCCCGTCTCAATCCTTGGTTTTGGCCAAGACCGAGGTCATCACATGACCAGCATGCAGGATCAGGGCCTGTCTGGTAGGTGTTCCCATTTGCTTGCTAACACTTTATCCTCTCAGAACAACAGCAGTTCTGCTGGCAGGTAATGATGAGCGCTGCTCCTATGTGCTAATTGGCAAAATAGTAATTATCCCCTATTACTTTTTAAAGGAACAGATGAATTTTTACACCTGGCTACAGATCGACCCCAGCAGCAGGTCATATGTTTGTCTGACTGCCATCGCCGATGCACCTCAGCACAAGGTAAGCTTCAAAAAGGGAGAGAGAGCAAGCCAAGATGTTTTTGTCAATATAAATCCAGATTGTGTTTTTGTCTCTGGGGATGGAGGGGTTAGTGACTCACTCTGCTCCACTTTTCCAGCCACAGTTAATTGTTTGGTTTGGCTGCCTTGGAGGCTCGGCATTTTCATAACTTAAAATTGAAACCTCGGAAAAAAACATGTTTTTTTAAAAAAAAAACCACTGCTCAACTATCTGCTGTAGCAGCAGTGGTGAACTGGAGCCGGTTCGCACCAGTTTGCTGGAACTGGTTGTTAAATTTAGAAGCCCTTTTAGAACCGGTTGTCCTGCGAGGGACAACCGGTTCTTAAAAGGCTTCTAAATTTAACAACCAGCCAAAAGTGGCGCCTTAGGTGCCAACTCCATGGGTGCTCCAGGGCTGGAGCACCCACGGGGAAAATTTGGTGGGTGCAGAGCACCCACCGGCAGCTCCCCACCCCGCACCCGGCCCCAGCTCACCTCTGCTCCGCCTCCTTCCCTGAACGCGCCCCCCCCAGCTTCCCGCGAATCAGCTGTTCACGCGGGAAGCTGGGGCTGAGAAGCAAGTGATGACTTCACGCTCAGGCCCAGGGAGGCGGAGGTGAGCTGGGGCAGGGGGTGGGGTGCGCGAGGAGGGCCGCCCACGCCACAGCAGGTAATCCAGGGGGCGCGTATGGGAACCGCTCCCTGCCCCAGCTCGCTGCTGCCGCCTGCTTCTCTGCCCTCCTGCGCGAACAGCTGATTCGTGGGAAGTGGGGGGCAGAAGGGGCACGAAGAAGCAGAGCGGGGCAGCACGTTCAGGGGAGGAGGTGGAGACGGAGTGGAGGTGAGCTGGGGCCGGGCAGCTGCCGGTGGGTGCTCCAGCCCCACCAAATTTTCCCCGTGGATGCTCCAGCCCCAGAGCACCCACGGAGTCGGTGCCTAAGGCGCCACTTTTGATGTGATCAGTGGGGGGAGCGGCCGCTCCCCCTGCTCCCCCCCAACTACACTCCCCCACCCCTAGGAGCCAGAGGGACCTGCCGGATGCTTCCTGGGTAGCAGCTGCCCCAGGTAAGCACCACCAGGACTCCCCACCTCGCCCCCTGGCAGGTCCCTCTGGCTCTTAGGGGCAGAGTGAGCACCCGCTACAGTGGCCCATGAGACCCTCCTGCCCGGTTCTGGGGGCAGTCAGGGGACAGGGGAGGAGGGTGGATGGGGCAGGGATCGGGGGGGCATCAAGGAACACGGGGCGTTGGATGGGGCAGGAGTCCTGGGGGGCAGGGGTGGGCAACAATCCCCTCGTGGGGTGAGGAGGGAACTGGTTGTTAGGATTTTGGCAGCTCATCACTGTGTAGCAGCCTTACTGAAAGTCACAGGCGAAATGCCATCCAACACGGTCTCACAGTGATTCAAAATTTCTGCAGTGTGGCCTCAGGGATGTCAGCTATTTTTGGTGCTATCAGACTATATTTGCTAATTATTTATATAGTGCCATAGATGTGCACGTGGTGGTTTGGTAAATAAAAAAAAATATGGTCCTCGCCCTGAAAAGCTGATCATGGAAATGAAATCAAGCACATAGGAAAGCTACCAAATCACAGTGGTCAGAAGTTGGGACATGGGGCTTGGAAAATAGACACTATGAACTTTTGGGGGCTGTTATTTCCCCACAAACAGCAGGTAATGTGCATCTTCTCTGCTGTAGGTTTCTGAGTGTCATAGTTGGAATAATTTCTCACTCTGAAATATGGGTGCGTAGGATTAAGGTCTCCTGGGGTGCTGGGTCAGAGCAAGTGGTGGGAGGGCCTGCCTCCCCCCCCTGCCTGTGGTCCCGCCTCCCCCCCCACTGCGGCCCCACAATCCGTTCGCTCCTCTCTGCCCCCCCACTGTGGCCCCATAATCCATTCGCTCCTTTCTGTTGCCCCCCACCGCGGCCCCAAGACCGGAGAAGCTCTGTTCCTCCCCATGGCCCACAGCTGGGAGTGAGAGCTCCTCCAACCCTGAGGCTGCAACAGGGAGAGAGAGCGCTTCCAGTCCCAGGGCTGCAACTGGAGCCTGGGTGCTGGAGCTTCCCACCCCATTCTGCGCTTCTGCCGGGGACTGGGATCTGGGCATTAGGGCTTCCCCACCCTGCCTGGGGATGCTGCTGGAACTGGGATATCTAATTTGTAAAAACTTGCCAGTGGATAATTTAAAGGGTGATGAAAGTAACTGATTCCTAGATTTAAACACCCTGAAAGCAACATGTATGAAAGTTAAGGCTGCCATGATCTTAAAGAATGCAAAGCTATATCATGCCATCAATTCTTAAGCAGGATACCCTATTGATTTCAATAGGGAGCATATTTTAAAAGTCAATGGCATGATACTGCTCACAATCAATCTTGCGTCCAAGCAGAAACTGTGGGAAATCACAGGCTGCAAATATCTCTTGACCAACAGATGACTCCACACACTGCACTGCTAAGAAAATGGCCTTGGTTTTGATAGTGGAAAGACACAAAACAGATGTTATCATTTTAGATCATTTAGAAGATAGGAAAGGAAAAATGGGGACTCGCTATGTTTACAAAGTGTTTTGCTGAGGACTCATGGAATATTGTATAATGCTGGGATTAGGAACAAATAGAACCACTGCAACAGCTGGCATCAGAAATTCCAAGATTTAAAGGAGAGCAACAAAACCTTGTTCAACATTCATTGCCTAGGCTGCATTGCACCATTATGTGCTATGATCAGGGTGCTGGAACAATTTTTATAGTGGGGGAACTGAAAGCCACTTAACTAAACTGTATACTCTATATACAATGGAAACCACTTCAAGCCGGGGGTGGGGGCTGCACTCCCCACCCCCAGTTCCAGCACCTATGCTGCTGATGTATATTTGGCTTGACCATAAATTGTAGAGCAGCTATGCAGCAATTTCCGCCACCATTTTTAAAATAGCTATAAGAAGATATGACTTTCTGAATTCAAAGCATTTGTAGAAGCCAACCCTCTGGTGGTTAAGTTTGCAAGACTGTGTGTGAAAGGGTAGTAAACCAATACAATGCATTTCTCAGCTAGAGCCACACGCATTGGAAGAAGCTGTTGATTTGTCTGATAACTGTTGAAAGAAACAATTGTAGAATCCTTCTGGCGCGCGCGCGCGCACACACACACACACAGAGTCATTTCAATTTCTGAAAGTCACTCATCTTTTAATACATTTCAAAGTGGTTCTCTGGTGCACCGTCACAATCTGCCTGTATTGCAAACCAGGGAGTGGGAATGCTAGAGAACCATGGGAATGCTAGAGAAATCTCTGGTGGCTCCTGTTATATTTCTCTGTACACAAGAGCAACAGATACCATGAATCTAAATAACTTTCATTTAGATTAAAGGAACAACAAATCAAAAAAGAACAAACCAAGAAAGTCCCCTTGAGAGAGACAGAGCATCCGCAACGTGTTTGTGTCTCTCAGATCATTAGCAATCTGAACAGAACTGAATACAAAATGGTTGCCAGCAACAGCATAGCCCTTAGAGATTGCAGTATCACCAGGTACAGTACAAGCTTTCGGAAATCATGCATCAGGCCCCCAAATCATGAGATTGGCTTAAAATCATGATTTTTTTTTTAAATAAAGGTTGGGTTGTTTTCCTTTGCCTTCTGGTTTCTGAGCCTTTAGGGTGTACTTATTGCATATTTCCAAGCTTTTCTCTGCCTCCTGGAGTGCTGAGAATAAAAAAATAAAGTTGAGATTCTCATGAAATCTCATTCCAGCAGTCTGGGCTTTTATAAAACTCCTAAACATCATGGCTATTAGTCAAGATGATCTGGGGTGCAACACCATGCTCTGGGTGTCCCTAAGCCTTTGACTGCCAGAAGCTGGGACTGGATGACAGGGGATGAATCACTTGATATTTACCCTGTTCTGTTCATTCTCTCTGAAGCATCTGGCACCAGCCACTGGTGGAACACCGGATACTGGGCTAGATGGATCATTGGTCTGACTCAGTTTGTCCATTCTTATATTCCTATGAGAATCATGATAAAAGCATGGAACTTGAGTTCTTCGAGACATTTTGCCCCTATGGGTGCTCCACCGTAGGATGTGCACGCGCCTATGTGATCTTGATGAGAGATTTGAATCAGCAACCTCATGTCCCAGAGTGAGGGTATATAGGGAGAAGTGGATTCAGCCACTCCAGCTTCTTCTCAAATACAGAGCCAAAAGACTCCACAGCAGAGGGGAAGAAGGCTGGGAGGTGAAGAACCTAAAGGGACTGAGCACCTCGAAAACCTCAAGTTACTGAAAGGTTAAGTAACCTCTCCTCCTTCTTTGAATATAGGTTCCTATGGGTGCTCTACTACAGCAGCCTATCAATCAATAACTCAGTGTGGAGGTAGGTGCTGAAGAGGGAGATCCACGAATGTTTGGGGGATGGCATTGCGAAAGATCATGTCTGCAGGTAGGATAGCATAATGCTTGGAAAATGTGTGAACTGAGGACCAGGTTGCAGCCCTGCACATTTCTGCCATCAGAATGTCCTTAAGAAGGGCTATAAAAGTGGATGGAACCATGGTGGAGTTGGCTGTCACCCTGGGGATGGGGGGAGCACTCCAGCTGCCTCGTAGTAGACTATAATGCAACATGAAACCCACTTCAATAGTCTCTGTGTGGAAATCCACTTTCCATTCATTATTTCAGAGAAGACAAGCAGCCTGGGAGAAATCCTAAAGATTCTTGTCTTGTCCAGATAGAAGGCAAATGCCCTCAGAACACGTAAGGTGAAGAGGCTGGCTGCTTCTCTCGAGGAGTGAGGTTTGGGGAAAAACACTGGAAAACAGATATCTTGATTGATATGAAAATCTGATGACACCTTTGGTAGAAACTAAGGATGAGGGTGCAGCATGATTTTTTCATGGTAGAAGGTACTATATGGCAAGTAAGCCATGGGCACCCCAAAGGCTCCCACCCTTATAGTTGAGGTGCTGGTTTCCTTGAATAAAGTCTTAAGGGAGAGAGAAAGGAACAAACAGGTGATCCTAAGCTTGAACAGGGGGTTCCTTAAGGTGTTGAGGACCAAACTGAGGTCCCAAGGAGGTGTGGGGTTTTGGATATGAGGAAACAAATTAGATAAACCCTTATGGAATCTGGCTGTGGTATGATGGGTGAAGACTAAAAGGCCCTCAATAGACAAATGGAAGGTTGTAATGGCTGCCAGGTGCACTTTAACAGAGCTCATTGATAGTCCCCGTGTTTTCAATTCCAAGAGGTAATCGAGGATTCTCAAGAGAGGAGCTCCAGAAGCGTACACAGAGTGACAGGAACATCAGGAAAGGCAGCATTTCCACTTTTGCAAGTAAGTTTTTTTTGTATGGTAGGCTTCCTACTATTTAGAAGTACAAACAGAATCTCAGCCGAGCAGTCAAATTATAAATTCAAGAACCATTGAGGAGCCAGACCTTGAGGTTCAGAGATATGGGCTGGGGAGGTTCATGATGCCTAATTTTTGTGTCAGAAGGTCCAAGCTAAGTGGGAGGCATCAAGGCAATGTTACAGAAAGGTGAAGAAGATCTGAGTACCAGATTTGTCTGGGCCAAGAAGGTGCTATTAAGATGAAACTGTTCCTGCTCAGTTTGAGTAATGTTTTGAAGATGAGCAGCATTGGAAGATTGGCACAGAGGAGAGCACAGGAGCAGGGAACTTGGGCGGGTGTCTCCTAAACACTGCAGCCTCATCCTCCCGGGAACAGAAGATTTGGCATTTTGTATTGTTTGGGGTTGCAAACAGATTTACTACGGTGAGGCTCGATGCTTTGCAGATGCTGTGAAAGATCAGGTTGTTGAGCTCCCATTTGTGGTCCTGACAGAAGTTTCTGCTATGATGTTCTGGAGGCCTGGCATGTAAACCGTGAAGAACTCTGTGTGGTGGGCAATGTACCAGTTCCTATTGTTTTAGGGACTCTGCGCATAAAGACTAAGATCTTGCTCTCCCTTTTCGATTTATACAGCACATCACTGCCCTGTGGCCTATCATTACTCTGACATGATGGTCCTGCATGTCTTGGAGAAAGTGCTGGCACCCGTAATGAACTGCTTTTAGTTCTGAGATGTTGATATGAAGCAACGTTTCCTGTTGGGATCACTTGCACTGTGCAGTTGAACTATGTAGGTGAGTCTCCTAGCCTAGAGGAGAGGAATCTGTTGTGATAATGCATGTTGGTGGTGGGTCTGAGAATGGGACTCCCACACAGACCATCAGGGGGTCTCTCCACCAGCTGAGGGAGTGTAGTACCCATGGGAGTAGGGAAACTCATTTGGCAAGGCTGTGTCTGTTTGGCATGTACATGGTTTTGAGACAGACTTGAAGACGACAGAGATGTAATCTCATGTGTGGTGTAATAAATATCAAGGCCAACATGTGACCTAGGAGCTGGAGGCCGGTTCTTACTATTGTCTGAGGACTCTGCTGTGAAAGAATGTAGGTGTTCAGATTCCTGAGGTTTAAAATTGACTTCCAGCCTCCATTTCTTTTGGGAAATGGGAAATATTTGAAATAAAACTCTCTTCCCAAAAATTTTACGGTAAACCAGTTCTATAGCCTCCTGATGCAGAAGGGATCAAGTCTCTTGCTTTAAAAGATCCTCATGAGAGGGGTCCCTGAAGAGGGAGGCAGGTTGAAGTATTTGTGTTCAGAGAGTCTGGGGCATCTTCTGGGTACACCACAAGCGGCGTAAAATGGTATAGGGAAGGCCCTTGTACTGAAATCTCAGAGTCTGAGGTGTCATCCCCGGAGTCCAAAGGCAGGGCTCTCATTATTGGTGCCAGGGTCAGTTCTGGGGGGCCAAGAAGGTGCCAGAGGAAGCAGAGGATGGGTGAATACCAGGAGCCCAGCTCCTGCTGTCAGATGGAAGGAGGTGGTAAGTGGGGGACATAATAGTACCAATGGGGAGCTTTTCTCTGTGCTCTTTTAGAGGGAAGACTCCGATTCCTCTCAGATGAGCAGATCCTCCTGTGAGAAGAACCTGGAGGATGCCAAAGGACTAAAGTAATAGCCAATCGGGACCAGGGGTGGTACTGGAGCTTTAGCTGCGGATGGGAAGGAAGTTGGAGTTGACAACGCTGCTGAAGTGGCAGCAGAAATGGTATCTCTGTGCTCCAAGTGCATGCGAACCAAGGATGATGGTACCAGAGAGAGCAGAGGCTTGAAAGGATTCCACGTTATTCTGAGAGGGTGTCTGTACCAATGCCTTAGACTTTCTTGAATCTTTAGATTCAAATGAGTCTTGATGCCTGGATGGTGCCTCTCAGCACTGTTCGCTGGCAGGTTGATCTTGGGATGTCTGCCTAGACAGTACTGATGCCTTGGTCCCGATGTCTGTTGGAGCCTCGGAGGAGTTTCAAGGACTTTCTTTTAAACCCAGTGCACTTGGACGGGATGTGAGAGTGTCCAAGCCACCTGAGACAGTCGAATGCCTGTTGCTCCAGGGGAAAAATCTACTGCAGGTCTGCCAAGGAATCAGTCCTGGAGAATGGGAAGGGTAAAAGTGAGGAACCCCCCTTGAGCAGAAACTTGTGCAAAATTAGAAGAAGACAACGACAACCAAATACTGAAAGAGAATACAGTAAATAAAACATGAAAAAAGCTTCTAAGAGGCAGTCTGTTTCAAGGTGCAGCTGGTTGACATGGATTCGGAATGGCGGGTCCACTCCTTTACATTCCCTGGTTCTGGAGCACGAGGTTGTGCAGTGCACCGGCATGGACCACAGATGCTGCTGATTCAAATCTCCGGTCAGGAGCACAGGGATGCGCACAAATCCCACAGTGGAACACCCATAGGGACATATACTCGAAGAAGTGCATAACATTAAAACATGAATAAGTTACAGAGCTGTTGTACAGTACATTATAAGCCTTACAGTCCAGGTAGTAGCTCATATATTGGAAGAAGAGCTTTGACCATAATAATAATCAGTGTTTCAATGCATCTGATGACATTTACTGTGGCTTTAGCTTGAGGTGATAGAAGATTCATTAATGCAAAAAAAAAAAAAAAACCCCAAAAACCCCATCCCTTCTTGAGAATGTAAATTGTCTGTTATGTTAATGCGGTTGGTGCCATTACAAAGAGAATGCCAATAATCCTTCAGCATATGCAAGCAAACGTGCAATGCTCCCAGCTCATTAAGCTAGCAAGGCATCTCTCTCTCGGCTAGCCCTGCATTCGCAGTCGGGTGACTCTGAGGCAGAGTTTATGTAATAGCCAAGGCTAGCACTAGATGACTTGGGGTGCTCTGCTGCTGCTGCCTGGCAGAGCTGAGGTCATGCCCTTAAAGGGTAGAACACATAAAGCTGTTTCGACTAGTTAGGAGCGGGCAGCTTGGCCAGATATGCTGTTCCACCCCAAACCACACAGTGTTCAGCCCTGGGTGCTGCTGGTGTAGGGCGACGATGCCCTGAAACAGATAGATTCTCTGAAGCTCTCCTTGATTGTGGGGCATGTCTGGGCTGGAGCCACTTTGGTGCAGTAGCTCTCAGAAGCAGATCTGACCCATCACTGATAGAAGTGTGCACTATATCTTTGGGAGGGGTGACACAGCTCTCACACCACAACAGCAGGTGGCTCTGGTAGGCACTACAGAGGACAGTCATTAATTACCACAATCTGGCCCTCTGGTTTGTTTGTGCTAAATCATTTTTCAGCATGTGTCTCGGTAAAGTCCGTTAGTATCCATTCACATGCTGCACACTTGGTCTCCAGTTGCCTTACCTAGCTCTCTTAGCTTGTCCACAACTGCTTCCTTCCTTAATATTGTAACTTCTAAGGTATCCCATGAAGAAGGGGAGACCTTTTACAATATTAATCCACATCTTTCCCATACTTTGAGCTCATCTATCCATAGATTACAAAGCCAGAAGGTACCACTATGATCATCTAGTCTGACCTTCTTCGCAACCCAGGCCATAGTTGTTCTTTGAATTAATTCCTGTTTGAACTAGAGCATGTCTTTTAGAAACACATCCAATTTGATTTAAAAATTGCCAGCGACAGAGAAGCCACTGCAGCCCTTGGTAAATTGTGCCAATGATTAAAAATGCACACCATATTTTTAATCTGAATTGGTCTAATTTCAATTTCCAGCCACTGGATCTTGTTATACTTTTGTCTGCTAGATTGAAGAGCCCATTATCACATTTTTGTTCTGTATGTAGGTGCTTATAAACAGTGTTCAAATCACTCTTTTAACCTCTTTGATAAGATAAATAGGTTGAGCTCCTTGAGTCTATCACTAAAAGGCATGTTTTCCAATTCTTTAATCATTCTTGTGGATCTTCTCTGAACCCTCTTCAATTTATCAACATTTTTCTTGAATTGTGGGCACCAGAACTAGACACAGCATTCCAGCAGTGGTTACACCAGTGCCTAATACAGGCATCACATAACCTCCCTACCCCTACTTGATATTTCCTTGTTTATACATCCAAGATCATATTTGCTCTTTTGGCCACAATGTCAATTATCGACCATGACCCCTCACCCAAGTCTTTTTCAGAGTCACTGCTTCCCAAGATTGATTTCCCATTGTGTTGTTCCAAGGTGTATGACTTTACATTTGGTTTGATTGCACCCACCACTTTTACCAGTACCCCAAGTGTATTTATTACAGTGTGGTTACCCTGCCTCTCTACTGGGAGGCTCACACCTGGCCACATGAACGACTCACACCTGGCCACATGAACTGTCAGGTGTATTGTCCCCACCAGCTCTCTGAAGCTGGATCTCTCCTTGCTTCCAGGAAATGGGTGAAGGGTCTCCCCCACACAGCATCCTGGGGATACTGTGAATGTCCTGCTGCTGGAGGTTCCTGGCTCAGTGCTGTTTTGGGGGTGGGTGGAAAGGGCTAGAGCAGGATACCGCTGACCCCGAGGAAGGAGGAGGAGGGAGATTGTTTTGCTAGACAGAGGGACAGGGCCATGATACTGGCTCTGGTCTCTGCACTCAACAATATCTTCAGGGCTGAGAGGCCTCTCTTCCTATGAACACCGCAGTGATCCAAACACTGGAGAGGATGGTTTGTAGGTAAACCATGCTGTGATGGGGTATTAAAATCTCACATTGGACCCAAAGGGTTAAAAGGCTACACCCCTGCCCCCTCCAGCCCTGCCAGGAATGCTCCAGCTGGAGGAGTGGGTCAAAAGAAGCTCAGAAGCCAGGCAAAGGGTGGTGGACAGGCTGCAAAACAGAGGAAGCCAGACGAACGGTTGAGCCTGCGAGGGGACCACAGAGCAGGTAAGACCCACAGGCAGAGCCTTCTCATACCACCACCCCCTTTGAGAACCTTCAGGGCCCTGATCCTTTGGCCTCATTTGGTTGTAAGGTGGTTGAGTGTTTGGACTATAGGGGATACACCCTGAAGTGCAGGGATCTATAGGTAGGAAGTAACCCAGGGAAGCAACTTAGACTCCTAGGGCAGACCCTGCTGCTGATGTGCACAGGGCCCTGGGCTGTGAATTGGTGGAGTGAGTGGCTCCCGGTCCCCCTTCCACACCGCTTCAAGTGCCTAGATCCAAATGTGGGTGGAAAGCTAAAGATCCCCAGTTTAAGGTCAGGAACAGGTACTTCTACCACCTTGTCAGAGAGGCCTGGGGCCAGAAGTTGGGTGCTCTAACCACAGGCCACCCAACCCTCTGAGCTCCCTATCACACATGCAGTTTCTCTGCCCACCCGTCCTGGGGGATTATTACATCCAGGCCTTTAGAGCTCAGGAGCCAGCTTCCACTGCTGGTCACATGAAGACCATCCAGCAGCACATTTGTCATGCAAAGGGGGCAGAGCAGTGCTCTGTGGTATCATCAGAGACTGTTACTCTGATTGTCTCTTGCTGCCTCTACCACCCATTCCATAAAGAATTTAAACTGGTGTGTTAACTGTAAAGAAGATAGGACTCTGGAGAAAATCAATTTATCTGTGAAAAGGATCTGATAGTCCTTAAATCCCGAAGATTATAAATGCCTCCAGGTGCTCAGGCAAAGTTTTAGCACTTTCACCCTTCCCCATAACACTATGAAAGTTTCCATGGCCAAAGGGATAAGACTGCATATAATATGACAACTGGAGTGCACATTTACTCCAAGAAAACTTCTACACTTCGGAATGCATGGATAATTTTTGTACTTTAGGCTGGCTTAGTGCCTTTAAGCAAATGCCAGCCATGCAAATAAAAGTACAGTTGATGGACGTACCCTGTACTCCACACCAAAAATGCATAATAGCATGTAACAACTTTTTCAACGGACTGCAGTTTCTATATGTACCAGACTGTCCTGTAGCAGAAATACGTTGAGCACAACTGAGGTAAGGAAGGGAAACATTTTTTAAAAATTGACCTTTTCTTGAAATCATAGAAATCAGTGATTACTGTGAAAGATGTAAATGGGCTCTAGTGCCCCCGGCACACCCTACACATGGGTGTGTAAGGAAGGCATTCACAGTGGGCTTATCTTGGAACCTTAGTGGGCAATACTAGAAGCACAAGCTCTGGCCTGATGAGGAGCATGTTATTGCATATAATATCATTACGAGTTGCCTGGGAGATGCCAGGAGGTGTTTGAGCAAAAATGATACACAGTGGACACTGAAGCTGCACAGCAATGCTTAGCTGCTACATAGCACTTTTCATCCCTAGATTTCAAAGCATTATGTAAAGGTGGGTAAATATCATTAGCCCCATTTTATAGATGGAAAAACTGAGGTGCAGACAAGTTAAGGTCCCAGTCTTCTAATCCTGGGTGCCTCCAGTTCTGGGTGTCCAACTTCAAACACCAAGGATGAATCCTGGCCCTACTAAAGACAATAGGAATTTTGCTTCAGTGGGGTCAGGATTTCATCCCAAGAGCCTGATTTTTCAAAATTGCAGAGCACAAACAATTCCAACTGTTGCTCAGAGCAGACAGTGTTGAGCACTTCTGAAAATTAGAGTCAGAGAAGGAGTGAGTTGAAAACTCATGAATTTCAAATATTTGGGTGGGGGAGGGATACATATTTCATGAACATCTGCTCAAAAATGTCCCTATTTATTTTAATCATATCTAGTAAAAAAAACCCCTCACACCCATGTAAATCAAGAGTAAGTCCACTGATTACAGTGGTGCTCCCATTAGATTTTAGCAGTGTAAGTGAGAAGAGACCCAGGTCCCATAAGTCAGAAAGTTGCATGGGTGTAAAACTGGTGTAAGTGTGAGACTCCAGTCCAACAGGCACCTAAAGAACTTTATGTGCACCTGCTCTAGTACCTAAGTGGAAGGTAGGTGCAGAAGTGACTTTCAAATGTAGGAATGGTGTGATAAGCATCTGCAGGACCTCTATGAAACCAGCATTAGCTGCACCCAAACTCTGAGCATTGTGGGTGGGTCCAAGGGACAAAGTGGGATTTTCAGTATGGATGGGGGGGCATGGGAGAGCAGTGCTTGGCTAGACCTGGGCACCCTGAATTTTGGCATGATCAGGAGATGCATAAGGCACAACTGGAGGAGGAAGCTTAATGATAGGCAATGTGTGTCAGGCACCCAGTGGGTTGGGGAGACAGAGAAGAGACACAGGCAGGGTTTGGATGGAGGAAGGAAGCAGGAGGCTAGCTGGCCACAGGAAGGAGGGTTGGGTTAGGGACGAAGGAAGATTGGGGAGTTCTACAGTCCTGAGGCAGCTGTGAGAGAGCGCATGCTCTTCACCCTCTACCAGTGCATAGCAGTTATGGTTGTGTTTCCTGGGGCTCACCGAGCTGGAGGCCAAGCATAGAAGCACAGACTCCATCCACTAGGATGGCATCCAAACCCTCTGTGGTGAGCTCAAGGACAACCTAGATACCAGGAGCCAGCAGAACCTATAAACTATCTGCGGCTGAGAATGTCACCATGGTCCTGGGCATCACGGCAACTGGCCTTTTTGCAGTTAACAATTGACCAGACTATGGCCATCAGCCAGACTGTGCTTTCTAATGGTAACAAGCTGCTCCAATTACCATCGTAAGCTGATGCTCACTTTCCTGTCTCGTGAATTTTTTTGTTTCACGTCACAGCTAAACCCCATTTATCTCCTTTATTCTTCTTTTATTGTTGGAGGAGGCAGTTTCCACTCCTGCTAACACACTGAGCTGCCAGTCATCATGCAGCCACTAATATTTCCTTATCCCAAAGCCATTAGCCATGTCTTGACAAATTACAAATTTGGATAAGCCTTGTTTTTTAAATAGATACTGCTGGTAAAAAAAATACTATGGACTTAACTGGGCAGAAAATTGGGGTGTTGAGAGAAATGATTTGCAGCTGTAGCACCAAAAAGATGAAATGACAAAAGTTTTGGCGGTAAAGCTCTTAAGCTGCAGTCCGTTAGTGATTTTTCAAGAAAGTCCCAATCCTATGAAACACAATGTAGGCCACTTTGGGAAGACACAGATTATCTGGGGAAAATCTGATCACTGAACCAAGGAGGGAGAGCTTAATTTCTGCTTTGATTGAGAGCTCTGCCTTCCCCACACTGGCAGGCTACTCCTGCCTTAAACTCAAAGTCAGTGCAAAGGGACCCTGGCTGATTTTATTCTACTAGGTCTCAGCATTGCAAGTGTTTCCCACTGAAGAGCTGGGCATCCCAGATGAATAAATGAAAGGGACAGCACAAAAGAAAAGGGGACTTGAAGGACATCCCTCAGGGAAGGGAACAGGCAGGAATAGAATTGGTTAGTTAAGACCCACCAATTGTCCCCATGTACCATGACCAATATGTTTCAAATTTAGGTGCCCCAAATCAGAAACCTAAATTCCATATACAGTGTCACCTAAGTAAGAAGACTATTTTTAAAAGTTGTTGGAACATCTGGAAATCAAGTCACTTTTAATAGATATTTAAAAATATATTTACGAGCCTAATGTTAGGAACCTACACATGAATATTTTGACCTACATGTTTCGAATGAAAGACTGGAAATGCAAAATATATATTAAAAACACAAACAAACAAAGAAGCATAAAAATCAAAGTGTGTAGCAATTTCTTTTCCCCACACATCTGTCAAAGTGATATGTCTCCATGGACCTGTCTTAGCCTCTCCATCCCCATGTCAAATAGCAGATTGCTTCTAAGACAAGGAAACAAAATGAGACTGCACTGGAACAGATGTGCCATAAATCTATTTAGGGCTGGTAGTGTCCCCACAAAATGAGACAGTGCTTCGGCAGAGAAATGAGGAATAGCATATGTTACTACATCAGACACGTTGCCAGCAACTAGTACAGGAGCACACTTTTGCTTTACTTACAGTACAATCAGCACAGAAAAATATCTATTTGTTGTTAATATTGAGCTGCTTTTATTGATAGTTTTCAAAATACTGTACTCTGGTGAGTAATTAGCATTATCCCCATTTCCCAGAGAGGGGAAACTGAGGCACAGAGCTGTGACATACTCAACACTGCATAGTGAATTGGTGGCAAACCTGAGATTTTCCCATCTGCAAGTCCAATGCCCAATCCACCAGACCATGCTCTCAACCCTTAAAGTCCTTTAGAATTTAACAGAGATGAAACCATTAAAATTCTTTAGAAACTGCTGTACTAACCTACTGATTTTAATAGAGTGAAGAGCCATACTATAGCAGGGATATAATGTCTATTCAATAAAATTCCATAGGATTTTTGATAAGGGAAATTTTTACCATCCAGGGACTAAAAAAACAATTTCTATTTCACTGAAATGAAATAAAATGTACTTATGGGACTTAGTTCTGATTTAAATTCTATGCCTTTATTCACTGAAAGATTATAGTACCACAGAGAACAGCATAACAATCAGTCAAATATGGCAAGAAACAGGCACAGTAAGATACATTGGGATTTTTTGACGAGGCAAAAGTTGGCGTAACAGCTGTTATACTGAAGTTCTGTACTCTGCTATTAACTTAATGCAGCATTTTTACATTACTCTAACTGATGGACTGTTTACATTACAATTTCAAACAAACTGATAATGTGTATTTTATAAAAGTACAATATGGCAAAAGTGCTTTTCCTCCACTAAATTTTATGTCTGACTGGAGGGCATATTTGTGTCCACTGCTTTAAACTGTATACAAGTTTGAGGCTTAGTTCTTTATATTGTTTAATATCCTCTCCAGCTGTACCTTTGATTGTGCAGCACCTTTCTGAGAGCTAGTGAGACTTTATCTAACACGAAATGAAAGCCACTGTGCAAAGTGACATTTTCCACTTTGAATTTTTTTTAAAGCAGTCAGTTAATATCCTGATGAATTCTGCACCACCTTTACACAAAAACTACTTTATCAACAGAAAAGCTACTTGCTGTCTGTAAGGAGGTGATGTTCACAATTTGGCCTGGACAGAATATACTCACATTTTATAAAGTACAAATTTAGGCCTCAATCCTACAATTGACAGTCTGCCCACATGATGTCAGATCCCAGATCTGAGTCTTACCTCCTTCCTGGAAGGTAACTTTATGGGTAACAAATATCAGTGAAAAACATACTTCAATCTATGCTGCTTTCATCCCCAAATTGGCTGTTCATGGGGTTTGCCCTGCAGATCTCATCTGTCCCAGCCACTCGTTCCTTCTATGTGAGGGAGAGGCTCCAACCCATCTTATATTTCTTGAATGGAACTAACTGGACCTCTTGTAACCTCAGAATGACTCAGTAAAAACACCTTGTCAGATATATGTACGGTCCAAGCATCTGACTCAAGATAATGCAGCAGAAAAGCCCTGGAATCTGTCACCGTTATGCCACCTTTCATTAGTCCTTCATTTGCAGCTGTCACATTATTTAGCATGGATAACATGAACAGTAGCCTACGACATAGAGGAAGGCTGCTTGAGTATCTGTTTGCACTGCTATAAAAAAAACCTAACCGGTTCTACTTACCATTGCAACAAACATACAGCTTCTCAGCCTAGCCCTTCCTATCATTTCTCATTCAGTATCAAGATGTTGGCTCCCACCGCCATCCTGAGCCCAGGATACCAGCCTCAATTGCCCACTTGTTAAATTTTCAAACAAGCACCTTTGTGTGTTCTCCCATGCTGCCCCTCATGTTTGGAGGCGCTCCCCAGAAACATCCACAGAACTACCTCCTCCTCCTCTTCCTCCTTCAAAACCCTCCTTAAACCTCTTCTTTGCTGGGATGACTATAAGAAACTTTACAACAGTTTATCAGTTTACAACAGTTTAGGCTGCAGGTATGCTGAGATCACTTCCTGTCATGCTGACCAGCATTGTCTCATTGTGTCCTTGTACTCCCCCATTGGTCTGTCTTTACCTGTTATCTCTTGTCTAATACTGACGTTGTAAGCTCTTTGGGGCAGAGATAGGGGTTTTTTGGTTCTGCATTTGTATTGTGCCTAGCATAATGGGTTTCTGGTCCGCGACTAGAGTGTCTAGGCCCTATGGTAATACAAATAATACAAAAATAGTAAGTTCAAGTAAAGTAATGGGTTGTATCAATAAAGTTTTATCTCAAGCAGGTTAAAAATAAAAGTAATAGGGATTATTCAGCTGGTTGTGGGTGGAGGTGCACACACAGGATCACCAAATATGTCATAAATGACCCTTTACTTGAAATGCATGCATTGCCTCCCGCCTTTCCCTAACCTATGCCGTTTGGCAGTCCTAGCCTCAAACAGAAGGTTACTGGTGGTAATCTATAAAACAAGGAGGTGGGAACTAGCAAACAATTGCTGGTAAAAACCTGGCAGCTGAGTTAAGGAGACAGACTGTGATTTGAAAGACGCCAAACATAACTTGGGCTATGACTACACTACATCATTTACAGAGGCGCAGCTGCACCGATGCCGCTGTAGTGCTTCTGGTGAAGACGCTCTAAGCCTATGGGAGAGAGCTCTCCCATCAGCTCAATAACTCCTGCCTCCTCGAGAGGTGGTAGCTATGTCAACGGGAGAAGCTCTCCTGTCGACATAGCGCTGTCTACACCGGCACTTAGGTCGGTGTAACTTATGTTGCTCAGCGGTTGTGGCTTATTCACACTCCTGAGCGATGTAAGTTATACTGAAGTAATTTGTAGTGTAGACATAACCTCAGTGAAGTAGCAGGTCCATAGAATATAGCTAGCTGGAATGACTGTGTTACAGAGGCATATAAGGCTATGAGAATCTGAAAATCATTAATATTACACACAAAACAACATATATAAAGTTGTCCTTAAATAAAGTATCTTTTCTTACAGTTTATCTTAAAACAAGTCTCAGAGGTATCGCTGGCAATAGAAAAATGATTATTCTTACACGTATTTAAGTACTAGTAACCAAGTGTCAAGTAACACACCCAAGTGTAATTTGTGAAACTGCATCTACTTTGGGTTCACTTGTATTTTGCAAAACTGTTGAATCTCTCATAAAATTACAAGTGTATTTTTTAAATTATATATAAAGAACTAGGGGTTTCCTTCTATTTTGCAACTGCATAATCAAGAACTAACTATGTGGCAGCAGAATCATTTGTTACTGAAAGAATTTCACTGTCCTGAAAGAGAGAATCGGAAAGAAAATTGATTGCACCTCTAGCCATCTGTTCCATCTAGGCACCCATTCCAGCTATCTAATCATGTACCCATCCTGTGCTCATCAAAGTGGTTTCTGAGCAATTTGGCAATTACAGCAAAGTGACAGCAATTCAGCTTTGTTTTTAATGCTATTTCTTTTTATTTATTCTTCATAACTATAAGGTTCGTTAGCAGAACAACCCTTATACCTAAGTGGAGTTAATATAATGCATCTTATTCTGATGACAGACAACAGTTGAATGATGTAGTGTAGTATTTCAGAATCTTTGGAAAAAGAGATTTTTCTCCTCTGAATCAGGATCCCTAAGCTGTGCACAAAATCTCCTCTTTTATCAGTTAGGTTTGTGCTGGTAGTCTGCAAAAAAGCAGTAAAGCTAAAAGTTGTAACGGAGGCACTTCAGATAAATATGGAACAGCAACAAGAGGCAATGCAAAAGCGGATACGCTCCCACTGTTGCCTCCTACTCAAAATCTTCCCAGAGGCCCTACATTATAATTGAACATACTTCTAAATCAGAGGTTCTCAAACTTCACTGCACCACGACCCCCTTCTGATAACAAGAATTACTACAGGTCCCCAGTTGGCGGGGCCGAAGCCTGAGCCCAAGCCCCACCACCCCGGGCGGGAGGCCAAAGCCCAAGGGCTTCAGCCCGAGGCAGGGGGCCTCTAACCCAGGGGTCTCAAACTCAAATGACCACAAGGACCACAAGAGGACTAGTACATTGGCCCAAGGGCCGCATCACAGACACCCCCCCCCGCTGCCCCTGGCCCTGCCCCCACTCCACCCCTTCCATGAGGCCCCGCCCCTGCCCTGCCTCTTCCCACCCCTTCCCTGTCCCCATTCCAACTCTTTCCCCGAAGTCCCCACCCCAACTCTGCCCCCTCCCTGCCCCCAGGGGGTGCAGGAGGAGTGCGGGGTGTGGTGGGGGCTCAGGGCAGGGGGTTGGGGTGCAGAAGGGAGGGTGGGGTGTGGCAGAGGGTTGGGGTGCAGGCAGGGGGCTTAGGGCAGGGGGTTGGGGTTACCTAGAGTGGCCCCGGGGTGGCAGCTCCCTGCCTGCCGGCCCCGGCCCCAGCCCCACTCCGCTCAGCAGCCAGAGCCATGTCCCTGCGGCCCAGGGGAGGGAGGGGTGTGGGCGAGGGCACAGGGCTCCGTGCGCTGCTTTTGCCACTCCTCCAGGTACCTCCCCCGAAGCTCCCATTGGCTGCGGTTCCCCGTGTCCGGCCAATGGGAACTGCGGGGGGCGGTGCCTGGAAGCCAGGGCAACGCACGGAGCCCTCTGCCCCTCCCCCCGGGCCGCAGGGACGTTGTGCCGGCCGCCTCGGGATTCGGCCCACGGGCTGTAGTTTGCTCACCCCTGGCCTGGAGTTGGGCCGGGGGGGGAGCACGGCCCGCAGGAAATGCGGCCCACGTGTTTGAGACCCCTGCTCTAACCTGAGCCCCTCCACCCAGGGCTGAAGCCCTCAGGCTTCGGCCCCAAGCCCCAGAAAGTCTAAGCCAGCCCTGGCGCCCCCACTCAAACAAGGTCGTGACTCACTTTGGGGTCCCGACCCACAGTCTGAGAACCATTGTTCTAAATCAAATCTAGCTGAAATGCAGCCAGTCTACTCATCTAGTATCCTCTGCTGGGCTATCCCTGGTGCAGCTCTGGCAGCAGGGCCAGTCTATTACCCTCTGTCTGACACAAAAGGTGCTGTGACTGCAATGCAGCTTCAGTTGGACCTGGAGGGAGGGGGAGACAGACACAGACTGGGGAAAAAAAACCCCAAAAAACTAAACAGCAAAAAGTTGACATTGTTATGAAATATAAAAAAATCCCTCCATTTCCAAAAATAAAGTTAGTTGCTCAAGTTACATTATCCTACAGTCATGAAGATATTTCTGTTAAACTAAGAATATCTGGGATGACTATGTAGAGGATGCCCTGTTACTGCACGATGCAGATTGTGGAGCTACAAAAGAATGTTTTTACAAACATACTGCATAAAAGTAGTAACACTTTAAAAAAAAAAATCTTGTCCAAAAAAACCAATAGAAAATATTTTTTTCTCTTCTCAGTTAAGAATTATTTCAAGGTAGATTGAAAAGTGTCTCAGGCAGTGACCTTGCTAAAATTCATCTCAATTTAAGGCATATCAACATGAACAGAGAAGGAGGCTATAAATATGGCCCATTAAGCATGCACAGGTAATACTGACACTGATACACGTTGAAATGTTGCTTCTCTAAATTGTGCATTAAGGCAAAGAGAGTGGAGACTTTTAGTCTTCAGTAAGAGTCCATTTTAATTCTTCTGTGTAGACAGCAGGTAAAAATCATCCCACCGCTCTGTGTTTAAAACAAAACAAAAATAGATTAGTGCACCACGTCAGTAGTGGATGGGAAACACTAATGCATTTTAGAAGATCTAATCCAATTTCCTTGAACCAAAAGAAATTTTTTAAAAGACCTTTTTATTTGCATAGTAATCAAATTTCCATTCAGTCAGATATGGATTTTGTTTTTCCATTAATACTGTATTGACAAACAGAACTCTAAAATGTCAACAACAACGATTCCTTATACAGAACAAAACGAGCTCTTATGATGCCTGATTTCTATGTCTGCCACAGGGGTGGACTTTAGGCCCAAGCTCACTGCACATCCAGGGGCCCTTCTTCCTGCTGCCAGACAATTGATGGCTCTGGTAAGGTACTGCTTGTTGACCTGCACCCCTGCAAGGTGCCGAGCACATCCTGGGAGGCTCTGAAAGCTACCACTCCCACTGAAGTCAATGCATCTCATCCTGCTGCCACTGTGAAGTCAGTGTGAGTGTCCCCATTGATTTTAGTGGGGGCAGCATTAGGGCTAACAGCTCAGTATCTCAGACCAGATTCATTGACCATCTGCTCTCCCAGCTCTCTTAGACCCCTGTTCCCTTCTCAGCTTCTTCCCATTCATCTGCACTCAGGACTGACACACACTGTGCTGGAAACCAGTCCTTCCCCCCTATACTTTGCTCACTGCACTCTGCTTCGGATCAGCCTTTGCCGTTGCTTGGCAGCTGGGGGATATTGTTGGTGTACGGAGGTCAGGAGTCCAGTCACAGGTAAAATGAGGCTGGATGGTGTCCTGCCTGTCCTACTTTGCCCAAAACACAGGTGCTGTCCTGCCCCCAATTTGCATGTCAGCTATTTCCTTTCAAAGTGGGACAAGAGAAGCACCAACCACCTAATCCTCGTCCCTCAACGTACGATTTCCGTTGGTGTTGGGAGTGGGGTGGGGGGGGGGAAGCTTACGGGATCAGGCCCTGTCAAGGAGAGCCAGGTTGACAGATTTCTCAAAGACAGCATCTGTGTCCTGACTGGAGTCCTTGGCATCCATCTCCTCCGCTGTTTTTTTCTTACCTTTGTCTTGTTTGTTACAGTAGGTTAATTTCTGGCAGCTATTTTTCCAGGCTCCAGCATGTTAACATCACCGTTCTATTTATAGTTCCCTGTGCTGCCACTTGGTAATGAAAATATATTTTCACGACTTATATGCAGTTCTCTGGCTTTCTCCTCCCCCCCACCCCCCCCGACCCTATTGCTTATTTCTTGGATGACTGAGACTTTTCATGCTGCCAGGCAAAATTAGATGAGAAGAAGAGTATTTCCAAGTTGAAAATGATTTAACCATCCCCCAAACCAGTCTCATTTAAATTTATGAGATCAATCTAATTGTTCCTTGAGCGCTGACCATATTATCAGAACTCTGGATATCTCCAGAGATGTAGATTAATAAAGAACCGCAGAGATTAGGCAAAAAAAAATCCCATTTCAAATCCAGATCTTGCTTGTGCTTTGACAGAACATATACAGAAGCCTAACCATAGCTAGGTTAGGCAGCTGGAACGTCATTCAGAGGAAAGTAGACACAGAATCTTGGTCTTGGAGCTTGGCAAAGGTGCAAATGATCTTTTATGCTTCAATGCATATCTGAGCTGTAAATCAGCCCAATGCAGAGGACCCAGTTCAGGCCACACCCACCACTTAAACCCATGTGGCCAAATTCTGATCCTGCTGACACTGATGACCTTGAGAATGGGACCTTGTGCTAAAGCACAAATGTGGGTCCCAGCACCTTTTCTCTGTAGCTAGGCCAGGCATAGGGCAGATGTGGGGGAGACGGGTGAGGAGTCTTCTTCCTCAGATTATGGGGCAGTTGAGGAGATGCTCCACAAAAGTGGCTTCGGTCTGATGGTCATGGTAGCCACCGTTGGGCCTTATGCAGTCCTCTGTGGGGCAAAGGACCAGAGGACCTGAACTGGGTGGGACTCTCTGGCCAGCCCATGCCTCGACCCTGCAGCGATGAGCACTGTGCTGAGCATGAAGTTTGCTCCTCTGGCATGGCTCACCCTCCCATTCCCCCCCTTCGCAACAGGACTCCATTACTCCCACTGCATGTGGCCAAGATCTCTACCCCATTATGCAGCACTTCAGTGATGTGGGGGCCCTGAAGTGGCTGCCTCTGCTCTGGGGCAAATTTCATCTTGAATGCTAGAGAATCTCAGCGAGTTTGCTCATTTGCTAAAGCAGGGCATTCGCCCTTTGAATGTGCATGTGGATCTGCTGTCACGTCCATTTTCTGCCTCAGCTGCTGTTACTAATAAGGCTTTGATGCACTGGGTCACATCTTGACTTAATTGCAGTCAGACTCTCTTGGCAGGTCATTTAAACAGAACATCTCCATGAAGCTGAAGCAGGTGCTTGTTTTCCAGGTCCGTGACAGGGGGGGCGGGGGCTGCAAAAGCTCTACAACCAATTCACAGACAAGACAGCTTATTACTAGTTTGACAGTGCAGAGTAAACACATAGGGCTTGATTCTCATTTACACCAAAGCCACTTTATACAGCTCTAGGAGTGGAAAGGGCCTTAGAGTGAGTGTAAATGTCATTTACTCCCCCTTTAAGGTCTCTCTGCGCTGTAGAGCAGCCTTTGTGTATACGAAAATCAGGCCCACAAACCTGAAAGCGCTGCTGGACTGCACGCAGAGGCTCGGCTCTAAACAGAAATAACAAAAAGACCTTTTTGTTGCAGGAGAGAGTTCAGACTGAGGTCCAGTCCTGGCAATCAGAGATGGCTCCACACACCCCGGGGTTGAAAAATGGCACACAACTGATTACTGCTGGTGCCATGGCTTCATTATTATTTGTATTGCAATGGCATCTACATGCTCCAGTGAAGGAGCAGGGGCCCATTGGGCTAGGCCCAGTACACACACATATAAGAGCTCACAATCTACATCTATGATGAGAGATGACAGGTGGATATAGCAAAGAGATGGGGAATACAAGTTAACAATGAGATGGCCATAATCTGATCCAGAGACCATTCAAATCAATGGAAAGACTCCAATTTACTTCAGTGGGCTTCGGATCTGTCCCCTCATGCACAGAAATCACCTTTGCATCTTTGGATGGGGAATGCCCCTTTTTTAGTTTTGCTTCCTCTCGAGGTCACTTCCAGTCCTATGATTCTGTGATGCCTGTTACCATCATGTATTACACATGCCCTGTGCCAAAGGCATCTGTGATACCTGCTGGGGATCCGACCACCTTGTCTGCTGCCTGACTCATTTTAAAACAACACCTTTATTGGCTCATTTTAAGTTCTGTAATTATCTGTGTGCAGGTCAGATTCCATGATGCTTTGGGGACTAGTCAGGATCTGACTCTCGTGCTGCCTGACTTTAACGGGTTATCACACTTTAATGAGCTCATCCATGCTGCTCTGTGGGCTGCTGAGTAAACAGGAACTGGGTGAGGATGTACTGCTTTCGAGATCAATTTTTGCAACTGAAAAAGGCAAAACCTGAAATTGTTCTCAAAACCTCAACTGCTTGAACTTCGAAGTCCATCTACCTCTTGTGTTATCAGCAACAATCAAAAGCACATTTGACGTGTGGCACTGTTTCTACTTGCAAGCAAAGAGGAAAGTTAATGCCAGAGGTGGGTTGAGCAATTATTATGTCACGTTTTTTTATACTAGGTAATGGTGCCCAATACGTGCCATAAGATGCTCGAGCCATCAGAGGCATTTTCGGGGAGGAAGTACCGTCTAACTGTTAGAGCAAGGATGATGAAGGGGAAGTTGAGCTAGAGGGAGAGAAGGCAGGCCGTTAGGAAGTTCTGAAGTGGTGGCGGTGGCAATAACAGCAGCGGTAGTGCAGTGGGAGTGGGACTGTGCAAACCACAACATCAGTCCAGGTTTGTTAACTACTTGTGACCCTTGGCTAATGTTCATGAACATATTAGAACAGAACATAAGAACGGCCATACTGGATCAGACCAATGGTTCATCTAGCCCAGTATCCTGTCTTCTGACAGTGGCGAATGCCAGGTGCCCCAGAGGGAATGAACAGAACAGGTAATCCTCAAGTGATCCATCTCCTGTTGCCCATTCCCAGCTTCTGGAAAACAAAGATTAGGGACGCCATTCCTGCCCATCCTGGCTAATAGCCATTGATGGACCTATCCTCCAGGAACTCTAGTTCTTTTTTGAACCCTATTCTAGTCTTGGCCTTCACAACATCCTCTGGCAAGGAGTTCCACAGGTTGACTGTGCGTTATGTGAAGAAATATTTCCTTTTGTTTGTTTTAAACCTGAAGCCTATTAAGCCTGGACTCCCCCTGCTTTTGAAGGGGGTCACTGGGAGTCTTTCCATTAACTTCAATATCCTATGTGAGTGTTTGTCTCTGTCCTATGAAGAATGCATTGCGCCGATAAGAATATGTGTCATTTGGAACAGGATAACTTTGATTCCTCTGGGCTTCCACTGGCTGAACTCCTTCTCCAGTCATATAAAATGCATCTTTAATATGCAGTCTTACCCTTTGCAGGTAGATTTAAGGTTCCCAATTCAGAAAACTCCCATCCCAACACAAGAGTTTCAGTACAAATTCTTCTTTAAATACCTCACTTTTTCCCTTTCCTCCTCTGAGTTTTATGTATGATTCCTAAACACATTTCTAGTATCCCTGCCCAACTGATCAAGATCAATCAGTAGGATACAACACTTAAAATTATCTGAAAAATATCAAGACATTATATTTATATTACTACTGACATTTCCAACTGGACCATGTCACTAAGGATGATTACAGGCCTTATTATTATTATTTACTCCCACTTTAAGGCCCCTTTATCCTGGCCAGAGGGGTGTGAAGGAGCCTTAGTGTTAATAAGAATCAAGCCTTATGGCAATTGCATGTAAAAGAAAAATTAAACTCATAGTAAAAGTTAGACAATTCCAGAAAATCTATTCCAGTTCTACTGACATCAAAAACATCATCAAATTAGTTCTGCTGGTAATTGAAGAGATTTTTTTCTTTGTTTAGGGCCTGATCCTGCAATGAGGAATCCTTACTTAAAAGAGTACAGTGGCCTTAAACGTTTGTAGGAACATAAAGTTGTATCCAGACCCCACTGAAGTTAATGGGTATTTTGATGCTGACTTCAATGGGATCAGGATTTCTCCCATTTGAACTGCCATACAAAATAAGCCCAATATTCTGTTGCTGACAGTAATTCCAAGGAAGATACAAGAAACTGTGAAATGGACAATTAAGGAATAACCAGCCCATAGGGAAAATTTATAAGCATGAAGGTTTATATCCCTTGTAATTTATTTTATCCTGTCTAATGTAATGGTGGTTCTTCTCATTATCTGTATAAACATCCAATCCTTTTTTTGGAATCCTGCTAAGCTCTTGTCCTTTGCAATTAGGTAACACTACTGCCGTAATACCTATAGCAAAAGGAATACTTGGAGAATTCTACTAACATTGCTATACTGTTAGTTAGCTACAAAAGCCATTCAAAAGTAAAAGGGAGCCACTGTAGGCCCATTGACTTCAGTGGAATTGCTCCTGTAAGGGTTGGTCTTGGAAGGGTAGGTTTGCAACATTAGGCCCTATGTTGTGTTTTACAAACATATAATAATCCTTAGTGCTTATTTGCTCTTACACAACTCCACAAAGGCAGACAAATCACATGCAAAGCCATTACAAGCTCTCCTTTCAGTTATAGGTTGTGCTGTGCAGAAAGAGCCAACAGCCTTTTACCAAGCATCCAAGAAAAACAAAAAGAATCATGCAAGATGGTCACAAGCCACAAGAGCATTCCCAGGCATGCATTTAAAAGAATAGCACACACACCGTACCATAGTAGGGGTAAAGAAGGCTAACCAGTCACATTACAGAATACGCATCTTCTTCCTCTTCCTCATAGAGAATATAGATAAAACAGGTGGTCAGGCCTGCACCAAGCAGCTAGTACACCATAAACAAAAACAGTCAGGAAAACAAGTTAGATTGGATTGGACAGATTAGCTCAGTGCAATAATGTCAAAGGATTGAACTAGCTGCCCCCAAGTCATTCCAAATTAGCACATGACACAATCTCTAATTTCCTCGCGACGAGGATTGGAGCTGACCACAGGAAAGTAGCAATTTGGGCTTTTCCTACACATAGCTGCATGTTTGGAAACAGAGAGATTGTCAAAAATTTTCACCCTTTGATGATAAAATAAGGAAATTAAAATAGCGAGCAACTGTTTCGATAGTTTAAATCATTCAGTCTTCAAAATGAATACAAATTCATTTACAGTTCAGCAGAACCACACAAAGGGTCCCATCCAGCAAAGCACTTGAACACGTACTTAACTTTAAGCACATGAATCATTGAATTGACTTCAATGGGACTGCTTGAGCAGCAAGCTGCTACTCAATGTGAGTAAGGGTATCAGAGGCTGGTTCTAATTTGCACAAGTCAGTTATTCACAACAGTGCAGTCGTTAGCACAAATGAGCAAGACTCTACTGTAATTGGGTTTTTGAAACTGTACAATATTATTTTTTTAAATCCTATTGCTTTCTCTGTAGATAAACTACTCCTCAGAGAGAACAGGGGGAACCTACACTGCCTGGGAGTTTTCTCTCACCTGACTACCCAAGATACAATCTTTGGCTTCTTTCTGCTATTTGAAAAATAAAAATTAAACATTGATTACATTTTATTTAACATCAGGAAAATAATTCCCTACTTGAGCAGAAGCTAGACAATGTTGAGATTCATGAAATCAAGTACTGTCTTTCTTGCAAGTTGTCTGGATAGACCTCATTTCTCCACTCCTCACTTGGCCTACTTAGTGCCACTTTCATGACTGCAATGTCTGCTATAGGTGAGGTAGGTACATAGACCTCATTTGAAGCCCATCATAGTTGATGGAAGGACTCCCATTATGGACTATACTGAGGGACCAGAGTGAATGCACCATTAAAGCAGCAACTGGCCTTGGAAAAGAGAGCTATGGCTGATTCATAAAAAATACCACACAAGTGCATTCACATTCAGCTTTGGCATCAAATGGGCAAAGAGCTTGTTTCTACCACACAAACCAACTCTTCCAGATTAACAAACTAGCGTGAATTTAGGCAGCTGGAAAGCAAAGCATGAGAAAACATCATCTGCTGCAAAACAAGTGTTTTGTGGGGACAAAGTGTAACCTTATAAAATGAATATTAAAACTGCATGAGAATTAAAACAGCATGGAATGCACCATCCTCCTAAATGATTGTTAGACATGCAGAATAAAAGAAACATGCATATCCGTGATAGAAGGAGGCAGTTCCTCTTACAATCTACAGCACTGATTTTGGATGTGAGCTTGAACTTTGAGAGGTCAACAACAGAAAGGCAGAAGCAGAGTGACACTGTATTATACAAGGCATTAAGTCTTTATTTAGACTTTGGTGGGGGGTGAAACTAAGGGATAAGTAAACCTCCTGTAGAGCTTGATTGTGCTTTGTATGCTTCCTTGTCTGTTGTTCATTCCTATCAGTTTGAGCACTTGTTTGTTGATTGGATTAGAAAAGCCATGGGTGTGCAGAGTGCACCGTAGCAGATATCAAGCTGTGAAAGACCTTATCCGTCATGCATGACAAATCAGAAGAGCTCCTGAAAACTCCCAGGTTTGCTGTCCATTGCATTTCTGGATGATAAGCCACTGGAGGGCAAGAGTGAGGTGGTTGAACTGAATTAGAATAAGAGCTAGACTATGACTTTCCCGTATAATTAGAGGTGTGCAAAATATTTGAAACAAGAAATGAGAAACATTAGCAATTTACAGGGTGGTTGTTTTTTTTTTTTAAAAAAAGAACTTGCTAGAAGTAGAGTGAGACTTATTTAATGGAGAAAAAGACTGTTTTTACTGTTCACAATGAAGCAGTGGGAAATGGTGGCCAACATTAACAACCAGTGTGTATATGGAGAACTTAAACCATGCATTTCACCCCAGTGTGTAAGTAGAGCATATGCTCGGTGCCACGAATAATTGAGCACATGGGACACATTCAGTAATACTTTGCCTGCACATTTTCAACACTGAAAAGTGAGCTTGGTTGCAAATCGGATCAGAAGGTCTGTAACTTTGCCACCACCTGAATTTATTATTTTGTTTTAGTCACACCCCTGACTGTGCATGAGCTGGGCCTAAGACATGAGAACATTAGTGCATCCTGGTAAGGAACAGGCCAGATTTGCTGCTGTTGCTGCTGCAGATGCTCTTCTGTATGTGCAATTGTGAATACATTTCTGCATCTAAACACTGACTGCTCTTTTACTCTGCCTTCTCCTGAGGTAAGTTCACCTCTTCTGATCTAGTCCCTGCTTGGCATAAACTCCACTGTAAACACTTCATGGCCCTCTTGCTTAATGAAAAGTTGGTTAAAAAAAAATGATGGCACTTCATTTATTGCTGTTCTCAATGGACACACAACACAACTTGATAAGGCTCAACATGGCTATGCAAGCAAGTAAGGGGGGGTGCATTTGTGTGGACTACCCATAGCACTAATTGAAGCAAGAGTGGGGAATCGAACTTCACAGAATGGCTACCTCTCCCCCTGCACAGATGGATAAGAGGGGCTGGGGACAATACAGAGCTTTGGCTCTAATGCTAATGTGCTTGCCTGTGTAGCTGGCCAACATACCAAGTATAGGCCTGATGCAATTTCTTTTTTCCTGGAAACAGAGGGGAGTCTGGGAGAGAGATTGTGACTCTTTAAGTCACACTTTTCCCCAGGTTGCTCGTGGGGCAGCAGAACAATATGCTGCAGGTCACAACGTGACAATCTAGCTCTAAATCTCAACAGGCATGTGGTCCAGGGGTCAAACCACTGGCTATTTATGGATGAGCATCGCTGGGTCAGCTTTGACAGAAGAAACTTGGGGAAGGGAGATGGGAGAGTCAGCAGTAGTCGTGCCATATATTTCACCCTGTCTTTCCTGCCCTCTTTCCTCACTTACAATGTACAAAAGAAAAAAAATCAGACAGCTACTATTCCATGGCTGCTGAAATTTCTGAGTGTGCAAACCAGACGCTCAATATTTTGCAGAGAAATGAATTTTCAGTGACACGAAACTGCGTGAAATGAAAATGGTAAAATTTTTAAACCAAAGCACCCCACCCCCACCTCTACTTTTGCACAGTTCTAGTTATCACCTAGGAAAGTAGAAGAAAATGAAGTTTGCCTTAGTATAAGGAAGTAAGCAGGTGAATGGCACTGATTTTTTTGCCTCCAGTGCATAAGAGGAAGGGAAGCACTCATTAAAGCTGAAAATGAGTGGATGAGTTACATAGCGATAAACAGGAAAAAACGAACACACAGATGGTCATACCAGAACAGATCCCAAATGCACTCCAATGTAAACAGGACTAATTCCTAAAAATGAAAGTAAATCCCAAACATAGGAGCATTAGTAGAGTGCTGTATTGACAGGAAACAATACACAAAAGTGCAGCAAAAACATGTTCAGTTCAACTAATACCTGATGAGCCGAAAGAGACCATAAAGAAGGTACATATACAAGATAAAGGTCTCAAAAGTGCCTAAGTCAAAGTTCCATTTTTAAAAGTGACTTAGGGTATGTCTCTATTGCAATTAAACACCTGTGGCTGGCAAATGCCAGCTGACTTCAGCTCGTGGGGTTCAGGCTAAGGAGCTGTTTAATGGTGGGGTAGACATTTGGGCTTGGGCTGGAGACCAAGCTCTAGGACCCTGCAGGGTTAACCAGACACTTTGCCTGAGCCCTGTGAGCCTGAGTCAGTTGGCACAGGCCAGTTGCAGGTTTTTAATTGCAGTACAGTCATACCCTTAGGGACTTGAGTCTAAGTCCCATTGAGTTTCAATGAGAATTAGCCTCCTAAGTACTTACGGTCAAGATTTTCAGAAGTAACTAGTGATTTTGGGTGCTGCCCACCCAATATCTAATCTAACCCCTTTAAGGTTTGAGCACCCAAATACTGAAGCTTGCAAAATCACTAGTCACTTCTGATTGTGTTGGTCTATGCCCAGAGGTAGGTATTTGTAGGATTTGGCTATAAAATGGTACCTTCTTGTACCTTCTTTGTCTATGGTTCACACTGGCTTCTATACTGACAGACATTTTTAGTACCTTGAGTCCTGCAGAGACTTTCCCTCAGCAGCATGATTAGCAGCTGAATTCTGATTGCAGGATCTTTATTACTGGAGATGGCTTCAGAGCCAGAACCACGAAGCTTGATTTTCAGATCAGGGAAACAAATCATGTAAATTTTAAATTGAGCAAATACTCTCCAAATCGTAAATATGTAAACCCTGAGAGACTAATGATAGTAGTTAATAATGACATGTATGGACCGGATGCAACATGTGCAATAACATGCTTAAGAACACACATGCGTATTAGACTCAGCTAAAAGGGAATACTACTACTACTATTTTTCACTTGCACATATGAAAGGCACAGTGTATCTCAGAGTAACTAATTGTGCTTTGAAGGCTGAGCCAAAGTCCACTGAATTAATGACTCTAATGGACCCTAAGACCCCATTGGAAGCGATTATCCCCATTTTACTGAGCAAACGGAGGCACAGAAATGTTACGTGACTTGCCCAAAGTCACATAAGCACAACCGTGGCAGAGGCAGGAATAGAATCCTGGAGTTCCACTTCCTGCTTCTTTGCTCTAGTTGCCTATTAGCATGATGCTGTATCTCAGGCAGACAAAAAATATTTGTGCAGAATGGACAGGACAGCAGACAATGGAGAGGCATAAATAAGAAAAGGAAACAAAGGTGGAGTAAAAGGTTAAGTGGAATGATCAGCATTTTACATTATGTGATTGGAAATCCCTCCAAGCTGCACACCCGATGAATTAAAAATACTGAAGGCACTTTCTATGTGCTGGGCAGCTTGTGGTTAGGCTGAGTGTGCAGAAGACTCTTACATCCCCGTGTTCTAGCGTCTCCTCCCATTTGTCCCAGTGGCCTGTCTACCATCACCAAGAAGACATTGATAAAGCTGTGTGTGCAGCACTGAAGTTCAGAGCAAGCTCCTGGGGGAATTTCACTGCCTAACTGTGGCTGAAACCTAACTGTTTCAAAAGAAGAACAACTAAAATTGGTTAATGGAGCAAGAAAAAGATTAAGAACCACAATCTCCATCATGCTGCTCCCTTCCACCTGCACGTGGGAGAAGGATGCCTCAGATCACACATTCAGCTGCTCCAACCAGGTTCAAGCTAGGGAAAGTAAGGAGACTTGTGGATAAGACCCAGGAATGGGACTCAGGAACAAGGCTGTCTGGAAAACAACAATTCTGTTTCATGAATGGTTTTGAGGTTTTGAATTTTGGTTTCTTTCTGCAGCAGAATGCGATTGTTTGAAATTTGTCACGGAAAAAAAAAAGGGTGAGAGACACTCTTCAGCCCAGAATAGCAGGGTGGGCAGGGCCCTCACTTAGGATGTAGAGAACTCAGGTTGAAGGCCCTGCTCCAAATCAGGCTGAGCAGGGAATAAAACCTGGGTCTCCCACATCCCAGGTGAAGGTCATGAGTTCAGGTCCCTGCTCTGCCTGACTTGAACCTAGGCCTCCCCACATCCCAAGTGAGTGCCCTACCTATAGGTTAGAGGTTCCAAAACTTTTCTTATTGTGTATCCCCTTCCAGATCTACCAGCTGCATGCATACTCCTACCCTTCTCATCACGATACTTTGGGTGTTCTTTTTAACACTACCTGCTTTTAGTCATCCATCCATATTTCACTGTTACATACAGATATAGTTACAGTGCGATGTATACAACTGAACACCCTCCCCCCCGCTCGCTAAGTTCTAAGCTCAGTTAGACTGAATACTTGCTGGGCAACTGAACCCACTCTGCATGAAGACTGGAGGTGAGGGCTCTCTACGTCAGCATCTTTGTGTATCTGTGTTCTCACTGGTACATGTTGAAGTAAATTATCATTTTTTAAATAACAAATTCCCACAGAGTTTTAAAGCTTCATCTGAGTAGCCTATTATGAAAATGCAATAAATAAAATAATCAATAAAATCCACCATTACACAATTTTGCCTGAGTACCCCCAGAGATGTCATGTGTACTACAGTGTGGGAACCCCTGTTTTGCTATTCAGGAGTCTCTTTCCATCTCTCTTCTCCTCCATTCTCACCGTCTTTCTCCCTCCTTCTGCAGTCTGGAATTGAGACACTTCCCAATGAAGTTTTCATCAAAACTTGTTTCCATGAAACATTTTGATTTAGACAAATTGGCATTTTTTTGACAGAAAAAAGTTTTGCTGGGCATTTTTCAACCAGCTCTACTCAAAAGAACAGGACTCTGTTTGTGGCTCTGTTCAAACCTGCAGCTGGGTGCCCTTGGGCAAGTCATGTAACCTATCCATGCTTCAGTTCCCCATCTGTAAAAGGTGGCGCGTGATGCTTCCCTTCCTCACAGAGGTGCTGTGGGGATAAATCCATTGTCTGTGAGGGGCTCCAAAACTGAACTGATGGGGCCATATAAACAAGTACATAGTAAGGAGAACTAGATCAAACACACAGCCTCAGAGGGGCATAAGCAGCATTTTATTTAATGATTGATTCTTATTAGAAGGCCTCTGTAGTTAACACACTGGAGTATAAGGAGGTGCTGTGAGACATGGCTCGTGGAAATGGAATTGAAATAAGATCACATAATTTACGTTCCTCTTAATCATCACCCCTAATGGCCTACACCTGATAATGCTTCCTTGGCACAATACCATAAGCCCTGTCTGACTGAGTTAACGTGTTTGGCAGCTGTAGGACTATACAGAGTATAGCACAGCATGTCAAAGGCCCACAGGCAGAGTCAGGGTTTATGTTATTTTATTTTAATCTGGGGTTAAAAGAAACCTGGGGAAATAATAAAGTAGCAATTTCAGCTTAAAGCCTTCATTTTTATTTTAAGATATAAGCCTGGCAGTTAGCTGCCAAAATCCCATTGAAAGTCCTTTAGAAATCCCCAGGGAGTTAGGCACCCAACTCTCACTGAATTTCAGTGGGATTTGGGCACCTCACTCATTTCGGTTCCTTTGAAAATCCCAGCCTCTGTATTCAGGGGTTTATGTGTAAACTGCTCAATACAAATAATCCAGTAAATTTCTAGCTCCAAGGCCCATTGCATCATCAAAGCACGTTTCTTCATGCAGGGCCACTACCATCTGTGACAACATTTATGTTCCAACCAGGGATGAGAGTGCTCCAACCGCCCCTCCCTGTGAGGTGGCAGGAGCTCATATAACTCCAATGGCTGTTTATTGCAAGCTAGCTGAGAGCCAGCCTTGAAATTTAAGCATCTGGCCTCCTGGTTAGTCAGTTATGCACCACCACTGACAAACAGTGTGGTCAGCTTTCCAAAATGACAATATGGCATGTGTGTCATGGTGAGCACACGAAAAGTATCAGTGGGGTCGTGGCATTAGGCACAAGAAGGGCTTGGCAGCCAGGGAGTAAGGGAAAGGGAAAAAAATGCACCCATTCCTCCTTCACCTTATCCTGTGTATTTGACTCTGGGGGTAGGATTTTAAAAAGCGCTCAGCTTTGATGTAACTCTTGCTCAATGGTAATCGATGACTTCAATGGGAGCAGAGTTAGGCCAACACTGAGTGCTTTAGAAAATCCCATACTAAGTGTATCGGGGGGACTTACTTGAGAACTTGTGTAGAGTAGCTGACTGGGAGGTGTCATGGCAGGTGGGAATGGGAAGTCACCAACACGTGACAGAGTTGGGGTGGAGGCTTCAAGCCACATATATGGAGAAGCCAGTCTATCATCACTTTCACCACGTCCCCTGGCTGGAGAGAGGGTGGCAGAACTGGGCTCATGGTATAGTATAAACATGTTGGCATTTTCTGAACATTAATAATGAATCCTCACCGTTATGTGTTAATTATCTCAGTGCTGTACAAGACACACAAATAAAGACAGGCCTGGCCCTACAGAGCTTAGAGTCTAAGTGACCTGCTCAAGGTTACAAAGAAGGTGAGTATCAGGGCCAGGTTAGAGCTCCTGACTCACAGTTCTTTAATCAGTCCACCAGGCAATGTTATCATGTAGTTTGCACAGGAGCAGAACAGCTGGCATTTCTTGTGGTCTCTTGTGACAAACAGGTTGATTGTTGGGATGCTCCACACTGCAAAACTGGACTACAAGATGCTGGCCTTCAGGGACCATTTGTGATTCAGGGAGAAATTTCTGCTGAGGTGATTTGCCACATGATTCTGGATCCTAGGCAAGTGATTGGCCACAGGGGCAATGTTTTTGCCAATGCAAAACTGCCAGAACTTGATCGCCTCCTGACACAGCACATTGAAATGTGCTCCCCACATTTGTTCACATAATACATCGTAGTGATATTGTCAGTAAGGATATGCACCTCCGAGTCCCTGATGTGATCTCAAAGGGCCTGACCAGCATTATAGATGGCATGAAGTTCCAGGACCACTAATATGCAGAGAAGCTTCCTGTTCCAACCACAGGCCTTGAGTCCACTTCCCAACCTATTAAGGAGACACTGGTGACAATCAATCCAGGTTGGTAGGGACTGCACAAAGGGAATGCCCTGGCACACATTGTCCTGAACCATCTATCTCTATAAAAGAGTCCAGGATCAGCAGAGGAAGTCAGATCATACTGTCCAAGGGATGATGATGCAGATGATAGATTCTGACTGTGGCATCCACCATAGCCAGAGCTAACAGCAATGAGGTTTTGGCCACTGTACAGTCTTCCGCACTAAATGCCTAGAGAGTTCTGGCAACTTGTCCACAAACTTATACCTGGCTGCCCAATTGATTGTCATATTTAGAGAGCAATACCAGCTGGTTTGCGATACACATTTGCAGGGAAGAGAAGGTATAAATCTTCCTCTCCATTAAATCCATCCTCTTGGATTCTTTGTTCTTAGGGGTGGACTAATACCTTCCCTGCTGTGCCCTGTCATTTGCTGCGGTTATCACCAGAGTTAGGGGCAGGGTGGGAGAAGTGACCCTCAAAACCCTGTATGGGAATGAAGTGCTGCTTCTCCAAATGTTTCACTGTGGGAGGCAATGCAGCTGGAGAATTCCACAGGGCCTTTGCAGGTCCCAAAAGAGCCTCATTTATTGGGAGGGCTATTCTTCCAGGAGCTCATGATTGGAGAATATCCAGTATCTTATGTGTATTCTCCTGCAGGGATTGTGCCTTTGGATATCCAAAGTAGTGACCCTATACCTCAGGAGGGCTGGATATGCCTTAAAGTCCTTAGGCACAGAGGGATAAAACAATTCCTGCATGGTAGAGTCAACTAGGGAGGAGGAGGAGGCGGTTTCCTGAGCAAGCTATGGGTCCTATTCAGGATTTAAATACTCATTGAGTATTTCCCAGAGCTCCCCATACCCCCCCTCCCATTTGGGGCTCTGGCCTCAGCTGCAGGTAGAGGGCTTCAGCCTTGCGGAGTCCTGTGGACCCCCTGCAACTGGCTCACAGCCCTCCAGAGGGCTGAGGACCTCTGGTTGAAAACCAACAGCATCAGGCTGGAGTCAAGGGAAAATATTTACCGGAGCATTGCTCTGAACAGCTCTGGCTGAATTTACGCCTATTCTTGCACTAGACTACAGGATCTGGTCTGAATACCCCTGGAGGTCCAGGAGGAATGGGCTCAGGGGTTGCTTGCAGCTAAGATGGTTTGGGAGAGGAAGTTACGGTCAGACCTGGTGATCTTGCTCTGGAGCGGATCAAGGAGTGAGACTGCAGGGACTGAGGAGCATCCTAAGGATTCCAAGGAGGTCACTGGCCATATGGATAAGGCATTGGTGGCCAGCTGGCACTGGGCCAGGAGTCCCTGTCCTGAATGCAGGACAGATGCTATTCTCAGTACTGATGGTACTGGGCCTTGTGCAAGCCTTGACTCCCCAGTCTGAGGCCTGGGTGGTGCGAGCTGCAGTGCACAACAGAGGATGAGGTGGTAGAAGTCATGGCACCAGTGAACTCTTGAACCAGTGGAGAGTCTGGGACTGAGAGGCAAAGCAGGTCTGATGCCTCCTGGTATGCTGCCAGCACGGAGACAGTTGGCATCGGTGTTGACGTCATCAGTACCAGACTCAACGGATGCCCCAGGGCCAGAACCGGAGTCGATGGTACGGGTTCTTGCTGCTCTCTGTGCAGTATTGGAAAATGGGTGGGGACAGACCTGCTCCTTCTCATGTGCCAAAGGGAGAACGGTACTGGTCAGCACTCCTCTTAGAAGATGAGAAATCTCCTCCAGCCTTGGAATGGTCCAGATTCATTTTATGGGACTTCTAAATTCCTGTACTAGAGGAAGGAGAATGACTCCTGAGCATGGTGACTGCCAATCAGACATGGACCTCTTGGACTGTTCCAGCAGGTCTGCTTCAGCCACAAGTCTCTTGCCACCTGAGTCCTCCTGGTGAGCGACTTGCATATGGAGCACTGCTTTTTAATGCATTCTTCACTGAGACACAACAAGCACCTTGTGTGGGGATCACTGTTGGGGATGACCCTCCGACACACAACAGACAATGCCTGACCCCTGGTGAAAGCATCGCACTGGGCAGCCAACTACTATTACTATACTAACACAACACTTAAACTAAGGTACTACTAACTACTGTCTCAGACCAAAAGCATGAGGAGGAAACCACCACATGGAGCTCTGACTCTAGCCATGGGCAGTGAGAAAGAATGGAGAGGATTGCAGCGGCAGCATCCTTATAGAGCCGGAGGAGGGGCTAGGGTGCAGGGCATGAGCATTGCCCCTCAGGTATTGCTAAGCAAAGTACTCTGGCTCTAGTGTGCTGGGTGTGCACACGCCTAAGTAGAGTATACGGCGGCATCTACTCAGTGAATAATAAATATGAATATTTTGGAAAACCCTGGCAAATAAACTTGCCTGATGCCTTACAGCTGGCTCTCTGCCCCAGTAAAGTTCTGTGGTAGCTATGCCATCAGAGTGACAGAATTGCGCTGGAGTGGAACCTGGATAGCAGTATGGAGCATGGACCTAAAAAAAGCAAGCCAAGTGAGCTTCTCGGTAATGTACTGAATGCCACCTTTATCCCAACTATTGGGAATATTCAGCACACTTTGGAAATTTAACCTGAGATTCTGAAAATGACCTAAGGGATTTGGATGCCCAATTCCCATTAAAATGAATGGGAAGTAGGTTTCCTAATCCTCTCATCTGAGATTTTCAAAACTGCCTTTCTGTAATAAGGCATTTCACGTTTGCTGGTGATCTTCAAAGATTTTAGCAATGGCTATAAAGAAAACCCTGTTAGGCGCAGGTTTAAAAGGGAACAGTTATTTCCACTGGGGTCTGCATCTCCTTACTGAGATCTTTGTCATTTATTACATGATAGCCTAGGTTTATTACATAGCCTAGGTTACTCCCAACTTTTTGAGACCAGAGACTCCATGCAAGGAATGAGGATTGGTTTGAATGGGTTATCCCAAGGCAAAATGAGTGTGGATTGAACTGCTTGGCTGTTGTGCTTAACACCAAGCACAAAATCTCTCTCTCTCTCTCTCTCCTTTCATTCTATTCTCTCTGTCTCTCTCTCCCACACAGACCCACAAACAGAAGTGTTTTTGAACGCTGTTTGTGACAGCCACACCCTGCATGTTATCCATCCACTGCAGAAAGGCAGCAAAGTCTATGGGCTGTGTACAGGACTGTGCTTCCGGCACTTTTGTGTTTTAATGACAGCTCTTCACTTGCCTCACTGTATAGTCTTGCAAAAAGTCACATATGACTAGTGACTGGGCTTCCATAGCTGTGCAGGGAGGGGTAGACAGAGTCTCCTTCATACCCTATACAAAGGCAAGTCAAAACAGAAGTACCGGCACTTGAGGGAGAGCAGAGACTGCTCCTTGTGAGCATGCCTGGAGAGTGCACATCACTAATGTAGGATGTGTGGACTTGTGGGGTGCCTCACATATGGACTGCAAACTTCTCCTATACACCAGGAAGCAGGGGTTAAATTGTGACTCCCTGAGCTTTCCCCTGGAGCAGTGTGGCTCTGCACCGCTCAAGGCTGAACCCTAACAGCTCCTGACCTTGGAGTGACTGTACCTGAAAGGCACAATTTAGCCCTTGACCTCTCTGGGTCTGATTTTCAAAAGTGCTGCGTACCCACAACTCCAAAGGAAGTCAGTGGGAGCCATTGGTATTCAGTACCGATGAAATCCAGGCCTTATGTATCTGTTCCCGTCTTTAAAATGGGGATAGGACTTACTTGCCTACAGATTTGTGTTAGGCTCCAAGAGCTATATTTGGCCAGAGCTTTGAAGATGTAAAGTGCTAAATATTATAATTAAGTTTAAAGGTGTCCCAAGAAAAGATAACGCCTATTCCGAACTACAGAATACCATACCTCATTTTGCCTGTCTGTGTTACACTTCGTTTTTCCTAATTTTAAACTAAAAAAAGAAAACATTAATAGGGAAGTGAAAATGTATGTCCAAGCAAAAAATTGCAAGGTATGAGAAACTGACGTAAGCTCATTGTGGCTGGCCAGGAGCTTGAAAATTCTGAGTATGGGGCCACCCAGAGCAGAGGGATTATAGTAGCTAATCAAGAGATTTTCATGTTCACACTATGGGAGAGAAATCTCTGTAGTATAATGTCTGTCAGCCAATCAGAGTGAAGGAATCTGCATACTGTAAAATGATGGAAATATAATTGTAAATGATTATGCAAAATCAGATACATATACCAATTAGAGTAAAGGAAACTGCATAACTGAGAAAAACAACAGCTGAGCATCCATAAATGTGTAAAATCCCTGAACTCTGATGGACTGAGTCAATCCCATGTCAGTACTGTTTTCCATAATACATTTTTATGACGAGAGAGTAATATGAGAGCGCTATGTAAATAAATGATAAAAAGAGATACAAAGGAGGGGTAAGTCTCAGTCTGAGAATAGCCACAACTGTAATATAAAAAGTAATGGTCTGTAGATAGAAAGGAACAAGTTTCACTTAGTGAGAAAGAAAAGCTCTCTGAAAAAGCAATTTGACAGTGGAACAGCTGCCATGAGAGGGCATTGAGGCTCCATCAGTGGAAATATTGAAAAACTAAACTCACTCTAGGCAACAGTGATACTAAAAAAGGGAGAGCTACATAAAATAGACTATATTGGTGAGTAAAATCAAATGTCATAAGGGAAGCCAGTTATGTTGTTAAAAGGAGATAGTGCCCTGCAGTGCCTAGATGGTGCAACAACTAGCAGCGGGAAGAGACAGTCTGCCTGTGTCTGTCTGTCTAAAGGCTGGTCTTGATATGGAGTTATTCAGGAAGAGTGTATACAAGTCCTAAGAAAGACTCTGTTGTCCAGCCTCTAGCATATAGATAAGGACTAGATGACGACCTGAGGTCCCTTCCAACCCTGATATTCTATGTTTGTCAGATATAGACAGATATGACATTAAGGGGCAGCAAAACCCATCTGTCAGTCTTCTATGTTGTCTTACAGCTATTTATTATTATGAGATTTTGCTGCTTTGGGACCTGAAAACCTGTGGAGTGTGACTCGTGTGGATTCAGTGTAGCAGAAAAATTCCCAGCCCTTGTATTGAAAGCCCTGTTGTGAAGCCAACATGCAAGAAGAAAGAATTAAAGTTGTTTAGAGAATCCAGCCTCCTGACTTTTATACAACTAAATCCTCACCTTCTGTGGTGCAGTAACACAATATTGTCTACAGTGAAATTCCCTAAAAGGAAAATGGGGATTTGCATGAAACCACTTCATAATAAGCTGAGTGTCACTGCATTGTCCCACCTACTGCCTCTCAACTCTCCCAAGCCAGAGGAGCAGCTCCACCATCTTTTCTCCACAGCCCCAACCCTTCAGAAGCACCAGCAGCTCTGTCCTCCCCTTCACTCCTTTGCTTTACCCTTCCTGCTGCGACTAGAGGAAGGTGTAAAGTGTCTTGCCAACGTCCTAAATGCTGTGAAAGCCACAAGGTTGACTTTTACAAGATGCCCCTCCTTAACAACTCCACTTGCACATGTTGGAAAATGTTCATTCTTAGATGGAAGCCGCAGCTGGCTAGATCGCCTCTCTCCAAAGATTACAACTGTGATTACATCCATCCTTCCCAACTGTGAGAAGCAAATGGCCAGTGGACTGTGCGAAGGATTAGTTGGGATAGATAACTTCTGATAAAGCACTCATAACCTACCTGATAAGTGCTGAACTTAACAATGTAACCCACTTACATGGCAAGCGGAGGAAAACTTCACTCTGGGACAAAATAATCGTGCAGTTTTTAGTTAGGGAAAATGCCCACAGAAGTCAAGTCCTACTCATTATTCTCTTAGCACTTTTAGCAATGGAAGGATTTTAGATCCCAGTATCCTGGCTAAATTCCAGCATGGGTAATTGCATTCTGCCTACTGAAAATTCCCAATAGTTGCTTTTTCTTGGTAATACAATCTTCATTTCTTAACTTAAAGCTTAGTTTATTATGTTGGGAATGCTTGCTCCTGGTTGCAGAATTCCACCCCAGAGGAATTTGCAATTTGGTGGTGGGTGAAGCAATGGCTACCTGTATATGCAGATGGTTGCAATCCTGTAAAGTGCTTTGGAGCTTGTGACTCTTATAATAATAACAATAATATTCAGAGATGGATCAGCTTAGAGGAAAACATGCCCTTCTTTTGATTTTAGGGAGGAGGGGAAAATCTCAACTAGCCAATATTACTAGTAAGCAACCTGTTTGTGCTAGGCAATACCACCTGAGTCTCTGGAACCCACCTGTTTCCTCAGCTTGTACTTGTAAAAATACCCTCAGATAACCTGGTGCACAATTCTGCCTATTTTTTGGGCAAGTCTCCAGAATTAACATATTTTGCATTATTAATTAATAAACTAAGAATTGAAATACTGAGCACTTTCATCCAACTATCTCAAAGTGCTTTATAAACACCAGTTAAGTCAAGCCCAGTGACAGTAGTATTCACTTTACAGATTTGTAAACCAAGGGACTGAGAGGCTAAGAGACTTGCCCAAGCCCATTTAGTAAGACAGCGACACAGCTCATGCTAGAACCCACGATTAAGATATCCAGAAATAGTTACCTAGAGTTAGGCTCCTAAATCCTTTTCTCAGTGCCTAAATATCTTGCCTGATTATCAAAGGGGTTGAGCACCCAGCAGCTCCCACAAAATTAATGGAGGAGCTGTTGTGTGTGCAGCACCTTTGAAAAATCAGGCATGATATTTAGGTAATGAAAAATGGATGCAGGAGCCTAACTGGGGGCATTTCTTAAAGTCTTGCCCAGGAGTCTTGACTCAAGGTTTCCTTCTTTAACCACTAGACAACATTCCCTCTTTTCATACATCTCTTCTGTGTTCACTGCACCAAGAGTCAGAAAGAACTCCTTTAAAGGAGCAATGACAAATCAATTCAATTTAGATGTGGGGGAAGATTATAAAGTAGCAATAGACTCCAATACAAGAAAAGCCATTTCACACAATTTGTTACCAAACTTACGGTTTCAGATCTATTTTTACAAGTAGAGAGTCGGATGACTTGAGAGAGCAAGTTAAAAATATCACATGGGGAGAAAATCACATGGAATGAGGAGATAAAGTGAAAATAAAATGCTGCTGCTTTCTTTTTTTTTTTTTTAGCATCTGTGTAAAGTGTTTGTCTTTCATTGAGTTACATGTTTACATGATTATATTGACATCTCCTGTCCTCCAAAATTGAATTTCAGGTTTAAATCTGTGAACCTTTCCCGCTATCACACACCAAATCAGTGTCTGAAAAGTGTCTGTGAAGCACTTATAAAATACAAGATGTGCAACTTTCTGATAATTTAGATTGTAATACACCTTGATCTATAAGGTCTCATGCCCTAGCATGACAGGATTTGACCTCAGAAAAAACAATTAAATAGAACAGTGAATTCAATAAGCCACATTAATGGAACATCACATTATAGATTTCAAACTCACAGGAGTCAGGCAATTGAGATTTAAGGTTCCTAGGGCAACCCAAACTCCCCTCTGTGCATGTACCGTATGCACTATGCTTATCTTTTCTTACAAGACTGACCAATACGGGGCAATGAGACATACTACTGGGCAAACGTGTTGTTAATGAAAAAACGGTAACTGTTGTTCTTCGAGATGTGTTGCTCAGGACCATTCCATTCTAAGTGTGCGTGCACCCACATGCGCTGCCATCAGAGATTTTTGCCTTAGCGGTACCCGTAGGGCCGGCTGTGGCGCCCTCTGGAGTGCCGCACTGATTCTGTGGTATATCAGGCACCACCAGCCCTACGCCCTCTCAGTTCCTTCTTGCCAACAACTCTAACAGAGGGGCAGGAGGGTGGGTAATGGAGTGGACATAAGCAACACATTTCGAAGAACAGCAGTTATGAAAGGTAGGTAACAGTTTTTTCGTCTTCGAGAGCTTGCTCATGTCACTTCTATTCTAGGTGACTCATAAGCAGAATCAATGGAGGTGGGCTCGGAGTTCAGAGTCTTGCAGCACTGCTCTGCCAAAGTCAGCATTGTCTCAAGCCTGCTGGGTCAGCGCGTAGTAGGACATGAATGTGTCGACGGACAACCAGGTTGCAGCCCGACAGAGCTCTTGGATTGGCGCCTGCGCCAGGAAGGCAGCTAATGACGCCTGCACTCTAGTTGAATGAGTCGTCATGATCGCTGGCGAGGGCACCCTTGCCAGCTCGTATCAGTAGCGGATGCAGGCCGTAATCCAAGATGAGATTCTCTGGGCTGGGCAACCTTTCATCCTGTCATCTACAGCAACGAACAACTGTGTTGACTTATGGAAGGCTTTCTTCTATTAATGTAGAAGGCCAGCACCCATCTGATGTCCAAGGTATGCAAGTATCTGCCTCTGTGCCAGGCACACTAGGTGTGGGGCAGGCAGGATCCAAGTGTGGGGCAGGCAGGATCCAAGTGTGGAGGGGCTCAGTGTGGGGGGATCCAGGTGTGAGTGAGAGGATTCTGTGTGGGACAATCTGGGTGCAGGCAACTCAGTGGGGGAATCTAGGTGTGGTGAGATCTGGATGCACAGAAGCTCATTGAGGGTGTGGTTCCAGGTGCAGGGGCAATGGGAGGCTGCAGGGGCTTCCAGGTGAAGGTAGTTGGGGCTCAGTGGAGGGTGTGGGGGTCTCAGCTGGGGAGTCTGAGGGAGTGGGGCTTGGTGGAGTGGGGGTCTGAGTGCAGCTAGTTGGGGGTCAGTAGTGTGGGTGTCTGGATGTGGGGGCTCAGGGTGGTGTGGGGGGTGGGTCTCATCAGGGTGGAGGTTTGAGTGCAGGGAGGCTCTAGATGCAGGGGTTGAGGTTCAGTAGGGTGGGGTTTGGGTATGGAGGGTTAGGGGGGTTCTGGGTCTACGGGGTGAGGCTTGGCAGAGGTGTTTGGGTATGGGAGGTCTAGATGCACGGGGGTTGGGAGGATGGGGGAGCAGCTCCTGCACAGTGACCCCTCCCCCCACAGCTGAGGAGTGATGGGGGCAGGAAGCAGGGGAGGATGCTGAGCTTCCTGTAGCTGGGGGAGATTTCTGGGAGTGGGTCTGACACAGCCACAGCCACTCCTTGCAGGGGAAGAGGACATCCCATCCTCTTCTGTCTCCAGCCCAGCCAGACTAGCAGCTTATCCTGGCTCAGGGTAGGAGCCACTGGCTGAGGTGTCCCTAGTCCCGTTGTGATTTACCTCTCCACCAGTTGCTTCAGATGCCTGAAACAATGTACCTGTGCTGCTAGGGAGTGCTGTGTGACTGCTCTTGCAGCTTCCTTTTGCTTCCCTATCAGAAAGTCATTTTTCTGCAGGGAAGCAAAGAAATCTGTGGGGGACATAGCATCATACCATCCCCTCCATAAACTTGTCGAGCTCAGTCTTGAAACAAGTTAGGTATTTTTTCCCCCACTACTCTCCTTGCAAGGCTGTTCCAGAACTTCACTCCTCTGATGGTTAAAAGCCTTCATCTAACTTCAAGCCTAAACTAATTGATGACCAGTTTATATCCATTTGTTCTTGTGCCCACACTGGCCTGTAACCTTAAATAACTTCTCTCCCTCCCTGATGTTTATCCCTCTGATGTATTTGTAGAGAGCAATCCTATCTCCCTCCTTTGTTTCATTAGGCTAAACAAGCCAAGCTCCTTAATTCTCCTCTCATAAGGCAGATTTTCCATTCTGCTGATCATCCTAATAGTCCTTCTCTGCACTTTTTCCATTTTAAATTCATCTTTATTAAACATGGGAGACAAGAATGCTCAGAGTATTCCAGATTTCCAGCTAGGGCCTGCCTCAAAGCCTACTGAAGTCATTAAGAGTCTTTCTATTCACTTCAGTGGGCTTTGGATCAGGCAAATACTGAGGTTAGCAAAAAGTTACAGAATACAGCCCAGTGATGCAGCGTGTGATTGTGTACTGAAAGGTCCTATTTCATCATATCTATGCCAGGGGTAGAGTTAAACTTGCCATAACAAGATGAACTCTGAATTTATTGGTTTATAAAGATTTAAATTATCATGTTTAACACTGAATTAATATATATGTGTGTGTGTGTGTGTGTGTGTTGAGTTGAGTTGGTGTTAAGGGAATATTACTGCTTTGCAATTGTTTTTCATAATCTTCTTTTCTCTGATCCTACCAAGCAACAGCAATGATTGACAGCAGGATGACCCCATCTACACCAAAAAGAAAGCAGGAGGCAAAAGAACTGAATCAGAGCTAATATGGAAGTGTCAGCCTCCCCACTTCAGCGTGAGATATTCAAAGCTGTATGACAATGCCTAGGTAGTGCACTCCCCAAGGGGAAGGAATATATTTGGATGTCGAAAGGTACTAGAGAAAACCACAGCAGACAGAAATACTGGTAAGCAGTTTTTCTTTGTCATCAGTCACTCCCTTCCTATTCTGCCTAGCAACATCAGTGAATGACATATGTATTAAGCAGAGACTCATGAGAAGTGTGTGTGAGAGGTGGGAGCGTTGTGTGTGCTTGAATCACTTTCTGACCTACAGTAGCAGTCAGGTCCAATGGGTTGCGCCAAACAGAGGGTATGGAGATGACCAAGTGGGAACAACAGGAAGAAAATATGGCCCAAAGATGGAACATAAGAAAACTCAAATGTTAGCTGGTATTGAGGAAGCCTAAGGGGTTGTAGTTCCACTTGCCTGAAATTAATGAACATTCTCTTTTCCCCTATAGGTAGCTGATCTCTCTTTCCCCTGTAGGTAAACCAGTCAAAGTGAGTGGAGATAGCTCTCCACCCAGAAGAGGCTCAAACAGGTGCTCACTTGTCTGTTCAGAGCTCTGCTCTCTAGTCTGGTAAAAAAATGATGGTTCTGAAGCAGGGGTCCCCAAGCTGGCTGGGCGAGGTGAATTGCTTGGAGTTCCGGGAGGCTGACGCTGAGACTGTGTTCCCAGGAGGAGTGGAAACCCTGGATGGGAAGATGACCATCCCAAGATACTAGCAATAATTAGGACACACAGATTGGGTTGCAGGGAGGAAAAAGCTGCAACGGCTGTTGCAACATAGGGTGAATGGCACCACTATGCAAGAGGCTCTCAATACCAATAGAGGGAATATTTGGCAGAAGAGAGGGAATTTTCTGGAGAGGATTGAGAGGTGTTGAAAGAAGACCCTGACTGGGACAGAGGAAGAAAAATGAGGCATAGCAAGTGATCCCTGAGTCTCCTAGCAGGGACAAATATGGGATTTCTACCATATGATTAGACCAGATACTGTAGTCCTTGTCCACTCACCACAAGCATTTTAGCAGGGAGGCCTGCGGAAGAGAAGGCAGGTGCCAGCCTAGGATAAGAAGAGTCAGATGCAGAGAGGGAAATAAGGTGCAGGCCTGAGGAAAAGGGGCCACAGATTTCCAAGTGGGGCCTAGATAAAGCCCTGTAAATCCTGTCTAAGAAGACTGGTCCCCAGAAGGGATGAAAGAGGAAGGCAGACCCATTTCCACTGAGAAAGTTACAGCAATGGAGAAGGCAGAAGTTTTCCCTTTGTGTGCAGAGGGGAATGATGCAAGCCAAACTGATTCAGGCAGCACCAGCGGAAACACCACCAGAGGGAAAGGAGCTGCTTAAAGCATTCTGGAGAAGGAGCTGAGGCTGAGAAAGCCAGAGGACGTCTACAGAAAGAGATGTGCCCATTATAGCAGGGCTTCCCTGACTCACTGGGAGCCAGGAAGCATCAAGGTGCTGCATCATCATCTTCTTTCTTGCCACTATTTGGGGTGACTTCTATAACCTTCTTCCAAAACTCATGATCATATGACAGGCTGCCATATAGATTGGTCTCTCTGAGGTCCACTGACATCCGGTCTCTGCACCAAGTCTTCAGTTTTCCTCTTGGTCATCTTCTGTCCACAGTCATCGCAAGTGCCATCCGACTGTTGTAGCTCTCTGGTCTCCACTGGATATTGGCCATACCCACATAGCCTAGACTCATTCGAGCTTCACTTGTCTTTTGTTGGAGCAACCTGCATTAGGCCCCTTAGAACCTCAATTTGTTTCCTATCACGGAGAGTCCAACCATTTGACCATCTCAACATCTTCATTTCTGTGGTGGAGAGCAGCCTGATTTCCTTTATTATGGCTGGCATGTCTGTTCTGTACATTAAGATAGGTCGAATGCCTTTACCTGTATTGGCATCTTGTCAGAGAACTGGGTTCAGCTTCCACATTTGCTCCACATAGCTTTAATACGATGTTGGGCATTATTCAGAAGGGCACTGATATAAGGTATTTAAATTTTTTCACTCTTCTAAGTTCTCTGACTGTGATAACCTTTTATGGTAAGTCCTCTTCCCTCAGTTATCCTAGCCTCATTTTACTCATGTTCACTCTTGGCCCAACCCACTCAAAACTATGTTGCCACTGCTCCAAGTTGGCTGGCAGGGTTTCACAGTCTTCCACTGATGACTTACTGCTAAGTGCGAACAGCATGTTCCGAGGCAGCTCCCTTTGTATATTCTCACATATCACATCCATGACAACTGTAAACAAAAAGGGGCTGAACACTGACCCCTGTTGCAGGCTAGCGTGCACTGGAAATTCTCTCTTGTAGCTCCATTTAGTTTGGGCTATGGAGTCATTCTGTCATACGTACCCCGGATAAGACAGACATATTCTTCTGGCACTCCTCTCTCATAAATTGCACTAAACTAGTTCTGTTGGTACACGCCCATTTTTAGGTCCACAAAAACCACCCAGTTGCCATCTCTTTTTTCTCTGAACTTCTCTATGAGGATTCATAGCGCAAATATGGCATCAAATGTGCTCCTTCCTGGCATGAATCCATACTGACCCTTCCAAATTTCAACCATTCTGTGCAGATGCTTTTCAATAAACTTCTCCCACACTTTCAGACATATGCCATCAGCTTAACTGGGTGATAATTAGCACACAGTGAACTAACTCCTTTATGTTTAAAAATAGGCACCACAAAGCTTTACGCCATTCACATGGCATTTTTTTCGTAAGTATATAATTGAACAAACTTGTAAGACATGTAATGCCTTCCCTTCCCAATGACTTCACAGCACCCACTGGTACTTCATCAGGCCCAGGTGCTTTTCTCCTTTTTCATTTTCCTAAGTGCCTCCGGAACCTCTGTCTTGTGTATGTAATCTTTCATGCTCTGGTTTGGTTTACACGTTCTTAATTCCTCCCTTGGATTCTTCTGATTCATCACTCTTTCAAAATAATCACACCAAACTTTGCTGATTGATTCAACATTCATTTGCAATATACCACATTCATTTGTAATATAAGCAAACACATTCACATCCTTTGTCATTTTCTCTCTTGCCTTGGCAAGTCTATCGATGGTATTCTCTCCTTCATGTCCTCCCCTACTCAATTATAGAGGACGCCATATTTTTAGCTGTTGCAACACTTCCTTTGGACTCCTTTTTTGCCTCTGTATGTGCCATCTTATCACAGCTCAAACCAATAGCCTGCCATTTTTGGAAAATTATCTTTTTTCCCCTTCAACGGATTCTTGAACTTGAGGATTCCACCACCAAGTTTCCCTTCTTATCCTTTTTGGCATCAGTTTCGTCGCTCCTTGGACTTCATGTATTGTTTCTAGAAAAGAGGACTTGAGTTTGGACCAACTGTCCTCCACACCTCTCTTGTGTTGTCAAGAAATCTACACATTATTCTTGGTTTGAAGTGTTTTTAATTCCTGTCTTTACATTTCCTCAACCTAGTCCTTTCTGGTGCCCAGAGGTTCAGGAGCTTCCAAAGTCTCTGCATTCTGAAGGCAGAAAGGCAAGGTCTGTGCTGTCTCCCAGTGCACTCATAGGATGTTACCTTACAATAGATTTTACATGATCGGTCTTTTTCTTATTAAAGGGAAACAGATTTCAGTCTTGTTTCCTCTAATTTTTCCCACGCATGTGTGGAATGAATTTTGTTATGCGCGCCAACATGGAGGTGTTGTGTCACACATCACCTCCATATTCGCAAAAAAGAAAAGGAGTACTTGTGGCACCTTAGAGACTAACAAATTTATTTGAGCATAAGCTTTCGTGAGCTACAGCTCACTTCATCAGATGCATCACGCTCACAAAAGCTTATGCTCAGATAAATTTGTTAGTCTCTAAGGTGCCACAAGCACTCCTTTTCTTTTTTGCGAATACAGACTAAAACGGCTGCTACTCTGACACGTCCATATTGATGCACATAACAAAATTCATGTCCTGGGGTAGGGCTGGGGGGTTTGGAGTGTGGGAGGCGGGCTCGGGATTGGGATGTGGTGGGGGATGCGGACTCTGGGGTGTGACCGGGGTTAAGGGGTTTGGGATGCAGGCTTCCCAGGGGCTCAGGCAGGGAGAGAGGATTCCCCACAGCAGCACCTGGTCTGGGTGGAGGGAGAGGCGCCTTTCCCCCAGCTGCGACAGGTCCGTGTTTGGGCTGGCGGGGAGAGGTGCCTCTCCCTGGAGTGGCGCCTCTCCCTGGAGTGGCAGATTTGGGGCTGGGGGAGAGGCATCTCTCCCCGCTGCAGCCCTGAGCCCCTGCACGGGGCTTAATAAGCGGTAGCGCAGCTTAGAGGGAACTCAGATCTTGTGTTCTTTATTGGCATAAGTAATGATATGGATTTCCCTCTTCTGAAAGTGTGTGCTTATGATCACTAAGCCAGACAAGTCGGTAGGGCGATTTCCTCCCCCCCCCCGCCTGCTACCCCCCCATAAGTTTCTGGTTCTAATGTCATGGTCTCCATGGACTATTTCATATCCAGCCTTTGCAGTTATTTTAGATCTGTTCTGATAATTATCTTCTTGTTGGACGGTATGTTTCCAATAAGGCACAACAACTCATCAAAAAAACTCCTCTTACCTGTGATGCATAGTCACTCACTATATGGATGTTACCTCTTCCCAGCACATTTTAACACATCATTTGGCCCAAACTTCTGGTAACCTCTATCATATGACTCTGCAAGGTTTCATCCAGAATAACTCCAACACTGTTTCGGGGCGGGGGGGATGTTGGAATTCCCTGAGTAGTAGATTTTGTAATCTTCCTCCAGCACCTTGGCATTTCAACCTTTCCATTTGGTCTCTTGTACACATTTACTCTTCTTCTCTTTAGGATCTCAGATAGCTCCTCCTTCTTCCAATCAGTGTGTGTGTCTGCCTCCACATCTGAGCTTACTCCGCTTACTCACTTGCTTCTTTACCTTCAGCGGCCCTTGCACAGTTACAACAGTCAGGTAAGCATGTTATACATTGTTTGCGGGGAACGCCCTACCCCTCTGGAATAGTTGTGACATGGCCACCAGTTCACAGGATTATTATCTGTTGGATGGGCTTTACAGGTTGGCTGTTCAAATTGGACTTTCCCCTCTCCTGAGTGAGCTGCCTGCCAAAGCTGACAAGCCCCACCTGCCCCAGCAAGACTTATTTTAAGACATTCTTTATTTGGCTTGACATCCTCATCATAGGGCCTAAGTGGTCTTTTATAGTGGTCTCTACACCACCAACTACTTCATCCCACCTTACTAAGAGATGCTTACAGTTGGTCTGCAACTGCTTTATTGAATATTCGCAGCTGTCCAGCATATCTGCAGGAAGTTCCCCTATCCACCACCCAGGGATGTACCTTATTGGAGTTGGTCACTTCTACACAAAAGAGCTGCAAGTCTAATATAAATGCCTCAGACAGAGAGGGGCTGGAGGTATTTGAATAGGAGAGCCAGCTGTTTGAGTGTAAGGGAGACAGGTCTCAATCTCAGAAACAGAACCCACTCTCCAAGCAAAAAAAGGTTTGATGTCTGGTTTCATCTGAGAAACAGAGGTGGGTGGAGGAGATATGTGACTAGATCCCTGGGTGATCCCTGCAGCACTGGATTCTTCACCCCCAGATGCAGGCTCTTGGACAGAGTACTGCTTCTCTTCCCCTGCCTTTTAATTCTCTTCTCACCAAGTCCTTCATTTTTCCTCTTCTGAGAGCTGACATTTCCAGGAGGCAGAGGTAAAGAGGAAGGCGCAGACCCTTTAAGGCATTTAGGCACCTAACTCCCATTGATTAGGAGTTAGGTGCCTAAATACTTTTGAGGATCTGGGCCAAAATGGGCAAGCTGAGGCTTATGTACCAGCATTGACTAAGGTTGGCATGCCTCCTTTTTTCCTGGTTGGTGGAGCTATAACTGCACCACTGCTGTTGGTCATTGCTGTTGCCAGTAAGAAAGCAATATATATATTTGACCAGCAATGCGGTGGATGCATTTGTCTGCACCCACACATCATTGCTAGCACGGTATGTTATAAAACAATGGCCTGGGGAATAACATCATGTCTCCCGCTAGTGCCTGGATCTGATGACTATAACAGCTTATTAATTTCCCCCGGCACCGTTCTCCATGGGCAGTGGGTCTAAAAGGCCAGGGGACGCTAAGCCGCCACCTTTGGAGGGTGCCCTGGCCGTGCTCCGCCCCGAGGTCCTGCTCCCACTTGTCCTCTTCCCCTTCAAGGCCCCTTCCTCCCTCTGCCTCTTCCCATCCCTGCTCTGCCTGCATGGGGCCCTCGGGGGAGGGGGTGAAGAGGCATGTGCGAGTGGTGAGCGGCCGGAGGGTGGGGGCAAGCAGGGCCAGGGGTGAAGCGTGGGCAGGGCTTCGGCAAGGAGGCTGAGTGGGGATGAGCCTTGGGCGGGGCCACGGTCTGGGCGTGCCCAGCCTCCCCAAATGGAGGATTCGCATGCCACCCATGCAGTTCTCCTGGAGACCAAGTGACACATGAGGTTTTAGTCCTGAAGATTCCTAGTTTGATTCTAGCTGAAGACCACAGTATTCATACGTAATATACGCTACCAAGGTTCATTATGGGTGGGATTTTCAAAAGCACACACCACTGACCTGTTGCTGATCCAGTGAAAATCAATGGGAGTTTCAACACTGATTTCAGGGCTAGGATAGCACTGAATGCTTTAAAGAATCCCGCCCCTATCTATACATATGTCCAGAGCTAATATGTTCTTTTTTTCAAACTGATGCTCTTAACTTTCTCACACTAGTGGTTTATATTCCCCCAGTTTTTAAACCTATCTAAATTTCCACTTGACCTACAGGAAAAGGAAGACACAACTTTAAAGAATAAAGGCTGTGACAGTGTCTTTCAAGAGATTTTGCTTTAAACAAAAAACTCTATTCATTAAAAAAGAAGCTGCTGCTAGTCAATGTCTGGGACAGGGGTAGACCGCCTTCAAATAGGCCTGGGGTGTATTCTGCTCATGCTGGTGACCCCGAATATCTGTGTTGCCTTCACAGCATGTCTAGTTAGTGTTGCAGCTTGCTCTTAGGTGAAGGGGCTAAAAGGAACGTTGCTGGAGATGTGTGTGCACTCGAATGAAGAAAATTCATCTCCAGGTTTTGCAGACTAAAGTTACTGGTACAGAAGTTACAAAATTTGCAGTCATAGGGAAGGATCATGGAACTGTTGGGCTGAAAGGACCTCAAAAGGTCATCTAGTCCATTTGCCCATGCAGATGCAGGGCCAAGTATACCTAGGCCATCCCTGACAGGTGTTTTTCTAGAATATTACAAAAAACCTCCAATGCCAGAGATTCCACAACCTCCTTAAGTAATCTGTTCTAGTGCTTAACTATCCTGATAGTTAAAAGATTTTCCAAATATGTAATCTAAATCTCCTTTGCTGAAAATTAAATTGATTACTTCCTGTCCTACTCTCAGTGAACATGGAGAAAAAAATGGTCCATAACTGTTGTCCTTCAAGATGTGTTGCTCATTTCCTTTCCATGTTAGGTATGCACGCGCTGCATGCACCATTGTCGGAGATTTTTCCCTTGTGCCAGTATACAGGGCACTGCAGGCCCTTCACCTTCTCTGTTCCTTCTTGCTGGCTAACTTCAACAGGTGGGTCATGGAATGGACATGAGCAACATATCTTGAAGAACAACAGTTACGGAAATGTTAGTAACTGTTTTTCTTGTTCAAGTGCTTGCTTATGTCTATTCCACATTAGGGGACTCAGAAACAGTACATCAGGAAGTGGGCTCAGAGTTCATGGACATGTAGATTGCAACAGTGCTCTCCCAAAACTGGTGTCATCTCGAGCCGGTTGGGTGACAGCATAGTGGGAGAAGAAGGTATGCACTGATGACCAAGTTGTGGCTCTGAAGATGTCTTGGATCAGGACCTGGGCCAGAAACACTGCTGAAGAGGCCTGAGCTCTCGTGGAATGAGGAGTCAAGACAGCAGGAGGTGGAACATTCACCTGTTCATAGCATGCCCGAATACAGGGGGTTATCCAGGATAAGATTATCTGGGCTGAAACCGGTAGGCCTTTCATCCTCTCTGCTACTGCCACAGAGTTGCCTGGATGCTGTTTGTCTTGACCAATGCCCTTGAAACATTTAGTAAATGACATGTTCAAGGATATCCTGGACCAATACACGATTATCTACCACGATTACATGCTGGAATTTTCTGAGAATCCAGAGCAGCACTACCATCATGTTGGGTGTGTCCTGGGGAGGCTACGGAAGCATGGGTTGTATGCCAAACTGAAAAAGTACACCTTTGAACAGGCCACCATTGAATTGTTGGGGACATCATCTCCCCAGAGGGAATCCAGATGGATCCACAGAAGGTGGCAGCCATCCATAACTGGACAACACCCTGGACTCTCTGGGAACTTCAGTGGCTCCTGGGCTTTGTGAATTTTTACAGGAGCTTCATTGCCAACTTCTCCCGATGAATAACTCCTCTGACCTCCCTCCTCTGCAAAGCCATGTAATTCACTTGGTCACCTGAAGCCCAGCTCGCTTTTGATTAGCTAAAGGCCACCTTCATTTTAAGGAACTGTTCGCCATAAAAAAAGGCCTTTGCAGAATGGCGTCACCACCTGGAGGGGGCTCGGCGCTCAGTACAGGTCTTCACCAATCATAAGAACCTCAAGTACCTCCGCAAAGCCCGAGTGTTGAACCAGAGGCAGCTAAGGTGTGCCTTGTTTTTTTCTTGGTTTGAGTTCACAATTACCTACCACCCAGGAAAGCAAAATTGGAAAGCCAATGCTCTATCATGGAAGGGATAATATTACTGGGGAAGTGAAGAACTGACTTCTGAACACCCCCACCTCTTCAGGCCCGGTAACTTTGCCAGAGCCACAATCCTGCGAGACCCGCTTTCTCTCATCTGGTCCTCCCCAAAGAAAGACCCGCTGGCCCAAGGGACACTGCTCCTGCCATTGGGGGCTAAGAGGTACCATTCCATGACAGATGGGGGTAATGTACTTAAACAAACACATATATGTGCTCCATGGTGCCCCTGACTGGAGGTGCTTCATCTGTGCCATGATGCTCCATTAGTGGGTCACTTTGGCCACTGAAAGATCTCTCACCTGGTTGCCCATTTTTTCTGGCAGCCCTGCATGCTGGTCAAGGCCCAAGAATATGTGGATTCCTGCAAGTGCTGTGCATGTACCAAGACACTCTGAACCCGACCTAAGCCAGACTCTGTATAGGTGCCTCCCACCTGTATAGGATATGTTAGACGCATCCAATTTTCTTGGAAAGAAAACGTTTGGGGTTTGTTTGTTTTTTGCTAGACTCTAAAAATCTATTGTCATTTTACTGTAATTTCTTTTTTCTGGAGACCACTCGAGTCAATATTCAGTGTGAAATACTTTCATTCTTGGTTCCAAATGAAAAGAATCATGCTGATTTATGGTGCAATTCCTTGTCACTTATGGAATCTGGAGGATTTCCAGGACAAGCTGTAATAACCCGGATTCTTCCTTTCTCTTTTCCATTCATTATAGTGCCCATATTGGAAGGGGACTGTGCAGTTGTTTAGCTGGCATTAGGAATACATCCTCCCATCTCTGCCAATAAGGAGTAATCAGAAATACTTTCCTTAACACGGCTGCTAAAATGACTAGAGATGGGGCAGGACCACACACCATTTCCTGGGGTGTATTGCGAGACACCAGCAGTACCTATTAGTAACCACTGAACGAGGGGAACAAACAAGCCTATTTCCCATTGTGACTTGAACAAGAGATGTCCACACCCAAAATCATTTCTATATCACACGTGCTGGGATCAGTTCCATAAATTCTGGGAAGACTCCTGCATATTTAACACCACAGAATCAGTAATATCTTGTGTTGAACAAAGAACTGAAGGAAAAAAATTTCTCCCAGGTGTCCCTACTTAGTAGCCACAGGCCTCTATATAGCAACAGATACTAAATTAGCTGTTCCAGGATTACATGGAATTTCTGATATTTCCCCTGACATCTACAAATATCTCAGATCTAAGGCAGACCTAAAACTTCCTGTCTTTTTTTTCTCTACTGAGTCTCCAGCTTGTGAAATATAAAAGGAAAGCTTTACTAGACCTCTGAGCAGAAAAGTACTTGTAGTTCTGCTATAAGAATCTGAGAGAAATGGAGTCTAACACCAATTTTTCAGAAGGGAGAAAACATTTTTAAAGGGAGCAGCATTGTCTAGTGGTTAAAACACAAGACAGAGAGACAGAAAATCATGCCTTATAGTGATTGACTCAAGGAACTCGATCTAGTTAGCTTAAGAGTATTAAGGGGTGACCTGATCACAGCCTACAATTACCTACATAGAAAACACATATTTGATAATGGGCGTCTCAATTTAACAGACAGAGGTATAATATTAACCAGTAGCTTGAAGCTGAACCTAGACACATTCAGACTGAAAATAAGGCGTGGATTTTTAACAAGGAGGGTCATTAACCACTGAAACAATTTATAGAGGGTTTTGGTAGATCTTCATCACCAGAAATTTGAAAATCGAGATTGGATTGGTTTTATTTTTTAATGATATGCTCCAGTTCAAAAGGAACTCTTTTAGGGAAGTTCTACGGCCTGTGTTATACAGGAGGTCAGACTAGAGGATCACAATGGTCCCCTTCTGGTCTTGAAATATATGCATCCATGAAAAAACAAAAGTCTGGGTTCTTTTGTCAGTGAGTCAGTGATTTACGGTGTGACCTTGGGGCAAGTTGTGAGGAAAAAGGTAAATTAAGAGGATAAAAGAATATTGCGGCCTCATTTCTACTAGAGCTGATCCCAGACAGCTTTCTTATTTTTTAAGATAATACAGCTACTTGACACTTGAATAGTGTAAACGGGTGCTATCCCTAGAGGTCTGAAATGATCTGTTATTCTCTCTCTGTTTCACTTAATTGTTCTGTTCACAGAGAGGGCTGGGGGAGCTTGTTTTCCAAACAAACTTTCCCATCCAGAGACAGGAAACATGTTGACCAAGGAATCTCCCATCCACCAAAATGATATTTTGTTCAAGACTGCCATCCATCCATCCAAATACATGGAGACTGAAGGAACTGTCTGTCATATTGACCTGTTCTCTGCTAGTCACCCATACATGCTGTTTTCATAGAGAAATATCTGCTACTGTATCTGCTCACTCTTTTAAAAAAACCCAAAACCTGAAAGTGGTTTAAGCCGGCCTCAAAAGCCACTCAGTCAGAAAAATTCTGTTCTAAGGTCACTGCCTGATTTATCATTTAATAAAACAAAAAACAAGAAAAACCAGGCAAATGCTGTTAGAAGAAACTATGGGCCAGAGCAGTATTAGAAGAAGCCTATGTTGCATCAGCCAGAAGTCCCAAATTTGAAATCCTTGTATCTCCTATTTATGCCAAGCACAGCTGTAGATATCAGCTATTAGACTAAGATCACACTGTTTAGAAAAGTGAGCTTTACATGTAAATCCAGATGATCTCGTGTGTAAGTGAAACCACAGCACTGGTTCCAAGGAACAAATGACAGAAAAGCACACTCAGGCCTTGTATACGCTAGACTTATTTTCCTCAAATTTCCTGCCGCTGCTGCTGTCAGCAGTTCAGCTTCACCAGTGGTAATGCGAAGTGCAGACAATATGCTGGTGCTGCTGGGATTCCAATCAACTGTGTCAAAGACCTGCTTTGACCATGGAAGATGGCACATTGGTTAAAACACTGGCTGGTCTACACTAGTGCTTCGCTAGTACAGCTATAGAGATGGTAGGGAATTTTAGTCAAGAAGGTACCCCTTAGATTGGAGGGTCTAGTGAGTTGGAAAAATATCCCAGCATTTGATGTGCTCGTGGGACTTACCTGAAGGCAAGCTACTCCTATGCCAACAGCTCCCATAATCAAAAGGTGATCTGCCAGGAACTGTTCCAGTTTTGTAATGCATCCTCCCTGCAAGCAAAATCATTGTGTTTACTATGAGGGATAATTCAACGATGTTGACAAGATTTAATCCCCATTTCCTCCCTCTCATACAGAGCTTTTATAGTTGTTACAGACAGGAAATAAAAGCTCATTAGTATGTATAGAGTTACAGCCTATAGCCTTAAAATCAACAGGAATGACAATGGGGGGAAAATTCTACAGTGACAGTAAAGCCAGGGAGGGTCAGTTCTGTTTGTTGTGATGGTTTTTAACTCTGCAGATGGTCAACAGCATGCCCAAACTTGAATCCCCTTTGTAAGTCTTGGTATTGGGATTTGCAGATTGTTAGCTGCCTAGTGGTCACAGCATCCTGGTGACTCAATGTGTGCTTTATAGGGAGTTTATTATTTTGTATGGCACTGCGTGTGTTTTGTGCTGTTAAAGAATAATCACATGCTAGGCTCTGAGCAAAGCATCTGTGTGTGTTACAGGTTTGACACTTACCAGGCAGAGATGGATTTACAGTAATACACAGGGAGCTCTGGCACAGGGCCCCCCGATGACAGGGGGCCCCAGGTCCAGGCAGCTGCAGGGGCAGAAGCCTGGTCCTGCTGGCTCCTGCTGCAGGCTCCCCACCCGCTGGCAGCCAAGCTCCCCGGCTCTTCCCCACCTCCTCCCCTGAGCATGCCACATTCCTGCCCCCCTGTCCCTCCCAGCGCTTTCCCCACCACCAAACCGCTGTTTGCCAGCACTCAGGTCACTCCAGGAGGGAGTGGGAGGAGCGGGGCTGCAGTGCACTCGGGGGAGGAGGTGGGGAAGAGGTAGGGACAGGGCCTTGGGGCAGGGGTGGGGGCAGGGGCAGGAGCAGGGGCAGGGGCAGGGGCGGGGCAGGGCGGAGCAAAGGCAGGGCCCTCACATTCCCCTTAAACATACACCCCCCCCAACCCCCTGCCGTGAGAGTACCTCCATGACCCCAGCCCCCTGCCCTGACTTCTGTACCCCCTTCACACACACCCCAACCCCCCCAGACTCCTGCACCCCCGACACATACCCAGCCTCCCCACACCCTCGCACCAAACTGGAGCTGCCCCAGGTAAGCGCTCCACACCCTGAGCCCCCTCCCGCACCCTAACTCCTGGCCAGACCCTGCACTCCACCCCCCAGCCTACTCCTGCACCCTAACTCTCTCACAGACCCTGCACCCCCAGCCCTGAACCCCCTCCCATACCCTGCACCCCAACTTTTTTTCCCTTTTTTTTTTATATAAAGTGTTCTTATCCAAAGAACTTTACAATAGTTAGCTAACGGTACAAACAATATTTGGAAAGATCATTAAATGATTTGCCAAGATCCCCAGCAATTTTCAAGTGGTCTGGGGAAAAATAAGTTAGACTACAAAAACAATCAAGGTATCTCACTTTATTTTCATTTACTTCCTATTACTTATAGGAAGAGGGTGAAGAAAAAAAATGAAAAATGGGGACAGGGAGGAGATAAGAGAGCATGTTCTTTTTCTTGGCTGGGTCCCAAGGAGGGGCCCCAAAAATGAAGCTGAGCACAGGGTCCAACTAACTCTAAATCCACCACTGTCACCAGGGGCATCCTGAGGGAGCTAAATGGCTCACGTCTTAGTGGGTGTCTAGGAGAGGGTGTTCCTAAGCTATGGGGGAGTCTGAAGGGTCATTACTGGGTTCAGCAGGGCAGCAGCTGGACAGCAGGTTCCAGCTTTCAGGAAGGGGTCCTAGACAGAGGGTCTTCACCCTGAGAATGTGCCTAGGAATTTCAAGAGTGGGGCAGTGGCTGGGCTCTGTTCAGGCTCCAGATTTAAAATGCTTGGGGAGCCAGCAGTTGAGTTCCCTACAGCAGTCTCAGAGTGGGGGTGGGGGGCTCAACTGAGATTTTTGACAGATTGGTATAGATACTAGAAAAAGGGTAGGTAGTCCACGGAAGCACAGGTATCTGTTTGAGGTGACAACAGCCTGGAGCGAATGTGTGGAAAACCCCACCCATGATCTCCACCAGAGAACTAAGCACTGACAAGAATCTCAGGGGAGGCACAATGCTACAGAAAGAAGGATGTAAAACCCCAGTGAAGCCATTTTTTCCTTGTTTACAGGTCATAGGCTTTTGCTGCCTTTCCACCAGGGAAGGGCAAAATATTGTCATTTACTCTTTTTAGCAACGTGTCACAAATCTGCTCACTTTTCCCTACAACATCTCTGCATGATTATTGAATACAAATATTGCAGGCATATATGCATGTCATGAACTTGTTCCAAATACTGTAACTGGGGCAAACATATTTTCATTCCACACTGGATGTCATTTTCACTATTTAAAATGGTCAGAATGGACAGCTTCTTGCTAAATCTAAGATGCTAGCGGTTGCCAGATAGAGCTACCATTTGGTTGGAACTCTCCCTGCGCTGGAGATTACGCTATTTTGTACCTTCAAACACACTTTCTTGTTAGTGAAGTTCCAGTAAGCTTATTTGGAACATCTACTGCAAGCAGCGATATGGAATTCTATGCTAGTAACAACAGAACAAAGGCTGAGAGCTGAATGTTCCCGAGCAACTGTGCAATAATAAAAACTGGAATGGCAGAGCTCATTTACAGCATACATACTGGAGAGAAAAAGAGAAAAATGACTGCATAAAAATGGCACTTTCCTAATTAACAGATCTCCTCTCCGTGTATATTTAGAATAATTTTTCACTCAAATCAGCAGCTGTTAGGAATTTACTACAGTTTTATTTGCATTAGTTCTGCACAACCAACACAGCTTGGAGAGAAGGAGCGGGAGTCTATTCTTCCCCAGCAACTCAATTCCAATTAGTGACACCCATGTAACCCCCCTGAAGCTAATGGATTTGCACTGGTGTCGTTGAGGGTATGCTTTGACCTGCAGAACCTTTATTTATTAGTAGTTGTACTGAGATAGCACCTACGGTACCCAGGCATGGCCCAGGACTCCACTGTGCTAGGCATTGTACAAAGTCCCTGCCCTGAGGTGCTTATAATCTACTTGTTCACATAAGAGACTTGATGCTTCTCTCACTTTCAATAGTGTAAATCAGGAGTAACTCCATTGAACTCAATGGAGTTATACCAGTTTAAGAGGAGCAGAACAGTCAAGCATAGCACAGGCAGTGGCATGGAAAGCGTTCCACACTTCTGCCCACCAGTGTGCCTCAGTCCCCTCACCATACAGGCCCCCTGGCTTTCTGTTTTACCTATGGTTATTTCATTCAACAGCATTGTGTAAATCACAATGATATCAATGCTGTTTTGAGGTTAGAGTAATCTCTAATACTTTTGGAATGTCTGTGTTACATAGAAACTCTCTTTTTTAGACTGCATGAAATTAAACTAGTAACTAGTCACAAATCACAGAATATTGGGGGTTCAAGTGAATTTTAATAGGTCCTCTGTCTACCCCCCTGCACTGTGGCACCTTGATTTTATTTTCCCTAACACATTCTTATTAGAAAAATCTCAATGGCACACATGCAAAGAACAGAGAATAATCTGTACACTTCAAAGTACAGTTTCACTCTGAAATGTGACTCTAATAATGGCATTGGGGGCAGGAGGGAGAGAGGTTTCAATATTATTGCCGGTCAGACTCCTGCTTAGTCATGCAAGTAAAAAGCTGTTAGCCCTTCAAACTCCACCTGGGCTCTGAGAGGCAAGCTGGACACGTTCATTCACACAAATCAGCAACTGTAACAGAGTCAATCCAACCCTTTTCACTAGCATTATATTCACTGTAGAGGTGACCTGAAAAGGAAAAGAAGGTTGGTCTGTTGCCTTTTTGGCTTCATTATAATGCAGAGAGAAGGCCTGAAAGGATTTAGATATGTTTGTTGTTTAAATGAGTAATGCAGGTCTTGTCTATCAAATTTATCATAGAAGACTCTGTGGATGCCTGAAGACCAAGTAGAATTAAGGCATTAAGGACACTAAGGATGTGAAACCTAAGCGCTTCAGCAGAGAAGTGATTTTTTACTCAAGCTGTTTTGTTCATTTTAAATTCATTTAACTCAAATGCCTGAAAAACAGTTGAGAGAAAAGTTCTCTTTGGTAAAGATTTAATATACCCACCCTATTGATTAAAGGCTGAGATAGCACCCAACCTACCAAGCCAATTCTCTGATTCCTTGAAGAAGCCCTCCAGCAAGAAACAGGGGAGAGCAGATTTGATGTTCCTGATATTTCTGAGACAAAAAATTAGCAGAAATAGCCCCTTTCTATTTATATGTTTTTGTAAAAACCCATGAGTCCTTCTTTATACATCACAGTGAACTGAAACACAGGCACATGTAATGTGAATGACTGACAACTGCTGTGATACCAAATCTAGAACTGACTCCATCTCTATGATTGGGTGGGGCAGTCTTAAAGCAGCTTCTGGACAGAGGGTGGTACAAACTAATGAGAACTGAATTTTGATTGGCCAACTCTCCCCCACCCAGAGAAGCACATCCATTACGGTAACTTTTTAAAGTGCTTATCTGTCAGTGTCAACCAATAAGCTAAGGACTCCCATTTTTTCTCCTCCAGTGTTTGGAAATGGGTTTTCATCCGTTAGTTCTGGAAGCAATAAACTGAATGTGTATTAAAAGGAATGTTTATAAAGTGACACTGTACTTTGTAGAAAGAAAAGGAGTACGTGTGGCACCTTAGAGACTAACAAATTTATTAGAGCATAAGCTTTCGTGAGCTACAGCTCACTTCATCGGATGCATTTGGTGGAAAAAACAGAGGAGAGATTTATATACACACACACAGAGAACATGAAACAATGAGTTTATCATACACACTGTAAGGAGAGTGATCACTTAAGATAAGCCATCACCAACAGCAGGGGGGGGAAGGAGGAAAACCTTTCATGGTGACAAGCAGGTAGGCTAATTCCAGCAGTTAACAAGAATATCAGAGGAACAGTGGGGGGTGGGGTGGGAGGGAGAAATACCATGGGGAAATAGTTTTACTTTGTGTAATGACTCATCCATTCCCAGTCTCTATTCAAGCCTAAGTTAATTGTATCCAGTTTGCAAATTAATTCCAATTCAGCAGTCTCTCGTTGGAGTCTGTTTTTGAAGCTTTTTTGTTGAAGTATAGCCACTCTTAGGTCTGTGATCGAGTGACCAGAGAGATTGAAGTGTTCTCCAACTGGTTTTTGAATGTTATAATTCTTGACGTCTGATTTGTGTCCATTCATTCTTTTACGTAGAGACTGTCCAGTTTGGCCAATGTACATGGCAGAGGGGCATTGCTGGCACATGATGGCATATATCACATTGGTAGATGCGCAGGTGAACGAGCCTCTGATAGTGTGGCTGATGTGATTAGGCCCTATGATGGTATCCCCTGAATAGATATGTGGACAGAGTTGGCAACGGGCTTTGTTGCAAGGATAGGTTCCTGGGTTAGTGGTTCTGTTGTGTGGTGTGTGGTTGCTGGTGAGTATTTGCTTCAGATTGGGGGGCTGTCTGTAAGCAAGGACTGGTCTGTCTCCCAAGATCTGAGAGAGCGATGGCTCGTCCTTCAGGATAGGTTGTAGATCCTTGATGATGCGTTGGAGGGGTTTTAGTTGGGGGCTGAAGGTGATGGCTAGTGGCGTTCTGTTGTTTTCTTTGTTGGGCCTGTCCTGTAGTAGGTGACTTCTGGGTACTCTTCTGGCTCTGTCAATCTGTTTCTTCACTTCAGCAGGTGGGTATTGTAGTTGTAGGAATGCATGATAGAGATCTTGTAGGTGTTTGTCTCTGTCTGAGGGGTTGGAGCAAATGCGGTTATATCGTAGCGCTTGGCTGTAGACAATGGATCGAGTGGTATGATCTGGATGAAAGCTAGAGGCATGTAGGTAGGAATAGCGGTCAGTAGGTTTCCGATATAGGGTGGTGTTTATGTGACCATCGCTTATTAGCACCGTAGTGTCCAGGAAGTGGATCTCTTGTGTGGACTGGTCCAGGCTGAGGTTGATGGTGGGATGGAAATTGTTGAAATCATGGTGGAATTCCTCAAGAGCTTCTTTTCCATGGGTCCAGATGATGAAGATGTCATCAATGTAGCGCAAGTAGAGTAGGGGCATTAGGGAACGAGAGCTGAGGAAGCGTTGTTCTAAGTCAGCCATAAAAATGTTGGCATACTGTGGGGCCATGTGGGTACCCATCGCAGTACTGTATTTTTCTGTTGCCACTTGTAATGCAAAACCAATACAAAATATTTATACACAAGGAGACAAAATATATGATCAGTGCATTACACTGAAGCAGAGAAAATCTTAGGAAGAATGATGCCTTCAGAATTTTAAAGGGCTTCTGAGCAAAGAATCAAGTTTTAAAATTAGTTTCTGCTGTTGGATGTAACACACACTGTGCCAAAAGAAACCAGCAATGTGAAACAGAGAGTGCTTCTGGTGTTAAAAGAAAGAGAGAAACCCTACCCCAGGAGGTAGTTATGTAATTTTCGTTGCTTCCGTCAATGCAAAGTACAGCAGGGACTTTAAAAAAAACAAACCCCCAAAGCAGCCTACACTTTAATACTTTCAAGTCCTTTATTGCCTCTCTCATGTTTATCATTAAACAACTGCAAATATTGGCACTGAATTTAAGATCAGTTGAATTTCAAGCCTGCAAGCAAAGACTGAAGCATGAATATCTCTGAACATCTGGCCAACATTCATAAAAAGACTTCTAAGGAGATACTTTAAAAAGATCTGTAGCTAGGTTTCTTTAATATCACTTTAAGAAGCCTGAGTCAGATCCACAAGGAGGTTTCTTGGTACTTGTTCATTTGGTAGTCAGTGCTGTTTAGCTGGGGAGGGTGTGTGGACTAGTGGGCAGAGCGCAGGACTAGGAGCGAGACCTCTTTCCCAAAATTTTCAAACCCATGTGCCTAAAGTTAGACTCCTAAATCCATGCTTAGAATCCTAAATATAAAGTGGCCTTATTTTCACAATTAAGGTAATGAGAGATGCAAGTGCTAAGCATGCCTGAAAATCAGGACATTTTTATTTGGGAGCCTAAATATGGATTTGGGAGTCCAACATTATGCTCTATCCCTGCCTCCTCAACTGACACACTGAGTGGCACTGGGGAAAGCCACTGATCCTGATCATGCCATCTATTCTCCATCTCTAAAAAGTGTTGAATCATGCCTGGAAAAATCTTTCAGCTAATGTAAGCAGCTTTCTCTGGGAAGTAGGGAGGAGGTAGGCCATCAATTGCTGCTGGATTTGAGCTTTTATTAAGAAAACAAGTTTCTACCCCTTACAGTTTTGATGATAACCTATAACCCAATGCAGCATGGTCTTCATTGGTTCATTGACAGACAGCCCCAGTGTCTCTCCTGCTGCTCACCACTGAGTGAAAGGAACATGACTGGTCAGATTCACAGCAGCTGTTTGAGACTCCTGTGGGCAGAACTAACAAAAAGCCTGACCATTTCACGCTGCGGCTTGGCTAAGCTACAGGCAGCAACAGAGGCAGGGACTGGAGTTACATCTGAGGCAAGTTGAAAGGGGGGGGGGGAGATTATGTGCTAAAAGCAGGAAGGGGAGAGCAGTATAGACCCAACTCAGCAGTGAGGAGGTTCTGAGGACAGGACGACAGAAGAACAGGCACAGAGAATTGCATCTCTCTCCTTGCAGATAGGAGCTCCAAATTTAGCAGACTTCTACTAGGTAGAGGCTGATGGAGCCCTGTAGAAGATTCCTTAACCTGCTAGCAGGAATCCAAGCACCCTCCCCCTATCTAGCAACTACAGGGATAAGCGTCTCACCAGGATGTCATCCCTGGATTTTGTTAGTGGCGTCTCTCCCATACCCAGCTTTCGGATCGGCCCCTTGCCTGTAGGTTTAATTTTTTAGCTAGTAGGTAATCAGTACATTTTCCAGTTCCTGGGGACAATAATGGATGGGAAGTGGCATCTCCATCATTAAGTTTGCTACCACCTGCCATTATAAAATCCAGTTTTTGTCCCCTCCCTCCCATCAGAATGGCTTGGGAAATGGGTTTGGCCTGAAAATGGCCAGATTTACTCTGAAAGCAAAGACAAACATTGGTACAAAGTTTGAATGAAATCCAACACAACATTTGAGATACAGTTCAGTAACAAAGGTCCCCAGTTTAAAATGTTGACTTGTTTCCTGTTTCTTTTCTTTCCTCCGATGTGAAAAGAAGCAATTTACTGTTTCTTCAAAGCTCCTTGAGAACTCATGCACCAGCAATATGAAAAGAAAATGGATTGTTAGTTACAATTTTTGTTGCAGCCGTGGGTCAAATTGTGCCCCGGGCCAAATTCTGCCCCCATTGATGGGAATGGGACTTTTTTCCTCCACTGAGCAGGACCATGTACTATGTCCAGAATTGTCAACAGTGGCCGCTGATTGTGGTTGCCTCCCCTTTGGGTATGCAGATTGAAATGCCCTGGACCTACTATAGCAGACCTTTTATCTATCATCTCTTGATCTCTATAAACTGTTATTTCCCTATTAGCCTTAATTTGATGTGACAATTTGGGGGATTTATCTGTGCTACTTGTGAACTCCAGTTTATGCTATGTCATTGTTATGGAACTGTTGTACCATGGAATAACTATATGCAGATGCGGAATCCACTATTTGCCGACAAGGACTGTATCACTACAATGGTGAATTGTTAGCGGTTAATGGCCACCTAATCAGGTGGAAGCACCTTGAGACAATGGGTTAGCTCAAGCTTTCCTCTTCCTTGTCTGCAGGGAGCTGACACTGGACGAGTGGAAAACACCAGCAGCAGAACAAAGGAACCACATGTTGGTAGGGAGATACATAAACTCAAGAGACTCACTGAGACAGGAATAGGAAGTTTTGGGCAAAAAAGAGAAGAAATGGGCAGGCTTTTGTAGAGGGGGTGGGATAGGAAGACCTGATCTACACTGCTGACCAGCAAAGGTCCGAGAGACAAAGCTTGGTAAAGAAAGCTCCATGTTTTTGAAGAGAAGTCATACAGCTGCAGGCAAAGAATCCTGGGCATCCTAAGGACTTTGACAAAGCCCAAAGAACTCTCCAAAGTGGCAAGAAACTGAGACAGGGAATTGCGTACAGGAGCATGTATTATTTTGTCTAGATATGTGTATCCCCCATGTTGTTAAGTAAAGAGCCATGGTGTTTTAGAATCCTGTGCAAGTCTGTCTGTGCGCCCCTGAAGAAGTAAACTGTACAACCAGAGCACCCACATATCTGGAGTTCTGGAAGAGGTGTATTTAAGCTACAAGAGAGTCTGAGCGGGTCAACACTGGCCCAAGGGTTAGGCAGTTGGACCACAGGGTCTCAGCTCTCAGAAGGGGGTGCTAGGCAGAGGATCTGCAACCTACAAGTATGTCTAGAGATTCTAAGTCTTGGACAATGCCTGGACTCTGTTCAGACTATGGAGGCTTAAAGCAGATGGGTTCCAGTGAGGGGCATCACCTCACAGCAGGATGGTGAGTGTCCAAGAGGGAAGCTCAACTAGATATGTGACACTTTTAAAAGAAAATATTAAAATATCGAAATCAAGATTGCAAAGATAGGAAATAAAATTCTCAACAATCCAAAGGTGAGGGTTAAGATTGTGATAAATGCATACTGTAGTTGTTAAGAATAATGTGTTTATTACGTGGGCAATGTAAGATTTATGAGGCCCTTAGCTATGCTTTTAGGTGCTCTAGTTCTGTAAGTGGTGTGGCAGGTATGTACTACACATTGTTGACAGTCAGCAACATTAGCTCATTTAAAACCCATTTTTAGTGTTTTAGAATAATTAAATTATTTAGAGATGCTCCAAGATTCCATTAATTGCTGTTTGCAATTCAATTTGAGATCTTCGGATGGAAGTTGTGGTAAGCTTTAAGGGCTGAGCTTCCCAAGATGGAGTGTGGGTGAGGTGCTGTGAAGCTCTTGTGTTATGCACAGCCAGATGGAACCAGTCACAGAATAAAGCAGATCTTTTGCAAACACCTGAAGCACTGAACATAACAGGGTACCAGAAGTATACAAGGACTAAGAAATACCCCGTGTAAAGAATGGAGCACTTAAAAGCCCCATCAGAGTGAAATTCCTTCAAAATGTGGGAAACAACTGGAAAAGGTTTACACAATGCTTCCCTCTGAATCTGCAAAGCAATGGATGCTAGCAAAAGAGAAAACTGTCAGAAAGTAGCTATTGTCAGAAATGAGGGTGTCTCTGAAGCACTTTATGTGTTTAACAGTTTTCAGTTAACTCAGGCAGAGGAGGTTAATTATGAAATTGTATTACAGAAATGTGTGGAGTACTGCACTCCACTGAAAAATGAATCACATGAGAGAGAGAGGTTTTTATGCAGTGGTGTAGCTTTGTTAGTCCCAGGATATAAGAGAGACAAGGTGGGTGAGATAATATCTTTTATTGGACCAACTTCTGTTGGTGAGAGAGACAAATCTTCCAGAAGAAGAGCTCTGTGTAAGTTTGAAAGCTTGTCTGTCTCATCAACAGAAACTAGTCCAATAAAAGATATTACCTCACCCACCTTGTCTCTCAAGAGATGTTTTTAAACAGTAGTGTAGAACAAAGGTAAAACCATAGAAGACTTTGTAACCGATCTAAGGCTGAAGAGCCAATCTTGCAATTTCTTGAGGGGTGGAGGATGGGGTCTGAGCCCCTGAATAAAAAAATAAAACAAACAAATTGCGACTGGGATCTAGAACAAAAAAAAAAAACTCAGAGAGACTATTGGGAAATCCAGAATTAACCCTTGACAAAACAACTGGAATTGACCAACCAACAGAAGTCACCCAAACTGGAATGAAGCTTATAGAGCATGGATGTAGAGATTTGACACTACAGACGTGATAGAGAATCCAAAATACCACAAGAAAAGTGACCTGAGGCAGAAAGGCACATGGCACACAAGTCAGAATCAAGCAAAAATAGCACATGGAGCTGCACATTCTGTGACATTTACCAAAAGTCAGGACAATGCCTGACATATAGGAAAAGATGCAAGAAATGTAATGCATTACATCACTTTGCAAGAACCAGCAGTGTGTGCACCCACTAGTTCATGTGAATTCATCTTTAGAGTGATGGACAACACTGCAGCAGCAGATGAATGGACTGCCAGCTTGCAAGCAAACGGGACGTATATTAATTTTAAGTTGGACACTGGTGCACAAGCCAAAGCATTTCCAGAAACAGTGATATTAACACTGTACAAAAGCCACTGGTATTGGAGAGTAAATGGATAAAATTCAGGGATTATAGTGGTGAGTTTATCCCCACTAAAGGCATGTGAACTAGATGTACAGGTAAATAAGTTCGAAAAGTTGCAATTTGTAATAATACCAGGGAAAAGAGTACCTGTTACTGAGTTAAAAGCATGTCAAATGCTTGGTCTCTTCAAGAGGGAGCACTCTGAGAGATAGAGAAACAAAACAATTGAGGAAGAGTTTGAGGAGGACTTCCAGAGGACAGAGAAGCTCTCAGCAGAGTACAGAATAAACCTGAAAAAGCCCAACTATCCAACAATTCACATCCCTAGGAAAGTTTCGCTTGCCTTAGGGCAGAGGTTAAAATAGGAGCTGGATTGGTTCGTTGCTCTGGGAATCATAGAACAAGTAGAGGAACCAACAGGGGTATGCTCATTGGTCACTGTAGAAAAATCAACAACAAACCTTCACTTATGTACAAACCCAAAAGAATTAAATAATTACATGAAAAGGGAATTTTCCCCACTACCTACAAGGGGAGAATTTTTGGAGGAGACGACTGGTGCCAAATATTTTTCATTGCTTGACATATCAGCAGGATTCTGGCAAGTGCCCTTAGAAAAACAGCATATTTGTGCACTATCAGCACCTGGTTGGGGAGACATTGTTTCTACAGACTGCTATTTGGGTTATATTCAGCATTCAAAGTGTTTCACTGGAAAATATAGCATGATTTTGATGGTCTAGAGGTTTACATAGATAATATTTTGATCTGGGGAAAAACAGTAGAAGAACAAGACCAGAGGCCCTCAGCAGTTCTGGAAAGAACCAGAGCAGCTGGCCTAAAGCTAAACAAAAAAACAGTTTGTAAATAGTTTGTAAACAAAAAAAAACCGTTACCTACCTTTTGTAACTGTTGTTCTTTTGAGATGTGTTGCTCATGTCCATTCCATTGTAGATGTGCGTGCCCCCATGTGCACAGTCGTCGGAGACTTTTGCCTTAGGGAGTGCCGCACTCATGGCATGGTATATCAGAAGCCGCTGTACCTGCGTCCTCTCAGTTCCTTCCTGCTGACAACTCCGACAGAGGGGCAGGAGGGCAGGTAATGGAATGGACACAAGCAACACATCTTGAAGAACAACAGTTATGAAAGGTAGGTAACCATTTTTTCTTCTTCCAGTGCTTGCTCACGTCACTTCCATTCTAGGTGACTCACAAGCAGAATCCTTTGAGGTGGGCTCGGAGTGCACAGCTTTGCAGATTGGAGCACTGCTCTGCCGAAACCCAGCATCATCTCAAGCCTGCTGGGTCAGCGCATAATGTGAAGCGAACGTGTGGACAGACGACCAAGTCACAGTCCGACAAATTTCTTGGATCAGCACTTAAGTGCGGAAGGCTGCCAAGGAAGGTTGCGCCCTAGTTGAGTAAGCCGTCATGACTGCTGGTGGGGGCACCTTCGCCAGCTCGTAGCAGTAGTGGACGCAGGCCATTTTTGATCCAGGACGGGAGTCTCTGGGCTGACACCGTGCAATCTTTCATCCTGTCAGCAACAGCCACGAACAACTGCGTTGACTTATGGAACAGCTTTGTTCTATCAATGTAGAAGGCCAGTGCCCGCCTGACATCCAGGGTATGCAGCCTGCGCTCTTCATCCATTGCATGAGGTTTCAGACATAGGACCGATAAGAAAATATCTTGGCCCATGTGGAATTGGGAAATGACCTTGGGCAGAAAGGCCGGGTGAGGATTCAGTTGGACCTTGTCCTTATAGAAGACCATATAAGGGGGCTCTGACCTGAGCGTCTTGATCTCAGACACCCGACGGGCCAAAGTTATAGCGACCAAGAAGGTGCCCTTCCAGGAGCAAAGAAAAAGGGAGCAGGACGCCAAGCCTCAAAGGGAGGGCCCATAAGCTTTGACAGCATGAGATTGAGGTCCCAAGGTGGGACCGGGTCCCTGACATGCGGGTAAAGGTGCTTCAGCCCTTTCAGGAACCATGCCATCATGGGATGGGCGCAGACCGACCTGCCTTGAAATAGAGGGTGGAACATGGAAATGGCTGCCAGGTGAACTTTGACCAAAAACAACAACAAGTCCTGGAGCTTGAGGTGGAGCAGATAGTCCAGGATGTCCTGCAGCGAGGCCTCCTCTGTATAAATGAGCTGATCCGAGGCCCAACATGTGAAGCATTTCCACTTCGCCACATAGGCAGCCCTGGTGGAGGGTTTTCTCATGCTCACAGAACTCACTGGACACCAGGAGCACTACTGCTTCTCCCCGCTCAGCCATGCAGCAGCCAGGCTGTCAAGTAAAGCGCCGTGAGGTCTGGGTGTAGCAGGCTGCTGTGGTTCTGGGACAGCAGACCTGGTCGAAGAGGTAGCTGCAGTGGGGTGGCTGCTGACAGGCTCAGCAGCATGCCAAACCAGGGTTGCAAAGGCCACTCTGGGGCAACAAGGATGATCATTGTGTTGTCTTGCTTCACCTTGAGCAGGACCCTGTGGATTAATGGCACCGGCAGAAAGGCGTACATCAACGCTCCCAACCACGGAATCAAGAAGGTGCCTGACAAGGAGCCCTGGTCCCTGCCCAGTGGAGAGCAGAACTTGTGGCACTTCCTGCTCTTCCAAGATGTGAACAGGTCTGCCTAGAGAGTCCCCCACTGGCAGAAGATTAAACTGGCCACTTCTGGATGGAGCGACCACTCATGGCGAGACGAGAAGGACCTGCTGAGGCGATCTGCCAGGACGTTCCTAGTTCCAGGCAGAAGGGCCACTACCAGGAAGACGATGTGCTGTACAAAGAAGTCACAGAAGCTGAGAGCATCCTGACAAAGGGTCGAGGACCCGGCACCGTCCTGCCTGTTGATGTAATACATCGTGGCCGTATTGTCCGTCAGGACCTGTACCACTTTGTCCTTCAGATGGGGTAAGAAAGCCTGGCAAGCCAGATGAACCTCTCCGAGTTCCCTGACTTGATGTGCAGGGCTTGGTCATGTTGCAGCCAAGGCCTTTGGGTGTTGAGCTCGCCAGGTGGGCCCTCCACCCTGTATCAGACACTTCCGAGACCAGGGTGAGCGAAGGGGACGGGGTCACGAAGGGAACCCCTCACAGCATCCGTTCGAGGTCCTGCCACCAGTCCAAAGACTGTAGGACATGGCTCAGCACCGTGACCACTCAGTCCAGGGGGTGCCTGCTGGGAATGTAACTGAGGCCAGTCACGTTTGCAGGGGCCTCATATGGAGTGGGGCATGGCTGACCATAGCTGTACATGCAGCCATGTGGCCCAGTCACAGGCATGTATGGGCCGTAGTGGGCCCTTATGCGGGAGATTAAGTCCGCCCTGGCCTGAAACCGTGCCTCTGGAAGGAAGGCCTTAGCTTGCGTGGAGTTGAGAACTATCCCTATAAACTCTATGTGTTGCACTGGTGTTAACGTGGACTTCTCCACGTTTATCAACAGGCACAGGCTGAAAAAGGTGGAGCAAACCAGACTGAAGTTTCTTTGCATCCACTCCAGAGACCTGACTTTGATGAGCCCAGTCATCGAGATACGGGAACAGGTGGACCCCACACCGCCTAAGGTAAGCTGCTACTGGCGCCATGCACTTGGTGAACACCCTTTGGGCTGACGATAGGCCAAAAGGGAGCACCGTGAACTAGAAATGCCATCCTACCACTATAAAACGGAGGAAATGCCTGTGTCCTGGGAATATGGAAACATGGAAATATGCGTCCTTCAGGTCGAGAGCGGCGTACCAGTCTCCCAGATCCAGGGAAGCGATGATGGAGGCCAGGAAAACCGGGTGGAGCCTCATCTTCTTGAGAGACTTGTTGAGGCGATGCAGGTCCAGAATGGGTCTGACCCTCAGGGTGTTTAGAGGGCCCAGGCTGTGCAGGTGAGTGGTCAGAATAGGGGTGACGCTGACTGAAGCTAATGTCCCTTCTTCTTACAGAACCTTGGTGGGGCTGCCAAGGTCTTGGCGGCGGGGCGGCCGGAAGGGCTTCCAAGCAGGCTGCAGCGTATGTATGCGCAGCGAACGAAGGGTGGCGTGGTGTCTGTCTGCTCAGAGAAGAGACCAACCCTGAGGTCTTGGACTGAAGTCTGCAGCTCCTGCGAGAGGCCTGCCATTTGTAGCCACGAGCTATGCCTCATCACCACTGCCTACGCGACTACCCGAGCCATAGAGTCTGCCGCATCTCAGGCCATTTGCAGGGAGCACCTGGCTGCCACTGTGCCGACCTCAACCAGGGTGCCAAACCCCTGGGCCAACCCTTGTGGGTGTGACTCCTGGAACTTGAGGAAGATATCCCACAAAGTTGTACCTTCCCAGGAGAGCAGTGGTTTGCCACCTGGAACTGTAGGCTGGCAGTTGAATACATCTTTCTCCCAAAGAGATCCAGGCTTTTGGCCTCTTTATTCTTGGGAGTGGAGGAGGTATGGAGCTGTTTTGTCCTTTTCATTGGCTGCGGAGACGACTAACGAGCCTGGAGGCGGATGGGTGTATAAAAGCTTGAACCCTTTAGCTAGGACAAAGTATTTTTTCCTCCACCCTTTTGGAAGTGTGAGGGATGGACGAGGAGGTTTGCCAAAGGGCCTTGGCAATCTTTAAGACACCTTTGTGGACTGGCAAGGCGAGGCGGGCCGGGGTGGAAGCGGAGAGGACATTGAACAATGAGTCCGTCTGCTCGGCCATGTCCTCTACCTCTAAGCCCAGATTGTCCGCCACTCTCTGGAGCAGAATCTGATGCTCCTTAAAGTCATTGGGAAGGCTAGCCCTCAAAGTCCTGCCACTGCCTTGTCTGGAGATGAAGAGGATGCCAGGGTTACTGGATGGGGATCCGTGGCTTCTTCCCCCCAAGGGGAGGGAGGTTTCGGGGTGGGTAGTGCTTCCTCCACCTCAGCCTTCAAGCGGTCGGCATGCACCGAGCCCAGTGCCATTGGGATCACCAGTGCCGCCCACACTGCTGGCACCATGTGGGACACTGGTGCCATCTGTTGTTTCACCAAGGCAGCTGCCGAAGATTGCTGGGAAGGGGGCATAGCCATTACTGGCATTCCCCACAAGCTCCAATAAGGCCACTGGGCTGGCCACTGTCCCTGGTGCCACAGCTGCCATGTTGTGGCTGATGCAATGTTGGGACCCGAGTCATGCCGGTGGGATCTAGGTGAGGGGCTAAACCAGGCCTCTAAGCCAGAGCAATCCCCTTCTGGTGACCATGGAGGAGCCATCAACACCTGGGTGCATCTGCTGACAGTCGCTGTCGGGGACCGGTGACCGGAGTGAGACAATCGATGACGGTATCGATGCGAACAGTAGCGACATGTAGGAGACTGGGGCCTGGATGGGGATTGTTCTCACGTGGCAGGCGATAGGGAACGGTGATACAATGTAGGAAGACGAGCGGAGGTACTACGGACACCGAAGCCGGTCTCTAGGCGAACCTCATTGAGGTAGCAGTGACCGCGAGCACAGCAGCTCCGGGGATTTGCGCTGCAGGGGAGAGAAGCTGTTTCCCCTCGTAGGATTGACTGCGCTCTGCAACTCCCCCCGAGGCCATAGCAGCTGGCTTGCCATCATGGGGAGTCTTTGCCGCTTCCTGTTGCCCCAGCTGCGCCGCCAATACCAGCGGAGGTCTCTGCTCCCTTCAAGCCAGGGAGGCCTCGGAAGGCGCCGGTGCCGATGGGGGCTTGGGTCCCGAACCGCTTGAGTCAGTGATGGAATTTTCAAGGGGCTCAGAGTTTCCGCCAGAAAGGTGTGCCCTCACGGCTCCAGGAGGGCCAGGCAGGCCGAACCAGGTCCCTTGCCCGAAGGCCCTTGGGCCTTTTTGCCTGGTACTGGGGAGCCGTACTTCTGGGCCTTCTTCTTAGGCACCAGGAAATTCTAACGGTGCCGGGCGGAGTCTGTTGCCGGAGGTGCACTACACACCAATGCCGAGGTACTTGCTGACTCCTGGCGGGAAGGCTTGGACGCCAGGCAAAGGACTGACTCCATGAGAAGAGCTTGGAGTCTAATATTCTGCTTCTTTCTGAGCTTGTGGCCGAAAGTTCTTAGAAATATGGCACTTCTCCTTGATGTGTGATTCACCCGAGCATTTGAGACAGCTGTGGGGATCACTAACAGGCATAGGCCTGCTATAGTCTGTGCAAGGTTTGAACCCAGGGGACTGGGGCATCACTCACCTGGGGCAAAGTCCCACTAAGACAGGGGCGGGCAAACTACGGCCCGTGGGCCACATCTGGCCCATCAGACCTGGAGCCTGCACCCCGAGCCCACCCCACCCCTCTCTGGAGCAGAGTCTGATGCTCCTTAAAGTCATCGGAAGGGCTAGCCCTCTAAGTCCTGCCACTGCCTCCTCTGGAGATGAAGAGGATGCCAGGGTTACTGGACGGGGATCTGTGGCCCAACCCTCTGCCCCCAACCCTGATCCCTCTCCTCCCTCTGAACCCCTCAGTTTCAGCCTGGAGCCCCCTCCTGCACCCCAAACCCCTCATCCCCAGAGCCCTCACCCCTCCACACACCAACCCGAAGCCCCCTTCTGCACCCTGAACTCCTCATTTCTGGCCCCATCCCAGAGCCTGCACCACTACCCGGAGCCCTCACCCCCTGCTGCACTCCTACCCCCACTTTCATGAGCATTCATACAATTTACATAGCCCGCCATACAATTTACATACCCCGATGTGGCCCTCAGGCCAAAAAGTTTGCCAACCCCTGCACGAGGAACTCTAACTATCAACTAACTACAAAGAAACAATTAAAACTATTTCATAGAATCATAGAATATCAGGGTTGGAAGGGACCTCAGGAGGTCATCTAGTCCAACCCCCTGCTCAAAGCAGGATCAATCCTCAACTAAATCATCCCAGCCAGGGCTTTGTCAAGCCTGACCTTAAAAACTGCTAAAGAAGGAGATTCCACAACCTCCCTAGGTAACCCATTCCCCTGCTTAACCACCCACCTAGTGAAAATGTTTTTCCTAATATCCAACCTAAACCTCCCCCACTGCAACATGAGACCATTACTCCTTGTTCTGTCATCTGCTACCACTGAGAACAATCTGGATCCATCCTCTTTGGAACCTGCTTTCAGGTAGTTGAAAGCAGCTATCAAATCCCCCCTCACTCTTCTCTTCTGCAGACTAAATAATCCCAGTCCCCTCAGCCTCTCCTCATAAATCCCCTCATCATTTTTGTTTCCCTCTGCTGGATGTTTTCCAATTTTTCCACATTCTTCTTGTAGTATGGGGCTCAAAACTGGACACAGTACTCCAGATGAGGCCTCACCAATGCCGAACAGAGGGGAATGATCACGTCCCTCGATCTGCTGGCAATGCTCCTACCTATACAGCCTAAAATGCTGTTAGCCTTCTTGGCAACAAGGGCATACTGTTGATTCATATCCAGCTTCTCGTCCACTGTAACCTCTAGGTCCTTTTCTGCAGAACTGCTGCCTAGCCAGTGGTCCCTAGTCTGTAGCAGTGCATGGGATTCATCCATCCTAAGTGCAGGACTCTTGTTGAACCTCATCAAATTTATTTTGGCCCAATCCTCTAATTTGTCTAGGGCCCTCTGTATCCTATCCCTACCCTCCAGCATATCTACCTCTCCTCCCAGTTTAGTGTCATCTGCAAACTTGCTGAGGGTGCAATCCCCACCATCCTCCAGATCATTAATAAAGATATTGAACAAAACCAGCCCCAGGCCTGACCCTTGGGGCATCCTGCCTGATACCGGCTGCCAACTAGACATGGAGCCATTGATCACTACCCTTTGAGCCTGATGATCTAGCCAGCTTTCTATCTACCTTATAGTCCATTCATCCAGCCCACACTTCTTTAACTTGCTGGCAAGAATACTGTGGGAGACCGTAATAAAAGCTTTGCTAAAGTCAAGGAATAACACGTCCACTGCTTTCCCCTCATCCACAGAGCCAGTTATCTCGTCATAGAAGGCAATTAGGTTTGTCAGGCACGACTTGCCCTTGGTGAATCTATGCTGACTCTTCCTGATCACTTTCCTCTCCTCTAAATGCTTCAGAATGGATTCCTTGAGGACCTGCTCCATGATTTTTCCAGGGACCGAGGTGAGGCAGCCTGGCTTGTACTTCCCTGGATCCTCCTTCTTCCCTTTTTTAAAGAAGGTCACTACATTAGCCTTCTTCCAGTCATCCGGGAGCTCCCCCAATTGCCATGAGTTTTCAAAGATAATGGCCAATAGCCCTGCAATCACATCCACCTTTAGCACCCTCGTATGCAGTGCATCCGGCCCCATGGACTTGTGCTCGTCCAACTTTTCTAAATAGTCCTGAACCACTTCTTTCTTCACAGAAGGCTGGTCACCTCCTCCCCATACTGTGCTGCCCAGTGCAGTAGTCTGGGAGCTGACCTTGTTTGTGAAGACAGAGGCAAAAAAAGCATTGAGTACCTTAGCTTTTTCCACATCCTCTGTCACTAGGTTGCCTCCCCCATTCAGTAAGGGTCCCACACTTTCCCTGACCTTCTTCTTGTTGCTAACATAGCTGGAGAAACCCTTCTTGTTACCCTTCACATCCCTTAATAGCTGCAACTCCAATTATGCCTTGGCCTTCCTGATTACACCCCTGCATGTCCTAGCAATATTTTTATACTCCTCTCTAGTCATCTGTCCAAATTTCCACTTCCTGTAAACTTCCTTTTTGAGTTTAAGCTCACCAAAGATTTCACTGTTAAGCCAAGCTGGTCACCTGCCATATTTGCTATTTTCTTCACTTTGGGATGGTTTGTTTCTGCTCCCTCAATAAGGCTTCTTTAAAATACAGCCAGCTCTCCTGGACTCCTTTTCCCCTAATGTTATTCTCCCAGGGGATCCTGCCCATCAGTTCCCTGAGGGAGTCAAAGTCTGCTATTCTGAAGTCCAGCATCCGTATTCTTTATTTATATTTACAAAGCCTTAAGACTGAAGAGCTCTTAATGAGTGAGAACAACCACTAAGCACTTGCGAAGCAAGGGAGAGAGACGCTCCGACTAACCACCAAGACGGTAAGAAGGAACTGAGGGCGCGACGCTCCAGGGGGCGCCACTGCCATCCCTACGGATATCACTAAGGCAGAAGTCTCTGACTACCGTGCATGTGGGCACACGCATACCTGCAATGGAATCGACATGAGCAAGCACTCGAAGAAGAAATATAAATTCCATGCAACATAAATAACATACTTGGGAGAGAAGTTAACACAGCAAGGTGTACAGGTAGAGGCCATCATCACCTACATGCCTGCCCCAGCAGAAAAGGAAGGGCTACAAAGATTCCTTGGAATGGTGAACTGTGTAGAGAAATATATGCCTAGTTGTGCAAGACAACAACCTAGGAGAGGAACTGTCCAAAGGACATGGGATGCAACTCTTAATAAAGAATTTGAGAAACTGAAAGCATTAATTAAAGAGGCCCCAGTCCTGAGTAAGAGTAAGCGCAAAAGTGAGCTGTCCACAGACACCTCCAAGGGGGGTGTTGTTGTGGTTGTCTTACAACAGTATGATCAAAACTGAAGATAAGTGGCATAAGCATCACAGGCGCTACCAAAAACAGAGAGTCAAGATGCCGAAATAGAGAAGGAGGCTTAGGCCTTAGTCCACAGCTGTAAAAAGTTTCATGGCTTTATTTATGGGAAACTAATCTTAGCTGAAACTGACCATAAACCACTTATTGCCGTTGCCAAGAGGGGCCTGGCAAACACCCCCTCAGAGAATAGAGATTATTTTTTCAGCTATAAAAGGTAGTATTTGCAAATTGAATGGGAGAGATTTGCTGGTTGCAGACACACTCCCTACAGCTTTCAGAGTAGCAGCTGCGTTAGTCTGTATCCACCAAAAGAAAAGGAGTACTTGTGGCATCTTGGAGACTAACAAATTTATTTGAGCATAAGCTCAGCTGTAGCTCACGAAAACTTATGCTCAAATAGATTTGTTAATCTCTAAGGTGCCACAAGTACTCCCTCCAGCATTTGACAAAAGTTCAGTGGAGCTAAGTAGGCACAGACTTGTTTATGTTAGTTGCAGAAAAGCTATGTACTTGTCCTAGACTATTATTCTCACTGAGATGGCTTTACTAGAAAATACTACAGCTAAATAGGTGATTAGATTTGACATGCACATTTATGCTAGACATGGTACACCTGATAAAAAGGGCCACAGTTTAGTGGGTATGAGTTTAAACTGTGAAGTACAGATTTAGACATGTAACTATTAGTCCCCATTAACCCCCATCTATTGAGTTGGTGAAAAATGGTGTCACAATAATGAAGTGCTTAGTAAAAAACGATGAAGAGTCAGGCTTTGATCCATGTTAAGCATTGTTAAATTACAGAACGGCACCAAGTGTCCAACTAAAACAAGAATGCCTGCACTGTTAGAAACTGATGTCTGAGTCACTGGGGACTTGCAGATATATAAAGAGACAAATAAGGCAAAAAAACAACAAGAAGAAACCAGTATGATTTGGGGTACCCGGAGCTGACACTTCATGAAAATGATGCTGTGAATACCTATGACGGAAACAAGAGTCCCACACACCAGTGGTGTCTTGAGAGGTAGCCCCATGGTTGTATGAGGTCATCACCCCATTCGGATGCATCCTACGAAGGAATAAATGATGCTTTCTTCAAATCCCAGGAGGGAGGGAGACAAGAGGCACAGAGCCTGACATTTGAATCAAGAGGGTCTCAGACAGGCAACAACCTCAGCAGGTTGAGACCACAGAGACCCAGGACTTGGAACAACCTGCCACCTTCTGACAGCAGTAGTGCTGATGTTATAGGGGAGCTGTATAGGTTCAAGTGACTGTTCCAAGCACCTCAAAATCTAACTGAGCACGTTTAGCAGTTTAGCTAATAGGTTGGTTAAAAGTATTTGTCTGTTGTGTTAATGTTGCTTTTTAAGTGTTCTAGTTATTAAGTTTTGGTTTGGAAGGGGAAAATGTACCATTGAGGACTGTGCCTTTAAGGGCTGGGTTCAACAGAGTCTGGGCTGGACACTGGGAAGCTCTTATGGTTACGCACAGGTCATCGGAACCGGACACAAAATAGAGCAGAACTCTTGCAGGCACCTTAAGGACTGAGTGATCACAGACCACTACACGTCATCATAAAAGTGCAATTATTACTGATACTTCCATCCATTTCCATCCCTTCATTTTTCTGTAAGATAACAATATTTATTCTTTGTTCAACAAACAGTAGGAAAAAACCCATACTGACAAAATGACATTTTACCTCCACCTTGTAAATGTTAGATGGATGATCCCTCTTCCCACATTTGAAGGTGACTGTTTTACAGCAGCTATCTGGTACCACTCGGCCACTGGACTCTACGGACAGGATATAGATACTGTGCTGCCAATCAGCAGAGCTATTGCTGCCACAGCACTTCAACTGCAATGGAAAGAAAATGCCGACATTCAGTGGATGGCATGACGTTATTCTCATGAGAAGACAACAAAGTAACGTTGAGCCACTTATCAATTAAAACGTACATCCCTTATCAGTTTGTAGATACACCAAGGGGATGGATGTGTTAGCTACTCAGTTTTGTCTCTGGCCATGTCAGTGATCACTCTCGGGGGCACACACTTAATCATGGGGCCCGATTCTGATCTCACACTGGTTTTACAATAGTTAAACTCCACTGGCTCCAGCAGTTACTCCTGATTGATACCAGTATAAATGAAATCAGAATCAGGCCCAGCGACCGTAACCGTTGCAAAAGCCAATTCAGTCAAATTTACAGACGTAATCACTGATTTGGAGTCGCCTCTGTTTTTGCATCTTGACTTTGAGAACAGTAAGGGTAGCTATCTGAAGACTCAGACTTTCAGATAAGCTTCTTTCAGAGGTTTGCCTGAACTTCTGTGGTCTGGGAATTAGAATCAAGCTCAGGCCATCTCATGAGATTTCCAGATTTAGTAATATTAAATGGAACATGAACTGGGACAAACAGCTAGGCAGCAGCAGTGTGAGAAACAGAAGGTTTCCTTACGTCTTGCTGCAGGCGATCGACAGAATGTGTGATGTGTGTTTTCCCAGGAAGAGCATAATTCTCAGTCAGGGTCTGGGTCAAGTGCTGTTTCAGCGCCTGGCTTAGCTGTACACCAATGAGAAAAGTCATAATGAATACATTCTAGAAGGAAATGTGCATTTTTGCTTTAGGTTTTAGATCCCTCCAAGGCATGATTCAGAAATTTCTTATTTCAGTGTAAATCAGGAATAAGTCCCCAGTGTCAGTGGAGTTACACTGGTGTAAAACTGGTGTGAAATTGGAATCAGGCCTGATATATTTATATATTAAAATCCTAAATTGGTGAAATCTGCTTTTAAAATGTGCTTAAAGTGACATACGCCCTAAACAAATAGGACAATCAAAGGCCCAGATGGGCCCAAGATCCTAAGTATCCATAGATAGAAAACAAAAAAAAATAAACAAGGTCAGACACCAAACCTTCTGTTCCCTGAACTATTGTTCTGTATCTTATCTTGTGTTTGCTTGATTCGTTAGGTTGCATAAGCTCTTCAGAGAAGAGATCACATATTAATCTAGATTTGCAAAATGCAGTGTTAAATTACAGTGCTATGTAAAATGATAATAATATAATAAACAGGAAATGAAAAATATAATTGATATTAAGACCAGATCATTAACTGTAATCTAAATTATTAAAATAAATTAAAGGCATGGGGGATGAGCAACATTATGAGGCTGGTAATAACTTCATAGAGCATTAATCCGATTGATGGGACTCTGGGTTCGTACTACAGGCCTTTGATTACTGTTTACTCAAAGTCAGTGTGAGCTGGCTCCTTATCTATGATTAGACTACTGGGATTTAAAATGTGAATAAAATAAAAAGTGTTTCAGAACAGACAATGAGCCTGATTCTGATCTCAGGAACGCTGGTTTAAAATAAGAGGTAACTCCTTTGAAGTCAGTGAAATTACACTGGTGTGAGATAAGAATCAGGCCTGAGATTTCCAGGACAGAAAAAATACACAGAGCGCATGGAGGGATTCTGCAGGATGGAACAGCAAAAGAACCCAAAATCGCCTTTCAAAGCAGAAAAATAATAGCTTCACTGTTGTATAACATGTGCAACACTGGCCAAAATATAATACTCCCTTCATGGTTTATGTGGGAGTATTTCTGGTGGGCGAATGGTGTTTTTTGGAAAGGCATCCACAATTAAAGTCAGCAAGTGAAACGTTGTATAATTCTACAAAATTAAACCCAATTCCCATTCATACAAATACGCTTTTTTTTTTAACTGATAAAATATACCAGCTAGTGGGAGGGAGAACTGCAGATTATGGCTTGGGAACTGGTCCCACACAATATGTGCCCCAGTTTAACGTTGCCTCTCTTCTAAACCAGGGTAAGGCTGTTGGCTTCAGAGATAGTTCAAGATAAATGAGATTAGAATCTTTACCTTTCTGAGCGCTTGTGTATATTTATAGCGCTGCAGCACTTAGTGAAGATGCTACCTGTGCCGAACAAGAGAGAGCTTCTCCTGTCGCCATAGCACTGTCTACATTGCGGGTTGGGTCAGCGTGGATTTGTAGAAGTGATGAGATCATGGAAAGTCCTCCCATGTTTCGTCACTACCAGTTCTTGGGGATGTAGGTTTCTCAACTGTCTGCTAGGTGCCATGCAGTTCAGAGAGTTGGAGAAACTACCCCATGGGGAGAGGGACAGAGGAGCTTGAACCCGATCTTTGAGCTAGATTTGTTTTGTTTTAAATGCAGTTCCCCAGGGCTAGCAGTGGAGATAGGGAGCTCAACTAGATTGCTGAAACTGTGCTATGGGGCATCCCTCTCCAGTTGGAACAGGGCTTCTAGGGGAGGAGGGAGCTTTCCTTTGTGTTGGAAGAGATGAGAGGTTTTCTACCCAGCAGTAACATTTTGTATGTGTTGGTGAGGCTCAGACCGTCATAGGCAGGACACTGGACTAGATGAACCAATGTTCTGAATTGGCTTATTTTCCAATTTATGCTATGAACAAGTTACAAACTTACCCAGCCTCAAGCACATTCCTTTGCACTGTTACAGTCTGCAGCGTTCTCAAGGGGTTCCCCCTTTTGTAAGACGAGGGCTGAAACCCAGCAGAAATGCCCAGAGGAGTCAGGCAGCAGCAACATCTAAAGGGCCACCATAAACCCCTTTTTGCTGAGCTCTGCCTCAGCGCCTCATCTGTAAAATGGGGAGAACAGTGCTTCTCTACCTCTTGGGGTGCTGAGAGCTGCTTAGATACTATAGTAATGGGGGCCAGTTAAGTAGCTAACACAGGGTCACATGGAGGGAAGATGGAATGGCCGATCAAAGCGTACACTGTACAAGTTGGCTTGCCCCAGAACTTGGGGAGAGGAAGAACTAGGGGTTGTATCTGCTGCTCTTCTCCCATATCCTATGGGGGAGGCAGAGCTAAACTAGATGGGACTGGGATTTGTGTTCCTCAGCCCAGCAATGTTTTCCTGTGGTTTAGAGCCTTGTTATGTGGCCTTGCTTTGTGCAACAGTATTTGGCCCTATGGATTTAAGAAAATACTTTGGATAACTTTTACAAAACACTAATATTTTCAATGAATTTCTATTGAGCTCTTATTAGAAGGAACTTTCTTAACCCAACCTTGCCAACAGATATTTATTGCTGTAACATCAAAAATATAGATAAAACAAACCTTCCAGCTTACCCTTTGATAGTAAACATAGGCAAGAACTCCAGCAACCAGCTCAATAAGGAAGATCAAAAGGAGCATGGAGAAATACTGCAAGGGGGAAAACAAAAAATAACCCCGGTTGTATCTCATTAGAAAAACTGGACAACATAGCTTCCCAAACGAAGTGAAAACATGTTCCTACAATGTCAGGAACTCTGACACTCTTATGTTTGAGAGATGGTAATTCCCTGAAGGTCTGAAGTAACTTTTCCACAAAGAAGCAAGTAGAGAAAGACAGTTCAAGGGCTAGGGGGCCAAGGACTTGGGAGATTTGGGTTCAAATTCCTTACTCAGCCACAGACTTCACGTGTGACCTTGGTCTCCCTGTGCCTCAGCGCCTCATCTGTAAAATGGGGAGAATAGTGCTTCTCTACCTCTTGGGGTGCTGAGAGCAACTTACACACTATAGTAATGGGGGCCACTTAAGTAGCTAACACTGATCAACAGAAACATGCTGAGCAGGAAATGAAGGAGTTTGGAACCAAAGAGAAGACTACCAAAAGAAGAGCAAGTGGGGATGAAAGGAAAAGATGGGAAGGCCATTGCCAATGGGGAGAACAAGGAGGAGGATGCTAATGAATTCCTTTATCAGAGACACTGGCTTTAACAAACATTTGTCTCCCTTGTTAAGAAATCATGGCTGGTTTGCACCAATTCATATGATTAGGAAGATCCTTTAGGAAGGTACCTAGCTGAGCATGCTTGTCTAGTGCATCTAAGGCTAACATCATAGTTTAGAACCTGCTTCAGCAAAGCACATACACATGGGCTTACATCCATACTTACTTAGCAAAGCAATTATGCACATACCTAGTAGCCAATGTGCTTAAGTGCTTTGATGAACTGGGGCCTTAAACATTAACGGCTTTTCACACTAAGCATGGCCCAAAGCAGATTTTATAAGTTCATAAGCCTATTTTGCAGCCATTTAAAAACAAAACCATAATAACAAAAGCAATCTAGCAAAGCAAATGTACACTGAGTAATCTGCACTTGGAAAATTTCAAGTTCAAGACTTTGGCTGGTTTCACGCTCGCTCTCTCCTACACCCTATTCATCGGTGGGGTGGGGGGGGAAGAAGGTTTTCTTAACAGTGGGAAAACTGCACTGTGTGTCTCACCCCTTTCACAGATTAAAAGCAGTGATTTCTAGAAAGATTAATGTCAGCATAGGCCAATCGTGAAATTTCAGCCCCAAAGATGACAAAAATCGCTAAAAATTATGAGCATCTACAAATTGGGATTAGAATGTAAACTGTTTTACAACCTTAATTAATGTATAATGATCAACATCTATGCCCACTGTAAAGAACCCAATCCTGGTCATTTATTGAATTTAATTTCTCAGTTTATTCCATTGCCTCTTTTTGACCTGTAAAAAATAATCCTGAGAGAGGCATTTTCCCATTACCCAGTATAGAATATAAGAATTAGAGGGTCTCAGAACCTGAGCTCCAGCCTGAGCATGAACACCTACCCTGTTATTTTTAGGTCTGGAGTGAGAGCCCTGCAAGGACGAGTCCTGTAAGTGTCAATGATGCTACTCATAGGCATAAAATTAGGCAGGCCTATAAGAGTTTGCAGGATCAGGACCCAACGTCTCGGCTTTGAGAATCAAGCTGGGTTCTCTCCTTGCACATCAATTGTAATGGGGATTCTGCAGGCTGAAGTATGTGCTCAGAGACACATGCATAAACATCATTGTCTTCAGTAAGTTTGCAAAAGTGCAACTAATTGGCCCTGTAACTGGAACCTAAAACAGTTCTGTTGTTGATGCTCAAGAAGGAATACAATCCAGGTCCCTCTCTGTGAGCTTTTCTGGTTTTGCAGCGCTAACATGCTGACCACCTGCTTGGCTCATCAGCAGGCGCTGAACCTGGGATCTTCAGCATGAGGCTTAATTGCTTGAGCTAAAGGAAAAACTCCTCTAGCTGGCCACCATAATAGAGTCTTATCCTCTTATGAGGACCAGCCTCTAGGGCTGGGGTAGTCAGCAAGCAAACTGCAATCTGGACTGCCAGATGCTTCTGAACAGACCCCAAAATCTTTTTATTTACTTATTATCATTATTGGGTTTTTTTAACTTTCTCTGGAGTCTGGACCTTTACTATAACTTGACCAAGAAATTTGGACCTTGACAAAAAATAATTGACTACATCTGCCCTAGGAGGGACAAAAACAACCATTGTACAAGTCAGGGTTACACTGACAAGAGTAAAAAGGAAAAAGAAATAATTTGTCACTAAGATTATGGCTCTGAATATACGTAGGCAGCAGATTTACAAAGGGTTGTTTTCAAGGTAGAACCAGAGTACAAAGAATTCATTGCTTTTATACCTTTGGATATTTGTTCTTCAAATTTACCTCCTTCTATACAAGTGTATGTGCTGTTCTATTACCAGCTGCAAGGCTAGATACCCACTTTTGAAAGGATGGTTGTTAGGGCCAAATGAACGTTTGTACCTTACCCTCTACCATACTGGGGTCTTCCCCTCCACCCCGGGTATGCATTTTAGCCATGACACTAATATAGTATCCTTAGGAGTAGTATTTTCACTTTAGGTTGTTGCTAACAAGGTGACCTCCTGTGTTTTTCTTGCATATCTCCCATTTAAGTATTGGCCAAACACAACTCTGCTTAACATACAAGGAGAGAAAAGAGCTCAACCAGAAACGTGACCACTGCAGGCTAAGGCAAACCTGACTGTATGACTGCCATCAGTGGCAGACTTGGAAACAGGGGAAATTTGTGGAAATTGACTTCAGTGGAGCTATGCTGAGTTATACCATCAAAGCATCTGGCCCTCCAACTGCAATTAAAGACTTACACCAGAGTAAGAGGGAAATCAGGGCCTAACTCCATTGACTTCAGTGGAGAGAATTCTGATTTACTCTAGTGTAAAACAGAGGAGAATGGGGACTTTGTTTTCAAAACATCACCCTGTTCATTTATATTGAGAACTATTGTTCACCTTCTTCACTTGCAGAGGACTGAGATGAGCAAAACTGGATACACTTTGCTCTTAATGATACTATGTGAAAGGAACTCCCTGCAGTTTTTTTCACAGCTATTAAAATAACTCTCAGAGTCAGAGCCATGTCAATATCAGCATTTTACCATGACTGCATTCTTTTTCTTAGTACATAGAATCCCAGTCAAAGAACACTGTCAGCTTGATTCTCCTCACTGTACGCTGGTGTAAACTGGGAGTAACTCTGTTGAGTCAATAGAGCAATATCAGGGTAAAATCAGAATCAGGCAATCTAAATGTTCACAAGGACCCATTATTAACGGAATGTTACAGTACACAAAGCACCACTGAAATGGTCTTTTTGTATAGCATTTATAGGAGGTCCATACTCATGGTATGACATTATGCATATTAAAAATTCTGGCTCAATGTAAATACTGTACATGCACTTAAATTGACTGTATTAGTGCTTTCTAGAACATAAAAGGACCAGTACTACATTATAAACCCATAGAGAGAAAATTTTCATTTTACAGTAATACTCCTCTATGTTTATGCAGCACCTGTCAACCCAGAGAACTCCCAGAGTGCTTTACCAATTACCTACCACTGAAACACGTGCTTCTGGGGAGAAACACAGCAGCTGTTTTAACAGAACAAAGCACAGAACGCACAGAGTCCAAGGGATGCCAAGTGAAGTGTACCATATCCAGTTAAAACTGCAGGAACATCAAGAAGGCAGAATGTAATTAACAGAACTGAAACGAATCCAAGGTGAGAAGGGTTAACAAATAATCCTACTTACATTAAGGTTACCATTCAGGACGTTGGTGTTATGACTCATTAAGCTCTCTGGAGCCAGGACCATCTCATTGTTATATGTCTGTATCGTACCTAGCACAATGGGGCCCTGGCCTCTAGGTGCTACCATAATTAAAATAAAATGAATAATAATAAATAAATATGTTGGCTAGAGAAATGCCAAGGAAGCCTGGAACCTTTCAATTGCTTTCTTTTGGAATTGGACAGCAACAAGGAAGCCAGGGATTCTGTAAGTTTTGAGGTGTCACTCCTGACCGCATCTGCAGAAGAAAGGATGAAAGGGCAGAATCCAACCTCCCCAACCCTATAGACGTATAAGAAAGAAACTCTTCAAGTTAAAACTCATGGAGTTTCTTCTCCCCTTTGTGGGTTATTCCAGCATCCAATGGACCCCTATAGTAACAAAAGTTAAAATAGTGAAACTAAATATAACCATGGCATTAAAGAGCTGTTCCTCTTTAGAAAGCACATGGAAAAAGTGCTGGGATGCTTTGTTTTAATACACCTATTTTACCCTTAAGAATACAAAGCAGCTTGCCAAAATCTGGGAAAATGTTAAAAATTATTCCTTTCCATTAATCTTTTTTTTTTTTGAGCTCTGGAGGTGGATCATTATGCTGGTAATTTTACAGTTGATGCATTTGTTACACGGGAATCTAAGAACAGTGATTAGAATGCTTGCCTCATTAACTTGTCACTTCTCCTGCTAACCTCCTCCATACCTGCGTGTCTTACATATTGAAAAATAGTAATGTTCTGAGAGTATTGTGAGAAATTAACATCCAATAACATCTAGGTCAAATGATGAGAATTAAATTTTCATGCTAGATTTTTTTGGAAAACCACAAGCTTACCAAAACCCATCTAGTTTCTCCGTTTCAGTCCCAAATTCATTTCTGACACCACCTGGGACATCAAATGCATATTGAAAAGTAGTACTTGTGGCACCTTAGAGACTAACAAATTTATTTAAGCATAATCTTTCGTTAGCTACAGCTCACTTCATCGGCTGCATGCAGTGGAAAGTACAGTGGAGAGATTTTATATACACAGAGAACATGAAACAATGGATGTTACCATACACACTGCAATGAGAGTGATCAGGTAAGGTGAGCTATTACCAGCAGAAGAGAAAAAAAACCTTTTGTAGTGATGATCAACGTGGGCCATTTCCAGCAGTTGACAAGAATGTGTGAGGAAGTGTGTGTGGGGGGGGGAGGTGGAAACAAACATGGGGAAATAGTTTTACTTTGTGTAATGACACATCAAATCCCAGTCTTTATTCAAGCCTAATGTAATGGTGTCCAGTTTGCAAATTAATTCCAATTCAGCAGTCTCTCGTTGGAGTCTGTTTTTGAAGTTTTTTTGTTGAAGAATTGCAACTTTTAGGTCTGTAATCGAGTGACCAGAGAGACTGAAGTGTTCTCAGACTGGTTTTAGAATGTTATAGGTTCCAAATACTCACCAGCAACCACACACCACACAACAAAACCACTAACTCAGGAACCTATCCTTGCAACAAAGCCTGTTACCAACTGTGTCTACATGTTTATTCAGGGGACACCATCATAGGGCCTAATCACATCAGCCACACTATCAGAGGCTCGTTCACCTGCACATCTACCAATGTGATATATGCCATCATGTGCCAGCAATGCCCCTCTGCCATGTACATTGGTCAAACTGGACAGTCTCTATGTAAAAGAATAAATGGACACAAATCAGACGTCAGGAATTATAACATTCTAAAACCAGTCGGAGAACACTTCAATCTCTCTGGTCACTCGATTACAGATCTAAAATTTGCAATTCTTCAACAAAAAAACTTCAAGAACAGACTCCAAGGAGAGACTGCTGAATTGGAATTAATTTGCAAACTGGACACCATTACATTAGGCTTGAATAAAGACTGGGAGTGGATGTGTCATTACACAAAGTAAAACTATTTCCCCATGTTTATTTCCACCTCTTTCTGTCCCCGTTCCCCCCCCCCCCCGCCCCGGTTCCTCACACGTTCTTGTCAACTGCTGGAAATGGCCCACCTTGATTATCACTACAAAAGGGGTTTTTTTTTTTCTTTCTCTCTCTCTCCTGCTGATAATAGCTCATCTTACCTGATCACTCTCGTTGCAGTGTGTACGGTAACACCCATTGTTTCATGTTCTCTGTGTATATAAAATCTCCCCACTGTATTTTCCACTGAATGCATCCGATGAAGTGAGCCGTAGCTCACAAAAGCTTATGCTCAAATAAATTTGTTAGTCTCTAAGGTGCCACAAGTACTCCTTTTCTTTTTGCGGATACAGACTAACATGGCTGCCACTCTGAAACCTGTCAAATGCATATTGCATTTTTTTTTAAAGGGGAATGTTAACGAAAGGATGGCTTCATTTTGTCAGCACCAATTCATGTGTCACTGAAACAGCATTACAAATACAACTCCAGGGTTCTCCTAAAAGAATATAATTGCTATGGTTGCTATTGAAGAGAAAAATTATACCTTCTTTTAATGGCAGTCTAAATTACTACATGCCATCACCTCACAGGGATTTTTAAAAAAATCAAGTTTTCTATTAATACTTAGTCAATTCATCAGAAATCTTTCTAGAAATGTAAAGAGTAAAAGAAATATCAGACAAAAGTGTCTTTTAAACGCCTCTTTCTTTCCTAGTAAATAAATGTGCCGAGGAAGCTAGTGGCACGCTCAGAATAAATACACTTGCCTCATGAGAAATGCTGTTTGTTTGGTGGTAAAAAATAAAGCCAGGCTATTTTTTTTCCAACAGCTCTTGAAGTTTCTTTCCCCATCAACACAGAGTTCTGATTCATTAGTTAAATGAGGATGGCAATTATGGCTCACACCTCAAGCCCAGCATCCAGTCTGATTAGTTTGGCTAGACTCTGATAGATATGCAGGGAGGTGGGGAAAGAAGATTCTGCTACAGAGCTGCTCACTAGACCTACTTCACCACTATGGAGGCTGACCTGGAGGCCTACTGAAGCCCTCTCTTGCCTGAGAGTGGGAAAAAAGGTGATGGGTGTGGGAAAGGATCATTACAGCAGCCCCTCTCACTAGCCTTGTACCTGACTCATGCCCGTGCATGCTGCCACACAGGGGCCTCACGCAGAGTGGGGTCGTGAATAGCACAGGTTCCATTGCAGAAGGACCCTCTGTCTATGGAGGAAGGAACTGGATTGCATCCAACTGATAAAGTATCAGAAAAGCCACTGCTGAACCAAGGCCTGATCTGCACACAGCCTTGTATCAATCTAGTTGCACATATACCTACACTTAAACGTGTCTCCCACTGACATAAGTGACCTGTTACAGAAACACAGTAACACCAAAAGAAAAGGAGTACTTGTGGCACCTTAGAGACTAACAATTTTATTTGAGCATAAGCTTTCGTGAGCCACAGCTCACTTCATCGGATGAAGTGAGCTGTAGCTCATGAAAGCTTATGCTCAAATAAAATTGTTAGTCTCTAAGGTGCCACAAGTACTCCTTTTCTTTTTGCAAATACAGACCAACACGGCTGCTACTCTGAAACAGTAACACCACTTCCCCAGTCATGTTGAGCCATGATCAATGTACAGAGATCGATACAGCATGAGTGTAGACACTACGTTACCAATGTTGACCCTTACAGTCCTCCGGCAGCTGTCCCACAATGCCTGACACTGACTGTTCTGGTCACAATTGTGAAATCTACTGCCCAGGGGGTCACGGAGACCAGAAAGCTTCCCTCTCCTTTAAAGCCCTGTGAAATGTCTTTTCCTGACTGTCCATCTTGGCAAGCACACCTAGCAGCTCTTCACTGTTGCATACAACTGTCCATGCGTACTACATGCTCCAGACTAACTCTGGCTTGTGACAGGAGATGTTGAATCTCCTGGGCCTGGGGGGAGAAGAGGCTGTGCAGGCACAGTTACGGACCAGCCATAGAAATGGGGACAACTACGAGCACATTGCACGGGGGATTCAGGAGAAGGGGGCACAACAGGGACCAAGAGCAGTGTGGCATGAAAGTGAAGGAACTGCGGTAGGCCTCCCTGACCTTCTGATATGCCTAACAGTCAATCCAGAGCCAAGCCATGGATCTGCCATTTTTACAAGGAGCTGTGCTGTGAGCCAGGATCCATTTGAGACTCAATCGCGATCCAGTCAGTCCCAGCAGTTGAGCATGGGCGAGCTCAATGCAAACGAAGGATTCTTGGGTAAGCGTGTAAATTTATTTCCGATTATAGTAATGGCACCCCCAACTTAACATGGCACAGCTATCGACTTTGCATTAATTTACTCGTACTAGAGGTGGCAGTGGTACAACAAAGAGAGGTAGTGCTGTTTGCATTTCATTCCCCTGTAGAGTCAGCCAAGGGGGCGCCATGCAGAACAGTTTGTTCATGTACACAGGGATGTTTCTTAAATCCTCCTCAGAGATCTGGATAACACTTTCATGGAGGCACTGTGCAATCCTCTCCCAAAAGCTTCCAGAGATGACAGCCTTATTTCTTTCTCTGCAGGAGGACACTTTCCCACACCAGTCAGTGATAACTTCAGCGGGCATCACTGCAGTACAGAGACTAGCAGCATATGGGCCTCGGCTGCTTCAGGACGAGGCTGCACCTGTGTTCTCTCTGCTTTTGTTACCCTCACAAATGAGGTATCAGCTAAAATAACCACCACTTGTGGAAAATGGTGCCAGTATTCAAGGCCATTGCCTAAAATACTCATAGCTTCATGCAACCGAGCAATTCCCTCTTCATTTCCCTCATCCCTGGTGGGCCAGGCTCAACATGGTTGGAGCTGTGAGTGGCACTGTGCACAAAACTCCAAAGCAGAAGTGTCAATAAGCAGGTCTTGTGCAAAACGTTAGGGTAGCAAGGGAGGGAATTCTGAACCTTAACATTTGATTTCTGTTGCAACTATACTGACAATGGTACCTCTGTGCATTTTATCTGCAGCTGCAGCAGCCTTGAGGGTTCCCCCTACACACTCATGGAATGCCAGAGCCAGATAAGGCGGAGAAAGAAGAGGACTTGGAAATGACATGTTCAATGAGATCCCGCAAGCCAGTGCTGCATCAGACTGTGAACAGAGGGCCTGGAGGGTGAACACTGAACACAGCCTGGAGAAGGAAAGAGCAGACTGGAGCAACGCCCAGGACTCCCAGCGGGGAAAGGAGACGGAGCTGCACAAGGATATAACGGGGCTTCTCCGGCAGCAAACACAGATGCTGCAGACTCTTGTGGACCTACAGGTTCAACAATCACGGGCTCATCTCTTTTTGCAATCCATGCAGCACCTCCCTACACCATTCCACGTCGAACTGGGGATCACAGACATACCCCTACCACTTCCCACCGGGGGACATTAAGGACAACTACAGCTTCACGTACATGACATGCGAAAACTAAACTAAACTGGATATGAGTATTCTTTCCCCTGGTCAAATTCTAGTCCATTAATATATTAAGTTTTTAATGTATTTGCTTTTAAATTGCACATAATTTTTTTGCACTTATTTTATTACTGAATAATTTTGAACATAATTCACCTTCATTAGTTCACATGTGCTGTAGAGTGTCCAGCAGTTCTGAAAGCACCTGTTTACTTATTCCTGTACAGTGTGACACAACTCATAGAATCAGTGACAAACAGTTTAATAATCACAAATGTACAAGTGCTGCACAATTCATATCAGGTCCCAAAACAGCAGGGTCAGGCAGAACATGGTACACTACAATGCATTACGATGGCTCATGGTAAAAATGTTCTTTCAAAGCCTCCCTGAGCAGCATAGCTCTACATTGAGCTAGGGCAGAGATACGTAAACTGCGACCCCCGGGCCACGTCTGGCCCATGGGCCATCCTGCCTGGCCCTTGAACTCCCGGCCAGGGAGACTAGCCCCCGGCCCCTCCCCTGCTGTCCCCCCTCCCCCGCAGCCTCAGCTCGCCATGCCAAGCTCTGCAGCTCTGGCCCGCTGCTCCTGCTGGGCAGTGCAGCTATGTGGCTGGCTCTGGCATGGTAAGGGGGCAGGCAGCGGTGGTTCCCGGGGGACAGTCAGGGGACAGGGAGCAGGGGGAGGTTGAATGGGTTGGGGGTTCTGGGGGAGAGGGGCGGTCAGAGAATGGAGGGGAAGGATAGGTGTGGGAGTCCCGGGGGGGCCTGTCAGGGGGCAGGGGTGGATAGGGGTCGGGGCAGTCAGGGGACAGGGAGCAGGGGGGGTTGGTAGGTCAGGGATTCTGGAGGGGATAGTCAGGGAACAGGGGTGTGGATAGCAGGCGGGACAGTCAGAGGACAGGGAGAAGGGGGAGTTGGATGGGGGTGGGGTCCTGGCGGGGCGGTCAGGGGACAAGGAGTGGGGTGGTGGGAGGGTTGGATGGGTCGGGGATTCTGAGGGGAGCAGGAAGTGGGATGGGGGCGGGGGCCAGGCTGTTTGGGGAGGCACAGCCTTCCCTACCCGGCCCTCCATATAGTTTTGCAACCCCGATGTGGGCCCCAGGCCAAAAAGTTTGCCCACCCCTGAGCTAGGGTGACCAGATGTCCCATTTTTAAAGGGACAGTCCTGTTTTTTGGAACTTTTTCTGATATAGGTGCCTATTACCCTCCACCCCGTCCTGTTTTTTCACAGTTGCTATCTGGTCACCCTACGTTGAGCTCTTCTCATAGCCCTTGTGTCCGACTGTTCAAACTCAGCAAACAGCCATCCTCCCTCCGCCCGAGCAGCCGCTTTTTCCGTTTGGTTCACAAATATTATGCCGGACATAACAGGCAGCTATAACCACTGGGATATTTTTTTCATTGCGATCCAGTTTTGTGAGTAAGCAATGCCATCATCCTTTCAATCTACCAAACACACTTTCAATTGTCATTCTGCACCTGCTGAGCCACTAGTTGAATTCTTCCATGGCACTGCCCAGCTGGCTGGCATACAGTTTCATGAGGCAGAGGAGCAAGAAATAGGCTGGGTTCCCCCATGATTACTACTGGCTTTTATGCATTGCTACTGGTAAACTACCATTTGGGAAAGAAGTGCCCTGTTTATAGCTTTCTGAATGGTCCTGTGTTCTTAAAGATGTAAGCATCATTCATGTTCCCTGGCCAGCCCTCACTGATGTCAGTGAAATGTTACCAGTGATCCAACAATGCTTGCATAGTGACAGAAAAGTAGCCCTTTCTGTTCATGTACTCTGTGGCAAGATAGTCGTGTGTCAAAATAGATGTGTGTGCTGTCTATTGCTCCACCGCAGTTCAGGAACCCTACTGCCGAAAATGCATCCACTATGTCCTGCACATTGTGCAGAGTCAGTCTTGCTTAGCAGGAGATGATTAATGGCCCTGCACACTTGCATGACAACAGCCCCCACAATGAATTTTCCAATTCCAAAATGATTTTCCACTGACTCAGCAATCCAACACTGCAAGTTTCCACAAATGCGATCGCCACTTGCTTCTCCACGATCAGTGCAGCTCTCACTCTGGTGTCCCTTGTGCTGGGGTGAGCTCGGCACACAGATCCAGGAACGTAGCCTTGTGCATCTGAAAGTTCTGCAGCCCCTCCTTGTCATCCCAAACCTGCATTATGATGTGAACCCACCAGTCAGTGCTCATTTCTTGAGCCCATAAGCAGCACTGCATGATTTGCAGCTGCTTTCTGAATGCCACCTGCAACCGCACGTCCCACAGCGATCTGTCCTCCATGAAACCATCATGTTCCATGCTGATTCGGTTCTTCTTATGGTAATGCAGATACCAGAATATTCTGCATTTGGTGCTTGCAAAGCTCAAGACAATTGTGCAGAGCTGTGCAGGCCCCATGCTTCTGTCAGAGATGGCAGACAGTGATGAGGGCCACGCAGGTTAGTGAGATTTTTTTTTTTAAAGTGCAAAAATTATGGGCTATAGATGACATTATGGGATGCAGACAGCTGCACACTGGGAAGTTAATTCCTTGCTCCCAGTCCCCGATTTGTGACTCATTTCTGCCCCATCAGGCATTGCCAACACTTCCCAAAAGACAGTGCACTGGATGGTGGTGGGTGGCCCACTGCGCTGTCCATCAACACAAGCACTCCTGAGGATGCACAAGTGACATATGAATTGCATGGCCAAATTATGGGGGCCATAGTTTGTAGTGCAGACATGGCCTCAGACTACTCACAAACACATGGAAGAGTTAAGAACAGCAGGTCAAATGCTGTTCAATTTACTTCAACTGAAGAGAATGAGGCTCCTTACATGAGTACAGTGAGAAGCAATGTAGAAGAGGACTGTGGCATACAATTAAAGCCTGGGTTAAAAAACAGTCCAAGGCACTGATCCCACAAGCAGCTCCACCAAGGCTGACCACACTGGGATCAGGACTCTTGCTCTAGGGTTACCACCGGTCCCAGTTTTCCCAGGATCAGCCTTTTATTATTAATTATTAATTAATTATTATTATTATTATTATTATTATTAAAGGTAGCTGTCCTGGGAAATCTGTAAGTCTTCCTGGGACACAAAGTCCCATTTTTGTTGGTCTTGCCCAATCTTGTTCCCCCAACCCCTAGTGACTGCACAGTGTGCATGGGGAAGGGTGAGGCAGTCAGCTCCTGCACAGATGGATCTCTAGCTCTCGAGGGTCTGGGAGCCGAGACGACGGGGGAATTCAGTGGATGGGACAGAGGGAGCGCGGCACCAGCAGCACCCAATCACCACCACACAGGTAACAGGGGTGGGTGTCACTGCCATGTGGGAGTGGGATAGATCTGGCTGGCACCAGGTCTTTCTTGGAGAAGTTGGTCACTGGGGCAGCCCCATGAGCAGGAACCCATAAGGGCTGCTGCCCTTTCCCGAGAGTGGGATGGGTGGATGTCTCAATATTCAAGAGGTGGCAAGCTCCATAGAATAGGGGATGAGGAGGCTGAGGTGGGAGCAGGGAGAGGAGGTGGTGGTGAAGGGACCCACTTAAGGAAGCACCCAGAGGTGCTTGGGGTTGAGCAACAATGATCCCCTCCCAGGGCCACAAGCTCCATCATACCAGCTGCCACTGCCCACTACAACATCAGGTTAGCTCCCCAACCTCTGTTCCCTTATATGCCCAAGTGCAGCACACACCACCATGCCCGGGTCAAGTCCGAGGGCATGGTTGCGCTTGCTGTCCTCCTTGGGGAAAAAGGCGGAGCTCACTCCAGTGACAGGCCAGGAATGCCCACACTGGGAATGGAGGGAAGCTTTCCTGAAGGGACAAGCCAAGACTATAGCCCAACTTTCCAGCCAGGATGTAACCTCAAGCACTGAAGCATGGAAGAGTAAAAGGAGAACTGAAGGGCTGGTTCACTTTTTGACTTCCTTTAAAAACACACACAATGCCTCCCAACTCCTCCCCCAAAAAATATGTTTGTTTTGTTTGTTGAATGTTATTTGTTTGTTAGTTAAGTTAGTTCTGATTCTCTGTTCTTTCCCTGGGGACTACATCTTCTCATGGTGGGAAAGCTTGTGTCTCCCAATGACCCTGGGAACTGTTGTTGTTGGAATTTTGTCTCCTGGTAGGGCCTCCCACGCTGGACATGTCAAAGGGTAGGAACCAGACGAAAAGCTATCCGCTAGTCCTTCAATTTGGGGGTTGAGCACTAGTCCAACAGCCTATCCCTGTAAAAGCATTAAGTTATAGAACATAACAAGGATTCAGATTCAGATGTTTTTCTGTTATTTGGTTGCTGCTCCACATTGTGTGTGTGTGTGGGGGGGGAGTCTTAGTCTCTCTTTTCCTCACACAATTCCTCCCGAATTACCTCCTCCCCAGTTCTAGCAAATTAAACACATCACAAACAGCAGCAATATTAGTTATGTCAGCATGCACACACCGAGTAAACCAAATGTGATGCAAAATCACTTGCTATTCCACATTATTTGGAATAAAAGTTAAAGAGGTGAGGTGTGGTTCTTTAGACAACTCCTCCCAACTCCCTCCCCCAACATCAGCTTAATCACAGCAGCAATATTTGTTCTGTGACTGCAGTGCCACACACAGAAAAGTAAAAAAAACCCTAAGATTATTATCAGAGGCTGTTAACAAGGGCAACTACTTGCTGCCCTTTCCACCTTATTTGGAAGAAGGTAAGTTAAAGGGCAGGAGAGAAGATGTATTCCCTCCAAAGTTACCTCTGCCTCCCACAGCACACCAACAATATATGTTCTGTGAACAGTCAGCACCACCCATAATAGTAAACAAAGACATTAAAGAGTAAAATCACTTGATCTTTATGCAGTATTTGGAATTCAAGACAGCTAAACGTGTGTGTGTGTGTGAGAGAGAGAGAGAGAGAAAGGTGTGTTTCCTCACACAACGCCTTCCAAATCCTTCCCCAGGCCTAAGGGGACCTAATACATGAACATCCCCTCAACAATATCCTCCTCCTTCACCTTTCCAGCCATGTCCTCAGGATCTTCCTGTAGGCTGCAACCTGGTGTCCTGTGTTACACTAAGGTTGTGTTCTAGGGGAAGACAGTGTCTATTTGTTTGGATGAATGAAAGCCTCTCCACATTCCCTGTAGAGCAAGATGTGTGCCTGTTGGAGACAAAAGCATCCGCTGCACTAAAGAGGTGCTCCAAATAGATGCTTGATGGTGGGCAGGAGAAGTAGGTGACAACCACCTGATGCAATGTTGGCCACACATCCTTCATCAGCTGCCAATAACAAAGAGGGTCTGAGTTAGTGGGTACCAGTATCACATCTTGAAAATATCCCTCCACCTTCCTCTCAGCAGCAGAGCATTCCTCCTCCTCAGGGTTGGACCAGGCAATGTGGACCCCTCCAAAGTTCTCCAGTCTGGGCCAAAGGGAGGAGGATTTTTTGCTCTCTGCCTCAGTAACATCCATGGTGGTATTCTCCTCCTGCTGCAGCATCTGCTATGGTATTAGGTCTTGGTGGTGAAGGTATTTTCAATGACCACAGGCAACAGCGTCAAGCCACAATGTCTGTCAGTGTCTTTTTCACCTGGATTGTTCTTGCCTCACTGTACCGTGCCTCACTTTTCCCAGGAAGGAAACCATGGTGCTTTTGAATCAGGTCTAGATATGTTGCCACCCAGTACTGCTCCTGCTCCTTGATGCCCTGGAGATGGCAATTTTCCAGACAGCATGACTCCCACCAGGGATTCCCCAGTGAAATCACTGTTACTGGAAGTGGGTCTGTATGCGTCTCAGTTCTCTCTCCAGCAGGCACAGCAAGAGAATTACTTGGCTGACCCTAGCATCATCCTCACTGACTGGCTGTGTGACTTCACAGTCCTGTAAGAGATTAACTTCTTCATAACCAGCCAATGGGCAGGTACAATTTGGAGGCTGGTGTGGAGCCATGGAGATAGAATGCTGCTACGGAGTCCCTGCGCATACAGACATGCCAGCATGTGAAAGGTGGAGTTCACCTGGTCACCATCGCCTGCATCACCTGGTGGCGTGGCAGTTTGTATGAGTCCTGCAGTTGTCTAAGTGTGCAGCACATTGCACAGGATCAGCTGAAGATGATGCAGAGCTTCCTGGCCATTGTCAGTAGTGTCTGCACCGGCGCATCATGATCTAGAAATTCCTTACTTACTGCCTCAGTCTGTCAAGGCAAGGGACATGCTGGAAACCACTATCCTGCATTATTTTGTGATTTTGCTCCAACATCCATTGGCACAAACCCAGCAGAGATGGTGTGGAGCCCAAGCCCTTCCTCTGTGAGAGCACACATTTTGTCCAAGATGTCACTAGAGGTGTGCTCTTTTTCACTCCCACACATGGAGGGTGGTGTGATGTTGAATGAGGGTGTACATGTTGCCAATGCTGTTGCTAACCCAGTGGTTCTGTAACAGACAGAGACCACATGTCAGTGGTCAGGTACACATTCCCGCCTTCACACTACCCAGCCCATGCTGTACTGCGCTTCTCACAGCAGGACACAGATCTGGCGCTGCCTTTTTAGCAAAATAGGAGAAGCTGCCTAGGGATTCGCCACCTGGCGCAGCTGCAGCCACAAAGCATCTGAACCCTTCACCTTCCACCTTCCGGGGAGAAAGGAAGCATGTCCACGGCCAGCATCCTCACACGTTCTGTAGCCAGTTTCACTGCCATAAGGGTCTTGCAATGATATTTTTGCCCGCTTCTGAAAAGACTCCACTGTGGTCTATGGAGCGATCCTGCCTGATTTAGCAGATGAGATCATGGAAAGTGTTGGTGGTGTCAGCCTCTCTGACCCAGTAGACCCAGTGCTTGTTTGCTTTCCTCCTGAACTAACATTTTGCGGCATGTTTGTGTTCCATATGTTAGCAGGCCCAGTGTCACCAGTCTTTTGGTTTCATGGACCAGATTGACTCTATATCGGTACAGGTGGCCAATGGCAGAGGCACTGTCCCCAGCATCAGGCTGGGAATGGTTCCAAACCCAGAAACTTGCCTGTTTGCCTTTGGCAGGAAGGGGTTGGGGTCTTATAGCTGGTGATGATTGCTGCTGAGTTAAATGCAGTGTAGAAGCATTGCCTACTTCCCCCTAAACAATGTCCAGCAGAGGTGGAGGCAGTGACCTGTTCCCCACCTATGGGCTGTGACTAACAATCACCTTTCCAGAACTGATTGAGCTGATGGTCTCTGGACAGTAGCCTGCTGCTGCTGTGCTGGCTCAAGAAAAAGAAACCTCATGTAGTGACAGACTAACCTCTTTTTTCTTCTCACTACTAGCATCAGCATTGCCTGTACATGGAGTGGTCCATTCTGCCCCAGGATCCTCTTCAGAGGAGCCTCATGCCTCTGGGAAAGTCAGATCTACTGGTTCCCCTACCATCATTTCTTGGAGTTCACACTGCAGCGCCAACACAACAGCTTCTCCACTGAGCAATATTCCAGAAGCAAAGGTCTTCCTTCCTCCTCCCCCTTCTGAATCACTGCACAAAAGAATCCTGCTTGTGAGAAGCCTCAAGCTATGGTCTCCTGGATCAACTAACACAGCTCTCAGACTGTGGCTGTAAGAGCAATGAGGAGACATTGCTGCTTGAACTGGCAGCGTTGTCAGAGACCGATCTTTTTCTTTGATGAGACTGAAATAACTGCTGCTTTACGGTCCCTGTTTTCATCTTGCAAAAAAGTGGGGGGAAGGCAGGCTTCATGGAAGTGAGGTGAAATCAAGGAATAGTTGCTGCTACACACAACAGTAGAACCATCAGCCAGCGCAGGTATAGGGTCAGAAAAAGAATACCTTACTGTCTGACTGCTGGGAGAATCTTCTCCAAAAGCTACGGCTTCCTGTATTTCTTTCCCCAAAGATGCAGTCTATTCTGCTGTGGAGCTCCAGGCAGAGCTTCAAACAAACTTCAGGTGGCTACACTGAACCGACTGGAGATAATGTGCCCTCACTCTATGAAAACATACGCACGGCAACACGTGACAGATGACACAGAAGTGGCATTTCCAACATCAGCTCGAAACAAAATGGGAAACTCACAACAAAAAGCTAAAGTCAAAATGAAACAGAAACTCAGAACAGAATGATAAAGCCAGAATGAAACAAATGAAAATTTCAGAATGAAATTCCAAAGTTGGAACAAAACAAAATGGTAACATCAAAACAATGTAAGACAGTTTACAAATTTCTCCAATTGCTCTGAAAATCTCTTGTTGAAAGTTTCGTTGAGGCCGATTCAAGTTTGCAAAAATATTCCTTTGATGAATTGATATCTTCTGATGTAAAATGCTTTCATCAGAAAATTCTGAACCAGCTCTCCACAGTACCTATGTGGCGCCTCACAGAAGTCAATGGGACTCTGTATCGATGCAGGAATCCGAGGGCATGGAGCAGTTTCTAAGATAAGGGCCTAAAACATGACGATGTGTATGAAGGAAAACTAGTAAAAGAAAACAGAACTCTATTCTGTATTTAATAATAATGGCCACAGGTCAGGTTTTTCCTGGCCATTAATAACAAGCTGGAGGAGTTGAGGCTAGAGGCAGGGCAGGTCTTGCTATCTTTTTCCTGTGGATTATGGCATGTAAAACAGGAGTTGCTGGTTGTTAAACAAACTGCTATTACCCTGTTCATTAAAAAATAAATAAAAAGACTATTCCTCTCCCAAACTCTCCAACTGTAAATTCCCACTGCAAGAATGATGAAATGCCAGATCTTAAATAAATAAAGCCAAGAAGTCACTGTTTCTTTTGGCAGACCAGAGATGAAGTAATGGGAAGATCTAAAGAGACAAAGAACAGTTAAATGTGACCCCAGATGTAAATTCTGTTTAAATAGATAAATAAATAGCTGTAATAAACTCTACGAAAACTGCATCAAAGTTTCCATGACATTAAACAACAAATAAGGAAACAGTTTAAAAAGAAAATAGACATCTCCCTCCAGCATTTGCAATGCAATTATCGCAACATAATGCAAGTGAATAACAACCTGAAAATATAAATGTCAGGACTGTTTTTGGTGATCAGGTAGAGAGAGAGTAATGATCAAAATAAACAGAGTCTCATCAGTGAAAACTAAATTACTTTTTAAAAAGTAGTTCCGTTTAACTTCCAAAAGGTGATGGCAGTAAAATAGAGATGGGAACTTTAAAAAAAAAAACTTAACTAAAAACAAAAAGTCACACTTGCAGTATAATAATCCTCTGCATTTACGCAACATCTTTCATTGAAAAAAATAAAAGTAAAAAAAAAAAATCACAAAGCACTCACTTGACCATCATTCTTATGCCCTATCTTGCTGTGTGCTTTACAGACACCTAATGAGAGACAGTCTTGCCCTAAAGCATTTACAATATAAATAGACAGGACAGACAAAGGGTGGGAGAAGAAACAGAGCCACAGAAAAACCAGGTGACCTGCCCAACATGATACATGGCCAGGAACAGAATTCAAGCCTCCCGACTCCCAAAGCAATGTCCTATGCACTACATGTGCTACCTCTCAGATTAACTGATTCAGCCCCATGGCATTCCTGAGATATAGAATAAGTATTTATTATACACATTTTACAGAGGAGGCACCTGAGACAGATGTTAGAATATGCGTTCAAGGTCACACCGTGGGGCAGTAGCAGAACTGGGAACAGAATCCAGATGTTTTGGGTTTCAGTCATCTGTTGCAGTTACAAGATACACTGCTCTCAAGTAAAAGACGATTTACTGGGGATATTCTTCAGCGTAACATCTGTGCTGGCAAAGCGAGGAGCTAAGTGGGGAGCAGCGCCTTTCCACTGGGACCCATCAGAAAGGTCTGAACCCAATGCACAGCATGGAAAATTCACTACCTTCGTTAGAGACCACCGGCGTTGCACACACACAAATAGGGAACTTGCTACGGTGGTGGAGATGACAATTCAACCAATAACTATTACCAATAAGTTTTAAAATGTCACATCACTCACTTCCCAACACAAACTTCCTGCTACCCAATTCTTTTCCGTAGCCAACAGAAAAACCCCATCAAACCTTTCTCTTCAACAAAAAATGAAAAGTCATTTCCTTTTTCTTCTGTAGTGAAACAATGCTTAAGAAAACTGCGAACTCTGTTCCACCTAGCTGATTTGCAGGCCTCTGTAGACACAAACTTGTTGTTGGTCCAGAATTTTCCCACTCCTTTGGCTGACATCAAAACAGAGCTGGAGAATGGGAATCCAGATGTTTGGCTTCACAGATTTCTGTAATTCAGCACTTAACCCACAAGGTCAGAACTCTTCCTGAGTTTGAAGCTACATTTCTGAGGTAGCAAGGTAAATAAATTAATCCAGGTTATAGAATCTCTCCTGTTTCTTAAAATCCTATGGGTAAAGACTCCGGGCCCGAGTCTCATTTACAGTAAGACTCTGGCAGTGTAAAGGAGTGTTAAAATGGCCATAATCTTTACACTGTGACATACCACCTCCTTTGCCTGTTGTGCTCAGTGTTCCCCCCTCTGGTGGTGGTGGGGACCTGGAGTAAATCAGCATCACTCTAGAGAGCTTTTATTCCTCGCTTGGGTTTCTTTTTCAGTATTAACAAGGTGGGCCTCAAGATGGGCCTCAGGAATACTCTTCAGCAAAACCAAAGAAACAAATTCATAACACACAAAAAAGGAATATCTTTCCCTGTCCCCTTTCTGGGGTGTTGTCTTGTTATGCATGGCCCGAGGTGCCAGTCCTTCCCCAAACAGGCAGTTATCTTAGTTGCTTTCCCTATAAGGAGGAGAGCAGCCTTCCACCTCTGAGCAACCTTTTCTCCCTGCTGCCTCTAGTCCTGCTACAGCTTGTCTCTCCTCCTCCTCTCTTACCAGAGAGGTGGTTTTAAAGGTCACAGGCAGCCCTTAACTGGACAGAGGTGTCCCTCGTTGACTGAGGTAACCGCTTTTCAGCTCATGGGGAAAGGGCCTTTATCATTCTAGGGCTGACATACCTGCCTCCCACCACTCTCTTAGAGCTGTCTGGCCGGACTTTGTCACAACACCCACTTTAATGTTTTTGTTCCCAGTCCAGCCACTGAACTAATAGTGATGAACAAGTCATGTAATCTCAGGTTCCTCATCTGTAACTTAGGTGCAATAAGGCCAGAACAGTGTAATGGGCCCTTAGTACAAATGAGGATCACACAATCTAGGTCTGAGTCTCATGTCGGGTGATCTTACTATACTGGTAAAAGTGCCGCTTTGCCAGTATAGCTGTGTCACACTACAGTGCTCTAGTACAGTGCTATTCTTATACCAGCAAAGTGCTCCTAATGCAGACATGGTCTTATGGACATATGAAAAGGATGAAAGGGCTTGTAGAGCTAAGCAGAGATGTGCAAGGATCTCAGGGCAGGAACTGGGGCAATTTCAGGATTGAGCCTATTGCAAAATTGGGACATATCTAAATCACCTTTGATTCACTTTTCTGTCACTCATGGCTGCATAATAAAGAAAGAGAAGAGAGTCTGGTGTCTTAGACAGGTTCCTAGGGCTACATACAGACCGCATTCCAAAATGTTACACATTTTAGGTCATTTGAGACTTTACTTGAATTCCTAATCATTGAAAAATTCAGGCTTTGCCCTAATGAGAGTCAGTCAACCCTCACAAAAATATTTCTGGGGGACATTTTGCAACAGAATGTGTCATTGGTTTCTTTACACTTGCCCAGATCTATTGTCAGCATGGGTAGTTTAAGAACAGCACTCCGGCAATTCTGCCTAATCTCACCAGTCTAGTTTGCCTAGTCTTAAGTGTCTTGGCAAGCACGTGGAAGCATTTAATGAGAGACTTCTACTGGAAAATACCCCCAAATAAACACTTTCATGAGGGTCAAACTGACTTTTGCAAGGGCACGTCCCAAGATGCCTTGGGAACAATTTCAATGTTACAGAGACATCTGGGAATTTGATCAAAGAACACAATCTTTGGGTCCATAAATGATCCTCGTACTAAGGGAACCTTATTGAACTAGAGATTGCTTTCTAATCCAGAAGGCAAATCCTGAATCCAGAAGTTCCTGGAAGTTTGGCTGTATAAGAATCTTTTGCAACACATGAGCCATTTAAAGGGCTTATAAGAGAAACTACACCCAGTCTCTTTTGGAACACAAATAGGGCCTGATTCTATTCTCACAATAGTTCTAAATCCAAGCAACTTTTATAACAGTATAAGTGAGAAGGACAATCATACCCATTGATTGTAGAAAATAGCATATGCTGGAAAATTATATTAGGTACACACCAATACCTGGGCTAGCCCATATATTAAAAAAAAATTCCCACATTTCTTGCTATTTTCATCACAAATATGACTTTTTCTAAAAACTTTTAAAAAAAATCACAGCCCTGATTATCTTACATTTTATCTAGATACGAGAGCAATTAATCAAGGTCTAATAAGAAGAACTTTAATTTCACTTAACAGAATGAGATCCGGAAAGCTGACATCCATCTTCCAATGTTAATCGTCTATGATAACAAAATGAGATTTGTCTTGGAAAAATGCAATGTAAAGCACATGGGGGGAAATAATCTGAAACTGGGACACTAAGAATGATAAGGAGGGACCTGGGGCGGGGGCAGTCGATGCAAATTGAAATATGCAAAAAAAGGCCAATGCAATGTTGACCAGCATACACAGAAGCATAATGTTATAGAGATGAGAGTTATGGGAAGACAATAGCAGGAACATGTGTTCCCTTCTGGGCTCCTGAATATTAAAAAGGTATTGAGAAATATCAAAGAACAGCAATAAAAAATTATCAGAGGGCTGGAGGGACTGATCCATGAAGAAAGATTAAGGCCCTGATCCTGCACTTTCCACCACACAGGCAGGCCCATGATGTGTCCCATTGTGGTGTGTCGAAGTCACTGTAGGTCAGCAAGGGAGCAGGAGTTTGCCCCCACATGACTTTTAATGCAGATTTCAAGGCCTAAAAGAGCTGAATTATGTTCATTATAGCTTGGCTAAGGGGAGAAAATTAGGATCTACAATGATACTAAGGATCTAAATGCTTAAAAGGCTGGATTGTAACCCTCCAATCCAGACCAAGCAAAGGGCACTACATAGCTGGGCTTTCCCAGGAGCAGGAAAAGAACCAGATGGTGACTCAGTCACAATATGGGGTGAAATCATAGCCCGAATGAAATCAATGGCAAAACTTCTATTGACTACAGTGAGGACAGTATTTCACTCCTGGTTCGTGGTCCCCCCTGGCTCCAGTGGTGAAGTAAGCTAATGAAAGGTACAGAGTTAATTCCCTTTCTGCAGTGGCTCTGATTCACTGGCTTGTGCCTTGGAGGCAGAACACTGATTTGCCCTCTCCCCACCGCTGCCTGTCCACTCCCTGCTCTCCCGCACAGGGAGTGGAGTAGCCAGCAGCTGCTCTAATCCTTCCCCTGCCAGGTTCCAGTACCATGGATAGCCCACAGAGCAGTAAAAGGGGATGCCTTACACCCCATTTTTCTCCCCCATGGGTACACTGGAGGGCTCACGATTGTGCCCTAAACAGGGAGAAGAATTATTTAGTGCAGTACAGCTGTGTATAACACTGAGCAATAGGATGAGATGAAGAAAGGAAATGTTTAAGATGAGTATCAGAAAGAAGTTCCCAACTGAAATTCAAGGCAGCAGGGGAAGCACTAGCATTTGGGCTTTCCAAAGTACACTGGCCAAAACACCAGAAAATGCATAGGAAACACATTGCCCTGGACCCAGGCAAAGGGCAAGGTAACCCACTATGTCTTTTCTATCTCTAACCCCTAGGACTGAATGAGAAGGACACTCTGCAGAAGCCTAGCAATGACAGAAACTCCTTTCTCTGCAACAAACCCTTCCCCAGTTACTCAATCAAAGGCCCAGTTATGGAACACAAATCCATGCTAAAGCTGTATCAACATGATTCAGAACTAATAAATTTAACTTGAAACATATGCTTCAATCTCTGTGACTTGATGTGCTTAAGAATCCTTCCTGAACAGGGCTTTTCTGAACTGGAGCTTATAAAAGTACTATGCTAGTGCATATGCACCAGACACTGGGCCTGATTCTCCTCTGACCCACACTTGTATAAATCCAGAGTAATTCTATTACAGACATTGGAATAAAACCAGTGTGAGTAGAGCATCAGATCCCCTGACTAGATATACAAGTGAAATAGATTAGTTCCACTGTCTATCACGAAAGGAGCACAGAATGCAAGCGAGCAGCATAGACAGTGGAAAGTAAATTATATATCTTAAAACTGTTTCACTATTCTAAAATATTATTCATAAACAGCAGGAAGGCTATTTGTTAAACTATGATTAAGTGTCCGGTTAACTACACCTGATCTTCATTTGGGTTTGGGGAGGTGAGTGCTTTAAAATTTTGCCTAATTCAGAAGACGTCAGTTTCAAAGGTTTCCAAAGAAAAAGCCCAGAGACAGAGGAAAGAGTGTGTAATGTACCACCAGTCTTGCCATTTTGATGTAGGAGGTAAATTTTCCTCTTCCAAGTTGCAACTGATGATCCAGATGATGCAGTCCTAAAGCTTCATATTTGCTTTAGTGAAGCACATTGTATGGCCAATGCACGTTAAGTGACTTGGTAACATAGCTATCTATTCTCTTCATGGAAAAAAAATACCAGAATCAGTGTGACTGGGTTAAATCAAAGAAATGCTGACAGGTCGCTTTCCACAATAATAAGATATCATATTCCAATTAGCAATGGAAAAATGCTCCCCTAGTGAGCCCACACATGCTGCAACATGGCCAAATTGTATGTGTAATTACTGAGGTTTATACACAGTTTGTCTGGAATTAAGTATTTCCATGGTTGTTCATATGGACCCTGATTCTCCGGTCCCTGTGTCTTAAGCTGCCTCTCATCAAGAAGCTACCCCACCCGACCCCCAGGGAGGGACAACTGCAGAGTAGTGAGCTCTCTACAGATGCTGGGTCCAGAGCAGTAGGCTCCCGTCCACCAGATAGAGCTATAAAGGGGCAGTGATGCAAGGTGCAAGGGGTAGGAGCAAATGCCTATGGCTTGAGATAGTCGGTGTGGCCCTGTACAAAGTGAGATATTAGTTATGGGAGTCAGGAAGCTTGTCTGATATTGGAGATAAAGGAGTCTCCACTTGTTTTAAAATGATTAATGTATTTTTGCTTTTTTTGGACCAATATTATTTGTACGTTGCAGGGAATCTATCCATCTAATCTGTTTATTAAGTGCCCAATCATGGTATAGCATCTAGGCTTGGGAATACAGACTGACTGATGTTGCCATTAGAGATATTAGATCTCTGTGCTTCCAGTTATTAATGGTTTTTAATTCAGGGTGGGTTTTTTTTCTATTCCCATAACCGTGTAAAGACGTTTACGTGAGAGAACTAAATCATGAATTTAAGATTTGTTTACTTACAAACAGTAGACTGTTATTCTGTCTCCCCTCAGCCCCTTCCCCGCCCCCCCCCCTTTCCACTTAGTGGTTGTTTAGCCAAGGTAGACATATTTATAAGCACTCTTTTATAATCTATTTTAGAAAATTAATTCCTCCAGCCCTGTAATAATTGTTGCTGTCTTTATCAAAATGCTTTTTGGATGACAATATCTGCCTTGCAGTGAGACCAGAAAACAATATTCCAGGTATATTTTTACCAGAACCATAGAAAGGAACCATAGCCTCCCTGCTATGGCATGACACTTCTGTTTACACAACCCCACATGGGGTTGGCCCTTTCTGCTGCCATCCTGCACTGCAAATTTGTCTGCTTTGTCACTTCTTAGCCTCTTTCACCATTACTGAGAATTGATACAGCTTCCCAAGTGTCTCCCAAAATATCTGGCTTTCAGATCATTTTCCCCCTCAAATTGCATTTCTCTGTTCCTATTCTTAACTTCTCACGGTCCCTCTGTATTATTTTTCTGTCTCCATGGCATTTGCAGCAACTCATAATTTATATTAACCTGTGAATTTAACAAAGGTTCTGTTCACCCTCTTTTCAGAGATCAGAGATCAAGAAAGGAAACAGCTTGGATTCTGGGGTTCTGGGTCACTCCTAGCTGTACTGTATTTTGGAGTTCTTGTTTTAGTGCCTAATTGTGACGGGGTGTCAGTTCCCTTTAAATGAAGCAGGTCAAGCTTACCTGTGCTAGAACTGGTGCTCTCAGTTTGGCCAATTAAGTGGGCAAGCCGTACTTGGGGCTATAAAGAGCCAGGCCCTCAGTAAGGAAGGGGAAGCAGGAGGTTCCCTGGGAGAGGCCTCCAGAGTTCCTGGGGGAGGGGAGGAAGCAAAGCAGTGGAAATCTGTGGCAGAAAAGGGGCCTTAAGGGAGAAAGTCCAGGGAGCTGGTGCTCAGTTAAAAGAGCATGGAAGAATCCTGCAGTTGGCCCTGAAACAGGAAGGACTGAGAGAGGCAAAGGGGAAAATCTCCTGGGAGCCGTAGTCCAGGGTGGGCTGAAGAACAGTTTTGTGTTTTGCTTATGTTTAGGAAATAAAATTGTACAGACGCTCCCCGGGTTATGCAAACCCAATTTATGCAAATCTGCACTTACAGAAAAAGTTCCGTAAGCTAGAAATAGGGTTTTTGGTTTTGCATAATTGTTGGAGATACGTTTCCGACTTATGCAAAATTCAAGTTACAAGACATTGCGGAACGGAACGCTTGTGTAAGTCGAGGAACGTCTGTACCTGGAAAGAGAACCTCGGTGTGGCAGTGGGGACCTTTCTGGGTTGGGGACAAGCCAATACCTTACACCCCTGTATTTTCTTCCCATATTGGGAGGCAAGGCCAGTTCTAGGGCAAGCAGGCTGGTTACTCTGGGCACTGTACTTCTTGGGAGGGGGGGGTTTGGGGGGAGGTTCTTTGCACTCTGATTGGTTGGCTTTTTTTTCGTTCAGACACGGAGTGGAGTTGAGGGTGCTGAAAATTGTTTCCATGCTCGCCAGCAAAGGCTAGAGCTGCTCCTGTTGGCAAGGTGTCCCCTAACCCACTGGTTCTGGTATGTGTACCCCTGGGGTACGCAGAGGTCTTCCAGGGGTTACATCAAATTCTTTAGGTATTTGCCTAGTTTTACAAGAGGCTACATAAAAAGCACTAGTGAAGTCAGTACAAACTAAAATTTCATAGAGACAATGACTTGTTTATACTTCTCTATATACTGATATACAAGTACAATATTTATATTCCAATTGATTTATTTTATAATTATGTGGCAAAAATGAGAAAGTAAGCAATTTTTCGGTAATGTGGTGTGATGCTTTTGTATTTTTATGTCTGATTTTGTAAGCAAGCAGTTTTTAAATGAAGTGAAACTTGGGGGTTCGCAAGACAAATCAGACTCCTGAAAGGGGTACAGTAGTTTGGCAAGGTTGAGAACCACTCCCCTAACCTGTCTTACAGGGTGTTTTGATAAATGAAAAGGGCTAAGAAAAATGAGGAAAAGTATGCCACCACCTGGAGAGCCTAAGCCTTTTGCTAAAGGAAAATGGTTTCCTCTGTCGGCCCTGGGTTCTACTGTTAGGGATATATTTGAAGCCCCAACTGTGGTTTGGCTGGATAACGAGGCGTGAACACAGCTTCCATCTCTGACTATGGTTTTACAAGAGTCACATGATGTATTGTGGCTGCTGTTTCCAAGTTACTGAACCTCATGATTTATGAGTCTGACTTTCCTTATGACCTCATAGGAGGTCATTTTACCAACAGATTTCACTCTGGGCTATTAAATGAAAAGAATACTTAGTCCCCAGGCTTTAAACACTTGCAATGCAGCTAGCTTGGTATCTGCTTGTGTGCTTTTATTGAGCACCAAGTAATTTCTCTTGTACAGAATGCCCAGGTGTGTCTAATCTCGCTCACAGTTTAAGCACATACTATAAAAATGTACTCTCCCACCCTTACCATGACAATGGAAAGAAAATCATTTTGCTTATATGTCAAAAAACATTACTCATCCCAGGTGCGTGGGTGAATAGGAGTTTTTAAGGCTGTATTAAAGTATGCTTCTGCTCTGAAAATGGTTATGTAAAAATAGCACTTTAGTACTCAACATCTGCTTCCCGAGTATGTTGAGAGTAACACTTATTCACTTTAGAGACCCTAATAAATTTTCACTCCTGATAGCCCTTCAGAGACAACACAGCTCAGAGAGATGGAGTTGGATTTTATTTTGGCCTCACAAACAGATTTGATAACCAAATTCCAATTCTAGTGCCAAATTCTGCCCTCATTTACACCCGCAAAATCCTATTAAAGATAATGGGGTGACATCGGTATAACTGAAGACAGAATTTGAAGACAACTAAGATTGTAAAGTGACTCCAGCATCTGGTCTGCAGAATCTTTTATTAATAGCGATGATGCTTGAGTCAGAAAGAACCCAGGCTTGACTTTCAGGGCTCAGGCTTGGGCTTCAGTTCTGGCTACTTTGCACAGTACCCAGAAAGCTGCCCTAAAGAGGGCAATGGAGATTTCCTCCTGTCATCTTGGCATAGAAGGCTTATCTGGGATGGGAAGGAATAGGGACAGGTGTGCCCATGTGGGGACAGGCAGGGTAAGCACACAGCAGGCTGCCAGATCCTCAGTCCCTGCGGTCTCTGGAGCAGGCAGCATAATTTACAGCAGCCCTGGAGCTGCTCTAAGTCAGGGTTTCTCAACCCATCGGTCAGAAGCCAAAATCAGATTGCCAGAATGTTTCAAAGGGGTGCGTGGCAGCTCCTGTCCCATGACTGGACTCACCTCCCTACTCTAGGCACTGCAACCTGTGGGGTCCCAGTGCCACTTAGGTTTGGCCCAGCTCTCGTGATGACAGGAGTCCAGATAAGCCAAATTTGAGTGGCTCTGCCACCCCATGAGCCAGGTTACAACTCCACTCACACAAATTTGGTCCAGTCAGGGAGGCGGAGCCAAAACTGAGCAGCACTGCAGCCCTGGAGGTTGCAACACCTGGAGTGGAAAGCCAAGCTCAGCCAGCCCCCCAGCACAGCAGCTGTAGGAGTTGCCACTGTGGGGTGAATGCTGAGCAGGATCCAAACCCCTGGAGGTCAGGATCCAAGCAGAACCACCTCAGGGCATCCACCCCCAAACTATTTACTGGTTCACAACAGGCCATAAACATTTATAAATGGACCGTGATCCCCAAAAGGTTGCGAACCACTAAGTTATATGAGGGCCATTTTGGTCCTCAGCCGCCCCTCTTTGTCAGTGTAAACTCGACATACTGGAGGACTGAGCCCTCAAATTTCAAGTAGAGAATGCTGAGTCTTGGAAAATAGTATTTGTGTTTTTAATCTGAGCAAATCTGATGAGGAATCAGTGAGACACAAAATGCTCAGAACTGCACAAAGCCATTTTCCACAACACAGCCACCCTTTTGGGGCCAGCCTGGAGACGGCTATACAATTAGTTTGTGTGTACAGTTAGCTGATGGGCATTGATGAAATAGCTTCCTGCATCCAGCGATGAAACACAGTCTTCCTTATGAGAGTGCAACTCATTAAAGCCATTGTCAAGTGTGCAAAAATCAAACAGATTACCCCATAACAGAAGCACATCATGCCAAACAAAGAGCAATTTCCTTACCCATTTCAAACAAGCTAATCAAATTAGACAATTAGACACATAGGCTTTCCGACGACATTTTCACACTCCTGGGGGATTAATTCATCTTTAAAGCCCCAAAACTACTGTGCACATCCATTACTGGAAAAAACATGTCACTTACTCCTAATTTGATTAACATGACCAATAAGCTAATTTCACATTGCTTCCAAATGGTTAGAGATGCACACACTATTTTATCATACAAAAATAAGTGATAGAACAATCTTTGGGATTGAGAGATAGCATAGCCACTAGCTTTGGAAGTCACTGATCATGGGTTTGTTTTAAACATTGAGTACATCGTATAATTAATAAACTACACACAAAGCATTAACTGGAAAAAATGGGAAACCAGTTTAAGCCACAACAGACACTAAGGGAGTGATTTTTAAAGGCACCTAAAGATGCAGAGATGTGTCTAATGGGATTTTTAAAAGGAGCCAAGCACGTATCCCCCACTGAAATCAATAGGGTCTTAGGCACTTTTGAAAATCCCACTTAGCACTTCCATGCATCTAAAATGAACATAAGAACGGCTACACTGGGTCAGACCAATGATCTAATCTAGCCCAGTATCCTGTTTTTTGACAGTGGCCAATGCCAGACGCTTCAAGGGGAATGAACTGACCAGAGTAATTATCAAGTGATCCATCCCCTGTCATCCAGTCCCAGCATCTGGCAGTCAGAGGCTTAGGGACATCCAGAGCATGGGGTTGCATCCCTGACCATCTTGGCTAATAGCCATTGATGGACCTATTCTACATGAACTTATCTTATGCTTTTTTGAAACCAGTTATACTTTTGGCCTTTACTAAAACCCCTGGCAGCGAGTTCCACAGGTTGACTGTGCACTGTGTGAAGAAGTACCTTCTTTTGTTTGTTTTAAAGCTGCCGCCTATTAATTTCATTGGGTAACCTCAGGTTCTTGTGTTATGAGAAGGAGTAAACAACACTTCCTTGTTCACTTTCTCCACGCCAGTCATGATTTTATAGACCTCTATCATATTCCCTCTTAGTCATCTCTTTTCCAGTCTTTTTAATCTTTCCTCATACGGAAGCTGTTCCATACCCCTAATAATTTCTGTTGACCTTTTCTGAACCGTTTACAATTCCAATATATCTTTTTTGAGATGGGGTAACCACATCTGCACTCAGTATTCAAGATGTGGGTGTACCATGGATTTATATACAGGCAATACAATATTTCCTGTCTTATTATCTATCCCTTTCTTAATGATTCCCAACATTCTGTTCACTTATATGGAAGCTGTTCCATACCCTTAATCATTTTTGTTGCTCATCTCTGTACTTTTTCCATTTCTAATATCTTTTTTGGGATGGGGTGACCGGAACTGCATGCGGTATTCAAGGTGTGGGTGTACACAGATTTATGTGTACATAAATTAAAACATATATTATGATATTTACTTCCTTATTATCTATCCCTTTCCTAATGGTTCCCAACACTGTTAGCTTTTTTGACCACTGCTGCACATGGAGTAGATGTTTTCAGAGAACTATCCACAATGACTCCAAGATCTCTTTTTTGAGCGGTAACAGCCAATTTAGACCATATCATTTTGTATATCTAGTTGGGATTATGTTTTCCAATGTGCATTACTTCACATTTATCAACATTGAATTTCATCTGCCATTTTGTTGCCCAGTCACCCAGTTTTGTGAGATCCCTTTGTAACTCTTCGCAGTCTGCTTTGGACTTAACTATCTTGAGTAATTTTGTACCATCTGCAATCTTTGCCACCTCAGTGTTTACCCCTTTTTCCAGATAATTTATGACTAATGCTGAACAACACTTGTGCCAATACAGATCCCTGGAGAAAACCACTATTTACCACTCTCCATTCTGAAAACAAACTTACCCTTTGTTTTCTGTCTTTTAACCAGTTAGTGATATGAGAGGACTTTCCCCTCTTATCCCATGATATCTTACTTTGTTTTAAAATACCTTTTGGTGAGGGACCTTGTCAAAGGCTTTCTGAAAATCCAAGTACACTATATCCACTGGATCACCCTTGTCCACATTTGTTGACCCCCTCAAAAAATTCTAATAGATTGGTGAAGCACTATTTCCCTTGCCTAAATATCTTTAAAATCTGGCCACTATTACCCACAGAAAAGGGTGTTCAAAAGCCTAAAGACATTTCATGTTAAAATATCCATCCAAAGAACCAGAATGTGCAGAAACAAGCCTGTAGAGTTTTGTTTTGTAGGATAGACACCCTCTGCTACCTTACATAGGCAGCAAGCACTCCTTGATTCATCCTGTCCATCTCTACAAGCACACTGCCACAAACAAATGAATAAAAAACAAAACGCTGAAGACTCAAAAGAAAAAACCAATCTAAGGGAAACCTTTCCGAAACTTCAACAAGAGTTCAAGAGCTGCTCCCACACCACCCGCAGCGGCTGGACAGCTGTGGGGGCCCTGGCTCAGAGCTCCAAGGGCCTCCATCTCACACATCGGATGGGAGCTGTGGGGTCCCCCCCGCAGCCCAGGGCAGCTGAGAGCTCGGGGCCCCTCTGTGGGTGGCAGGGGTACCCTGCAGTTCCCAGTCACTGCAGCCTGAAGTCACTGAGGTCTCTGGAAGTCACTGATTCCGTGACTCCTGCGACCTCCATGACAAAATCGTAGCCTTATTAATAAGATATTAAAAATGAACTCACGATAATTCTGGAAAACAACATACTTTTTTTTTCTTGATAAGATAAAACCAAAAGTCCCCAAGAGGCGTTCCACTCTCAAATGTGTAATCTCTGTTAACGGTCTCCACAGAAAGGCATACAAAAGAAACTGTAATATAAGGAACCAGTTTATCATTTGTATTTGGTTGTGTGTTGTTTTGTCTAATATTTTATTTTCCTTTCTTTAATAAAATAGCCATGGTTAATAATTGTGCTCCTTTTGCTCTGTCTTAACTACAGTGTTCCCTGTAACTAAATAGTGAGAGCCACACCTCTGAGTTGGCAGTAAGAGGAACAAATAGTAGAGCTGCCTGTCATTTCTTGTGTCTCTAAACATTTTAAAAACAAAATTACTTAGCGACCAACAATTTAAAACTAGCCTTTTCCACCTCACGGATTTCATCTCAGATATTACAATGCTCTGCTAATTTCCAAAAAGGGTGGACTCCGATTCGTGTCTGCATTTTGTCCTAGTAACATCTGGCCCTCGTACAAAACTGAGTACTTATACCTCTTCACAACAGGATTGTTGGTGCACTAGAGGCACTGCTTATACTTCCATTTGTGCCTCCAAATGAATTGCAAGTGCAAATATGAAGGTACTAATTAGAACTGGTAAAAAATTTCAGTGGGAAAATTGTGTTTTTGACAAAATGAGTTTTGAAAGTTGCTACTTGCAAAAAAAGCTTAAATGGAAACATTTTTGCCAGCCCTAATTAGTACCTTCATGATTGCACCTGCAATTCATTTGTAGGCAAATAGGCTAGTACTTCACACAAGCCCTAAATTCAGTAACAAACAGATGATTTTGGTGTAGCCATCCTCTTGTTTGACCCGCCAGAGGATTTGAGTCAGGTCTTGCATAGCTTAAAGCTGCAATTTATCTATTGGAAAAAGCTTCCTTTTTTTTGTTGTTGATAATCATTATGTGATGTTTGTTCGCTAGAGAAAATCCAGTGGAGGCAATTTGCTTTTATGTTCATTATGACTTTCATTTTAATAGTTATTCAGTGTAGTCTTGCAACAGGCTGAAATATAATTTGGCTCATTTAAGGTGAATACCCATCTCTCTCTCTGTTATAACAAATGCATAGGGATAATGAATGGCTCCATATGGCAGCCTTCTTGTACAATACATTACTCATATTAGTTATAGATTTTATCTTGGCTCAGAGCACGGCTGTGCAGCCAAGGTTTGTTCATCAGTTCATTTGCCTTTATAATATGCAGAGTGTCAGTAGTATGTTAGTGCTCAAATTTGAAACAAAAGTGAAGGAAAAGAAAATGAAATGAAAGATGACGACTTTTCTATGGAAGGATTTTTTGTGGGTTTTTTTAGGGCTGGGGAAATAAAAACAGCAATCAATTATTATTTAACTAAATAACTGTTACATACTGTGAAATACCTCTGCTCTTGTTTTTACATTTGAGAGTCACTTACACATACATTTTTGGTTTTGCAACGGATATAGTTCCTGATTGTTCCAGGGGTTTCAATACCTTTAAATATCTTTCTGGGATAGAGAGAATCTCAGTTTAGTGACTAGTAAAATAGGGCACAGGATTAGGAGTCAAAAAACTTGGGATCTATTCCCAGCTCTGACACTGACTTGCTGTGAAATCTTAGGAAAGTCAGTTCACTGTTCTGTGCCTCAGTTGCTCCGCCTTAAAAATGGGGATAATATACTCTGTGTCCCCCCCCCGCATACCCTTTGTGATGCACTTAGAGTTCTATGAATGCAAATTGCTAAAGAAGTACTAATGAATAAACTTTTATAAATAAAATAGTCTGCTGAAAATCCAGTTTGAGTGCAATTAGGTAAAAAGCATAATCTAAATCTTCCCTTAAGAACTTTCACCATTTTAGCAGACAAAATGTTTCAGATTTAGATTTAATTGTGTATCCGTAAGCAGTGACTCTACAAATTCTTGGGCCGCTGCTGCTATACAATCCTTCTTCTTAAGATAACCATATGTAAGCAAGCATGACTAATAGCCTTACAGTTAAAATAGTCACAGTATGACATATTTGGCTTGCACCATGCTTATTTTCAAGCTGTTATAGTGGACCCCCCTGTATCTAACTGAAGCCATTTCATGGGCGTAAGCAGAGGTCATGATCCTGAGAGTTTCTGAGCACTTTCAAACCCCAGTTCTTGTCAACCGCTGGAAATGGCCCACCTTGATTATCACTACAAAAGGTTCTCCCCCTCCCCCCGCTCTCCTGCTGGTAATAGCTCACCTTACCTGATCACTCTCATTACGGTGTGTATGGTAACACCCATTGTTTCATGTTCTCTGTGTATATAAATCTCCCCACTGAATACATCCAATGAAGTGAGCTGTAGCGCACGAAAGCTTATGCTCAAATACATTTGTTAGTCTCTAAGGTGCCACAAGTCCTTTTCTTTTTACTGAAATCAGTGAATCTAAACTAGAAGTCCTTACTCAGAACTTAATCACTCAAAGCTAGAGCTGGTCAACCTTTTTCAAACAAGAGTTAACAGCCACAGAAAGAATAGCTTATCGCTGTAGAGAGTAGTTATATGGAATTTGAAAAAAATTGGACCTCATTTCTAGATACATCGGGATGAAAAAAGTGGAAAGATAGCTCAAATAATGTGATACCCTCTATTCCTTCTAATGCCTCCCCTGTCCCCACTCCTTGTTCCCTTCTTTCCTCTTCTACTTATTCATGTGTCTTCTTCTATTTTATTACTGTTACCACCACTTCACACGTATCTGTATAGTGTTGTCCGGTTTTGTGTTGTCTGGTCTTGTAGATTCGGTAAGCTGTAAAATTGCATAATTGCACGGATATCTTGTGAAATGTGCAGTATTTGGAAACATTTACAAGCTGCAAGTTATTTACCTTTTTGTACTTTTCACTGTCTGTTATGTATGAAAATCAAAAAAAATTCATCAGAGAAAAATGGCTTTTTCTCAGAAATGATTTCCCCCAAATTTACATAGTTGACATTTTCCCCATGAACCATTTCTTTCCCCTTTCCCCACCAATTTTCTCCCTACAAATTCATTCAAACACCATTATCAAGATTATTGGTATTTTTCATTGTAGCAAACTTTATTTTTAGTATACAAAAATATCAATACTCATTTCAATATTATTTCTGATAATACTTTCAATAACATTTGGGGGGAAAGTGTCTTTAAAAAAGTCATAAAAATTGGGGGGGGAGGTGGGGGAGGGAATGAAAAATTTGTCAAGTGCAAACAACTTTGAAATTTCAAATTTTTTCACAAAAATAGTCTTTGGTGTTTCATGGAGTTTTATTTGAATAGGCATTTTAGAATTTGGCCCTAAGTTTAACTAAATAATGCAATAAAATTCAGAACAAAGTGTTAAAAAGCCCATGTGAATGGGAGATCTGGCACATTATAAGAGAGCCATTAACATCTTGTGGATAACTGAAGTTCATTCTGTTTATATGAGATCAAAGCAAAATTGTTCCTAATTTGCTGCACAGATGAACCCACATTTTCAAGACATCCCATGAGACATAAAATAAATAAGAAGTTGAATAATTAGAGTTAAGGATGAATTAGATCAGTTCCTGTTCATTTCTGACTCTGGAATTATATCCCAATTTTGGAGAGCTAGAATTAATATAACCACATTTTACTTGCATTTCCCTCCCATTTGTGATTATTTATATCTTGTAGAAGGGGCACCATGGTCTCCAGAGTATCCCCTTGCAGTGGAGTATGGCTCTAGTAGGGACTAATCAGCCTTAGGTCTCCTGGGTTGAGAGTTTCTTCTCCAACAGTCTCTGACTGGGGTAGGTAGGGGAACCCAGAAGCAAGCCTCCACTCGGTTCTAACTCAGGCCCTTGTTTGGAACACCCAGAACCAATCCCTCTCAGTCCCTTGCTGTTTTCTGAGCTACTTCCTACCTCTATAGTCTTCCCCAGCCTCCTGCCCTGTTTCTCCCTCTTTACAGACTCAGGGTATGTCTGCACTTAAGGACTACAGTGGCCCAGCTGCAGTAGCACCATCTATCCTGGGATTAGGTCGGCCTAACTACATCTCTCTGGGCTGTAGATTTTTCACACCCACCAGAGAGACCAGTATGCTGATGTAAGTTCCCATGTAGACCAGTTCTGAGTTTGCCTGGAACAGTCTCATCCATCTGTGGCAGGATCCTCTCTCTACAATCCCTTGTCTCTCCATCAACCACCTGTCTCCTCAGAAGCTTTTCCTCTAACTGACATCCTTACCGTTTTATCATTCCCAGGTGCTTCCTTGCCTAATTAACAGCCTCCCAGTTACTCAGTGAGTTAACTACTCCCAGGTGAACCTGAGCTGCCTCATTCTCCCTTCTGGAGCCCTGTCAGAGGTGGCTGGGCCCTGTCCTGATTCCTTCAGTGGGCCACTACCCTCTGACATACCTAATGAAAAGTCCCATATTCATTTCTTAAAACTTTATTTACTTCTGCTACTTGTTGCCTCCCTGAAGTCACAATACTCTTTGTTATAACACAAATGGTTACTCTGGAAATAAGAAATTTGTCTCCCAAGCCTGTAAATACCTCCTCTGGAGATAATGGATCTGATTCTCATTTACACTAAGGCCCCTTTACACTGTATGCAGTGAAAAGGGGTTGCGAAGCAAATGTAAGCGTAAAGGGGCCTTAGTGGAAATGAGAAGGAGGTCCAGCATGTCTGGCAGTCCTGGGATGTGGTAGTGAGAAGAGGGAAACTGAAAAGGAAGGATGTTGGGGGGAAGAGAAAAACTCACTACAATCCCAAGAAACTTCAGAAAATGGCAGAATGTTTAGGGGAAAGCCCTCTCAGCCACTCTAGAGGCAGGACTTTTGATGGTCTTCCAGCAGACAGGGCCTTAAGAGAGGAGAGGGCTCTGTGCTGGATTCATCTCTGCATGTACATGTGCAATATCTTTAAACCACGATTTAAGGACTTCAATAGCTCAAACATAGGTGAAGTTTTTCGCATGAGTGGGTGGGTGAGATTCTGTGGCCTGCGTTGTGCAGGAGGTCAGACTAGATGATCATAATGGTCCCTTCTGACCTTAGTATCTATGAATCTATTACTTTAGTAACGCTTTTGACAGTAAGAAAAGGAGTACTTGTGGCACCTTAGAGACTAACAAATTTATTAGAGCATAAGCTTTCGTGAGCTACAGCTCACTTCATCGGATGCATTTGGTGGAAAAAACAGAGGAGAGATTTATACACACACACAGAGAACATGAAACAATGGGTTTATCATACACACTGTAAGGAGAGTGATCACTTAAGATAAGCCATCACCAGCAGCAGGGGGGGGAAAAGGAGGAAAACCTTTCCTGGTGACAAGCAGGTAGGCTAATTCCAGCAGTTAACAAGAATATCAGAGGAACAGTGGGGGGTGGGGTGGGAGGGAGAAATACCATGGGGAAATAGTTTTACTTTGTGTATGACTCATCCATTCCCAGTCTCTATTCAAGCCTAAGTTAATTGTATCCAGTTTGCAAATTAATTCCAATTCAGCAGTCTCTCGTTGGAGTCTGTTTTTGAAGCTTTTTTGTTGAAGGATAGCCACTCTTAGGTCTGTGATCAAGTGACCAGAGAGATTGAAGTGTTCTCCAACTGGTTTTTGAATGTTATAATTCTTGACGTCTGATTTGTGTCCATTCATTCTTTTACGTAGAGACTGTCCAGTTTGGCCAATTTACATGGCAGAGGGGCATTGCTGGCACATGATGGCATATATCACATTGGTAGATGCGCAGGTGAACGAGCCTCTGATCGTGTGGCTGATGTGATTAGGCCCTATGATGGTATCCCCTGAATAGATATGTGGACAGAGTTGGCAACGGGCTTTGTTGCAAGGATAGGTTCCTGGGTTAGTGGTTCTGTTGTGTGGTGTGTGCTTGCTGGTGAGTATTTGCTTCAGATTGGGGGGCTGTCTGTAAGCAAGGACTGGTCTGTCTCCCAAGATCTGTGAGAGTGATGGGTCGTCCTTCAGGATAGGTTGTAGATCCTTGATGATGCGTTGGAGAGGTTTTAGTTGGGGGCTGAAGGTGATGGCTAGTGCGGTTCTGTTGTTTTCTTTGTTGGGCCTGTCCTGTAGTAGGTGACTTCTGGGTACTCTTCTGGCTCTGTCAATCTGTTTCTTCACTTCAGCAGGTGGGTATTGTAGTTGTAGGAATGCATGATAGAGATCTTGTAGGTGTTTGTCTCTGTCTGAGGGGTTGGAGCAAATGCAGTTATATCATAGCGCTTGGCTGTAGACAGACAATGGATCGAGTGGTATGATCTGGATGAAAGCTAGAGGCATGTAGATAGGAATAGCGGTCAGTAGGTTTCCGATATAGGGTGGTGTTTATGTGACCATCGCTTATTAGCACCGTAGTGTCCAGGAAGTGGATCTCTTGTGTGGACTGGTCCAGGCTGAGGTTGATGGTGGGATGGAAACTGTTGAAATCATGGTGGAATTCTTCAAGAGCTTCTTTTCCATGGGTCCAGATGATGAAGATGTCATCAATGTAGCGCAAGTAGAGTAGGGGCATTAGGGGACGAGAGCTGAGGAAGCGTTGTTCTAAGTCAGCCATAAAAATGTTGGCATACTGTGGGGCCATGCGGGTACCCATCGCAGTGCCGCTGATTTGAAGGTATACATTGTCACCAAATGTGAAATAGTTATGGGTCAGGACAAGTCACAAAGTTCAGCCACCAGGTTAGCCGTGACATTATCGGGGATACTGTTCCTGACGGCTTGTAGTCCATCTTTGTGTGGAATGTTGGTGTAGAGGGCTTCTACATCCATAGTGGCTAGGATGGTGTTTTTAGGAAGATCACCATTGGACTGTAGTTTCCTCAGGAAGTCAGTGGTGTCTCGAAGATAGCTGGGAGTGCTGGTAACGAAGGGCCTGAGGAGGGAGTCTACATAGCCAGACAATCCTGCTGTCAGGGTGCCAATGCCTGAGATGATGGGGCATCCAGGATTTCCAGGTTTATGGATCTTGGGTAGCAGATAGAATACCCCAGGTCGGGGCTCCAGGGGTGTGTCTGTGCGGATTTGTTCTTGTGCTTTTTCAGGGAGTTTCTTGAGCAAATGCTGTAGTTTCTTTTGGTAACTCTCAGTGGGATCAGAGGGTAATGGCTTGTAGAAAGTGGTGTTGGAGAGCTGCCTAGTAGCCTCTTGTCCATACTCCGACCTATTCATGATGACGACAGCACCTCCTTTGTCAGCCTTTTTGATTATGATGTCAGAGTTGTTTCTGAGGCTGTGGATGGCACTGTGTTCTGCATGGCTGAGGTTATGGGGTAAGCGATGCTGCTTTTCCACAATTTCAGCTCGTGCACGTCGGCGGAAGCAGTCTATGTAGAAATCCAGGCTGCTGTTTCGACCTTCAGGAGGAGTCCACCCAGAATCCTTCTTTTTGTAGTGTTGGCAGAAAGGTCTCTGTGGGTTAATATGTTGGTCAGAGGTGTATTGGAAATATTCCTTGAGTCTGAGACGTTGAAAATAGGATTCTAGGTCACCACAGAACTGTATCATATTCGTGGGGGTGGAGGGCAAAAGGAGAGGCCCCAAGATAGGACAGATTCTTCTGCTGGGCTAAGAGTATAGTTGGATAGATTAACAATATTGCTGGGTGGGTTACGGGAACCATTGTTGTGGCCCCTTGTGGCATATAGTAGTTTAGATAGCTTAGTGACAGTGTTTCACATAACCATCTCATAAACAAACTAGGGAATACAACCTAGATTGAGCTACTATAAGGTGGATGCATAAAAATCGTCCCCGGAGAGCAGTTATCAGTGGTTCACAGTCAAATTGGAAGGGCATATCAAGTGGGGACCTGCAGGGCTCAGTTCTGGGTCTGGTTCAGTTCAATATCTCATCAATGATTTAAATAATGGCATAGAGAGTACATTTACAAAGTTTATGGATTATACCAAGGTGGGAGGGGTTGCAAGTGCTTTGGAGGATACAATTAAAATTCAAAATGATCAGGACTAATTGGAGAAATTGTCTGAAGTAAATAGGATGAAATTCAACAACAACAAATACAAAGTACTCCACTTAGAAAGGAACAATCAGTTGCACACATACAAAATGGGAAGCGACTGCCTAGGAAGGAGTATTGCAGAAAGGGATCTGGGGGTTACAGTGGATCACAAGCTAAATATGAGTCAACAGTGTAACTCTGTTGAAAAAAAAAAAAGTGAACATCATTCTGGGATTTATCAGCAGGAGTGTTGTAAGCAAGACACAAGAAGTAGTTCTGCTCTGCTCTGCACTGATAAGACCTCAGCTGGAGTATTGTGTCCGGTTCTGGGCACCACATTTCAGGAAAGATGTGAACAAATTGGAGAAACTCCAGAGAAGAGCAACAAAATGATTAAAGGTCTAGAAAACATGACCTATGAGGAAAGATTGAAAAAACTGTGTTTGTTTAGTCTGGAGAAGAGAATATCAAGGAGGGAGGAACACGATAACAAGTTTCAAGTACATAAAAGGTTGTTACAAGAAAGAGGGAGAAAAACTATTCTCGCAGCCTCTGAGGATAGGACAAGAAGCAAATGGGCTTAAATTGCAGCAAGGAACATTTAAGTTGGACATTAAGAAAAACTTCCTGTCAGGGTAGTTAAGCACTGAAACAAATTGCCTAGGGAGGTTGTGGAATCTATGTCACTGGAGGTTTTTAAGAACAGGTTAGACAAACACCTGTCAGGAATGGTCTAGTTATTACTTAGTCCTGCCATGAGTGCAGGGGACTGCACTAAATGACCTCTCAAGGTCCTTTCCAATCCTACACTTCTATGATACTACTTCACAAACTGAATGGAGACTGCTGGACAAACTGCTACCAAAGAATTTTTCTTCTAGGTTGACATTCACCCTGTGCTTACAGCGAGCCCAAGGTCTATAAACCACTCAAGTCTGACTTGGTGTTTAATCACTTTTATAAACTGCTAATTTCCTTTTATACTCCTCCACCAGGAACATCAGCTCTTAAGCCATGGTTTATCTCTAAAAACTGACACTGCGACAATACCATTGCAGGGTGCCATGTTTCTGGTCTTTCGGTGACTCCAGGCAAATGTGCTCAGTTTGCAAGTAAAACGTAGTTTTTCTAACTACCAGCCCTGCAAACTCAGCCTGGGGTCTGACAATCAAGCTGGGATTTCTGTTTCTTCAACACTATCAGTAATAAAGATTCTGGTGGCTCAATTATGACTTCAATCAGGGGTGGTAGAACCGGGGGATAAGGAGGCAGCAAGCACTAGCCCACCATCAATGGAAATATCATGGGGGCTGATCTATGTTTCCTGCCCCTGTGAGTTGTTTTGCTACACATTCTGGGAAACAGTGCTCCCTGTAAACTGCATGTGTGTGTGTGGCAATCTTCCATACGCTTCACATACTCAGGCTGCTAAGGCAAGGTAGGGCTTTGCAGCTTCTTGAAGTAGAGGCAAGACCGGGATCCCAAGGGGCTGGATTGGCCACTGCAGTGTCTGGGATCAGGCCAGGTAGAAATTGGGGAGATGTGACTGGGCCGGGAGCAGCTAGCTACCCCGGCAAGAGGGACATGAAACACTGGGAACTCCCTTCCCAGTCTGGAGCTGGCCGATCTCCCTCCATCAAGTCTCAGGAGCTTCTCTTGCTTAGCATGCAGAGCGCCAACCCTTTCTTTCCCCTCTCTGCCCCGATTCTCCCCATTGCCTATGATTAGTACAGTGCTTTGTTTGTTTAGGTTTCATTATGTACCTCCGTCCCCCACTCAAAGAGAGCTTCCACTGCCTCTGACTTCAGTGAACATGTGCAACTCATTGTCTTCAGACCATGCCCTCAGTGAAACCTGTGCAGTTCCTCTAATGCCAATGGGTTTGCCCAGCTGTAATTGAATGGCCATTTAATTGGCATTTAGTTAATAATTGTGTCAATAATGAACAAGCCAGAATAGACTCCCCCTTCCTCCCTCTGAACTACATTGGCTCTGCATGGTGAACCGAATTAAAAAGCAAAACACACACTTTTGTTACGGAAGTTTTGGATAGAAATAGGAAGCAAGACAGATGAGAAAGGAGTTGCAATTTTTCTGCTGTCATTTAACACTGAGTTTGGATGTGGCAGTCAGCACTTTTCACTTTTGTGTCCATTTCACCAGTAATTTTAGAGCTTTTCTGAAACAACCTGGATTGGATAAAACTGCTAAAAGTTGCTTTAGCTGGTTTTATTTTATGGGTATCCAGTAATCGTTTCTCAATTGCATCACAAATACAAAAGAAAATGCTTGGCATAGTGGGAAGCTGCCCTCAAAAGATGTTGCTTGTTTGGTTAAGGATACACTTCCTCATGCCATATTCCACCTCCAGGCCAAGTAAAGGCACTAGCAGAATGTTGTACCTCCTCTTCTTTCTTCAACAGAGGGATTATTAGAGCCTTATTAGTAAGAGTCTGCTTCCGTTAAAGATAAAATCCAGTTACTTACTGCGGAAAGACAGCTCCTTTGCTCCCTGATGATTGCACAGAATCCCAGAAAACCTGTAATCACCACAAGACCTCCTGCAAAGATCAGGATGTATGCAGACACGGCAAATGTACTCGATGCCAGGATATTCAGATAGTCGCTTTTTTCAACTAGGGTCCATATGCCAACAGCCATCACTGCAGCACCACCCACCTGTGGCACACAAGGAGGAGGAAATGTACACGGTGAAGCCACACTTTGAAATATTTTAATCTGGCATTTAGAATTTGTATCTTGCTTAATCTCTTTTTCAGCTAACTGGGCAGCTCTAATAAATAATTAGGAGTCATCAGGTGGTGCTGTTACACAGTCTTCCAAGTTCTTAGTGTGCAAGCACGTTTTGACACTTAGGAAGACATTATGTGTTGCTGTTACTTTTCAGTTGTACAATGTTTTGTGCAGAGGCAATTTTGGGAGAGAGGGAGCTGTATGAGTAATAGGAGAGTTCGCCCTCTGCCCTGGGTTCTAATCAGAGACAATTCTTGAGGCAGAGTTGATCCCTGGGAATTGGCCACTGGTGTTATGCTAAAATTCCTGGAAGTGGGGACTGATTGGCACACTGTTTGACTACATCATTTCAGGGAAGGTATACATGTGTAAATAAAGTAAGTTAAGTGTAATATATAACCAGATTCCACGCCACTGATTTCTTCTCCACCACAAAGCTGACCTTCAAGGCCCTGGATTTCTGCTACTGATTAGCACAAGGGTGACGACACTTTCAGAATGGGACACTGATGTCAGAAAATGGCAAGAACATCAAAAGCACCACGACCAGATTAGAAGCCAATCCATTATTTCAATTCCTGCGTTGTTGGTAACAGCAATGTAGGAACTGACATAATGGCCCAGCACCTAATGTTATTTTTATTATTAGAGCTGGTCAAATAATTAAAAAGATTAATTAACAGACTTATTCTAATAATCTAATCTTGTTTTTAAATCCTGAATCCATATTGTAGTATCACAGCACCTATCTGTGGTATAGTTACGAATAAACAGAGTGTTTTCACTCTGCTGCTATTCTTTGCGTCATATAATAATATTCAAAGGACAACCAGCTCAGTATAAGAGTCATTAACTGATCCATCCTCACTTTGCTACAGAACCTCATTTCCCCCCCAGTACAATACCCCCTAGCCCAAATATGTGCTTCCCCACCAAGTTCAAGAAACTGGTTAGTCCCACTGATGTTTACTTACCAATCCACTAAAAGTTAAGCAGTTTGTTTTCCAAGCCACTTAAAACTATACAGTGCAGGTTTGACAACTGAGTGATTAAAATAATTAGAAGAGTGTTTATCACGAAATAGGTTTCAGAGTAGCAGCCATGTTTGTCTGTATTCGCAAAAAGAAAAGGAGTACTTGCGGCACCTTAGAGACTAACAAATTTATTTGAGCATAAGCTTTCGTGAGCTACAGCTCACTTCATCGGATGCATTTGGTGGAAAATACAGTGGGGAGATTTATATACACACACAGAGAACATGAAACAATGGGTTTTATCATACACACTGTAAGGAGAGTGATCACTTAAGATGAGCTATTACCAGCAGGAAGGAGGGGGGGGAAGGAGGAAAACCTTTTGTGGTGATAATCAAGGTGGGCCATTTCCAGCAGTTAACAAGAACGTCTGAGGAACAGTGGGGGGTGGGGTGGGGGGAGAAATAACATGGGGAAATAGTTTTACTTCATGTAATGACCCATCCACTCCCAGTCTCTATTCAAGTCTAAGTTAATTGTATCCAGTTTGCAAATTAATTCCAATTCAGCAGTCTCTCCTTGGAGTCTTCAAAAACAGACCTTCCCCCCCTCCTTCCTGCTCATCTTAAGTGATCACTCTCCTTACAGTGTGTATGATAAAACCCATTGTTTCATGTTCTCTGTGTGTGTATATAAATCTCCCCACTGTATTTTCCACCAAATGTATCCGATGAAGTGAGCTGTAGCTCACGAAAGCTTATGCTCAAATATATTTGTTAGTCTCTAAGGTGCCACAAGTACTCCTTTTCTTATCACGAAATAGTATTTAGGGTGTCGTCAGAAAGAAAACCTAACAACTGGGGAAACTATTCCATGAAACCCTGCACTGCAGAACAGACTGAAGTTCTACAAGACAAGCATGTCTTATACATGCAGCTCTAGGAAGCACAGTGTTGGCTAAAATTCATAAGCAACAACACAGTATATTTTGTTTTAATAATGCCAACTATCCACTCTCCCCACTGCAAATGTATTGTCTTTGCTATTGTATTTTAGCATTTTGCTGTCTGACAAATCATCTATTCAATCCCAGACAGAGAACAAGGTGCTAAAACAAATATCCTCCTTACCCTCAGCCCTCCACAGTTCCAATCAACTCTACCTGCTCCTCTTCCCCTCTCTATCCCCCGCTCCTCCATTCTCCCAGCAGCAGAAATCCAGGTCCCACATCCACACCCTCCTCAGTCTCCTTCTCCTCAAGTCTGGTGACATTTGCTCTATTCCTGGCTCTCCCCACCCTCTCCTCCTCCTACACCCATCCTTGCCACCACCTCCAGTCGTTTCATGGCACCATTCCTAACCTCAAATCTATTCCCCCCTTCTCTCCTTCTCTTGCTGTCTCTGGAACTCACACTCAATACCCAAAAAGATCAAAACAATCCATGACCTCCTCATATCTCACTCCCTCCAGCTTCCAACTCTCACAGAAACCTGGATCCCTTCGGCTGACACTGCCTTTGCAGCTGCACTCTTTTATGGAGTCCTCAGCCATGATGGCGTGTTGGGCTTATCTTCTGTTTCTCCTCTTTCGAACACCACTGCATCTGACTCTTCTCTCCACTCCCCACTCCATGTCCATCTCTACCATCTGCCCAGCTCCTCCTCATCCGCCTTCCTCTCTGATTTTGACTCATCTCCCCAGGACTCTTCTCCTTAACTTCTCATGCTTCTTTGGCTCTTTCCCCTCACAATACAAACATGCTTTAGTCTCTTCTATCTTACAAAGCGCCACCCTTTGCCCCATTTGCTTCTCCACCTACTGCTACATCTCCCTTTCCTCTCTTAGTTCATTGAATGTGCTGTTTGTATTTGTTATCTGGAGTTCCTCTCCTCCAATTCCATTCTAGACTCTCTCCAATCCAGTTTTCACCTCTTCCACTCCACTGAAACTGCCTTTCCCAAAGTCTCTAATGACCTCTTCCTAGCTAAGCTCAAAAGCAGTATCCCATTCTCATCCTCCTTGACTTCTCAGCTGTCTTCAACACCACTGACCATATTCTTCTTCTAAAAAAATAATCTCGTCCTCCCTTGGCATCCGTTACTCTGTTTCTTTCTTGGTTCTTCTCCTACCTCTGTAATCCTCCTCATTCTTTCTTCTTTCTGTGGTTGTTCCACAGGGCTTTGTCTTGGTCCCCTTCTCCCTCTACATCTTATCTCTGCATAATCTCATCCACAAACACAAATTCAGCTGCAATCTCTGTGCTGATGACTCACAGATTTCTAGACCTGTCTTCTTCTGTCCAAATTAACATCTCAGCCTGTCTCTTTGACAGCTTCTCATCAGCTCAAGCTCAACGTGGGTAGAACAGCTCAGTCTTCCTCTCCAAGCCCTCCTCACACCTCTTTTCTCAACCACTAAGGCCACCATCCTGCCTGTCACTCAGGCCCACAAAAATAACCTGGGTGTTATTTTCAACTCGGATCTCTCTCTAGGTCTGCATCCAAGTTATGTCTAAATCTTGTAGATTTTTTTCTACAAAAATCTCTAAAATATGGCCTTTTCTGGCCATCCACACAGCTAGAACTTTTGTCCCAGCCCTCATCATCTTATGTCTCAATTACGGCAACATCCTTTTATCTGGCTTCAACAAATGCAATCTTGTCCCACTCATATCCATTCAGGATGCTGCTGCAAAGATGATATCTCTAGCCCATGTCACCCCTTCCTTTGCATCCCATCATAACATACTTGTCTTCATTTTAAGGGCCCTTCATGATCTATCCCCATCCTACCTATCATCTCTCATTCATTACCAAAATGTCGGCTCTGCCTCCGATAGACCCAGGATGCCAGTCTTGTAAAATTCTCAAACCTGTATCTTTGTGTTTTCTCCCATGCTGCCTCACACACTTGGGAGGATCTCCTTGTAAACCTCTGCAAAGCAATATCATTATTCACCTTCAGATCCATCCTCAAAATTGTCCTTTGCCATGCTGGCAAAAAAAAAACCTGATAACGGTTAGGCTGCCGGTGTGCTGAGACCACTGTTTGTCATGCTGACCAATACTGTCTCCTTGTTTCCTTGTGCTCCCCCGTCTGCCTGTATCCATCTCTTGTCTACTGTATGACACTTAGATTATAAACTCTTGGAGGCAAGGACTTGTTTTTTGTTCTATGTTTGCATAGTGCCTAGCACAATAGGGTCCTGGTTCATGATTAGGGCTACTAAGTGCCACGATAAGCACAAACAACAAATTTAAAACTGTGCAACAGTGATGATGTTACCAAATTCTACTCTGGACCATAGGGTTCTGGAACTAGGAGTGCTACCGCACCCTCTGGCTTGAAGTTGCAAGAATAACCCAAATACATGGTTTCAGCCTTCAGCACCCCTACTATAAAAATTGGTCTGGCTCTCCTGCTCTGGACAGTTACATTCTGCTTCTCAAAACTCCCTCTGTAGTTCCAACTGGACACAGTAATTGGGCCTGATTCTCCTCTCACACCAATTTTACACTAGTTTAATTCCATGGACTTAAATGGATACGTGCAGATGATAATGGCCATGTGAGGTTTCCACAGAGGAGAAGAAACAAATCCCACCTGTTGATGCAAGGAGAGGAGAGGGATCTGTGGGAAGAAAATAATCCAGCAAGTTCTTCCTCTTCAGCCCCTCCTGTGACTGAGCTCACAATCATTAATAAGCATTTGTAGAAGCCTAGAGCAAAGCTGTCATGGAAATGAACTAATCCAGGAACAAAATCAACTTGCCTCTCCTTTGCCAGGTTGAGTGGAGTGATGTTAATGAGAAAAATCAGATATTTTACTCACGACCCACTCCCAAAAATAATTATGCCTCATCAAAAACAAAACACCAGAATGACTCACTCCGATCAAGTACAACTGTGCAAGATTGATCAAATGTAGCACCACAGCGTTGCATGTTCCTTTACAGAGATTAATAAAAGACACATTCCCTTCCACAAAGGCCTTGCAATATAATTAAGATAATAGACAAAGAAAGGGGCTAGAGAAAGAAGGAATGAGGGATAAAACAAGAAATAGAGAGAGCCATATCATAATTAGACAAAATTGTGTAAATTCTCATCTTTTAAAGAGGGGAGAAGTAGATAGCCCAGGAGTGGATTTCTAGAGTGGAATGCAAGACCAAGGGAGTGAGTTTTGAGCAGCAGTTTGCAAGAAGATGGGGCACAGGAAGCTATTGTATATCTACCTCATGGCTATTATTTACTTTTGTTTTTGTTACTCGGGTTTCGTTGAACTCGGGAGCAGCACTTTGCCAGAAGTAGAGGCTATTGGTTTTCCTGCCTCCTGAGGAGGACCTTTTAATTATTATTTGTACTACTTGAGGCACCAAGCAGAGATTAGGGCCCATTCTGCTTGGCACTGTATGCACCTGTAACAAAAAGTTTGTCCCTGCCCCAGAGATCTTACAATCCAACAATAAAATGAGACAATAAGTAGACAAGAATCAGAAGGGAGAAGCACAAGGTAACAGTGAGACAGATGTGAACAGCAAAATAAGCTGCAATCACCTCCCTCAACTGCCTAGCCAAGTGTTTTGTAGGCAACACGGCTTCGGTGGGTTTTAAGGAGAGATTTAAAGGAGGATAATGCAACTGTCTACAGCGGTAGCACATAAGACTGGGTAGGTTATACTCAGGTGTTGCATTATTCGGGGGTGTTTAAAGGGAAACTTTAATATGAAACAGTATTATTATGGTAGAAACCGATGAATTTGTAGTAAAAACCAGTAGATATTAACATTCAAAAGAAAAAAAAGATTAGCTTAAGCACCTGTGGTATTGTAGCCTTTATTATTAATTATTTTAATTACTGTTTATTTGTAGTGCTGTAGCACCTAGGAACCCCAGTCATGGATCAGCCTCCCTTTGTGCCCGGTGCTGTACAAACACAGAACAAAAAGACCGCCCTCTACCCAAAGAGTTTCCAATCTAACAGGTGGCTACAACATCCTGGTGGCTGCCATCTTTTAGGAGGGAGAGCAAACTGCGCTGTGTCTTATTCTCCCTTCTTTGCACTGGCCTGGACACCCCTCTCTCCTCCACCCAACTTTGGCAGCCAGTTACATATCACAGCTGATGCCTCCCCTTATTAGAATCCCAGGTAACTTCCTCCTGAGGGCCTGATCCTCCCACTGATTTCCATGGTATCATGGAATATATATTTGCTTGTATTCTGTGGAGGCAAAGGAAGACCTTTCAATCCTGTTAAGTAATCTCTCCCCTTGGAACTCCGCACGCACTTCGAGCGATGACTAGTATTCAAAATATTAACCTTTCTAACTGCTGTACTAACTATAGCTCAGCTCAATTTCCTGAGAGAGCATTATGCAAACTCCAGTAGCTTTAGCTCACACTGACCTCCCACACCAAGCATTCAGAGCAGATTTCCCTCAAGCACTGGAAATTTTATGTTGTTTTTCTCTGTAAACAGCATATTTGAGAACATTTGCCATGCTTCGCCCATACAAGAATTTTCATGGTCTCAAGTCTTGTGTCTCCCTGGATCTCTTTAATGCTGCTCTCAGTAATAGAACCCCAGATTTGCTGATGCTGCTCTTTCAGTGGGTCTCACTTTTCTGTTTGAAGTCTTAAGGACTTTTAGCTATATGCTTTCATGTTATAGATCTCTCCACTGTGCCTCCTGGGGGGATGCTCTGTCAAACCTACTGAAGGTCAAAACTTAAAACTTCGCCTATTTATGGCTGATAAATGCTTCCATAATGATCCACAGTTTCTAAAATGCACTGGTGTGAAAGGGCACTAGAAGTCAAATCCTCAGCACGAGTAGCTGGACTGGGCAGATAGGGTGAGGAGGGAGTCTCCCCACCAAAATGTGGCACGGCTCCATGGAGATTGCTTTAGCCCAAGAGCTGAAATACTCTTCTGCAGCCTCAATGTGCTACCCCCACAATGCACTTTGCAGAAGCAAGGATCTGGGGATCCACAATGCGCTGAATCTTCTGGCCCCACACTTTTCCCATCCCTATGTGCCTTTGTGTGATGCTGCATAAGGAGTCCCCAAAGAATAGGGCTTCACCACTTGCACAGCCTCCCAAAACTTATCCTCACCCTTTGCATAATAGATCTGCTCCTGGCATCCTTTTCATCTGCTGAAGAAGGGGGTAATTTACTCTGTAGGCAGCAAGTTTAAAAACTGCATTGTGATCCACTGGAAATGTCCCACCTTGATTATCACCACAAAAGGTTTTCCTCCTTCCCCCCCTCCTTCCTGCTGGTAATAGCTCATCTTAAGTGATCACTCTCCTTACAGTGTGTATGATAAAACCCATTGTTTCATGTTCTCTGTGTGTGTGTATATATAAATCTCCCCACTGTATTTTCCACCGAATGCATCTGATGAAGTGAGCTGTAGCTCACGAAAGCTTATGCTCAAATAAATTTGTTAGTCTCTAAGGTGCCACAAGTACTCCTTTTCTTTTTTGTGATCCACTGTAGTTACTCCACAAAGGCGGGGATGGTCCTGAACTATAGTATTGGGCCAGATCCTCAGCTGGTATAAACCTCACTGAAATCAATGCAATTGTTCACAGGGTTGAAGTTATGCACTTGCTTAAGTAACAGGCCATAGTCCATTGAGTATAAAGATGTACATTCTACAAAACAGCCCAAGTCATTTAACACAATATCAACTGCAACTCCATTTAATCTTTATGAATGCAGGCCAAAAGGGTGTGCTTTTTCATTGACAGACTAACTTTTTTACATAAACAGTCAATCTGAAGAGAAAATAATTGGCAAGGCTTAATAGGAAAATGCAAGATACTTTCATGACACTCTGAAACCGATGGAACCCAGTGTGAACAGAAAAGAGCTATTGATTATGTTAACACCACAAAATCCCAGCACTTTGCCAAAGCACTTTCAGGTAGATTAAAACTAATTAAGTAAAGACCCCTGAAATGCACCAAAAATTTGAAAAACATCTGCAGCTAGTTTTGAAATCATTGAACTTGCTACCAAACTATTACTCAAGTACTTATAACCCCACATATGAATTGATACCCTGTATATTTTCTAGAATGTTACTTGGATGATAACTTGAGGGTGTGTCCAGATAATGAAGTAATAATGGGAACCTGAGATCATCTAAATCTGAGACTGAAGCCCAAGGTATTTATAAGTTTCAACTCCAACAAATCCTGTGGGCCAGGTTGCCAAGGTTCCCTCCCCACTCTGAACTCTGGGGTACAGATGTGGGGACCCACATGAAAGGCCCCCTAAGATTAATTCTACCAGCTTAGGTTAAAAACTGCCCCAAGGCACAAATTCTTCCTTGTCCTTGGACGGTATTGCTGCCACAACCAAGTGAGTTAGACAAAGATTCAGGTAAAGGCCCACTTGGAGTTCCCGTTTCCCCAAAATATCCCCCACCCCAAACCCCTTTACCCCCTTTCCTGGGGAGGCTTGAGAATAATATACCAACCAAATAGGTAAACAAGGTGAGCACAGACCAGACCCGTGGGTTTTTAGGATACTAAAAACCAATTAGGTTTTTAAAAACAGAACTTTATTATAAAAAAAAGTAAAAGAAGCACCTCTGTAAAATCAGGATGGAAGGTAATTTTACAGGGTAATAAGATTTAAAACATAGAGGTGTCCCTCTAGGCAAAACTTTGAAGTTATAAAAAAAATGGAATAAACCTCCCTCTTAACAGAGGGAAAATTCACAAGCTAAAATAAAAGAATCTAATGCTTATTTCCTTGCTTTACTTACAATTTTTGTAATCTTGGAAGTTTATTTAGGAGATTGTTTTTCCTGCCCTGATCCCTCTCTGTCCCGGAGAGAACAACAAAAGACCACACAAACAAAACCTCCCCCCACAGATTGGAAAGGATCTTCTTCCCTTATTGGTCCTTTTGGTCAGGAGCCAACCTGGTTATTTGAGTTCTTAACCCCTTACAGGTAAAGGAGGGATTTTATGCTACCCTTAGCTATATGTTTATGACCCAGGTAATCTAGGAGAGTCACACATACAGCATAGTACGTATCCAATTAGAATGGCTAAAGCTATTTAAATTAATCCTCAAATTTGGAAATGTCCTTCAGATGTGACCAGAAGGACTAACTATCTCAGTAAGGAAAAAGGAGACATCCTAATCCCAAACTACGGTAGTGATTTCAGTGTTGGGAGTAAAACTGGTTGAGTTATTTGCTGGAAACAAATTTGTTCAGAGAATTTAGCACTTTTTTGCCTGTTTGTAAATTGGTCATGAAAAGACAATGATCTTTACAAAATGTATTCTTATTCAAAATGGTATGACAAAGCATTCATGAACGAATTTCAGCTCATGGATTACGTGAGCTTCACACTGAGTATTTGCTAGATTATTTGGATTTCATTATCAAAATTGTGTGATTGGTCATCTAAAATCACATGATATTGATTCCATCCCCTTCTGGATGACCTAATATAAATAAATACTCCTGAGGGCATTCTGCATCAAAAAATTTGCACACAGTATTTTAAAATTCTGCAAATTTTGTCAATAAATAAATGTGGCTCCAGCATGGCTGTGGGGAGCACAGGACACTGGCTGCACTGAGGTAGGAGATCATCCTAAAGCCCCCATCTCCCCTGATACAGGGACTCAGCAGTGAGGCTGCACCCAACCTTGACATATTGCAAGGGCTGGGCCTGCTCCAGAAATACTCCAGGGTCCTGCCCCTCTGCGCCAGGTGTGGCTGGGCAGGCTCAGCCCAGCAGCTTCCAAGTATGGAGGGACTTAGTGGGGGGGGGGGGAAATCCAGGTGTGGGGTGAGAGGGTTCTGTGTGGGCAGACTGGGTGTGGGAGACCTGGGCGCACAGTGGCTCACTGCGGGGTTCCAGGTGCAGGGGCAATGGGACTCTGCAGGGGATCCAGGTGAAAGTGGTTGAGGCTCAGCAGAGCGGGTCTGGGTGTGAGGGGCTTGTCAGGGGGGTCCAGGTATAGGGCTTGTCAGGGTGTGGGTTCGATGGGCCTGTGTAACAGGGGAGTCCCAGCTGCTGCCAAGGGGATGCCGCATACCAGACTCCCGCTTCCCCTATCCCCTTTTCTTCCCCATCTCATCCCCCTCCCCCCACTACCCCCTTTCTCTCCCCTCACTCCCACATTCCCTTCCCCCTGCCGTATTCCACCCCCCTTTCCTTCCCTACTGCCTCTTCTCTCCACCCCCACCCCTCCTCCTTCCCTCATTTCCCCCAGCCCCACTGCAGGCATTCACTGTTGCACACAAAACAGGAAGGCTCCCAGCACACAGATGGGGAGCACGACTGGCACTAGGACCCAGGAGGCGGCGTTCAGCTTCAGAATCAGTGGAGCCAAGACGCAGTCTCCTTCAGCTGGGCAGCTCTGCCCCTGCATAAATGAGTGGGGGCAGTGGAACAGAACCCTGGGAGCCCCGCCACCATGCCTCAGTTTGGGGGGGAAATACCCCCCAAAACTGCACCCATGTTCGTCCCCATGCCCCCTTCCCTCGCCTCTCGTGTGGCTTCCCATTTTCTGCAGGGAAGCAATGAAATTCTGCGGGGGGGGGGGACATTTTCTGCGGGTGCGCAGTACCGCAGGATTCCCTCAGGAGTAAAACAATTTTCATCTGTGCCCGAAATGCAAACCTTGACATTTGGTGAAGGGATGAATTTCCACTTTTGCAAAAGTGAACATTTGTTGCGTGAAGGAATGAGTTTCTGTGGGTTGGTGAGGGCCAGCATGACCTGAGTTAGCCCCAATACAAATACCGCAGTCCTTAATGCTATATTTGTATTCAAAGTAAGGTTCTGGTTCTGGTGCACGTGTAATGCCAATAGACCCCAGTCGTTGTCAGCTGGGATCAAACCTGGGACCTCTGGAGCCTCTACTGCATGAGGCCAAAAGACACAAGTCTTGTAGCCAAGGCTGTAGCAGACACATCAATCTCTAGCTGGTCTAGCTGCCACTTGGGGGCAGGGAGGAGGCACAGTGCCACACCAAGCAGGTGTGGGTTACATATGCATACCTTCAGAAGCTCCACAACCCCTCCACATTTTCAACACTCATCACCTCTTTTAATGTTCACTTTGACTTAAGTGTAAAAGAGTTCACTACATCCTGAGCCAGATCCAATGCTCACTGAAGTCATCAATGGGAGTCTTTCCATTGACTTCAGTAAGCAACAGATCAGGCCTCACGTCTACGTTTTTGTTAAATGAAATGGAAACACAAAAGTGTGCAGCAAGCTGTTAGACCAGTGGTTCCTAAACTTGTGCCGCTGCTTGTGCAGGGAAAGCCCCTGGTGGGCCGCGCCGGTTTGTTTACTTGCCGCGTCTGCGGGTTCGGCCGATTGTGGCTCCCAGTGACCGCGGTTCGCTGCTCTAGGCCAATGGGAGCTGTTGGAAGCGGCAGCCAGTACGTCCCTCAGCCTGCGCCGCTTCCCACAGTTCCCATTGGCCTAGAGCAGTGAACTGCAGCCAATGGGAGCCGCGATCGGCCGAACCTGCGGACGCAGCAGGTAAACAAACCGTCCCAGCCCACCAGGGGCTTTCCCTGCACAAGCGGCAGAACAAGTTTGGGAACCACTGTGTTAGATATTACTTCCAATAGTATTCCCCAGGCAGGTCTTTATTTTTCAAGGCTCCTTTCAGAGGTCTTTGGGAAGTCTCAGTACAAAACTGAGATGATATGGTTGACCAGATGGACTGCAGCCTCAGCAAGTCTGCAGATGACACTAAGCGGTGGGGAGAGGTAGATATGCTGGAGGGTAGGGATAGGGTCCAGAGTGACCTAGACAAATTGGAGGATTGAGCTAAAAGAAATCTGGTGACGTTTAAAGACAAGTGCAGAGTCCTGCACTTCAGATGGAAGAATCCCATGCACTGCTACAGGCTGGGGATTGACTGGCTAAGTGGCAGTTCTGCAGAAAAGGACCTGGGGATTATAGTGGACGAGAAGCTGGATATGAGTCAACAGTGTACCCTTGTTGCCAAGAAGGCTAACGGCATATTGGACTGCATTAGTAGGAGCATTGCCAGCAGATCAAGGGAAGTGATTATTCCCCTCTATTCAACACTGGTGAGGCCACATCTGGAGTACTGGATCCAGTTTTGGGCCCCCCACTACAGAAAGGATGTGGACAAATTGGAGAGAGTCCAGCGGACGGCAACGAAAATTATTAGGGGGTTGGGGCATATGACTTATGTGGATAGGCTGAGGGAACTGGGCTTATTTAGTCTGCAGAAGAGTGAGGGGCGATTTGATAGCAGCCTTCAACTACCTGAAGGGGGGTTCCAAAGAGGATGGAGCTCGGCAGTTCTCAGTGATGGCAGATGACAGAACAAAGAGCAATGATCTCAACTTGAAATGGGGGAGGTCTAGATTGGATATTAGGAAAAACTATTTCACTAGGAGGGTGGTGAAGCACTGGAATGAGTTACATAGGGAGGTGGTGGAATCTCCATCCTTAGAGGTTTTTAAGGCCTGGCTTAACAAAGCCCTGGCTGGGATGATTTAGTTGGGGTTACTCCTGCTTTGAGCAGGGAGTTGGACTAGATGATTTCCCAAGGTCTCTTCCAACCTTAATCTTCTATGAGTCTATGAAAACTGCTGCTAATCTAGCATAACTGCCAACTCTTACTCATAATAAATTTAAGGCCTGGACCTTCAGGTATTGCAGAGGAATTGGTATTTCAGCAGATGTTTCAACAGTGGATACTGCCAAAAGGATGAATGTTTTAGACCACATGGACCATGCAGTTCACCAGATGATTTATTAATAAATATTTTCATGGATTCTCTGTGATCAGGAAAAGGTTCTTCTCTCAATCCACTTTTTCCATCATGTGCATCTATTCCTGAAAAAGCGATTACAGCTGCCCCACAGAATAGAGTCTTCTTGTAACTGGAAGAGTAATTGAAGTTTAGTTGCTAAATAAATGAAAATTTCCTGGAAGCAATGACCAGAGGGAATGATGCCTGAGAATATATAATAAGTAGATTCCAAACAAAATGATAATGGAAGAGATATAGCAGCTCCTGCTCAGTGTGAACTAAGACTGGAGTATTAACAGTTACATTTTGGTGCCGAAGTGCTGTCTGTCTGAGAAGGACTGAATAAAGGCACTTACTAACAAAAATGGGGAAGATGGGCAGGGAGGAGAAAGATTTGCCTCTTCTAAACCTTTAAGAAAGCTTTTGACTCAGTCTGGTACCTAGGGCTATACTTAAAACTGGGACAAAACTGGAATTGGAGGGGGAAGACAAAACACATGACATGATTAAACCTATGTCCCTAGCCATCAGCCCTGCAGGACAAAAATCAAATAAGCAACAAGAAAGAGGAATAAGACACTGGAGGCATGATTGCAGCAGGCGTAGACATACCTGAGCTACCTTTAATCTAGTAGCTCGGATACCAATAGCAGTGAAGCCGCAGCACCACGGACTACAGTGTGGGCTAGTTGCCCACAGAAGTACCCTTGGTCCTAGGCAGACTTGTATAGCCTGCACTAAAGCCCATGATGCTGCAGCTAGATTAAAGCTAGCTTGGGTATGTCTCCACGTGCTGCAATCACACCTCCAACTGCAGTGTGTATACCCACAGATGAAGCCTCAGTCACGCCCTGTGAAATTTATACATCAATGACCCTTCCCGTAAACAGTTCCCAAATGCAGAACTAACATGAGACAATCTCAAAGCACAATGCTTGCTAAGTGCACACTACCCTGCAGTACCACTGCTCATCTATTTGACTGAGACATACTGCAGCACATACATCTTAAAATCAAGGAAAAAGCAATATAATCTTATGAAAAAGCTTCATAACAATCAGAAGTCAAACCAAATATTCCATTGCTGACACAGGACTAGACCATATTGAATGTAAACTATACAGGTATCAGCCTCACTATAAAACATTAGGAAGCTTCAGAAAGTCAACAAGACCACTCGGAGAAAGAGCATTGCATGCTTCCTACACCATAAACATCCCTCAAGATGCTCATTACTCCCCTATTACATTCATGCAATAACTATTCAACAGTACAGTCAAACTCACTCTGCTATACATGAGGGGAAACTCGGGGCCTAGCAATAATTGCAGACTACCATGGGACCTGTCAGAAACACAACAGAAATGCTGCATCTGCAATGCTGTGTACACATACACAGGAATTTCCCACCCGCAGCCATAGGGCAGACCTAGGACAATTCTCCTAACTTATCGCCATACAAAGAAAAGATGCTCTGCTTATGGTGCCATCTCCACCAAAGCAGCATCCCTAAGCAAGGGTTTGAAATATTTAAGACACTTGCTAGCTAGATGACAAAACCTATTAACTACAAGCAAGTATGGAAGACATGGAGGGGTGGGCACTGACAAGAGCCAGAGGCAGTGCCCTGGGGCAAGAAGCCTTCTATGATTCCCAATCTCAAGGAGAAGGGAGGCTGAGTTAACTGGGGTGACAGGGTGGGAGATGCCAGAAGCTGAGATGGCCATTTTTGTTATGGTCACAGGGATAGGAAGTTCCGAGATCAGTATCCAATCAATCAGAGCACAGGATTGAGAGGACGGCAAGAATGTAAGATTACAATAATAATTATTTAAAGCTGGTCCCTGTTAACTGAGTACTAAACGTACCCCAAGCTAATAAAGTTCTTAGCTAATAAATACTTCTGCCTCCAAGTTTATTTAGCCCCAGACAAGATTATTACCTTGCAAAGAAGAAGCACGCTCAAGTTGTTATTAAAATATTGTATAGATCATGTTGCATGTATACAAACAACATTATATATATATATATTATACACACACACATACACACACACACTGACAGGACAGAAATATAGAGAACCCAGAAGATTGTTAGTATGAAGACAAGAAAATATACATTTTGAAAGAAACCTGGAACACAATAGCTCTGCAAGGGAAGAAGTACTGATGAATTACTTCGGTTAGGATTTGTATTTTTAGTGATTAGGCATCCATTATCATCCCACATCTGAATGCCTGCAGAAAAATCTCACTATTAAAGACCACACAGCCAGGGCCACCCAGAGGATTCAGGGGGCCTGGGGTCTTCAGCGGCAAGAGTCCTTCCGCTCCAGGTCTTCGGGGCACTTCGCTGAAGACATGGAGCGGAAGGGCTCCCCACCGCTGAATTGCCTCTGGAGACTCTTGTGGGGGCCCCTGTGAGGCCCGGGGCAAATTGCCCCACTTGCCCCCTCCCTCTGGGCAGCCCTGCGCACAGCCTATCAACAAAGCTAACCGCTCTCCTCTCCTCCCAATGACATCATCATATTTGATTCAACATGGCTTGACTTTATAAAAGATTTTCTGGAATATTAACTACAGATTTCAAGTGCATTGCCTACAGCTAATTTCTATGTGTTGTATGCAACTGAAGTGAAAGAGAGCAGTTATGCATTAATTCATGTAAATGAGTTAGCAAGACAATTTTAGCAATACCAAAGGTGTCAGAAAGCCCAGAGATATAACCTAGATTTGAAAGATTTGCAGAAAATGAGAATTAAACTTATTCCACATTTTGTCCTGTGATTATTTTACTATAACCATTGGGGTAAATTGGCCAGTGATCCAAGTTGCACACCGAGTGTGTATTAGTCAGAAAATGAGTGTAAGTGGGGCCAAAGTGGTCTAAACTGCACCAATCTGGAAATCATTTGGCTGTGCAAAATGAATGCAACTCCATCAAGTCACTCCAAATTTCGAAATACATATGCATGAATGTGCACATGGGGGGAAAGAGGAGAATTATAGTTGAAAGTATGGCTAGTCAAGGAGGATGTACTGGGGGTATGTCAAGGGGAAAGACCTACTGTGGTTGCTCAGAGATGGTGTAAGCAGTTGAACAGTGGCTCGTTGGAGGGATCAAGATACAACAAATCCCCTGCCTCTAATAATCCTTGCAATATGAAGTCCACACAGCCTCCCTTCTGACAGTGTTGTACAAAAATGCTGTCTGTCCAAAGAGCTTTCAACATTGGCAAAGCCTGGGTGAGGTAAAAATTAGGGTTAGACATGCAAGCTAGCTTCCAAATAGATTTAATTTATTATTATAAAATATGCTCAAGGAGGTTTTCCCGATTATAACAAGTAAGAATCATAGAATCATAGAATCATAGAATATCAGGGTTGGAAGGGACCCCAGAAGGTCATCTAGTCCAACCCCCTGCTCAAAGCAGGACCAAGTCCCAGTTAAATCATCCCAGCTAGGGCTTTGTCAAGCCTGACCTTAAAAACCTCTAAGGAAGGAGATTCTACCACCTCCCTAGGTAACGCATTCCAGTGTTTCACCACCCTCTTAGTGAAAAAGTTTTTCCTAATATCCAATCTAAACCTCCCCCATTGCAACTTGAGACCATTACTCCTCGTTCTGTCATCTGCTACCATTGAGAACAGTCTAGAGCCATCCTCTTTGAAACCCCCTTTCAGGTAGTTGAAAGCAGCTATCAAATCCCCCCTCATTCTTCTCTTCTGCAGACTAAACAATCCCAGCTCCCTCAGCCTCTCCTCATAAGTCATGTGCTCTAGACCCCTAATCATTTTCGTTGCCCTTCGTTGTACTCTTTCCAATTTATCCACATCCTTCCTGTAGTGTGGGGCCCAAAACTGGACACAGTACTCCAGATGAGGCCTCACCAGTGTCGAATAGAGGGGAACGATCACGTCCCTCGATCTGCTCGCTATGCCCCTACTTATACATCCCAAAATGCCATTGGCCTTCTTGGCAACAGGGCACACTGCTGACTCATATCCAGCTTCTCGTCCACTGTCACCCCTAAGTCCTTTTCCGCAGAACTGCTGCCGAGCCATTCGGTCCCTAGTCTGTAGCGGTGCATTGGATTCTTCCATCCTAAGTGCAGGACCCTGCATTTATCCTTATTGAACCTCATTAGATTTCTTTTGGCCCAATCCTCCAATTTGTCTAGGTCCTTCTGTATCCTATCCCTCCCCTCCAGCGTATCTACCACTCCTCCCAGTTTAGTATCATCCGCAAATTTGCTGAGAGTGCAATCCACACCATCCTCCAGATCATTTATGAAGATATTGAACAAAACGGGCCCCAGGACCGACCCCTGGGGCACTCCACTTGACACCGGCTGCCAACTAGACATGGAGCCATTGATCACTACCCGTTGAGCCCGACAATCTAGCCAGCTTTCTACCCACCTTATAGTGCATTCATCCAGCCCATACTTCCTTAACTTGCTGACAAGAATGCTGTGGGAGACCGTGTCAAAAGCTTTGCTAAAGTCAAGAAACAATACATCCACTGCTTTCCCTTCATCCACAGAACCAGTGATCTCATCATAAAAGGCGATTAGATTAGTCAGGCATGACCTTCCCTTGGTGAATCCATGCTGACTGTTCCTGATCACTTTCCTCTCCTCTAAGTGCTTCAGGATTGATTCTTTGAGGACCTGCTCCATGATTTTTCCAGGGACTGAGGTGAGGCTGACCGGCCTGTAGTTCCCAGGATCCTCCTTCTTCCCTTTTTTAAAGATGGGCACTACATTAGCCTTTTTCCAGTCATCCGGGACTTCCCCCGTTTGCCACGAGTTGTAAGAATACAACTTGTCCAATAAAGTGATTAACAGCTAGGTTAGTGGCTCCCAGTGGGAACAGTGGATTGCTAATGATATGAGGAACAATTGGTGGTGACCTTAGAACTGTCAGGTCACATGGCACTGCCTCCTCCTCCTTCCTTCCATGTGGTTGTGCAAGCATCCAGGTTCTTTACTGCAACTTTTATTTTTAAAGGGTAAACAGTGCTTCACACTGAAGTTAAAAATCAGGCCAGATTCTGATTCCAGTTACTTTAGTGTAAATTGAGAGTAACCCCATGGACTTCAGTGAACTAAATCTGATGCAACAGAAATCAGAAACTGGCTCATCGTTTGTTTGGTTTTTTTTTTTATAAGTATTACTGCCGCCAGTGCCACAGAGATGTTGCCCAGTTGGAAATGGGAGAAGTCCATGTGATTGCACATGGAAGGAGATGTGTCCAGCAGGCAATCTCTGTTAAGACGTGGTCCAAACTCTATTAATATGTGCTTCAAAAGATGTGGTCCAATAAAAATAAAACTAAAAATCCCTGAGCTATGTGGATGGAACTAAAGATCTCTACTCTTTCCCATCCCCTAATACAGCAGTTCCCAAACTTTTGAGGGTCACATCCCCTCTTACCCCGAGCTGGGGCCGGAAGTGGGGCCGCTACAGGGGATGCGTCTGAGGCCGGGCGCAGGTCTGCAGCCAGAGGCTGAGGGTGGGGAGTGGAGCTACGCCAAGGCTGGCGACAGGGCCAGGCATGGTGCCGGGAGCCAGAGATGCGGCTGGGGGCAGGACCAGAGCAGAGCTGGGGGAGGGATTGAGTGGTGCTCCCTCTCCACCCCCATAAGGGCTAGGCTGGGCTTGCCATGCCCCCCTGACATTCCTCCATGGCTCCCTAGAGGGGCGCACCCTACTCTTTGTTGAACTCTGCCCTAAGAAACAAGAACACACTCAGAATGCTGAAAAAGTCATTGATCTCAAACGTTCAGCCACATAATTGATTTACTTTAGCATTATTCATATTGATGGAGTGTTGTTTAAGTGATGGATAAACTATAATATTACTGCCCATTATTCTTACAAAACAAAGTCCCATTAAAATCAAAATAAGTACTTTATGCATTTCAAAGAGAATCCGTAAATATAATACATAGTAAAACTACTGTACTACACTAGCTGCTTACTCAATAATATTTTTATCTCATAAGAAGCAGCAGCAGCCGCCATATTAGCCTTACTTTATAGTACGTTTTAACTTAGCATATCAGAACACAAAAGGAGAGCAATCATCAGCATGATGAAATACTTTGAAAGGCACATCGTGACCTTCACATGGAGCAGCAAGGACATACAATGAATTCTTCCTCAAGAGGAAACCTGATGGAACGTGCAGCTCTAATAACAGAACAGAAATTCCCCAGTGAAGATCAGAAGGGCTGTGTTTTAAACCACAAGTTCCTAAATTACACCTACAAAATTTGTGCACCCAGGCACACCCAGACGATTCTGCACATATAACATACATTTGCACGTACAGAATTCTTACCTATATGCATACATGTTTTACTGTTTTGCATACACCTTTACTAGTTTGCATGTGAGTGAAGGAATAATTTGGTGATGGAATTGACTTGGAGGCGCTGGAGTTTGAACATTTTAGCCCTGAATTGCTCAGATCCGTTTGTGACACCAGAAATATTATATGGAAGAAATATGAATTTTAAAATTCTGCATTTAAGACTATTTTGTATATGGACCTCACAATCTTTGTATTGTTCTCCAGATGTTTAAGGCAAACATTTCAAAGCAGTGTCGAAATTTGTAAATTCAAAGCTGTTGTGCTCCTCCATTCCCTAGCACAAAAACACTTATTCCTGGAAGCCAGTCAGGCATTTGCAAATCAAAATAATAGTGTGTCTAACTAGCCAGTTTGTGCAGCAAATGGACTTTCTAGATGCTGATGCAAGTGTTGAGGTTGTTTTGAAAACGTATCCCTTTTAGAACCATAGGAGATTTAAACAGATACGTGTAAAAATAATCACGACTAATACAGCTAATCTCGAGTTGTGACCTACTGCCTTTCATTATCAATCTCAAGTGTCAAAAATCATAGTCAGGACCCCAAAAATCATGATACTGGCTTACAAATCATGAGATTTCAAAACTAAATAAATAAATTGGGGTTCTTTTTGTATATCTCCGTTTTCTGAGCCTGTAGGGTGCACTAGGTTCATTTTTTCAACCTATTCTTCACAACAAGGGCTAGGGAAACTTTCTTGGGGGTGGGGTGGGGGAGTAACTGTTTCTCTTGCAATCTCTTGATTCCAGCAGCTGGGGCTTTAAGAAAGAACACCAAAGGTTGCATGACTTGTGATAAAAATAGCCTCTTAAATGGGGCACAAGCACTCAAAAGGGAAGACAGGCCTTTTATAAATAAAGATCTTATCCTGGCACAAGGAGGTAGAATAGCTTCAGAAGCATCTTGGTGCATAAGTGGACTGTTCACATTGCCTCCCCTTCTATGGAGTGCAGCATATTTCAGCTCCACTGGCCAGTACAATGGGGGATTGAGCTGTAGCTCCACATACCCTCTGTCCCTCCCTGCCCATCCCCACATCCTGGGGGGAGGTCTGAGGGAAGGGGTGGGGGAGCACACTGACCTGAGCACACAGACTGCAATTCTGTCCAGCCTTTTCATGAGTCACAGAACATTGGGGTGGAGAGAAAGGCTCCTTATTGCCCCCCCTCATTGTGCACCTAATGTAAGGGACTAGGTGAATCCATTCGAAAGTGAGCAGGTTACAAATATTGGAACTGGACAAAATTATTCTATTTTTAAAATATCATTAAATATACAGCAAATAATACTCAGCCATCTCTAACGTTAGTTGTCCAAGAGCAGACGTTAGCCATGCAGCAGTGCCTCACAAAAAGCTCCATTATACATTTCTGTCACCCAACACACCCAGGTACTTTGTTTTTACTTGACCCAGGAACTTTAGAAACACAAAGGGTCTAATATAAGCATGCGGCATTTTAGCAGGAAAACACAAAGAAAAGCCGTGTTACGAATGAGAGGAACACCAGATTGAACAGAGACACTGATTTATATGGTCAAAATGTTGTACTGCCAAAAAATTAAGCAAATGTCTCAATAAAACACTGCACTAGTTCCAGGGTGTACAGCACAATCTAATCATAAAGGCATATTAGAAAAAGGTCTCTGTATCAGGAAGAAGAAACGGCAAGCAGAATATACAGATCTAAAGTAAATCACACTGAATGGAAACACTCGTTTTCCATAAGTGCCAAACAGGTGGCAAAGCAGAAACGAGGGCAGTGATGAATTACTCAGGGCTAGAAAAGAAATAACCAATTAATTTTTCCTTGTAGTTGATTACACGGAAGTGAGTTTTAGCTAATGAATTTAAAAGTTCAGGGAGGAACTCACACATTCCTCAGTGCCATATTTATAATGCGCTCTACAGCCTGAGTAAGGTTTTTCTAAATGTTTCTTCCCACTGCATGGCTGTGAGATTCTGCCCTTCAAGGTATCCTCAATAGTTCATCTCTTGCTTGGTATCACACTAAGTTTCTATTCAAAGGTCATTTCCCTAAGTAAATAGGTTCTCAAGGTAATGCAGTACTACAAACTTTATCTCCTAGTATGTGCCAGTAAGATCTTATAGTCCACGCTTACTACGAACACTTACTACCAGGCTCAGGGCCTGATCCAAAGCCTACTGAAGTCAGTAAGAGCGGTTCCATTGATGTCAATGGACTTTGGATCAGGTCCACTTCTGAAATCCCACTAGCTGCCTATCTGCATCTTTATGCACTTAAATATCTTTGAAAATCAGGCAGGTCATGCTTACTATAAAACACGTCATTTTTAACCTGGTCTTTTAAGCACTGAAATATGCTGCAGCAATCAAAATATTCTGTGTTATTAAATTTGAAGAATTTTCTTAACAGGAAGAATTAAAAGCACAGATTTTTACCCTGCTTCTTGTTAGACATTCTTACCTCAGCAGGTTAATTAACTGTCAAAACATCAGCAGAAAGGCTTTTGCAATCCTTTTCCCTGTCCCAGGAAAATCTGCATTTGCACTGGATATGGAGACCATGCTAACAGCTGAATTTCATAACAAAACTTGATCTGCCCCAGGCTTTTACCAGACTTCATAATTAAGTAGAAAGGCCAGTAACTATAAATGCCAGCTACAGTGTCGGTATTACAGCAGCATCCACTCTGCAAAAACAATCTGCTGTTCTCTGATCCATTCTGACATGCTGTGGTTTGTTTCAAAATCACAATTGGTACTGTAGTAAACAAACATGAGTTTGTAAAAATTACCAACACTGTGCTTTGATTCACTGAGAAATTTTCCATCCCGTACACCAAGGATGACCAACACTGAAACTGGGTTGGAGGCAAGCTTTGTCACAAGGATCGAAAATTGCCTGAAGGATCAATTAATTCATACTGTGGAATGGAAAGCAAGAATGACCCTGGTCCAAAGGATATGGAAGGGGACTGGGACTCAGGAGAGCTGGGTTTTATTCTGGGCTCTGCAAGGGAAGTGCTCTGTGACCTTGGGCAAATCACTTCACCTCTCTGTTTCCTCACCCATCCTTGTCTCGTCCATTTTAATTGTAAGCTTTTCCAGGCAGAGACTGTACAGTGTCTGGTGCAATGGGTCCTTGATCTCATGTGGAGTCTCTACTTGCAACTGTAATACAAACAACAACAACAAGCATATACAGCAAAAAGTGTAAGGTGCTCAGACACTAACATGATGAGCATGTTATCAAGAAGATATCTGCCCAGACAGAGATGAGGTACTCAGTGATCAAAAGCAATGCATCATATCACAGTCAAATGTCTCTAATGACATGCTCCAGAGATTGTAATTGGGCCCTGTTTTATTTAACATTCATGATTTGGAGGGGAAAGTGGATAATCAGCACATAAATGAAATCCACAAAGGATAGGGGTCTTAAAAATAAATGAGACAATACATACTAGCTGAAAAAAGCTGGACATTAGGGGAGCAAAATAAGCTTCAAACTTGAAAAATGCAAGCTGGGGAAAACTCATCTAAAAAAAGAGCTATTTAGCTGGTTTTATTTGCTTCCATTTTAATAAGGATTGGTCTTATGTTTTTATTTTACCATAATTATTCCCTTAATATGTTGTTCAGCTCCCTTGACAGGGTTTGGAAGGAAATTAACAGGAGGAAGAAACTCAGAAAGTAATAATACCAAATGACATCTAAGGAGGGACAGTGGACAGCCAACAGCAAATTAGATGCAAACTTAAAATATGATGCGGCAGCTAAGGGGGAAAACCAGTGTGGTTTTGGGCTACATGTTCCAAAGCATCATTTCATAGACCTAAGTTTTGCTACTCCTCTATGGTCCTGATCCTGGCAAAGTACTTTAGCGCACGTCTGACTTTAAGCACCAGAATAGCCCCATTGATGAATCACATGTTTAAAGTTAAGTGCACACTTAAATATTTTGCTGGATCAGGCCTATATGGTCTTGTGTGATTATACCTAGAATACTGAGCTTCACTCTCTTTTCACATTAGTTTTAAACTGGTGTAAGTGAGATCAGAATCAAGTCCAGCGTGTACAGCCCAGGCACACTGAATGATGCCCATGCACTCACATTCTGCTGTGGGAGATAGAGAAACATAGCAGTCAGAACCAATTGTGATCCTGAGCAGATCGGTCACAAAGCTGATAAAGCTTTTAGCTGGGGCTGCTGTGCCACCTGCTGCTGTTCTCATCCCAATTCCTATTTCAAAGGAGGGCAAAAATCAAACAGAAATGTTGATACCAGGTTTGAAAGCAGACTCTCTACACTAGCCTGAGGTCTTTGAGCTTGTTCTGGAGTTCTGACACCAGGATAAACAGACAAGCAAATGACTCACTATAGTTGTTAACACTCATTGTAGTAGTCAGACCGGGTTGTTTGGGTATTGAGATATCTGAAAAATGCTGGAAGACAGAACGTATCTCATTAAAATATTCAAATGACTTACTAGGTAATAAGATGGCTGGGAAAACTTTATAACCACAACATTTTCAGTCAAGAAAAAGTGGAGAACATTATATTTGTCATTCTGGAAAAGTCCATTGGTCTAGCTAGTCCAATATCCTGCCTAGGACAATGACCAAACTGAAGAGGCTTATTCATATAAAAATGTACGCTTTTTTTGGGGGGGGTCTTACTCACCTATTTGCCAGAATTATATCTGGAGGCAGAGAGTTACACTGCTTGTAAGTTACACAAAAAGTATTTCCTTGTATCCCATGTCAGTTTTGCCTTTACATTCTGGAATAGGGTGAATGGCAGAGTTGGGCAATCTATTCATAGCAAACAATTTATTTGAGGCCTGATCCAAATATCACTGAAGTTAATTGAACAGCTCTGTTTAACTTCAATGGACACTGAATAGCTCATGGTGAATTTAGCATCATATTCTTCCTATGCCAGCTAACTGTGGCATGACTTTTAGGAACATCCACCATTTGGAGGTGTTTATTATTTCTAAAAGCTATTCATGAAAGAGCTTTTTTTTTCCCCCTTTTTTAAGCCCTATAAAAGCATTTCAATTTCTAGATAAAACCACCCATGAGTATTTATTTTCACTATTGTTCACAATGGTTTTGTTTTTTGCAAATGTTCTTGCACTAAATATTCATCAACAAAAAGAGTCACCAGCAAATGGAATCAGCTGGCTTCACTGGTGAGAATTCTGTTTTGCTACATTTCCCTAGCTCTAGTAAACAGGAACCCAAGTGTTCTTTTTATGTATATTAATTACAGTAACTACTGTAACTAGCTAATCTACTTTTATTCCTCCCACATAGACCTAGGACTTGTCTACATGGTGGGGTAATGCACAGTACAGGGGTGTGATTTCTAAAGCGCACTAACATGTTGCACATTAGTTGGTCCATGTAGACCCTGTTGGTGAGCACTAAAGGTTCCCTACTGTGCTTTAAAGTAGTACAAACAGCAGTATATTAAACCACATTAGCGAACCTTTAGTGTGCACCCGAAGGGTCTAAATCAGGATTCTCAAACTGGAGGTTGGGGCCCCTCAGGGAGTGGCGAGGATATTACATGGGGGTCATGAGCTGTCAGCTTCCACCGCAAAGCCCACTTTGCGTCCAGCATTTATAATAGTGTTAAATATATATATGAAAAGTGTTAATTTATATGGGGGGGTGTCACACTCAGAGGCTTGTTGTGTGAAAGTGGTCACCAGTACAAAAGTTTGAGAACCACTTATTTAAACAGACCAATTAACATGCAACTCATTAGTGAGCGTTAGAAATCACATCTCCGTGGTGTGCATTACCCCACTGTGTAGACAAGTCCCTAGTGTTTTAATCACTTCTTGTATAGCAGAACCCTTTACACTTCTACTCATTTTTATTGCATGCCTCTGGAACTCTTTTATATCTGTTATGTCTTGTAGGAGATTAACAGAGCATTGAAGGTTGGGACACACATTCCAGCTACTTATATTGTGACATAATGTTTTCTGTTACTCACAATAATATTCTTAAAATGGTCTAATATATGATTTCTTAATGCCCCTGCGCATCAAGAATATGTTTTCATTGAGCAGTCTGGCATTATGTTTATTTCCTCCCTCTCCCAGCCCCAAAAGCTTACTACTAATTTATATTCCATCATTATATATGAAGTTGTTTCTCGTAAGTGGTATGAGCTAGGTGAAATGACATGAAGGGTTGGGTTAACATCCCACTGAAATTGATAACTGAAGGGTGAGTTCACACCTAAAAAAAAAAAAGGTACACAAAAGCCTCCACCTAAGACAAAACCGAATGTGAGAGTCCTCCCAGAAGCTTTTGGCCGAGTTTGTGTGTGGGGGGGGGGGGGAGGGAAGGGTGTGTGTGTGTGAGAATGTGTACACAGATCAGACCAAAGACAACAACAGTCAAATGTGAAAAGGAAGGAAGCTGAGCAGTAGCCTGTGAACATAGTGTGACCCTGAAAAAAGCTAGAGAGAGCTTTTGGGTTTTTTGCGTAAAGAGGCTCGGGGATACAAGCTGCTCCATTTGTTCCTGGTTCCTTCTGCATTCAGAGAAGAACTTTGTACATTCCTTGTAAATAGACAAGATTTTGCACAAAATAAAATACCAGATTCCATCAATTTCTACTTTCAACTACTTCTACATCCCTAAGGCCCCAAATTTTGACTAGCTGTTCAGATAAAAAAAAAGGGGCAACATAAGAAATATTATAAAAGTACAGGCCTACATTTAATTTAATCTGCCATTGTTACCTAATTACCTAGTTTTGTATGAATTTGAATGACTTAATTTTTTTCCAGAAAACTTTGTACCTCATGATTCATCCCTGTTTCAGATCATAAATACAATGAAAAGTACAGATCCTAGTATTTATCCCCACATTTATAGTCCTACCTTTTACCCACATTTTAAAAAACCCATGACAGGTTTTTAATTTTTACCTGGTGGTTACCAATTTTCTGAAGGATTCAATCAAAAGCCTCTAGAAAGTCTAAATAAATCATTTGTTTATTATTTTTAGTGCATTTAAAACACTTCTCATCTAGCCTTTAGTTTGTTAATTCCAATAAGGCAGAGAAGCATGATTTAGTAAAAGCTGGGATGGTTTGATCCTACCAACTTTTACTCATCAACATGCTGTATAATTAGTAATCCTCTCAACTATATTTCCAGATACTGATTTGTAATGGCCTATATTGTTCACTGGTCTATCATGGCCCAAGTGCAGCTAGGGTACTACACCGGCACTTAGGAATGGACTTGAGTTCTATTTTTGCTCTGGCACTTGCTTGCTGGGTGCCCTTGATACTTCCCTCCTTTGTGAAGCATTTTGAGATCTAGAAAACGAAGAGCGCTATATTAAAACTATGCATTATTATTACTGACCTCTTTTAAAGCTTGTTTCCTGAGATACTGAACCCCCTCAACTCCAGCCTGCATCAGTGTGAGTTGAGGCAGCTCAGCACCTCATAGGATTAAGCCCTGAAAGATAGGTATAAAGTGCACCACACTCCTGGTGTCTTGCATAGTAGCTGTTTAAATATGACATTTTTGTTAGCAGCTGAGATGCTTCATTCTTTATTTCCTTAAGAATGCTCAGATGAATAGAATCCAGTCTTGATGACTGAATGCAATTTAATTGCCTGAGTTATTCCATCACTTCTTTCAACTTGTAAAGAATAACCCGAGGGGAGGTACTTCCCCATCATGCTGTGTTCTGAAGACCAGTGCAAAGAAATCATTTAGCTACTCTGTAATCTAGTCTCTGATTTTCCCCCTGCAGTCTAGTGTATCCACAGCCTCTCCTGCAGGCTTCTGATTCCTGATGTACTTTAAAATGTCTAATTATTGTCTTTATCTCTTTTGCTACTTCATCTGGTCCAAAGTTCCCTTTGCTCTCAGTGTTACATCTTACCTGTCAGAGTTTGTCTTCTGTTTTACCTTAGCATGGGCTGAATTTTACATTTTTAAAACATTACTCTAGGGTGTCAAGTACACTTTTATACCTTGCTATTTAGCCGTACTTTCCCCCCCGACAGACAAAACACTGTTGCACCATTTTTTTGTTCTGTGCTATGCATAACTTCTGTGATACTAATGAGGTATTCTTAATTAGCTACCATGCTATGGGGTTTAATTTTCTAGCTTTTTCCTTTCAGATTATTGAAAACATCCTGAATTCTTTAAAAATCTCCTTTTCCTTCTGTCTACTAATGTCACTGGTTCTGGCACTGTAACCAGTCAGTCAATCAGAAAATTTAATGGCAAGATTATTCTACATTATTCTCCACATTGGTTCCTCCTCCTCTTGCTTGAATCATTTGGGGCACTGCCCCAAGTCAGAAAAAAATAATAATAAAATAAATCAAAATAGAATACATTTACTTCCTCCAAATGAATCCTCCATTCACAGCTCTTAATTGAAGGGACTTTTTTGTCCAATTGAAGGAGCCATGCAAAGCAACTGTGTAGTGCCAATGTGTATATTTTAGTAGAAGGCTGCAGGAGCACTTCAGAGAACAAGCCTAGGAGCACAGCATAACGCTAAGGGTATATCTACACACAGGCTATCCTCCCCAAGCTAGCTTGAATCCAGCTAGTGCACTTAACGGCACTAGTGAAGACAGTGCAATGTGGGCTAGCAGGTAAAGCACGTACCCAGGGTTTGTGCCAGATTTGTATTAGGAACTTTCAAAAGTTCCCTTAAGTAATGAGAATGTGCAGAGCTAAAGGCAAGTGTTTCACCTAAAATTTTGACCTAGAGCAATCATTTCTCACCTTTCTCAGACAATCTGAGCTAGCACAATGTACCAAACGCAACTAAGAGACGCACAAAAGAGCATAAAATAAACACACACTTATATAACACTTTACATCCAATAGCTGCAAAGCGCTTTACGAAGGTGGGCATTATACCCCCATTTTGGAGATGAGGAAACTAAGGCCCAGAAAGGTTAAGACAAAACATTTTCATAAGCATCCACTGATTCTGGTTGTCTCCATTTTTGGTTGTTCAGTTTGAAATACCTAGGGCCTGATTTTCAGAAGCACTGAGCTCCCACAATTCCAAATGAAGTCAACAGCAGTTGTAGGTACTCGGCCCTTCCAAAAAAAAAACAAACAAACAGGCCCTAGGTGTTTCTAGTTGAACACCCAAAAATGGAGGTATCCAAAAGTAGGAGCCACTTTTGACAATGTTGGTCTAAATGATTTGCCCAACTTTGCACACAGTCAGTGGCAGAACTGAAAATAGAACCCAGATCTCTCAGGACCCATCTCCAACTCAAACCACCAGACACAGATCCTTCAGGGACCCATTCTGGGGCAAGCAGAAGTGTGTCCACACCAATGCCTTGAAACCATTCACACTGACAATATATCACTATTTGAGCCCTGTCTAAAACAAAACATGAATTTCTAATCCCACATGAGACTTTTAGAACCAGCTGGAAACATGATCTCACTCTTCAGAACAGCAAAGCTAAAATGCAAGGATGTTGGCAAGTGTGGAGAGATTTTGAGCTCATGTAATGCAGACTCCTGTGGTGAATGAATGTAGGATGATCCACACTTTTACAACAGGGCATTGCATCTGCCTTACAAATCCCACAGCTATACTCCCTCCTTGCATCCTTATTCCTTCCTCAGGAAGGAGTCACTAATCTAGTCAAATGAACTTTTGCTTTGGAAGGCAAATATTTATGGGCAGGGTCTGTTTTCTAATGTGGTTCTGTGTTTGTATGGTGCAGAGCATAATGGGGGTCCTGATCTATGATTGGTCCCCTATGTGCTACCGCAATACATATAATAACAATGTGCAAAGAGTTTAAATGCAGTTACAGTCTAGATGTCCTAAATGACAAACCATTTCCCCCCTTTCCGAAAGATGGGGGTTTTCTTCTTTTCTCTAGGTTTCATCAATTAGAAATTGGACTTTGAAAGCAAAGGCCTCTTAAATGAGCCTGTGGTACCATGTCCACTGACCTTAATCAAGTCTCCCACCTCTCTTTTTGTATTTATTCAGTCATCCCATATGCTGAAATCTGAACCGACTGAATGCAGCATTGTTAAAATTCCAACAAGGTTCGGGATTAATCCCTTTTTAAATAAATAAATAAATGCTTGGATACCAAATTCCTGCTCTGAAAATCCAATGGGTGCCAAAAAAAGTTTGAATAATGAGGCAGATACACCATTTTGTGGAAAATCAATAGAAAATTTATTTTAGCAGTGCTTTAAAAGCAAATTCTATTTAAAAATGTTACCACCTAGCCCATCTGTGCCAACTATTTCATAGTTTGCAATTTAAAAAAAAACAACCCACCACTGTAGAGATATACATTTGAGTAAAACTATATTAACAGCACCATTGCATTCATGTAGTGGGTCAAACCTGGCATCCTTATTCAGTGTTTACTCAGGAAAAGCTCAGTTGATTAAAAATAGAAACTGAGACAAGGCCCCAGGGTTTGACCCCTGAGAGTATGTAGCTACAACTTTGCCGTAATCGAAAAGCAGTTTGGTCTAGTGGATAGATCTGGGTTCTACTCAAGCTCTATTACTTACCTACTGTGTGTGACCTCTCACTCTTTATCTTCTCTATTGAAATTGCAAGCTATATTGGCTAGGGATTGTTTCTTACTACGTATCTATACCATTTAGCATAACGAGGTTCTGATCTTGGTTAGGGCCTATAGATAGCTCACTAATACAAATTCCTAATACTTGTGATGTTAATCATAAGGCCAACTTGCCAAATTCATTCCTGGTGTAAAAACAAGAATTTGACCCGTGGTCTCTAAACAATAGTATTATAAATGTATAAAATTTATCATTCAGTCTGAAGGAGAGGTAAAGTACATTATGTGCTTGAACTTCTGCATGTGATAAGTTACAGGTTTTTAAAAAACTAGCCTGTGTGTGTTTTCTGGCAGCAGCCTGGATCTGTGATGCGAGTAGAGATGGCTCTGCACAGGCAAAACAGTTCTCTGTAACATAGATGGTTGTTGTGGGGAAGACACTCTGAAGAATATGGTGCTTCTTCTTATCTCCTCCATGGCATGCTTCCTAGTATTCTACCTGCATACGTCTTCTTAGCTTTAACATTGCCTCAGCATGAAAGATGATCACTGTTCATCTGCTCCAACTATGTGGAATCTCAGACCTGGAATCTCATGCCGTCTCTTCTCCCCATTCTTCCTGCAAAAGGGGGAGATCTGTGCATATAAGGTATCCCCCACATGCAGATTAAGTGGACACGATCAGATCTTTAAGACCCAGTGGGGTAAGACTTTACTTATTGTGGTGAACACTTATTCACTCAAGTAGTCTCTCTGACTTCGGTGGGTTTACTCAACTCAGTAAGTTCTCATCAAGGGGAGTAAGGGTTGCACAACTGGTTACAGTGATTAAACTGACAAAAAGTAATAAATAGTGATAGTACCTAAATCTTATGTAGCACTTTACATCAGTAGATATGAAAGCACTTTACCAAAGAGGTCCATATTAGGGCTGTCAAGCGATTAAAAAAATTAATCGCGATTCATCACGCTGTTAAACAATAATAGAATACCATTTATTTAAATAGTTTGGGATATTTTCTACATTTTCCAATATATTGATTTCAATTACAACACAGAATACAAACTGTACAGTGCTCACTTTATATTTATTTTTGATTACAAATATTTGCACTGTAAAAAACAAAATAAATAGTATTTTTCAATTCACCTCATACAAGTACTGTAGTGTAATCTCTATCATGAAAGTTGAACTTACAAATGTAGAATTATGTACAAAAAAACCTGCATTCAAAAATAAAACAATGTAAAACTTTAGAGCCTACAAGTACATTCATTCTTACTTCCTCTTCAGCCAATCGCTCAGACAAAGAAGTTTGTTTACATTTGCAGGAAATAATGCTGCCTGCTTCTTGTTTACAATGTCACCTGAAAGTGAGAACAGACATTCCCATGGCACTGTCATAGCCAGCGGTGCAAGATATTTATGTACCAGATGCACTAAAGACTCATATGTCCCTTCATGCTTCAACCACCGTTCCAGAGGACATGCATCTATGCTGATAACGGGTTCTGCTCGATAGCCATCCAAAGCAGTGCAGATCAATGCATGTTCATTTTCATTATCTGAGTCAGATGCACCAGCAGAAAGGTTGATTTTCTTTTTTGGTAGTTCGGATTCTGTAGTTTCCACATAGAAGTGTTGCTCTTTTAAGACTTCTGAAAGGATGCTCCATACCTCGTCCCTCTCAGATTTTGGAAGGCACTTCAGACTATTAAACCTTGGGTTGAGTGCTGTAGCTATCTTTAGAAATTTCACATTGGTAACTTCTTTGTGTTCTGTCAGATCTGCAGCGAAAGTGTTCTTAAAATGAACACCGTGTGCTGGGTCATCATCCGAGACTGCTAGAACATTAAATATATGGCAGAATGCGCGTAAAATAGAGTAGGAGACATACAATTCTCCCCCAAGGAGTTCAGTACAAATGTAATTAATGCATTATTTTTTTAATAAGCGTCATCAGCATGGAAGCATGTCCTCTGGAATGATGGCCGAAGCATGAAGGGGCATAGGAATGTTTAGCATATCTGGAACGTAAATACCTTGCAAATGCTGGCTACAAAAGTGCCATGCAAACACCTGTTCTCACTTTCAGGTGACATTGTAAATAAGAAGTGGCCAGCATTATCTCCCGTAAATGTGAGCAACCTTGTTTCTCTTAGCGATTGGCTGAAGAAGTAGGACTGAGTGGATTTGTAGGCTCTAAAGTTTTACATTATTTTATTTTTGAGTGCAGTTATGTAATAAAAAAATCTACATTTGTAAGTTGCACTTACACGATAAAGAAATTGCATTATGGTACTTGTATGAGGTGAACTGAAAAATACTATTTCTTTTGTTTATCATTTTTACAGTGCAAATATTTGTAATAAAATAATATAAAGTGAGCACTGTCAACTTTGTATACTATGTTGTAATTGAAATAAATATATTTTAAAATGTAGAAAAACATCTAATATTTAATAAATATTTAATAAATTGCCATTAGTATTCTATTGTTTAACAGTGCAATTAATTTTTTAATCGCAATTAATATTCTTGAGTTAATCACGCGAGTTAAGTGCGATAAATGGACAGTCGTAGTTCGTATCATTATCTCTATTTTATAGATTGGGACACTGAGGTGAATGGAGAGGTGAAGAGACTTGCCCTAGGTCAGCCAGCAGGCAAATTTCAAAGAGAAAATTTTCAAAAAGAGAAAAATAAAACATACAGCAAAACTGACAAATTCTTCAGACACAGCTCTCAAAACATTTTCAGCCAATTCAGAAAGCTCCATACCAATAAAGTCTGAAGAGAAGAAAAAATAAAAAAGTAACAGGAGAAGAATGCTGTCCATGCTGGCTAAAAAGCAGTGCTGAGTTAATATACGTGAAATGGTACAGCAAAGCGTACTATACTATTGAAATCCAGAGGTAAAGAAGCTATTGTAGAATTGTTTTCTAGCCTATCTAGACTTTCGTTACTAGGTATTTCTATTTCAGCAGGTGAGACATTTAAAGGTTTACTAATCATTGCAGTTAAAAAAAAAAAAAAAAAAAAAATCAGAAGTTTCTTTCCATCTGTACCTGATGTTTGCATGCACTCTAAGTTATGCAGAAAGAAGCATTGATATAAACAAACTGATGCAAGCTCAGATTTTTAACACCAGTAGCTGTTTTTTTGTGATTCTATGGAGCACCATCAGGAGAGATGTTCAAAAGTGGCCTTTCATCAGAGGTGCCCATATTTTGACATGCCCAATTTGAAGGGCCTTACCCTCTCCCATTCAACTAGCGACATAAAAGTTGTTCTCCAAGTACAATATAAAACTTAATTAAAATGAGAAGTCTGAAAGGATCTAGAAGGCATCAGGAAAAAGATTAGTAATCTGCAATGATGGCTCAAATGTCTTCTCCAATATTGTTTCCAGAAACAAGAGGAACTTAACATGAACATCCAAACTATTTAAGTCTTGTACAAAACTATCCTTCTAATACTAAAAGCTTTTAAATATGATTTTCAAAAACCTCTTCTTTCATTTGATGTAGTGGATTGTCCTTTATTAGTACACCCACTAGTGTTCAAACTATCCGATATAATTTGCAGTTCATTAGTTTTCACACACAGCTTTTTAACACATTTTTCCAAAGAAATTGATATAAGAACCACTAAGTTCTATTTGGAGTCAAGTAGTTCAAAAGAAGATTCTAAAGCTTGAACAGCCGTTAAGATTAAATATAATGATGTACTAAGGGATAAGGTGAATAGAAGCAATAAGTATGAAAAGCCTCCAAGCAAGCTGTGGCTAAAGTGATTCTGAAAATAGTGAGGAAGCAAGGGAAGCCCTTCATTTAACCCCATAACTTTCAGGTCCTGTGAATCAGGAACTTTCTCAACCACCTGTTAGAAGGCATTTTTATGGAGCTGAACAGAGCACAAAGAAATCAAATGTTCTTTTTTAAACACAGCCCAGTAGAATTAGGAATAGTTTTTAGAAAATCTAAAAAGATATCGATTTTGCAAAGTGGGCCTTGATGCTGTATAATAAAAGGCAAACTACATAAATGTGGCAAATCCACCCTACACAAAACAACACATCAAAAATATAAATACAGCTAAAAGAGCAATTCATCAATTGCAACCATAAATAAAAAGTGTAAAGTCTCCTGTGACTAGGGCTTAAAAAAAAACAAAAAACAAAAAAAAAAAAAACACACCCCCAAACCACACACTCCTGTTCAGCCACTGTCATTATGGGTAAGTGAAGAAATAAAAGTCCAAGCAACAACAGTAGCTCCCTACCCTCATAAGGGGATTTTAAGGGTATATCTGCACTGCAATTGTGGGGTGTGATTGCAGCTCATGTAGATATACATGAGCTAGCTTTAATTTAGCCAGCTTGGGTCACAAAGCAATGAAACCACAGCAGCGTGTGCTTCAGCACAGGCTAGCCCTGTGAGTGACTATCCAGGGTTCCAAGTGGACTTGTATAGCCTGCACTGAAGCATGCACTGCCACACTTTCACTGCTTCAGGACCTGAGCTAGCTAGATGAAAGCTAGCTAAGGTACGTCTACTCCTGCAAACTACCGTACCCCTGATTGCAGGGTAGGCATACTCAGTCTTTGTTCACTCAGGGCACACACAGGACTGTGAATGGATGAGGGGTTTATTTGCTTAGGGCCAGACTGTGAACTTTTTGCTCACACTGGTGAGTAATTATTTACCGGAGAAGTCAGTGCTCACTAATATGAGCAAGGGGTTCACAATCTAAACCCCAGGGTATATCTACACCACAATTAAACACTGCGGCTGGCCTGAGTCAGCTGACTCGGGCTCGCATTTCGGGGTTGTTAACTGTGGTGTAGATATTCGGGCTCAGGCTGGAACCCAGGCCTTGGGACCCCACGACGGGGAGGCCCTCAGAGTCAGGGCTCCAGCCCAAGTGTCTACACGGCAATTAAACAGCCCAGTAGCCCAAGCCCCGAGAGCCTGAGTCAACTGACATAGGCTAGCTGCAGGTGTTTAACAGCACTGTAGACATACCCTAAGCAGCTATGCCACTAAAATGCTGAGTGCCTGAGGGAAAGTCACTTAGGATTAGTGGGATTTTCTTAAGTGCCTAAGCATATTAGGTGCCTAACTCCCATTGATATCAATTCAAAACATTTAAATATACACTTAAGTCCATATCTATTCAGCAAAGTACTTTAAGCATTAGCTTAAGTCCCACTGAAGTCAATGATTACGCACATGCCTAAAGTTAAGGATGCTTTGCTGAATAGAGATGACCTGCTGAATCAGGAGCAAAGAAAAAGTGTCTTTCTAACAAGTTTATTCCGTAGAATTACCAAGAAGTCACACTTACCCAGAAGAAGAAATTAAACACAAACAAGAGATACTTCAGATAAACAGTCATCCAGTCATCTTGCTCAGCTTTGTTGAAATGAGACATTGTTGGAATCTCTAGAAACAAAAACATATATTATAAAAATAAATAAAATACACACACACACACACACACACACACACACACACACACACACACACACACACACACACACCCATCCCTTAAATTTTCAAACAGATTATTCCTCCCCTAAAAACCCTGAGACATACCCTTTTCTTCTAGAACAGAATTTAAAGTGAGGTCCTACTCTGAAAAGTGACTTTAAAATGGCATTATGAGGCCCCAAATTTCAATGATTTCTGTATCAAATATGCTCAATTTGCAAATAAAAAAAGGAATTTTTTCTAACTCCCAGCCCTGCAAACATACGTTGAGCTCTTAGCATCAAGCTGGATGTTCTTTTCTTTTTGCGAAGTTTGTCACCTGTAATAAAGATTCTGCATGCAAATCTTTAGTGACCCCCATTGTTCTCAGCCACATACGTAAAACCCCCATTGCCTTCAGTGGGTTAAAACAACTGTAACTATAGTACAATTCTAGTTATCCAGCTTTCCTTTATCCAAAAATCCTAGTTATCCAAATCTACAACATGGTCCCCCATGTAGCCCTATGTTAGTTAATAGGGCTTCTGGTTATCTGCAAAACGAAAGTCTCCGAGGCAATTCAGATAACAGGAGTGTACCATACTCGGAATTCAGTCATCAGTTTTGTTGACGATACACAGGAAGGACTAGAATCCAGCTCCCTCTCTCTAAGCGTGTTGGCTCTGTAGGGTTAATTAGGTGTAAAATGCAATAAAATATATAATTAAAGTCAGAAGATTGAAATTAAGGAACAATTTGTGAAAGATCAATCATGTTAAATATATCTATTGGTCTAGATAGATGGGAAGTATTAATGTTCCCAGTAAAAACTTTGCTAACCGGAAGTTAAGGATTAAATTAAATGATGGATTCTTTCAACCACAAGAAATACCCTGAAGAGAACATGCAAATGTCAAGTTAAGATTCATCTTTATAAACTACACTGAACATTCCAAAGTATGGAAATGCTTGAATTAAAATTATCCAAGTAACCCATTGCACCACATTAGAAACACAAATTCTGAGACAACCTTATCTATTCCTTATATAGTTTCATCTATCTCAGGAATATCTCCAGCCTAAAAAAAGCTTTGGGAGAATGTGAATGAGAGGGAAATTTTAAAAGCTTGGTATCTCTGAAACTTTGTATGATTTGGTCCAAGCTTTCTAGAAACATTCTTTCCCAGGTTAAGATGTGCGATTGGAACTCTGAGGTGAATTGGTTTCATTCTGATGAGGTCAAGAGGTGATAAAATTAGATTTTACAAGAGGAAGATAACTGACCAGAACAACAGAAGGAATTTTCACTCCTCCAGAATGTCTGCATTTTCAGAAAGTTTTACACAATGTATTAATGTGTATACCAACAAAATATGGGTTAGCTCAGTGGTTCTCAACCAGGGGGATGTGTACCCCTGGGGGCACATTGAGGTTTTCTAGGGGGTACATCAACTCATCTACTTATTTGCCTAGTTTTACAACAGGCTATATAAAAAGCAATAGTGAAGTCAGAACAAAACTAAAATTTCATACCGACAATGACTTGTTTATACTGCTCAGTATACTATACACTGAAATGCAAGTACAATATTTATATTTCAATCGATTTATTTTACAATTATATGGTAAAAATGAGAAAGTAAGCAATTTTTCAGTAATAGTGTGCTGTGACACTTTTGTATTTTTATGTCTGATTTTGTAAGCAAGTAGTTTTTAAGTGAAATGAAAGTTGGGGGTACACAAGATAAATCAGACTCCTGAAAGAGGTACAGTAGTCTGGAAATATTGAGAGCCACCGAGTTAGGTAATACATTATTAAAATGGATTGGGGACTGATTAGTAGGTGGAAAACAGAATGGGAATTAAAGATATGTATTCTTTGTGGAATTTGGTGAGGCAGAGCATCATGGGGTTCTGTATTGGAACAGGTATTGCCAACTGACCAACAGGAACTGGTCTTGTATTTTTATTAATAATTCAAAGATACAATATGCAGATGATATCAAAATAGAGAAAATAATTAAGACTTAGAGGGATGGATTAGGCAAACAAACAGACTCCGAGGTGGAATACGAAATTTAATGTAAAATGATGCCCTTAGGTAGAAATAATGCCCAAAGTAAATACAGTTTTATATTACATCAAATGAATTAATGTGGCAGAGGAAAAGGCGCTGGGTGTACTGGTAGACTCAAACATTACATTTTTGGTTCACTGTAGCAAAGAAGGCAACAGAGTAATATTATATAAATCCAAGGATATTCTGCTAACATTGATAGCATGTCATTTTACATAGGACTGATTAGATAGTATTTGAAATGCAGCGTCCATTTCTGACCATCAAAGCAGAAGACAGTAAGCATAAGGCAAATAAATTGATAAGTTGAAAGGATGGATTTACCGATGAGATGAGATTGTTAAAAAAAAAAAGATTGGGGATACTTTGTTTTCAGAGAGGACGGGATTGAAGTACTTACATTCTCAAAAGATTATAAAACTGAACTTGATGATCTGAGGACATTGAGGAGACCAGAATTAGAGGAAACACAGGTTTAATTGAAGAGGCATTATAGGGAAGCAGAAATTAAAGTTGTATTATTTTAATGAGAACAGCAGGAATGAACATCCTACTTAGGTAGTGAAGTCAAATGGTACTAATGTATTTAAGCAAAAATTAGATGACTCTATGGAATTGGATAAGTTCTATTTTGAAAGTGATTATGTAAAAATTGCACCTTTCTCCCCATAGATCTGCTCTGTGTGCATTCAGAGTCAGATCTATTTACATGGAACATAAAAATAAGTTTTTACTACTTTTTATTCTGGTTATCCCTGCAGAGCCCACACAGTTCAGAAAGGGAGCTGGATTCCATTCCTTCTTGTGCATCATCACCAAAGTCGTATAGTAAGTTTCAATCAGTTACACCTGTGCTACAGGTTGGAACTTAGGCTACTACAGCAGTGGCCAACCTATGCCTCTGGAGCCAGATGCGGCTCTCAGAAGTTAATATGCATCTCCTTGTATAGGCACTGACTCCGGGGTTACAGGCACCAACTTTCCAATGTGCCGGGGGGTGCTCACTGCTCAACCCCTGGCTCTGTCACAGGTCCTGCCCCCTTTCCTTCCCCTCCCCTGAGCCTGCCGTGTCCTCGCTCCTCCCTCTTCTCCCCCCCCCCCCAGCCTCCTGCATGCCACGAAACAGCTGATTGGGAGGTGTGGGGGGGAGGTGCTGATTGGCGGGGCTGCTGGTGGGTGAGAGATGCTGGGGGGCTGCTGACATATTCCTGTGGCTCTTTGACAATGCACATTGGTAAATTCTGGCTCCTTCTCAGGCTGAGGTTGGCCACCCCTGGGCTACTGGGTAAAATTATATGGCCTGTGGTATGCAAGAGGTCAGCAAAGATTATCATAATGGTTTCTTCTGGCCCTAAAATGCATTGGTGAATCCTGGCACCATTGAAGTCAATGATTTTTACCACTGACTTCAATGGGGCCAGGATTTCATGCTATGAATCTAGGAAACTCCTTTAAGACATCATACATAGGTGTCACAAGAGGGAAACGACAAAAGACAATGGAGTTACATAGGTGTAACCAACAGCAGAATTTGGCCTCCAGTACTTTTATTTACTGGTGACAGTTAGGAAATAACCTAAACTTAGTCTCAGCGCTTAGGCTGAGTGGGCAGGGCTGATAATTAAAATCCTCCCACAACCCACCAGTTTATAGATGGGAAAACTGGATTCAGAAAATTGCGATGGTCACGGTCACACACTATCAGAACCAGGATTAGAACTCAAACTGATTTAATTTGCTTCTATTTGTGGCCAAAAATAGCTTCCAATAGATGAAATTTGAAACCACATTAGAGTATGAGGCTATTCAGATGACTACTTAGATTGTAAGTTATTCGGGGCAGGGACTTTCTGTTTTGCTTTGTGTTTGTACAGCACCTAGTACAATGGGGTCCTGGTCCATGACTGAGGCTCCTAGGCATTAACACAATACAAATAAATTCCCAAATGACAGTACCCTTTATAGTTTCTTCCCTTACTACAGATTCTTCACAGGAGCAGAGATTATAAAACGTAACCCTCCCCAGTTTTCCCTAACACACAGGAATATAAAAACTGATCCTATATTAAAATTAACACAATCCCTTCCCTTTTCATCATTCGGTGCTTGAATATTCCAATTGATCTGTGGCAACTGAAAATTAAAATCCTTGGTTATTACTGAAGTTGCTAATGATACATCCCCTAGCATCTCTGAAAATGCTTCATTACTCGCAAGTAAATATTTTCTATAAAGACACTTCAATGCCTTAGGTACTTCAATCTAAACTGATTGAACACTTTTATCATTTTAAAAATCTTTGCTATCTGCCACTTGACGTTTATCACTTCACTGCAAAGTTTCCTGAACCTCAGCAACAGTTGGCTTGGGTTCAATTTGCATCATATAAAATAAAACAAACCAAACCACCCCTTCCTATCCATCCAAATGCTTCAGAAAGTCCAAGCTTGCTGAGTTCTGAGACATCAGACACCTACCCTACCATCCACAAGAAAAGAGAAAAGATTCTATTAAAAGTGATCCTTTTCTTATGGGGAATTGTCAGTTACAATGTATGCTTTTCCGTAGTTTCTGCTTTGAAACAGCGGTACAGTAAGCCAATGCACACTAGGAAATTTTAGTGCATGGAAGCAAGGTCCACACAGTCATTCTGTACATAGCATGCTAGTGCACGGTAGATTAACATTCCAGCTTGCCACACACTAACTGCACATCTAGATAAGCCCTTAGCTTAAAAGAAAGTCCAATCACAATTGCATATTTGTGTAAAAAGCTGCCCTCTCCCAATTGGAAAGCCACATATAGGATGAAATTCACCCCTCTGTCAAGAGCCCCACATAAGACATATGCACCACTTAAGTCCTCAAAAAACGTCTTACTTGATGGTGCATGGGCCTCTGCTTGGCCTTCTGCTCCCAGTGAACAGGGTGCATGTTACATTTTCCAATGCCACTTAAGCCTACAGAGCATCTTGTCAGGACCCATAATGTGGGGGGTGTTACTTAGTGGTCAGAGCCTAGAATAGAGAGTCAGGGTTAGAAGCCACACCAAGGATCACAGCTGGAGTCACAGTTAGAAATCACGCCCAGGGTCAAGCTGGGGTCAGTAAATGGAGTCAGGGCCAGGAAGCAGAAACCAGGAACAAGGGGTTTTAACAGGAATAATGAGCAGGAACCAGGGGATGAGGCAGGGACTTGGTCTCCGGGGTCTGGCTAGCATCAGGTGTAGCAAATAGTTGCTCAAACAAGAGGTGTGGCAGGAACAAGCAGCTTTATGCTAGGAGGTATCCAATTAGCTGTCTGCTGCTAGTCAGCTGATCCCGCTGTGCCAATGGGTGCATCCTCTATTTGTGGGGCGTCGGCTGCAGTTTCTTTGTCTAGCCTCACAGGGCAGTGGCAGGGCGCAGAGGGTAAGGCTCTCGCTCAGCCAGTTTTGGGGACTTGCAACACATGACACTGCTACCAAATCAGGCCCAGTCTTGAAAGTGAGGTTGACTACACTCTCTGGAGGTGGGCACAGCCCAAAGTGTTGGCCAAAGCAGTCTCTAGGTTGCAAGGTTTTGTCACAACGTTCTTTCCCCGAGCACAGAAAAAGTACTCGGACCTTCCCAGGGAAGGGGATGGTGGGCATGGAAAATGCTTCTCTTGACAAAAATGAGTGCATTTTCATCCTATGTAAAGCTCAGTCTGTGAATTTCTCTTGCTTTCTGGGTCATCTTCGGTTTAAACGAAGCATCTCCTACTCAGTATTAAATATGTAGTACCGTTGTCTACATTTTCTAAATCCTCAGCCAAAAAAAAAAAAAAAAAAAAAAAAAAGCATTACCATGGAACACATTTACAGTGGTTTTGGACTTTCACTTCCATTCACTGTATTTCAGCTCCACTTATAGGCACCGACTGAGCAGTCCACACCTATTCAACAGTTACCTTTAGCACGTTTGACTACAATGGGATTTAAGCATAATGTTTAAAATTAAGGTGGAGATGACAGGATAGTCTCAAAAAGATTACAGATTACTCAGCATGGGCTAGTGTATGGCATCATGGAATAAAACAGATGGGGGTTTGCTTTTATAGTCAGAGTCAATGGATACTAGCTGGCCAATTTCACGCAGGCCAAAGTAAGTCTTGAGGAGGAACTTAAATGGGGAAAGGGTAGAAGCCTAAGTATCAATTTAGGAAAGGTGTTCCATATGCAGAGGGTGGCATGGAAGAAGCATGACGACATTTGTGGGAGAAGCAGACAGGGTATCAAGGCTAGAAGCATTGAGGGGTCAAGGGATGCAGTGATAAAACACAAGGTCAGCTAAGTGGGAAAACTGAGCTTTGGAAGGCTCTGAAAGACAGCACAAGAAGCTTGAACTGGATGTTATGGAGAAGGGGGAGCCAGTGGAAGGATTCAAAGGGGAAGGCAGATCTTAGGAGTAGAGTTTTGAATAGACAGAAGACAAGCAATATGGGTGTCAAGGAGCCAGACAGGAGGAGGCTGAAGTAGTCAAATCAGCAGATGATGAGGGCTCAAAACAGACAGACAGAAAAGTTGCTATCTTGGAGATGGTGTGGGGGAAGAAGTGGTAGGACTTGCATACAGCCTGGATGCGAAAGTTGAGAGTGAGGGAGGATCAAAGGTTACAGGCCTAGGTAACAGGGAAAGAGGTGGCATTTCATCCAGCAACAGAGAATGTTCATGTAACTTCTTTTGCAGAGGCTAGTGGTTGGAGGAGAGTAGGAATTGCATAAATCAGACAAAATTGCCACTATATCAGGCATTGAACAGGAAAGACTAAATTTTACCTTCATTTCACACATGGAATTCCCACTAATATCAAAAGGATACAGTCCTGATCCGGATTACAGCAACTTTACACCATATAATTCTATTTTCCATTGAGTCACTGTTGATACACACTTGTGTGAGATCAGGACCCAGGTCAAAGACAACAAAGAAGTTGTTCCTAAAGATGTTGCTCCTGAGAGCTCAGAAAAGCTCCAAAAAAGATATAGATGTGACAGGTTCGGTCACAGAGACCTCCTTGAGACTGTCACCTGACATGCTGAAATTACCTCTGAGCCCGTTTTCCCAGCTTGGGACTCCAGAACCTTGTCTTGTTGAGCCAGACATGCCCCCCTGCTGCAGCACAGACCCAGGGTCTGGGCCACACCCTCAAAGCTGCAGACTAAACTGGAAACAGCTCAGCAGGTTTACCTGTCTCCAGCACCCAGACACCCAGTTCCCAATGGGATCTAAACTCCAACTAAATCCAGTTTACTCTGTATAAAGCGTGTACAGGGTAAACTCATAAATTGTCTGTCCTCTATAACACTGATAGAGAGATATACACAGCTATTTGCTCCCCCAGGTATTAATCACTTACTCTGGGTTCATTAATAAACAAAAGTATAAAAAGTAGGATTTAAGTGGTTTCAAGTAATAACAGACAGAACAAAGTAAGTCACCAAGCAAAATACAGCAAAAACATGCATGTCTAAGCCTAATACATTAAGAAACTGATTACAGGTAACATCTCACCCTCAGAGATGTTCCAATAAGCTTCTTTCACAACTAGACTCCTTCCTAGTCTGGGCCCAATCTTTTCCCCTAGTACAGTCCTGGTTAGTTCCAGCAGACATCTTAGGTGGTAACTAGGGGTTTTCTCATGACTGGCAGCCCTTTGTCCTGCTCCACCCCCCTTTTATAGCTTTGGCACAAGGTGGGAATCTTGTGTCTCTCTGGGTCCCCACCCCTCCTTCTAAATGGAAAAGTACCAGAGTTAAGATGGATTTCATCATCAAGTGACATGGTCACATTTCCTGTGAGACCCCAGCCTCCATTCTTCCTGGGCTGGCCCACACGTACACAGGAAAGTTTGCAAGTAAACAGAGCCATTTACAGTTCATTGATTCTGAAGCACTCTTAATGGCTTCCATTTAGTATGTTTACAATAATAATACAAGTTTATATCTTATTCTCCTATTCTCTTTGCCCAGAGGTGGGCAAACTACAGCCTACGGGCCACATTCAGCCCGTGGGACCCTCCTGCCAGGCCCCTGAGCTCCTGGTCCAGGAGGCTAGCTCCCACCCTCTCCCCTGCTATTCCCCCTCCCACCGACGGTGCAATGCTCTGGGCGGTGGGACTGCGAGCTCTTGCTGGGCAGTGCAGCTGCAGAGCCGCAGCCTGACCCGGTACTTTCTGCTGCATGGTGGTGTGGCTGGCTCCAGCCAGGCAGTGCGGCTGCCTGTCCTGGTGCTCTGGGTGGCGTGGCTGTAGCACCACCAGCCACCGGTGCTCCAGGCAGCACGGTAAAGGGGCAGGGAGCAGGGGGAGTTGGATAGAGGGCAGGGAAGTTCAGGGTGGTGGTCGGGGGCAAGGGTGTGGATGGGGTCAAGCAAGCAGAGGGTGGGGAAAAGGGGGGGGTTGAATGGAGGCAGGGGTCCCGGGGGGGGCAGCTGGATACAGCAGCAGGGGGCAGTTAGGGGCAGGGTCCGGGTGGGATAGTGGGTGCGGGCCAGTCCGGTCCGGTCCGGGCCACACCACGCCTGGCTGTTTGGGGAAGCACAGCCTCCCCTAACCGGCCCTCCATACAATTTCAGAAACCCAATGTGGCCCTCAGGCCAAAAAGTTTGCCCGCCCCTGTCCTAACTCCAGACATACAAATAATAGATGCAAGCAAATAGGATGAACACACTCATAGGTTATAAGCTTTGTAATGATACCTTACAAAAGACCTTTTGCATAAAGCATTTTTCAATCATATCATATTCACATTCATAAGCATATTTTCATGAAACATATGGAGTACAACGTCACAGTAAGTTCTGGTTCAGAGACTGAAAACAAAATGGAGATTGGGCTGGCAATGTGTGTTTCAGCGTTGCTGTGAGCTCTGCATAAAGGCCAGCAGTGCAGATTAGTGTCAGAATAAAAAGTGGACTTGAGGAGTGAATCTTGTTTAGCAGGTGCCAACGTGATTTCTTTGTCCAACACAGATAAGGCCTGAACCATTTTTACAAACACTAGAGACTAGGGAGACCAATTTAAAACTGGTTCTTGCTAACGTAGTCCCAGCGGCAGCATAGACAAGACCATAATATAAGATTTTAATATTAATTAGTCAAAAGGAAATACAAAAAACTTACAGGCATGTTTACAGCAAAAATGAAAGAACTGAAGTTTTTCCAAGTGACGGTCACGAGTTTGCTCTAAGACTGTGAAGGGTTTTCACAAGGACATTACCTTTTATTTAATTCCACACAAATATGTTTGGATTTGTTTCCAAAAACTAAATTTAATTTCTTGACTTGTTTCCAGCACCACAATCTCTAAAAAAAAAAAAAAAAAAAAAAAAAAGCTTTCCTACCGCAAAAATCAAATAGTCACAATAGGAATAATTCTAAAGAAGACTGGAACTTTTGTTAAGTATCATTCAAGACTCATAGACTTTAAGGCCAGAAGGGACTATCATGATCATCTAGTCTGACCTCCTTCACATTGGAGGCCATAGAACCTCACCCACCCACTCCTGTAATAGACCCCTAACCTCTGGCTGAGTAACCGAAGTCCTCAGATCATGATTTAAAGACTTCGAGTTACAGTTTAAATCTTCTGTATTTCCAAAAATTTGCATTTAGAATGTTTTTGAAAAATTAGAGTACTTTAAAAACAAAAGAGTCCAAAAATTCCAACCAGATTTCTGGATCATCTGTCATCTGCTAACAAGGAAGTTTTATTTTCTGGATCAAAGCTAACAGCTCTGTCAGTAACTCTAGGGTAAGCGATATGGAGTTGGGAAGTTCTATTTACTAGTGGGCCACAAATCAGGAGACAAGTCCTGAGCCAGTAGAAGGGGCAGACCCTAAAACAAATGGCACCCTGCCTCCATTAAATTTTTGAATACCTTATTTTTTATTGCATTTGTAGCCCAGTTCACGACTTGGATGCATGATATGCATGCATGATTTGTCCCTGTCATATAAGACAACAAATTTGCACGCTAGAATCTGTAAATCTGTATTTATTCATGGCATATATAAGCAAATATTTTCCCCCTCTAATCTTATAGAAACTTTTTAAATTAAGAATCACTGAAATGTACAAACATCAAGAAATTGAACTGTGCACTAACATTGAGTGGACCAGTATTTAATAGTGTTACAGTAGGTGTCAGTCTTAGAATGTTAACCCTAGTCCTTTAGTTCAAAAGGTTGCTTTTCTTGCCTTTGCCCTTGCAAACTGAAGCACAGCATCAGAGAGATCCAAAGACTGGTCAGCGGCATTTTCAAGAGATAAAATAGCAACAATGTGAGTTTTTCCGTTGGCCATCGTCAATCAAAGATATGTTTTAATGAGCCTGAGCTTCGAAAAGCTGAACTCACCTTTTGCGACTGGGACCAGCAGTATGAACAGAATCCTCAAAGCTCTCCACACATTAGGAAAAGTGTCTTTCAGTTCTGCATCATGAATGAACTGGAATACTTGGAGTGGAGAGTGCTGCCCATGTCGCAAAATGTGACGGATATTGTCCAATTCGACAGAGGTCTTTATCACTGACATGCGAACATTCCCCATATGTCAGTGTCCGGTGAAGGTCTGTAAAATTGTTAAGAGTGTTTTCCTGTCTGCAACTTACTACGGTCATACAAATACCTCCAGGTCTTCTTGTGGTGCTTCATTTGTCCAAACCTTTCTTTGATGGACACTTGAGCAATGTCAACGAGGGAGCAAAAAAACTCCCTTTTGAATTTTTCTTCCAAGCTTCCCATCACCTCATCTCTAACCTCAGAACCGACTCCCCATCCCTCATATACACACGAGGGCATGGTTGACAACAGTCTAGGAGATTTGAGGAAAAATATAGTTCTCAGAAAGTCTGGAAGGTTCCACAAGATTCTACAAAGATTCAGAGCATTCTAGGAGTGAAAAATGAATACCTGAAACATTTTATTTCAAACATTCTATTTTGCCTTTTGTTGCTGATAACAAAAACAGCACCCCGAGCCTGGCACGCCCGCAAGCCTGGCATCCCAAGCAGGCGCCTCGATCACCTGCCCCTAAATCAGATCCTGCAGAAGTGGTGCTGCATTCAGACCTTTGCACCAAAAGGGAGATGGCCTTGGTCTGCTTTTTTTACAATGTAACAGAAGGAGCACAGTGTGTAATCCATATTTATTGAAGAATAGTATGAACTGTTGATGCCAACCTACAGAAGCGTGTATACAGCCCTGAAGAAGTAACTTCTGGTGAAGCTCTTAAGAGGCTAGTTGTTTAGAGAACAACCATAGTCCTTATTAACAGTCTGGTCAGTCAGCTCGCTCTACATCTGCTCAGACTTCTGGACACATCTAGTTCAGATATTCAGGCACACTCAGAGGCTTAACACAATTATTAATGTAGTCACTCCCATATTAAGATCACCTCATTAGCATAGTCACACAGGATTTGTTTCCTGTTCTTACAGATCTCTGTTAATGTCTCCTGGCCAGAAGAAAAATCTTCACAAGGACATTTAGAAAAGTAAAATAAAGCTCTCATGAAAGTGCAGACCCACCGAGAATACGACACTGTCTCATTCCCGTACTTCATGAACAGCTGGGTTCATACTATCTGGAATGATCGTAGTCTGTGCTGAATAAGGGAAAAGGCAAGTTCATCTATAGCATGGAATACTGATAGACAGTATCTGTGAGGTGTTGGGAAATGTTATGGTATGGGGGAAGGTGTTCAAGGGTTTGAAAAGAAAGATAGCAGCATATTTGGGGCCATTTTGTGACATCGCAAAGCAATTTTTTACTGAGCCAAATTCTGCTGTCACTTAAATGAGGGTAGAATTTAGCACGCTCTGACTCTTCCTCTCATTTTCAAGGTCCCAGTGAGAGAGACCAAACACCCTGCTTTCTTGATGCATGCAGTTTTGCAAGTCAGTTAGACAAGATGTGGGCCTGGATCCAACAGAGCACTTCAGCAAGTGTGCTTAAAGTTAAATAAATGCTTAAGTGCTTTGCTCAATTATTGGGGCACATTGGGCAAAGAGCTGGTTCTTGCAACTCTTTCTGAAAGATGCCAGGCTCATGCTTAATGGCATTTCCAGTAGCACAGACTGACTACCAAGAAAGCTCATCTAATGACTTAAGTAAGGGATCCTACAATTGAAGAAAAGTAACTTTCAAATCAGTTTTATGTCCTTTTACTCTTAGTTTTTGGGACATAAACCCACAACGGCCTAATTATTTAAACAGGTTTTACAGAGCCTCATTGAGATGTTTTATTATAAGGGTAGCCTTGCCTCAAAATAATGGGCCTGATTCTCCTCTCACTTCAGTCAGAATCAGGATCAAATCCATTGAAGTCAATGGAGTTACACCAGTGTAAAACTGGCATGAGGAAAATATGGCCAATGCAGTTCTGCTGCCAGTGAATCTTGATGATAAAAGCTTTTCCATATGTAAGGTCTTAGAACATAACATAAGAATGGCCATATTGGGTTAGACCAAAGGTCCATCTAACCCAGAATCTTGTCTTCCGACAGTGGACAGTGCCAGGTGCCCCAGAGGGAATGAACAGAACAGGTAATCAGCAAGTAATCCATCCCGTCACCCATTCTCAACTTCTGGCAAACAGAGGCTAAGGATAAAACTTTGAATGTGAATGAAATGAACCTCAAATCTTTTGAAATTCTGTTCTCCATTATTTTTGTTTTGCTTCATGACCCATTCTAAGAGAAGAAATGTCAGGAATTTGGGTCTTGGGTCAAGCTCCTAACTATTCATTTTGGGACATACAGCATCATGCATTTGCACTTGGTAGTTTAAAATCAGAATTTTAAACCATATTAACAATGAGATTTAAAATAGTCTCATAGACTTTAAGGCCAGAAGGGACCATCATGATCATCCAGTCTGACCTCCTGCACATTGCAGGCCACAGAACCTCACCCACCCACTCCTGTAATAGAACCTTAACCTCTGGCTGAGTTACTGAAGTCCTCAAATCATGATTTAAAGACTTCAAGCTACAGAGACTCCACCATTTACACTAGTTTAACCTGCAAGTGACCCATGCCACAGGCTGTAGAGGAAGGTGAAAACCCCCCAGGTCTCTGCCAATCTGACCCAGAGGAAAATTTCTTCCCAATCCCAAATATGGTTATCATTTAGATCCCGAGCATGTGGGCAACGCCCACCACCTCCCCGTCTAGTGTCCCAGTCATTTCTGGGAATTTTTTTGCTATTGTTCGCCTACTGACTGTAACACTGGTCAGCCTTCGTCAGACCCTTTGCTGACCCTAAACTAGATTTAAAAACAAAAACAAAAAACAGCAGCTCTTTACTAGCAATACAGCACTTACATTTTAATTAATCACATGTAAGTGAAAATCTAGAAGATAAAAATAAATCAAGTCTCCTTATCTGTAGATTTCTATATGCAGACTATCCAAAGGATCAAGGGATAATTAAAGAGTCCTCTTTGAGTCTCTGGGAGAAATGAATCTCTTCATTCCCAGCTCTGGGAAATAACACAAATTTAGCAAGCTCTATTTTAAGCGTTCATCTTAGAGACACCAGGCAAACCAATCCTATTGGCATGGATTGTCACTGGTGTAAGTGATTAAACTTTAACCTGGAATTTAGTAAACCATTTATTTGATATATGAAAGATCACAGAATCCAGCTCGCTCTCCCTGAGTTGGGCTGGCTCTGGAAGGTGAATGGGTTTGAAAAGAAGTAAAAAATGTACTTTAGTCACTAAAGTGAGGAGATGTGCCTCTGAACACACATGGGGAGCAGCAGGTCCGTTTGGTAACAAGATGCTATTTTTACATGGTCACTTGTCAGAACAGAATCACGCTTTAAAAAATCTAGAAAAACTCAAGTATTACAAAATTATGAAATCAATTAGAGATATTAATAACTCACATGCAATACCAAGCCTAGGTCATAAGAAAATTGTCCTCAGAGCAATTAGTTTATTAACTGACAGACAACTCTGTGCCATGATTTGTAATTTCAAATGTATTACACATTGTACAACATTTGGAATGATGTGAAGATTTCAGTATTTTTGATCAGCAGTTCTTCAATGGTGAAATCACAGGTTTTAAAGAGTAAAGAGACAGTGCAAAATATCCCCATCTGTGAATTAAGAGTTGCATGCTTTCATGACTGTATGAGAGAATGGGCAGTTATAAGAATCTGAAATAAAACGGGCAGCCTATTACAAAAGCCACTCAATTTACCTTTCCGAAGGAAGCTCAGTTAGAAAATTTACCTTTCAATCATGTTTAGCAAAGCAAGAATGGGATTCTGTTATACCAAGATTTAAGGCCCAAGCCCAGGAAGTGATAATTAGCCGAAAGGTTAATTCCTGGATGAGGTCATTCAAAGATGGCCAGTAGTTGGACTACTGACTTTTATCAGAAGTTGAAACTGTATACCAACTAAACAGTGCATGGGAGAACAAACAAGTATAATCAAACGAGTCAAAGAAGTTACATTGGCAGCTGAGATACTGCAGTACAGAGAGGTCAGTTTGCTGAGATAATACAGATTTCCTTTTAAATTAGAAAAAAAACCCAAAGATTTGGGATTAGATTTTGCTTCTTATCACAAATGTGTCTTGTGATTCTCTGTCCATTGATCACTGATTCTGTGTGACTAACCTGATGTTATTGTCAAATTTAAAAGTGAACAGAGTTCTTTTTCTAATATTTTGCAGTATAAAATTTTTATTTTTTCTTTTTAAAAAAGATTTTGAAACATATAGAACTGCATTGGGGCAAATAATGAATACTCATGAGGCAGGAATACAAACAGGTCAAAACACATAGGTATATGCACTGGGCCAAACAGTTAATATATGCAGAATTGTGTTGTTTTTATTAGTGCACAGAGTGGTATTAATTTCACATTTAACATAAATCAGAGTGGGGAAAAAAGTGTCCCCTATTTCAGATCACCAGAAAACAATCAATAGTTATTTATGTGGCTTTCTGCCAGCTGATCCCTTAAACCAACAGATACTCAAGGTGGGACATTACAGTACTACATATAGAGCACCATATTCTGTTTGAGGAAGCTGCATGCTTTACAGTTGCTGTAAAACTTGCAATTTTGGTTTTTTAAATTACCTTATAGAACGTTAGGTTTTATAAATCCCCAAAAAGCAAACAGCCCAGTTAAGACTTTACATACCTCTAATCATTAAGAATCATAAATGCAACAAATATGGAGTGCTTCATGTCAAGAAGAAATAAAAACAAAATGTTTACACCCTTTATAATAGAAACTGGTTGCTAGATTATTACAGAGAACAGTCTGGGTTGATATAACACTAAAATATCAAAACACTCTAACCTGTATTGTCTTTCATGTGTGGCTCTCTAAGCTTTTCAAAAACCGTGACTAATTAAGCTTTGAAGAACACTTGTGAAGTATTGCAATTCATTTTACAGATGGGCAAACTGAGGCACGAAGAAGTTAAGTGGCTTGACCAAAATCAAACATTGAGTTAGTGGCAGAGGGAGAGAAAGACTCTGCGAGGCCTAAATCCCACACCTCTGCTAACCAGCAGACTAAACTCCTTCCCCCACGGGGCAAAATAGGTGGCATGGCAAAAAGGAGACACTCAAATCCAATTTTTATTAAGAGTCTCCACTGCAAACTCTTTAAAAAGAGCTTGTCTTTTTAACGGAGTTTGTTTAGTCAGTATCTCTCCATTGATTAAAAGAAAACCTATCTTTCCCTAATCACATTTTAATTTTTCATGTAGCAAACACATATTCTTGTAGAGCAGTAACCAACGTGCTTTCCCTTTGTTTATACCCTTCTGCTTGCTGTAAGTATAAGTGGAGCTTGGTTGAGCACACTTGATTATCCAAAGCCTTGTTCTGATTGTCTGATGGTGCATGGCTGTAACATTACCAGGCAAGCTCTAACACCCAATGGTGTATAATGGGGACATCACCACAAAAAATACAAATCTCCATCCCTAGGTCCATTATTTTATATCATTTGAAAGGAAACAGGATGGAGACCTTTCTTATATGTTTCTCATAATATCATTTTAACCCATTTTCCATCATTTTCTGGTTTATTAAACTACTGTGCCCCTGACATTCAAGAAATTGAACCAGGAGCCTTAATGCAGGGACAATAACTCTGTTTATACAATGCTGAGCACAAATGGGCCCTGACCTTGCTAAGGCCTCTAGGTGCTATTGCAATATATATTCCTGGGGGTATTCTGCGACAAAAAAATAAAAATTCTGCACCCAAAAATTTAAAATTCTGCACACAATATTTTAAAATTCTGCAAATTTTATTTGTCAAAATAACACTACATAATAATGGCAGTTTCATTTATTTTGATAATTTATTTGAAAATACCTTTCAGCAAGTATGTCTGTAACAATACAGACACACACTAAAATTCCCCCAGGAATAGAGAGTTAAAGAAACCCCCATGACAACCCAGTTCCTGTTTCCTCTGCCCCCCATCTTCTCCCCCCACCCTGATTCCAGCCAGGGGGGCCAGACACCCACAACCCCTCCCGCGAGAGCCCAGCTGCAGGTGCCCCCCCCGGCCCAGATACCCGCATCCCCTCCCCCCCAGAACTCAGCCATGCCCCGCCCCCCAGCCCAGACCATCTCCCCCCTGAGCCCAGGGATCCAGAGAGAGAAACATGCAGGGCATGCGGGGAACTGCAGCTGACAGGAACCCCCTAGCTCCCTCCCCTTCTGCCGGGTGGTGTCTTCTATGTGCGAGCTGGGCTCTGCCAGGTTCAATGGCCCCTAGTGGCAGCCAGGAGCACTGCAGCCCATTTCTGTGGGGGAAAGGAAATTCTGCATACACGTTAATTTCTGCAAAATTCTGCATTGTGCAGTGGCGCAGAATTTCCCCGGGAGTAAATATAGCTGTTATATAAGAACAATGGGGCTTAAAGCAATTTGAAAAGGGCCAGAAAAGGCAGCTGCAGAGATAAGTTGCAAATATGTTTAAAAAAGGATCCCACAAAAAAGTCCCCTTATTAGCCTGTGCTATGCTGTGTTGGGGCAGAGATGTGGGCCTGAGGAATCGATTTCTTTTCCCATTTAAACACAAAGGGCGATAGCCTGACTCCACTGATGTCAGTGAAGCCCGAGTTTCACCCAAACACTGTCTCAAAAGCAGAACTAAGAAGTGAGACAACGCCACCCGGAAAACAACCCAAAACAACTGCCTATTCAGGGCACTCTGCTGGAAATGGTTACCACCACCGAACAGCACCATCGTGTACGTGAAGAACAAGAGCACATGTTTCAAGGGAAATCCAGGCAACATGCTCCACTGGGACATCTTTTTTTAAAAACACCAACTACCTGACATTCGATACATTCAAAGGCAAAACACTGGCTCTTCAGAATCAGTGTTAAGCCCCCTTTGGCAGGGAAGATCTAGTCATGTCCAGAAATGGGGTGATTCTACTGGAAGTGGGGGAATCACCCAATCTTCCCTTCCTTCTGATGGTGGAATATTAGAAAGAGGCTCTTGCAGTCTTCTCTCCCTACCTCCTCACCCCAGAGCTCTCTCCAGCACATCATGAGAGGGCTGGACTTATAGGAATAGAGGTAGAAAAGGGAAAAAAAGCACTTTAAAACTGCCACTCATCTTTCACAGAAGCCTTTCCTTGCTGCCTCCCCCTTCTCATCCGCCCCCTAAATTTGCCCTTTTCAATCAAGAAACTCAATTCAGAGCCTTAATACAGCTTCTAGTTCAGCTTCCTACACAAGACTACACTTAAGAGCCCAACAGATTGTCTAGTGGGGTGGCCTGGGCTGGAAAGCACCAGTTTGTCTTTTGAAGTGAAGTTCTAGCAAGCAGGACTTCAAACAGAAATAGCCATTTCCCCACGCATCTCGGCTGCAGCACTGACGGGAATTGACAGGAGAGCTCTATAGGGTCTCCTTACTGGAAGATGAACCGCAGGCTACATCAAGTCTCATTCCAAGTTTAGTTTCTTATTTGAAAAGGGCAGGTTTAGGTGGATGAGGGTGGGGAGGAAGCAACAGACAGGAATGGAGGGAGAGGACTTGGTTTGTGTGTCCCAGTTTTTCGTTGCCTTTTCCCTCCTTCTCCAACTTTATTCCATGAGCCCAGCTGCCCTTTCTAGCCATGATGGTGCAAGACAAACAGGCAAGGCTGGCGTCAAAGGTGGGGCGGTGCAGGGCTCTTTATGGGGAGACATTTCTATCAACACCTTAAATACCAAAGAACCTCATGTAATTTATGTGCTAAGATTCACAAGTGCAGCAAACCCCAAATCCACGCCTGGCTTGAATGGGTTCAGTGCAAATGTTTTGCACAGTTCTACCATGAACTGATCAACTAAATCTGGGTGCCAGTTATGGATTCCCACAAACAAAGCACAGATGTATTTCTCTAGCAAGATCCATTTTATTTCAGATTAAGAAAAACAACAATGATAAAAGAAAGAACAAATATGAAGTCAGCTGAAGAGAGACAGAGACTCACTCTGTAGCACTGTATATCTGAAATTAAATGCAAAATGACAGCTGCTTTATAGCAGCCTTTGCAGTAGGCACTGGCAAGGACAGGGTGGAAAGGAGACACTCCTCTATGTTTAAAGGAGCAGTAAACAGAAAACAGAATGACACCACTTTTCATTTGCATAACTCCATAAATCAAAAGTATCCAGCTGGAACACCAATGATGACAAAATTAAAATTTTACTCGCAGGTCCACTAAGCTCTCTATTGGGCATACAATAGTTTATTACTAAATGCCACCTGTCAAAAATTTTACAGTACACACAATTGCCACTTTTCCACAGGCCGGATGAATACATCTTTTTGAAAATGTAACCCTAAAATGAAGAGCCTGTGGGTTACAGAAAAGATTTTTTAAAGCAGCACATTGGATACATGGGTTTTGTACTGTACCTTCAACTTCCTTCCTACCACTCCAGAAATTTCTGTACAATAGTTGAGATATACGCATCTTAAGTTTGAACACACTGTCAGATCATAGCTTGTTCCATAAGGGTGAAATTCACCCACAAACTGCATTGGCTTGTAAGGTCCCAATTCAGCAAATAAAATACTTGAGCACATGCTTAATTTAAGCAAGTGACTTGCCCTAATGAATTCAATGGGTCTATTCACATGCTTAAAATGAAGCATGGGTTTAAGTAATTTGCTGAGTCAGAAAGGAGGAGCTAAAGTGATATGGAGGGGTCCATGCAGCCAGTCTGCATTGTGAGGTATTTCACCTTAAATTGTCATAGAGGGACAGCTAATATTTAAAATGGTTTTGATAAATCGCTCATTTTCTCTGCAGACAGCCCAGACACACAGCTCTAATTTTAACCCATGGAGCCTCAGAAACAGCATTTACTGTTCTTAACAAAACAAGATTCATTTACAGCAAGTCATACCGTCCACAATCTTTTTTACACTCATTTTATTTTAAATCATTCTGATTTCACTGCAAACGGGCTGGGGAAGGAATTTCCTGAGGCAACAGAAGCTCCCAGGAAGCAGGCAAGCACAGCTGGCTGACCCTACCACCCATTGCTTGCAGGCCAGGCTTAGGAGTGCTATACAGGGTTCCTCTGTGCTTATCCCTCATCCCTTTTTGTTATTCCTGTGCTCCTGCAACACTGCTGATGCAAATTCTCCCAGTATTGAGAAACATCTGATAATTGCATTGCAACATACAGTGGAAAACTAAGAAGTACTTTATCAGGATTTTATTAGTGTTCTGCCACTGACATCCAATTGATTGCTTTGGCCAGGAACACACAAGTATCAAGTTGATATCAAATACACCTGTAGTCTATCCTAGAGCTATAGATTTGAGAATACCAGAAACATTTAACTGCCATCAACAAGCTTAATTTATAGGATATCAGAGTGGGGGGAAATAGTTAGCATAGGAAACCAACCTTCTTTTATGGTAAAATTACCTTATTTTCTTAATTCAAAGAGGCACCATCAATTTGAAAGTCACATTTCAGCCTGAACATTGTCTACTTTCTATAATTCCAAGCAACACATAAAATGGCTCTAACTGAAAAGGTAGCAAAAATCATCATTTTAACACCCCTCTCCTGATTTGTTCACTTGACAGCACTCCACACATTGTCAAAATCACTGTTCTCTTGAATGGCCAGTTATTTAGAATCTAATCATGCAACTTTCTCTGCACACATGCAGAGACTGACCTGAACAGATTCATTTGCAGGATCAGGACCTGAGTCGGTTTCTCCCTTGCATCCGCAAGGAAACAGAAAATCTTTTATAAAGGACATTTCTTTTAATTGAATAACAATTGGTTATTTAACGGAAGCTTAAAATTAGTTATTTAAAAGAACATAGAATTTTTTTTAAAAAATTCTATTTATAAGAATATGTTGGCAGTGTCTCTTTAAAAAATAAATTTCGGATGAAGCAGTCACTGATGTTAAAAGGAAGTACTTGCTCCTCTCTCAATGTACCCCTACCTAAATCTAGTCTAAATCTATATTTTTAGACTGTATCATCATGGTACCCTATGAGCATGTGTGTGGGTAGAGAGGGGGGGGAAACAAAACATTCTCTCCTCTTTCTCTCCCAGCCCCCCTCCAAACACTACAGGCATAGCACCAATAGAATTGCTCTGCATTCACACCAGGATAAATGAGAGCCTACCCCTTAAAAAGGGCATGGGCCTAATGTTCATGCCAGGTGTGTGCCTCCACTGAAGTTAGTAGAGTCACATCAGTGCAAATGAGAAGACTTAATACTTTTATTTGGACATGCGGAAAGCTGAGCGTGTAAAACCCTGCAGACGGAGAGGAGAAACTAGCTTCTCGCATAGCCTTTAACTTCTAACAGAGCTTTGTAGTCCGTAATATTTAAAATGTTTCTAGTAAGACATCAACGAATGTCAGTTTTTAATGGCCTTTTGAAGTCAGCCACTACCAAATGGTGCTGAGGTACTGCCAGGATATCGACACCCTTTGGCTTTTCAAAGCCAGTCAGATTTAAGAATTCCTTCTAGACTTTTATCATAGGAAATATACATCTAAAGCATCAGGAGGTATGGAAACAGGAGCTGTATCCCCAAAGGAACATTAGACAGATAGAAAGTGAGATCACCAGTTAGCTGTATACATGAGAACTGCCAACTAACATCTCACTTACTGTCGGCACAATATTCAAAGTATGAAGAAAAATACAAGAGGATGAAGTGTTATAAGGCTGAAGCGCATTTTGAGGGGAGTAGACATGAAAGGTGGAGAACACTTACAAGACGAGACAGGGTACCTGGGTTTGGGAGCAGATCACAGGGGGAAGCTGGAAAACCAAAGGAACCTTTTTACTGCCTGAAAGGCAGGCTGGAGCTGGGGAGCAGAGCTGGGGGGTGGGGGGGAAGAAGCTGGGAAGAGCCTGTATTTGCAGCACTGGTCTGAAGGAGCAGAACAGAGGGGACACGGGATAAGGGAGAGCAAGGGGGACTCCTGTAATGCTGGGGAGCAGAGAATATACGGGAGAGTAGGGAGCTCACTCAAGGCTGCAGAGTTCTGCTTTAAGTTGGGGTTGGGGTGCTGGGATGGGCAGGCAGAGGGGACAGCAAGGATACTCAGTCTAGCCCAGGGAAGGGGGGGTTGGGGTGGGCAGGCAGAGGGGACAGCAAGGACACTCAGTCTAGCCCAGGGAAGGGGGGGTTGGGGTGCTGGGGTGGGCAGGCAGAGGGGACAGCAAGGATACTCAGTCTAGCCCAGGGAAGGGGGGGTTGGGGTGGGCAGGCAGAGGGGACAGCAAGGACACTCAGTCTAGCCCAGGGAAGGGGGGTTGGGGTGCTGGGGTGGGCAGGCAGAGGGGACAGCAAGGATACTCAGTCTAGCCCAGGGAAGGGGGGGTTGGGGTGCTGGGGTGGGCAGGCAGAGGGGACAGCAAGGACACTCAGTCTAGCCCAGGGAAGGGGGTGCTGGGGTGGGCAGGCAGAGGGGACAGCAAGGATACTCAGTCTAGCCCAGGGAAGGGGGTGCTGGGGTGGGCAGGCAGAGGGGACAGCAAGGATACTCAGTCTAGCCCAGGGAAGGGGGGGTTGGGGTGGGCAGGCAGAGGGGACAGCAAGGACACTCAGTCTAGCCCAGGGAAGGGGGGGTTGGGGTGCTGGGGTGGGCAGGCAGAGGGGACAGCAAGGACACTCAGTCTAGCCCAGGGAAGGGGGGGTTGGGGTGCTGGGGTGGGCAGGCAGAGGGGACAGCAAGGACACTCAGTCTAGCCCAGGGAAGGGGGTGCTGGGGTGGGCAGGCAGAGGGGACAGCAAGGATACTCAGTCTAGCCCAGGGAAGGGGGGGTTGGGGTGGGCAGGCAGAGGGGACAGCAAGGACACTCAGTCTAGCCCAGGGAAGGGGGGGTTGGGGTGCTGGGGTGGGCAGGCAGAGGGGACAGCAAGGACACTCAGTCTAGCCCAGGGAAGGGGGGGGGGGCGGTCGCAGAAGCAGCAGGGGGCACCGCACAGCCGGTCTCAGCAGCCCTTGCCGTAAGCTGCTCATCACACTTGCCTTCCTTCAGGTTTATTTCCCCCCCTGTCAGTCTTTCCTTTCCGCCCCCCGATGAACTGGGAAGAAAGTTCAGTCGCTCCTGGGCAGCTGCTGGCGTGTAAGATGGCCGCACAGCAGCCTCTGCTCTCCTCCGGCCACCTCTGGGCTAACCCGGCTGCTGCCCCCCACTCACTTACCCCGGCGCGGACCTCCCTGCAACTCCAGCCCCGGGAGCGCTGGCCACACTCAGCGGGCGCAGGGCGCGGGCACCCCCCGGGCAGGGATGCGATGGTTCCGGGAGCCCCCCTCCCCTCTGAGGCCACGTGTATGCAGCCTGGGCAGGAGCGTCTTAAAGAGGCAGAGCGCTTTAGAGCTGGGACGCTCCTCTAATATTTCAGCACGGGCCCGATTCTGCATCACTCCCCCCCCCGCCCCCGCGCGCGCCTTGTCTGCTCAGTCACACGCGCCCCCCCCCGTCTGAGTGCGCACCCCGCTGCACAAGGGTGAATCAGGCCCAGCGGCTCCGGGCGGAACGATGCGCTCTCAGATCTAGGCGGGGTAGGGTGACCAGACAGCAAGTGTGACCCCCCCCCCCCGGGGATAGGCGCTGATATAAGGCAAAATCCCAAATATTGGGACTGTCCCTATAAAATCGAGACATCTGGTCGCCCTCATGTGCGGTCAGATGAAGGAAGCAGAACAACGTTCAGGAGGGGAGGAAAGCAGTGAGATCTGGGACAAAAGCCCTAATTCTCTTCTAACTAACCCCAGGGTAATTCTTCCCGTTCCTCCTGATTTACAGTAGTGGAAGCAAGAGAGGCATCAGGCCTAAGTGCCTCCAATTCCTGTTGGGAAAAGGGCTTGTGAAGATCCAGAAGATCCCATGTGACATATTCTCAGTATACCAGCGAAGGAGGGAAATACGGTACAGCAGGTTTCATGGGCTCAATACTAAATACAATAAACCCTGTTTCAGAGTAGCAGCCGTGTTAGTCTATATTCACGAAAAGAAAAGGAGGACTTGTGGCACCTTAGAGACTAACAAATGTATTTGAGCATAAGCTTTCATGAGCTACAGCTCACTTCATCGGATGCTTATGCTCAAATAAATTTGTTAATCTCTAAGGTGCCACAAGTCCTCCTTTTCTTTTTGCGAATAAACCCTGTGTTTGGGACTTAAATACCCCACTCGCAATGTGCCAAATGTGTAGTTTAAGGTGTTGTGGGAGCCCTTTATTCCACCACCAAATGGGAGGTGAAGGCTGGGATGATTTTCTGCTTCTGTTAAAGGCATTCACCCTCTGTCTGGATACTGCTTGGTCTCCCCTGCTAGAGATAATTTATCCCTGGGTTTCATAGAAATACCACTAAACAACAGAATGTTGGGCTTTTCAGTGGACTATATGGAACCAGAGAACAGGTGCTCTGCAAACATTTCCTGGGGAAGATCCCTAACACTCCCCCACACACGCTCACTTCAAGATGACACTGCACATCTATTTACTTAGTACATATTGCAGGAACAAAGTATACTTTTCCCTCAACAAAACACACTTAATATAAGATTGTTTGTCCAGTTATTCTGCTTGCCTTCTTAAAGCCGATTATGAGAGAATCTTTTTATTTAGAGCAGGGGTGGGCAAACTATGGCCCGGGGGCCACATCCAGCCCTTCAGAAGTTTTAATCCGGTCCTCAAGCTCCTGCTGGGGAGCAGGGTCAGGGGTTGGCCCTGCTCTGTGCGTGCTGTGTCTCCACACGACTCCCAGAAGCAGGGGCATGTCCCCCCTCCGGCACCTACACGTAGGGGCAGTCAGGGGGCTCCACATGCTCCCTCCCCCGCAGGTCCCATTGGCCAGGAACCATGGCCAAAGAGAGCTGCGGGGGTGGCACCTGTGGACGGGGCAAAGCACAGAGTTGTCTGGCCACGCCTCTGCATAGGAGCCGGAGAGGGGCCATGCTGCTGCTTCCGGTAGCTGCTTGAGGTAAGCACTGCCCGGAACCTGCACCCTCGAGCCACCCCCAACTCCTCATCCCCAGCCCCACTCCAGAGCCCGCACCCCCAGCCAGAGCCCTCACCCCCTCCCACACCCCAACCCCCAATTTCATGAGCATTCATGGCCCATCATACAATTTTCATACCCAGATGTGGCCCTCAGGTGAATGCCTTTGTTTTAAATACGAAAACAGATGAATACAATGCCCATTTCTTCTCCCCCACAACACATGCTCTTGGTGGACATGGAGTTCATCACAGGCTAATAGGAACATAGAATTCCTATACTTGATTCACCTCACCCAGTATCAGATGCTTCAGAGGAAGATGCAAGAAACCCCAGAGTAACAATTATGGAATAACTTGCTTACAGGGGAAATTTCTGCCTCACCTACATCAGCTAGTGCATGGATTTGGCCTTGATGCATAATTTATCTGTTAATTTTTTTAACCCTATCAAATGTGAATGTTCTAATAATCAGTGGAGGATGGAGAATTTTTCCACAATTGAACAATCAAACTGCTTATAAATTAGATGGTTTGTTTTTGTTTTTTAAAAAGGTGTTTTTCATAATTATCAACTTCTAACACATTTCTGCAAGATACTAGCTAAAAAATGGAAACTAGAAGACAATTCAGATTAAGTTTACAGGATTCATTTAGCCAAACAGTAGAGCACAGGGCTGAATTTCTGAACTTTACAGTCAAATTTAGAATTATTATTAAATGTTGAACTAGGAATATTAGGTTGGCAGGTTGGGCTAGGATAACCTTCCAAAGGTTTCCTGGGAGGCTCTGATGAGGCTTAAGAAATTTGTCAGGGTCCTGGTGAGACTTACTAGCTTTGCCAGACCATTGATACTACATGCATGAGTGAGTACAGTACTACTACTTATCATGAGTGAGGGTGGCAGAATCCTAGCCTCAGGGGATGACAAAATGAGAAAGAACAAAAGTCAAGTCTCCATATGAGATCACAGAGAGAGAGTGTGTGTGTGTGTGGACTCTGAGTGCACTGAGCTCTGGGAACAAAATGGTTCTGAACTCTGCAGGGGTTCCCTTGTTCTGTGTCATTTTTATTATTTATTTGTACTATTGTAGCACTGCCCTGTGCCTGCATTCTGCGCAGGCATGTCTATTTGTGGGAACATAAAGGAAGCTTTAAGCTACCTTTTGCCATCCATAGTCTAGGGCTTTTCAGGACCCCGCCCTCCCCCACCCAATATAAATTAGAGCAGCCCGATGACTGCTCTAAATTATGCTCTACTTCTTATGCCTCCTATGGGCTGGGGGAAGTAGAGAAGAGCCAGAGTGCAGATTGCTCCGGCCATTCTCCGTCCCTCCACTTCAAACATCTCTTCCTGGCCTTTGCTTGCCCCCAATGCACCCCTCTACACCAGGAGGAGGGACGGTGTAGGGCCACTCAAGCAGCTCTAAATGGGTTGGGGAGCTCCCTTACACAGGGGCTATTCCTTAGGGGTAATTTACAACCTCTTTATGCCACTGGAGCAGCGTAAAGGGGCTGCAGCACAAGACAGAATCAGGCCCAGGGAGAGTTGCTTAGAAATATAAGGTGCAATACTCAGAAAATAAAAGACATCACAGTTGCATGCCATGCCCTCCCCTGCATCCCAGCCTGGATCAGCTGAGGAGAGAACGCTCTGCTCTCAGAGAGGTTGCCGGCTCCATCCCCTCCCTGCAGGGCTGCCCAAGGTGGGGAGCAGGACAGGAATGACACTTGTGTTTGCAGGCAGCCTCCTCACTCCTGGCTCAGGAAAGTGCATGGACAAAACTTCTGTAAGGGCAGCCACAAGAGCTGAATGGGCTTTGAAGCCTGAGCAGGAGAAGGTAGCTCTGCTGTTTCACCCAGGTTCCCCGAGGGAGAGGAAATACAGCCTCCTTTTGCCTGCCACTTCAATCACCATAAGTGACCCACCAGGCTATTACACTTGCAGGGTAGTAGCAACTGCAGTGGTTCCAAGCTGTGCTGAGTGGGCAGCAGGGAAGGAGCAAGCCCTAAACAGCGTCTCATCCGCTGTGCTGCACACACCCTGAGAGGTCATTGGAGGGGCAGCAGACCTAGGAGAAGAAATTCTCCAGCCAAACAGACCCCTCTCCTCACATTCTAGGGTGTGAGAGCGAAGGCAGCAAATGGGGAAGGGAGGCTGGGAATAACCAAATTTAGGAATGTATGGAAGTTATAATCAGCACTTGGAGAGCCTGTTATCAAACCTGTTGCTTGTAGCCTTCAAGCCAGTGATTTACATGGTGTGAGTGTTGGAGTGAAATCCCTCCTCTAAGTTATCTGTTTCTTGGCACCATATATTTATTGACTTTCCAATGCAAAAGAATGGCCTTTACCCTTGTCTGCGTGTGTCTCTGCAGCCCGGTTTCCCTCCCTCTATCATTCCCCCTCCAATTTAATATAATACATCATCACAATTTACCTCAGACTCTGGCATCAAGACCTTACTGTGGCTCTCCCTACCTCCTTTTCCCAGAGGAGGAGAGTAAGTCATTCTCTCCAGTCCCTGAACTAGCCCTACACCACTCTAGACCTTCCAAGTCTCATTTCCTTTGGAAGAGGGAGGCTCCCTCCTTTGCCATGCATTTTAAAGGATTTGGGCCACACTCCTGCCCACAGGTGCAGGTGATGTAATTTGCGGCCCAGGGAGGAATCACTCTGGGGATTCTACCCAGAGAGGGCAAGATTTCAGATCCAGCTGAGGCTCCTATGGAGTTCCATCAGCAAAAGCTACTGATGAGGTGTCACATTCTGGCATGTAATCCAAGCCAGTGAGGGGTTGTGTTGTTGCCTGCTCTATAATCCTGGGTGCCTTAAATGCTATGCTGCTGTAGCTCACAGCCTGGACACCAAAAGGCAGCAGACAAGTATGCACTGAGTGTCTGTGTGTTCAGCACTCTGATTCCAGTACCCAGCTTTTTCCACCCCAACCACACTCTGGTTTCTACCAGCCTTGGTTACTACTAGTCAAGTGACTCCATCATATTCCCAGTCACCTATTTTCCCCAAACCACATGCTCTGCAACGTCCAGCCCTTTCCTGGACCATTTAGAACAATATGAAGTTTTTTTCCACCTTTAAAGAATCAATACCCAGCATCTTGCCCCATTAACTGGAGTTAACAATCACTTCAATTCAAATACAGCCCTGGGTTGGTTCTCTCATCAGTCACTGTTTGTCCAACATCAATGGCTGTCTCGGAGTCAGGACCTTCCACAGAAGTACAGAGTGCTTGTCTTTCTACGTGAAAGATGACCTGAGGGTCCTTGCCCCTCTCTTTTATAGTCCAGTGAACCTTTAAAATGGGTTCTTCTGAAGGTAACACCTCAAAATAAAGTTCATTCAGACTGTGAGAAAGGAGACCTGGGGTCTCATGGTAAAGAAAGTTCCATGATAGTTTCATCCCTTGATGGTGTTTGCTAAAATGCTCTCTTCCTGCCCTCTGTGATGCAAATAGGGAATGGCCACTTGACATATCATTGCTAATTGATTCTGATGATACCTGACTGGAGGTGTCAGCTTGTCTTTTGTCTAAGAGAAACCTGATTATCCACTTTTCAGACTGGTCTGGTAAACACATTTTAGTTGCACATTTCCTTCCTATTTGTGTGGTCCCTGGGGTGTTTATTGTGTGTACATCGCACAAGAATATTAATGATCATTGTGTTATTAGTTTTCCAATGACACCTTACATGACATATCAGATACAATTTATGACAATAATAAATTGGGGCACACTGAACTGGTCAAGCCAGATGAAACTCGCTACCAGATACCAGAGAGTCCCTTTCCCTCTTGCATTGTGATGCAGTTAGGGTTACATGAGGGACACCAAATCAGCACATCTCCTGGCTGTCTGGGTCTTATTATTCCCATGGCCAGCCCAGTTAACTTACCATCAGGGCTGGCTGGGTCTGGGTCCCCCAGAAGATCAAGGACTGCTGCTGGGATCTGCAACCCTGTCCCTCTTATGCTTAAGAGGAGAGTTTAAAGCTTTGTTACAGCCATGCAGCTTCCTTATAGCTATGAATACTGTGTGCCATATTCTCCTCACATTTACCCTAGCTTTACACCACTGTAATTCCACTGACCTCAAAGGAGTTACTCCAATTTTATACCAAGGTGAAAGAATCATCAGAGCCTACATATGTAAGCCCCATATTGAAAAGAGAAACACAGCAAAGACTAAGAGAGAGGTGAAGGAAGCTAGCTTCCAGGCAGAGTTTCTTTACCATGCATAAAGCTTGCTATGGCATTAGTTTGAAGATTTCACATTTGTGATGGCAATATTTTATACTAAGCGGTAACTAGACAACACCAGGCTTGTGTGGGATGGAGGTAAATATGGATCTGAAGCAAGTGAAATACCTAGTGATGAAAAAATCTGTGTGATGACTGCGTCACTTCCATATGGCTGAGCTTTTGTAAGGTTTTTGGGGGGGGGGGGGAAATCTTAGTGAGATGAAAAAGAAGATTGTCCTCATCTTTTGTATTTTAGTACTTTTAGAGTCTCGGAAGTTAAGGTGCATTTTAACAGGCCTTTCTTCTGAAGTGAAGATTCTTAAAAGTGGGATTCTGCAATCACTCCTAATCATTTTAGAACACAAAGAGCCAGATTATACAGGTGAACTAGAGGGTGGAAGGTGCAAGGATCCATGCTGGGACTAGGTACAAAGGTAGTCCCTATGCTCTCCTGAGTGCAGGGATTGCTCCCTGCTAGGACCCCACGGGATAAAGGGACGCAGTTTACCTTTCCCACAGCCATGGAGTGATAATAGAAAGTAGGAGAAGGGAGGAAAGGAAGGAAAGAGAAGAAAAAAGGTTAAGAAGGGAAACAATAAAAGAAAATTCTCCAAGCAGCCTTGGGGGGAAGAAGGAAATAAGCTGTGGTGATTATCGTGTGTGTGTGTAAGTAAAAGAAACTGTGAAGCACGTGCTAGAAATGCCATTAGAAAGGGGAGTGTGGAAGACAGACAGGGCCCACCCTTACTGGGTTGCATTCTGTCTGGCCACAGATTGAGGCATATACTGTGCCTTCCTAAGGGACAGTGCAGTGGGAAGCTCTGGAAGGCAGTAAGCTACTCCCTGAGGCACAGGACCTCCTAGACTTCCCCCTTGGGTACTGCAGTGCCACGTTGCTCCCAGTGTGGACCTGTGCCTAATATAGGCACAATCTGGCTCTAAATACAAAGCTCCCTTATTATCACTGTGGATGAGGTCTCTGGGATCATCTACATTTTAAAAATAATCAAGTGTGGGAATAAATTCTGCGTTCCCTCTCAAAACCATGCTCTGCCCTGGCATTGACGTCAGCCTGTCAACTCAACTTGACTGCCCACCTGAACCATAGAAGGGGAAGGAACAATTTATTCAGCCAGAGAAAAGGATTCAAGGATGCCATCCGCCTCACTGCCAGATCCTCCTGCCAGAGCCATCTGTTCAAGAGACATCACAAATTGTTCCATTCTGCTCCAGTTTTACAAATTAAAGTGACAGGAATATACATTTTTTTTGCAGAGCAGGGTATTTTATTGGTGCTTCTGTTGTACTAGAAGTCGAGCATTTTAACTTTAGTAAAAAGCTAATTTTGTAAAAGAGAGATTCCCAGGGTTTCAGGAATCTGATTAGAATTCTACTCTGTCACTGGAAAAATGAAACAAGGGTTTCAATACTTCCCTCATTGCTAAAGAACTGAGCCAAAGCCCATAACTTTCAGCTATTACTCTTAGCTAAATTCTGCTTGCCTTTTTCACATGAGCAGTCTCATGGAAGTCTCCTGTTACATATACCAGTGTAACTACATTGATTTCAATGGAGTGGTTCTTGAATTAGACCAATGTCAGTGAGAAGTGGTTCAGTTCCAATTTGACTGTAAAGGGACAGGATTTGGGCCAGTATATGTATCAAGACCTTTGTGCTTGGTTAAGTCCTCTTTGCATCACTCAGCAGTATAAAGGGGACTTAACGTTGCCTTAATCAAGCAGCTGAGGATTTTCTCAGTAGGGGATTGTCCCAATATGCTAACTGGACTGATATCAAGGAGAGGGACTTTGTAGTGTCTTTGACTCCCCACTTCTATCCTTCTGGGCTGATTTGGAGGCAAAGGCCTTTATAGGGGTCAGCACTCTTGATTACTCAGTTTATGTCAAGGCTGTTTGCAAGTCATGGGCTTCTATGAGCTCACTGGCTCAGCACCTCTAGTTTGCAGGTCTGAAATGAAAGCACAGGTCTTTGTGAGATTACAGCAAATGGAGGAAGGGAAGGGAGACAAATTGTTTTAAGAAAGGGGAAGGAGGAGAAGTGCACAAGGGAAGCACAGCTTATTTTAAAAGAAAAAACTAGGACAGAAAATACTCTTTAAGGAAGGTCTCTAAGTATCTTTGACATTGTGGATGCAAGTATTGAAATGAATTCTGCACAAACTAATCACCTGGAAAAGGGAAATAATTGTGTACAACATTTCACACAATGAGCCAATGTGTAGTCTCAGTTATACACGGGACATGATTTTCATGGGTGCTGTAGCAGTATATCTAATAAAGAATATTTAAAAAAAATACCAAGTACTTCTATGGTACTTTTCATCTAAAGACCTCAGAGAGCTTTACAAGGTTGGGAATCAGTATCCCATTGTACAGGGAAGGCAGCAGAGGTACACAGTGATTTGCCCAAAGGCATAGCAAGCCTGCAGAACGGCCAGGATTAGAACGTAGATGTTGTTTTCCACTCCACTAACCTGCAATGCTCCATCTAGATGGAGAATATTCAAAATCAATCAGAACTGCCATTCAAAGAGAATTTTATTTGCAGTTGTAAAAAGAAACAGTTACCTCATCTAAAAAGGGATAAAGCAGCAGAAAGAAAACAACCCAAAGGAGTTATATATGTATAAAATATCACATTTAATGATCACTACAACAAAGCAAAGTGCAACTGCACAATCTCCTTCACCTTACCCAAGAGCTGCAGGATGCTTTACAATAAAATATTTAACACATGTCAGTGCTTACTTTTAAAAAAGTCTAAAGGAACAGCAAATAAAAGTCCCAACAGTGAGAATTCTGCAATCATTGGGCACGATACAAAGGTTCCTAATTCCCAAGGACTTAAGCTCAAAGGAAATTAAATATTACCTGCTCCAGTTGACCTCATTGAATGTGCAGGAACATATGGTGACAAAAGATCTATCAGGCACGTTAGGCTATGACTTATGACTACTGAATGCCTTAAAACTAAGTGGTAAAAACCTTAAAATCAAAACACAATTTTACTGGGTCATTGTAAAGATTGTAAAATAGAAGTGATATGTCCAAGCAGGTGAATGTTGGCACTAAGTATAGCACTAAAACACTACATATGGAGTAAATACCCCTAAACTTCATACCACTGTTAAACATGGCTAACACTCACTGCAGTACAAATGAAACTTTTCTACCTTTCTTGAACAATTTGCTTCCATGGATGCATTCCTTCCATTTCCCTTTTAGTTGACTGGTGAGGTACCTGTTTATAACTCACGTATTTGGACAGGTTGCCTACCTTAAAGCACTGATTTGCAACCATTAGGACATGTGCTAATACTGATACAGGTTTTGTGACTTAAAATTCCATCTACCCTGCAGGATGAATTCCAGTGAAAAAGACACTCCCCTCATATAGGTCAGGTGAAATTTCAAAAGTCCCATGTGTCCAATTCTGCACCCATTGAAAATAATGGTGATACTACCACAATCTTCAAACAAGTGAAGGATTGAGGCCCAGCACTGTGAATCAGACTTTTTAAATTGATACTCCAGACTTTCCCTCCTTTCTGTGGGGCCAGATCCAGCAAAAGCATCTCTTACAAGTTGTGGGCCAGTAACTTCCATTGAATTCAATGGGAATTGAGCACACTCGACATCTTGTAGGTTCAGGTCTCTGTGACGAGCCCTAATGTGCTGCTGATGGCCATCTCACAATCATTGGTGAAGACTGAACTGCTCTCACAATCAGACCACAGGGGTTGGAGCAGCCCAGGTTACATTACAGGCAAGTGCAGGTACAGATTGAAATAGATTGCACACATTGTTGGGTTGGTAACAGAGCTGTTGAATCATCCCCCCCCCCCCCCCCCGAGTCATTATTTCTGAAGATTTTAGGCAATTATAGTAGCAAAAAGCTGCCAGTAGCTCAGTTCTAGCAGGGACTGTCCAAGGTTTTGGAAACCCATGACAGATGTCCTGTCCTAGCCAGTCTTGCTAACTTTGCCTCTGCAGCCTGAGGCTTTGCTCTTATTGTTGTTGCAATGGTGTCATCCTGCCATGAGAGGCTGCTGTGCTGAGCACTCTCTCTGCCTACCTCAGCTGCTTTTCCTCAGCTGAACTTCCTGCTGTACAGACTAGCGGCCTTCAAATCCCCATCCCTTGAGCTGCATGCATGAGGGTGAGTGGCACACAGGATAGGGCCATATTTCATCACCTCCTAGGATCTGGGGAAAAATCAGTGAATTTAATGGGGAGCAAGCCTTTTTGGGGAGATGCAGAGAATCAATGGGGGACAGCATTACTGGGAGAAGGGGCAGGGAATCAAGAAGATAGCTACAGGCAGTGTGGAACAGAGGTTGTCGGTGGTGGATGGGGGGAGGAGGTGGGCCTGTGGGAAACATCCTTTGGTTCAGATAAGCATTCAGATTTTTTTATCCAACCCCCAAGCTTTTTTTTCCCCTGGTGTTCAGGTATTCTTATAAGATCACTTAGTGGTTCCATATGGGTGAGATCAGCTTTGATCCCCCAATAATTAAGATTTATAATTAAAAAAAAATAACCTAAAGGTTGCCAGGATGCACATATAAGCTCCCTGGTCACTGGGAACCTAAGTGCTCCCAAAATGTCAGCCTATTGGGTGAACAGTCCCTAGAACACTCTTCCCCTCTCCCCCTGCCCCAAATCCTGGCAACTGCACAAATAGCTTTGCAGTGATCTGCAGGATTGCTTTATATTATAAGCAGTCAGTGAAAATATCAGATGACAGCAAAGATCCCACACACACCAGATTTGGTGCCTAGATCTGTTCCCACCAAACCTCCTCTTGCCCCTCTCCAATTTGCTCCCCAACTATCAAGACCTTCTCCTGCAAACCCTGCTGCTCTTGCTAGTCTGTACTTCTGATAGCAAAATAGTCCCCATTATTTTTCTTCTTCAGGTGTTTTGAGCAACCCTCACAAGGATAATAAGAAAATGGAGAGGAGAAAAAGAAAGGGGAAAGAGGACTGAACAACTTCTGGAATTGGTAATGGGATACAGGACCCTTTAGGTTGCTGGTTAGAATTCATTTTCCACTCGCTAGCAACCAAACATTGGTGGCGGTTTAGTGGACCATGTAAAATAAGTTGCTATTCATTTTGGGAAGAGTGTTGACATGACGAAGTCACTATCATAATGGCACCCTTGTCTTCAGTCTCTCTTCGGAGCAGTCACAGGAGGAATGGGCCTAGAGATAGCCTCTCAAGGTAAAGGTGAAGGCACATTAACTTGAGGCAAGCGTGCACTCGTGCCCACGTTCAAGTGGTTCTGTGAATTAATGGATGGTTCTAGCTTGTAGGACTGTAGATATGTCATCTTTCACAGCACTAAGAGAGAGAGAAATGAGAGAGCGCCATTAAACAGGCTTCACTCTATGACAAGGAAAGAATAAGTACATGTGGAGATTCCTATAGTAGAAACAAATGCATCTAAACATAAGGCTACCTGCTGCAATGGATATTTTATACATTATACATCACTAAGTGGAGCTTGTGCTGCTATGAGACTCACTAGATAAAGTAAAGGCTGCTATGGGATTAGCACTGGGTTTTGTCCCCTTACAGGGTTTTATTGAACAACAATATTCAGAGAGCAAAGTGCCGAGGAGCCCAATCAAAAACTCGCTGAAGTTAATGGGAGGTTTTCCACTGATGTGAGTGGGCTTTGGATCAGGCCCTAGAAGAGAGCAGATCATGGGGCTCCATGAAACAAAATGAGATTTAATGCTAATAAATGAGGACTGATATGTCTCCTCTGGTATAGGGGAGTACATTTGGCTCCTCTCTGGGCCACTGAAGGCCACTGCTCCCAAGGAAGGGGGGGAGGGAGTGGGAATGTATTTGTCTGAGCACCTCACAAGTATCTTGTGTCTTAAGTGTCTCTCCCCCACCTGTTGTGAAACAGTGAGATACCCGGTCACGCTGATGTGCTGCGAGACCAAGTTCCACAGTTGGGAGGCAGCTGCCAAGAAAGTTCTTTCCCCCATACTCATGAGCATAAGTAGAAACGTAGTTTCCATAGACACTCATGGTTCTTTGGCCAATCCAGTGGAGAGCACTGAATGGTGAACCCAAACCCTTGGCTTTCATTCTGTATTTCATGTGGAGTCAACATATAAAGTGAAGCACTGGGCTGTCATGCCCATGGAGGTTGAATAGGAAGCTTCAGCATTCTGAACTAAATGGAGCTTTTCCAGGATTGGGCAATTGACTTTCATTCATAGGTATAATGAACTGCAATAATCCAGGGGAGGGAAGCTTTTGTCTCTGCTGTAATCTCTATAGTAGCTCCACATATAGAAGCTTTCAGGGATGTCTCTCATGGTCATGCAGCTCCCTCAGTCAGCACCATCCATTCTGGGGTTGCCTTGGCCAATCCCAGAAGAAGGGGAGGTTACAGGTACCTTGCTCTACTGCAGCCCCACCTTCTACTAGACTTTCTGCCACTGAGGTTTGCACAAGTGGCTCTGGTCATAAAATCATGTACCTATATAGCACATATCACTGGAGTCTCCGAGAGCCACCTAACAGCCCTCTGAGGTTAGGAGGTACGCAGATGGGGAATCGAGACAGATGTATCAGTGGCTTCCTCAAGGTCACACAAGAAGCTTCTCACTGAGCCAGGCGGTGAATGCAAGTCACCCTAGTCTCAGGCCAGTCTCTTATTCACTAGATCATCCTTTCTACCTCGGGAAGGGAAATAAACAGCACAAATACAAGTTGGGGAAGGGCTATCATGAAATCACTAAGTCTGGAAAAGAGCTAGAGGTAAACAGATCTTTGATTAAATGCGAGCTTGCAGGTGTGACAATATTGAAGAAAATAAGCAAATGCTATTTTTGGATTCACAGACCCAGAGGGCGGTAGTACAAGGAAGCAATGGTCTGATGTTGGGGGAAGGAAAAGCTTCGGCTAGACAGCAGGAAAAAGCTCTTAACAATAGTGGCTAGACAGCAGAACCAACACCAAGAGAAGAGGCTGAGGCTGTAGGATTTCACAGAGGTGAGAATCCATTAGATAAGACATTAGTGGGAACGACAAAGTGAACAGTCTTGTAAAATGCAGGGCTTCTCAGTGACTGATGAAAGAAGCAGGCTTTTGGGGCCCTACTGTCTATGATCACTTCACCACAAGGAACAGCAGTGCTTAATGGCTGTTATAATTAAGCTCAAGGAAAAGGGCTGGGTCAAGGAGAAAGCTGGACACTAGAGAAACAGCATAAGACAGGGAAGTGCAGTAAAAGGGGGAAAGAGCTGTGACAAGAGACAGAGACTTGCATGAAAGAAACAAACCCGCAAAGGAGCCGCGGCACACAGAGAGCCTGCGAAGGAGGGCTCCAATTTACAGAGCTTCTAAAATAGGAGCAGGGCCTACGATGGGGGTGAAATCCTGTGATCAGGAAATCAGACTCATCTATGAGCCTCTATAAAGGGCCAGGGCATTCACTCAGAGGCCTGGGGAATTCCTGTGCAGGGCCAGAGGCTCCCTAGTCACTCCTTGTCAGCTGTGGCAGCGTTACTTCTTCATGAAGGTTTGCTGGGCAATGCTCATGTGGCCAGCACCTTTTTCTCATATTTGCCCTCTCCCAGCCTGCCACATGTTTCTGAAGCTATATAGCTCCAAATGTGTGGAGTTTACACAGAGGGGTGTCTGTGGGGTGGAAGGGAGGGATGGTACTGGGTTGGCTCAAACCCCTCTCCCTCTGATAGAGAAATATTTACTGAATACCAGTTCTGTATTTGAAAAGAAGCAGGATGATATATTTCTGTCTTACAACAATCATGAAATACTGAAGGAATAGGAAGTAACTAGAGAGAATGTTAAACAGCAGATCCAGATAACCTGCACTCAAGAGTAAGGGCATACGAATGATAAAAATATCTGGCACGTAAATACCTTGCAATGCCAGCTACAACACTGCTATACGAATGCCTATTCTCACTTTCATGTGACATTGTAAATAAGAAATGGGCAGCATTATCTCCCGTAAGTATAAACAAACTTGTTTGTCCTAGTGATTGGCTGAACAAGAAATAAGACTGAGTTGACTTGTAGGCTCTAAAGTTTTGGATTTTATTTTTGAGTGCAGTTATGTAAAAAAAACAAAACAACAACTCTACATTTGTAAGGGAAGCTTCGAATTACAGACATGGGCCCCAAACCATCCTGGTTCAACAAAGAATTTAAATACATGCTTAACTTGAAGAGTGTGCTAAAATCCCATTGTAGTTAAGTATATGCTAAATCAGGGGCAGGCAAACTTTTTGGTTTGAGGCGGGCCTGGTACCACACCGCCCCTTTGTAGCGGCGGTGGGATTGGGTGTCAGAACCTCACCACTTCCAAGTTCACTTGCCTGTCTCTCTGTGGTCAGCTAGTTGCAGGCCTAATGGCCTCCTTCCCCACAATCACCCCTTGGTCAGAGTAGTGCAGCCTAGCAGCTGGAGTCTAGATTACTTACTCCAAGTGTCAGGGCAGTGTGGCCCAATGGCCAGGGTTCATATAAATCACTCCCCATGCTGGAGCAGTGCAGCCTAATGGCCAGAGTCTATACAATCCCCCTCACAAGCAGTGTAGTGCAGCCTAGCAGCCAGAGTCCATACTATTCCCGCAGTGTGTGTGTGTGTGTATGTGTGTGTGTGTGTGTGGGGTGGGGGGGGTGTAGGGGGATCTGGGTCCACCCTCTCCACCAGCTCCCAACTCAAGTAATGGCAAGCTCCCTTTGCCACTAGCTTGGCAGGGATCTGCCCGCAACACACAGAGTGTCCATGTAGCTCTAATGCCATTTGCCTCTAAAGTCCCACGGGTCACTTCCTACCATAAACACTGGGTTGTCTGCTTCGTGGGGTCCTCCATTCTCTTTCCCTCCTGTGACATCCTCTATCTGGGCATCCAGGTGCATCCCGGCTTGGCTAGCCTCCAGATCCTGGCATGCAGGCTGTCCCTCCTGAGGAGCTAGCAGGGTACCTCCTTCCCCTCTAGTGGTCAGTCCAGACCGAGCTGCTCTGCAGACTTTTATACCTGTTTTCCAGTTGGAGCATGCCCAGCAGAGCTTCCGGGGTAGGGCTTCCTCTGCTAGGAAGGAAGGGTTAACCCCCTGTGGTACCAGTGCGGGGCTGCTCTGCCCCATCACGGGGCCACATCAGGTTTCTAAAATTGTATGGAGGGCCGGTTAGGGGAGGCTGTGCCTCCCCAAACAGCCAGGCGTGGCCAGGCCCCTGCTCCCTATCCGATCCACCCTGCTTCTCACACCCTTACGGCCCCCCCAGGACTCCTGCCCCATCCAACCCCCACCATTCCCTGATGGTCCCCCCAGGACCCCTTCCCCATCCACACCCCCCCACTCTCTGTCCCCTTACCGCCCCCGGATCCCCCACCCCTAACTGCCCCCTGCCGCCCCATCCAACCCCCCCCTTCCTGACTGCCCCCCTGGGATCCCATCCAACCACCCTTTCTCCCTGACCGCCCCCAGAACCCCTGCTCCCATTCAACCCCCCCTGTTCCCTGCCCTCTGACCGCCCTGACCTCTATCCACACCCCCGGCCCCTGACCACCCCCTGAACTCCCCTGCCCTCTATTCAAGTCCCCTCCCCTGCTCCCTGCCCCCTTACTGTGCTGCTGGAGCACCGGTGGCTGGCGGCACTACATCTATGCCACCTGGCTGGAGCCAGCCACGCAGCACGCAGCACAGAGCACCGGGTCAGCCCCGGCTCTGCAGCTGCGCTGAGCCCAGGAATTCACCGTCCTGTCCACCCAGAGCATTGCACCGGCAGCACAGTGAGCTGAGCTGCGGGGCAGGGGGAACAGCAGAGGAGGGGCCGGGGGCAAGCCTCCTGGGCCAGGAGCTCAGGGGCCAGGCAGAACAGTTCTGTGGGCTGGATGTGGCCTGGGGGCCATAGTTTGCCCACCTCTGTGCTAAATGCTTTGCTGCATTGGGGCCTTCATTTAGAAGTCTGTAGCTCTAGCTAAACATATTATTTCTTTGTTTAGAATCAATCTATTATTGTTTCAGAACACAATATTATTTCATGCTATCATAAGTACATTAGTTTCACAACCTTTCGCATATAGTACCATCACCTTTTAACACATTACTATGATTCATGAGTTCTTTCTTCCTATGATGCTCAGGGGTGTGAAAAATCCACAGCCTTGAGTGATGCAGTTAAACTGACCTAACCCTTTGTGTAGACAACTCTCCCATGGACCTAGCCACCACCTCTTGGGGTGGGGAATTACCTACACCGATGGGAGAAGCCCTTCTATCAGCATAAGTAGTGTCTTCACCGAAGCGCTACAGCAGTGCAGCTGCGTCACTGCAACATTTCAAATGTAGACAAGCCCTTACACACTGTGCTCTCTGTCTTCTGGAGACTTTGCTTTTGTTCTTTTTTGCTTAGATATGTTCCTTAATCTAAAATAAAATTATTAGTTTATCATTTATTGTTTGTATTATGATAGCATCTAGGGCAAGGGTGGGCAAACTATGGCCCACAGACCACATCCAGACTGCCAGCTGATTTAATTTGGCCCTCAAGTTCCTGCTGGGGAGTGGGGTTTGGGGCTTGCCCCGCTCCCACGCTCCAGCTGGGGATGGCTCTGCATGTGTGTGCTGCAGCTCACGCAGCTCCTGGAACCAGCGGCATGTCCCTCCTCCGGCTCCTAAGCATAGGGTCAGCCACGGGACTCCATACACTGCCCCCGCCCCAAGCACAACCCCGCAGCTCCCATTGGCCGCAGTTCCCGGCCAATAGGAGCTGTGGGGGCAGTGTCTGTGGACAGGGCAGCATGCAGAGCCACCTGGCCTTGCCTCCACATAGGCGCCAGAGAGGTGGAATGCTGCTGCTTCTAGGAGCTGCTTGAGGTATGCGCCACCTGGAGCCTGCACCCCTGACCTCCTCCCATGCCCCAATCCCCTGCCTCAGCCTGGAGCGCCCTCCCAGACTCTGAACCCCTCGGTCTCAGCCTGGAGCACCCTCCTACTCCCCAAACCCCTCATCTCCAGCCCCACCCCAGAGCCCGCACCTCCAGCCAGAGCCCTCACCCACCCCACTCCCCACCCCAACCCTCTGCCCCAGCCTGGAGCCCCCTCCCACACCCTGAACTCCTCATTTCTGGCCCCACCCCAAAGCCCGCAACCCCGGCCAGAAGCCTTACCCCCTCCTGCACCCCACCCCCAGTTATGTGAGCATTCATGGCCTGCCATGCAATTTCCATATCCAGATGTGGCCCTTGAGCTAAAAAGTTTGCCCACCCCTGATCTAGGGCCTAGGTCACAGAACATGGCTTCATTTTGTAGCTGTTGTACAAGCACATAACAAAAAATCAGTCCCTATCCCAAGGCGCTTACGAGCTAAGGATGCCTTTAGAAAGGTCATTCAGATCCATATGCTATTGCTGTTTGTGTAAAGAAAAATGTAACAGAAGCATCCTCTGAAAATAGCATTATCCCATTTCACAAGGATTTTCAGTAGCTTCCTTTCAGAATAGAAGGGATTTCTGAAAAACAGGGAGTTTAAATTATCCAGTGTTCTAGCACATTATCTCTGGCTCTGAAAAACTCTAGCTCTGATCTAAGGTTCAGGGGGAAAAGGGGAAAGGGGTGGAAATCTGTAAGGACATTTTTCCTTTTATAAACTGAAAGAAACCACTTGTCAAAGCTCTTTCACAAGTTGAAAGTGGTAGGATCTCACTTTGAAAAATCTCCTATTGTGTGCTAGGGGGCTTTGGACCAATATATAAAATACATGTGGACTACATTGCTTTGCTCTTTTTTTTAAATTCCCTGTCTTTGCAGAGAAATGTACTCTGCTGAAAGGATCCGACTGTTCCTCAAACTTATATTAAAAATACAAAAGCATCAGGTTTTGTCTTCCAAATGCCTTTGTGGCACCTCCACATCCTCTTTGGACAGAAGGGATCAGAGTCCCTCTTGCTGATGCAGGGAGATATAATTTACATCATCCTAATGCTGCATGGCCACCCGTGTCAAATAACATTGCAGCCACCTCCTGTGGCATTTCCGCTTTAGACTACAGAGCAGTTCTATAGGAGCCCCAAATGACAGAGGCTCCACAAGAGATGCCCTGAATCAAAATATCCCCTGACTGCCCTGGCCACGCATAATTTCTGGCATTTGTAGGACTGAGCTGGCTTCTGGCAAGCCCACTTGTAGGCAAGAGGTTGTGGCTACTTTGCTCCACTGTAGCCTTGCACTCAGAAGAACTTTCTGCCACTGTGGGGCCTCCTTCCAGGATCTTACCCTGCTCCTGCTGGTGTAGACTGGGCTGAATTTAGCTGAAGAAGTCATTTTGTGAAAACATGGATTCCCTAATGAAGCATATGAACCTACTCCCATTGAAGAGAACATCTCTGATTTCAGCGGGAATAAGATTAGGGCTATAGTGAGGTGACAGACACCTTCAAAATGTGTGTAATAAATAATATTAGTGATTGATAATTAGTATGTTGCTGTTACATATACTCACTGGGCTTCCATCTCCTCTCCATGCCAGCTGTGTTCCCACACGACTCTAACACATCTGTCTGGTCACTCAGGAATTGAGTGTGCCAATAAAATTCTCAGTTTTTATGAGACGAAGTTTAACGATGCCAAATTTAAGTTAGGTTAGAAGTACTGAGGGAAAAACTAAGTGGGTGGTTGGGGGAAATGGAGGGAGCAAGATATGCTGGGTGTTTGATGCTCTGGTGAGGGATTTCCAAAGGAGTCTAAGTGAAACAAACCATGGCCACATATGTACAGACACTCCTGAGATGAGGATATAGAACCTGGGTCCTCCAGTGCCAAAACACAGGCCTCTATCACTTGAGGCAAAGCAAGAACAGTGAATAAACAGTGGGCTGGTCTACTAGCTGTGGCCACCATAAAAGGGAGACAAGCTCAGACCATTTAGCTAATGGTTATACAAGCTCTTCTGTTTGGGGAAACTCATTCTGGGCACCTGAGATCTCACAAGTCCCATCAGGTGTGCAACTTTATAAGAAGCCCTAGCACCTCATGTATCACTAGGGATTGACCCCAAGGCCTTCAGCACAAACAACATAGGTGGCCTCTTCCATTTGAGCTATGGAGGAACTCCTTTGGTACTGTGTAAATAGCAAGTTGGAGCAAGCTACTTAAAGAGATAGCATCTTTGCCACCACCACATATGGTCAAAAGATTCCAAGTTACTCATGTTTGGAAAATTGAAGATGATGTTTGAGATAGTTCATGTAATATGAGATCCCCTGTCCCCGATCTTTAGCTGGTTTCTCTCTGAACATCAGGTGAATGTGGCAGGTGAATGTCATGGGAAAGATCTTAACCACCCAGTTTCTTCCAAAGTCACAAGGGTGTGGAATGATTTGACAATTGACATTCTCATGTGTTTCCCTGCAATCTTCACAAAATCATCATGGTCCCTGTAACAGCAGGTTACCTCTCCTCAGTGTGGAGATGCGGCTGCTGCTTCAGTTTCTTCCCTTGACGATGGCTTTCTTGGTCTGGAAGAGTGATTTAGGGCCCCAAAAGTCTATTCTTCTCCAGGATCCAAAAAACAACCATCAGCCTTTCTCCAGGCTCACTACTTCTTCATCCCTCTCTGGCGTTGGTAGTCTCCCCCCTTGATCCTCCCCAAACTTATCAATAATCCTTTCCTCAATGGGGTCTACCCTCTGTTTACACAGGGATTGAAGACAAACTTCCTCCCCCTAAGAAGAAGGTGCAGCTTGGGTCTAGTACTAATACAGGGCCTCTAGCCCACATAGTATTGCATTGCCCTAGCCCTTTTCCTTCTCTTGCTTCACAACTTTTTAGGGCCCTTCTAAGTCCTGCCTTCTTATAGATCTTTTCCTTAGCCCATCGTGGGCTGAGTGCTTTCTCAGTTCTTTTGGTGGTGAGCCCCACAACAGGTCTGGCCTTTCCCCCAGCAAGCAGCTGTTCTCCTTCAGATCTCCATCCACTTTGAAGGAAGGCTGCTTTTTATATCCCTCAACAGGCCTGGCTCTCAGTCGCCTTCTCTCTCAGTTGTGTGATCAGGGAGAATACCAGGCCTGGGTAAGAGCTGAGACTTGCATTCCTTAAAAGTCCAACTCATCCTGTGACAATCCAAAGCAGGGCAGATAACATAATGATGTGTTCTTAAGTGAGAGTCTGAAATATTTCCTTTCAGCTTTTGCAATGGTCCTGTGGCCATTCTCTCTGCAACCACATAGAGAAGGTGTTTGGAGGTGTGGCATGGCTAATAGCTATACAGTTATGTGGATCCATTGACCAAAACCCCCATGTATATAAAGCATGGGATGAAGAAAAGTGGAACAGCAGCCAACAACCTGAGGAAAGAGAATTCCATTCCCTCCAGACACTTCTGAATATCCCCTATTTAAGTCCAAGACATTCAGGCTTCATGCAAAGATCTTCAATTTAGTGCTTTTAGAAAATAATTGCCTCTGATGTATTTCTAAATGCTGCTGTCTCTGCAGCTGTGTAATCTTCTTTACATTTTCCCAGTTAATGTTTTTAAATGTATGATTTATATTTCATATAACATGACTATCAACAAAACAACTACATAAAAATCTTACCTAAGAGTCCCTAAAAAGCACAATGCAACGCAGTGCCTAAGTTTTTTCGAGAAAGTATTCACTTTTAGGAAAATATTAACACACGAATGAAAGAATCTGATAGCTATATTAGGGAGCAGAGGACTTCCATAGAAAACACAGGAAATATTCAATTACAGGCCATTTGAAAGAAGCACCATCAAAAAGAATTATTCAGGCAGATATTAACTTTATCTTTCATAGTTATTTCAATTAGTAGTGCCAAGCACATTAGCTGCACTCAGTGAAGTTTTGATGATATATTTCCAGCCTGTAATGTAGACAAGTTTGTCTTTCATGGGCAGTATCAGAATCTATTCCATACAGCTGCTGCTTTACTTCTCTTATAGTAACTTGTATTATTTTTTTCAATGCCAAGTTGAATATAGGATCTTTTTTAAAAGAGACTTGACTGAGATCTCACCGAGGTATGAATCAGAAGTAGCTCCACTGAAATCAATAGTGTTACACTGGTGTAAAGGAGAGAAGTATCAGGTCCCATAGGCCAGTTCTGCTCTCAGCTACACCAGGGTACTGCAAATCTAGAGTAATGCTACTGACTCCACTGGAGTATTGTACTCCAGATTTACAGCTGTGTGAACAAAAGCAGAATTTGGTCCAAAGTCTTTCATAATTTTTTTTTTCTGGTTACAATCATTTTAAATTTAATTTTCATAAAATGTTTTTTAAAAACACTTAAAGATGCCATGAATTTCACCTCAGATCTCTTAAGGCAATGGCTTGTCAGCTTAGTTTTCTGCACCACAGATTGTGGTTGCTTGGTTGGTATATAGAGCAACTGCAGCAGTTGTTCCGTCCCTCCCCTTCCCCCTCCTCCCACATTTTTTAATGTAGTAATTTCTTTTTCTAGTAATGCTTAACTCAGATTACAGCTTGATTGAGTGAGGCACACCAAGGTCAATTGGCTTTGCTCAGGTCACCTAATGACTGAGTGGCTAATTCGAGCGATGGAGCCAGAATCCTGCTGGTCCATAACACTTTGCTGCAATCACTAACTACGTTACCTCCCTCATATTCAGGACAAAAGTATTAGCTGAAAAACAAAACCAGTAACATTTTTTGTCAAGTTAACAGCATCTTAGTCACTTGGTGGCAAGTTCATGAGGTAAGGGGCTTGGGAGTAAATAACCACTGCTAGCTAAATTCTTACAGTGAATAGCACTAATGTAGACCTTCACTTCCAAGGATGTCAAACCACTTCCTTAAGGGGAAAATCCTGTCTCTGTCTCTACAGTTGTGGAGAGTTCCCCGGCAGTGCAATCTGTATGGTTCTAGTGTGTGGGGGATTCAGGGGCGGCTTTGGTGTGGTGTAGTGCTTAATGCCAGATTGGCTTCTTGCAAGCCAGCGCACAGGAATCAGTTGGGTTTGAGGCAGTCCAGGTGTGGAACTGTAGGATCTGCTACCACACAAATCCTCTTAGCTTTTCTGCAATTCCTACAGGAGGTGCAGGAGAATCTCTCCTCTCCCCTTCCTTTCACACATTGGCCTAGAAACTAGCCCAACAACAGAGCACCAAGGCATAGATTTGCTCCAAACTGAATCCCTCTTCTGAAGTATTTTTGCACACACATTACAGATTGGTAAACTGAGGCACAGAGAAGGGCAGAATACTTAGACAGATTGTGTCTAGCATTGCATGGCTGTGCAGAGGAGGTGAGCACAAGGAGCCTTCTTTGCCTTTGACATGCAAAGAGGAGGGAGTTTTGCACTGACAGTAGTGCTAAAAATCTCATAGGTGTGGGATGAGTATGGGACCAGCAGTATTGCCAATGCCAAGAATTCAGAAATCATGTGATTGACTTAAATATCAGGAATTTTAAAAAAAATTCTTTTTTTAAGTTTTTTAAAGTTCTTTTTCTGATCCTTTAGTCACATTTTCAATCTTTTCTCTACAACCATAAGGGTCAGAAATTTAATTTAAAAAAAATAAATAAAGCAGCTAAGGTTCTTATGTAATCACTTGATTCCAGGAGCTGGAACTTTAAGCAAAATACCAAATATTGTGAAACTCATGATAAAATCATGGAAGTTGGCAACACTGAGCCAATGGAGCTGACCTAGCAGGAATAACTCATGTTGAACCCTATTAAAGTATGTAGTACATGCCACACAGCTGGGTGAAGTAGCTGTTTAAGAGCATGGGAGGGACTGCAGAGACCAAAAGATCATGGTCCTGTTTGGACAGTGGGGTTCTGACTGCTATGTGTGTGTGCACATGTGTGTGAACAAATTGCTGTTTACAACAGACTCGTTGTTGCATTATGGAATGTTTAAATAAAAATACTGTAGTTGTTGAATACAAGTTCTCTTTGCTTTATTAAGAACACAACCACCGTATATGTCCCTCTCTGTCTTGGGCACAATGACTCAAGATGATGCCTCTCCCCCCCAAACCCCTTTTCTCCCCATCCATACAGGCAGTGTCTCTCACTGGTGGTCCAAGTGTGGCCATAGGCATGGCCCATGGGATGATTCCATCTGGCCCCAGTATGCGTCTGCCCCCTCAGCAGATCTGCTCTACAAAATGGTGTCCTCTGTGCAGCGTGACCTCGCACACGCCACACCTGAGGTCAGGCCACATGGAGAACACCACTTTGTGGAGCACATATTTCTGTATATGACCTGTGGAGGTGCCCCAAAACTACCAGCCAGCCCACAGCCCTGAAACCAGTGGACCATTCTTTGTGGTTAGCAGTGTTTTCCCCAAATAATTTGTAAAGCCATGAGACAATTTCCCTTTCCAAGCATCAGGCTGTGAGCATGCATGCAAATGAACCTTGTTAATTCAATTTCCTTGGCTGGATAGTGCAGGTAACATTTATTATGAATTGACATTGTCAAAGTTCAGTAGATCTCTATTAATAGAACAAAGATGTAATGCCACAAGTGATTTGCTGAATGGGAGGACTAATACAGACAGACCGGCTTCTGAATCAGTCAGCAAACCTCATTTTTCTGTGAATTAAGAAACTTATCTTCACCAGTAATTGCATTACTGCACTGTAAGGGCAACAGTGGGAAATGCTGGGGAGTGCCACATGCATGGAAGATTCAAAAGCCGTGCTTGAAGGTGAAAAACAAGGTTATTTTATCTAGACTGAATCTGCTGTAATGTCCCAGAATGATACCCATTCAATACAAATGCACTCTGTGACGGCTGCCGTCATCAGGACTAACAGAGAGATTCTTCCCACAGTGGGGAGAGAAATGCATTTCCTTCAGGCTAGGGTTTATTTGAGGGCATCCGGGAGCCAGGGCAAAGCCTGATCAATTGAAACCCTGGCTGCAAGATCATCGATTCATTGGGTGCCTAAGGGTATGTCTACACTGCAAGGAGACACCAGTGGCTCATGTGGCTCAGACTAAGGGCCTGTTTAATTGCAGTGTAGTGTTTGGGTTTGGTCAACACACTGAGCTCTGGGCCCGCAGAATCCACTTCGCAGAGTCCTTGAGCCTGGGCTACAGGATCATCTGAGGTGAGAAGGTTCCAGAGCTTGGCCTACAGCCTAAGCTCGGATGTCTACACAGCAGTTAAACTTAGTCTTTAGTCCGAGCCCCGCAAGCCCAAGTCAGCTGACACAGGCCAGCTGCAGCTTTTCAGTTGCAGTATAGACATACCCTAAGTATTAGTGCAGACAGTGTTTTTACCATCATACGAGCACCGGTTTAAAGCAGATGTAATCCTTCCCACTCCCAAGCTCTGTCTAGACAAGCGCTTAGCACCACTGTACCACTGATGAAGCTGCCCCCATGATGTAATATGAGTATTAATTTTTCTAGGGCTGAGAATGCCTTCGAGTGGTGAGCAGTGCTATTCCGAGTGCTTTGTGACCATGGAGTATGTTCTCTCTGGTGGTATGCAGTGGAGAGTTCAGTAGCTGCAGGTCCTGATGCTGTGGTAGCACTGTGTCAGCCAAGGAGCCAGGATTACTTTACAACCCTAGCTTTTCTGGGAACCCCCCTGCACACAGTCCATTTACTTGGACTACATGCAGAGGCCAGGATTTGTCCTTTCAGGCATGGTTCTGTTCTCAGAGCTGCACTTATAGATACTAGAACTAGGGGTGCTGCTGCATCTCTTGGCTTGAAGTGGTTTCCATTATATACCGGGTTTACAGTTTGGTTCAACGGCTCTCAGCACCCCTGGCTGCACTTATGTGTCTTGCAAATAAATCAAATAAATACATTTTTAAAAATAACAAAATAATGTATACCTTAGAGATGCTGCCAAAAGCTCATGCATTAAAATGCAGATCTACTGGTTTTCTGCTTTCCTCCTGGGAACATATAGCCCCAGATCTACAACTGTGATGGCAGGTCTCTCCCCCACCCCTCCCCAAAAGGCCTCAGTTTAGCGAAAAGTAAAAAGGCTTCAGCCGATTATACAAGTTATACCTGAAACAAGCAAAATTCTTAAGCCTAATTTTCTTGAATACCTTTGCTTGAATACCTAGTGCTCCTGACTTTCTCAGATACAATGAGTCAGATTTTTAGAGATGCTGGACCCCCACAGCTACAATTTAAAAGTAAATTTTATGCTGGTGAAAGGTACTGCATTGACCGCACTAAAGAATGACATTCTCTGTTTAGTCACAGGACAAGAACAGCATGAGCATGAGCAGTCAAAGTTTGCTCTAACCTCCCCTCTCCTCCCCAGCCTCTCTTTAAAGAAGTAGCTGTAGATAGTTCACTGGACTGTGAATCAGGAATGCTCTTGAAAGTACAGACCACTGGATTGGAAAACAACAAATGCAGTTTCCATGTAGCTTTTTCAGGAGAACCCAGCAAGTGAAAGCTGCTTTCTCTAAATGTAAGAGAGGACCTCATGCCCTCCACTTGGTACACACCATAGCAAGGACTTTGCAATATGGTGGTCTAGAAGCTTGAACCCCGCTGAAATCAGGGCAGGGATGGCTACCAGCCACAGACCCCAACCCAGGTTCATGAAGCATTTTCAGCACATTAGGGTTTATGCTATTCACAGAGTCCCCTCTTTCTTCCTATCTCAACCAGTCCCTAATCAGCAAACCACTTCACCTTCTGTTCCTCAGTTTAGATAGGTATAAAATTTCCTTTCTTGGCTATACAAGATGTTTGGACTGGTGATCTGTTTCTGGTAGAGAAATAACAAGGAAGTGCTGCAATGGGAGAGACATGCTAACCATGTGCTCTCACATAACCATGTAAGCGGAAAGATTTTGAGGGAAGAGTTTTTCATTATTTTTCCAAAGTTAGTGTTCCTGATTTTACAAGATGTGAGGACTACAGGTCAGAAAACAGTTTTGTCTTCAACATGCCCCTGAAGGGTCTTGTTAATGGATGTTTGGCAAAGCTCACTGTATATATTGTGTAATCTTGAGTAAACAGCTATAAATGAATAAAGCGCTATCAAATAGATATTCCAGTTCAATATGCGCCCACTGCAGACAAGCAGCTCCCAGTGACTTCAAGGCATATAGTTTGTGTGTAGCTTGAAAACTTGCATGCAGTGGCTGCAGCATCACACCTATAGTATCCAGTGCTATTGAAGAGTCTTACTGTAAAGAAAGAGTACATTGGACTGTATTATGTCCTCTACCTCCATTCTCTGCTCTTGTTTTATTTTCTAACCTTCCTCTTGATTAAAAAGCCAGTTGCCCTATCATCTCCCTGCAGGATAATGAGTAGTGGGAATCACTTGGATCCAGCAGAGAAAGAACTGGGCTCCTGGACTACAGACTTTTCAACTAGGTCTTGTAGCTCTCAATTATTCATTCAGTGGGAGTCTTGGCTAGCAGAAGCTGCCCAGGAGGTGACCTGGTCCTTTTCTGATCTTGCCCTATTCCAGGGACTCTAAAGAAGGAATTTTCCTCCAGGGCAGATTGGAAGAGGCCCTGGAGGTTTTTCACCTTCCTCTGTAGCATGGGGCATGGGTCACTTGAGGGAGGCTTCTCTGCTCCTTGAAGTCTTTAAACCATGATTTGAGGACTTCAATAGCTCAGACATAGGTGAGGTTTTTTGTAGGAGTGGGTGGGTGAGATTCTGTGGCCTGTGTTGTGCAGGAGGTCGGACTAGATGATCAGAATGGTCCCTTCTGACCTTAATATCTATGAAAAAAGTTGGAAGTTCAGTGCTGTAGGTGGATTTTCTCTAGCCAGAGGCTCACAGCCATGGTTTTGCTGTCAAAATGAATTAGGCCTAAAGACTAAAGCTAAAAGTCCTGCTATTTTCATGAGCTAACAACTCAACTGCCTGGAAGTGTTGTTGCAGAAATAGTAAATATGAGCATTACTCAAAGGCTAGAGTGACTGCATTTGTTAGTCCTGTCAAGTGAGACCTGCTGTCTGGGTGAGTGGCAAAGAGGAGAAGGAGGAATGACATGGAGAGTGAAGAAAGCAGCTGACTGACAACAAGAGATGGAGTTGAGTTACTTATTCTTACTTTTTGCTTTTCCTTTGCTTCCTGTTTCTCTTTTATAAAAGAATTGTAACATCGGTAAGTGGTTTGAATGAAAGAAGAGGTTGGACTCTAAATTGTGTTTTCAATCTTCTATACCAAATTTAAAAAAGAGAGAGTTCTTAATATCAGAATAAACTACAGCCATTGTACTATACAATCCATGCTAGTTATTTGGTTCAAGCCGGGCCTATTATGAATGAAGCCTGCACTGCTTTAGACAGCTAGGAGGAGGCACATTGAGATGACAACAGCCCCAAGATCTACGTTATTAATCTAGGCTTATCCAAGCGTTAATGGTTTTCAGCAGAGGAATGATAAGCTATGAAAATTAGTGAAGCCAAAAACCAACAGCACAAAGATTCACAGTGAAACCTGGAATGACAATCAAGAAGCTTACTAACCACACATTCCTGCACTGTGTATGAAAGACTAGCATCCTTTTTATTTTGCAATAGGATTTCAGGGCCTGATCCAAAGAAGGGAACTGATTAAAATTTCAGAATAACTCTAGAGAGAGTTAAGGGCTGTAAAAGATTTAATCAGAGTCACGAATCATGAGTGCCTACAACAGCTAGAGTGTTGATGTTTTCCAGCTAATGCACGATTTCCTAATGGACAGCTTTTATACAAAGGCTTCAACACAATAACAGGTTTCAGAGTAGCAGCTGTGTTAGTCTGTATTCGCAAAAAGAAAAGGAGTACTTGTGGCACCTTAGAGACTAACAAATTTATTTGAGCATAAGCTTTTGTGAGCTACAGCTCACTTCATCGGATGCATATAGTGGAAAATACAGTGGGGATATTTTATATACACAGAGAACATGAAACAATAGTTGTTATTATACACACTGTAAGGAGAATGATCACTTAAGATGAGCTATTACCAGCGGTGGGAGGGAGGGGGGGAAGAAAACCTTTTGTAGTGATAATCAAGGTGGACCATTTCCAGCAGTTGACAAGAATATCTGAGGAACAGTAGGGGTGTGGGGGGGAAATAGTTTTACTTTGTGTAATGACTCATCCATTCCCAGTCTCTATTCAAGCCTAAATTAATTGTATCCAGTTTGCAAATTAATTCCAATACAGCAGTCTCTCATTGGCGTCTGTTTTTGAAGTTTTTTTTGTTGAAGAATAGCCACTCTTAGGTCTGTAATCGAGTGACCAGAGAGATTGAAATGTTCTCCGACTGGTTTTTGAATGTTATAATTCTTGACGTCTGATTTGTGTCCATTTATTCTTTTACGTAGAGACTGTCCAGTTTGACCAATGTACATGACAGAGGGGCATTGCTGGCATATGATGGCATATAACACAATAATACTCATGCAGTATCAGAGCCGTAGAAACCTGAACCAGCTAGAAACAAATCCAACTAGATAACACTACCTTACTTATCTAGCCTATTCCCTTCTGTATTTAGATACACTTTCGCTGAACTGGAATTAAAAAGCTTACAGATTGCTGGCTACCTCATGTATTGTATTGTTTGCATTGGAAGTTGTAGTCTAAGTGTAAGGACATGATTGCAGTGAGAGGTTTTTTAACTGAAATCCAATGTCCAATGCATCAAACAGCTCTGGGGGAACACCAAATATTTCATAACAGCCTTTTCAGTTTTTCCATTAATTTTTCTGTGCATAAGATAAAACTATTAACTTGGTATTTGATATTTGTGAACTATATGTGAACTGGAAACCTGTACCCAAAAGAAAAGAATACTGTTTTCACAGTCAGCTAACTCAATACGCCAAGTACCAAGGATTACTCATTTCAAATGTTAATCTGTAAATCTTGATGGGAAATGAATCACAGATTTCAATAAAAGCCCATGTCAGACTAATTCTTACAAAATGAAGAAGTTGATTTTAACAAAGAGCAAAGACAGTCATTTGTTGCTTGGCATTATAATAGAAAGGAAGAAAAATGGATTGGGTAAAAATAGAGATCTGACACTTTGTAACAGAGAGAAAAGTGAAAGATAGGAATATAATGACTGTTAGTAATGATTATTCACCCATCCCACAAAGAAAGTGGGGGGGAAATATTACATCCATCAATCAGGAATAAAAGGATCCATTAAAGAAAAAATGTGGCTAAAGTATTAAAAAGGGAATGTCTAAAATTAGGCTCCTAAGTCCTTATTTAGGCTTCTAAAGGAATGGTCTGATTTTCTATCCCACAGCTCCTGTTGACTTAAATGGGAGCAGCAGAGTGCTCAGCGCTTTAGAAAGTCAGCCTAAAAATGGACTTTATGCTCCTACTTTTGAAAATCTTGGCCATAGTTTAATAACTATGGGGAACCAGGTTATTTAACCTCTCCCCTCTCTGATGTCTTGTGCAAATCTAAATCTCTCACATTACGTTACAATATAGAAACAAACACACAAACAAAAACTCTCCAAAACAAAACAAAGGGAAAGCAGATGCTAGCACTCTGATTTTTAAAACCATGAATCAAAAGTTGGGAACAATTTAATTCTGCCACAAGACAATTCAGAGGGGCCATTAAATTACCTCTTATGTTTTTGTAAATGATGGTTGTAGCTGTTGCTCGCTACTTCTCCAGTACGTTGCTGAGATATCTGGAACCCAAAATGAGTGATTCCTACTTGCACTGCAAAAGTACTGACAGAGCAAGACTGATCTGGGCTAAATTCTAACTGGCAAACCAGAGAGGATAAACTTACAGTTGATTAACAATCCTTCTGTCATTAAAACTCTTGTAATTTAAAATATTTGTTCAACACCAATGCAGACAAATATCAAATAATTCAAGGGACAAAATTTTATGAGCAACTTCTGAAAATTTGGCTTTAATAGTAGATTTCTGTTTTATGTTACACTTATGTTTATCTGGAGCAACTTCATTAACTTCAGTGGAGCAGCTCCATGTTTAACTTAGTGTAACTGGGAGCAGAATTTAGTCTTAAGGTCCTATCTAATGCTAAAAAGAGCTAACGCATTTAGTGTTAACACTAAATCCTGTCTCCAAATTCCTACACTGTGCTCAGGTATAACAACATATATATGCCTGTCAGTGAGAGGCACATTGCACAGCACCATAATAACAGCTTTCAGACTAGCAGCCATGTTAGCCTGTATCCGCAAAAAGAAAAGGAGTACTTGTGGCACCTTAGAGACTAACAAATTTATTTGAGCATAAGCTTTCGTGAGCTACAGCTCACTTCATCGGATGCATGTAGTGGAAAATATAGTGGGGAGATTTTATATATACAGAGAACATGAAACAATGGGTGTTACCATACACACTGTAACAAGAGTGATCAGGTAAGGTGAGCTATTACCAGCAGGAGAGTGGAGGGGTGGGGGAACCTTTTGTAGTGATAATCAAGGTGGGACATTTCCAACAGTTGACAAGAACGTGTGAGGAAATGTATGGGGGGGGAATAAACATGGGGAAATAGTTTTACTTTGTATAATGACACATCCACTCCTAGTCTTTATTCAAGCCTAAGTTAATTGTATCCAGTTTGCAAATTAATTCCAATTCAGCAGTCTCTCATTGGAGTCTGTTTTTGAAGTTTGAAGCAAATACTCACCAGCAACCACACACCACACAACAAAACCACTAACCCAGGAACCTATCCTTGCAACAAAGCCCGTTGCCAACTGTGTTCACATATCTATTCAGGGGACACCATCATAGGGTCTAATCACATCAGCCACACTATCAGAGGCTCGTTCACCTGCACATCTACCAATGTGATACATGCCATCATGTGCCAGCAATGCCCCTCTGCCATGTACATTGGCCAAACTGGACAGTCTCTGTGTAAAAATAAATGGACACAAATCAGACATCAAGAATTATAACATTCTAAAACCAGTCGGAGAACATTTCAATCTCTTTGGTCACTCAATTACAGACCTAAAAGTGGCAATTCTTCAACAAAAAAACGTCAAGAACAGACTCCAATGAGAGACTGCTGAATTGGAATTAATTTGCAAACTGGATACAATTAACTTAGGCTTGAATAAAGACTGGGAGTGGATGTGTCATTACACAAAGTAAAACTATTTCCCCATGTTTATCCTCCCCCGCCGCCACTGTTCCTCACACATTCTTGTCAACTGCTGGAAATGGCCCACCTGGATTATCACTACAAAAGGTTCCCCCACCCCCTGCTGGTAATAGCTCACCTTACCTGATCACTCTTGTTACAGTGTGTATGGTAACACCCATTGTTTCATGTTCTCTGTGTATATAAAATCTCCCCACTGTATTTTCCACTACATGCATCCGATGAAGTGAGCTGTAGCTCACGAAAGCTTATGCTTAAATAAATTTGTTAGTCTCTAAGGTGCCACAAGTACTCCTTTTCTTTTTGCAAACACCAGTATAGAGGCTCAAATTAAATATATCCCCCAAAGTAAAAAAAGACAGTAAGAGAACCAAAAAAGTGCCACCATGCCTAAACAACAGAGTAAAAAAAATGGATAGAAGCAGAAAGGCATCATTTAAAAATTGGAAGTTAAATCCTACTGAGGAAAATGGAATGCACCATAAACTTGGCAAGTCAAGTGTAAAAGTAGAATTACGTCAAAAAAGAATTTGAAGAGCAACTAGCAAAAGACTTAAAAACTAATAGCACAAAAATTTTTAAGTACATCATAAGCAGGAAACCTGCCAAACAATCAGTGGTGGACACTAGATGATCAAGGTGCTAAAGGAGCACTCAAGGAAGATAAGGCCATTGCAGAGCAGCTAAATGAATTCTTTGCATCAGTCTTCATTGCAGAGGATGTGAAGGAGATTCCCACACTTGAGCCATTCTTTTTAGGTGACAAATCTGAGGCACTGTCCCAGATTGAGGTGTCAATAGAGGAAGTCTTGGAACAAACTGATAAATTAAACAGTAATAAGTCACCAGAACCAGATGGCATTCACCCAAAAGTTCTGAAGGAACTCAAATTGAAATAGCAGAACTACTAACTGTGGTATGTAACCTATTTCTTAAATCAGCCTAGGTAACAAATGACCTGAGGATAGCTAATGTGACACCAATTTTTTCAAAAAAGGTTCCAGAGGTGATCCTGGCTATTCCAGGCTGGTAAACCTAATTTCAGTACCAGGAAAATTGGTTGAAATTATAGTAAAGAACAGAATTATCAGACATATAGATGAACACGATTTATTGGGGAAGAATCAACACAGCTTTTATAAAGGGAAATCATGCATCACCAATCTATTAGAATTCTTTGATGGGGTCAACAAACATGTGGACAAGGGTGATCCAGTGGATATAGTGTACTTGGACTTTCAGAAGGCCTTTGACAATGTCCCTCACCAAAGGCTCTTAAGAAAAGTAAGGAGTCATGGGATAAGAGGATAGGTCCTCTCATGGATCAGTGACCGGTTAAAGACAGGAAACAAAGGGTCGGAATAAATGGTCAGTTTTTAGAATGGAAAGAGGTTAATAGTGGTGTCCCCCAAGGATCTGTATTGGGACCAGTGCTGATCTAGAAAAAGGGTAAACAGTGATATGGCAAAATTTGCAGACGATACAAAATTACTCAAGACAGTTAAGTCCAGAGCAGACTGAGAAGAGTTACAAAGGGATCTCACCAAACTGGGTGACTGGGCTCCCCTGGTGTAAATTAGAGTAGCCCAAGGGCTGCTGTAACTCAGGCCAGCTGTCAAAGATCCCTTGGGCCAATACAGCAACTGGGAAGCACCAGGCCACAAGGAAACCATGGTAATTGTCTCCTTTTCACAGACATATCCCTTACACTGGTAGCCAGGAGGGTGGATAGCATAGGAAACTATACACCAGTCCTACACCACTCGAGGATGCCTTTATGTTGGGACAATATTCCTGTGACTGATTACACTGCCCTTAAGCCCAACACCTGCTAGCAGAACAACACAAAGCAGCAGCACCACAGTGCAGCATCGGATCCGGTCTAATCTTGAACTCATCATTTGGTCAAAACTCCCACTGAATTCAGAGTGTGTTTTCTCATAGTAAGGTATTAAAGCTGATCAGAAAATAGTTTATTTTTTCCTCTATGAAAATTTCAACTCTGGTAAACCCCACCCCCCAAAAAACAGAGAAGTTCTTTTTCAACCAAAAGTTGGGGCTTTGGTTTTTTTCTTCCCTTCCCTGTAAAAAGCACAAAGTCAATGAGCATGCTGGTGTGACTTTGTGCTGCTGTTTGAGTGTGAAATCTTCTTTTTGCCCACTCTAACTGCTGGTCAACAAAACTCTCAAACTTTTCCCTTGTCTTCTCTCTTCCTCTGCAAGTCAGAATTGTGCTCCCTGTAATGGTGTCTTACAAAATCTATGGAAATGGAGTTAATGCCAGGCAGCATGGTGCATAGGCCCATGTTTCTAAAAATTTACGAGAACCTTTTCAAAGATGCCTAAATGACTTTGAAGCCCAAGTACCATTTTCAAAAGATACTGAAGCATTTAGGGTACATTTACACTGCAATATAAACCTGCAACACCAAGTCTCAGAACCTAGGTCAATTGACTTGGTCTCACAGGGCTTGAGATGCAGGGCTAAAAATAGCAGTGTAGACTTCAGGTTCAGGCTGGAGCCTGGGCTCTGAAACCCACCCTCTTCATGGGATTTCAGAGTCCAGGCTCCAGCCTGAGTCCAAATATCTACGCTGCAATTTTTAGCCCTGCAGCCTGAGCCCTGAGAACCAGAGTGAGCTGACCCAGGTCAGATGTGGCTGTGCCACAGGTCTTTTATAGCAGTACAGAAATACCCTGAAAAGTCTAACTCACACTCAATTTCAGTGAGAAAGAGGCCTGGTCTACACCTAAAACTTAGGTTGACCTAGCTATGTCACTTAGAGGTGTGAAAAATTCACGCCCCTGCAAGATGTAGTTTAGCCAACCTAAACCCTGGTGTACACAGTGCTTCATCAGTGGAAGAATTCTTCTGTCAACCTAGCTACTGCCTCTTGGAGAGGTATGTCACTCTGTCTGAAGTAGCTCATGACCATGAGTGCCTACCTTGGGGCAGAATGTCAAAAGCAAGGTAGACACCCCAAACTGGTGGTGTGTTCTATAATTAGATTTCCCCAACCCAGTACCAAATGTGAACTCCCAAAGTACTACAATAGTCTTATAATGGCATCACAGACAGTCCCCTAAGACACTCAGACAAGCCACTCAGACAAGCTGGACTATGTGATAAATGGTCACTAACAGTAAAAAAAATCACAGGTTTCAGAGTAGCAGCCGTGTTAGTCTGTATTCGCAAAAAGAAAAGGAGTACTTGTGGCACCTTAGAGACTAACAAATTTATTAGAGCATAAGCTTTCGTGAGCTACAGCTCACTTCATCGGATGCATTTGGTGGAAAAAACAGAGGAGAGATTTATATACACACACACAGAGAACATGAAACAATGGGTTTATCATACACACTGTAAGGAGAGTGATCACTTAAGATAAGCCATCACCAACAGCAGGGGGGGGAAGGAGGAAAACCTTTCATGGTGACAAGCAGGTAGGCTAATTCCAGCAGTTAACAAGAATATCAGAGGAACAGTGGGGGGTGGGGTGGGAGGGAGAAATACCATGGGGAAATAGTTTTACTTTGTGTAATGACTCATCCATTCCCAGTCTCTATTCAAGCCTAAGTTAATTGTATCCAGTTTGCAAATTAATTCCAATTCAGCAGTCTCTCGTTGGAGTCTGTTTTTGAAGCTTTTTTGTTGAAGTATAGCCACTCTTAGGTCTGTGATCGAGAGACTGCTGAATTGGAATTAATTTGCAAACTGGATACAATTAACTTAGGCTTGAATAGAGACTGGGAATGGATGAGTCATTACACAAAATAAAACTATTTCCCCATGGTATTTCTCCCTCCCACCCCACCCCCCACTGTTCCTCTGATATTCTTGTTAACTGCTGGAATTAGCCTACCTGCTTGTCACCATGAAAGGTTTTCCTCCTTCCCCCCCCTGCTGTTGGTGATGGCTTATCTTAAGTGATCACTCTCCTTACAGTGTGTATGATAAACCCATTGTTTCATGTTCTCTGTGTGTGTGTATATAAATCTCTCCTCTGTTTTTTCCACCAAATGCATCCGATGAAGTGAGCTGTAGCTCACGAAAGCTTATGCTCTAATAAATTTGTTAGTCTCTAAGGTGCCACAAGTACTCCTTTTCTTTTTAGTAAAAAAAATATTCAGGTTACACCCAGTGCCAAGAGACCAGTCATTCACCCAGGTCAATTTGCATCCTAGATCTCACACCACTCCCCACGAGGTCCCCACTGCCCGCCGCATTCTTCCTCTCCTCCACCCCTCTCTATAGATGCTGACTTTTGTTTTTGCAGGTGGGTGTTTTGAAGAGGTGTGTGTGTTGGGGGGGGCACTCTGCCAGGTTTGCGGGGAGGCTATTTTCAGCATATCTATACACTCCTTTCATATTCTAGTTACTGAATGTGTCTATCAGTATCTTTAGTATTTTAATAATAATTAAATTGTTATGAACTACATAATTACAGTATATTAAAATCATTGTGATCACCTACAAGCTGCTTCACTAATGTCCCAGTTTAAAGACATTATGTCTCACTGTAGCTTTCTGGATGAAACTGTCAGCAATCTTATTTACATCTAGTTCTCTGGTATTATCTTGATGCACGTTAAGCATAGCTACATTATTCAGTTGCATCTGTCCCACTGATGACTGGAGATCATTTTTAAGTTTTCTGAAGCTGGAGTATGAGTTCAGGATGATACAGGCACAGTGAGAAGGATTCATATAAATTTGCAATACTCTAGAACCATAGTGCTTCCAGAGTACTGCAAATGACTCCACGATCTTTCTTGATGGGAAGAAAACAGCTAATTTAGGCACCATGATTCTGTATGTATGGTTGGGATTATATTTTGCCATGTGCATTACTTTGCATTTAACATTGAATTTCATCTGCCATTTTGATGCCAAGTCACCCAGTTTTGTGAGATCCCTTTGTAACAGTTTGCAGTCAGCTTTGGATTTAACAATCTTGAGTAGTTTTGTACCATCTGCAGATTTTGCCACCTCACTGTTTACCCCTTTTTGCAGATCATTTATGAATAGGTTAAACAGCACTGGTCCCAGAACAAGCCTCTGGGAGACACTACTATTTACTTCTCTCCATTCTGAAAATGCACCATTTATTCCTACCCTTTGTTTCCTGTCTTTTAACTGGGGTGCCTGGCAATGCTTTCAGGGTCATCTAACAATCCTTTTTTAATTTAATCACAAGCCTTTTGTTATCTTAATCACCCTGCCTCTGTTTATAAACAAATTCCCTGCCCCAAGGGCAGAAGTTGTTAGCAGCACAGAACTCATCACATTCCACACTGAAGCTCTGGCTCCTGGGTGCTAGCAGCCACTATTTTTTTTTCCATGGGTGCTTGAGCCCTAGAGCACCCATGGAGTTGGTGCCTATGTCACAGACCCAACAATTCTGCTGAACTACAGATGGAAGCCCAGCTGGCATGGTCAGCTGGGAAGATGCTATGTGAACTCTGTACGCTAAGCAAACAGGAAATGGAATTTCAAAAATTCCCAGGGCTTTAAATGGGCATGGGCACATGCCTGTGTACCTGGCTGCAGGGCAGCAGAGTTGAAACTGCTGACCAGAGCGGTCATGATGGGCATTGTGGGATTCCTCCTGGAGGCTACTTAAGGTGATATAAGCAAACTCAGTGTCTACACTGGTACTATGTTGCTCTAACTTTGTTGCAAAAAGCTCTAAGCCGCTCCTCGAGGTGGTTTATTATGTCAGCATAGCAGGAGAGTTAGATCAGCGGGAGGAGCATTGCAGTGTGTACACCTCCACAGTTTTGTTGATGAAATCTGACTTTTGTTGACAAAATTGGGTAGTGTAGACAAAGCCAAAATCTTTGATCCTTGATCTCTCACAATAGTTCATTTAATGGACAGGATTTAACATCTTCTTAGAGACTGTCATTTGCTCTACACGAGGCTTTCTTCCTGTTTGATGAGTTACATAGTCACAGAGGTGTACAATGCAAATGCTTGCTATCACTTTATAACATGGGGCATAGTTGAGAGATAACAATACATGCAGTATCCTCCAAGCATTTTATAAAACACTAACCACATTCTTATCAACTTAACATCTAATATCTATTTTGATAAGCTAACATATAGGTAAGCAAGACTGGTTTCCAGCTATGCATTTGTATGCGTTCAGTTGGCATGAGCTGGCATCTGGTCTGCCAGCATCACAGGGTGAATTTACTAGAGCAATGGAAGAATCCTTCCGTTGCTGCAGTTAAGAGTCAATGCAAACTGACTCTTGAAAATGGGACTTCTTGAAAGTTTTACCCTTAATTTTGTTTGGAGCAAAACTGCAGGGAACTCCACAATTGGCCAGAAATAAAATGTCATAAGCAACCATTGATCCACTGGATCATGGTATATGCATAAGAGGTCTAATCAGGTGACCCTATGGGGAAAGCAGGAAGCAGTTTTTGATAGCTAGGGGCTGTGCCTTGAACAGAGTTGCCTATTGTGATAGCACCAGCCTAGCAAAAATCAGCATTACAAAGTCTAGTCACTTGTTCTAATATGATTGTCTTACTGAGTCAAGCCCTCATCAAGACAGCAGAAAAGCTGAGCGTTTATCTTCCTTCCTGTAAAGGAAAAGTGTAAGAGCGTGAGTGTGTGTGTGTGTAAAGGGTTTGTCTACACAAGTGGTTATTCCGGAACAGCTGTTGAGCTTTAAACTCACACCCTACCTTAATCTGAATTAACTTTCAAATGTAGACAAGCCTAATATTTTCCCTCCCTATTTGTGTTTTCCTGTTGTCAATCTTCCTCATTTCATATTTTTCTGGGTTCTGATTTTAATCAGGACACCCTGTTTCTGACAGGATCCATGAGCTCATTTGAAGTGCTCAAACTAATACCTCCCTGGTTTAAAATCAGAAGTGCATTTTCTGGGAAGCGTCCTGATCTATGGAATTCACATGTCTCCTGAGTTCATAGAACCCGAACCTTTTAACCTTCAGGTCATGTTGCAAGACCTATCTGTTCTCAGAAACTTATTCTGTGGTGAAAAGCAGTATGAGTTGGTAGAAAGAGCTCTGGTGGGATCTGGAAGAGTTTTTATGACTTTTTTTTAGCAACATCCTAAGATTTGTTGTTTTAATTTTGTAAGATTTGTTCATGCACCTAAAGAATAGGCTGGTAACAAAAAAAAATACACAGAAATACATAATTTATAATATGTACTGTTGCCTGTTCTTAATGTTTCTTCTGAACCACTTCATTGTATAAATCTCAGTTTAGATATGTTTGTTAAGTGTGGCATTTACTCACAAAGATGGAATATTTCTAAAGATGCCTATTATTTACCCTCCATAGAGCATGGTTTTCATTTGAGCAAGGCATTGCTGTTTGCATTGCTGAAGGCCATTCACCAAAAATACAAGAAATTCATGACAGGAAGACTTGATCAACATTTTCCAGCTATATGAATTGCAAGTTATTTTTGTCCTGGAGCAGAAAGAAAACAACACTGAAAGGAATGCAATTCACATTTGCTTATTGAACATGACAATAGACCAGAAGAAAACAATTCAGACAAAAGCACACATTTCTTCCCCAGATCTGTTGACCAGTGAAAAGCCATCTGCTGAGATGGCAATTAGTGCAATTTTTTGTAGTTCATGGTTACTTCAGAGTATTGTTTGAAAATATCTTCACTGAAAAGACAGGTTTCAGAGTAGCAGCCGTGTTAGTCTGTATTCGCAAAAAGAAAATGAGTACTTGTGGCACCTTAGAGACTAACAAATTTATTAGAGCATAAGCTTTCGTGAGCTACAGCTCACTTCATCGGATGCATTTGGTGGAAAAAATGCATCCGATGAAGTGAGCTGTAGCTCACGAAAGCTTATGCTCTAATAAATTTGTTAGTCTCTAAGGTGCCACAAGTACTCCTTTTCTTTTCACTGAAAAGAAGTTGCCTTGCCATAGGTCTATTTCTTTGATTTTGCCATTTATGTCACGGTTAGCCCTATTTTTAGCCTCATGGCTAACTTCTACATTGAATATTTGAGAACTCAAGTTACTGACACTTTTCAGGGTTGTACAATTCTATTTGTCTTTTGATGTATACATGTAAATCTCATTACCATAATGTATTAGCATAGGTATGCGGGAGACTAGGCTTCCGTGCTGTTTTATCCCTTTGGCCCAGCAAGGTTCAAACACTACTGAAAACTCTCACTGTCACCCCTGCAGTTTGTTTGAATATAACTTGGGAGCAAAAACTGATGTATTCTACACTTGAGTACTGATTTTACCCTATTTTTATAATGTTCTTTTTGGCTGAATAGGTCACAGAAATTCCTGCAGTTCATTTCAGTGACCTCTCATACAGACTGTTTCACTGCATGGATGGAAGCAGCTTCTGAACAATGGATCTGTATTTTCAAAGCACATGGGCCAAACTTGGGTGCTGAAGGTATGTTATCTAGGCCCATGTTTTTTTAAATGAATGCTTAAAGTTAAGCTCCTGAGTTTGTGTTTAAGCACCTAAATAAGTGTCCTGATTTTCAAAAGTGTTGAGCACCTAGCATCTCCTAGTGAGTTCACTTCAGCAACTCAGAAAACTGGGCCACTTATTTAGGTGCCTAAATATGGACATAGATGCCTAATTTTAGGCATGCAAGTTTGCAAAATTTGGTCATTATGTTGAGACAGAGTTGTGTGAAATCCAATAATGTTTGGTTTGTGAGCAATGATGAGAGACTTATTTTCTTATGTTTTTAAATTTGATTTAGCACTTCAATATTTCCATTTCAATCAATGAAATCCTCTTTTTGCAGTGAAAATACTGAAGTTCTATTTTGTGGATGAAATTGAAAATTATCCTACAGGCAGGAATTCACTTTCTTTTATTTTTTTTGGTAGGAAAAATGGCATAATTTTCCCAGTGAAAAATAAGCCGTTCACAGCAGTTTGACACTTGCAATTGCACAAAAAAAATTGCATTTAACCTCAGGGTTATTTTCAACTTCTCTTTTCACTGAATAGTTGCCTGCTGCTCAGTCTTATTAGTTTTCCCTACTACAATATCTTGAAAATCTGTCTCTCTTTTGCCATTGTCTCTGCCACTTTTCTGTCCAATGCAGAGTCATATTTTGCACAGATTTCTGCAACCTCTTCCTCTTTGGAATTCCTTCTTCTGACTCCTGCAAGTTGTTATTTTGCAGAATCCTAAACCTGATGAATTTTGGTGATATAATGGCAACTCTGTATTCTTCTCCAAGCGTGCCGTGCAATAGTAAAGCAAACAGTACATAGCAATCTCATTGTCCTGGTAGCCAAAAGTGGACTGGCAGAATCATAGCTGAGGATGGTGGTCTACAGCTCTAGGACAGTGGCCATGCAAGTGTGTAGTCTGAATAAGGTCTGATATTTCATGAATTACCAAACCAATGTTGTACTGTATTAGGGTGGAATTCACAAGGGGGATTTAGGTGCCCTGTCACCTAGTGGAATTCACAACCCTGGATTGGACACCCAGGCTCACTATGTAATACATGGGAAGAGTTAGGCACCTAGAAATGGGATTCACAAAAGCCAGCACTCTGAGGGTATATCTATACTGCAGTTAGACACCCACGGCTGGCCTGTATCAGCTGACTCAGGCTTATGTGGCTCGGGTTAAGGGGCTGTTTAATTGTGGTGTAGATGTTTGGGGTCGGGCTCCTAGGATCCTAGAGCCTGGGCTGCAGCCCAAGCATGTATGCCACAGTTCAACAGTCCCTTAGATTGGGCCCTGAGCACCTGAGTCAGCTGGCGTGGTCTATTTGTGGGGTTTTAATTGAAGCGTAGACATAGATCCATAGATACTAAGGACAGAAGGGACCATTAGGATCATCTAGTCTGACCTCCTGGATAACACAGGCCACAGAATCTCACCCACCCACTCCTGCGATAAATCTCTCACCTATGTCTGAGCTATTGAAGTCCTCAAATCGTGATTTAAAGACTTCAGGTTGCAGAGAATCCTCCAGGAAGTGACCCGTGCCCCATGATACGGGGGAAGGCGAAAAATCCCCAGGGCCTCTTCCAATCTGCCCTGGAGGAAAATTCCTTCCCGACCCCAAATATGGCGATAGCTGAACCCTAAGCATATGGGCAAGATTCACCAGCCAGATACCCAGGAAAGAATTCTCTGAAGTAACTCAGATCCCACCCCATCTAACATCCCATCGGGCCTATTTACCATGAATATTTAAAGATCAATTAATTGGCAAAATCATGTTATCCCATCATACCATCTCCTCTATAAACTTATTGAGTTTAATCTTGAAGCCACATAGGTCTTTTGCCCCCACTGATTCCCTTGGAAGGCTATTCCAGAACTTCACTCCTCTGATGGTTAGAAACCTTCATCTAATTTCAAGTCTAAACTTCCCAATGGCCAGTTTATATGCATTTGTTCTTTTGTCCACATTGGTACTGAGCTTAAATAATTCCTCTCCCTCTCTGATATTTATCCCTCTGATATATTTATAGAGAGCAATCATATCTCCCCTCAACCTTCTTTTGGTTAGGCTAAATAAGCCAAGCTCTTTGAGTCTCCCTTCATAAGACAGGTTTTCCATTCCTCGGATCATCCTAGTAGCCCTTCTCAGTACCTGTTCCAGTTTGAATTCATTCTTCTTAAACATGAGAGATCAGAACTGCACACAGTATTCCAAGTGAGTCTTACCAGTGCCTTGTATAACAGTACTAACACCTCCTTATCTCTTCTGGAAATAGCTCGCCTGATGCATCCCAAGACCGCATTAGCTTTTTTCACGGCCATATCACATTGGCGGCTCATAGTCATCCTGTGGTCAACCAATACTCTGTTACTTCTAATTGATACATCCCGAGCTTATAACTAAAATTCTTGTCATTAATCCCTAAATGCATGACCTTACCTTCTCACTATTAAATTTTATCCTATTACTATTACTCCAGTTTACAAGGTCATCCAGATCCTCCTGTATGATATCCTGGTCCTACTCTAAATTGGCAATACCTCCCAACTTTGTATCATTCACAAACTTCATTAGCACACTCCCACTTTTTGTGCTGAGGTCCGTAATAAAAAGATTAAATAAGATTGGTCCCAAAACCGATCCCTGAGGAACTCCACTGGTAACCTCCCTCCAGCCTGACAGTTCACCTTTCAGTATAACCTGCTGTAGTCTCCCTTTTAACCAATTCCTTATTCACCTTTCAATTTTCATATTGATCCCCAACTTTTCCAATTTAATTAATAATTCCCCATGTGGCACCGTATCAAACACCTTACTGAAATCTAGGTAAATGACACCCACTGCATTTCCTTTGTCTAAAAAATCTGTTACTTTCTCAAAGAAGGAGATCAGGGTGGTTTGGCATGATCTACCTTTTGTAAAACCATGTTGCATTTTGTCCCATTTACCATTGACCTCAATGTCCTTAACTACTTTCTCCTTCAAAATGTTTTCCAAGACCTTGCATACTACAGATGTCAAACTAACAGCCTGTAGTTACCCAGATCCCCATTTTTTCCTTTCTTAAAAATAGGAACTATGCAATTCTCCAGTCATAAGATACAACCCCTGAGTTTACGGACTCATTAAAAATTTTTGCTTATGGGCTTGCAATTTCATGTGCCAATTCCTTTAATATTCTTGGATAAAGATTATCTGGGCCCCCTGATTTAGTTCTATTAAGCTGTTCGAGTTTTGCTTCTACCTCAGATACGGTAATATCTACCTCCATATCCTCATTCCCATTTGTCATGCTACCGTTATCCCTAAGATCCTCATTAGCCTTATTAAAGACTGAGGCAAAGTATCTGTTTAGATATTGGGCCATGCCTAGATTATCCTTAACCTCCACTCCATCCTCAGTGTTTAGTGGTTCCACTTCTTCTTTCTTTGTTTTCTTCTTATTTATACGGCTATAGAACCTTTTACTATTGGTTTTAATTCACTTTGCAAGGTCCAACTCTACTTGACTTTTAGCCTCTCACTTTATCCCTACATGTTCTGACCTCAATAAGGTAGCTTTCCTTGCTGATCCCTCCCATCTTCCACTCCCTGTATGCTTTCTACTTTTTCTTAATCACCTCTCTCAGATGCTTGCTCATCAGCTTGGTCTACAACTCCTGCCTATGATTTTTTTCCCCTTTCTTGGGATACAGGCTTCCGATAGCTTCTGCAGCTTTGACTTAAAGTAATCCCAGGTTTCCTCTGCCTTTATATCCATAAGTTCTTCAGTCCAATCCACTTCCCTAACTAATTTCCTTAATTTTTGAAAGTCAGCCCTTTTGAAATCAAAACCATAGTCGCAGATTTATTTTTGTTTATCCTTCCGTTCAGTTTGAACTGAATTAGCTCATCACTTGAACCAAGGTTGTCCCCTACAACCATTTCTTCTATGAGGTCCTCACTACTCACCAAAACCAAATCTAAAATGGCATCCCCTCTAGTCGGTTCAGCAACTACTTGATGAAGGAACCCATCAGCTATCGCACCTAGGAAAATCTGAGCCCATTATTATTACTAGCACTTGTCCTCCAGTCTATATCTGGGAAGTTAAAGTCTCCCATGATCACACAGTTTCCATTAGTATTTACTTAATTAAAAACATTAAAGAAGGCTCTATCCATATCCAGATTAGATCCCGGCAGTCTATAGCACACCCCAAGCACTATCACAGGGGAGGCTCTAGTAGTTTTCTTCCCCAATGTGATTTTTGCCCTGACGGACTCTGTCTTATCCATTCCATCACTTCTTATTTCTTTACATTCTACCTCATCATTGATATACAATGCTTTCCTAAACAGCACATACCCTTTAATAGCTGTAGTCCAGACATGACTACTATTCCACCATGTTTCTGTTATCCCTATAATATCTGGTTTTACTTCCTACACCAGTAGCTCTAGTTCCTCCATTTTGTTACCTAGGCTCCTTGCATTGGTGTACAAAATCTTAATTTTTGCTGTTTGGCCTCACTCACATTCTTTACCTGATTAGGCACGGTCATTCTACCGCCAGTATGACCTATTAGACTGGTATCCACACTGCCCTTCCTTCTTATGTCCATTCTCCTACCCATGGCTGTATCCTTTCTTACTTTGTTTTCTTCCCTCTCAATGCTAAAATCTGGCATGGAGATTACCTGGACATCTCCCAACCATCTCCCCCAAATTCCTAGTTTAAAGCTCTCTTAATCAGTTGTGCCAGCCTCCATCCTAGAAGTCTATTTCCTTCCCTACTCAGATGAAGTCCAGAGAGAACTGTCTTCTGTCCATGAATGCCTCTCAGTGGCCATACATCCCAAAGCCCTCCTTATAGCACTACTGCCTGAGACATCTGTTGATAGTCATACTCTTGTCACGCCTTTGTTGCCCTTCTCTAGGAACAGGCAGAATCCCACTGAAGATCACCTGCTGACCCCCTTCTTCATTTTCCAACTCTGCAAACCTATTCTTGAGCTCCATTTCTCCTTCACTAGCCCGTCTTTTCCTCTGCCTGGTTCTCTTAGTCACATGCTTCCACTGTCCACTTTCCTCACTCAGCAGTCTCCCCTCAGAGTTCTTTGGTCCTGCTTCCATCTGCAAGTCTGAGCTTTTCCCTTCAGCTGCCTCATATCTTTGCTCCATAATCCGCTCAACCCCCCTTCTAAACTCAACCAGACTTTCCACCTGCATCTCCAATCCTCGGATCTTTTCCTCCATCAGCTCTATCAGGCGGCACTTCATGCAGACAAAACTCTTACCAGGTCCCCCCTCCAGGATCATGTACATGCCGCAGCCTCCACATCCCGTCATCCTCATTGTGTCTTTCACTGCATGGGTCACTCCCACCTCTGTATCTGTCATCGCCTTCCCACCTAAATCCTGTTAATCTGGAAACACAAACCACACAAAAACCCACCCCCCACAGCAAAAACAAACCCCGAACAAGCACCACAACACAAACTCCCCTGTTTACAGCTTTGTTTGCTTTCTCCTGTGCCGCTACAGCTGTCTGTGCCGCTGCCTGGCTGGCTGGCTGCCTTTATAGGATCCCTTCTCCTCCAACAGAACTCCCACTGAAACTCCCCTGATTACAGCTTTGTTTGCTGGCTCCATACCTGAGGGAGTTGCCTAAACTAGCCAATAGGAAACGCTGAGGAGGGGGTATGGCCTAAACCCTGCCCCCTCACATGGACTTAGGCACTTTTCTCCACTTGGGATTCACGGGCATGAACTCTCTTATAACTTTAAGACCCAGTGGTTAGCACACTCACCCAGGAGATGGAAGACCTGGGTTCAATTCTCCAGTCTGCTTGATGTAGAACAGGAATCTTCCTGCTTGGGTCTCCCACCTCCCAGGAGAGCGTCCTAGCCACTGGGTTACAGGGTACTCTATAAATACTTAAATATTCATGGAATCAGGGGGGGTGGGGACCTGGATCTCCCCACTCCCAGGTGGGTGCACTAACCAGCAGGCTATAGAGTCACTTGCTCTGTCTCTAGTCTAATGACACAGACACACAGCTTCAACAGGAGAGATCAAGAGAGACCTGCCCCAGAGTACCTCAGAGCCCATTGGTTAGGGCATGAAATATACTGCCATAGGTGAAAAGGTGACCATATAATTCCCCTCAGGCCTCAGCTGGTAAAGCAATCGAGAATGGCCCAATCTGGGTAAACCATGCCAGTTCCTCAGGTGGAATGCTCCTTAATAAAGCAAGAAACATGAGTCAAAAAAATTAGACTGAGAAATCAGATTCTTGGTTCAAAAGTATTACTTCTGAGCTTAGAGAGCCCACAGTAACTCACATGATTTGACTAACAGGCTCAAAGTAGCAAGATTTTGCCTGAATAGGTAGACACAGAATATTTGGAGCAGCTATTTATTGTCTTATGTGGAAGATTTCTAGCTCAACCAGACATTTGTAAGTGCTTCCATTATCCTCCTGCTTCAGTGTTGCAAGCTGGTTTCAGCATGCACTCCAGCGAGGAACAGATGGCTCCAGGGACTGTAAGTGGAGAAGGGAGCATTTAGCTTCCTTGTCACAGACTCGGATTTAGCCCAGGTTAGTAGTAACAAAGTTATTTCCATCCAACAGCTAGTTGGTAGGTTATGTGAAATGAGTTGGTCTCAGTCCTGTTCCTACTGGAGAGAGTTCATATCCATTTAATACCCTTATTGAAAGTCTCAGCAAAAAAGACAAATGACAGAATATGGGCACTGGGATTGAATTATTGTCTCACTCCTAGGAGCAGTTCTCCCAGGTCAGGCCTGAGGCATATCTGTGTGAGTACCAATGAAATGTGGAAACTAACGGCACTAATGTATTTTCCTTTATCCAGGATGTTTGCAGTATCCCTATACTTAGAAAGAAATATAGCACATGACCAACAACCAAATCAAGGATTTCAACCTCTACTATTTGCTTCTTTTGGGATCATTAAATTTCCTTGGAAAAAACCCCAAATTATTATCCAATTAATTCCCCAAATGGGAGGGCAAGCATAACCTTTGATATAAGACTTCTTGAGAGCTCACTAGATTTCAAAACTGAAAACAGGTTTGAAGGGTAACAAATAAATAGGAGTATTTCTGTTTTTGACTATTTAAGGTGTCTAGGGAGAACTGAACCATCACACTGAGGAATTATGGAACAGTAACAACTGAATTTTTCATAAGGGGACATAAAGGCAAAGTTTTTTTTTTTTCAAAAAAAAAAAAACAGGAACCTAAAGTTATGCTCCAAAATTCACGTTTAGGCAACTGCCAGAGCTTTAAAACTGCTGGGCACTGAGCAGTTCCCACTGATTCTTATTTCTGAAAATCTTGGCCAAAAATATTAGCATGCTTCCAGATGCTAAATAGGTAGTTCAGTTAAGTAGTGAGAATGCAAATACTAATGCGGGTAAGAACTTTATCACTCCCTGGCACTACAGGCCATAGAAGTCGTTGGCTGCTCTCACAATTTGCTCCCCTTTCTTTCAATCAAGGACATATTTTTCTCACTGATGATAATTCATCTTAAGCACTCTTAAGGAGACGCTTAGCTGGTCTGTCTTCCATCATCCTAACCACATGCCCTGCCCCCGAAGGACTTAGGATGTGAAATCATGAATGGGACAGGAGAGAAAGTTGATGATAACTAGGGTATGGCATCTGTTACAAAGCCATGTATAAACAAATATTCAGCATATTATTTGTGTGTCTACTGCAAGTTAAAACAGCTTTAGTAACCCATATTGTCTCACTGTTTCTTTCTACTCTCCCATCAGTCTGTCTGTATCTACCTTTTTGTCTCTTGGATTATATTTAGATTGTGAGCTCTTTGGGGCAGGGACAATCTCTTTGTTCTGTGTTTGTCCAGTTCCCAGCACAATGGGGTCTGTGACCAGGGTCCTAGGTGCTTCCACAACACAAATAATAATAAATAAAATAATAATAATTACTTATTTTTAAAAAGTTAATCATTCATTAATGATTACACACACATCTGTAAATGGTATTGATCGGATTTTTTCCAAGACTTTTTCCACTCAGTTCCCAAGAAATTAGCTTAAATCTGGAATCATCACTGAGGTTTTTTTTACAATAGGCATATAGCAACACTCACTGAGGAGATCAAGCTCAGATACAGTGGGGTGGCTATAAGCATTTGCCATAACTCCAAAAAGCACATAATAATAAATCAGATTATATATATCTAGACTAAGGCCTGCACATTACATAAACAAATCCTGAAATATTCACAGGCTGCAAAAATATTCTAGTAAACAAAACTGCAGCCGAAAACTTTACACACATTACTCTTCTTACTATTCCTTTATCTACTAACGACATGTTATTTACAAGGCCACTTGTGAATTTATGCTTTGTCCATTGTTAACTTCTGTTTCCATACCTCTATTTTTTTCATTGTTGATGCAAGGCCTCCAGATTCTTTTTATTTACAGGAATACTCAAAAAAGGATAGCAATGTTAAAGTTCAGTATGATTGCTAATAAACCAGTGGATGCATTCCTCTAGTTTGGGGAGGCTATTTAAGCTGAAACCACTAAAACCCTCCTCAGCAATTCATCACTTGGCACTGACCTCCCTGTGTTGATCCCCAGTCAGGGTATTAGGTAGGCAAGGCTTTTGCTTTGCTGATGGGAAGCTGAGAGGACAGAATATTTGCTGATGTGTTATAAATGGACTTTTGAGTATTATACTTGCCATTGTCCATGGTGATAAGATAATATTGAAACAGATTAGGGCAATGGCAGATCTTAGCATCAAAAAAGATCCCCAAACTGGGGACTTGTATACATGTTTGTGTTTGCCTTATTAAAAAAAAAAAGGTGAAAAATGAATGGTGCATTTTGTGCGTAAGCAGCAAAAGATGTTACAGCTGGTCAGGAAAAAAAACCTTGTTTGCAGTATCATTCACTGTTGTACTGCATGAGAATGGTTTCAGTGAACTCAAGGGTGTATCTGTCAGCTGGCAGAGCCACCACCCTCCACATCCACTCCAAAGGTGTCCCTCTTCTTTTTTACACCCAATGTAAACACTGCTACACTGGGTACATTTTGAGATCTGGCAGCGTATTAATAAAAGATGGGGTGAAGAATACAAATCCTGTCAGCTGCCAGGGTAAATGTTGCTCTCAGGAAATTAAAATGGCATTGGGTAGCATGCAGGGGCCAGATCCTGGTCCCTGTTATAGGCCCCTTCTTGCTGTTTTGGTGGCATATGGGAGCTGTAAAGCTGTCCAAATAGGGCAATTGAGGATTCCTCCCAGTGTGAGGGAATCCTTGGGTTTCAACGTTAGCACAGCATTTTGGCTCCCTGGCATAGAGCACATGTTAGGGTGTGTACAGGAGAGGGGTGTGGCTGGAGCACTATTGCACTCTAACAATCCCCAGATGGTGTAATGGCCCTTTTAAAATGGTTACCTCCCTGCATAAGTTAGAGCAACACCAGAGCTATTCTAATTCATCCTACATGCTGCGTGAGCACAAAGAGGGAAAACAGCTATCTTTGCTCCTCCCATCCTCCTTCAGGTCCTCTGCTGGATGGAGCTCAGCCAGACTGGGGATTGGGAACAGGGTGTTTGCCTGCCTATATCCTGGTATGAGCTCTATCCCTGTCCATGAAGAGACATACCAGTGTCTGGTATATTATGGTGTCTTCTGATTTCTGCTGAGTTCACTAACTGCCAAGCCCTAACGTATGCCAATAAACGAGTCACTTTTGAAATAAAGATGGATCTGAAACAAAGCCCAGGAACTGAATACCCTGAATGCTGGAGAAACTAAGTTCCAAAAAGCTGTAGGCTGGCACTGGCACTGCTTAAATTTATTGATCTCCCTACAGAACACTGGCCCATCCAGCTGAGGCAGTCAAATAATGGTGTGTGCTAGTGAAATCTGTTGGAGTAGTGGTTATTGCCCCCTTTAAACTCAGTTATTCATATAGCAGAGAATCCTAAACACTTAGACTCTGGTCACTGACCCCTATATTTTCAAAAAATGTGGTGGGGATTTACGGTATGTGAAAGTGTTTGTTGGGGTAAGTACTTATTTACATAGCAGTACTTCCACTTATGTGGCAGCACTGTGGGTGAGGTTTTTAAATATGCAAGGAAGAAAAAGTTCAGTGTGAGCTAGAGTATGTGGCCGAAACATGTGCAGCTCTGATTCCTTGGGCTAATGGCTCCTCAGTGCTACTAGGTTTTCCCCAAGTGGTGAATTTCATTTGGAATGCCCAAATCCACAACACATACAGTGCCAGGTTTCAGAGTAGCAGCCGTGTTAGTCTGTATCCACAAAAAGAAAAGGAGGACTTGTGGCACCTGAGAGACTAACAAATTTATTTGAGCATTAGCTTTTGTGAGCTACAGCTCACTTCATTGGACGCATGCAGTAGAAAATACTGTAGCTCACGAAAGCTTATGCTCAAATAAATTTGTTAGTCTCTAAGGTGTCACAAGTACTCCTTTTCTTTTAACACATACAGTGATTACCTTTAAAAACTTGCCAGGTGATAAATATACTTACTATAGGAAATACCGCAGTGATGTTATCTAGTTATATAAAATAACTGGCAGGTATTGAAGTGTGAATGCCTTGCAGGTGCTTGACAAACCAATGCTGAATGGTTAAAGAAAATCGGAAGGCTACAAATAAACAATTAGACAAAGCTTGGAGGTTGCTATTGTAGTTTGGTGACGCACGCATAGGTGCTTATTGTTAAGGTTGCCTGACGCTTTCAATTATATGACCTTGTTTTCAGATGCTTATAATTTTGTCAAACTTCAACCATTCTTGTTCACTGAATGAGGCACGGGTCCAGGGGGGTGGAGTATGTGATCATGTAATTAAAGATTGCATCATTATGCATCTGGGGACAGAATTAAGGTTCTACAGGCAACCTAAGTTCAGGCATTTCCTAACTTTTGAGTGCTTGACTTTTACATTGAAAGAGAGGGGTTTTTAAAGTATATTAAATAAGTGAATTAAACTCTCAATTTAAGAATTAAGCCCTCTGGATGAGGTAGTGGTTTCAACAGTCTCATCTATTAAATGTATCCATGACATACCAAAATTGTTATACAGTGCTTGTTGCCACTATGCATTAGATATAGCTCATGGGTACTAATGAGTGAAGGTGATGTTGAGTTATATAAGGCAGCAATGAACTATATTCTACAGTCACTGCACTTAAATCCCTAGTGAGTCAGCAGTGAGAAACATTCATTCAGTCATCAAGTGCATGTGGAATGATCCTGATGTCTTTAAGGAAAAGAGAGGCATCCATTTATCAGCAGCAACTGGCCCAGCTGTGCACTGCTTCAAATGCAGAAATGTCTGCTGTGAAGTGTATATTTCAGTAGAATCTGCTTAATAGAAATTCCCTAGTGAACAACTTTCAGTTCTGATTAAACAGAGTTCTTTGTTAATGGAGGATGTACTTCCAAAAATAATGCTGCTTTCTTGAGGCATTGCCATGAGCCCATCTCTTTACCTGATAAGTCCAAAGAAATGGGAGGAGGCCTGAGTCAATGGTTTTCTGCCTAGCCACTGCTGGTTGCAGAATCTGCTGTGACATACTCTGCTTGAAGAAATGGAGGACTTGTGGCACCTTAGAGACTAACAAATTTATTTGAGCATAAGCTTTTGTAAGCTACAGCTCACTTCATCGGATGCATCACTCTGCTTGGTGCCATAACCAGAGAAGGAGCAAGATAATGGCCACAATCCATCAGTGTTGCATGAAAATAAGACAAATTCATTTAATTCTTTGACTTTATTCACTTTCTGCTTATATCCTAGCTAAGAAGGGACTGAAAGCTGTGGTTTTAGAGAACACAGTGTATATCTGCATATGACAGACAAAGACCTAAGTGACACTCAAAAATGTCCCAGTTAAGCAGCACACATTGCCAGTTATCGTCATTTAGACTTAGAACAGGTCCCTGGTAGAGATCCAAATTAAGTGAAATTCCCAATTAAGCAAGTTTTGATTATGTGAAGTGCACATGCGGGCCAGATCTTCAGCCAGATCTATCAGATAGCTTTACTGAAATCAATGGACTCTGCCAATTTACACCACTTGAATATCTGGCCCAAAGGGATTTATCTACTAGGAAACTACAAGGCCCAGATCCTGATAGGTGTTTAGATGATTAACTCATTGAAGCCAATGGGAGTTAGGTGCCTAAATACCTTTGAGGATCTGAACTTAAGATTCTATATAATCAATAGCTGCATTATGCAATGTTTCCAAGCAGAAGAATATATAGAAACAGGCACGTCTATTTTCCCTGACTGCAAAATTTATTGCTGAATTCATCCCTGGCTGCAGACTTGTGCTTCCAAATCTAGGTTTTAATTTTAGAAAGAATTACATTTTTCATTCTTAAAGTTGTCTTTTAAATGGTAATATTTTTGCCTGGTCCAAGGAACCAGTGGCTCTATCAAGGTCTCAACTCTCATGCACCATCAGTAGGGCCCTATCAAATTCACAGTCCATTTTGGTCAATTTCACGGTCATAGGATTTTAAAAATAGTAAATTTCATTATTTCAGCTATTTAAATCTGAAATTTCAGTGTTGTAATTGAAGGGGTTGTGACCCAAAAAGGAATTGGGGGGTGTCAAAAGGTTATTGTAGGATGGGTTGCGGTACTGCTACCCTTACTTCTGCACTGCTGCTGGTGACAGCGCTGCCTTGAGATCTGGGAAGCTGGAGAGCAGTGGCTGCAGGCTGGGAGCCCAGCTCTGCAGGCAGAGCTGCTGTCAGCAGCATAGAAGTAAGGATGGCATGATATGGTATTGCCACGCTTACTTTCGTGCTGCTGTCTGCAGAGCTGGGCCCTCAGTCAGCAGCTAGCACTCTCCAGCTATTCAGCTCTGGTATTGCCTCCCTTACTTCTATGCTACTCCTGGAGGGATGCTGCCTTCAGAGCTGGGCACCTGGGCAACAGTCACCACTCTCCAGCTGCCGAGCTCTGAAGGCAGTGCAGCAGAAAGGATGCCAATACTGCGACTCCCCCTTAAAATAACCTTGTGACCTCCCTGCATCTCCCTTTTTGGCTGGCCCCCCAATTTGAGAAATGCTGGTCTCCCCCATGAAATCTGTATAGTATAGAGTAAAAACACCTAAAAGTCTAGATTTCATCGGAAAAGACCAGATTTCAGAGTTCGTGATGTGTTTTTCACGGCCGTGAATTTGGTAGTGCCCTAACCATCAGGGATGGAAACTAACGACTAGATTCACAAAGAGGCCAAGCCACCTAATTCCAACATTTAGGTGCCATTGGCAGTCAGAAAACCCCTGCTCAGCTGCTGCCTAACCCTGTAAGTGCCTAAAGCCTTGTCTGCACTACACTGTTTTGTCGGCAAAAGGCAGCTTTTGCCAATAAAACAGCAGAAGTGTACACACTACAGTGCTACTTTTTGCAGCAAAACTCCCATTTTGCTGACAAAATAAAACCACTGGACGAGAGGCATACAGCTTTTTGCGGCAAAGTTAAAGCGACGAAGCATCAGTGTAGGTGAAGGGTGGGCAAATTTTTGACCCAAGGGCCACATCTGTGAATAGAAATTGTATGGCGGGCCCTGAATGCTCACAAAATTGGGGTTGGGGTGCGGGTGCAGGCTCTGGGTGGGGCTGGGGATGAGGAGTTTGGGGTATAGGAGGGTGCTCTGGGCTTGGACCGAGGGGTTTGGAGGGTGGGAGGGAGATCAGGGCTGGGGCAGAGGGTTGGGGGTGTGGGGAGGGGTGCAGGCTTCAGCTGGAGGTGTGGTTTCTGGGATGGGGCTGGGATCAAGGAGTTTGGAGGGCAGGAGGGGGATCAGGGCTGGAGTAGGGGGTTGGGGCAGGGGGAGAGGCTCAGGGGTGCAGGCTTCGGGTGGCGCTTACCTCAAGTGGCTCCTGGAAGCAGTGGCATGTCCCTTCTCCATTGGAACGCTGGAGGGGGCCATTGGAATGGGGCCATTGGAGCGCGTAGGAGCCAAAGGGCGTCCATGCTGCTGCTTCCGGGAGCCGTGTGCAGCGGGCCCCGACCTTACTCCCCAGTGCGAGCTCAAAGGCCGGATTAAAATGGCTGGCAGGCCAGATCCATCCCACGGGCCGTAGTTTGCCCATCCCAGGTGTAGACGCTGTTGTTCATTATGTCGACGTAACTAGCCTCCTCCAGTATCCCACAATGCCTACCATGACTGGTCTGCCCACTGTTTTGAACTCTGCTGCCTTGCAGGCATGCACCCCTTCTCCTTTCAAAGCTCTGGGAAGCTTTGACATTCCTCAGCATGGAGAGCTCACATGCTGAGCATGCCAGCAGGAAAACCGCAACATGCTCTCCTGCCTGGAGCATAGGGGAGGGGTGGAACATTGGTCTGTGGAGGATGTGGGAGAACGTGGAAGGAATCAGAACCATTAATGTGGATTCCTGCTCTCCCTGGCATTAGGAACACGGGGCAGGCAGAGGGGAAGAGAGTGCTGTGCTGTGCTGTGCAGAGCCGAGCTGAGCCGAGCCAGGGAGGGAGGTGGGGGCTGATGTGTGTGTCTGGGTGTCCTCCTCCCACTGCCTCAGGATTGGTTGGTTCTGGTTATTGTCTGAACTTAAGACAACATGCTAACACACTCACTGTCTCCCACAACACACACACTCTGTCTCCTCTCACACACACTCCCGGTCGCACACTCTCCCCTCTTCCGTTGACACACTTCAGTTGAAAGCAGCTGGCAATCTAGTAGGATGCCCATGGAACGATGGGATTGAGAAACCTGCATCATGTGACGCGGTACCTGCAATTGTAAACCCTTCCCAAAGCACCCTGCGGCCAGTTGCACAGTGGGATAGCTACTCACAGTACACTGCTGTCTGTGTTGATTCCAGAGCTGCTAGTGTGAATACGCTCTGCTGCCACAAGGAGCATAGCGAGGACATGCAACAGCAGTTTACTTAGAGCAGCATAACTGTTGTCAACAAAATTCTGTAGTATAGACAAGGCCTACGTTTACACTGGTAAAGTTTCTGGGATACCTAAATTTTGGTAGCTGGGCATGTGCACAGTTGTCTCAGTCCTGACATCACCCCAGCAGCTTAGTGCCCCAGAAGGATTCTCAAACTAGGTGTTCGCTTGCCCATCTTGTCTTAGGGGCCTGATCTATAGGTCTGCTTTGAGCACACCTAAATTTGGGGTGGTGCTCCCCTCCCACAAGCCCCTCATAATTTTTAGCTCAGTGATTACAGCACTCACTCTGGCTGCGGGAGACCTGGGTTCACTTCCCCCCTTTGACTGATATGGAGTAGGGATTTGAATTAGAGTCTCCTACCTCTCTGGCGGTGATGACAGTATATTTATGCTGAAGATAAAATAGCCTGTGGACACTCCAAAATATCACTGAGAGGGGCAATGTAATTGACATCTAGTCTAAAGTCACATAATGTATTATTTGCAAGGAAGCACAAGCACTCCAAGGTACCTGCCCTCCATTTAAGAAGTAATTTGAAGAAGACTTTGTATATTCAAAGCACTCTACAAACATCAATTAATTAATCCTCATAACACACCTGTGAGGTAGATGAGTAAGTATCTCCATTTGCTAGATTGAGACACTGGGACAGAGAGAGGTCAACCAAAACTACTGATTATGTCAGTAGCTGAGATAGGAGTCAGGAGTGCCCAGTTTTAATCCTAAGTATATGCTCATCCCACTAGATCACAAGTTAGATGTTTCAAGAAGCTTTCCTGTCACAATATCCATCAAAGTTAGATCTTCTAGTTGAAAATGCATAATTGCAGGGACCATTTCACATTTCAGTACAGGGTCTCTTAGTTATTATGGCAACAAACAAGAAAGTGGTTTACAATGTGGTGAGAACGATTAGCTCCTGATTGATCCACCAAGGTGTTTCAACGCCCACCGAAGCCACATACGCCTAATGAACACTATCTGTGACCTTTCATGGCCAGCTTTTCAAAGCTGTCTGAAGCCAGGTCTGCACGACAGACCTATATCCATCTATAACTACATTGCTCAGGGGTGTGAAAAAGCCACAGAATTTTTCCCCTCGACATAAACTACTGCCTCTCAGGGAGGTGGATTAACTACACTGATGGGAGAAGTTCTCCTGTTGGTGCAGGAGCGTCTTCACTAAAGCGCTATACTGGTGCAGCTGCTGTAACTCTTTTAGTGAGGACAAGGCCTTAGAAACTGACTGATAAAATGGGCCAATTAAATATCATAGAATAATCATTTTTATCTGACTGGTAATTAAGCAGCTGCTTATCTGCTGTCTAACTCTTTAAATTTAGGGGATTAATAGGTAAATGCCTAGATGGGTTTACTTCTTTTGGCTATCATTATACATGTCTTCATGTAGTGCAAGCTGGGTGCAGTGTTTGTGTGGCTCTGTAAAAAAAGGTGCTCATTTTGTGTGCTATCTAGAGATTACTCTGTTACTGGACACTGGGTACCTGTAATCCCTATACTCAAGCACCTCTCAGGATTGGACCGCAAAGCTGGCAGAACAGATGAGTAATTATGTTGTTATTTTAAAAGGTTAATTGGGGTTACAGAGCTTCTTTCACTGCTCTGTCTTCCACATCAACTTCTTCCACACCTTGCACGCCTTCTGTTCTTCCTGTTCATGTAGGCACAATGTTCTCAATTAAAGTGATGCTTACAGAGATCAGTGCAAGTTTTTTGGTGCACTTTTAGTGATAAGAGCACAGGATCAGTGGTACAGAAGCCAGCCAAAGGAGCTGAAAACAGGGGAGTTTGGGGAAAGGTGTGAGGGGCATGTGATTTTTTTTTGACACGCGTTTCAGTGGGAAGGCTACAGAGGCACCAGTGGTAGTGACCCAAAGAATGGAAAAGACAAAGATGATTGAATCTGGAATCTGTGGATACATACGTTATTCTAGAGAGGGTACTTGACCTTATGAGGACTGTTCTCATGGGATGGACTCCACCTGAGTAGGGAGGGAAAGACTTCTGCAATGGAGATTGGCACAATTGATTAAAAGAGCTTTAAACTAGGAACGTGGAGGTGACGGCTGGCAGATGCTCATGCAATCTCCACACCCGATTCTAACATTGTGCAGGAGGAAAAGTCAAGTAAATGAGGAAGCAATGGAGAAAGGAACAACAGAGGGTAGGAGAATGGACAAGAGGAAATATAATGCCAATACCAATGACAGTAACAGTCAGGTAGGCAATACTGTCAGTAAAATGACTGTATTTAATCTGGTGAGGAATCTGGGTAATGCCAAGCAGAAACAACTATGTCGTCTTTACATCAGTGCAAGGAGCCAGGGTAACAAAACAGAGAAACTAGAACTACTTGTGCAAGAAGTGAAACCTGATATTATAGGGATAATGAAAACATGGTGGAATAGTAGTCATGACTCAAATACAGGTATTGATGGGTAAATACTGTTCAGAAAAGACAGAAATAAAGCTAGAAGGTTGTGGAGTAGCTTTGTTTATTAATGACAAAGTAGACTGTAAAGAAATTAGAAGCCATGGAATGGATTCAACAATCTGTTCGGGTCAAAATCAGTTTGTGGAAGAAAGGTAAAAGATGCTCCACTGTGATAGTGTATGGGGTCTGCTACAGACCACCAGGATACAGTATGGATAGACCTCTACTATTTTAATGAAATAAATGCTACTGGACTTGCGTGATTATAGGAGACTAATTTACCAGATATAGATGGCAGGTCAAATGCTACTAATAATGGTAGGGCCCAGGTGTTCCTGGATGTGAACAGATTTCCTTACCAAAATAGTCACTGAACCAACAAGAGGTGATGCCATGTTAAATTTAGTATTGGTAAGTAGCAAGGACCTCACAGAAGAACTGGTTGTAGAAGACAACCTTAGTTGATTTCAAAAGGGCAAAATTTCCCTTAAATATATTAAGAGAATTGGGGGAGTGGACTGGACTGAAGAGCTCCAGGACCTGAATGTGGAGGAGGCTTGGAACTACTTTAAGTCAAAGTTGCAGAAACTATCTGAAGCCTGTATCCCAAGCAAGGGGAAAAAAATTGTAGGGAAGGTTGTAGACCAAATTGGATGAACAAGCATCTCAAACAGGTTATTAAGAGAAAGCAAAAAGCCTACAAGGCATGAAAGAAGGGATGGCTCAACAAGCAAAGGTACCTCTTGTATGTCAGAAAGTGCAGGGGGAAAAATGAGAACTGCCAAAAGCCAAGCAGACCTTGAAAAGAAAATGAAAACCAATAGTAAAAGGCTCTGTTGCCTTATAAATAAAAAGAAAACAAGGAAAGAAGATTAAAGATAATCTAGTTATGGCCCAAGACCTGAAATGAATGCTTTGCCTCTGTTTTTAATAAGGTTTATGAGGAACTTGGGGTAGTGTGGTTAATGGGAACAAGGATATGGAAGTAGAAATTACCACATACGAGATGAAATCCAAACTCAAATAGCACAATGAGACCGAACTGGGGGCATGGATAATCTCCATCCAAGAATATCAAAGGAACTGGCACGTAAAGCCAAATAGCAAGGATTTTTAATGTACCTGTACACTTGAGGGTTGTATCCTATGACTGAAGGATGGCAATTATATTACCTATATTTAAGAAAGCAAAAAATGTGATCTAGGAAACTTCAGGCCTGTTAATTGGACCTCAATTGTATGCAAGGTATTGGAATAAATTTCAAAACAGAGAGTAATTAAAAGGAGAGGAAAATGGTAATTAAGATAAAATACAACACGGTTTTACAAAAGGAGATCCTTCCAGACCAATCTGATCTCTTTCTCTGAGATAACTTGATTTTCTAGACAAAGGAAATGCAGTAGATCTAATTTACCTGGATTTCAGTAAAGCACTTGTTACAGTTCCATATGGTAAATTATTAGTTAAATTGGAGAAAATGGGGATTAATACAAGAATCAAAAGGTGGTTAAGGAACTGGTTAAAGGGAAGACCTCATGCTGAAAGATGAACTACCAGTGGAATTCCTCAAGGATTAGTCTTGGGACTAATGTTATTTAATGTTTTCATTAATGACCTTGGCACAAAAAGTGGGAGTGTACTAATAAAATCTGCAGATAACACAAAGTTGGGATAGATTGCCAATATGGAGGAGGATCAGAATATCCTAGAAAAAGATTTGGATGACCTTGAAAACTGGAAAAATAGAAATGGGATGAAATGTAATAGTGCATGACCTTGCACTTTGTACTAACAAGAATTTTTGCTATAAGCTGTGGATTTAGTTGGAAATGGCAGAGGAAGAAAAAGACCTGGGTATGTTGGGTGATCACATTATGACTATGAGCCACCAATGTGATGCAGCCGTGAAAAATGCTAACTCAATCTTCGGATACATCAGGTGAGGTATTTCCTGTAGAGATAGATAAGTGTTATTACCATTGTACAAGTCACTGATGAGATCACATCTGGAATACTCTGTGCAATTCTTGTCTCCTATGTTTCAGATAGATTCAAACTGGAACAAGTGCAGAGAAGGGCTTTTAGGATGTTCAGAAGAGTAGAGAACTTGCCTTATGAAAGGAGACTTAAGAAGCTTGGCTTGTTTAGCCTAACAAAAGAAAGGCTGAGGGGAGATATGACTGCTCTCCATAAATACATCAGAGGGATAAACACCAGGGAGGGAGAGGAGTTGTATAAATTAAGGACAGTATTGGCACAAGAACAAATAGATATAAAAAAGTTTAGGCCTGAAATTAGATGGTTTCTAACCATCAAAGGAATGAAGTTGTACAACAGCCTTCCAAGGAAGTAGTGGGGCAAAAAATCTAAAATTGTTTCAAGACTGAGCTTGATACATTTAGGGAGGGGATGGTATGATGAAACTGCCTACAATGGCATATGGCCTATCCATGAGTACTGGTAGCAAATATTTCCTATAGCCAGAGATGGGACACTGGATGGAAAGGGCTTAGAGTTACTACAGAGTTTCCCAAGTGTCTGGCTGGTAGATCTTGCCCATATGCTCAGGATCTAACTGATTACCATATTGGAGTTGGGAAGGAATTTTCCCCTAGGTCAGATTGGCAGAGACCCTGACAGGTTTTCTCCTTCCTCTGCAGGAGTCAGTTATTGGTATGAACCAGAGTAAATGATGACGTCTCTGTAACTTGAAGTCTTTAAAATAAGATATGAGGACTTCAGTAACTCAACCAGAGGTTATGGATTGTTACAGGAGTGGGTGAGGTTCTTCAGCCTGCAAATTGCAGGAAACCAGACTAGATGATCATGTTGGTCCCTTCCTGCCTTAAAGTGTATGAGAGTCATCAACAGTACTGTGTAATTTCCTTGCTCTCAATTTTCAGTAATGAATCCTTTTGATTCAGTAACTTGAAGAAATTCACTATTGTTTCCATTGATCTACTGGAAGTTTTTCTATCTTACTAAGAGAGAACCTGCTGCTAGTCCATGATTATGAAAGCTGGTCTTGTGGTTAAGATCCCATCCAGGGCCATAGTAATTGAATCTAGATCTCCTGGTTCTGTCACAGAGGGTAAAAGTTTTTTTTTTTTTTTTTAAGTAAAAGTAATTATCCTCCTTTCCATTGTCAAAAGAAAATCTGTAACTGCCTTAATTTATGATGCTTGGAGCTTCGTCAGTTGCTTTCTAGAAGGTAAATGTCCCAAAACACACCTAGCTTCTTTACAGGTTTTTGCATAGAGTTAATTTATGGCAGAAGTGTTCCACTGTTGTATTCCTCCTGGAAGGTTTTTGTGATGTCAGGCAACAGATCACTTAACATTGAGAGTAAGAAATTATGCATCACTATTGGTGAAACTGCAGTTCTGATCCAGAGAGCAAAACGTGCACATGAAGCATGTATCCCCATTATCCCTCGTAATATTTATTCACCCCATGATAATGACTAAGAATGTACATGTGACATGGTAGTTCTTTTGGGAACTGCTATTATTTCTTTAAGAGTTATTGCAAGTGTTTCTAAACCAGCCACCACTGTAGTATCTGACCAATTTTAAACATAGATTTATACAGGGGAGTTCCTCCAGTGGGAGCATGGCTGTCCTCCCGCAGAGCCTCTTGTTAGAAGGGTCAGACTCCACGCAGAGTCAGGGAGACTGACAATCCACTTCAAAGATTCCTGTATCTTACAGTGTAGTCAGAAGGAGGTAAGGTTCAGGCTGATTCTAGTCTCTTGCAGAGGATGTTTCACCTCAACAAGCCCCATGTTGAGAAAGCTTTAGCCCAACTCCATATAGCAACTCCAGCTTGCCTGAACTCAACTGCCATTCCAGGGTGTGGAGCCAGAAATCATCATCAAGATAGTTAGACCCAAGCAAACGTAGGCTTTTGTAGGTGAATACCAGGAACCTGAATTGGACTTTGCACTGGATAGGCAGCCTGTGAAGAGCGTGAAGCCCCGGACGGGTATGTTGTCAGAGGTTTGTCTTGCTAGCAGGTGGGCCTCTGCATACTGTACACAATTTAACTTCTAGGGGGCCTTCATGGTTACACCTGGGTGTGGTGTATTATGACAACATAGACTGGAGTTGGCAAAGGTGTGAATCGCTGTGGCTAGTTCATCAACCAGCAGAAAAGGGCTCCTGGCCATCTGTAGATGGTAAAAGGCATTTTTGGCCATGGTTGCTCTATGGGAATCCAGAATAAGAGAGGAGTGCCCCACCTTGACAACTGGGGGGCATAAGACCTCAGCTGGAGAGGTGGTTCCAGACTTTCCTTCCTCAGAGTGTTGCTTTATATCAATCTGCATCACTTCTCTTTTGCTTGGATTGAATTGAGCCAACCCCCACTCTCTCCCTACTTCTTTCAGACATGGGAACATAAGAGTGTCTGCAGTTGACGAGAAAGAATGGGAGTGGTGGATGTCTTTGGCATAAAGATCACAGCATCTTACAATCTCCTTTGGTAGACAAACATTCGTTCAATGAAAAAAGTGACAGGACTGAATCCTCTAGCAGTGCTCATTTACGGTTCTTGGTGAGGATGGGCAGCTACCCATTACCACTCTAGAATTCTGAAAGGGGAAAGAACAGAGACTGCTTAACAAAAGACCAGCTTCCTCTGCCAGGTCGCAGAGATGAGCTAGCAGAGTCTTCCAAGTAGAGGTGTCAAAGGCCACAACAAATCTAAGAGCAATAGCATTAGAGACCGATCTCTGTTCATAGCCAAGAGGAGATCATCATGGGTGCCACCAGTGCTGACTCCATACTCTAACTTGGCCTAAACTTGGGTTTAAGATATTGAAGAATATTAGGCACTGATGGAATCAAGCATGCTATGCATGACCTAGCTTTTGCAGAGCTCTGGATTGCTTTTGGTTTTGGAAACAACTTTAAGTCATTTGTAGCCCGTTAATTACTTGTAATACTAGGCAAAGATCTCTCCGCTTTTCATGCTTTTCTAGAATGCGACAAAATCTTGACACTTACTGGAAGAAAAAGAAAAAAAAACCCTGTGTGGGAAGAATAAAATATCAACCCTGAAGTCACAGAAACACTCCTTGACTTGTCATCACCAATTGCTGGAGTCACCTGTACTTGTCAGAAGGAAACTGTGCACAAAGGGAAGAGCCATCGGAGACACTGAAGTTGAAACAGTGTATTAGATAATTCTGGAAAAGCAAGAAATTAGGTGACCAAGTGTAGATTGAGGTTTTCAAAACAATTTAAGGGTTTTTTCCATTCAAATTATTCCTCTAGACAGTTTTAAAAATCTCAACCATGCAACTAAGAAAGATGGGAAGAGAATAAACATCTATGAGGTCTTTCATCTAACTTGTCAGCAATAGATATTCTACCATTGAAGAGGAGGCAGATAAGGAGCGGGAATAGGCTGAGAATGGGAGTGTAGCAGGTTTCACTTAGGGCCAGGAAGTTGCAGCTCAGCAGTCTCCCAGAGACTTGGGATGGCCCTACTGGGCAATCTCAGAGTCTAGCAACTGAGTTACAGTCTGCTGTCCCCCAGTGCTCCCCGAGTTCCCCATGTCAGCTGGAGGAGAGGAAAGCAGAACCCGGGCCCTCACTCTCCACCAGGTCCCAGCCCAGTGGGGGAAGGGGTGAGAAATCCCCTCTAGATGGTATCTCAGACCAGCCTCCCCTGTTCTCTCCTCAGTTTGGGGCATGGTCCCACACTCAGCTTCCTTCTCAGTGAAGGGTTGCTCCCACAATCTCAGTGATTCAGACAGTTAGTTGGGGCTTCTCAGCAAATTTTTTAGTATCCAATTATTCCTCCTTGTCAGGGAAGAGGTGGAGAGAAAAGGGGGTCAAGGCTTGGCCTCCCGGTCAGGTCTTACCCACAATCCAGACCCTTGCCCTGTAGATCCCTCTGTTCCAGAAGCTGCTGCCTTCCTGCAGACAGTCTCTCCCTGCTTTCCTGTCAGAGTCCCCTTTTAAGTAAGACTTAGATTAAGTTACTCCATTTGGAGTAAGCTGTGCAGCTGTTGAGAGGCACAGCCTTCTTGGCTCAGTACTGTTCCATCACTCCCTCAGCCTCAGGGCATGGCTACACTTACAGACGTAGAGCACTTTGAGTTAAACCAGCCTTCACAGAGTGCAGTAGGGAAAGCGCTGCAATCTGTCCACACTGACAGCTACAAGCGCACTGGCTTGGCCACATTAGCAGCTCTTGCAATGGCCACAGAGAGCAGTGCATTGTGGAAGCTATCCCAGAATGCAAGTGGCTGCAGCGTGCTTTTCAAATGGGGGTGAGGGTGGGGTGAAGTGTGACAGGGAGTGTGTTGTGTGTATGTGTGGTGAGAGAGAGTGGGGTTTTGGGGGGCTGAGAGCATGTCAGCATGCTGTCTTGTAAATTCAGACAGCAGGAGATCCCCCTCCCCACCTTTCTCTCTCTCATACACATAGCATTCCACACGAATGGTCTCTTTGTCTCGGAGCACATAAGCAGCCGGCTGTCAGAAACTGAGCTTTCAAAGGGCATATCCGCATTCCTGCAGCAACTCCAAAACAATGAGAAGAGCGGCCACTTGACTTAAGGGGATTATGGGACGTTTCCCGGAGGTTGATCAGAGCGCAGTAATGCAACACCTTGTTCACATTGATGCCCGGGCATTTCAGCCAAGGTGCAACAAGTGTTAATCTTCTCGCTGAGGTAGAGTACCAGGACCGCGCTAGCCATGGAGTCAGAGCGCTCTACGTGCCTTGCCAGTGTGGACGGGTAGTGAGCTAGGGTGCCCGGGGCTGCTTTAATGCGCTCTAACTCGCAAGCGTAGCCAAGCCTTTAGTGTTGGATCTGTAAACCCCATCACAGGGAGGAAGACGGAAAGCAATCCAAACCAGCGACCAAGGTGACACAAAGGAAAGAGCCACTAGACAGAAAGAAGAGACACAGGGAGTCATCTATGGCCCAGATAAAGAAAACAGGATGGTGTTAGTCTCCTGGTGGGCACACAGCCATCTCTTGCAAATGGGTAACTCATAGATGGGTTATCTTGGGGTTTATCCCTCCAGCCAAACCTGTTAGAATCCTTCCCTTCTTAGGGCACCAGAAAAGTCTAGCAACAATACAGTCCTCCTCATCTGTTGAAGCCGAGATGCCCAACCCCAGGCTGCAGCCACCAATACACCCTGTTGACACAAGGGTGTAAATCCATAGGCTTTTCTCCTCCCCAGGCTCACTCAACAGTCCTTTTGCTATCACCAGACAATACAATGCCTTACCCTAATGATGCATGGCTGAAGTGGGAGGAAACTTCTTTCTTTCCCTTCTTCACTGGATGCCTCTGGCCTGGGAATTGGCCCGAGCACCAGGCCTCCAGCACTATATTGCTGGAAATTTTTTCTGGGCTGCGTGTTTCTCTTCTCTAGGTTTCACCTCCAACCCTTCTCTCCTAATGATCTGAGAGAAGTTGTATTTATAATTTGACCATCACATGATACTGTCATGTGATCTGGAATGACACCTTCCCTTCATCTCTCCTGGAAAACTATACCTCCCAGAATTCCTCTCCCTTAAAGAACTGAGCCCCAGTAAAAGGCAGGACTGGCTCCCATTTAGCACACTCTGTTTACAGGTATAATTTATACACAAGCCAAAGAAAGGGAAGCAGAGATGGAGGGTGGTGCTACATGTCAAGTATATTAACAATGCAAAGGAGTTACAGTATAATAACTAAGACTGGGGAAGGAATTCTTTGGAGTAAGATTACAGGAAATGAAAAACCAAGGAACAGCTATCTATGTTCATACAGTGCTTAGTACAATGGGGTCCTGGTTCATGACTGATTATTTTTGTAGTATCTAGAAGCCCCAACAGACAGACAATAGTTCCCTGGAAAAAAAACAAGTCCTGAAGTACTCATATTTACACTAGAAATGCTACAGTGGCACAGCCGCGCCACTGTAATGTAGTCACTTACGACAGTGACGGAAGGGGTTCTTCTGATGCTGTAGTAAATCCACCTCTCTGAGAGGAGGTAGCTTGGTTGACAAAAGAAATCTTCTGTTGACTTAGTGCTGTCTACGATGGAGCTTAAATTGGCTTAATATGCCTCAGGGGTATTAAGTTTTAGGTGTGGACCAGGCCTAAGAGCAGTCAATATGGGCTCAAACTTCTGAAATTTAAAAATAAAAACTGCACTGGAAATTAAAAGGGGGAGGCAACCAAAATGGAATGTTAAAAGCAGGGAAAAGGGCAGGGAGGTAAAATAACTTAATGCTATAGCTAAAATGGTTAATAGAAATGTGAAGAGTTTTTATGAATATGTCAGGAAAGATAGAAGTACAAGGGAGGAGTAGATACTTCAGTAAAATAATGACTCAGAAATTACTGAGATACTGAACGCTTTTAAAATCCAGCTACGGTACCAAAAAAAGATAGAAAAGAAGTTTGAGGCTTGAATGAATAAGAAAGGAGGATCTTGAAATTCTATCTCCTGAAAAAGATGAAATAAGGGAGCACTAGGAAAATTCAAATGTACTCTGATCAGCTGGCCTGGATGATATGCATCCCGGAGAATAAAGGGAATTGGATAATGATAATGTCCTGATGATAACCATTTTTGAAAACTCAGAGAATGAGGAGGTGCCCAAAATCGTATACACAGTTCCAATTTTCAGACAGAAAGAACAGATTATGGCAATTCAATCCCATAATTTTAGCTTCTATCTCTGCTAAAATAATAGAAGAGAGGGGAAAAAATCACTGGATTACATTTCAATGGAAGCTAGGAGACTGAATATCTTTGTGGATCTGGGCCTAAATGCTTAGAGGATAATGGAAACATAAACAACCAATGGGCCACTCAGTAATTTATGGGAAGCTTCATTTTTAGGGGCCTGATTGTTAACCTATTGAAATCAATGAGACTCTTTCCACATCATAGATTCATAGATATTAAGGTCAGAAGGGACCATTATGATCATCTAGTCTGACCTCCTGCACAAACACAGGCCACAGAATCTCACCCACCCACTGCTGCAATAAATCTCTCACCTATGTCTGGGCTATTGAAGTCCACAAATCATGGTTTAAAGACTTTAAGGTGCAGAGAATCCTCCAGCAAGTGACCCGTGCCCCATGCTACAGAGGAAGGCAAAAATCCCCAGGGCCTCTTCCAATCTGTCCTGGAGGAAAATTCCTTCCTGACCCCAAATATGCCAATCAGCTGAACCCTGAGCATATGGGCTAGATTCACCAGCCAGATACCCAGGAAAGAATTCTCTGTAGTAACTCAGATCCCACCCCATCTAACATCCCATCACAGGCCATTAGGCCTATTTACCGTGAATATTTAAAGATCAATTAATTGCCAAAATCATGTTATCCCATCATATCATCTCCTCTATAAACTTATCGAGTTTAATCTTGAAGCCAGATAGGTCTTTTGCCCTATGAACTTCAATGGGCTTTGGAACAGGCCCTATAAACCTGATTTTCAACTGCACCCCACTACTTTCCCTACTGGCAAACTGATCCTCCTGAGATCTCACATGCAGGTCTGTCCTTACCCATACCCAAAGCATGCAGCTGCATAGGGCATCAGGAAATTTGGGGCATCAAATTTTCTGGTGCCCTGCGCAGCTGCATGCTGCTCCAGCCCCTGCTCCGGCTCTTGCCCAGGGCCCCTGCCCCTACCCCGCCCCCAATCCTCTGAGGAATGCAGCAGGGCTGGGCTTCCACTCACCAGCGGCGGGAAGTGCAGCAACCCGGCCCCAGCTGCGCCACCAGTGAGTGCTGGGGGTTGGTTCCCATCTGCCCCCTAAGCCAGCCCCCACCCCTGCGGAGGCCTGGGGCCAGCCCCCTGCTCCTACCCCCGCAGAGGCCTGGGACCCACACGCACCCCCCCATGGGGGAGGCTGTGTAGGGCCCCAGAACAGCTGGCGGGATGGGGGCTGCTCACATGGGGAACCACATGTTGGTGGCCCTCATAAAATCTGTAAGAGCAGAACTTTCTTCCTGCAGACCTTATCCCCAGTTATAGACCCCAGTTTAAACTTTTAGCGTTCATTATAAACAAGGAAATTAGTACACGAAAAACAACGTTGAAAAGGTGATAAAGTTGAAGTAGTGTTTCAGTCCAGTCTAGCTAGCCCTTTCCCCAACCTAAATTAGTTTCTTTACCAAAACAAAAATAAAAATCTATAATTTTCAAAATATGTATAAGGTCTGGAAATGAATCTTTAAGTGATCTTTCCAGTTCCCCACTGCCACATAATTCAGCATTCGTTATTACCCTGCATGACATTCATTGCTCACTCAAACTGATCCTCGATCCCTAAAATTAGCAAAATATACAAATGTCAAAGTAAGATATTACTAGTAGATTATAAAATCATATTAAAATTTTCATGGCACCTATTTCCAATATACAATGCCGCTAATATGAACTACAACATTACTCACTATAAACAAAATTAAAATGTTAATTGCTGTACAACACAGCTAGGACACAATTATAACGAAACACAAACTAGCAAGGTCAAAGAGGCAATGAGAATGTTAGCTGGGTAGTGTAAATCAGATGGGGAAGATAGCAAGTGATGAAGGTTTATGTGGCAATAGGGAAATGGCTGGTTCCCTTAACAGTTTGTTGCCATATTTTTCAATGTATTTTTAATGACCTTTAAATGAAATGAGGACAAAATGGAAATAAGTATTGGGAGAGAATAAGGATTATAGTCAGAATGGCAAATGCACAAAATGAGGGTCTATTTGGTCGCCCAAGCTATGAAAAATTTGATACCCTGAGCAAACCTCAGAGAACACGTAACATACCTTAGAGTTCCAAAGAAACTAACAAAAGAAGTGTCTGTACTATTGACGTTTTTGAGAACACAATGAGGACAGATGAGGTACCAGGGGACTGGAAAGGCAGCCAAATATAATACCTATTAAATGGCAAAAATCTTTGTTAGTTCAGAGTTAAGGTTGCCTAGTAATAGCTCATGCCCTTCCAGAATGTCGAGTTCAGCAAAATACAAACTTTTGAAAACAAGGAAATACAGAGTTACGGTAAACCATCATACAACCATAACTCTGTCCCACTGGGAATTATCTGCATGCACTACAGCTGCAGTCACTGTGTTAGGTGTAGCTGTACTGAATGGTGTAAGAATAAATTAGAGAAGCTTGGAAGAGCTCTGATTGTGATACAAGGAGATCTGGGTCTGAATCTCCCTCAGTGTGTGTTCTCAGAGGAAGGAGGAGTTTATATATCTTGAGGGTCGAGCCTGAATCATTTGTGTAGGTTGTGTCAGTAGCAGGGCACTGCAGATGGGTATTGTTAATAGTAAGTTAGGATACGAGAGCAGTCTGTGGATTTAATGATGAGCAGGGGAAAGTACAGGTTTAGGTGATATCCTGTGTGCAAGTGAAGGGGTTGTAAAGGGGTCTGAAGTGGATGTTAAATTTTACAACCGTGATATTCTGTTGGGGAAATAGGATCAGTGTTTGAGAGTAGGGCTAGCAGGTAGCACCTGCCCATTACAGTGAAAAGGCAGCATGCACATATGTGTATTATTAGAGTTGTGGAGTGTCACTCGAAGAGGGCAGAGTTATTTCCTGTATTTTTTGGTTTTTCAGAAGTTTGAGTTTTGCTGCACTCAACATTCTGGAAGGCTGTGAGCTATCACTGGGCAACCTGAACTCTGTGTTAACCAAGGTTTTTGCCATTTAATCTCCTAGTTTTTTTTAAACAGTAAGAGAATTGTTTGTTGGTAGGAGTTAGTGGTCATATAGGCAGCTGTAGTTCTCACCTTGGTTTTCAGTTGATGTGTTTTTGTGGTAGGTAATAATCAAAAGACCTAGCTTTTATATAGTGCTTTTCAGCAGTAGAGCTCAAAGAATTTTACATCATTTCCATTTTACAGATGGGAAACTGAGGTACAGAGCAATGACGTGACTGCCCAAAGTCACCCAGAAAGCCAATGGCTGAGCTAGGAATAATCCCAGTCCAGTAGTCTTTCCACATGGTTGCTATGGGATTCCTGCGTGCTCCTCCCCCTTCCTGTACATTTTGTTACAGTGGAATGGGGATAATGGTCATGCTTTGAAATGTTTGCAATGTGTAGTTGCTACCAGGGCCAGGGAGAGAAATCTCATCCATGGCCTGTAGCCCAAATCCTTGCCAGTTTTATTACATGGTTGTTATAGTAACTAAGTGTGTGAGAAAAGACTGAGATCTCTCTCTCTCTCTCCTTCTCCACCTCTACCCCACCATTTCCTGCAACATGTAGTCCCCTCACCAACATTTCCAGATCACCTGCCCCTTCCCATGCCATTAAGACATTAGGTACACCGCAGAAGCCATTAACATTTAAGAAGTTGCTCCTTGCTGCTGGATACACATATCATAGCAGCAGATCACTGGAGGGCCATATGCCACCTTGGTCATTTCACCCAAGCTGCACACCAAGTTAGACCCCTCACTCCTACTACCTACTCCCAGCTGGGTCTCCTGCCCCCGCTTCATCCAGGCTCCCCGAGACATGCCCCAGGCCAACCCCATCCACCGCTCCAAACTAGGCTTCTCCCTACACACATGCTGGCCAGCCCCCTCAACCTACACAAGGTTGACCTGTACTTTAACTATTCATTTCCTGGATTTCAGATGTTTACATTTATGTTAACTTCAGTCCTCCCATCCCAGATCTCAGCTCACAAGAATGGGCAAAGAGAGAGGCTTGAACTTCCAAAGAGAAGCACGACCCCCTCCTCCCCTAAATCCCAGAACACACAGCAATCAGGGAGAGAAGCTCAGACCCCTGAAGAGGAGTAGGGCCCCCCAGATCCCAGAACACACACACAGAAGGAGAGAATTCACGGTTGACAGGATCTCCCTAAACCACCAACTTCTTGTGCTACCTCACTTATTCTCTAACCCCTCCGGTCTTCTCCCCTTCATCCCTTCTTCTTACACGAGTTCCCCAATACCTCTTCTTTCCCATACCATCCATTCTCATGTGTCCCCTTCCCCATAATACCCACATCCCTTGCTGCAGACCCAACCCCAGTTCCCCTATTGGCACCTACACTTGCACTCCCATCACCCTCCCCTCCCACTAAGCATTCACGAGTAATGTATTTTCTTTTCAAAAACAGTGTCAGAGCCTTCTGAATAATCTGCTGTACTCAGATTACATCTCTTAAAAACAACAATAACAAAAACCAATCACCACCACCCACCTTGACAGAGGTAGATCTTCCCCAAACGTTTACAGTTCAGTCTCAGATTCTGCCCAGCCTGGATTTCAAACTTCAAAGTTGTAGGCCCAGAGAGTTCTTAAATGGTCCATTCATCTCAATGAGACATTTTCAACTGAAAGAGAACACCACCCCATGGAGATGAAACAGATCGCTCTGAGATTCATGCATTGCTCCATTCATGTCAGTGGGTGTTCCCTTCCCCGTGTAGGAGATTTTCTGATGTGTGTCAAGCATACCCGTTCTCAGCAGTATGTTCTTGGTGTATGCTCTGAACATACCAGTTCTAATTTCCCCCTCCTCACCTAGAGAGGTAGGGCTTTTTCAGATCCTGGCGGACTCAGATGCCCCGAGTAAAGTAAGCCCCCCAACCTGTCTCACATGAAGGGGGTAGGGATGGGTGCCAGACTGACCACAGGAGCCCTCAGGTCCTGCCACACATATGCGGGGTAGGGAGTGGGGCTCAGACACCTCCAGGGGAGCAGTGACACCCCCCCCGATCCCATGAAGGGGTTAGGGAGTAGGCTCAGACATCCCCAGAAAGGCCAGACCCCTACAGAACTTGGCTTACACAATGGGGCAAGGAAGGGGAACCACACCCCTATTGATGGGCAGAGCCCCCCCATCCTGGCACATTCACAGGGGCAGGAAGCAGGGCTCAGACCCCACCAGTGGGGACAGGGACCAGCAGATTACATGGGGGATAGGGAGAGGGGCTTAGACCCCCACAGATCTTAGCACACACAGAGAAGGAGAGAATGTGGGACTGACAGCTGCCCCTGCCCCTATTCTCCCCCAGCTCCCCTGCCATGCATCTCCTTGTCCCCTTCCCAGTGTTCCACCCCCTCACCTGACTCTCTCAGCCCCTCTTAACCCCCCATACCCATTCCCGTTTACTTTCTCCCCTTGATGCAGCCCCAAACTCCTCTCAGCCCTATCCACCCCACTCTAAATGCCCCTTCCCGACCAGTAAGCATTTGTGTGTCTAACTTTTTTTTACAAAAATACTTTGATTATCTTCCCCCAAAATTAAAAACAAACAAACCCTCTTAACAGAAGCAGATTTTAGCAATATACCTCCCAACCTTTTCCAGACTTCTTCTGCCCAAGGCCTTAAACCACCTAGTGTTGAATTTTTGAGGTTAATAATCCTGTTAACACCTCTATCTGTGCATGCTGATTATTCTCAATCCTAATAGATTACAAACACATGAACCTTGAAAGGAGCCTAACTGGAGAAGCAAAATCTTTTTCAAATAATGTTTCAATTTGATTTCTCCCAAAGGGCTGGTGGGTGCCCTTGCATGTTGGACACCTAGGTGTGATGCTTTGAGCCCTAGTTTGATCTCTATCTATTAAGAAAAAAAGTCACCAGGATCTGTCAAATTTAAGAAAAGGTGTTTTTTCTCTGGGCACTGTATCTCAGGAACCCCTTAGTCAAATGGGTCCAAAATTGACTCATTAACAAACTCCAACGACCACGTGAGGAACACCACATTTCAAGGCAATCTGATTAACTGTTTGGATTTTAGAGCACTAAGAAGAATCAAGCTTTAAACAGAAAGCAGATCTTAACCTTATCTATAGCTGAGCTGTAATTTTTAGGCAGAGGGAATCAAGGGTACCCTGACAATTACGGACCGGTAATATTAACTTCAGTATCTGGTAAATTATCAGAATCACTTATAAAACAAATTTCTGAATATTCCAGAGGAAAATAAATGGATAAATATTAGTCAGCACCGGTTTATCAACATTAGATCAGGTCAAATTTAGAGGGCAAAATTTTCAGCTTGTATGAATCAGTGTAGCTCCATTGACTTTCTGATTTACAAAGAGCTGTGTCTTTCTTTGATATAAGTAAAGCTGGTCAGGAATTTTTTGATTAAATTGGAAAATGCTGATTTGTAAAACTGAAACTTTTCATAGAAAAAGGTCAGTATTGACAAATTTCCTGTTTTGAAAAACTTGGAATTTTTTGGGGGAAATTGTCAAAATTTTTGAAATGAAAAGATCTGTTTTTGGGTTTGAAGTGACTTTTTGTTGAGAAATTGAAGTTCATTTATAGTAAAATAAATAAATAAATAAATAATAAACAGTCAAAAACAAAAACAAAGAGAAGGTTGGTGAGGTAATATCTTTTATTGGATCAGCTTCTATTGGGGAGAGAAACAAGCTTTCGAGCCACACAGAGCTTTTCAGGTCTGGGAAACTTGAAGACGAGCTCTGTGTAAACTTGAAAGCTTGTCTTTCTCCCGAACAGAAATTGGACCAATAAAAGATATTACCTCACCCCACTGATCTCTTATCCTGGGACCAACATGGCTACAACAACGCAGCATACAATCAATAAGTATCACTTCAAAACAGAAACTGCAGAAGCTCCCTAAAATGGGGGGGCCATGGGCCGAAATTGTGGCCCACCCCCCATGCCATCCCTTCCCCCCAAGGTCCTGCCCTCATACCACCCCTTCTCCCACCCCTTAATCGCTCCTCTCTGTTCCCTTCCCCACGTCGCTTGCCCTTATGGCTGGTCAAAAGTGATGGGGCCATGGTGCCCCTGCTTCAAAATTATCAAAAGGAAATGTCTTGGTTGATCTGATCTGATTTTTTTTCTTCAGATTTTTGTTTCATGAAAAATGTTGAGATTTTGATTTTTTTGTCCTGATTCAGGATAAGAAAAAATTGCCAAATCTTGAAAATTCTCACAGAACAGGAAAACTGTTTCTAGCCCAACTCCAATAAAAAGCTAAATAGATAAAGAAAATATAATTGATTCTATTTCTCACCTTTAATACATTTGTTGTCTCTTGTTTTATATGTAGATTAGGGCAGGGATTGTCTTTTTGTTTTGTGTTTGAACAACACCTAGCACAGTGGGGCCCTAGCCTAAGACTGAGGTGGTAATATGTAGGAGGGGCATGTGGGGTCAAGTGCCCCCCCTGGATTTCAGTGGCTGCTGAGCTGCCCTTGCAGGGCTTGCTGTATTCTGTCAGCCGCTGGGGAAGGGCCGCTCTGTCCTTCCCCTGCTGCACCTCCCCCTGGCACTTTCAGTTCACTCAGCCCCTGCCTTGGGCAGCTGGGCCAGGGCAGGGAGCTGAGGGGGCGGGATGGAGCTGCTTCTCACGCCAGCTGACTTCACTCAGGGTGGCTGTCTGCGAAAGAGCCCAGCTGGGGAAGTGGCGATGGCCCACTTCTTGCCCGGCTGCTGGGAACAGGGGCTGAGCAAGCCAGAAACCTGCTGGGGGGCGGGAGGAGGGGCTCCAGCTCACTTGGCCCATGTCCCTGGCTGATGGGCCCAGATGGGGAGCAGAGGGGCTGCCTTTGCAGCTGAGCTCTTTCATAGACAAGTGTTGTGCTGGCGTGAGAAGTGGCTCTGCCCTGCCTGGGCCCAGCTGCCGGGCAGAGGGGCTAGGCGATCTGGAAGTACCAGGATGGGGGAGGTGCAACAGGAGAAGGACAGAGTCCCGCTGCCGGGTAACTCTGATGGGGTGGGGAGAGCGACTGGATGCAGGGCAGGGTGTTGCTGGGGAAGGTGCCGAGAGCAGGGTCCCTCTGCTTAGCCGGAGGTAGGGCCATTGCCTGTGCCCCTCCCTCTGCTGAGGTGTCTGCGAGAGCATGGGAGCTCTGGAGAGATACTGGTAGAGAAGAAGCTGGGGCCATGTGCCCTCTCATAGCCCAGTTCTTCACCCCCCACACATGAAGAGGAGAAGTGAAAGGGGAATGCCAATGCTTCCTTCTGCTGTAAGGGAAAAAGTAGGAGAAGGATTGACCTTTCCCAGCCTGATCCTTTTTTCTCTTGTTTCTCCCACAAATATGAGAAGTATTGAGGATGGGAAACTTTCCTGGTCAAATCCTTCTCAAACTTGTGGGAAAAAAAGGAATGGGGAGGAGGGAGACTACTCTTCTGTTGAACCCTTTCAAACCTCCAGCCTTCCATTCTCCTGCTGCCACCCTATGCTTCCTTCTCCTGCCCCTTTTGTACAGCTCCGTACAGCTCCCCCTTTCCTTTCTTCCTTCTCTTCCACTCTTCTCTTGCCCTACCTGTCTCCTGTTCTTCCTTCCAGTCTCCTTTCCTCTCTGTGTGAAACCCTTTCCTCGCCTGTCCAGCCTTCCATTGTTGAACTTGATGTTAGTGCCTGGAGCAGTGTCGTGGTCCTATTGGAAGTGCTCCCACACTGGTTGTGGCCATGCCAGCTCCATTTGAACCATCACAGCAGCAGACCTGCTTTGAATTCTTCCAGATTAGTAATTTTACAGGAAAAGCTGCTATCAGTGGTTTGAAATAATTTGTGGTAGTCCATACTCCATACCCATACCACTTTTGTAACTCTAGATGTCAATTATCCTAGCTGTTTTTATACCAGTTGTAGATTAACACTGCAGCCAGGTACTCTAGCCATGCCATTCATGGATACAGATGTGTGTGTATACTTGGGCTGAAAAGTGGCTACCACTGAGGTACAGAGCCCACTGGGAGTCATATTTTCAGTTCAAAGGAGCATTACTTTCCCCCAGGAACTAAAACCACCAGTCAATCTGTCTTTTGTTTTTTAAAGTGTTGTAATATATGGGCTACAGCTTCCTTGGTTTACCTCATGGGGTCATGCGAGTAAACAATAATACATAATTCTTGTACAGTCTTTTTATCAGTAGGTCTCGAATACTTTACAAAGGAAGTCACTATCATTATCCACATTTTACTGATGGGGAAACTGAGGCACCGAGAGGTATGTGACTTACCACAGGTCACTCAGCAGGCCAATGGCAAAGCCAAGAATAGAACCCAAGTTTCCTGAGTCCCAATTCAGTGCTCTATCCACACTGTGACACTCAGCCAATACCAGAGCTCCAGCAATCACAGCACCTACCATCTTGGAGAAATGAAAGTAAAAAATTTCTTGTATCCTCCCCACCCCCCTTTTTATGCTTTATGGACTTCACATGCATTATTTATTTAAAATCAAATGTTTTGGCCATCTCCTGGAAGTGTTATAAATAAATTAATGTACTTTTATTGTTTATATCTTGCTTAATGTCTGAAACAAAGCACACGTACCAGGAATATGCCCCAAGTTCAGCACTTATAGTCAATTTTTCTCTCTGCTGTCAAGGGGAGTTGCATGTACAAATCTGAGGGCAGAATTTAATTCTAGGCATTAGGCAGTGTGTCTTTGCTACCAAAGTGCTGCAGCATCAAAATGTGAGACATTTCCCTGCCTCTTAGTTGGAGTTCAGAGCCCCCCCCCCCCATGAATAATTCACTCTTGCAAGGGATGACTTTTCCCCTTGACTAATACATGTACTTCTGAAGAACAAATCATTTGCCTTTGGTATAAAGTAGATGGCCCCAAGTAGCATGGGGTTTCAAAACATTTTCCTAGACCCCCTCTCTATAAGGTCAGGCCTTCATAGGAGCTCAGCGCTCAACAACTCTCATTTAGGTATCTTAAGTGACAAGATTTTTATTGGAGCTGCTGGGTGTTGAGCACTTTTGAAAATCTGTCTCTTCATTTAACTGCGTAAAAGGGAGCTGAGCTCTTTTGAAATTCTGGGCATACCTATCTGAATGGAAACTACTGGATACAGAACACTTTTAAAAACCTGCCTCTTATTTATCTGCCTAAATACAGATATGGACACAAATCAGACGTCAAGAATTATAACATTCAAAAACCACTCGGAGAACACTTGAATCTCTCCGGTCACTCGATTACAGACCTGAGAGTGGCTATCCTTCAACAAAAAAACTTCAAAAACAGTGAGAGACTCCAGCGAGAGACTGCTGAATTGGAATTAATTTGCAAACTGGATACAATTAACTTAGGCTTGAATAGAGATTGGGAGTGGATGAGTCATTACACAAACTAAAACTATTTATCCATGTTATTTCTCCCCCCCACCCCACCCCACCCCCCACTGTTCCTCAGACGTTCTTGTTAACTGCTGGAAATGGCCCCCCTTGCTTGTCACCATGAAAGGTTTTCCTCCTGCTGGTGATGGCTCATCGTAAGTGATCACTCTCCTTACAGTGTGTATGATAAAACCCATTGTTTCATGTTCTCTGTGTGTGTATATAAATCTCCCCACTGTATTTTCCACCAAATGCATCCGATGAAGTGAGCTGTAGCTCACGAAAGCTTATGCTCTAATAAATTTGTTAGTCTCTAAGGTGCCACAAGTACTCCTTTTCTTTTTGCGAATACAGACTAACACGGCTGCTACTCTGAAACCTGTACATATGGTGGGTATGTCTACGCTGGCAGAGTTACAGCGCCGGCAGTTACAGCACCGCTCAGAGAGCGCTGAAGGGAAACTGCTGTTCTGTGTTCACACTGTCAGCTGCCTGTGCAATAGCGTGTTCACACTTCCACCACTTGCAGCAGTATTCAGAGCTGTGCACTCTGGGCAGCTATCCCACAGAGCATCTCTTCCTCTTCTGCTGCTAAGAGTTGTGGGAAGGCGGATGGGGTCACGGGGCATCGTGGGTCCTATCCCAATGCCCTGTGATGCATTGCTTCGCATCCCAGCAATCCTTGTGCTTCTTTCCGCATTTGGCACCATCTTTCAATGGTTTGTGCACTGCGCGCCCTGCCTCTTCAGTCTGCAGGAATGGATCCCGCACTGTTTACCAATATGCTGCTCACTCTGACTAACACAACACGAAATTGCTTGTGGCATTCATGGAGGTGCTGACCACAGTAGAACGCTGCTTTCGGGTTCAGGAAACAAGCACTGAGTGGTGGGATCACATCATGATGCACGTCTGGGATGACTAGCCCAGTGGCTACAGAACTTTTGGATTAGGAAAGCCACATTCATGGGACTGTGTGACGAGCTCGCCCCAGCCCTGCGGCTCAAGGACACGAAAATGAGAGGTGCCCTGCCGTTGAAGAAGCGCATGGCGATTGCACTGTGGAAGCTGGCTACTCCAGACTCCTACCGATCGGTCGCTAACCAGTTTGGCGTGGGAAAGTTGACCACTGGACTCTTATTGATAGAAGTGTGCAGGGCCATTAATTGCATCCTGTTCCGAAAGACTGTGACTCTGGGCAACGTGCATGACATAGTGGATGGCTTTGCACAAATGGGCTTCCCTAACTGCGGAGGGGCACTAGATGTCACGCACATTCCAATTCTGGCACCAGACCACCTAGCCACTGAGTACATTAATCAGAAGGGGTATTTCTATGGTTCTCCAGGCGCTTGTGGATCACCATTTCATGGACATTAATGCAGGCTGGTCTGGGAAGGTTCATGACGCATGCATCTTTCGGAACACTGGCCTGTTCAGGAAGCTGCAAGCAGGGACTTTCTTCCCAGACCAGAAAATCATCGTAGGGGAAGTCAAAATGCCCATTGTGATCCTGGGAGACCCCACCTACCCCTTAATGTCATGGCTTATGAAGCCATGCATGGGGCACCTTGACAGCAGCAAGGAGAAGTTCAACAACCTGGCTGAGCAAGTGCAGAATGACTATTGAGTGTGCCTCTGGCCATTTAAAGGCCCGCTGGCCCTGCCTCTATGGGAAGCTGGACCTGGCCAATGACAATATTCCTATGCTTATAGCCGTGTGCTGTATGCTCCTTAATATTTGTGAAGGGAAGGGTGAAAGGTACATTCAGGGCTGGACCGCTGACGCTCAGTGCCTGGAGGCTGAATTTTTAACAGCCAAAGACCAGGGCTATTAGAGGGTGCAGCGCAGGGCCATAAGGATCAGGGATGCCTTAAGGCAGCAATTTGAATCTGAAAGCCACTAATATTTGCTGCTGTGCAGTGCTTGTAAGGCTAGGAGGTGATTGTGATTGGTGCAGACAGTGCAATATGAAGGTTTAGGATAACTGTCTGTTGCCTTGCAGGGCTCTGTTTGCTGTCAATTAGTGGTATAACGATTACTTTCAAACTAACCCAATCCTTTTACTAAAAAATAACAACTGGAGGACACAGACACACACACAAAAAAACCCCATCAGCACTGAGGGGGATGGGGAAGGGAAGGGCCCAGGAGGAGGTGGGGTCCCGGGATGGTTAAAGATTTTTATATGTCCAGGGATCATATCCAACCTTCTCCTTTGGAATACAGTGCAGCGGGTGCTGTACTTCAGCAGGGCTAAACTGCAGTGGGTATTGGGAGTCTGCAGTGCTGGACTGTGATGGGGGAGGAGTAGAATACTGCGGGTACAGACTGGAGCCAGGAGGTTGATAAGAGTGTGTTGGTGGTGTCTGGGGGGCGCATGGGAAAGAGTTTTACGACAGCAGCTGCAGGGAAGGGTGGGTGCAGAACTGCTTGGTTTGCAGTGGTAGTATTGCCTGGAGCATGTCCGCTTGGCGCTCCATAATGTTTAAGAGCCACTCTGTTGCTTCATTCTGGCGTGCCACGTTCTCCTTTCGGTCCCTCTTCTCACTGTCCGATCACTCCTTCAATTCCTGTTTTTTGGCCGGGGAGTGCATCAATACCTCATGCAGAAAGTCCTTCTTAGTTCATTGAGGCCACTTCTTAATTCTGCACAGCCGTTCAGCCAGCGATAACAAAGAGGGAGACTGGGCTCCCAAGGTCATCTCTGTGAAGCCAAAATGCAACATTTTACAGAAGCAGTATCGTTTGCAACACACAGAACACTGATTCAATGACTTAAAGCACAGCCACTATTCACATACCTGTCACTAACTGGCTGACCTGAGGCAAGCACACATGAGCCACAAGACCCGCAAAATGGTGAGTAGCCACAGGGGCAGGGGAAATCAGTGTTCCCGGACCCTACTGTATACTGTGCACCTGGCTCTTGGGAAGAGCCAGCACTGTAGCGGGGGCCAGGTAATCATTCTGGTCCCCACATTTTCCACAGGCTGTGTTCATTATGGAAGGTAACTCACTGCTGAGGGTGAGAAGGGAATCAAGGGAGGGTCTTCTCCAAAACTGCAGCTTCTGCCCTGGCCCTTATGCAGCTCACCTGTGTGCAGCAATGGTCGTTCCCCCAAGTGACGGCAGAGTGGTGAGGGAAAGTTACCCTTAATGGGGCAAGAAACAAAGCAGCTCTGCCAAAGAACCTGTGGCAGCAGATTGCCCAGTATCTCCATGAGAGTTTCCTGGAGATCTTCGAGACAGATTCCAGTGAAGTGAGGGAGTCAATCAACACCCTGTTCTGCCATTCAGACTAGGCATATGGTGGTACACGCATCATACAGACACAAGCCTGCTTTCTGCAACCTTCCTGCCCCCAACAACTCACTTCAGTGATTCCCAAAATCAAATCCACTTACTCAAGGCCTCCCCTCCTGTTTTGTGCTTCACCAACATCCAACAGCTGTGACTGGCTAGTCTCCTCCCGGGTAGAAATGAGCTCCTGGCTGCATGCATCTCTGACCTCTGAGTTGTCCTCTGCCTCTGGGTCCCCCTCCACATCCTCGTCCAAGATTTCCTCGTCCTGGCTCGGTCCACTCTTAACTGGCATGCAAGGCACTGAAGTCTCCACAGTGGCCTTTGCAGTGGAGGTGGGGTCGCTCCTGAGTATCGCGTCCAGCTCTTTGTAGAACTGGCAGCTTGTGGACGTGGCGGTTTGCCTCCCGTGCCTTGTGGTAGGCGTTCTGCAGCTCCTTCACTTTGACCCTGCACTGCAGTGTGTCCTGGTCATGGCCCTTTTCTGTTATGCATCATGAAATCTGTCCGTAGGTATCATGATTCCTATGGCTGGAGTGCAGCTGGGACTGGACAGCCTCCTCTCCCCAAACGCTGAAGAGGTCCAGCAGCTCTGCATTGCTCCAAGTGGGGGATCGCCTGGTGTGTGGAGCAGGCATGGCCGCCTGGAGAGATGCGCTGAGACCACTGTACTCGTCACCGAGAAAACAGGAAGGGGACTTTCAAAATTCCCAAGGAATTTAAGGCGTGGGACTCACGGTTGGTCACCTGAGGGCAGGGCAGTAGAGTTCAAACTGATGACCAGAGAGGTGAGAACAGGCGTTGTGGGACACCTCCTGGAGAACAATCGCAGCGCTCTAATCGACCAGGGTGTCTACACTGGCACTGCAGCGCTGTACCCCCAGTGCAGAAAGCCGTCTGCCTCTTGTCGGGGTGTTTTTTTTACCGCGCTGCAACTGCGCAGTTTCTGTGCACTAAGTGGCTTGGCAGTGTGTGCACCTCGGGAGTTACAGTGCAGAAAGCTGCTCTCCTGAGCAGAAACTTGCCAGGGTAGACAAGGCTGGTGTGGTCTGTCTAAAGGAGTTAGTAGCATAATTTTTGGCTGGGTATATTACTCATAAATAGGGAAACCACCACTGAGCTACGCAGATCATCCCAAACTCATGCTGATAAAAACTTCACACCACCTGGTATTCTGTATGTGACAGAGCATTTGGCAACTGTTTTAGATTTAAACTTTTATTGGGTTATTTGATTACTCTGAGTTCAAGTGTACAAAGCTCTGGGAAAGCCAGAAAAAACTTTAAAATGATCTAAAAGCTTTTTAAAGCAAAAATTGTCTCCATTTTAAGAGCCGACATCAGAGGAGCTTCAAGTTCTCTATGTATGTCCCACTGAAAAAAGAGAATGCCCCATTTCTAGCTCTGCCAGGCTGCTTCAACCTCTTATTGGTACAATACTGAATCTTGCAGTGTGATTTGGGGCAGGCTTTAAATTCCACATTTGGGAGGAGAAGGAAACATTGTTCTGAAAGGATCATTTAAAAAAATGGCAGCTGTTTGAAACTACTAAAAGGTTTGGCATGTTAGGATAACATGGGGTGGGTTAGTGGGCAGTCAAAGGTGTAAGACAAATGGATGATTTATCAAATGGCTCTGCAATTTTTCACAGTGGTATCACCTCCAGTTACCTGGTATGCGTCTAAGACATTACTCTGTAATTTAACTCATAGCATCATGGCCACCTATGTTTATGTGTCACATCTCCGTGCAGTTGCTCACATGGCTAGAATCTCCAGTTCCTTGGTATGTATGTATACATTTATCACGTCCCTGAAATTCATCACAGGGCTTCCATCTCCGCTTAAGGGGGGAGTAGCTGCATCTCTGTGTAAGTGAGCCCATAAAAAATGTTCCGACCTTTCCCCTCTACTTGTTTCCGTTGTCCAGCCCGTTTAGCCCCATTCCTGGAGAGAAGGCAGCACAACCACTCGGGCTGTCGGCTAGATAAGCCACTAACACCTCCCCCAGGAATATCCCTGCTTACTGTGCGCGCATGGGCTCCTGTTGCTTGCATAGCATCTGATGTGTTGCCAGCCTTGCAGAGGTCAGCTAAGGATACACTCTTCTTGCGCTCTTTTGTTACAGGAGATTATAAAAGAGGCTGCGCAAAAAAAATCTGTCAGAATCAGAGAAGGATAAACAGCAGGGGAGTGGGGTGGGTGGGTGGGGGTATGAATGTGGGTACTAAAAATAGGCACCCAAAAGAAATGTTTAAGCCTCTTTGGACGTATGCTGGCCTGACGGGTAGAAATGAGTTAGGACAACGAATGGTAGTGAAGTTGGTCAGGTACTTAAATCCAACGTGAAATAAACCCCTCTAGCTTTATTTTCTCACCTCACTCCCCCAACGAGATCAACACGATCACAGCGGGTTGGGGATCAACCCTGGAATAAAGTGAAGACCCAGGAATGCATTGTGTAACATACACCTCCTCCTGCCCCTAGAGCCACCAAAACGAGCCAGGCAAATCTAGCTCCACATGCATCTAAAAGGTGATGGGAAAGGGAGAACCAGAGAAACGCGCGGGAAGGGGGGCACTTAGCGACAGTTCCCAGGGAGGAGGATGGCCATAAGGAAGGGCTTGACAAACAAAACGCTTGTTCTGGCTTTGCTGAGCAGCTGTGCTCAGACCAGGGCGATCTTTCTGCACCCGGAGTCTGTTTGGGAGGCAGGCTCAGGCTAGATGTAACAGCAGCTGGGAGGAAGAGGCACACGCACAAAACCAGAGCGAAACAGGCTTCCTCCAAAGCCAAAGAGAAAAGAAGCCGGAGTAGAAGGAGTTAATGGACTGACCCATAAAATCCTTCTCAAGGGCAGCGAGGCTTTGGAAAGAAAAGTGGGGCTGTTCCTAAGGGGTGGGGGCGAAGGAAGGAAGAAAGTTGTGTGTGTGCGTGCGGGGGGGGGGAGAGACTGATATAATTGTGCCTCCCAAGAAAGGTACAGGAGATCAACTTGCGGAGTAGGACAGGAGCCCAGCCCAAGAACAGGAAGGGGATGCTGCTTCCTTTTGAAGATAGCCACGGAAAGAAGCTAGCAAATGCTTTACCAGCGTGAGCAGTGTGGGCTCCTTCCTTAAAAGCAAGTTTTCTGGAGTGGAGACTTAGAGAGAGAGAGAGAGGAGCCCAAAGAAGAAAGGAAGGGGCTATGGTTTCCTGGCCCCGCTGCTTTGTCTCTGGCTCCCTCTGCCTCTGGAAGATTAGCCACAGGACACAAAGATGCCCCACTGGTCACTGCACGCCCAAGTTCAGTTTAGTTGGTGCTTCTTGCCTTTTTAGCCCGATCGCTTTCTCCGAGGGAGCAGGACGTGCCGCCCGGCAGCCTTTAGTGTAAGCTGAAGAGGGGGTTGCCTCCTAACTCATCTCAAGAGCTTGGTGGAGGCGGAAAAGAGGGGGAAAGGGAAGAAGAACTTGGAAGTGTCAAAGGAAAATTGGTGCCAGTGGAGGCAGCAGAAAGGACAAAGCAAATTAATTTGTTGCCTTTTTGTGTGTGTGCCAGTTTTTGGAGATCTTTTTTTAATAATAAAAAAAAAAGCACAGAGCCCCAAGCCCCAACCCCTTGGCTGGCTCTTATGGGAATGAAACACTCCTCCCGCTGCCTGCTCCTAAGGAGGAAAATGGCGGAGAATGCTACTGAGAACACCGAGGTAAGGAAGCGAGGCACAGGGACCTGTCCCCCCCGGACCCCTGTCCCCGGACACGCACCCCGCGAGCAGCAGCAAGTGCAAAACTTTCCCCGCTCCTTCTGCTTGCTCCGGCCACTGCGTGTTTGCATGGCCCCTACTCTGGCTGGGCTCCTCTCTAGCGGCGCGTCGATCCCTACATGGCAAGAACTTTCCGCCTCAGGTTGCGCTGGCCTCACGCGGCAGGCTTTGCTCGGAAGCAGCTTCAAGGGCTTTGCGGCTCGGTAACGCGAAGGAGCAAATGCTTCTCAGTCCGGCGCTCGGCGCACTCCATTGCTGCAAGCGCCGGGCGGCCGGCTGTGCGGGGGCTGGGGCGGGGAGGAGGCGGGGCGCCGTCCCGGGACAGCTCCGGGAGCCCCGAGGGGGTTGGTGTGGGAGGGGGCGGAGCGCGGCAGCATCCCGGGCAGCTCTTCGCAGGACGGCCGGGGAGTTAGGGAGCCGGGTCTCTGCAGCACCTGGGAGAGCTCCTAGCGCGGCTGCCCAGGGGAAGCAGAGCCCCCCCGGCGCCGCGGGCAAGCCGGCTAGTTGGCCGGGGCGGTGGGGAAGGCTCTCGCATGGCTTGGTGAGGGTCCCCTAGGAGCTATCCAGGGTGCTGCAGCGAGAGAGAGAGAGAATATTTTCCCGTTAGCTCCACGTCCTTTAGCAGCCTTCCCCCGCCTTGCACTGCTTTGCTCTGGAGAAGCATCCGAGCGGTAATGGGGTCAGTAGCATCTGATACTCACTGAGCTCGCCGTGACCTGGCGGAGGCTTTCCAGGGGCTGCGGCTATTCTCTTGCTCCCGGGGGCGGGGTGGGGGGGGGGAAGAGGCAGAATCAAATCCCCCGGCTGCCTGCAGGTGGGAGAGCGAGCGCCCAACTCTCGGCTTCTATTAATAGGCAATGCCCCGTGTTCTTGCTGAATATTTAACTTACGCTTACCCGCTATGCAGCGCCGTGAAATGTGTATCCATCATGGTTCTGCATGCTAACCAGCTCACACTGCTATTCCGCTTCAGCCTCTCTCTCTCTCTCTCTCTCACACACACACACACACACACACAGAGCTGACCTCCATTCTCGTAATATCCCTGCAGCGGTAAGGGACGAGCGCGAGCTTCTGTCTGTTTCCCCTCTTTTGCCGCTATTTAAAAGGAATTAGCCCCAAGCCCCCTCAGTCTCCCTTGCAGTGAACCCTAACAGTGTGTGTGTGTGGTAGGGACACTCATCTCTGCAAACGGGTGTGTGTGGTAAAGGTCCAGGGACGTGCTTCGCTCGCCCTGCTATGAGAAGAGCGGAGTTGTCTTAAACGAATATACTTCCAGCAATAAATCAAAGGAACATGCCTGTTCCTGCGTTACAACCACCTCGAGTACCTTGGTAGAAGAGGCTGCTATAAATAGCAAGGAGTCAGGCAGCACATCTGTAAACTGTCCTAGTACGGATGGCACGTACTGTACCAGAGGTCCCAGATTCCTGCCCAGTCCTGGAGACAGAGGAGATAAGCCCAGCTGCTTACTTTCAAAACCCTTCATTGTCCTTAAATGGGTGCGCGGGGGGGGGGGGGATGACATGTGAGCTGAACTCATTAACTTTCTCTCTTCCATCTAAACTTGATATCGATGGATTTGGGGGGGGGTCTGTCCCCCCTCCTGCTGTCTTGTGCAACGCTGCACCCACCGCATTATGCATCTGCAGGGATGGCTTTCTTAAAAAAAAAAAAATCCACTCGGAAAGGAAGTGTATCCTGGTTACAGGCTAGATTTTTTGCTCCTTATAATCTATGCAAATGCAACATTTGTGAAACGAGAGCAAAATTATAGACTGGCATATTGCAGATAGACATTTTCTATTGTATATGTCTATGCATGAAGCCAGCAAGGATGCATCGATAACATCTGGTAAAATATTGTCTCGTTTATTAGCTTATTAATTTTCAGCTGTTAACGTTTCTTAATGTTCAAAAAGGAGAGAGAGAGAGAGAGACCGACCCACATAATTAGAAATGCAACAGATTAAATATTGGTGTATTTTTGAAACTAGTTAACTATCAAACATCCTTATTCAGTAAAACCATAAAATGCCGAGTTGGGGCTCAAACCTGCATTCCCTGAGCCTCCCTCCCCCAAGCTCATCCTGAAGCCAGGGGCTGTTTTGGAAGCAGAAAGAATGTAAAATAGGACCCTTGGTTTGTGTTCTTAATGAAGTTATGTAGTATCCTCAATTGGTGTCAATTGACTCCACCTGAAGTCAATGGAGCGACACTGATTTATATCAGCTGATGATCTGGCCCATACTCTTAATTTTCTAAAGCACTAAGGTACTAGGGGGACAGGCAGTATATAAAAAAAGTGAGACACTCAAACAGATGAGCAGTTAACAAATAGCCAAAACATCACTCCCAAATTATTCTAAAATCACCTGGATCTTACTCATATTGATTTGAAGCTCTTAATAAGACAATTACATACATTTAGCATTACCATTTTGTGATAAAGGACAGTGGATTACAGAAATTCACCACACATGTAACAGCATTATCTAAGATCATCCTGGCTACAAATACTGTATGTCAAGCACTTTTCTTATACCATACTGAGTTTAAAAAAAAAAATAAAACAAATATAGACCCAGTCCCAGAAACCCCAGTGAAATAAATGGGACTACTTGTGAGTAAAGGAGGACTATTCATGCCAGTGGGGGACTTACAGGATTAGGTCCATATTTTATCAATTTCTAGACATTTACAGTGTTAACACTGTTTTATATGCACTATGGGCTAGACCTGCAAAGGGATGTGGGTGCCAAAATGCCATTTTAGGCATCTAACACATAAATTTAGATCCCCAACTCCTCTGCTCAGTTGCTTACTAACCCTGTATACACTTACATTCTTTAGATGCCAACGTTGCCCTGGCAAAGTCAACATGGTGCCTAAATTTCTGTGTGTGGGCATGCACAAATCTGTCTAAATTCTGATGCTGCTTGGCTTCTCAGCACCTAAGCCCTGGTAGGATCCTCAAAATCCCCACCTATCTTGTCTGTGGGGCCTGATCTAGAAGGGATTTTTAGAGGCCACTTAAGAGCATACCTACTGCATTGGGCCCTGCACAAAACAATACTGGAGGAGGAAGTGGTGCCCCCAACTAATAGAAGTTGTTCCACTTTGTATAAAGAATGCAATATTCATTGGGTCAGGATGAGAGACTGAGAATGACTCTATACCTCAGTGGTTAGGGCACCCACCTGGGAGACCCAGGTTCCAGCTCCAATAAATGTTTGTTTATTTTATACTCAGTGAAACAACTTCAACAGGAGAAATTGAGAGAGCCCTACATCAGAATATGCCATAGCTCAGGAAGTAGGGAAATCACCTGGAGGTAGGAGGGCTGGGTCCAAGTCCCAGCTCTGACCACTGGACTACAGGGTATAAGGTCATCACCTCCTCCTGAGTTTTTTTTTTTTTTTGAGAAAGAACTGAGCTGGCTTGGGTACTTAATGGCTTCATGGTTGTGAAGCCCAAGTGGAGATCGGCATCTTCCTCCAGTCCAGATTTAGGCACCTAACTCCATTTGAGGGCCAAGGCTTAGGCCACACCCCTCTTTTCAGCATTTCACTTCTGGCTAGCTTAGAAGGCCCCCCGCTCACCATGCTGGCTTCTCTGAATCACATTCTTAGGAGCCTAATTCTCCCCATGCAGTATGTGGGGAGCCAGAGTGCCTAACCTCGGGCTGAGGCTTCCACTGGGCAGCAGGGCAGCTGAAGTTACTCATTGCAATGCTGAGTGTAAGTCCCTTTTGTGGATATAGTCCTATGGGCCTGATTCAATGTCCGGTGAAGTGAAGGAGAGCCCCACCATTGACTTCAACGGGCATTGTATCAAACCCTGTATTTATGTACGAGAAGTCCACTAGAGATCTATTTGCCATCATTTCTACAAAGAAATTCATTTGCAGAGCCTTTTATATTTCTTTATTTATACAGCACCCTGGGTGCGCATGGTGCTTTACAGAAAAATAAAAGACAGGGGGCTGAAACCAAAAGCCCTCTGTGCATAGTATTCACAGTGAAGTCAATGGAAGCTCCTCTCATGGCTGGCTTGCAAGATTTGGATCAGGTCTCTGCCTGTCTAGTGTACAGTCCAAAAGCCAATACTGCAGAAGCTTTACTCTCAGGAACCATCCCACTGACTTCAGTGTAGGGCTATTCATGTGAATAGGGCTTTGGGATCAGTGCCTCAATTATGGGACTGATCTTATAAATCCTTATTCACATGACCAGTCCCATTTACATCAGTGGGGCTGCTTATGTGAGTAATGGGTTCAGAAATGGGCCCTATAGCAATAATAGGAAGACAGAAAGAAAATAAAGGGAAAAGGGAAATTTCATTTGGAAGAGCATTTATGCAAAGTGTCCCAAAAATCCCTATTGTTGCACTTGCATGGATTGCTTGGTCTATTCTTTTAATGTGAATGGGCATGGAGGAAGGAGATGTCAGTTATAGAGCTGAGTTTAGCAATGGAAAACAAGTCTAAAGAAATGAGATTTCAGGAGGAGAGGATATGTGCTTGATACATAGTCTTATAGAGTGTAAGGCCAGAAGGGACCACCACATTATCTAATCTGACCTGCTATACACCACAGGCCCCCAGTACCACCCAGCACTTGCACACTAAACTGAACAACTGAAACAAGATCAAAGTATTACAATTGTCAGGAGACTTGACAATTGTGTGCCACAGGCAGAGACTAGGAGAGACTGAGGTGCACCAGTGCCTGAGGCTTCTGGAATGTCAGGGAAATAATTAAGTGAGATGTACAGAGATAATCCTGGCAAGTGACCCACACCTACATGCTGCAGAGAAAGACTAAAAACCCCCAGCGTCACTGCCTATTTGTCTTGGGGGAACATTCCTTCCTGACCCACATATGGCAGTCAGTTAGACCCTGAGTATATGAGCAAGAGCCAGCCAGCCAAGTACCCGAGAGAGAGAATACTCAAAGTCACCTCAGAGTCCCTCGCCCACCCTGTCTATCTCCATTTGTGACCAACTTTGATACTTCAGAAGAAGGAAATTTAAAAAAATAATCTCCCAGCATACATTGGCAGGAACAAAATCCCTTCTTGATCCTTGTCAATGGCTGTTCCAGGTGCAGGGAGTAGTGAAAAAAAGGCATGAAGGCATGAGTGATACAAGGACTTTATAACGTGACTGCTACAGTGATAAGGGTTATATACATAGCTGGAGTCTAAGTCCCCTGTAATAAACCATCTAATGATTATACTCATCCACATGTACCATTTACATCTCTGACAGATGTCATAGTCCATAGGCTGTGCATTTGGGGGCTGGAGTACATGGGCCAGGGCCCAACCGCTTCTTGGCTGGATCAGACGTGTGTGGTGTTGCAACTCTGTGTGCCAGATTGCAACACCATTCACTCAAATTTGGATGGGGTGGGTGTAGGGGTTTATGGGCTGAGGAGAGGAGGGTCAGGTTGCTGGTGGTGATGAGGTGTCTGAGAGGGGAAGAGGAGGGTCAGGCAGGGGGAGAAATCTATGCCCCCCACTTTATTGCATTTTGCAGTCCCTGTAATAGCCCTATTTTTATTACAATAGAACCTAGGTGCTCCAGCTAAAACTCTGAAACCAGCTGAAACTGGGCTCCTATTGTGCTAATTGCTGTACAAGCACACAGCATGGCAGCCTGTGCCCTGAAGACCTCAAAATCTAAAGAGATTAGATAAAGGATGGGAGAAAGGAAGTACAAATATCCCCATTTTACGGATGGGGAACAGATAGATTAAGTGATCTGCTAAAGGTCACACAGGATGTGTGTGGAAGGGCAAAGAAATGAATCTAGATCTCTTGAGTCCCAGTCTAGTGCCTCAACTCATAGACTTTAACATCAGAAGGAACCATTGTGATTATCTAGTCTGAGCTCCTGCACATTTCAGGCCACAGAACCTCTCCCACCCATTCCTGTAATAGACCCCTAACTTCTGGCTGAGTTACTGAAGGCCTCAAATCATAGTTTAAAGACTTCAAGTTACAGAGAATCCACCATTTACATCATCCTCCCTCTATACTTACAGAAAGTCCTGGTTCTCTTCCATGGGTACAGAGGGCCATAGACACAATGAAAATCGTGTGATTCTGCTGTACCCCCTGGTATGCAGGATGCCAGTAGTCCTTAAATATGGATGTGAACTCTGAGTACTGCAGAGCCCAGATCTGTGAAAGCTCCTTCTCTGTCACGGTGGATGAAGACATTAAGGTGGTTATGTTAATGAGAAGGTCAGTGGATCTGCAACCACACAAATCCACCAGCCACCCCACTAAGGATGGATGAGTGGGAAAACTGTGAGGGTTACTTGCAGCCCTGAGTCTCCAAAATTATTTTGTGGCTTATGAGTAGGATTTCATTTCCCAGGCACTCCTGTGGCATGGGATTTGCCTTTTAATGAGTAATTAAAGTAAAACTCAACACAAGCTAAAAACCTATTAGGAAGATTTTTGCTATTGAGAGAGGCAGCATGGCCTAGTGGCTAGATCATTGGTTTGGGACTGAAAAGACCCAGATTCTATTCCTGGCTCTGCTGGCCAGCTGGGTGACCTTGGACAAATCATTGTCTCAGTTTCCTTGTCTGTAAAATGGGGATAATGATATTGACATCCATTGTAAAGCATTCTGAGACCTGATGAAAAACACTAGATAAGCATAATGTTATTTGTTTCAGTACATGATTTCAGAACTCCATGCATGAAAGAATACCACCGAATGGAAGTTGCTTACACCAAGAGAAATGGGACGGGAGGGTAGTGGAAGTGATGATGGACTCTGACTCATTCTGAGGCACGGTGCCAGCCGGGTTGTAGCATGTCACCACTGAGAAAACAGCATGTGACATGTCTTTCAACTGTACTGAGCGGTCATGTGTCCCAAAATCTTGTAACACTGGAGAGCAGACAGTTGCAATGCCAGCTGTGATGATAAACAGCGTATCTGAGTTGTATGGACCAGATCCTTAGCCCATGCTCCAGTCAGAGCTGTCTGGGAAACTGTGTTCCCATCCTGTGGGAGTTTGAGATTTTGAATATTTTTCTCATCCCAAATCAGGACTAAAAGTCAAAATCGTGAAAATGTTTGTGAACCGATACACCAAAAAACATTTCGGCTTGGGTCAAGTGTTTCGATAATTTTGAAATTTAGGTTAAAACAGGTTTTGACTTGGGAGAGTCGTGGAAATTAACCCTGCCCTTCAACTACTTTTGATTTCAACAAATCAGCATTTTCTGATAAAAACCCCATATTTTTTTCCAGAAAAGTCCCAGCTAGCTCTACTCCAGCTGCTTTGTGCTGCTGAGACAGTGAAAAGCAGCCAGAAAGTTATCCTAAAGGGGCACCTGAGAATTCCCACTGACACAGGGGAATGCTCAAGTAGTGTAGAGCTTGATTAGGGAGCAAAGCAGAGCACATCCCATTCCATCTTATCCTCAGCTGGTGCCTTGCCTCTGCAGCCAGTATAACTTAGACTATCCCTTCAGCTGCTCTAATTTATAGTGGGGGCTGTTTTGGTTTTTAGCCAATCCAGGATTGGGGGAGTGGAACTCTGGCTGAGAACCACCTTCCCCTCCTCACTCCAGTTGTGCAGGACATATATTTGGCTCAGGTGAGGATTATGCCCACTGTAATTAAATGCTCTCTATCCCTACTCAGAATTAATACAATGTTCAGGGTTGTGAAATCAAACACTAAAAAGTCAGGACATTCCCAGAATTAGGGCATCTCCTACATTGTTATCCTGACTCATTATAATGAAGGTATTTTGGGGTGTGCATTAATAATGTAAAATAAGATCCAGGAATGTTTATATTTAATAAAAATCATAGAACTTAGAGATAGACAAGACCTACTGGATCCTCTGGTCTGTTTCCTTGCCAGTATAGGATCATTCACTATAGCACATTTGTTGATGTCCGGTCTAATTACTCATACTGTCAAAGTCCGGCTTGACAAAGCCCTGGCTGTGATGATTTAATTGGGGTTGGTGCTGCTTTGAGCAGGGGGTGGGACTAGATGACCTCCTGAGGTCTCTTCCAACCCTGATATTCTATGATTCTATATGCTGTTTTGTAGTGTAGAATGTGCTGTTTGTCCTGGGGTCATTAAGGGACAGATTGTGCTCGCTTTGAGGCTGTTGTTGTTCTACACTAACCCAAGAGAGCTCCAGGAGTGTGCATGGAGGAGTGCATACTCTACACAGGAACATGGGAATTGTCATTCTGGATCGAGCTTTGGTCCACCTAGTTCAGTGTCCTGTCTCTGACAGTGACTGGCACTAGATGGTTCAGTAGGCAGATGGGGGATAAGTTGTCCCCTTTAGGATGGACCAATCTGCTGCCGCTTGGGTGGCTGGGTCACAGTGGAGAATGGAATTAGTACTATTGCCTCCCTTCCGCCCAGCCCTCCTTGCCCTGCTTGTGGTGATTTGTGCTAGGAGATTAGCTGACTTTTGTTCCCAAAGGTACCAGGAGGGGACAAGGGACAGGGCACATTCTAGTCATGACATTACACTGACTTCTTTTACTTGTAAACTATTTTTAGATCACCGATAAAAAGAGTAGTGGCAGGTGAATGGTGAAGTCAGTTGCTTTGGGCTCCGATTTCAGAACATTCTGCTGGTTAGTACGCTGCCCACCAGCTTCAGCAGCAGCTTGACTTTGATCTAGGCTTGGTTTCCCTGAGCTGTGCCAGCACTTGCTTCTGCCTGGTTGTTTATGTGTGGAGAAGCTGCATAGCGTTCTTTGTGCACCGCTCCTGAGCGTGGTGCCAGAAGTGTTTAATCTAAAGCCTATGGGCAGAGAAGCTGGCTGTTATTCAGAAGACTCACAGGCTGTTTCTGGGAGTTGGAAGCCTAAGTGAATGAGCCCGATAGGAGCTAAATACCTGCAACTCCCATTGACTTCACTGGCCATGCTGTATGCTCAGCAACAGCACCTGGTTTACGGTCAAGCCTGTATTTTGGGGACTGAAGGGAAGGGTCAGATGGATTTTAAGTTCTGTAATAACTTGGGGTTTCCTACCCCATTTTTCTTTCCTCTGTGGGAATATTCCCTAAATACAATAACATAAAAACATGCCCATATTAAGGAGCAAGGGAATACTCCTAGAGTAGATGTGACTCCTCAGCTACTAGCTGTACTGGCATGCTACAGCGGTGCCCTCACAGAGGTACAATGCCACCTGCAGTTCAGCAGTTGCCCACACTTAGAAAGCATGCAGTGGGCAATCCTCTATCCCTTCTCATGGCCAGCTAATGTCACTTGTAAGTACTGTCTTCATGGAGATTTTGTGTGTCCTGAGCACTGAGAATATGACTGTGTTCTGCTGCTGCACAGAGGCACAAATGAGTGGAAAGTCCCTTGAGCCTTTTCCCCACCCTTGAGCATCTGCAAAAGCTGGACACAATTTAGCTCCTATAATGTAATAGAATATTATATGGGCTTTATGATGGAGTGTGTATTGAACCTGGTGGTCCTCGAGATGCCTTTCGCCTCAGACAATTTAATAAAATAAAGACATAATTTTAAAAGGCAGCGAAAATGTTGTCCTTTTTGTCTGCAAACCCAAAAATTGAGTCTTGCTTTGAAAATTGGAATGGAAGATGGATTATTTTGGTTTCATTGGATTAACAATTTGGAGAGCTAGACATCAGAATTGGAAAGGAGGAGGATTCAGGCAATCACTGCCAAGACTGCTTTTTTGAAAACTCTGTTAAGTGCAGTGATGGAAAATAATTTATCCTTGTATTCTGAGAGTGAAACGTTACAGCATCATAAATAAATCTGAATGTCTTGGCTTTCCAGTCAGAAGTGAAGATTCCAGTAACAAAACATATGCAAGGAAATTATGGAGAGAAAAAGTTCTTAGCTGAAATCTTAGACCTGGGCACAATAAATAGAGAAGTGTTAAGGTTAAGGTGTTGGCCTCAGAATTGGGAACCCACATTTAGCTTCCTGCTTTGCCACAAGAAGAAAAGGAGTACTTGTGGCACCTTAGAGACTAACAAATTTATTTGAGCATAAGCTTTCGTGAGCTACAGCTCACTTCATCGGATGCATTCAGTGGAAAATACAGTGGGGAGATTTTATATACACAGAGAACTTGAAACAATGGGTGTTACCATACACACTGTAACCAGAGTGATCACTTAAGATGAGCTATTACCAGCAAGGGCGGGGGGGGAGGAAGAAAACCTTTAGTAGTGATAATCAAGGTGGGCCATTTCCAGCAGTTGACAAGAACGTCTGAGGAACGGGGGTGGGGTGGGGTGGGATAACATGGGGAAACAGTTTTACTTTGTGTAATGACCCATCCACTTCCAGTCTCAATTCAAGCCTAAGTTAATTGTATCCAGTTTGCAAATTAATTCTAATTCAGCAGTCTCTCGTTGGAGTCTGTTTTTGAAGTTTTTTTGTTGAAGAATAGCCACTCTTAGGTCTGTGATCGAGTGACCAGAGAGATTGAAGTGTTCTCCTACTGGTTTTTGAATGTTCTAATTCTTGACGTCTGATTTGTGTCCATTTATTCTTTTACGTAGAGACTGTCCAGTTTGACCAATGTACGTGGCAGAGGGGCATTGCTGGCATATGATAGATAGATCATGTAAAATCTGAGGTATGGAATACACCTACTGGATTTGACTCTGACCTAACTTACAGTGGTATATCAGGAAAAACTCCACTGAAGCCAGTGATGTTACACTGGTGTAAATGGAGATCGGAATCAGGCCCATGATGTAGTATCTTGCCTTTTTTCTCCCTGATTCAAGCTCTTTATTAAGGGGGAGTGTGTGGAGACAGTGATGAGAGTACATCTTCTCTATTGAAACAGAATTTCTGTCTAGCTGCATACGGCAGCTGATGTAAATCAGCATAGTCCATTGAAGTCCATGGAGCTCCGCCAACTAACACAAGCTGAGTATCTGGCATGTTGTTTTTTCTCCTGCATGCTTTGATGATTGTTCTTATAGTTGAATATTTTAATAAATAGGGTTTATAAAAAAATGAATAGTAAACACAGAAATCTATGTTAAACTGATGTTTTGGGTGAAACACTTCTTGTTCATTGATTTACACAACAAAGATCAGGCCACATCCGAGAAGCCACTTCTGTTCCCTCCCCCCGACACTCAGATTTTGCTTCTTGCCTAATCGTACAGCTCAGCCAACTGATGCAAAAGGAGACATCACATTTGACCTTCAGTCACAGCGGGGCCTAGTCTCTTCTCTAGGGTCCCAACACTGTGAAATATTAAGTACCATCAACTCTGATTCACTTCACAGGCAGCATTTCTGAGGCTTGAGCCCCGTGGGTATGTCCACACTGCAAGTATCAGTGTGATTGTAGTACAAGCAGGCATACCTGTGCTAGATTTAATCCAGCTAGCACAGGTGACAGTAGTAGTGAAGATGTGGTGTCATAGGCTAGCAACCTAAGTCCCTGGCAGCATTTTACATGAGCAATTAGCCTGTGCCACCATGTCATCAGTACTATGATTATCCATACTAGCTAGTTGAAAGCTAGCATCGGTATGCCTTCCCAAACATTGTAGATATGCCTACTATAATCACCCCTTCACTTGCAGTGTAGACACCCTGTGAACTTAACTTCCTGCCTGTGTTATTCAGAGTAACATGTATTTGGAGAGGATAGTTCCACCAGGGAGTGATTCATCTGGGATTTGAACTCATTGCCTGACAATATGTTAATTCCTTGCTATAGCCATTAGATAATTCTGCCTTCGTGGACTGAAAACTTGATCCTACACAGCGGGAGTGTAAGCCTACCATGTCTCAGGCTCAGGGCACCCTCACTGATGGTGTTGGGGAATTGGTATATCTGCTGGATGAAGTTGTTGGGCGGCCTGCCCGGTGGCTGCGCAAATGACAGTTCAAACCTCCTTGGTGAGGGTTCAACACATCAACAGGCAGTCTACAGCTCCAGTCTCTTGATCAAGGATTAAACAATCAAGCCAGCTATGGCTCTGCCCTTGTAGGTGGGGGCTGAGCCATTCAACAGTCTCTCTCTTAGGCCTCCTAGCTGGAGTAAACAACTAGGGTCTATGGCTCTGGACTCTGGGTTGAGAGCTGGGCAATTCAACAGGCTAAAGTTCAGACCTCCCAGGCAAGGACAGATTAAGCAATGCCGTCTGGGACTCAGGACTCCTGAATGAGCTGAGCACTGAAACAGTCTATAGCTCCGGCCTCCGGGCTGAGCAAACAACAATAGTCAGTGGCTCAGGCCTTCTAGGATGAGGGCTGAACAAGCCACAATCAATTGTTGGAGCGCTTGGTTGTGGGCCGAGCAAATAAACAGTATCTCTGTCCTTCTGGCCTAAAGGAGAGTGAGCATACAGCCCTGGGGGGTAAGGGGAACTGGGCCCAGGCTGCTCCACTGAGTCCCAGTCCAGGGAACTTGACATGATGAGTGGTCCCAGCACAGGGTCAGCCGGGAAATGTGGGGTCACTGCATCGCCTCCTGGCAGCACAACAGGACCAAAGTCTTGTTACCCTGGCCTACTTCCTACTGGCTTTTGGTGGGGAGGCTCCATCGCCACTGGGGTCTGGTTCCCAGTCTCACAGCCCTTCTTTCATTCCCTCTTCAATATTGTCAGGGCAGTGGTTTGCCTTTTCTGCCCGCTGCTGGTTGTGCGCTCTGCTGGTGGCTCAGCTCCCTCGGAGGGACATTTGCCTCCTTCCCTGGTCCAGCCCCAACTGAGCTGCAGGATGTAGTTTTTATATTTCCTGTCTCACCCCTGTACTTCCTGTGAAGGGGGCAGCGTAGGGTGGAGTTAGCTGCGCCCAACAGGGTGACTTAATCTCTTCTGTACCAGAGCGAGGCCACTCTTCCTCACTACAGGCAAGGTTGTGTGAGAGCAGCACCGAGCCACTGGTGTGGCTGGCGAGCAGACGGGAAGACGAAGCACATTCCACTGGGCACAGAATATCGTGCATGCTTCATCCTCTTCATTTCAACCATTTTCAGCACTTAGTAATTCTGGGTTTATCTTGATGTTGCTGAAGTTAAGCACGTTGAAGGTGAAGTTTCCCTTAAGTGAAAAACCATTGTATCTTGAAACAAAACTCCTTTAGCCAAACAGAATTTGTTCTGTACGTCTATAGTAGGGGAGGGGCCACCTTACAAAGTCTTTAGTGGGCCTGGGAATTGAAACGGCAGGAGCCAAGTAGAAAACAAGAGAATGGGGAGATGTGGTCATAGCAACTTGCTGCTAAGGCTGTTCATTGTCATCAATTCGCCCCTGCAGCAGCAAGAGCAGCAAAGGAAATATTCTCCCCTTCAGTTCCTGACAGGAATGTCCGGAATCAGAGAGCCAAAGGCCTGGGTGATGGGTTCGACTTCCAGGGGATTGGCTCAATGCTCCCTTTATACTGCTTGTAAGTAAACAACTAGATCTTTACAACAGCTCCTGGAGACTCATGGAAAACACAATCTCTCTGTTTGCAAACCAGGGTGCAAATGACTTCTGCTAGGCTTTAATCATGCAATGCAGGATTGCCCAATCATGGAACTAGAAAGCACACCAGCCATGTGACTAGTCATGTGATCCATCCCAACCAACTGGAGATGAGATAAGAACATCACATTCAGAAAAGCACAAAACATTTTGTTTCAGTTAGTTCAGGTGAATTTTGTTTAGCATTCCCTTGACATCTCCATTAAAGACAGGTTTCAGAGTAGCAGCCGTGTTAGTCTGTATTCGCAAAAAGAAAAGGAGTACTTGTGGCACCTTAGAGACTAACAAATTTATTTGAGCATAAGCTTTCGTGAGCTACAGCATCCGATGAAGTGAACTGTAGCTCACGAAAGCTTATGCTCAAATAAATTTGTTAGTCTCTAAGGTGCCACAAGTACTCCTTTTCTTTTTATCTCCATTAAACTAACCTTTAGCCAGTTCCAGCACCATTTTACCAATGTTTAACCAAATCTAAGCTTGATAAGTTTCATTTGAATCAATATTGTTTGTTGACTATGGAGCTTTGTTACTCATGATCCAGTAAGGCAAAGTAAGCTGTGGACTGGAGGTGGTGCAGGCTGATAGGCTGACAAGAACATTATACCCAGTAGATGTCATGAGGCAGTCAACAGCACCTTTGAATATTCTCTTCTGTCAGTGTCTGGCCCTCAGAGTTTCTCCTGCTCTCAATTTCTCCTAACTGCATTCAGGTAGCCACTTCTCCTCATTGACAACAGTCGTATGAGAAAATCCTTAAAAAGGCTTCTAGGGACACTATTTGCATGTGCTGGATTAAGTACCTGTCTTCTAACCATGGTTTATTTCTGCTCTCCTGTCTTTTCCAGCCGTGCTCATTTCAGTTTCAGTTCAGGATTGAGCTTAGCTCACCTTGATGAGCACTGTATATATTTTTCTCTCGCCCGTGGAAACTTTTCCGTCCTGTCATTTAGCAAAATCTGAGTCCTGAGCTCTGGCTCTGCATTTCAGCAGCTGTCAGGATTGACTCATTGTCCAAAGCAAGGATATGGAAAATTAAGGCTGTTATTCCATTCAATTTATTTCTTGATTATATGTTGCAGCCTGTATGGAATATTAAACCACACAGTGTTCTCATTAATACGAGACTTAAGAACAGCTGAGTGAGTTAAGGACAGATCTCAGCTGGAGAAGAGCAAAACAATCACAGGGAAAAACTGGCTGTTTTTTAGCGGCACCTGTTGGAAAAACTACTGGTTTTTCCACTCATAGACATGGGTTCAAATATAGTGTAGTAAGACTCTCCAAAAGGCAAGATTATGGTGCATCATGGGAGATATAGTCTGACCAAAGAGCCCTATGTATAGAGGAAAATGGGAGCATGAAACACATGAACTACAACTCCCATGCAGCATTGCAGCGGCATTTTCAAACAGATTTTTAAAAATTTTTGGCTGAGTTTTTCCAATTTTAGGTCATCATTTTTCAGTATTTGAATTTCTGGTGAAGTATTGAAATGTTCTGCAGAAAAGTATCCCAATTTTTTGATCAGCTTTGTTCTCTGTAGCACAGAGAGTATGTATCACATGGCCTCCAACATTAGGGTGTCTCTCAGTGGTCCAACTGAGCCCTGTATTTGCACTAAGATGGATTGCAATGTGAGTGCCTTATATATGGCCTGATCTGTCTTTCTTACATGTATATATCTTCCTTATCCACCATCCTGCATGTTATTCTTCCTTCAAGCATTGGGAGCAGAGCAAGTGTGACACTAGTGCAGTGTTTTTGTGAGCATTGGTTTAGAAAAGGTTAGCCTGTGTAATAGAAGTAGGATAACTCTCAAAATTATTTCTTGCATTTCTACTTTTTCATACCTTACATTCCATTTTTTTCTGTTTTTTAAAGACCCCCCCATTTTTTTTTGTTGGAGTGCCTGAATGTAATAGGAGGTTAAAAAAGTTATAAATACTTAGAGAAGGGTTTTAGGCTATGAAAGTGCTGTCAATTGTTACTGTGAGGGTGGAATTGTATTCTTTGGGGATTCTTTTCTTTTACAAGAGACATACATTTAGAGAGCCTCTAGGCAATTATTTCATTGGAAAAATATCTGTGTACACCCTTCATGTCATCTCTCTACCTGCCAGCTCTCTATTCCTTTCCTCAGCATTATGCCAATAATGGTCCTAAGTGCTCATAAAATATTTCTTGAAGTTGCTGCCTTGTATAGTGGCAGAAAAATATAACCAGTTTAATATTTGTTGTTTGGAAGATCTGTTTCCAGATAATGTAACTGAGTAATAAATGGAGACAGTCTGATAACACACTGTTTGTACCCTGGTGTAAATCCATCAATTTCAATGGAATTATTTGTGATTTACAGTGGTACAAGTGAGTTCAAAATCATCCTGTTAAATTAAACGTGCTATCCCTATGAGTCTACTTAAGTATGCAAATGTCATATTAAATTGGTATTTGTCAAATTATGGGTTTTTCAGCAGGCTCTAAAGGTTATGGTACACGATTTCATGGGTGTATAAAAGTTTTAGTGATATGGTCTCTTGCATCCCTTTCGCATTTAACAATCAAACCTGTGGAAAGACATTTTAGAACTATCAAAAGCTGGCTTATGTATTAATGTGAAGCTACAGATTGTGTTGTACTCTTGTTTATGTTAGCATTGTTAGCAACAACTGATTAGAGTATACAATAAAGTTCGTAACATTTTTCATGGGCCTAATCCAAACCCTACTGGAGTCAATGGAAAGACTTCCATTGACTTCAATGAGCTTTGGATCGCATCACACAATATTTAGTATTGGAGATGTGTGAGGGCCCCATTTTTTAATCTCTATTCTCACTGGGTAGTATTTAGGCAAGAAATTCCACTTAATTCAGTGGGACTATTCATGTGCGTAAAACCTAATCAGCATGATCAGTTAATTAGAATTAGGCCCCAGTTCAGCAAGATATTAAGCATGAGTCTAATTTTACGCACCAGTAGTTCCATTGGCATATATGGAACTACACGTGCTCCCATTTAGGTTCATGGCTGAGCCCCTTGCCGAATCAGGGCCTAAAGCATTAAAAAGTTAGATTCACAAAGGGATTTAGACATTACTATGCTCAGCGTTGCAACGCCTAACTTTTAGACTGCTAGAAAACCATTGGGATTCACAAAACCTGAGTTAGGTGCTCAAGCTTCCTATACCCCTAAGACTGAGATTCACAAAAGTCAGCATGCTAAGTGGCTTCTCAACTAAGCTAGTCAATGGGAGATGTGAAGGAGAGGGGTGTGTCCTAAACCCTGCTCTTTCAGAGAGTTCAGCACGTAAGTCCAGGCTAAAGGGAAACATCTACCTCTGCTCAGGATTCTCTGCAGTGAACCCTCTTCAGGCATTTCTTCATCTTGCAAGCAGTAGCTGTAGTCACCACCTCAAAATTACTCAGTGGGTAGGGTACTCACCTGGGGTGTGGGAGACCACTAGTTCAAGTCTTCCCTGTCCTAGCCTGATGCAAAGAGGTTTGAACAGGGAATCTGCCACCACTGAGGTGATTGGCCTAGCCAATGGGCTATAGAGTAGTCTGATGTAGGTCTCCCTCAGTCTCTCCTGTTAAAACTGTTCCACTTTGGAGAAATAAATATATAAATATTAACTGGGCCAGAAAGAGGGTGAGAATAACTCTATAGCCTTGTGGTTAGGGCACTCATCTGTGAGGTGGGAGACCAGGAGCCAGTCCCCCTGCTTCCATGACTCTAATGATTTATACACAGTGGAACAACTTCAACTGGAGAGAATGCGGGAACCCCTTGTCAGAATATCCCATAGCCCAGTGGCTAGGGAATGTACCTGAAAGGGGCAGATCCTTGTTGAAATCTTTTCTCCCCCTCAAGTGGAGGTGAGGGGGGACTTGAACTGGGTGTCTTCCACATCCCAAGTGAGTAGCCTAACCACTGGTTTGAAAGTTATGAGGAAAGTCCTCCCCCAATCCCCAGATGTTCTGGGTGGAGGTAGGCATGCTGCAAACATGCCTAGAGGATCAGACCCCTGCAAATGAGAAAGACAGAGGGATGCCTATCTTCCCCTGGTTCCTGCATTAGGTGTCTGGACAACAAAAGTGAGGCAGCAGCGTGTATGTCCAAAGGTGCCGAAGGAATGTCTAGTGCAAAAATGTAGGCGCTGCTGAGTGAATTTAGGTGCCTACAGGGTTAGGCAGCAGCTGAATGGGGGTTTTGTAAATACCAATGGCATCTAAATCTGGGATTTAGGAACCTAAAGTGGCAGTTAGGCACTTAAGTCCCTTGTGAATCTACCTGTCTGAGCCTGATCTAAACCCTATTGAAGTCAGCTGCAGTCTCTTCATTGAGTTCATTGGGCTTTGGAACAGGCATTAAAGTGAAATTAATAGGAGTTATGTATACAAGTTGAGAATGGAATATACTCCTTAGGCCTGAAGCTGTGGGTTGCTGATCTCAGTCTCTTTTAATGAGATATCTACTTAACATAAAAACAACAATGTATCTTTAACTCTTTAATGTCTGGCATGTCACTTCTCTTTGCATATAAAGTTTTTTGGATGTGGTAAAACAAAACTAAAGATTGTTTAACGACCAGCTATAAGTCTACTTAATGAAGTTAAATCCACCTAGGGTTTCATGAGCATAGGGTTGGAGGAGACATATCCCCTATTTATAATCAGATGAGGATTAGGCAGCTACAGAATTTAATGCATTATTACCCTAACAATCAGAAAACAGACTATTTATCTCAAATACCTGGCAGTAAAAAGCTTTTCATAAACTGTATATTATCATTACAAAAAAACTTTGCTAACTTAAAATTGAGGTTACTAATGTGTATTTTTCTCATAAATGATCATTAGAGAGCAAGGAAATAATATATTAAGACAACTGTCACACCCAACACAGTTCTAATCTCTAACCTATAGCGCACTGCCAGCATGATATCCAATCACACCAACACACTAACATTTTCTTTAACACATAGAATTTCAGTTCAATAGTGCTATCACCTTCACCGTCACAAAACTGAAATTTAAACTGCGCAACCTTAACTCTGACCTTGGGGACAGTTAAGCACCTAATGGGATTTTCAGAGCCAGCTAGGCAGGTAGGTGCCTAATTGCCAGTGATTTCAGTAGGAATTAGGTGCCTAACCTGTTTAAATGCTTTTGAAAATCCCACTAGGTGCCTATCTGCACTGTTAGACACCTAAATACCTTTGAAGATATGGCCTCAAGTGACTTAGAAGCCTAAGTCTCATTGAGTTGTTTTTGAAAATTTTACCCTTCATTATTTATTTAAAAAATTATTTAAAAAAGTCAGTTGTTCCTTGAAGAGTTATTCTGCCTTACATGGACACTAAATTAAATAATTAAAATATAAAACAGAGGATTTTAACTGGAAATCTCAATGCTTTACATGAAAATCTCAATGCAACTTTAAACTATCAGTTCTTTCCTACTATATGATCAATGCCTACTAGGTCCTTCATTCTTGGAAGCCAGAATTATATCCTTATATAAATCCACGGTCTGTTTGATTTTACAAGGACTGATAAATATGCAACAGCTATCTACTTATGGTGATCATTTTCAAATGGGTTTAGCATAGTGATATAATTTTTAATTGCTATTGGGCACACACAGCAGTTTTTGTATAAAGATGAGACTAGCTCTCTCAGTGCTTTTGTTTATTGAGTCATTAGCAATATATTGTCTTGTAATGTGTTTCATGGTAACGCGCATGAATATTCATCACATTCTGTAAAGCACGTAGTGTATGTTCTGTGCTGAACAAATGATATTTAGGGCCTCTCTGCTGAGACTGATGCTGCCAATTACCAGAGGGGTTTTGGTGATGCAAAAAACTGAACGCTCGCAAAAGGCCAGAGGCCACCAGGGGCCTGAGTTTCAGAAGCACTGAGCATCTGCAGCTCGAATTAAAGTCAATGGGTCAGAATCATAGCATTTTACACTCACTTTGCACAGGTGTAAATGACTACACAAGGTGCAGGGCAATGCGGAATCGGGCTCCACGTTTTTAAAGGTACACTAAGCAAAAAGCAGACTTGGAACATCTCCCTTAAATTTAAAGAGATACATACACAGTCAAAAGGAGCTATGCACATATAGGAGGAGCAGAATACCAATGCAGAGTATGACTATGTGGGTCTGAGAGGGGGATTATTGTATGTGAATCCCATATTTTTATCTATTTCTTTTTCCTTGCTATCACACATCTTGAGAAAGGCCAGAGTGTAGCCAAGACACTGATTTTACCTCCAAATATATTTGGGTAAGTAAATCAAATACCAGTTTTTAAGTGATGCTCAGATTGTAAAATGTTGAACTATAAGTTCTCTGTTTGATATAAAAGAGATCCAATAACTTTAGGAATATCTGTCACACGTGAATATAGCCCCCATGGCTCCCCAAGGTTTCAATGGGCCAAATTTTGCTCTGAGTGACACCAGTATACATCTGGGGCAACAAAGAGGGCAAATGTAATTATTCTGGATTTACACCAGTGTAACAGAGCAGAATTTGGCCCATTGACTTTAGCAGGACTTGATTATGTTGAGCCCCTCAAAAAACTGGAAAAAAATACAAAGGGCCAACTATTTCTGACAGTTTCACTGGTGTAAATCTGGAATAATTGACTCAAAAGAGTTAATTTCTTGAACTGTCTGCTAGCGGTCACATGCACAGATTTATGGTTCTTGGTATCTGACTCAGTTTGGCTTCTGGACCCTGCTGGATTTGCCTGAACTATTAATTCAGATGCCAATTTAAGAATAAACTATGACATAACAGCATCTTTACTGAGAAAATCCTTGATGGAGTCAAATTGACATGGTTCTAACCTTTCTAATGTAGTAGGATTTTTCTTATTGTCAGTTTCCTTTACTGAACACTTGCATATGAAAACTTTGATAAATTAAGCGAATCATGCCAAGAAAACTTTTTTATGAACTGACAATTTAGGATACAGCTGCTTCTTTCATGGCATGAGCCTTCTTTGGATCATTTTGAATGCCATGCTGTGAAGAGAAAAATGTCCAGAGAAATCCTATGTATATATTCCTTGTGGGATTCGCATTCAGCTGGGTTGAAAGTCAGATTGTTGGCAGCAAAATGATCAGATACATTCCTTTTGTGCTTCATAATTATTCTGCTGAAAACCAGTGTCACCCCTAAAACAACAAAGTCCAACCCAAGTCTGATTAGATGCTGACTGTCCTTCTCTCAAACACTTCAATGGCTAGAAACAAATCAGTTTTTAAAGCCTCTGGCAATGGCGGAGCTCTTTAAGCACTGAAATAAATGTTGAACATTTTGACTTGGGATCCTGTTCAAGCTGACAATAGTTTATCCAAGTCTAATTTGAAAAAAATGCAAGATCCATTTGAGAGTTTTCTGATGCCTTCTATTGTCTGAAGAACATGGCACTCCCTTTTTATGGCTGTACTAAATAACCTCATGTCTATGCGTGTAAACAAACTGTTCCAGAACCTTTGTGTTTTGGAACTGGTCCTCTGGGAGATCACCATGGTATGGTACCTGCTATCTCTTCAGTAACTTGCTTTTCCATATTTCTCTAGTTCACTCCATGGTGAGGTTCTGTGATGAAGTTGGAAAGCCTAAGGCATAGTTTCTGCCACCTGGAGAGTGAAAGCTCTTTTGTTTTCTTACATCCTTTAATCTTTAGCTATGGTCTAATGCAGGAGATGCCAGCCTTTTATTCATCCCAGTTCTCCTTCTCTGCTTTAAGTCAGTAAATGACAATGTCCTTTTATCTGTCACAGAATATGGAGGTGGTCTGTTTGCATCATGATTTTACAGACAGCATTACTGCATACAAGGAAAAAGAAAAGGAGTCCTTGTGGCACCTTAGAGACTAACAAATTTATTGTTATTGTTAGGACAACCTCAGGGAACTGATGGGCAGGATCCCCTGGGAGAATAACATGAGGGGGAAAGGAGTCCAGGAGAGCTGGCTGTATTTTAAAGAATCCTTATTGAGGTTACAGGGATAAACCATCCTGATGTGTAGAAAGAATAGTAAATATGGCAGGCGACCAGCTTGGCTTAACAGTGAAATCCTTGCTGATCTTAAACACAAAAAAGAAGCTTACAAAAAGTGGAAGATTGGACAAATGACCAGGGAGGAGTATAAAAATATTGCTCTGGCATGCAGGAGTGAAATCAGGAAGGCTAAATCACACCTGGAGTTGCAGCTAGCAAGAGATGTTAAGAGTAACAAGAAGGGTTTCTTCCGATATGTTACCAACGAGAAGAAGGTCAAGGAAAGTGTGGGCCCCTTACTGAATGAGGGAGGCAACCTAGTGACAGAGGATGTGGAAAAAGCTAATGTACTCAATGCTTTTTTTGCCTCTGTCTTCATGAACAAGGTCAGCTCCCAGACTACTGCACTGGGCAGTACAGCATGGGGAGGAGGTGACCAGCCCTCTGTCGAGAAAAAAGTGGTTCGGGACTATTTAGAAAAGCTGGACGAGCACAAGTCCATGGGGCCGGATGTGCTGCATCCGAGATGCTAAAGGAGTTGGCGGACATGATTGCAGAGCCATTGGCCATTATCTTTGAAAACGCATGGCAATCGGGAGAGCTCCCGGACGACTAGAAAAAGGCTAATGTAGTGCCCATCTTTAAAAAAGGGAAGAAGGAGGATCCTGGGAACTACAGGCCAGTCAGCCTCACCTCAATCCCTGGAAAAATCATGGAGCAGGTCCTCAAGGAGTCAATTCTGAAGCACTTAGAGGAGAGGAAAGTGATCAGGAACAGTCAGCATGGATTCACCAAGGGCAAGTCATGCCTGACTAATCTAATTGCCTTCCATGACAAGATAACTGGCTCTGTGGATGAGGGGAAAGCAGTGGACGTGTTGTTCCTTGACTTTAGCAAAGCTTTTGACACGGTCTCCCACAGTATTCTTGCCAGCAAGTTAAAGAAGTATGGGCTGGATGAATGGATATAAGGTGGATAGAAAGCTGGCTAGATTGCCGGGTTCAACGGGTAGTGATCAATGGCTCCATGTCTAGTTGGCAGCCGGTATCAAGTGGAGTGCCCCAAGGGTTGGTCCTGGGGTTGGTTTTGTTCAATATCTTCATTAATGATCTGGAGGATGGCGTGGATTGCACCCTCAGCAAGTTTGCAGATGACACTAAACTGGGAGGAGAGGTAAATATGCTGGAGGATAGCGATAGGATACAGAGGGCCCTAGACAAATTAGAGGATTGGGCCAAAAGAAATCTGATGAGGTTTAACAAGGACAAGTACAGAGTCCTGCACTTAGGACAGAAGAATCCCATGCACCGCTACAGACTAGGGACCGAATGGCTAGGCAGCAGTTCTGCAGAAAAGGACCTAGGGGTTACAGTGGACTAGAAGCTGGATATGAGTCAACAGTGTGCCCTTGTTGTCAAGAAGGCCAATGGCATTTTGGGCTGTATAAGTAGGGGCTTTGCCAGCAGATCGAGGGACACAATCATTCCCCTCTAGTCGACGTTGGTGAGGCCTCATCTGGAGTACTGTGTCCAGTTTTGGGCCCCACACTACAAGAAGGATGTGGAAAAATTGGAAAACATCCAGCGGAGGGCAACAAAAATGATGAGGGGACTGGAACACATGACTTATGAGGAGAAGCTGAGGGAACAGGGATTGTTTAGTCTGCAGAAGAGAAGAATGAGGGGGGATTTGATAGCTGCTTTCAACTACCTGAAAGGGGGTTCCAAAGAGGATGGATCTAGACTGTTCTCAGCGGTAGCAGATGACAGAACGAGGAGTAATGGTCTCATGTTGCAGTGGGGGAGGTTTAGGTTGGATATTAGGAAAAACTTTTTCACTAGGAGGGTGGTGAAACACTGGAATGCATTACCTAGGGAGGTGGTGGAATCTCCTTCCTTAGAAGTTTTTAAGTCAGGCTTGACAAAGCCCTGGCTGGGATGATTTAGTTGGGGATTGGTCCTGCTTTGAGCAGGGGGTTGGACTAGATGACCTCCTGAGGTCCCTTCAAACCCTGATATTCTATGATTCTATGATTTGAGCATAAGCTTTCATGAGCTACAGCTCACTTCATTGGATGCATGCATGTAGCTCACGAAAGCTTATGCTCAAATAAATTTGTTAGTCTCTAAGGTGCCACAAGTACTCCTGTTCTTTTTGCGGATACAGACTAACATGGCTGGTACTCTGAAATCCTTACAAGGAGGTATTCAGACTCAGATCACTTCTGTGATTGCTGCATTAATATTACCAGACCACAGCATTTGGCATCCGTGGTAGTTTTGCAAAACTTATTCCCTGACTCAAAACCCTGTGGAAAATCTGTTTGATAGTTAAGGCAGGCTGGAGTGACATTAACCCGTTGGCAGTTCCTTCTAGTCTGGAGAACCTTCTCCCTGCTACTTTTAAGGTTTCTACTGAATGCTCTGACAGTATGGCTTGTATGTTTCAATCTATTTGTGCTGTTGCCAGGCTTGGGTGACTAACTGCATTTTCATATTTACCAGTGTGTCTTAATTTTTATAATGGAACTTTAGTTGTGTATTTCCAGGCTTTCCAAGGGGTGATTTTTTTAAAAAAAGAATCAGTGTCATTCTTTTAAGGCCTTTTCCGCAGTGTGACACCTCTGCACAGCCATAGTTTCAGCCTAATGAAGATTTTTCTCTGGGACTCCAAAGGCTGGGGAAGCGGGCTGATTTATTCTTCTCTTAGGAGCCCAGATCTGGTTCCCCTTTCCTCCAGCATTTGTTATAGGCAATGCTGGTAGTGCTGCCTATAATTAAAGTTGTCTGATATTTCCCATTATAAGACCCTGTTTTCAGTTGCTTTTAATACATAACAATAATGATGTGTTCAGTGCAGGTGTTGGATACAGGGCATTAAATAAGGTCTAAGACCACACAAAGAATGTGAAGGATAAAAAGAAATATTGAATAGCTACCCACTCACTGAATGAGGCAGAGGTGGTGTGGAAATAATTGTATGTGATCATGTAACTAAAGAATGTATCATAATGCATATGCACAAGGGAGCCAAATTAAGGTTGCATGAGCATTTCCTAACCTTTGAGCACTTGAGTTTGCCACCTTAATGTTCTTTTAACACAGTTTTGTTGGATGCAATAAGATATAGATTCGAGTGTTTCTTCTACTCTTTGTTTCAGAATCTTGTTCCTAAGAGAGAGCTCCTCTTCCCACTTCTTCCCAGTTAATTCTAAATATACAATCAGTTCAGAAAGTGCTAACTGATGTTTCCCCTCCTCTGCCCCCCTCAGCTGCCAATCATTCTCAGAACAGGAGAAACGTTTGTAGAGACAAGATTCTAGGAGGACCCATCATTTTCCAAAAAAACCCAACTCTCAGTCACAATAACATCTTTATTCCCCCTCCCCCTCCATTTTCTGTGTTAATTTACTATAGCTTTGAACACTATGGATATGTCTACACTACGAAATTAGGTTGAATTTATAGAAGTCAGTTTTGTAGAAAGCGTTTTTATAGTCGAGTGTGTGTGTCCCCACACAAATGCTCTAAGTGCATGTAGTTGGTGGACTGTGTTCACAGTACCGAGGCAACAGTCGACTTCCGGAGCTTTGCACTGTGGGTAGCTATCCCACAGTTCCCACAGTCTCCACCACCCATTTGAATTCTGGGTAGAAATCCCAGTGCCTGATGGGGCTAAAACATTGTCGCGGGTGGTTCTGGGTGCATATCCTCAGGCCCCTGTTCCCTCCCTCCCTCCGTAAAAGCAAGGGCAGACAATCGTTTTGTGCCTTTTTTCTTGAGTTATCTGTGCAGACGCCATACCACGGCAAGCATGGAGCCCGCTCAGCTAACCGTCACCGTATGTCTCCTGGTTGCTGGCGGACATGGTACTGCATTGCTACATAGCAGCAGTTTATTGCCTTTTGGCAGCAGACAGTGCAGTATGACTGGTAGCCGTCATCGACGTAGTCCTGGTGCTCTTTTAACCGGGCGCCTGGGCAAACATGGGAGTGACTCAGCCAGGTCATTTCCCTTGTTTCGTCTCATGGCGATTGAGTCCTACTGGCAGTGCACTGTCTTTTAATCTGCAGCTAGCAGAAGTCGATGGCCAGTAGTCATACTGCACCGTCTTCTGCCGAGCACCCAGGAGGTGACGATGGCTAGCGGTCGTACTGCACAGTCTGCTGCCAGCATGATGTATAAAGATAGATGAAGTGGCTCAAAACAAGAAATAGACCAGCTTTGTTTTGTATTCATTTTCTCCTCCCTCCCTCTGTGAAATCAACGGCCTGCTAAACCCAGTTTTGAGTTCTATCCTTGAGGTTTTGAGTTCTATCCTAGAAGCGGCCATTCAGTTTCTCGCAAAGCCACCCCCTTTGTTGATTTTAATTCCCTGTAAGCCAACCCTGTAAGCCATGTCATCAGTCGCCTCTCCTTCTGTCAGGGCAACAGCAGAAAATCGTTTTGCGCCTTTATTCTGTGCAGACGCCATACCACGGCAAGCATGGAGCCCGCTCAGATCACTTTGGCAATTAGGAGCACATTAAACACCACACGCATTATCCAGCAGTATATGCAGCACCAGAACCTGGCAAAGCGAAACTGGGAGAGTAGGCGACATCAGCGCAGTGACGAGAGTGATGAGGACATGGGCACAGACTTCTTTCAAAGCACAGGCCCTGCCAATGTGGGCATCATGGTGCTAATGGAGCAGGTTCATGTGGTGGAACACCGATTCTGGGCTCGGGAAACAAGCACAGACTGGTGGGACCGCATAGTGTTGCAGGTCTGGGACGATTCCCAGTGGCTGCGAAACTTTCGTATGCGTAAGGACACTTTCATGGAACTTTGTGACTTGCTTTCCCCTGCCCTGAGGCACAAGAATACCAAGATGAGAGCAGCCGTCACAGTTGAGAAGCAAGTGGCAATAGCCCTGTGGAAGCTTGCAACGCCAGACAGCTACCGGTCAGTCGGGAATCAATTTGGAGTGGGCAAATCTACTGTAGGGGCTGCTGTGATGCAAGTAGCCAACGCAATCAAAGATCTGCTGATATCAAGGGTAGTGACCCTGGGAAATGTGCAGGTCAGAGCGGATGGCTTTGCTGCAATGGGATTCCCTAACTGTGGTGGGGCCATAGACGGAACCCATATCCCTATCTTGGCACCAGAGCACCAAGCCAGCAAGTACATAAACCGCATGGGGTACTTTTCAATAGTGCTGCAAGCACTGGTGGATCATAAGGGACGTTTCACCAACATCAACGTGGGATGGCCAGGAAAGGTACATGACGCTCGCATCTTCAGGAACTCTGGTCTGTTTCAAAAGCTGCAGGAAGGGACTTTCTTCCCAGATCAGAAAATAACTGTCAGGGATTTTGAAATGCCTATAGTTATCCTTGGGGACACAGCCTACCCCTTAATGCCATGGCTCATGAAGCCATACATAGGCAGCCTGGAGAGTAGTCAGGAGCTGTTCAATTACAGGCTTAGCAAGTGCAGAATGGTGGTAGAATGTGCATTTGGTCATTTAAAAGCACGCTGGTGCAGTTTACTGACTCGGTTAGACCTCAGCGAAACCAATATTCCCACTGTTATTACTGCTTGCTGTGCACTCCACAATATCTGTGAGAGTAAGGAGGAGACGTTTATGGCAGGGTGGGAGGTAGAGGCAAATCGCCTGGCTGCTGTTTACACACAGCCAGACACCAGGGCGGTTAGAAGAGCACAGGAGGGTGCGGTGCACATCAGAGAAACTTTGAAACCAGTTTCATGACTGACCAGGCTACGGTGTGAAAGTTCTGTTTGTTTCTCCTTGATGAAACCCCTCGCCTGTTGGTTCACTCTACTTCCCTGTAAGCTAACCACCCTCCCCACCTCCCTTCAATCACCGCTTGCAGAGGCAATAAAGTCATTGTTGCTTCACATTCATGCATTCTTTATTAATTCATCACACAAATAGGGGGATAATTACCAAGGTAGCCCAGGAGGGGTGGTGGAGGAGGGAAGGACAAGGCCACACAGCACTTTAAAAGTTTAAAACTTATTGAATGCCAGTCTTCTGTTACTTGGGCAATCCTCTGGGGTGGAGTGGCTGGGTGGCCGGAGGCCCCCCCACCGCGTTCTTGGGCATTGGGTAAGGAGGCTATGGAACTTGGGGAGGAGGGCGGTTGATTACACAAGGGCTGTAGCAGTGGTCTGTGCTCCTGCTGCCTTTCCTGCAGCTCAACCATACGCTGGAGCATATTAGTTTGATCCTCCAGCAGCCTCAGCATTGAATCCTGCCTCCTCTCATCACGCTGCCACCACCTTTCAGCTTCAGCCCGCCACTTACTCTCTTCATCCCGCCACCTCTCCTCCAGGTCATTTTGTGCTTTCCTGCACTCTGACATTGTCTGCCTCCATGCATTCGTCTGTGCTCTGTCAGTTTGGGAGGACAGCATGAGCTCAGAGAACATTTCATCGCGAGTGCGTTTTTTTCGCCTTCTAATCTTCACTAGCTTCTAGGAAGGAGAAGATCCTGTGATCCTTGAAACACATGCAGCTGGTGGAGAAAAAAAAAGGGACAGTGGTATTTGAAAAGACACATTTTATAGAACAATGGCTACACTCTTTCACAGTAAACCTTGCTGTTAACATTTCATCCATAGCACATGTGCTTTTGTTACAAGGTCGCATTTTGCCTCCCCCCCCCCCCGCATGGTTAACAGTGGGGAACATTTCTGTTCAGCCATAGGTAAACAACCCAGCAGGAACGGGCACTTCTGAATGTCCCCTTAAGAAAAGCATCCTATTTCAACCAGGTGACCATGAATGATATCACTCTCCTGAGGATAATACAGAGAGATAAAGAACGGATGTTGTTTGAATGCCAGCAAACATACACTGCAATGCTTTGTTCTACAATGATTCCCAAGTACGTGCTACTGGCCTGGAGTGGTAAAGTGTCCTATCATGGTGGATGGTATAAGGCTGCCCTCCCCAGAAACCTTTTGGAAAGGCTTTGGGAGTATATCCAGAAGAGCCACGAATGCCAGGGCAAATTAATCATTAAACATGCTGGCTTTTAAACCTTGTATAGTATTTTAAAAGGTACACTCACCAGAGGTCCCTTCTCCACCTGGTGGGAGGCAGCCTTGGGTGGGTTTGGGGGGTACTGGCTCCAGGTCCAGGGTGAGAAACATTTCCTGGATGTCGGGAAAACCGGTTTCTCTGCTTGTTTGCTCTGAACTATCTACAACCTCCTCATCATCGTCTTCCTCGTCCCCAAAACCTGCTTCCGTGTTGCCTCCATCTCCATTGAAGGAGTCAAACTACACGGCTGGGGTAGTGGTGGCTGAACCCCCTAAGATGTCATGCAGCTCATCATAGAAGCGGCATGTTTGGGGCTCTGACCTGGAGCGGCCGTTCGCCTCTCTGGTTTTCTGATAGGCTTGCCTCAGCTCCTTAAGTTTCACGCGGCACTGCTTCGGGTCCCTGTTATGGCCTCTGTCCTTCATGCCCTGGGAGATTTTCACAAATGTTTTGGCATTTCGAAAACTGGCATGGAGTTCTGATAGCACGGATTCCTCTTCCCATATAGCGATCAGATCCCGTACCTCCCGTTCGGTCCATGCTGGAGCTCTTTTGCAATTCTGGGACTCCATCACGGTCACCTCTGCTGATGAGTTCTGCATGGTCACCTCTGCTGATGAGCTCTGCATGGTCACCTGCAGCTTGCCACACTGGCCAAACAGGAAATTGAAATTCAAAAATTCGCGGGCCTTTTCCTGTCTACGTGGCCAGTGCATCTGAGTTGAGAGTGCTGTCCAGAGCGGTCACAATGGAGCACTCTGGGATAGCTCCCGGAGGCCAATACCATCTAATTACGTCCACAGTACCCCAAATTCGACCCAGCAAAACTGATTTCAGCACTAACCTCCTTGTCGGGGGTGGAGTAAGGAAATCGATTTTAAGAGCCCTTTAAGTCGAAAAAAAGGGCTTCGTCATGTGGACAGGTGCAGGGTTATATCGATTTAACGCTGCTAAATTCGACCTCAATGCCTAGTGTAGACCAGGGCTATGCGGAGATCTGGGAACAAGTTAGGTAGTATATTAGTGGGAATGAGACATGAATAACATTGGGGTGACACAAACAATCCCCTTGGGAACCTGCTATTTATGATTCTGTGATATAAAATTTGGTAGATTAAAACTCAGTGATACAGCCAGCAGCAGGTTAAAGGGATAACTTATTATTCATTCTATTTTTTTCTATATAGTTTCTATCAAACACAATTTCATAGATGGCTCAGGGGACTGGTTAGTACATTTTCCAACCCAGCCCATATCAGTAGTGATTGCTGTTTGGTAGCCCCCATGCAATGAGTTGATGATCTTAGTCGAGTTCTTGGTGGACATATTGAAAACCATCACCACCACTGGACATTTCTTGGCACTTATGCTGGCAATATTTAGGAGCGGCCAAAGACTGAATGGGCAAGAGAGATTGAAGTCCCCTCTCTCTTTGCACACTGGTGGAGCAGTGTGTTGAGAAAGTTTACACTGCTGCTAACCATGCTGCATTCATTCTATGATTAAAGAGGAGGACTGCCAACATCCACCATAAAAAACAAAACAAAATCTCATGAGATTTCAAAAATAATATATGTTGGCTTCTTTCTGTTAGCCATCTAATACTGGAGACTTTTTATTAGTCATGTTTTCAAGCTTTTCTCCTGAACTATGAAGGCTTAAAAACTTACTTAAAAATATAAAAGCTGAGATTTTCAGGTAAAACCTCAGCACCTGGGATTAGGTAAGAGAAAAATCCCCAAATCATGAGATTCACAATAAAATCATGAGAGTTGGAAACACTGAAATAGAGAATTTCAGTCTTCAAGCCAGCCATCTAGCTACACAGGCATCAATGCTAAATTTATTTGATAAAAGCCCAGTTACACAAATTTTTCTGCCACAAATGGCTTTTCTATTCACTTGCTTACATTAACTTTTTTTCTTCTAGGTTTGTACTTCTTTTTTAGGCAGAAATCTTTTCTAGGTTCTGTTTGGACTTTGTAGCAATTCAGGGGCACTATTTTGGGTGGCCTTTGTATGAGCTCACAAGGGAGGGGAAGGGTACAAGGAGCTACACTGAGCCACACAGTACAGTCCTCCAAAGGGTTCATCTAACAGGGATAACAGACCCGTGGCACGGCCACAGCTGTTCTGGATCAGCTGCCTGGGGTGCAGCTTGCAGGGCTAAAAGATGCTGTGTAGATGTTCGGGCTTTGTCTGGGTCCAACAGCTGGGGCTCCAGCCTGAGCACCAATGCCTACACAACAGTTTCTCCACCCTGGAGCCCAAACCCTGCAAGCCTGAGTCAGCTGACATAGGCTAGCCGTGGGTTTTTTATCCCTGTGTAGACATAGCCAAAGTTGCCGTCCGTGCAGTCTTGAGAGCAATGTTCCCTCTAATTTTTGACAGGCTGTGTGTGCAAAAAATTTCTTCTGTGCAAATTGTTGAGCTTCTGTGCAAATTTTTGTGCAGGCGGTGTTTCACCGTGGGGTTTAGGATCGGTGTGTGCACGCACACGTGCGCAGCTTAGAGGGAACAGTGCTTGAGAGTGGGCTATGCAGGACCCATGCCACTACAAACAAGCAGGAGAATCAGGACTATGGACCCACATCTCCCACAATGACAAACAGAGATGACTGAGGGTGAAATTGAAGGTATGCAGGACCTGAAAGGCTGTAGAAGCAGACTTACTCCTCCTGCTTGGGAGCTGCAGGAGGCATTGTTCCTTCCCTAGGGCCACTGCCTCCCTTTGTTTCATCTGGGTTGCTTGCTGCAGCTCCTTCGCCACCTCCTACATAGCGGTATGGCCGAAAGCTACAAGACAGCCTCCTGAGCCCATTCATCAGTGTAATCATTTTAACTATCTTTCTGCTGCAGCAACTGATTCAAATGATCATCCCCCTCTTGTAGTATATGCTTGATGATTTAGTTTCTTATTATAAGCAGGACTTGGGTGAACGAGTTCAGATAAAACAAGAACCAGCCACCTTCAGTCTTCAGCTGTCCCACAAACCATCTGTGGTCTCGCTCACGCTGATGATCAAAGGTGCATCAAGAGGTAGCTTCTCAGCTGAAGTTAACTTCATGTGCCTAAGTGCATGATCTCAGAATAGCATATATTTCATGACTTACCTTGGTTTATGGCATAGTAATTGCTTCTTCAGCGGCTGTTTGGTTATTCCCCATTTACCTTCAGCGGAAAGATGCAATAAAACACACTGCTGTCCCATCAGGACAGTCACAGATTTCTATTTTCACCGTGGACATAGAGTTCTACATTGCCTCCATAAATCAGGCCAGGAGTTCCCATTCAGCCCCAGCCAAGTGTACACTCTGTCAGCATGCAGTAACATATGTTGCCTAATGAGTCAGCATCAAGAAAAATGCTTTCTGAGGCAAAACACCCAGTCCTGTCTAGAAGAAGAAGAACAGCAAGAAAGTGAAAGCAACAAAGCTCACGGTGGAGACAGTACAGTGGTAAATAGCGACAGATGACCCTCAACAGGACTAGAGGTTCATGCTGTAATATTTGCAATTTTTTATCTGAGGATCTTAAAACATTTGGGACCAAACTGTGCTTTTTGGGCACTGGCCCAAGCAGGGAGTGGTGTGGAGCTGCATTGCCCCATGAGGAACTCAGGGAGGGATTGTACCTCAAGCAGGGATAATTTCTTCTCAAACCTCCCAGTATCCAGGGGACTACACAGGGTGCACTGTCCTTCTGGTATGGCCAGCCACTGTCCTGCCCCTTTTGAGACACAGAAGTCCCTCTCCTTCCCTCAGTTTAAGGGACTGTAACTGTAACTGACCCTCACATGGGCACAAGATGGGGGAGCTCCTTACACATAGTCCCTCCTCCTCCCTCTCCCTAGAGGGGTCTGTTACACTCTGGCCTTTTGCAAACTTTAATGAATTAAATTTGGTAGCACCCCATGATGCAGGTATTGTTCTAGCCAGTACAGATGGACAAGTTGAAGCACAGAGAGTTTACAGGGCTTGTTTACCCACATTGATAGATGAACATAAGAACGGCCATACTGGGTCAGACCAATGGTCCATCTAGCTCAGTATCCTGTCTTCCAGCAGTGCCCAATGCCAGATGCTTCAGAGCAGGAGTGGGCAAACTATGGCCCGCAGGCCGCATCTGGCCTGCAAGCCAATTTAACCCGGCCCTCGAGCTTCTGCTGGGGAGCGAGATCTGGTGCTTGACCTGCTCCCGCGCTCCAGCCAGGAAGTGGGTTCGGGGGCAGCTCTGCACGTGTGTACTGCAGCTCTACACAGCTCCTAGAAGCAGCGGCATGTACCCGCTCCAGCTCCTACATGTAGGGGCAGCCAGGGGGCTTTGCATGCTGTCCCTGCCCCAAGTGCCACCCCCACAGCTCCCATTGGCCAGGAACTGCGGCCAATGGCAGCTGCAGGGGTGGCACCTGTGGACAGGGTAGTGCGCAGAGCCACCTGGCCATGCCTCAGCATAGGGTCCAGAGAGGGGACATGCTGCTGTTTCTGGGAGCTGCTTGAGGTAAGAGCCTCCTGGAGCCTGCACCCCGGAACTCCTCCCATGCCCCAACCCCCTGCCCCAGCCCTGATCCTGCTCCCACCCTCTGAACCCTTTGGTCCCAGCCTGGAGCTCCTTCCTACACCCAAAACACCTTATCCCCAGCCCAACTCCAGAGCCCACACCTCCAGTTAGAGACCTCACTCCCCCCTGCACCCCAAACTCCTGCCCCAGCACGGAGCCCCCTCCTGTACCCTGAACTCATTTCTGGCCCCACACTGGAGCCCACACCCTCAGCTAGAGCTCTCACCCCCTCCTGTACCCCAACCCCAATTTCGTGAGCATTCATGGCCTGCCATACAATTTCCATACCTAGATGTGGCCCTTGGGCCAAAATGTTTGCCCTCCCCTGCTTCAGAGGGAATGAACAGAACAGGGAAATTATCGAATGATCCATCCCCTGTCATACAATCCCCGCTTCTGGCAGTCAGAGGCTTAGGGACACCCAGTGCTTGGGTTTCTTCCTTAACCATCTTGGCCTATCCTCCATGAAGTTCTCACTCGTTTTTGAACCCAGTTATAGTTTTGATCTTCGTAACATCCCCTGGCAATGAGTTCCACAGGTGCTTTGGGTGAAGAAGTACTTCCTTTTGTTTGTCTTAAACAGGCTGTCTATTAATTTCATCATGTGACCCCTCGTTCTTCTGTTATGTGAAGGGGTAAATAACACCTCCTTATTCACTCTCTCCACACTATTCATGATTTTATAGACCTCTATCGTATCTCCTCTTAGTTGTCTCTTTACCAAACTGAAAAATCCCAGTCTTTTTAATCTCTCCTCATATGGAAGCTGTTCCAGACCACTAATCATTTTAGTTGCCCTTCTCTGTAGATGACCTCCTGAGGTCTCTTCCAACCCTAATCTTCTATGATTCTATACCTTTTTCAATTCTAATATATCTTTTCTGGGATGAGGTGACCAGAACTGCATGCAGTATTCAAGGTGTGGGTGTACCATGGATTTATATAATGGCATTATGATATTTTCTGTTTTATTATCTGTCTTTCCTAATGGTTCCTAACATTCTGTTATCTTTTTTGACCGATGCTGCACATTGAGTGGATGTTTTCAGAGAACTAGCCACAGTATCTCCAAGATCTCTTTCTGGAATGGTAACAGCTAATTTAGACCCCTTCATTTTGTATGTATAGTTGGGATTATGTTTTTAAAGATGCATAACTTTACATTTATCAATACTGAATGTCATCTGCCATTTTCTTGCCCAGACACCCAGTTTTGTGAGATCCCTTTGTAATTTTTTGCAATCTGCTTTGGGCTTAACTATCTTGAGTAATTTTGTGTCATCTGCAAACTTTGCCACCTCATTGTTTACCCCCTTTCCAGATCAGTTATGAATAAACTGAACAGATCTGTCTGGGTGACTTCCTCAAGGACACACAGTGAGCCAAAATTAAAACATAGGAGTCCTTACTCTTGCTCTAACTACTAGACTATATGCAGTCTCTGTATGAATAAGTAATATGTTTTGACTTGAAGAGCTACAGTCCTATAGGGACAGGGCAGGTGTCTTCAGTCTCAGTGCTTTTGCTCTGAATATGGAAGCTGATTTTTTTTCTTCAGACTAAATTTACAAGTGTGGGGCTTGTAATCAGTGTCTGTGATCTGAAATTTCTGAAGCTTCAGTGAACTGTATAAATCAGTATGCTGAGTTCCTCCTAGGCCACAGCTCAAGAACTGTCATTCCTCTACTCTCCTCTCCTCCCCATTCTCATCTGGCCTGAATAGGTTGAAAAATCAGAGTGGGGAAATCCATGCTTTCCTCAGTCTCTTTGAGTGTAGGTAATCTACATCAGAATCTAAATTTGAAACAAAATGAAAGCATTTCTGGTAAGTATGATAGGTAATTGAGATAGTGGAGAGTTTCCCTCCCAGTCCTAAAGCTAGATACAGGCCTACAGGGAATAAATACGTCCTAGCTCCTACAGCTATCATTTTGAGATGTCTGAATCTCAATGGCATGGGAAAAGTGTGGCTGGGGTATCAGATGCAAAATGACTTTCAGGGGTCAATGCATAAAAGCCTTGCTAAGTGCCTGGAAGATTGTATTCACAAATCACATTAAAAATGAAGCAGATTGTCGGGCTCCCCTTTCACAAATAGACCGATCACAGATGGGGGCAAATGTACAAGACATGGGGAGCTCAGTTCTCTCAGAGGCATCACAACAGCTCAGCAGACAAAGCAACCTCCTCTGGAAAAACTTACATCCCATAGCTCAACCTAGCCAGAAATCCCTAGGGCACTCGTTGCCATTTCCTCCAGGGAGCAGTGTAGGAACAAACTGAAAATATTTTCTTTGTAGTTTTCAAATGCAAGGAAGAATTGTTTTATTTGTCTGAGTAGCTCTTGCCTGCAGGTAAAGTGTTTAACTGCTTGTGGGCAGACAGTTACAGCCTGGCTGGCCCGCCTTAGTATAAACTCATCGAGTTCTCCTTAGATGGAGACTTCTGTACATCTGCTTTGGGAACCTCGCTGTTTTATGGATCTGTACATAGTGATCATTAGTTACGGTCACCCCAATGTGATTTTCATAACAGAATTCCATTGTTCTTAGTAGTGCTGGATTTACTCAGTACTAAGAGACAATGTTCTCTGCTGTAGGGCTCTTACTCTGGACCTTAAGGAGACAAAATGTGTCTATGACAATCTGGGAATCTTTCTGTACAGCTTATAAATTCTGGCTGATATTATGGAGTTACTATGAAATGTTTGTTAGGGGCTTTCCCTTCACCCCTTCCGCTGGTTCTTGTCTTGCAGACAGAAAGCAGAAGACTGGAATTCCAAAGTGCAGGCAATGTGATATTTATTGGGGTTAGTTTCAAGCAAGCAAATCCATAGCTCTGGCCCCACAGAGCCTTTTTCCAAGTGTTCCCATTCCCACCTCCTTTTTAGCAGGCCTAAATATACCTGTAGTGCACACCCCGGTCCCACCCCTTACAATTTATGGTCATGTTCCGTTTTGGGGGGTTGTGAGTCTGGGGGCTTCATACCACCTCTTTTGTATCCCATGGGCGGGGTAAGGAGTGAGGTTGTGGTACGAACAGCGATAGGCATTTCTTTAGCCTTTTAGTGTTTCTTATACCTTCCCCCCCATCCCATCTTGCCCCTCCCGACTGGTTGCTTGACCTTGCCTTGAGATAGGAGTCGAGGCAGTCTTCAAATGTGCGCTCGTATATTATACTCCCACCATACCCAGTAACACTTTAGCTCTAACCCTTATCTTTTCTCATTGTACTAAAAGCCCCATCTGGGTGTGGGAAATGCAACACACAGTGTCTTTGTTCTTTGTTCACACATATTAGTAAGGATATAATCGTATCAAAAATCAAACCCAAAATTCTGTCTCAGGCTAACAAAAAGCCCTATAGACTAACAATGTTGTTATGAAAATCTGCTGTATCATGAATACTTCTCGGTATGTCTGTCCTCCATTGGCTAGTATGGTTGTGTCACCTCTTCCTAGAACTGATACCAGGGGAAGGTTGTTAACTTTAAACAACCATGCTTTGACCAACAACAGTCACTCTAAAGAGTAGAAACAATGCGGAGTCCTTGTGGCATCTTAGAGACTAACCAATTTATTTGGACATAAGCTTTTGTAGCCATGAAACCTTATGCCCAAATAAATTGGTTAGTCTCTAAGATGCCACAAGGACTCCTTGTTGTTTTTGCTGATACAGACTAACGCAGCTACCACTCTGAAATCTAAATGTAAGGGGACTGTTGCCCCCTCACTAACATTCAGTGGGGTGTTTTAGTTGCTAGCTCCCAGTACTCAAAGGGGAAGGGTCTAATAGGAATCAGGCCCTGAGACTGACAGTCCCCAGGAACAATGGGGAGAGGCCAATGCTCCAGGTCAGCCTGAATGACAGGGTGGGCAGACTAATCAGGGAGTCAGGAGGCCAGGGAGGTCTCATCCTCCGTGTGAGCTGGAATTGCCTGGGTCAGACAGAGTGGGGCTGAGCTAAGGAGAAAGCAGAGACCTGAGCTGAGCTGGGGAGCAGAGCTGGGCCAGATCCAGTGAGAGCAGACCCTGTCCTGGGAGCAGAGCTTCAGCAACCGGGGCCAGAGAAGCAGCCCAGGGAGCTGGAGGCAGAGCAGCAGAGACAGAGTGGTGGAGCTGGGGCTGGAGCTGGAGCTGGAGCAGGAGCAGTCCGGAGCTGGGTGTGATGAGCAGCTGGGAAGAGCAAGAGGGGCCCTGGGCAGTGGGCCCAGCACAGGGAGATGCCTCAGCCAGGAGGCTCTGCAGGCCAGACTCGGAGGGGGATTGGTAACCCCGACAGGGTGGGGGCAATGCTGGGCAGAAGGGTCCTACCACTTAGAGCCTGAGAGCGTGTGGCCACCACCAGAGCAAGTGTCCAACCCACAGCATCCCTGCAGCACAGCCAGGGCCTGAGAAGAAGGCCTGGGACTTACAAGGAACAGACTGTGAATGGCCCGGACATTCCAGAGACACTGTTTGTGATGTTCCCTGCCACAGAGCGGGGTGATGTGTTTCCTTTAACCTTTCCCATTTTCCCTTCTTCTTTTTAAAATTAATTGTTGATTAAATAACTTGCATTTGTTTTAAATTGTATGTAATGGTCAGTGGGTCAGAGAAGTGCCCAGTGCAGAGAGAGTATCCAGGAGTGGGGACACCCTAGCCCCTGTCCTAGGTGACTGCAGCAGGGTTGGGGGTTGAGCCCCCCAGGAATCCTGTGCCCAGCCTTGTTGGGGTTACGAGGACTCTGCCAGACAGGAGAGTGGAAGGGGAGTCCTCAAGGGCAGGGAGGCCATTGGGTAAAGGAAGTGGGAGCGAGGACTCAGATCCTTTTGCTAGCCCACTTCACTGGGGTAGTGCAGAAGCTAGGAAAGTTCCCCACAATAGCGGGACTATTTCCCCGCTTACATAAAGAATAGCTGCGTCCTTGGAAAACCAGTTTTATCTTTCTGGGTGTGGGGGGGTAGAAGGTATGAGCAGTGGAAATTTACCAGGAACAGAACAAAAGAGGCCAAGTGGCCAGGCAGAAGTTTAAATAAGGAAACACACAGGAACAGAAGGGGCCAGACAGGAAGAGGAAGCATTGGGCAGGAGAGAGCAAGAAACTGGGGAAGGAGACTCCATGAAGGAGAAGCCACCCAGCATGTTACAGCCTGCATGAGGCAGGGAAACCCTGACTGCTTTCCTGGGCACAGATGGCCCCCAGAAACTCCCAAGAGAAAGGTGAGCTAGTGAGGAGCATTGCTTTTAGCATTTTGGTTAGATTCCATATGATCTGTATACATTTGTGCTTTATATGATTAAGTGAAAGGGCAATAATGTGTTAGACTTGTGCAAAGTGTCTTTATTAAATGCTTCATAGCTACTGTGTGCCTCCAGAGAGAGTGAAGAGGTAAACCTGAAGAATCACGCTGTTAGGATGGAGTTCCGGGAGTGGGTGTGTTTAAGCAATGGGAAAGTCTGAATGTCATCATTGTGCTCAGAATCTGGGCAGCTGGTCGGCAGGTTCCAACTCTCAGAATATAAATTTTGTACCCTGAGAGTGTGCCTAGGGACCCCAAGATTGGGTCAGTGGCTGGACTTCATTCAGCCTCCAGAGGCTTAAAACACTCCAGATTAAGATTCCCTTCACAGCAGCCTTGTGGGTGCCTGGAAGGGGGCACCCGGCCGGATCTGTGACAATGTCTAATCTGGGTTTAGCAACATATTTCTTCTATGGCCTATTTACTTTTAGTTCTTATAAGAAATATAATGAAACCCCAGCTATGCATCCCTTACTCAAGCATATTTTCCTTGCTCATTCAGTAATAATATTAAAATAAATGAGACTATTGGAATAAGTAAACACTCCTTGAGTAAGGGTCATAGGCCCTGGGCAACTGGGCCCTTGATATTATGCTTGCCATCAATACAGCTGATACCAAATTGGTACCTTTGTTGTCTGAGCATAAGCCAAGGAGTGAATGTGAGTCTGACTTCTCTCGCTCCAAGAAGTTCAGGTCAGGATTGAGGTACTCTGGTGGGGTGGGATGGTACTGCTTGTGCTATACCAGTTCAATGGATAAACTGAGAACTTTATCCTCCTGTGCTATCAGGCTGACATCTTTCATAAGCAGTAAAATTCATTTGAAAATGGAAAAAAATAGAAAGGTGATTGACAAGAATAAAAGTATTAAGAGAAATGGAATGACATTTTTGCCTGTATTGGATTAAGCAATGAATAATATGAAGGAAGAGCTCCTCAGCTCTGGAATTCATTTCCCACTACTTACCATCATTGCCTGGTCTGCCACAGCCTAGATGATACAGGTTCCCACTCTGCAAAGCACTTATGTTAAGCACATGCTTAAATCCCACTGAAGTCAAGGAAGGTAAGCAGGTTTAACACTAAAATACATGCTCAAATGCTTTGCTGAATCAGGCCTTAGTGATTTTTCTTTTGTATTTTTAAATTTGTAAGAACAGCTAGTGTTTGCAATAGACCCGTAAGGTATAAATCGTAATGAAGTGGGATGAACTGGTTAAAAATAAATATGAGTATAGTATGTGTATTTACCCGTCCTTCACTGTCTCAGCTCTGCTATATTCTTTTATCTGCTGCATGTGATGCCGTCTCTTTAAGAGTTTGATCTATCTGCTATTAAAGTGAATGGAAAGACTTCCACTGAGTTTGTTTGGCACTGGATCAGACCCTTACTGCTTATGTAAGAAAACAACATGTACTGTCAGACTATTCTGCTTATCTTTTACTAATAATTAGTAAGTAGTTACTTTAAATATTAGAACCCGATTTTCATTTACACTAAGGCCACTTTACATCACTCTGGTAGTGCAAAGGGGCCTTAAAGTAAATGTAAATATGCTTTATTGCCAATTTAAGGCACCTTAATCCTGTCAGGTAAAGTGGCTTTAGCATAAATAAGAGGCAAGTCCTTAGTGTTTCCCTTCCCACCCTTTCTCTGTCTCATCTATTTCAAGGATAAGCTTTTCAGAACAGGGCTTATCTCTTACTATATGTTTGTACAGTACCTAGCGCAGTGGGGCCTTGATCTTAGCCAGCACCTCACGACATTATCATCATCAGCAGCAGCAACGATAACAGTACTGAATAAGAAAGCTATTAAACAGGATCTAAATTAATATTTGAATCCCTCTGTTATATTTCCCTGAATTTGTTTTTCATATGTAGCCTCATAACCTTTTATACAGCACAGTTCAGCATTGTTCCTCACAGTGTTCAACTGTGGTGTCAGTAGAGATGCTAATGACCTTTGCTGCCACTTCTGCAGCCATCTGTGCTGGGTGAGGTGAGGCGCTGTAAGGAAATTTCACACGTGAAAGTCTCCCTTCACCTGAAGGGGAATAAAAAGTGTCAGTCCAATTAATATCTGTACTTGCTAGACTCCATAGAACAGCAACTTGTCATCTCTGGCTTGTTGTGTATTACAAGGTGAAAACAAATGCTAATACAACTAGAAAGCTTTTTATCTTTGTGTTATGATTCTGGGATGACCTCATCCTTAATTCTAATTTCCTTCAGAAAGAGCTGAATTCCTTATCAAAGTGGCTTCCCAAGCCCTACAGACAATGGTGACCTTTTAGCTTAAATGAGAGTCATGTGCCTGAAGCCCTGAGCACTGAATTATCTGGTTTCAGAGTAGCAGCCATGTTAGTCTGTATCTGCAAAAAGAACAGGAGGACTTGTGGCACCTTAGAGACTAACACATTTATTAGAGCATAAGCTTTCGTGGGCTACAGCCTACTTCATCGGATGCATAGAATGGAACATATAGTAAGAAGATAGAGATATATATACATACAGAGAAGGTGGAAGTTGCCATATGTGTGTATATATATATCTTCTTACTATATGTTCCATTCTATGCATCCAATGAAGTGGGCTGTAGCCCACGAAAGCTTATGCTCTAATAAATTTGTTAATCTCTAAGGTGCAATGAGTACTCCTGTTCTTTTTGAATTATCTGGGTTATTCATGCAGCTATAGCCTAAAATGACAAAAGACTTCAGCAGTCTCTAGTTCAGAGAGCTCCCAAACTTTGCAGGTAACTGTATAACTTACTGGGGAAAGACCTTGTTGATAGGAGTAATTTCCTGCTAACTGCCCTGTGTACATAAGCTTAACCCTTGGTGGAGTCTGGGCTGCTCTGTCAATTGTGAAATGGGTTTGGGGCAGCCCAAGCTCCCTTTATACATTAGAGAACACTCCATTGAATGGCAAGGGGATAGCAGCAGGGCACCAAGAGTTGGCACACAGGTCCAATAGTAAGCCAGCCTATATCCCTGCCCAGAGGAGTGGAGGGTGTACTTTTTACTCTCCTCTGCAGGCTACCTGAATTGTGGTGGGCAGAGTAGCCAATGAGGGGCTGTCCTGGGCACATGGATGGAAAGTGGTCAGGCAGAAGCAGAAGGGTCAGAGGATTGGCTCCTCCCTCCAACTTGCTGAACTGGCGCAGAAGTACAAGGCGTCAGGCAGACAGCTGGAGATACTTACTTCCTCCTGGAGAAAGGGAAAATAGGGACTGGATCGTGACTCTGAATCACAATTTGGTCCCTGCTCTGCTCCTGTGGAAGTACAATTACACATCCCTTCCTACCCAAGGTGACTGCTAGGTGCCAATCCAGCCCCAAGAGCAAGGGGGCAACTGAGGGCATCAGTCACAAAACGCATGAAGTGTCAGGATTAATAGCCATACCAGTGGCTGCAATAAACTGGTCTTAGGGCCAAATCCAACTCCCTCCATATTCGCCATTAAGGTGTCTGAGCACTGTGAAAGCATTGCTGTGCTGCTGGCCTGAAGCAAAGAGGTCCATGCCGCAGAATCGAGTTCTTCAGGGCTTTCCTCCAATCCTGCATGCTGCGGGGCTCAAAGGGGCAGGCAGGAGTGGGGCTGAGGGCTGGTGGATCAACTTCTAACAAGTGCCCCCAACAAAGCAGGAGTAAAGCAATGTAAATGGACTCCTGCAGCAGCCACTGAAAACTAGCTTTGCTGATGCTACAGCTTTGCTGAGACCATTCTGGTTTAACCAGCAGATCTCCAATGATCTAAAAATCAAAAAAGAGCCCTACAAAAAGTGGAAACTAGGTCAAATGACAAAGGATGAATATAAACAAATAACACAAGTATGTAGGGGCAAAATTAGAAGGGCCAAGGCACAAAATGAGATCAAACTAGCCAGAGACATAAAGGGTAACAAGAAAACATTCTACAAATACATTAGAAGCAAGAAGAAGACCAAGGACAGGGCAGGCCCATTACTCAATGGGGGGTTGGGGGGAAGGAATAATAACAGAAAATGTGGAATTGGCAGAGGTGCTTAATGACTTCTTTGTTTCTGTTTTCACCAAGAAGGTTGGTGGTGATTGGACGTCTAATTTAGTGAATGTCAGTGAAAATGAGGTAGGATCAGAAGAGGCTAAAATAGGAAAAGAACAAGTTAAAAATTACTTAGATGTCTTCAATTCACCAGAGCCTGATGAAATGCACCCTAGAATACTCAAGGAGCTGACTGAGGAGACATCTGAGCCATTAGTGATTATCTTTGAGAAGTCATGGAAGATGGGAGAGATTCCAGAAGACTGGAAAAGGGCAAATGCAGTGGCCCGTCTATAAAAAGGGAAATAAGGACAACCCAGGAAATTACAGACCAGTCAGCTTAACTTCTGTACTCGGAAAGATAATGGAGCAAATAATTAAGCAATTAATTTGCAAACATCTAGACGATAATAAGGTGATAAGTAACAGCATGGATTTGTCAAAAACATATCATGTCAAATCAACCTGATAGCTTCCTTTGACAGGGTAACAAGCCTTGTGGATGGGAGGGGGGAGTGGAAGACATGGTATATCTTGACTTTAGTAAAGCTTTGATACTGACTTGATCCTTCTCATAAACAAACTAGGGAAATCCAACCTAGATTGAGCTATTATAAGGTAGGTGGAAAACTGGTTGGAAAACCATTCCCAGAGAGTAGTTATCAGTGGTTCACAGTCAAACTTGAAATGTATATCAAGTGGGGTCCCGCATGGATCAGTTCTGGGTCCAGTTCTGTTCAATATCTTCATCAATGATTTAGATAATGGCATACAGAGTACACTTATAAAGTTTGTTGGTAATACCAAGCTGGGAGGGGTTGCAAGCGCTTTGGAGGATAGGATTAAAATTCAAAATGATCTGGACAAACTAGAGAAATAGTCTGAAGTAAATAGGATGAAATTCAATAAGGACAAATGCCAAGTACTACATTTAGGAAAGAACAATCAGTTGCACACATACAAAATGGGAAATGACTGCCTAGGAAGGAATACTGCAGAAAGGGATCTGGTGGTCATAGTGGACCACAGGCTAAATATGAGACAACAGTGTAATGCTGTTGCAAAAAAAGCAAACATCATTCTGGGATGTGTTAGCAGGAGTGTTGTAAGCAAGACATGAGAAGTAATTCTTCTGCTCTACTCCACTTGGATTAGGCCTCAACTGGAGTATTGTGTCCAGTTCTGGGAGCCACATTTCAGGAAAGATGTGGACAAATCAGAGGAAGTCCAGAGAAGAGCAACAAAATTGATTAAAGGTCTAGAAAACATGATCTATGAGGGAAGATTGAAAAAAATTGGGTTTGTTTAGTCTGGAAAAGAGAAGACTAAGAGGGGACATAGCAGTTTTCAAGTATGTAGAAGGTTGTTACTTTTTTTCTCCCTCCTCCTTGTTTTTCTTAACCTTTGAGGATAGGATGAGAAGCAATGAGCTTAAACTGCAGCAAGGGATGTTTACATTTGACATTAGGAAAAACTTCCTAACTGCCAGGGTGGCTAAGCACTGGAATAAATTGCCTAAGAAGGTTGTGGAATCTCCATCATTGGAGATTTTAAGATCAGGTTAGACAAACACCTGTCAGGAATGGTCTAGATAATTAGTCCTGCCCTGAGTGCCGGGAACTGGAGTAGATGACCTCTCCAGGTCCCTTCCAGTTCTATGATTCTATGCTTCAAGGGCTGAGGGAGGGAAGATTAATTTCCACGGTTCAAAACACTACCCTTGTCTGAGAGTATCATACCTCCACAAGCCCTGTACCATGCCTGGCTACATGGGCTTGGAGCAGTGGGGTGGGTTTGGTCCCTGTACAGTATGGGATAACATGGTGGAATACGAGCACTTGCCCTTGAAAGATTAGCAGGAATCAGGCCAGATGGGACATTACAAAGTCAATATCAGTGCAAGTAATATACATTTAACACTAACAACGATCTGTACCGCATTTAGAGGTGACTCTGCAGCGAATGCCTGGGAATGCAATTGATATGGTTTATTTTTAGACTCCCTGAAAGCGTGACCAACATTTTAAAAATCAGTTGGAACACCTGATGCATTTTAATAAAGCAGAGACATTCCTCCCCTTATGCTGGTCTCTGAAACACAAATGTGAACTAAAATGATGTTAAACTTGGAAATGCTCTTCATTTCCCAGAGGCTGTAGCCTAGATTCACAAGGAAAACTGGGCTATTGTCTTTCCTTCTTTCTCACTTTCTAAGGACAGGCAAAAGGATATAAATAAAATACCCCAACCTAACTCTAACCTCTCTCTCAAACCAAGATGAACTCTAATACCCTGTCAGAGGTCCAGGCCGTTTGCCCCCTAACATTTTTGCCTTGATTACTTCTCTATTACCTGATCTGGATGAAATGTCACGACACCGGCCATTCTGGGATTTCTGGCCCTGTCAAAACCCCTTAGCACCAGATGTTTCAGGGGGGAAGTTTATTCATGTAAAATGCACATAGCATGACTTGCCTGGTGGTTCACTGTAGCCCCCTCACATTTTGGGGAAAGGAACAAAGGAGAATGGAAGTTGTTCCCTGGATGATTGATCAATTTATCTAAGTACTTATATGACCCTCATCACTATAATCTCTGTTTCTCACAAATTAATTAAAAAGAATGGCAATCACACCAAACTCATGCCCACCTTTGTCTGAAGGAGAAACTCGAAAGGTGGGAGGTTTCTGTTTTGTGTGTGTGGTTGTTTTTGCAGCAGGGTTGCTGTTAGAGCAGCCTTAAGAAGGGGACAGCACTGCTAGAATGGAAGAGGGGGCTAGGACATGTTGCACATCACCATAACCCTGTCTGAGACCAGGAGGCACAACCTGTCGCAGCCTCTGCCACCTTGCAGAAAATGTGTGGGGGGGTGGTGGTGACTGTGCAATTAATGTTAATAGCTTCTTAGTATAAATATGGAGAGTGCTCCCTGGGCCTCTCTTTTTAACAAAAGCAGACAGTAGTTCACTTCAGTTGCCATACATAGGGTTGCCAGGTGTCTGGTTTTTTACCGGAACACCCAGTTGAAAAGGACCCTAGTGGCTCCGGTCAGCACTGCTGACCAGGCCGTTAAAAGTCTGGTTGACGGTGCTGCTGGTGCAGCAGGGCTGGCAGGTTCCCAGAAGCGGCCAGCACCTCCTGCTCCTAGGTGGAGGGATGGCCACAGGGGCTCCGTGTGCTGCCTCTGCCCTGGGCGCCAGCTCCGCAGCTCCCAATGGCCACGGTTCCCAGACAATGGGAGCTGTGGGGGTGGTGCCTGTTCATGGGGGCAGCGCACAGAGCTACCTGGCCACCCCTGAGTCTTGGGGCCGCAGGGACATACTGGCCGCTTCTGGAAGAGCCTGAGGTAAGCACCGCTCAGAGCCTGCATCTCATACCTCCTCCCATACCCCAACCCCCTGCCCTGAGCCCCCTTCTGCACCCAAACTCCCTCTTGTAGACTGCACACCTCCTCCTGCATCCCAACCCCTTGCCCCATCCCAGAGCCCCCTCCCACATCCTGAACTCCTCATTTCAGACCCACTCAGGAGCCTGCACCCCCAACCCTCTACCCCAGCCCGGAGCCCCCTCCCCCATTCTGAACCCCTCAGCCCCAGCTTGGAGTCACCTCCTGCACCCCAAACCCCTTATCTCCGGACCTACCGCAGAGCCCGCACCCCCAGCTGGAGCCCGCACCTCCCCACACTCCAACCCCCTGCCCCAGCCCGGTGAAAATCAGTGAGTGAATGAGGGTGGAGGAGAGTGAGCAATGGAGGGAGGGGGAATGGAGTGAGTGGAGGGTGGGGCCTCGGGGCAGGGCAAGGATGTTTGGTTTTCTGCGATTAAAAAGTTGGCATTCCTAACCATTCACCTCTAACCCCAATGCATTTCTCCAGAAAAAAAAACTACAACATGGGTTCATAAGTGCCAACTTTTGCTGGTGTCAGTGGGTGCTCAACCCCCCTCTGCCCCGCCCTGACTCTGCCCTGCCCTGCCCCCATTTCAACCCCTTCCCCAAAGTCCCCGCCCCCACTCCACCCCCTCCCTGCCCCTATTCCAACCCTTTCTCCAAATCCCCACCCCGCCCCACCTCTTCCCCTGAGTGCACCATGTTCCCGCTCCTCCCCCTCCCTCCTGGAGCTTGTTACGCCGCAAAACAGCTGTTTTGTGGTGGCAAGCGCTGGGAGGTAGGTGGAGAAGCGGGGATGCGGCGTGCTCAAGGGAGGAGGTGGAGGCAGAGTGGGGGGAGCCTGTGGGTGCAGAGCACCCACTAATTTTTCCCCGTGGGTGCTCCAGCCCCGGAGCACCCACCGAGTCAGCGCCTATGCATGGGTTCTCTTTTGTGTTTTGGTACAGTAAAAATGTCAGTCCTGCTTTAGGGTGAGTATTCCAGCACTGGAAACCATGTGCTCACTGCAAGGCTTTCAAGCAACCAGGGGGCTAGCTCCTATCTACAAAATATCCCCAGTTCTCTGGTGTCCACTTCTAAGCAAGCCAACTTTATTTACAGCTCTCTGGTTTGTTACCATGCCTGTGCCTGTACAGAACCTGTTTACCACCTCCCACCCTCCCACTCACTCTTTTATAGGCAGGAGGCTACATGCTACTCAGAGGGATGGGTGGTGTTCCCAAATAAGGAAAACCCAGGTACGCTGATTGACACATATCTACAGCATCCATTCCTGAGCAAACTGGACAATTGAAACAAAGCATCATAGTATCCAGCACTACATAAATGTAACTGGACTCCTTCACAACTTTTATAACATGCATTTATTTCATTCTCCTTCTCTCTATATTCAGACTCCTGCATCATGTGATCATCAGAAAGTAACAAATCCATATGCTGCATTTTGTGTGTGTGTGTGTACACACACAGAGAGAGAGAAAGAAAGTGTGGTTGTCAGAGATTAATTTCAAGATTACTGACTCCTACAACTCAGGCCTCTGTACTTGAGTTTAAGAATAAATTAACTGCCAGTCATAGTTAGGATTTCATACTGTCCACTAGAGGGCAACATAATCAGAGAGCCTGCTTCCGCTGAACAGAACAATGGCAAAACACCATATGAACTCAATGGGAGCAGGACTGGGACTTTAACCAGCCCATTACATACTCTGCACAGTCAGGCAAAGCTCATCCCCAATGAGGTTCACAGGGCTTCAAATCCAATAGATTGGCATCAGTTTCTAATTAATCCACTTTCTGACCACAATGTCTGTCTTGTGCTGCAGGGAGGATAGAAGTCAAAGCTAGAACTGGATGAATACAAGAAAATTTTTTTGACTGTTGGGTTGAATTCAACCTATCTGTGATGGTTGGTGCTTGTTGGAAGCATCGCATAGTGGTTAGGGGATGAGTCCCTTCTTAGTAAAGAGGAGGGCTGATCGGGGATCCCAGGCCCTCCCACTCCACCAGCCTCTAGCTCAGGGCAGGTTACTGAAGGTCTGGCACTCAGGAGCACCTTAAAGCTGCCAGCCCTGGGCCACTTCCTGCCACCCACTCTATTGTCAAAGTTTTGCAGTCTGTAGCATAAAGGTAATAGAAAAAGTCTGTTCAGTCTGTCTGGGCCCAGCAGGTAGGCCCCTCTTTTCCAAGATAAGCTTCTGCAGCATCCCTACTCAGGAGCTCCCAGGACAGGTCCTTCTCCCTGCCTTGTCAGCCCCTTTTTGAGCTACTGGGCTTCCCTTTTAAACTCCAACTCAAGGTGGAGCCTACTCTGTGGGTGTGGCTTGGTGGGGGTCATCTGGGCCCAGAGTTGCTCTCTGATCCCTTCAGTTCTAGTGCATGGTTTATACACTCGGTCACACCACCAATTTGCTTTGCTGGTATTTGCAACTCCTTTTACTCATGAACATTCAGGTGAGGATATTTGTATGTGGAAGACCATTCACTGAAAGCAAAAGGGAGACTAATATATTTGTGCAAATATTTATCCTGGATTTTGAAATCTGATTGCCTTGGTAGAAATGGCCATTCCAGACAAATGATCCATCTATTCTTATGTCCTGTCTCTGACTGTGGCCAATAACAGATGCTTCAGAAGAAGGTGCACGAAAAAACCCCCCCACAATGGACAGTGATAGAATAGCCTACTATTCAGGGGAAATTTCTTTTATATCCCAAACAGTTAATGATTGATTATGCCCTGCAACTTGACTTTTATATCCTTTATAATTTTTATCCCATGTGGAGTTTTTATTCATATAACTGTAACATTTTCTTTAAACCTACTAAGCGTTCGGCATTGACATTATTATTATTTATTTGTATTAGACAAGAAACAGATTGATACAGACGGATGGGGCTGTACAAGGGAAAAAATGAGACAATGCATGGCTATCAGCCTAGCCATTGTCAAATTTTATGTAATTATCATGGCAAAGGAGAGTTTTGAGGAGAGAAAATAATACAGCAGGGCACAGATTACCCAACAAGTTCTTGGAATGCTTGGAGACAACTTTTTATTGCAGAAGATGGAGAAAGCGACTAGGGGAGAGGCCTTTCTAGATTTGATTCTGACAAATAGGGAGGAACTGGCTGAGAGTTTGAAGGTGTAAAGCAGCTTGTGGGAAAGTGATCCTGAAATGATAGGGTTCATGATTCTCAGGAATGGCAGGAGGGAAAACAGAATAAAGACAATGGACTTCAAGAAGGCAGATGTTAGCAAAGTCAGAGAATTGGTAGGTAAGATTCCATAGGAAGTAGGAGGGGAAAAAAAGAGTTTAGGAGAGCTGGCAGTTTCTTAAAGAGATCTTATTAAGGGCACAAGAGCAAACTATCCCAATGTATAGGAAAGTATGGCAAGAGACCACCTTGGCTTAATCAGGAGATCTTGAATGACTTGAAACTCAAAGAGTCCTAAAAAAAATGGAAAGTAGGTCAAACAATGAAGGATGAATACATTAAACACACACACACGCAAACACACACACACACACACCCTCCCACCAGAAGCATGTTAGGACAAAATTAGAAAGGCCAAGGCACAAACGAGATTAAACCAGCAAGGGACATAAAGGGTAACAAAAAAAACATTTTACAAATACAATAGAAGCAAGAGGAAGACCAAGGACAAATGTTTGCTCTCTATAGATATATCAGAGGGATAAATACAGGAGAGGGAGAGGAATTATTTAAGCTCAGCACCAATGTGGACACAAGAACAAATGGGTATAAACTGGCCACCAGGAAGTTTAGACTTGAAATCAGACGAAGGTTTTTAACCATCAGAGGAATGAAGTTTTGGAATAGCCTTCCAAGGGAAGCAGGGGGGGCAAAAGATCTATCTGGTTTTAAGATTCTACTTGATAAGTTTATGGAGGAGATGGTATGATGGGATAATGGGATTTTGGTAAGTAATTGATCTTTAAATATTCAGGGTAAATAGGCCAAATCCCCTGAGATGGGATATTAGATGGATGGGATCTGAGTTACCCAGGAAAGAATTTTCTGTAGTATCTGGCTGGTGAATCTTGCCCATATGCTCAGGGCTTAGCTGATTGCCATATTTGGGGTCGGGAAGGAATTTTCCTCCAAGGCAGACTGGAGAGGCCCTGGAGGTTTTTCGCCTTCCTCTGTAGCATGGGGCATGGGTGACTTGAGGGAGGCTTCTCTGCTCCTTGAAGTCTTTAAACCATGATTTAAGGACTTCAATAGCTCAGACATAGGTGAGGTTTTTCATAGGAGTGGGTGGGTGAGATTCTGTGGCCTGCGCTGTGCAGGAGGTCGGACTAGATGATCAGAATGGTCCCTTCTGACCTTAGTATCTATGAATCTATGACAAAGTAGGTCCAGCATTCAATGTGGAGGGAAACAAAATAACAGAAAATGTAGCAATGGCTGAAGTGTTAAAAACTTCTTTTGTTTCAGCTGTCACCAAAAAGATTAGCCGTGATTGGACAACTAACATAGTGAACATCAGTGTAAATGGGGCAAGACCTGAGCCTAAAAGAATTAAGAATTACAAGTTACAGAGTGGTAGCTGTTAGTCTGTATCAGCAAAAACAATGAGGAGTACTTGTGGCACCTTAGAGACTAAAAAATTTATTTGGGCTTAAGCTTTCATGGGCTAAAACCTACTTCATCAGATGCATGGAGTGGAAAATACAGTAGGCAGGTGTATGTATATATACACAGTACATCTTTTCATGTACTGTGTATATATACCTGCCTACTGTATTTTCCACTCCATACATCTGATGAAGTGGGTTTTAGCCCATGAAAGCTTAAGCCCAAATAAATTTGTTTGTTTAAGGTGCCACAAGTACTCCTCATTGTTTAGACAAGTTAGATGTCTTAAACTGACAGTTGACATCCTAGAATACTTAAGGAACTGGCAGAAGAGACCTCTGAGCCATTAGCAATTATCTTTGGGAATTCATGGAGGATCGGAGAGATCCAATGCACTGGAAAAGTGCAAATATAATACTTAGCTATGTAGCGAGGTGACAACTCATCGGTGCGGCACCTCCTGCTGGTCATCCTGGGAATTAGCTGTCCAGCATATGGAGCACCCTCTGCGGGCCAGTGTCTCGCCTGCTGCTGGCCCTGTGTCCGTCCCAGACCCCGGTGCCCTTTAGGGTTCTGCCCCCTGCAGTAACCCACAATCTGGGTCTCCCCTCCAGGGGAACCCCCAACCCTCTATCCTCAGTGGCTACTGTCAGTCATCATCTATCCCCCACTCACTGGGGCAGATTGCAGTTTTTCATGGCCACTCATCATTGGCAAGGAGGTTAGGACCTGCTGCTTTTGCCTACCTCTGGGCTGCCCCTTTGCAGCCTCAGTACCTTTATAGGTCTTTACCAAGGCCTGCAGCCTGGGGTTTTACCAGGCTGGAGCTCCCCAGCTTCCTCTGCCCTTCCCCAGCACTGCTCCACCTCAGGTACCTTGCTCCCAGGCAGCTAGCCCTTTCCACTCCAGGGCTAGAGTGAGACTCCCCTGCTTCTGGCCCAAAGCCCTCTTAAAAGGGCCAGCTGGGCCCTGATTGAGCTGGCCACTGCTGTGGTCAGCTACTCACTCCTCTACTCCCAGCCCTCTCCAGGGCTGCTTTTACTATTGGCTCCCCAGGGCAGCCCTCTCCCAGGACTGTTTTAACCCCTTCAGGGCCAGAGCAGGGTGACCACCCTCCTACAGGGGAATTAGGACAACACGGGGGATTACAGACCAGTCAGCTTTGGTACTTGGAAAGATTATTTGCTCCATTATCAATTTGTAAGCATCTAGAAGATAAGGTAAGTAAGTTTGCATGGATTTGTCAATAACAAATCATGTCAAACCAAGCTAATATCCTTATTTGACAGGGTAACAAACCTCATGGCTAGTGGGGAGGCAGTCAAAGTGATATATCTCAGCTGTAGTAAGGCTTTTAATACTGTCTCACATGACCTTTTCATAAACAAACTAGGGAAATATAACTTAGATGAACCTACTATAAGATGGGTGCACAAGTGGTTGGAAAACTGTACTCAGAGAGTAATTATCAATGGTTTCAGTCCAGCTGGAATGGCCTATAGAGTGGGGTCCCACAAGGATCTGCCTCAAGTCTGGTTCTATTCAATAGCTTCATAAATGATTTGGATAATGGCATCGAGAATACACTTATAGTGTTTGCAAATGATACTATGCTGGGAGGGGTTACAAGTACTTTGGAGGACAAGGATTAGAATTCAAAATGATCTTGGCAAACTGGAGAAATGGTCTAAAATAAATAGGATGAAATTCAATATGGACAAATACAAAGTACTAAATTTAGGAAAGAATAATCAGCTGGACTAATATAAAATGGGAAATGACTGCCTAGGAGGGACTACTGCAGAAAAGAATCTGGGAGTTATAGTGGATCTCAAACTAAATGAGAGTCAACAATGTAACACTGTTGCAAAAACAAAACAAAACAAAAAAACCCCATCATTCTGGGATGTATTATCAGGAGTGTTGTAAACAAGACATAAGAAGTAATTCTTCCACTCTACATAGCACTAATAAGACCTCAACTGGAGTACTATGTCCATTTCTGGGCACCCACATTTCATGAAAGATGTGGACAAGTTGGAGAAAGTCCAGAGGAGAACAACAAAAATGATTAAAAGTCTATTGTGATGGACTTTGCTGCTTCACCACTGGAAAAGCCTCCAGCAGAAAAGAGCATTGGCGTTGGGTGTGCTCCTACAGTCTCAGGTATACTGCAAACCACATAATTAACAGAGGAATTTTACAAATGACTGCTTATTGGATGCCACATTTAGAAACTTTTTCCCTTGGAGACACAGGGGTCCACCAATCACCTGGTATTTCTTGAATCCAACCTTAGATCCTATCCGTTGTGGTCCATCTGCAGTTTTCATAGTTACTGTTGTCATATCTGTCAAAGACTTAGATTATAGAATTAGCTTTGTCAAATCCTTTTAGTACCTGCCTCAAGTGCTTAGCAGCGAAGTCACTGAATGTGTAGAATTTATCTCCAGTCATCATTTGTATAACAGCCATGGCATCTCTGACGCACACTGTGGTTTCTTTGTTGCATGGCCTTAGCTCATGGATTCTTTCAGTTTGAGCTTCTTGCTGATGCCTTAATTCAGCTTTGTCTCTTCTTCTCATTGTTCCATCAGCATGGAAGAAGGGCATAGGCACTGTCCTATTGGGTGACTAAGAATAGTTGCCATTGAAACATAATCTCTGCATTTTGCTAAGGACCAGGCACTGCAGAAAACAATTTCTGGACTTGTGCTTTCTGATTGTCTCTCCCTTGTCAGACTTAAATTTGGTCTGCTTGGCCATGTCAGCAAATGTTCTGATGCCAGATTTCTTGATTGGACTGAAGAAGCTACATGTCCCATCAGTATCAAGTGCCTCTTTCACAAATCTCTCCATTCGTTCTTCACTGTTTTCATTAGTGACTCTTGTACATATGATGTTTCATGCAGTCCAATAGATATGTTGATAAGCATCTCATGATGTGATTCAGGATCAAATGGCTTTGTATTGTTGATGACATGGCTGGTAAGAGCTGTAACATGCTCTTCAACTCTCTAGAATGCAGAGGCAAGGACTTGTTTGTGAACTGTCTTCACTACTTCTTGTTAGGCCACATCTTTCTCTCATAGCTTTTGCATAGTCATAATAGTGTTATCTCTAACACTAAATACTGACCCCTGCATAAGTGTGACTGAATTAAAAAGCTAGTTTCTAGAATATTTCAAAGGCTAGGACTGCATGGTTACACAATTACAAATTAAAACCTTCTACCAGGCAGACTAGATGCTACATTGCATGTATAAAAACTTACAAATGGAGAAGTGTTACATTAGGAATATCTACCCACTATGCAGTACAAACTATGGACACGCAATCTACTACTACTAGTGTACAACCTTCAGTGTGAGACTAATGTGGTCAGCAAATTTCAATTAAAATGATAGAAAACTAGTATAATCACTTGTGAGATATTTGACAATTAAGAATATGCAATATGAAACTGTTCATGTTAGTGTCTTGCAAAATGTTAAAATTGGCCATTTTTGTCATGTGCTAAATAGCTCCATCATTTCTGGGAGAAAAAAATACTTGCCCACACAAAACCAATACAAAATTTTTAATACATTGTTGTTTGGTAGCTTTGACCACATTAAGGTGATGAAATTAACTTATACCTACAGTTCTTACTGTTTACTCATGTAGTAGTGTTTCTGGAACTGTGCAAAAACATGACACTCTCATTTTGGGTACCATGGTTTCACATCGTTGAGAAGCTTACAGCACCACTTGATAGCTCCACATCATACTTCTTTTAAATGTACATAAAATAAGCTTTCAAATGGTATTTGATGTGAGTATGTGTAGGGAGGATACCAACAATATGGTCCCTTTCGGGGAATTGCTGCATACCTATAATGTTACATCATCTCATTTGCAGTCACCTCCTACTGGTTATTTCATACATAGCCTTAGAATCACTTACTGTTCACTTCTAAGCTGTGCATCCAAATGCTTTCATAATAATAATGAAAGTTTAATTTCCAGGGAGCGGCTCTTTATATCCTCTCCATCCCTTGTGCAAATATGTAGGGGCTGGACAGTGGACATAATCTGACCTGTGGTCTCCACAATGCACAGGTTTCCTGATCACTCTTCTTCTGGAGGTATTGATCATAAGACTTGAGGAAGAATCAATCCTTGTTTGTTCTTGATGATCTGGACAGTTTTGCAAAGCAGTTTGTATGCTAATTGTGTCTCTAGTTCCTGTGTAGTAAAGGTGGAATGTGCATGTCTTGACAGTGTAGGACCTACAAATCTTGTACAATAGTAGGCACTGCCCATACCTTCTCAAAGTCCCCTCTTAAATCCCAGTACGTCAGCCATGCTCTTATCAAATTGAAATTTATATGCATCTTTTGCTTTGGCTTGTCTGGGATCTTGCCACATAGGGTGGAATTGGTGTGTCCAGCTGTCCTCCCAGATTCAGCTGTGCAGGGCCTGGGCCATACTTGGTGGCATTTATATTCTATAACTGAGGAAAGCTAAAAATTGATCCTCTTGTTTCAGACCCTGCTTCACAGTTTGCATAGCTCTCTCAGGCTCACCGTTAGTGTGGAGATAATGTGAAATGGTAACAATGTAGTCAAAGTTACAGTTGTTCATAAAGGACATGACTGCTTTTTGACAAATTGCGGATCTTTGTCCATAACAAATTCATCTGATGTTGTGCAAACATACTCTCCAGGCAGTTTGGCATTCAAGCTAGAAAAGTCAGGTAAATGTGTGACTTAAGTGTCCGGCAAAGTAGTAAGCTACATCCAAGCACCTGTAATTCACGGCTGTATGCCCCAACTATTCTACTCGGTTGGTCTGACTCCTGAGAAATTGTTAGCATTGCCTTTGTCAAGGTTCTTTCCCCACTCTGAACTCTAGGGTACACGTGGGGACCTGCATGAAAACCCCCTAAGCTTATTTTTACCAGCTTAGGTTAAAACTTCCCCAAGGTACAAACTATTTTACCTTTTGCCCCTGGAATTTATTGCTGCCACCATCAAGCATCTAACAAATATATAACAGGGAAAGAGCCCACTTGGAAATGTCTTTCCCCCCAAAATCCTCCCAAACCCTACACCCCCTTTCCTGGGGAAGGCTTGATAAAAATCCTCACCAATTTGCATAGGTGAACACAGACCCAAATCCTTGGATCTTAAGAACAATGAAACAACAAACAGGTTCTTAAAAGAAGAATTTTAATTGAAGAAAAAGTAAAAGAATCACCTCTGTAAAATCAGGATGGTAACTACCTTACAGGGTAATCAGATTCAAAACATAGAGACTCCGTCTAGGCATTACCTTAAATTACAAAAAGGCACAAAAACCGGAATCTACATTCCATTCAGCACAACTTATTTTATCAGCCATTTAAACAAAACAGAATCTAACGCATATCTAACTAGATTGCTTATTAGTCCTTTACAGGGGTTCTGACCTGCAATCCCGCTTTGGTCCCGGCAAAAGCAACACACAGACAGACAAACAAACAAAGACAACTTTGTTTCCCCCCACCCCTCCAGCTCTGAAAGTATCTTGTCTCCTCATTGGTCATTTTGGTCAGGTGCCAGCGAGGTTATCCTAGCTTCTTAACCCTTTACAGGTGAAAGGATTTTTCCTCTGGCCAGGAGGGATTTAAAGGGTTTACCCTTCCCTTTATATTTATGACAGTCTTATATTGGGTAGATCTGCATTTTTCACAAAACTTGCATAAACTTATGGGGCCAGAACTCCAACTGGTGTAAACTGGAAGAATTAATGGATTTATAGCTGAGGGTCAGGCCCTTTGGTCCTAGTTTTGAGAACACAAAAAACAAGGCTACAAATTAAACACAGTAAGAAGAATCCAACAGAAAGAAGACAGAAACACTTGGGTCAAGATTTTCAAGGGCCTGTTTTTTGAAAAAACAAACAAACTTTTCCTAATAGGTGGTACATTTAAATAATCATATCCAAGGAATGTTGTCTGTCTGTCTAGATTAGATTCCATATCTATAACCTATCTAGATTTTCATACTACACATTACTGCAGTACCTGAGCACTTCAAATACTGAAATAAATCCCTGACACAAAAATTCCGTGTGTATAGACAATGGCTGAGGTACTCTGCTCAGGCCAAGGAGCACTCAACAAAACTCAGGAGGAGTTTGCACTCCCCTAAACCTGGGACCAGTCTGGTCCTCACAGTACATAATTCAGAGAAGCTAAAGGTTGCCATAACTTGTGCCATCTGCTAATGAGGCCCCAAGAGGCCATCATGGGAGCCCCCAGCTTTGTCATCCACCCCTAGTCACGGCCCCTTTCCCCACTGCAGGGAGAGCTGCATTGCAGGATCTGCTATGGTAACTGTGTGCTAAGCCAAGTGATAACCCCCACCATGCTGGGGAGATCCTTCTGGGGCTGCTTTGTTCCCATGGTCCTGACACAGGAGAGAATCTGGCACATTGAAATTCACAACCCACAGAAATATTTGACACAGAATTTTGAATGGTCTGAATTTTTACAAATCAAACTCTAACTCCATTCGCAGTTTGATTCTCTCTTAATGATGGTGTAGGATTTTTTGAATATAAAATATCTCTAGCCTGCTCAGTACCCAGGAAATATATTACTTGTATTCATAAATAACACAGGGTTTGACAGGGAAGAAAATTGCAGTTTGAGCATCGGTTTTATCAGTCTTCTGTTCAAGATTTGAATCTTAGTATCCAAGACCCTATCTCCATGGTAATGTCAAGGAAGAGCAGTACTTGCGTAACCTTGAAAATTAATTTTCTTTTTCTTGACACACCTCAATTTTCTTCAGTCTCCTAAAAATGGAAAGTAATTAAAAGAGTTTTGCATGTTTCCCATCCCCCAACTCCTTCTTGCCTTGCTGCAGAGTCAGATGGTGATGCATGAAAAAGCTGAGATTTTCAAAGCTGCCTCAGGTATTTGAATGCCCAAGTCTCATTCGAATTAATGAATGAAAATTAATGTGAATTGGACATTCACATGCTACAGGTGGCTTTGAAAATCTCAGCCAGAGTCCTTTGTATGCTCAGTAAGGCCTCACTCATGCAACAAGATCTAACATGGAGCCTTAGGCCCATGAGGAACCCTGATAGCTTCAAAGGGACGCTGTGCAGGCATAAGGCTCCATGCTACTGGAGACCACTGAAGGAAAAGGACGTGTTAGTTTCATAGAGTTTAAGGCCAGAGGGGACCATAGACAGAATTATAGAATCATAGGACTGGAAGGGACCTCAAGAGGTCATCTAGTCCAGTCCCTTGCACTCATGGCAGGACTAAGTATTATCTGGACCATCCCTGACAGGTGTTTGTCTAACCTGCTCTTAAAAATCTCCAATGATGAAGATTATACCACTTCCCTGGGCAATTTATTCCAGTGCTTAACCACCCTGACAGTCAGGAAGTTTTTCCTAATGTCCAGCCTAAACCTCCCTTGCTGCAATTTAAGCCCATTGCTTCTTGTCCTCGGTTAACGAGAACAGTTTTTCTCCTCCTTCTTGTAACAATCTGTTATGAACTTGAAAACTCTTATCATGTCTTCTCTTCTCCAGACTAAACAAACCCTATTTTTTCAATCTTCCCTCATAGATTACGTTTTTTAGATCTTTAATAATTTGTGTTGCTCTTCTCTGGACTTTCTCCAATTTGTCCACATTTTTCCTGAAATGTGGCACCCAGAACTGGACACAATATTCCAGCTGAAGCCTAATCAGTGCAGTGTAGAGTGGAAGAATTACTTCTCGTGTCTTGTTTACAACACCCTGCTAATACATCCCAGAAGGATGGGGTTTTTTTTGTAACAGCGTTACACTGTTGACTCATATTTATCTTGTGATCCACTATGACCAGATCCCTTTGTGCAGTACTCCTTCCTAGGCAGCAATTTCCCATTTTGTATGTGTACAACTGATTGTTCCTTCCTAAGTGGAGTATTTTGCATTTGTCATTATTGAATTTCATCCTATTTACTTCAGATCATATCTCCAGTTTGTCCAGATCATTTTGAATTTTAATCCTATCCCACAAAGCACTTGCAATCCCTTGCAGCTTGGTATCGTCCGCAAACTTTATAAGTGTACTCTCTATGCCATTTTCTAAATCATTGATGAAAATATTGAACAGAACTTGACCCGGAACCGATCCCTGCAGGACCCCATTTGATATACATTTCAAGTTTGACTGTGAACCACTGATAACTACTCTCTGGGAATGTGTTTCCAACTGGTTATGCTACCTTATAGTAGCTCTATCTAGGTTGTATTTCCCTAGTTTGTTTATGAGAAGGTCATGTAGATCATCTAGTCTGACCTCCTGCATATTACAGGCCATTAAGTTTCCCCCAGTTTCCCCTGTGAAAGGGTTGACTCACTGCTAGCACCTCCTTATGGCCAGGCATGGCATAGCAGCTCTCTTCTCATTGTGTACTACCTGTCAACCAATGCTCTGGGCCTGCAGATATCTGCCTCTTCCTGTGACTTGGCCCTCCAGCCAGGTCACTTTACAGTCTTGCCCCTTCCGGGGTAGTCAACTAACAAGAACAAGGAGACTTAACAGAAATGAACTGAGTTCACAGGTAAAAGTGGGGAATGGTTCCCTCTCAAGGTGTGTCAGTATTTGGCCATTCCTTTCCTCAGGAAGGGCCCATGAAGGAAAGCATACTTTTGGGTGGGGAGCTCCTGCTTTTGGTCAGCCCTCTCTTCAGGAGCTGAACACTGAGGGCCTGCTCTCCTTACTGGTCTGTCATCAACTAGCAGGGACTCTTCCTCTCAAGCTCCTCTCTCCAAGACTAACATTTCTCACAGGTACAAAGGAGCAGAGCCACCTAAGCCCACATTACCTCATTAACCCCATATTGTCCCATGTGGTGGTTGTTTATCCCAGCACACCTCTATAATGATCCCAAAGATTTTTATTAGACTAAAGCATTTCAATTCTCAGGATATTAAACTGTTGTGTGTCACAGACAGAGAGAACAGGGGAGACCAAGGTGACACCAATGCTCAATGCCTTTGCAATGGTAAGGAATTGATTAGGTGAGATATACCCAGATGATCCTACCAGGACATCCACACCCAGTGCTGCAGAGGGAAGGAAAAATAAACCACAAAGGTCACTGCCAATCTGACCTGGGGGGAAATTCCTTGCCAACCCCAAATCTGGAGATCAGTATGACCTTGAGCATGTGTATTAGGTTCAATATATCTCACCTAGTGTTTTCTTTAGTAATGTGCCAAAGAAGTGACAGGACCAACTTGTGTCACCCTTTCCTTTAAACTTACACCCCAAACACTGGAAAGCCTGTTGTAGGTCATCTTCAAGTGTCTCCAAACAGCAGTGTCCTCTGCAGGTGGGCAGCATTGCTAGGCACATTGATGGATGACTCACAGGGTAGCTTTTTATCATATTATTTTGGATGTCAAAAGGACATGGAAAGGTGGACATTGGATGGAGAGGTCTCTGAATTAATCAGTGTTCTGGAGCAGTATGCGACTGGTTTCAGTAGACTCTTAAGATCTTGCAGTAATACCCCCTTAATTCCTAATCAGTGGCATCCATATCTAGAATGTTTGGGCTTACTGGCAACATAGGAAGTTAGTATTGGGGCTTCAGGTAGGAGCTGGTAGACTCTGTAGAATGCCTGCTCTTGTGCTTGCTCCAATCCAGGTGCTTGCCCTTCTCAGGAGTTATTCAAAGTTATTGTTTCTGACAGGTTAGGTATACATCTGTCAAGCCTAGGCTTCTTTTCAGTTCTGGAATAGATTCAGGAAGCTGCATTTTCTCAACGGTTTTACTCTGGAGCTTGGCTTTCATTTGGAGCATTTATAACATGTCCAAAGAAGTCTAGCTGTTTCTGGTTCAGCAAGCACTTCTCTTCGCCGAGGTTCAGACTTGCAGGCTTTATTGTTTCCCGGGCAATAGACATTCTTTCAACATATTCCTCTTTCTTGTTTTCCAGTGTTCTGGCAGCATTCACTGGCTTTCGTATGGTGTTCATTGTCATAGTACCTGAGTGCCTTACATACATCAATGAATTTGTTTTCACAGCATCCTCTGAGGTAGGGAATTATTACTATCTCCATTTGACAGATGGGTAACTGAGGCAAAGAGAAATTAGCTGACTTGAGTAAGATCACACTTGATATCTATGGCAGACCTGGGAACAGAACACATGTCTCCTGAGTTCCAGTAACAAGACTATTTTTCTTCTCCAACCCATAGCTATGTACTACAATATCATCTACAGAACTGATTACAGTGCTTATTCCAGGTGCTTCATTATTTATATCATTTTCATTTGGAAGGTCTCATGTGTACTAGTAATACAAAGTTGCAAATTTTCAGAAATAATGCAGTCTCAGTAGCATGATAACAGTTATTAACCTGGCACTGTGTGGATGTACAGGCCTTTGCCAAAAACCAGCTGCAGCATCTAAAGGAAAAATATAGTGACTGCTCTGTGAGAGATTGCAGAGAATGGCAGCGCTCTGTCATTTCCTTTGTAAAGAGAGGAACTGGTTGGTGTAACACCAGCTCCATCCAACCGGGAACGTTGAGTTTCCCTCCTTTCTGTGTCTACATTATGGAAAAAGTTTGTGGTTAGTAAACCTTGATCTCTTATCCTAATATAGACAATCCCTAAATGATCTGCCCCAGCTCACAGGGAAAGTTGGAGAAGTGCATTAACCAAAAGACCATATTGGCTCCTTATAGATAAGCATCTCTAGTTGACAGCAAATTAGACATGAATTTATACTATGACCATAAAAAAGGCCAGTGTCCCTTTAGATTTCACATACAAAAGGCATGGCATCATTGAACAAAAGGGGGATAGATTCTCTTTCCTGTACCATATATGGCTCTTGTGTAACTGCCCATAGAATATTGCATTGAGCATCTCACTACCTCAAAGACAGTGACAAAGTGGAGAAAGTGCAAAGAATAGCTACAAAATGACCTTGGGGCTAGAGAACTTGATTTAGGAAGCAAACAAGGTAGAGGGATTACAGTCTGCAAACATTTGATAGGTGCAACACTAAGGAGGGAAAGGAATTGTTTAGGGTATTACATGGTGGTATAACTAGGAGTAATGGGATGAAATTATGAGGAGAAAAATGTGGATAACTATTATGAAAAAGTGTTAATGAAACGAGATGTGGAATAAAGAAGTGGCAGAAGCCCCATTGCTTGGGACTATTAAAACAAACCAATAATAGGGAACAATCCTGCAGTGGCTGGGAGATGGAGTGTGTGAACTAGGTCTTTTCCATCTCCAGTTTCTATGATGAAAGTATTTTTAGATCTTTCAGAATGAAAGGCATTGCAGGAACGTAAGTTATTACTATTCATTTTACACAGATGGACCAAAGAAATCATCAAAAGAAGACGTTTAAAATTAACATGAGCAAGGAAAGAAAGGTTAAAGTCATTTTTTTTATCAAAGTAAGCTAAACTAGGCTAATTGGTGCTATTCGGAGACAGTACAAGTGATTGATTTCTTGCAATACTAAACTGCAAATGATAATTCAAACCTCAGAAAAAATCTCTAGCGGAGGTTGCACCAAATGAAGTCATGGCTGGGGAATTAGTGAATTTAAAACCTGAAAATAAGAAGGATAAGGATGGAATATTTTAGGTGGAGGAATTTCCCTGGCTTTCTGTACAAATAAATTAATGGTGATGATCCGTCACGATTAATGGGGTAGGGCAACTTTCACATTCCTCTGAGATTTTGATGCCTCTTCTAATTTTTCTCACTGTTCAGAATTTTGCTTCATGCTAGAATTAAAGATGGAGATATACTTAAGAACCCACATCCTCCAGGACTTTTTCCAGATATAATGTTAATGCAACATTCTGTGTTCTGGTATTGTATTAATATATCCTTTCTACTCACTGAAGCTATCAAATCTGATCCTGTGAGGTGATGTGTGCCCTCAGGTCTCTATTGAAATTTATGCTGAAAGAGGTGCAATCACACAGAAAATTTTGGGGGAGTGGAGATACCTGAGTCCTATATCCATGCTGAGCACGCTATCAGCATCAGAGTAAAAGTTAGGGGTAATATATCCTGCTCAGCCCCATGGCAGCTGTTTCTTTGAACGTTGAGGGACTTTCACATACGTGAGAACTCTCCAATCCTTGCAGGAGGTGTTCAGTATCTTGTAGGATGGTCCTTTGACTACGAGCTCTTCCGCAAAGGGACCCTTTTTGTTTACCATAATTCACATATTATGAGGTAGGATGGCAAAGATTATTGCCACAGTCTTACAGAGGAAAAAGTTAAAAGAGAAGACCCAAATCTCCATTGACTTGCACTTTGTATGGTCATTGACATAAGTGCAAAGTTGGTGAACATAAGAATGCACCAAAGTTCTCCACTCACAGCAGTGCTAGCATTTTACACCCACTTTTCACCCTCTTTGCATTGTTGTAAATGACTACACAAGGTTCAGGGCAATGGAGAATCAGGCAAGGAACTTTTCCAAGGTTCACACAGCAAGTAAATTAAAGAGGATTAAAAAGCAACCGTTCCTGGCTCCCTTCCCTAAATTCCATTCATTAGTCCATGCCACCCCTGCATTGTAGCTAACTAACTGTAATAATAATAATATCCCTGGTAAGACAGAGACAACAATGACCATGCAGAGGAATGTTCTGTGACTAATGACTGTTACAATAATATTTCACATCTTTCTAGGTCTGTAGTGGCCCTTCCCAGCCTCCTCAGCCTATCGTCATTCCGAAGCCTGTTCAATCGGTCATTCATGTACCTTTGCAACCGAGCTGCCCAGGCCGAGGCAAGATGGCAAAACTCCTGAATCCAGAAGAAATGACATCCAGGGATTACTATTTTGATTCCTATGCCCACTTTGGAATCCACGAGGTAAGGCTTTGTTTTCTTGGTAAAAATATGGAAGGGCAACATGTTTTCAGTGATTTCATGGTTGATTTTCCCCCCCTCCTACTGGATGCACCAATTTGCAAGGACCTGATTCTGCAATATTTACTCATGGCAATGGTTCCTCTAATTAAATGCTAATTATGAACTCCACCCCTAGGCAGAGGGCCACCTCAAAGCCTATGTATCATTTAGATCCTCAAAAGAGGCAGTGGTGCATGGAACTTGTGCTGTCTCTCTGCACAATGGGGAATTTCACCTTTAAGTAAGTGGTACTTAGCATGACTGTAAGGGTTGCAGAATGGGTCCACCCTCATGGAAAGGGCATACCAATTTAGTAAGATAGTTCTTTCTTTGCTAGAACATTTAAAAACAGATTCTGTATACAATACACAGTGGGCCATAGTCTCCCTTCAGACATGCATGCCAAGCTCCTATTGATTTCAATGGAAGATGCAAGCATTTATCTAAGGGCAAATTTGGTAAGGACTCCAGAGCAATCTGTCATTCACAAGACACATCATGGAATCTTTAATGCCCATGCAGTAATTACAGTGACATCATCAAAGTCTGTGGATCCTTCAGCTGTGACTAACTAGGTTTATGTTTTGTTGGGATTTTTCATAATGGGGGAGTTTTTTCCACCACTTGTGTATTTTGATTGGCTATTGGGTCTTGTTACTGTTTGGAATTTTCCTGTTCTTAGATGCATCTTTTTCTGTGCCATTTTCAGAGGGTTTTAGGCATTTTGTAGGAGATGCTGCAGCTTTTAATAGTGATTTGAATGAGGTCAGGATGGAAGCTTGACAAATAGATTTTGGAAGGGCACTCAACGCACAAGGGGCAGTATGGAAGAGAGAGCTGTGGGAGAAGGAGACCAAAAGGGTATTGAAGAAGGCATAACATGCTGTGAGAACAATGGAATTGTACAGTTGTACCTAAGGGTTATATTAGAAAAGCAGACATTTTAATACTAGTGGTGATGCACAAGACAGAAAGAGCCCAGCTTGTCGCTCAGATCCCAGGGTGAGTTTCAGGAGTAATACTAAGAAAAATATTTTTATGTTTGTAAATAAATTGAGCAAGTTTGGTATAGGGTCGCTGAGACAGCAGCCCCTCCCTGCCTAACAACCTCCCCCCCTTTGAAATCAATAGGAAGGGAGGGAGAAAGTTGCTACCACTTCAGTGCAACTGCCCCGCTTCTTCTGACAGTTATTGGGTAGTTTAATAGCATTCTTTCCATGCAGAAATGTGGAGGACATGATCTGGGCCTTGGCTTGCAAGGACCTTGGAGCAAAGGATGAAACATCCTCTGTGTCTATAAAGAGTTACAGGAACATTTTTCAAATCTGGGTACCTAAAGCTAAGCTGCTAAACCATACTTAGGCTGAGATTTTCAAAGCCACCAAACGGATTTAGACACTGTATTCCCATTCCAATTAATGACAGTTGGGCTTGCAAATCCCCTAGGCAGCTTTGAAAATCTCATCCCTTTGGTCAAATTTTGCATTCATAAACTATATTTTGTCTTTGAAAATCAGGCCCTAAAAGCACATGCTCAGGAAACATTAAATGGTACCATAATGTGTCAGATCAGTAGTGAGAAACAAGCAACATGGGGATTGGACCAGGCTTAATACCAGTGCAGCAGCTCCTACTTCAAGCTAAGTGGAATCAGTCTCCCTCCTCTACCCTTTTCAGTATTTTACATCAAGCCATATTCCATGAGAAAACATCCTCTTACAAATCAACAGTTATGGATATAACCAGTCCCTCTGAAAGTAACCCACCCAGACAGACAAGCAACCAATGTATAGTAATCTTGTGCACTAGTGCTTCCATCTGCGAGGCATTGGGGCTTTCATATATCTTGGCATTCAACATGCATTCATCCTGCCTAAAATTATTCAGTGAGGACCACAGGAGTAATCAGAGTTACTGCCTTTTAGACATAATAGATAACATTTTCACAAGCATCTGAGTGGCTCCTTAGTGCCTCAGCCACTTTTGAAAATGGAATTTAGGTGCCTAAATCACTTAAATCTTTTTGAAAATATTTCCCCGATTTGTTTGATTTTCCTCACACTAGTGCTAGTGAGGATTAACTCCACTGATGTGAATAGAGTTAAATCTATGTAAAATTGATGCGAGAAAGAAATTGGCCCCTATCAGCGGCAACTTCAGGAGAAGAAACTGAATGCCTGAAGGGATTGATCAAGAGTTAACCTCAAGATCCTGCAAACATACCCATTAGAAACTGGACTAAGATCATTCTAGTAGTGAGGCTGTGAGATGCAGGGAATAGGAGAGTAAAATGTGAGTCAGGACACTTGGTGCTATTCCTAGGTCTGAAACTATTAGCTAGCTGTGAAACTTTGGGCAAGTCTGTTGAGCTGACATGTTCACAAGTGTCTACTCAATTTGGGTGCCTCCGTTTTTGGGTGTCAAAGTAAAGACACCTAGGAATCTCAAGATGGGCTCCCATAATTATTGGACAATAGATAATTTAGTCCTCAATCTCTCTGTGCTCCAGTCCCGACCCCCAACTTGTAAAAGAGGAATAATAACTACCCCACCTATTGGGGAAACACACTGTCTATGTGTTATTAGTTCACCAATTCATATCCAGGCGAGTAGTGACAGTCGTTACCTTCTACAGTTTGTCTGGTGACCTGTGTGAAACCTATTGGAGTTGGTCTAAGTCCAGTTCCTTGTGGAGGTGTCTGTATTATAAAGACTGCCACAACCACTGCAATGTTCATTCTTTGTGGCAGTCTCAGCAGAAAGCCTCAGGGGGAGGAGAGTGAGGGGGTTTGCACTGTTTTTGCCTATACCCGCAGCAGTACTGTGGATTGACTATAATTTCTGGTCACCATTTTTAACAGTAAAATAATATTTGAGGGAAATAAGAGTAGACGAATGAGACAATGCTGAGTCTTACTATTTCACTTCTTCATAGTTTGCATTTTAAAGTTGTCTTGATTTGTAATGAATCCTGGTTGTATCCCAAACAACCTGAAAAACTCTTCAGCTGGTGAATATGTTAAATTTTAATGACACAATGAATCCTACACCATGAGTAAACATGTGATGCCTTCTTTCAAAACAGGAAATGTTAAAGGATGAGGTGCGCACATTAACATATAGAAACTCCATGTATCACAATAAACATGTTTTTAAGGATAAGATTGTATTGGATGTTGGAAGTGGCACAGGAATCCTCTCAATGTTTGCTGCCAAGGCAGGAGCCAAGAAGGTGTATGGGGTAAGAAGAATTTTTCCTAACAATTTTATTTTGGAGAAGGACAGAGGGGGAGAAGTAGGTTTTCTTTTATTTTTTTCATGTGTTTCCATGTCTTGTTTTGACCTACAGCCTTACATTGTGGGCCAGATCCTCAGCTGGCATAAATGGGTGCCGCTCCATTGATTCAGTGGAGCTGTGTCCATTTGCACCAGCTAAGGATCTGACCAAAGACATCCTTTCAAAAGAGTGAAGGGATCCCTCTTTTAGCTGTTTTGTCTTTCCTTGTGATTGTTGTTTGTGTGTGACCTGCACTGATCCTAGTAAAAAAAAAAAAAAAAAAAAAAAAAAAGTGCAGTCTCTTTTTCCTGCAAACATTAAAGACATTTGCTCCTCTTGGAAAAGTTGATAGGGAGTGTGCTGCCTTTTCTGATTTTTCTTATGTTCTTGGGACCTTCAAAGCACCAGAAACAAATTCCTCCAATCTAGCCTCTCTGTGCATAACAACCAGAGGAGCTGAAACAGAAAGCATTTGTAGTCTTTTCATATCCATTACTCCACTCCTCAGAAAAGGCAGGGAATGATTACTTTAAAAGTACTTTATGGACAGAACACTAAAGTGCAGTTCTACTCTGAGAAGTGAGTATGTAAAAGTTGCATCTTCTTACTCAATAAGTCTGCTCCCTTTGTGTATTCAGAGTTATTACTGGTGACTTCAAAGTGATTGATATAAGTTTTTATTGATTTTCACTCCTGTTTGCCCTGCACAGCCAAAACAGTTCAGAGAGAGCGAGTTGGATTTTATTCCTTCTTTTATTCCTCCATCGACAAAATTGTTTTCTAAGTTCCATTCAGTTACAGCTGTGCACTGAAGACAAAAGGGTTGCCCAGATAGATGTAACTGAGGGCCTAAGTAAAGGATCTGTACTATTACTGATGAATAAGGCTCCATGTTTGTCAGGGAGGTCACGGATTCCATGGCTGTCTGTGACCTCTGTGACTTCTGCAGCAGCCTGAGTGCCTGGCCAGGGAGCCGCCGGAGCAGCTCAGGCAGCCCCTGGGCCAATCACACTGGCTGCTGCTGGAGCAGTCTCAGGCCCCCCTAACCCCCAGCAGCAGGAGTCTGGGTGTGTGTGTGGGGGGCTCAGGACTGGGGGTGGGGTGTGGGGTGGTGCTTACCTGGGGGGCGCTCCCCAGAAGGGTGACAGGAACTCCCCGCCCTCAGCTCCTAGCTCCATATGCTGCCTCCGCCTGCAGCTCCCATTGGCCATGGTTCTCAGCCAATGGGAGCTGCAGAACTGGGGATTGGGGAGGAGTGGAGGCAGCACGTGGAGGTAGGAGCTGGAGGTCACCACTTCCCAGGAGCTGGGTAGGGAACCTGCCCCAGCCCTGCCAACCTCCCCCCATAGCACCCCCCCAGCACCCACGGCACCCTCACAGGCCATGCCCCCCCAGGCTACCCTCCCAAGTACCCACTGCGCCCCCCCGGGCCACCCCCTCCCAGCACCCATGGAGCCCCCCTGGGATCTCCCCCGAGCCGTCCCATCCCAAGTATTAGTCAGGAGTATATAGTGAAAGTCATGGACAGATCACGGGTCGTGACCTGTCCATGACCTTTACTAAAAATACCTGTGACTAAAATGTAGCCTTACTGATGAAGCATGAAATGCAAAAAACTCAGCTTGACTCTTAGGCCCAAATTTTCAAAAGTGGCCCTTGATTTTGGATACCACAATTTCTAGGTGCCTAATCTGAGGCACCAGGTGTGTCAGGTTGGGCAGTGCAAAATGGATACATCCAAATCTGAAGCCACTATTGGAAATGTTAGCTTTAGAGCCTAGACTGAATATGCAGGGTGGGCAGTTAGAAAGCACATATTTTTTCCTGTAAACTGAGCACTTTTGACCTGAAGCTTCAGTGACAATAAAGATGGAGCACCAGGCAATGCTGGGTTTTATGGCCACTTTTCAGAACAGAACTGAACTCTATGCTGCCTATGTGATGGTGAAGAGCCTCAAACACCCTGGGCCTCAGTGCATGTTAAAAAGCCAACATTTTCAAAGAGTTATCACACAGGACTACCTGAGCTGTCCCAGTTCTTTTGTAGATGTAAAATAGGAAATAACTGTGGTGCCTCAGATAGCCCATGTGGGAATTATTGGTAAATGCTGACTTTTTAATGTCAACCACGGTACACACCTAACCTACCAGCCAGAGAGTCACTAACAACACTCTCTTATTTCTAATTGTTCTATCATCCTCTTCCCCTCTCATCCAAGTCCCAGTTCACTTGTCTAGTTTTCCTCTTGTCTCCCAGTTCAAGGTCTTGAATGTATTCCTTTCTCACTGCCTTCTTCCTCAGTCACCTTCTATAGCATCCATGAGTTTCAAACAAGTGAAGGAGGCTCAGTGTGACCAGGGAAGCAGGTCACAGAGGTGGAACAGGAGCTTACTGGGTGACTTGGTGTAAGAACATAGAGAAGGGAGCAAGAGTGTGGACTGTTCCTAGTTGGAGTGGGATAGTGATGAGCTACTGAAGTTCTTGCTTAGCCCTTGAAACCTGAGACCAGCTCCAGTATTGAAGGTGTGCAAAATGTGAACCATCTTCTGCAGCAAAACTATCTGCATTCTATGGTGTTTTTAGCCAAACCAGGGAGCAAAGGCAATTATGCATTGACCCATTAGGACATGAAGACATATGCCTGACATTAGTTTAATTGAGTATTAAATTAGGAGATAAACACATGATACAGAAAACATTATAGAGCAACAGCAAGCTACCATAATGAATGCTTCTAGCTCTTTAGCACGAGGGTATATGCTACCTCTCTTCTTGGACAAATGAGCCAGATACCAGTTTCTTGGGAGCAACGGAGCAGTTAGAATTGTTGGTTTTCTTGCCAGGGTATTTGAAAGCAAGTGTGTAAAGTTCAGGAACCATTGATATCTATTCCTTGTCAAGTGGGGGCAGGATGGATCACACACTCCATTGTAACATCAAGCAAAGCACATAGTCTCCTCTGTTTTAGGCTAGCAAGAGAGGAACTATTTAAAAAGGAAGTGGTAAGGACACAGTGAGAGGCTAAAACCTGGCTATGCATATCGACTGTCAGTGTATCAGGGGAATCAAAAAAGAAGAAAGGCTTAGGGAATCAAATTCACATTTGAGAAGCAAATCAAAGGCAGAGCTGGGAAGAAACAGATGGAGTTAGAATTAAGGTTGGTTGGAGAAACTTAAATGGGACCATATTCCATTGGAAGTTGAAATTATGTCTAATCAAAATACTTAGAAAATTGGGTTGATTTGTCTGGAATTTTGTTTTGGAAGAAAACTAGTGAAAAAAGTTCCAACAATGTCAAAGTGCTCTGTTTTGACATTTCTGGAATGAAACGTTTCAATTTTTTGTTTTGAATTACTTTTTGTTTAGACTTTTTTATTTTGTCCTATATATTACAATATTATACCATTTTTTAAAAGTTGCAATTGAATCAAAATGTTTTAATTGACCCCAAAAAAATTTTTTCCCAGAATTTTACTGTATGAAGAATTTTGAATCTTTTGATTTTTATTCCTAGCTGAAATGAAGCTTAAATTTCAAAAATCTCAAAATTCTTCATGAAAAGGAACTTCTGTCCTCAGCACAGCTCTGGTTAGAAAGGCTGGGAGCAACCTCTAAACATATAGATGTCTCTGTAACTAATTCAAGAGGTATCATGAATAAACACAAGGAACTAGAAGTCTAACTAAAACATAATACATTGAGAAATGTAAGTAAGGGTGGTGAAATTGGGGCCCTTTCCTTACTAAGATTACTGTGGCAGGGCTGGACTGTGCAAACTACTCACAGGAAGGGAAGGCAGGTCTCAATGAAGCTAGAAAAGACATTCCACCTCAAGGAGGCAGAATTCTTCCCTAGGCTGTCTGAGGTGTGCCTGTTACAGCCCTTCATTATTCCCTTCTACATGCCTGTCCTGCTGCAGGACCAAGGGCAAAAGATGGAGGTAAGGCCATGACTCTACCAGCTCTTCCTTTTGGGGTGGTTTATGCGCACAGGAGAGCAGTCTTCGTTTTCTCGAGTGCACAAAGTGCAATTGTGATTGGCCCTTACATGTGCTACACAAAAAGGAGAGGCTCTATGCAATCCCTCCATCCCACCCCATGCAATTTCATAAGGACCAACCATAGTTCAGCCTTTAGTGGTTAAAAGAAATTCATTGGACATATTTCAGAGTAGCCGCCATGTTAGTCTGTATTCGCAAAAAGAAAAGGAGTACTTGTGGCACCTTAGAAACTAACAAATTTATTTGAGCATAAGCTTTCGTGAGTTACAGCTCACTTCATCGGATGCATTCAGTGGAAAAGCATTCTACTGAATGCATCCGATGAAGTGAGCTGTAGCTCATGAAAGCTTATGCTCAAATAAATTTTAGTCTCTAAGGTGCCACAAGTACTCCTTTTCATTGGACATAGTATCTCTAGTGGGGCATTTTAGACATATGGGGCCATATGACATTCCCATAGGGAAATTAGAGCAATGAGGATTACACAGAGCATTGCTGATGCTTCAATGTCAAATTTGGAGGATATATTGCATGTGGTTTCCCAAGGGGTTTGTTCAAGGTACAACACTACTCAATGTTTCGATTTACAACTTGGAGGATAAAGAGAAGATTGAACTAATCACACTAGCAGGTGACACAAAGTTTGGACAGAATCCCAAATAGTTTGATGGGTATAGTGGTTGCACTTTAAAACTTTCCACTCGTGCCTCAGTATTTACTCCAAATATTGAGGTAACATTGCCAAGTTAGCTACGGGAATTGGAAAATGTTTAGGTGTCACCACTATATAATATAACAATAATTATCATAAGTGTGCTTGTGTCATGGATTGAAAAATCCATCAAGGCAATTCAATAAAGGCAAATGTAAAGTGGTTCATGGAGGAAGAAATAATTAATTGCACACATTTTAAATGGAGGGACATTGGCTAGGCAGCAGTCCTGCAGTTAAAGCAACTCCAGTGGGATATAAATTGAATTCTTGTCAACAATCTGATGCTACTACAAAAAAGGCATATGTTTATCTTGGGTTGTAGTAATAAGAATGGCATAAATCCAGCAAGATTATTATTGTGCACTGCCCAGCAATGCTTAGGGATCCATCAGTTTACTGCTGATATTTTTGAGTGCCATATTTTAAAAAAGAGACACAAATTAGGAGACTTCAGAGGGAAAAACATACAGTTTTCTACAGATATTAAAGCACTTTTACAAACATGGGTAACTGTCATGATCCCCATTTTCCAGGCGAAGGAACTGAGGCATGGAGAGATTAAATGACGTGTAGGTCAGGCAGAGTTAATGACCAAGCTGGGGACAGAAGCCATGACTCTTAACCCTCATTTCATGCCCACTAAAAGACTTAAAGTAAGACTTATGAAGAAAACTGGAGAGAACTGAGCATGTGCAGTCTGTTGAAAATATGATGGAGGTGAAAGTTATCTATCTATAAATATGAGAAAGGAGAATTTAAAAGAAGACAAGGATCAATAATTCCCATTAGTTCAATGAGGAAAAAATAATGACATCTTCAACTCGAAATCTAGTCTGTTTAAAAAAACAAACAAACAAAAAACCTCATTTAAAGTACAATACCTACCCTTGAATCCCTCTGTAAATTTTTGTGCTTTTATAGATGCAAGTTCCTATTTCAGAAAATGTTTCTTTCTCCTTTTTATGGTGAAACTCCCTCATAAATGAAGGCGTAACTGACTAAATGACTCATGATACAGAGGAAGCCGTTCAACCAACCATAGTCAAAAAGTGCTCTCAAATAGACACACTAAACAAATTGGTCTCTTTCAGTTACAGTTGTCTTAGGTGCTAATTCTAACAGCAGGTATACTTTTTCTACCACAAATGTGAATTTTAAGTTGGCAGTGTCCCTTGAAGTTGCAGCATGTGAAAATTAAGTAAAATATCTGGAAAATGATTATAACTCTCAGAATAGCTCAGTCAGTAAATAAAGCTGCCTAGAGAGATGGTAATGGATAATTAATTTAATACTGCCATAATAATGCCGGAGGATGGATTAGGTGACCTAGTTCAAGGTTCTTTCCAACCCAGAGGAAACTATTATTCCAAATATAGCATTTTGGTTAATTAGTTTACTCTCTCATTTTTATACTGTACTATTTCTTAGCTGTTTATCTGCAAGTAATAAGGGCCATTAACATTTATTTAAATAATCAATTCAATTAGATAATCAACAGTTTCAGATAAATGTGCTGGAGCTGGAAGTGTCAGCAGAGTTTTGAACTCTGCAGGAGAAAGACTTCAGCCTTTCTGTTGCAGAACTTATCCGCTCTACAGGAGCAAGCTGAAGAATGTATAAACTCTGCAGGAAAAAGTCTCTCTCTTGTAGCACTTACAAATTTTGCAAGCTAAAGTGTTTAGGACTTCAAAAAAAGTGATGATCTGTGATACAACTTAGCCCAGTCCCCCTCTTGATGGTCACCAGTCTGTTGTAAGTGGATCTAGCCCCTTTGTCCCATGTGCTTCAAAGCCCCCTGAGCCTGGGTACTCTAGTGGCTATTTTTAGCTCTGGGTCTGTACCGCACATTCTCATGCACAGACCTCTTGTCTTAGTCCTTCCTTGGGACATGGGACTTTGCAGTCCAGCCTCCCTGATCCCTGAAACCAATGCCACAGATCTCCCACGCCCCCCAGTTGCTTACACATGCTCCCCCAGAGTTCCACCTACCTGTGGGCAATCTGACTTTTAGTTTCACTTCTATGGGGACACTGGGGCAGGAAAACAAGGAACATCCCCTGCAGAGAGAGCATTGTTCCATGGGATTGGTTGGCAGTTGAGAGACAATTAAATTTGATGGTCCTAAATCAGTGGTGCTCAAACTATGGGGCACAGGAATGTGTCTAGGGAGGTGCGAGCTATGTGCTTTTTTTGTGTGTGTGGTTTTGTTTGGGTTTTTGAAGAGCTCTGGCTGTCAGCCCCAGGTGGCTGGGGTTCGTGCAGAAGGCCCATGCACACCAGGGAGGCGGGGATAAATGGGACAGACAGAGCCCCGCCTCCCAGGTTCTCCTCCCCACCCCCGCGCACTCAATCCCTCACCAGGAGATGGAGGGGCTCCAGCTGTCAGCCCCAGGATAGCAGCAGCAGCACAAAAGTAAGGGTGGCAATTGGGCGCTAAGTCTACTGTGAAAAGTGATCTTGACAAATAGCACTTTTCACATTGCCTCCCTCACTTCTGTGCTGCTGCTGGCGCAGCGCTGCCTTCAGAGCTGGGTGGTGGTAGATGTACTTGTGGGGGAGGGGGAGGCCATAAACAACTACAGAGACAAAATAGGGGGGCCCAATCAAAAAAGTTTGAGAACCACTGCCCTAGATAGTGCCGTGATGGCTTCTCAGTTATTGTCATTCAACTAGGGAACAAGCACCTTTCCTGGGCAGGGTGGCTGTCTAGAATTCATCACAGGAATCTTGCCTTGGGCAAGGTTAGACATGAATTCAGCCCCTAGTATAAAATGGATGTCCTAATCCAAAAATGAAGGTTACAGTACAAAGCAGAGTTCAGGATTTGTCCCAGACACATCCCACCTTATGACAGTCTGAATTTCAAGCTCAGGGCACAGAGCTGATGGAGGGTGTAGGTGGGTCATGATATTTTCATAAATACAGAAGGACATTTATTGCCAGAATATCAACATGTGAACATTTGTTGAGAGAGTTTGAGAATTGTAGTACATTTTCCAGGTTAGGAAAGAGAGCAGCTACTAAATAAGGCACTCCACTTACTCACATCTGCCAGACTTTTTTTTTTTTTTTTTTAAAATACCTGCTCTACTTGGCCTCCTAGATCTGATTCAGCATCATTCCAATATGGAAGGAAGACAGTGTGATTTGTAAAAACCAATTCCTACTTCCAACTTCTTTGCGCTGATCAGGTAGCACAAGGGGACAGCTGGGCATTCCCTTTGCATAGGTGAATGCTGGGATGGTTTAAAGCCAGCCTCCATCCTACAGCATAGGGGCATGTTGGTGGGCTGCAGGGGATGTGACCAAAGTGTGCTGTGCTCCACTGATCCTAGATAAGTGGAACCACCTCTGTGATTATGGTAATTCATGCCAGGGGCCTAATGGGCTCCTGGCTGCCAGGATTGGGAAATGGGGTTGAGAGATGATGGAAAGCCACTATGGAGAATAGAAAAAAAGATGGAAAGCCACTTATGGCCCACATCTCCTCAGAATAGATCAGGTGCTATCGAAGATGTAGTCTGTACATTTTTAAGCCAGGAAAGAATAACTGAAGGACTAGTTTAGACCTCCTTTACATTACAGAAGTAACTCTGCTGAAGTCAATGACTCTGAGTCTCCAGTTTTATGCTGAAATACATAGATGTTAATGAGAGGATAATCAGGCCCAGTAGAGTCACATGGATATAAAACCCATGTGAGAGCAGAATCTGACTGTGAGTCTCCAAAAGAGATATGGGAAGCAGCACAGCATTTGATATAGGACACAAAAGAGCACTAGAAGAAGGTCCTGGAGGCATACGAATTCTGAAGGTTGTTTTAAAAGTACATAAAATATATCAGTAATTTCATATATGTGAATTTTGGAATTCCCTTTCAAAGGAACATATTGTTGTCAAAAAGAAAAGGAGTACTTGTGGCACCTTAGAGACTAACAAATTTATTAGAGCATAAGCTTTGGTGAGCTACAGCTCACTTCATCGGATGCTGTAGCTCACGAAAACTTATGCTCTAATAAATTTGTTAGTCTCTAAGGTGCCACAAGTACTCCTTTTCTTTTTGCGAATACAGACTAACACGGCTGCTACTCTGAAACCTGTGATTGTTGTCAAAGTAGGTAAATCATGGAACTGATGAATAATTGCTTTTCCAAACAGACAAGTACTGAAATGGTTTGGATGTAGATACAACTTGAACAGTTTGGAAGCATATTTTTTCAACTGCGTTTGGAAATTTTGCAACACGCTATTCATCCTCTTGAGTTCTTTAATGATTGGCTTTTTTGGGGTGGTGGTGGTGGTGGAGGAAAGTAACAGATTTTCCAACAGATTCTGAAGTAATTGGGATAAATTCAGGTATTATTATGTGTGCTATGCAGTCTATTACATATGACCTCTTTCTTTCATATTTTCACATGGGTTTAGAGAAAGTTTCACATATAATACACACACACTTCACAGTTTTCATACTAAGATATCACCCTCTCCATGGCGGGACTACAGATAAAGCTTTGATTTATCCGCTGTCTATGGTTGCATGTTTTGTACAGATTCTGCTGTGTTCAATAGATTTTATTTCTGTTCAGTATGTCTGAAGTCTTTAACACAAAGCTCTCCTTTGTCCTGTTCTTCTTTAGATTGAATGCTCCAGTATATCTGACTACTCGGAAAAAATTATCAAGGCGAACCACTTGGACAACAGTAAGACATCTAAGAATAGTTTCTGTGAAAAATGGTGGCAGACTGAAGCCTGCACACTCTGATTGATTTCTGTTGTGTAGTTTACATGTAATTGATGGTTTGGTACATACAGCTGATGATTGATTTATTTCGATATAAATAGAAAAAAAAGATATCTATTTACAGCTCTAGGCACCTGGACAATTACTGAGAATCACTATCCACCCTGGTATAATCACCCAGGAGCACATGAGTGCTTATATGCAATGAAAGTAAATGAACCTACTAGTTGGTAATTCATTGTAGCAAAATAGACCCCAGATACTTCCTTCAGTGATTCCCTCAATCCACAGCAAATAGGTGCATTTACAGAGGCTTTTTCAAACTGGGGTTGGGGACAAGTTCAAGAATCAAGGGGCCTCTCATGGAAGGTATTCATTACAGAGTGAGCCACGGCTAGGCTAGCCCTGGTGGAACGTTCCCTAGTGCAGACTCCTACCGTGTGCCAGATCCATGTAGCTGAATCCACACTGGTGCTATACTAAGTGCTCCTGTGCTGGGGTAGGCTTTTGGCAGGACATCCTGTGGCTCTTAGCCCTGTACTAAGCTGCCAGCTGCTGCTAAGCTGCAGTGAATAAGCTGCTGCTGTCAGCTTCTGGCCAACAGACAGCACTCTGGGGGGACGATTTCTCACATGGCATGTCTATTCAAATCTGGGGAAGCACAGCAGAACTGTAACAGGCAACTTGGGGTTTAAATGCTGAGCTAGTGTAGGTGACTTCCAGTGCAGAAGAAGTGAGGAGGCCGAGAGCAAGAAAACATGGCCGAAGTGGAATTGTGGGAATGCAATGGAGGATTTGATTAGCCTGTGTCCTCACTGCAAAGTAGATGGGTTGCCAGCCTGGGCTGAGGAGAAACACAAGCTCAAGCCCAGCAGCATATGCTAACCTGTGTTTAAAGCACTCTCAAGCATGAGTAAGAGGTTCTGTGTGGACGACAGGGGGTTAGGGTAAACACCCATGTTAGATCCCAGGCTAACTCTCCAGTGAAGACTTACCCTGTTGGCAGTACACTCTTTTCTCTGACAACCGGTCTTCTTTCCAGTAAAACTCTCATTGACTTGAACTATAGTTTTGCCAGAAAAAGATTTGCAAGGCTATTTTTTAAATGTTAAAAGCAGCTGCAGTGGTCTCTGCCATGTAGTCAGCAATACCTTCCATGACTGCTTAATCTATACTGACATTTAGGGAGCTGTGAGTGGTGAAACTAAACTGGACAGTCTGGGAGCTATAGAACTAGAGAGAACCACAAGGTCTGTCTTTGTCCAGTAGCTGAATCCAGTTTCTTCTCTAGCATGAAGACTCAAGGTGCAAAAATTTGGATACAGATTTCAACGTGTTCATGGGTTTTAGATCGGGGGGGGCGTTATTCAACTTATTAATGAAATTAATAGGCAGAAATTAATAGGCAGCAGGTTTAAAACAAACAAGAGGAAGTATTTTTCCACACAATGCACAGTCAACCTATGGAACTCCTTGCCAGAGGATGTTGTGAAGGCCAAGATTATAACAGGGTTCAAAAAAGAATTAGATAAGTTCATGGAGGATAGGTTCATGGAGGATGGGAAGGAATGGTGTCCGTAGTCTCTGTTTGCCAGAAGCTGGGAATGGGCAACAGGGGATGGATCACTTGATGATTACCTGTTCTGTTCATTCCCTCTGGGGGCATCTAGCATTGGCTACTGTTGAAAGACAGGACTTTGGGCTAGATGGACCTTTGGTCTGACCCAATATGGCCGTTCTTATGTTCTTATATAAAGATGGGGGCTATCTGAAAAATTCTAATTTAGAACTTGGTTCCAATTTCAAACACACTTGATGCTTAGGGGTTTTCAGCTCTGAGGTCTGGGATATTGATTCAGAGCTACTTCTAGTGTTATGTACAGAAATCTGATAATGAAACAGGACTCCTATAAGCCTTCTCTATGGGGTTCAATGACTGAGCAAATTACCAAATTACCTTTTTTTTCAGATAGATCCATCCCTAGCCTCTCTGAATCTATGATCCTTCATAATGAACAATTTTGGCCTAATTGTGCTGTCACTAACATAGGTGGAAATCAAGAGTAACACCACTGACATCAATTAGTTCACATCAGTGTAAAACCCAAAATAAACCCCTCTTTCTTTGTTTACCAAGACACACCATTCTCTAGAGAGTCCAAGGGCCATAATCTGTTCTCGGTTAAACCAGTGTGAATCTGGAGTCACGCCAATGAAATTAATTACACTGGTATAAATGAGAGCAAGCCCTGACTCCAAGGATCCTGTTCTGCTCTCCTAAAACTCATAGAAGCTTTAAATTTAAAAAAAATCCTTTAAACTTAATTTAGACTAGAACCAGTGAAAGGAGCAGAATTGACAGCTGTTTACCAAAAACTAGGTACGACACAGCTAGTGGAAGTGCAAACTTCCCCCGTGCTATGCCTTTTAAAGTGTTTTACATTAGTGAAGTTTTGCGGCCCAGGTTGTGTGTGTGCGTGTGTGTGTATGCATATATGTATATCTAAAAAATTTCAGTGTCCAGGCCTGTCATTCTGGCAGCTGTCAACAGTGCTAAAATTCATCCCAAAGGAATCATCAGGACTGTTTTGACATGTGATAGAAGTAGGATACCTGAGTGTTGATGAAAGTGATGATTGTAGCAATCACATTCTGGAAGGATGAAATTCACCTCTGTGCTTCATTTAAATTTTAAAATAGAGTTTAAGTGGGACATTAAGCTTGCGTTGACTTCATTGTTACCCAAAATGATGCATCCACATAAAAAAATTCAGGCAAACTCTTATTTCAGAACCTCGTTTTCCAATGCCAAGTTTTCCAAATCATCTAACACACAGCTTTAGTATCACATAGTTCAACTTAATGCTGATCAAACAGTAATCTCGCACCCACCATGATTTCTGATTATTTTTGTGAATAAAAACATTGAGTTCTGTTTGCTAAGATTAATGGGCTTCTATTATTTGGTATGCAGAAGAATTTGTACGAGTGCTAGGTGTTCAGGAAAGTTTCTGTGAATCCTAAAAGTTTTACACATTTTAGCACAGATAATGATTTGTCTAAAAATTAATATTGGAAAGTGCATTCATATCTAATGACTACATTTTTTTATTCTCCTGTGTCAAACATTTCAATTGTCCAGTCAGGGAATAGACCCAGTACCATCTCACTTCAGTAACTATCACAAAACACAAAGGGTGTATTGTAGCAAAGGGAACAGTTTGCAAACAACCCATAGTTTGAAAAATTATTTGTCCAAACTATTTGGAAGAAAACTTAGAAATAATGAATATTTCTGGAGAAAGTCAGGACTCATTTGTGAATAATTTGCTAATTACAAAGGGAGCTAATTATTTGTAACAAATAATGCAACCAGATCTAGATCACCTCTAGCATTACTGTAAATAAAATATATGTGCTCATTTACACCAGTATTATCATGGTGCAATTCCATTGACTTTAATAAATTACTCCTGGTTTTCATCTGTGAAAGTGAGAGGAGAATCAGAGCCTACTTGTGTCCTTCCACAGAAGTAAAATGAAGCACTTACATTAATTTATGCATACCTGCTATTATGATAACAAAATAAACAGATCAAGGCTGGTTTATTCAAACCAAATGGGTTACTTAATCCACATGGTTCTGCAAATTCAATTAGCTTCGGTGATTCACCTCACCCCCTCTACTTCCATTCTTGGTTAAAAAAGAAAGCGAGAGAGTATTTGAAGAGGAGTACACCTTTGAATTAGAAGCGGCAGTGGGAAAAAATGCATAGGTTGTTCCAATCTGGTTTGTATAACTCAGTGTACTTGGAGACAGGTATATTAAATTGAAAGCTTAGGTGGGATGTAACTTAAATGAAGGCAAATAGAATATACACCTAATATGTATTTCTGCATTATCAAAACCCTTTTGAAACATTTTAACATGAGTCAAGGGTTGTTTGATCCTTTTTCAAACAAGAGTTTCCTAATTATTTCATAAGATTTAGAATTCAGCCTGTGCTTATGGAAAAAATGACAGAGAACTTGCTACCAAAGTAAATGAGTATAAATTGCAAATAGTGGGCCATATTCAGAGCTGATGTGAGTGCTGTTCCCAGGGAAGTCTGTGGGCCAAATGCAGGGACCCATACAGATGAAAGTGGAGGGACCATGCATACATGATGTCAGAATCATTCAGTGACTATATAACTGTGCCCTTAACTACGTATGATCCACGTACATTCCTTATGTTAAAACTCAAATAACTGCACCTTAAATGCCTTGTAGCAGCAAAACATGATCCTTGCACTTTTGCTGCTATGGGGTATGACTTACATGGTGCAAGCTGCACGTTGTAAAGGTAGGTAAGAAAATACTCTGCAAGTGGTATAGCAGTGTCACTTGCATTGATTTTGCATTCATTTTGCACTACAACTCTAAAGGGGTAGAATAAGTGTGTGAGTCTGTGTGTGTTGAGGAGTGGTTGTAACAGGAAGAGAATGTAAGATAAAGAAGGGGCTCTGCTTTATTTTAAATGCTCCTGTTAATTGCTTTCCTTGCTACAATCCACGCTTCTTCCCCGCTCAGTGTAAGCGGAAGAATCAAGCTCTGTTTATAAATGTTGGCCCTCATTTTGAGCTCATTGGTTTTCCACTAATGTAAATTAATGGATCTCACAAATACTACTGTTTATTCACATTGGTGTGGAGACACAGGGTCTGGGTCTTTGTTCAGATGGACCTACCTCATCCCTGGAATAGAATTTCTTCCCCGCTTCACAGAATTTTACTGCAGGAGGAGATGATCTGGCCTATTATTATTCTTTGTTGATCCAGGTGATGTGATTTTGCCCCCTCTTCAGTGGCTTGCCAGCAATTTAACAAGCTTCACTGTATGTCCTTCCTGCAGTCTACAAGTTAGATCTTCAGCCACTCCGAATTTAATTACCTTCTCAGCTCCTTGAAACTAATGTGCTGCTGACAAAACACCTGACAGGAATATTTTTCAAAACAGCCACTGTAGATAGCTGGGGAAAGGCACCCAAGTCCAAAACTGCTACCAAATTCTGAGTGAGGTGCCAATGTGTTGCGAAAGAGTCTGTCAAGAAGCAGATGATTTTGGAAAGCAGGGCAGGTGTTTGTGCAGACTTTTATATTTGTGTTCCATGGAGATAAAATTACCTCTCTCTGCTGAGTGAGCTGTCCAGGATTTTTAAAGAAAATGGACCTGATTCTGCTCCGTGTGAAGATGGAATAATACTTTGAAAGTTACTGCAGTCCCAACAATGCACATGTGGAGTAGATCCACTGAAGCCAAAGGAACTGTACCACTGCAAAGCTGATGTGAGATCACAATCAGGCTGTATGTCTGTAAGAGATGGTGGTATGGATTCATCTGGTCATTTAAGCTTAAGGATGCATGTTCTCAGTTCCTCTCTCCTGCTACTTAACAATTACCTCTGGTCCTACTTCCAATAGAGAGATTTTATTGGTTTAAAGGCTATGCACTATGGATTGTTGCCTTAACAATTAAATCATTTAACCAGAGTCATGCTAAGAACTACCCATTGAACGCTGAGAACTTGTCTGAACTTTGTTTTGAAAACTGGGCTCTGATTTGTTTTGAGTTTGTTCAAGTTTCCTTGATTTTGAACTAAGAGCTATTGGAAAATTCTGAAAGGATGGCTGTGAACAGGCTAGTAATTTTCCAAGAGTGGAGAATTATAAAACCCAAGATGAACTCAGAAGGTGCTTTTCTTGTCTTTGCTTTTGTTTTGTGTCTGTTCTTTTCTTTATTTTCCATTCCAGCTTATGGGTGTCCAGCCTACTGAATATTAAGAGTGAAATCCTGGCTCCACTGAAGTTAACGGCAAAACTCCAGTTCATTTCAATGGGGCCAGGATATCAACCCAGATTTTAGCTACATAGCTTAGCAGGTCCAAGATTTCATTTTGCCTGCTCATTTTTCTGGGATAGAAAACTTTGTCTAACAATGGAACTGCAACTCCAATCAAGCCTTTCTAATCTGACCACAAATGGGCCAGTCAAACGTTGAAGTTGTTTTCTTTCTTCGGGATTTTAAAAGGATCAATTTTTAAAAAATTGTCATGGATTTTGTTAATCAATCTTTTATAGAAAACAAAAAGAATGACATTTTTTCATTTACTGAAAAATAGATTCTGCGTAAACAAAATATTCTAACGATCATGCCAACGTTTGTTTGATTTTTCAATTATTTCAATTAAAATGACATGAAAAATATTGCAAAAAGCAAGAATAAAAAAAAGTCAACAGGATGTGTGGGTTGGGTTTTTTTTAAAAACTCATTTGGAGATGAAAAAAACTTGTGCTTGAACATTTTTGACCAATTCTAATTAAGTCCCATTCAAGTGACCCTGCTTTACCATTTACAGTATATTTTCTTACCTACCTGCTACCTCACTAAAAGAGGGAGTATCCTCTTTTCCTTTTTCATATCTTCTTTTTTCATCCATGTTTGTCTGTATTTCTCTTTGGTGGGGGAAAGAGATTTAACAAAGCTCAGAGTTTTTAAGTAAGCTGAGAACTTTTTGCTGTAACATCCTTAACATTTCCATCACTGAAGACAAGGCTTAAGAAATAAAGAGGTTTTGTAACTTGCAATTTTTCCTGTGGACATAAATAAACAAAGCAGGGAGGCTCCCACCTTGTGTAGTTAGAGAAGTTAAACCTGCAATTGTTAAAAAGAACTTTATGGCACAGCACTTGCTGGAGATGTAAAAATGACATTAAATAATCATACAATAAAGACCTGCTGATCCTTTGCTTTCCCACTGTCATGAGACCCAACCCTTTCCTAGCTATCTGACCGCTTGCAACTCCCTGAAACTCACCTAAGCCCTCACTCACTGCCAGTTGCCTCCTCCTCTCTCTCTGGACATCTGCTCTCTATCACCTTCCTCTGTTCTGTGGTCTGGCTTGCCCTTCCTTCTAGACTTTCCTGACCATTTACCCTGCTTGATCTGCCTCCGAGCTGCTGATTTCTAACCCATGCTTCGAACAACCTGTTTTAAAAACTGAAGCATTAATTGGAATGATAAGGTATCAAAATCTTAGGAAAAAGCCCTTCGTGCTGACCCCTGGAGTTGGGAATTAAGAACACAAATAAGCCAAAAATTACATCAAAGTTCAAGAAAACAGAATTCTTTGTCCTGGGGATTTTCTTTTTTTCAATGGACTCAACAATTCACTCTTCAGCCTATGGAGAGCCCAGCCATGGAGGGGACATGATGAAGAAGATGGCATGTATTAATAAATCTTCTTCCTTGATACTTCACACCCCTTCTCAACTTACCAGGAAAGCAAGAGCTAATAATGTCTACCAGTCATGGATATAAGGATAGAGAGAGAGGAACAATGCATGCTACAAAAAGAATTGAAGCTACAAAATGTACTTATCTCAGGGATGGCTGCACAGATTGAAGATGAATTGAAAGCATTATTATTCCAGAAACACAGCTTGAGTGACAGAAAAATCAGATATGTTGTCTCAGTATGAGAGTCATTAGGATGTCAGGATTAATTCCCATCTCATTTGTGGAGCCCTTTTTCCCCTGTAAATTGTTCAACTTAATCCCCTGCCTATACTATGGTTGTCCACCATAGCGTAGAAAGGCCAGAATGAAAAGGGGTTGCTAGTCTGTATTTAAAAATAAAATTACACTTCAGTGACTGAAACCTAGATGGATTTTTATCATTTCTTTTGTTGGCATCAGAAATCACAAATAGGTTCTTCCTGGAAGTTGCTAGATATAAGAAATAATTTGTGTAAAAAAACCAGAAGATCCTTTTCTTCCCTGAACTAATTTCTGCGGGCATAAAGAACAGAAATTAGAGATGCAACTCAAAAGATGTCATTAAAGAAGTAGAATCAGCTCAATTAATTCCAGCTGAACTTTGTTATCTTCAATACAAGAGTCTTTTCCCCTATGTTTTCTTGAACTTTAAATCTGAAAAACATCTGTTAGGAAAGGTAAAAGAAGAAAATGGAGGTCAGGATAGAGAAAATGGGTCCAAAATAGAGGGATAATAACCAATTCTGGAAAAGTATATACCATTCATAAATAAATCAGGTTAGATGTGATCTGAAGAATTTCCAGTTCCTAAAATTGGTGTGAAAACTTCAGTCATTATTTTGTACTTAAGGGTACTTATTGTCCTTGCTCTCTATACTTTGCCCTATGCACAATGGTGCATCAGCACATAGAAAGAAAGATGTTTGTGAAAATAGCTCAAAATTACATGAGCCCAGGATAAAATGGACTAAATTTCATTTGAAATTACAAAAATTTGTCAATGAAAATACTTTAATTGAAATTTAAACATTCTCCTGCAACATTATAAACCCAAATGGAACAGGTTGTTCTTGTTTATGAGGACCAGGAAGTGAAACTAACAAGTAAAAATTTCACTCTTCAAGGTCAGGTGACAAGCAAAGAAATTTAAAACAACATAAAAAGTAAATTAGAATTGTCTCACAGAAATATTTTCCAGTTTAACCCTTAGGATCCTGGGGCTGAGAAGTGAGGAAACATCTTATTAAATGGCGTGAATTTCCTAACATTTTTATACTAGCTGAGTTGCCCCATAATCCCTAGCACATAGCTGCATGCAATCCAAGACAGTTCTCTAGCTATTGTAGTAAGATGTTTGAGGTGTCTGTCTATAATCCCAAGTTTAGTGTAACAATTGCTATACCAGGAGTGGGATTGTTTGCCCATTTCTGCTGCTTTGTGGAGATGGAGGTTTGAACCATTTCTTGCCTACTAGCTTGAAGACCTTGATGAATTTGGGAGTGGCAGTGAGGGACCTACTGGCATTTTCAAAGATGGAAGACAAGGGTTTCTGGAAGCATAAGATGTCTTCCACCCCCATGACAGAGCTGGGAATGGGTTTGGAAAAAGGCAGCTAGGGACAGACTGAGGTTGGGACAAGGGAATGTGCTTCTGAGAGAGAGGGCAGGGTAGTGGGGATGGGTCTAGAACTGTGTAAACTGCAAAATGCCCAATGTAGATCTCATTTACATGCACCAATGTAAATCAGGAGTAACTCCATTGAAGTCAACGAAGATAAACACATGGCAAAACCATGTGAGATCAGACAGCTCCTAGCTCCATGAATGTTGATGGACTTGGATTGATGAGTTGGCAAATAGTACTAGAAACCAAACACAGCCTGAGGTTGGGTGTATTCAGAGTTTTGGATGAATTCTTTACATCCCACTACTGAAGATGTAGACCTATGGCAGCTTCCAAAGGGCTGGTAATCGAAGATGTTGTAACAGGTAAGGAATGTTTTTTTAAAAAAAATATATGTTGTTTATCTTGACAGCGTCCCTTTATATTGCTACTAAGGGTATATCTACACTGCACCCCGTACGTGTGGTTACACGCCATAGTGAAAAGCAAGCTGTATCCATACTATGGTGTGTAGCTCCCTGTGCAGGGAAAGGCTTCAGCAGCTCCTTGTGGTGGGGGAAAGCAGGCTCCAGCAGCAGGGAGGCAGCTGGACACTACACGGCTAAAAACAGGGAAAGGCACTGCTTGGACCTGCAGAAAGCCCCAGGTACACTGCATACACTAAGGGTCTGGGATGTCTTTACTCTACTTGCCTAAGCAGCACCTCACACCATCTGCACTGGTAATTATACCTATGCTAGCGGGGGAGCGGGGAAGGACACAGGACGTAGTGTATGCACTCTACATGCTGACGAAAGTGTGTCATGCACTGTAGACATACCCTAATGATTCTCTGTTTATTATATACTGCATGGGCCTGACCCACTTCTCCCATATACTGGTTTATTTCTTATTTGTGTAACTTCATGAACTTGAGTGGAGTCACACCTGATCTGCACTGTAGAGAGAGGAAAATCAGGTCCATATATTTAAATCAAAATGAAAAGCAAGGGTAGAATGACATTCACCAGTGAGGTACTTTTAATCAGGCTTTTATTATGTGAAACATATTTCTTTTGGATTCTTTTTTCAGTAATCACAATATTTAAAGGTAAAGTGGAAGAAGTTGAACTGCCCGAGGATAAAGTAGACATCATCATCAGTGAATGGATGGGTTACTGTCTTTTCTATGAGTCAATGCTAAACACAGTCATCTTTGCACGAGACAAGTGGCTGGTAGGTGCTCTGCATGTCATACTCCTTGCTGGAGGTATGGTCATTTATTTTCCAGTTGCAAGCTCTCCCCGCCTACTACCACCAGCATCAAAAAGACACAGTTACGTTCAAGTGCCCTTTCTTAGGCTTTAATAGAAAGATTAGCATGGGGATCCCAGTAAACGGGGAAACCTTTCATTTTAAAAGTAAGCTTTGCTTTTGAGTGACAGCTGGTACAATTCCGATTGACGCTATTTATCTAACAACATTGCCGCAGGGTGCAAGAATCTCTGAGATATTAAAAGCCGATGTGAAAATCTGAAGGAGAACAATAAAGGCATGCAGGGGGTGCTTGTCTGGTTTTTGTATGTGCAGTTCAAAATGTGATGTCTTTGTCAGGTGAATAGATTACGAGATCCATTTCCCCACAATTCATCAACAGAAACCTGGAGGGCTTATGTTTCCAGACCGAGCTGCTTTGTACGTGGTAGCAATTGAAGACAGACAGTACAAGGACTTCAAAATTCACTGTAAGTACAAGTCTAATACATTCCTCCTGTGTGATCAACACCATGAAAATATTTTTATTTCCCCATTCACATTGTTAAAGAGTAGCCTTTTGGACTGTTCAAAATAGATACATTGGACATGATTCTCCTCTTACTTTATCTTAATTTTACACCAGTGTGACTTCACTGGAGTTACTCCTGATTTACACTAGTATGAGGTTAGATAAGACAAACCCCTCAGGTGGCTTTTTTACACTTGGTGTGTTATTTGCAAACTGCGTGAAATAATGAGAAAATGCACTGCCATTTTAAGAATGACTATTCGTTTTAATAGGCTGGATCTTCAGGTGTGTAAATCAACATAGCTCTGTTGACTTCAGTGGAATTAGGCTGATTTACACCAGTTGAGCATATGGCCAAAAGTTAAAGCTATTGCTTGCTAGGTGTTTTATCAGTCTCAGCAGCTGTGAAAATACATACTGCCCCTGCTGATATTAGCATTTTGCATAAGCACATCTTTATTGTAGCCTGATTCTGGTCTCCCTTAAACCGACATAGATCAAGAGAAACTGCACTGAAGTCAATAGAATGACACCAGTGTAAACCAGGTGAGAGATCAGAATCAGGCCAATTGATCTAAATTGAATTGCTCTTGAATTAGACTTGTGTCAGTGAGATGAGAAACAAGCTCCTTCTGTTTATATAACAACATTCCCTGATTTCATTGTCACATTCTATCAAGCTCATAGCTCTTACTCCTTGAATTTCAATTTATTTTTTGCAGTAGGAAGGTGGTGGTGGTGGTGGGGGGTGTCATTCTTCGTCCTGTATTTGTTTTACATCATCCTGTGTTTAGTTGCACCCGAGGAGAGCAGCAATCCTGCCATACTGCTGCAAGCTCCCCTCTGGCAAAGACTTGCTATAAGAGAAGCTGCTGAGAAAGTTAACGGAGTGTGGGCACTAGGTCACAAATACAATATCCAGATGAACACAAAGACAAATTCATTAGTATGGAACACTGTATTAAGAGGCAGGGGAAAAACATGAATAGAACATTGTAGGTTGAATGTCTGATGTTCCCGCACTGCCAAAAAAACTCTAACCACCTGTAATCTTCCCTAAATATGAACTTTCTGGATTTTAGAGTTTGGGATTTTTTTAAAAACTGCATCACTCCATTGTGCTATCTAGAGCAATTACCATAAAAATCTACACATTTGACTGCCTAGAAGCATGCAGTGTTGTGGTAGCCTAGAGGCAACACTCAGATGAAATTTACAATTATATAATACACAGGTTAAGAAAAGAGTGTCTGTACATCTGGGTATAGTGCTTAGATTATCCATAAATACAAAGTCTGTTTTTAAAAGTCAAAAGATACATACAGTGCATAATCAGCAATAACCCAAATTAAGGTGGCCCTTAATTTCACTCAGCTGCCCTTGATGCCAAGAAGGCTAACGGCATTTTGGGCTGTGTAAGTAGGGGGCATTGCCAGCAGATTGAGCGACATGATCATTCCCTTCTATTCGACATTGGTGAGGCCTCATCTGGAGTGCTGTGTCCAGTTTTGAGCCCCACACTACAAGAATGTGGAAAAATTGGAAAGAGTCCAGCAGAGGGCAGCAAAAATGATTAGGGGGCTGGAGCACGTGATTTATGAGGAGAGGCTGAGGGAACTGGGATTGTTTTTAGTCTGCAGAAGAGAAGAATGACGGGGGATTTGATAGCTGCTTTCAACTACCTGACAGGGGGTTCCAAAGAGGATGGATCTAGACTGTTCTCAGTGGTAGCAGATGACAGAACAAGGAGTAATGGTCTCAAGTTGCAGTGGGAGAGGTTTAGGTTGGATATTAGGAAAAACTTTTTCACTAGGAGGGTGGTGAAGCATTGGAATGGGTTACCTAGGGAGGTGGTTGAATCTCCTTCCTTAGAGGTTTTCAAGGTCAGGCTTGACAAAGCCCTGGCTGGGATGATTTATAGTTGGGGATTGGTCCTGCTTTGAGCAGGGAGTTGGACTATTACCATTGATACCATTACCAAAGAATCTTTGCCAAATATGTTGCAATTTAGAATCATACTTACTGACCTTTTACTATTGCTGCCAATTCTGACCCTGCTGGGAATTCCAAGAACTAAACTGCTGTGCTCTGAGAGGAGAAGCTTTTGCAAATCTGCTCCCTACCATGGTTTGTCAATTTACCTTGCTTGTTCTCATGCATAATAATATTTTTAAATGCTCAAAGTACTTTTCCAGCCATTCATCTACCCAGTACATACTGCAGCCCACATGACTTTTGTAACTTTCAGTTTAGACTTTTAATGGGGCATTGTGGTTTAATGGAATTTGACTCATCTGGTTCAGGAGAGTGTAATGTGAGCTTGGTTTAAAAAAATCCAAAAATGTAACAGTTCTTTGTATTTTTTCACAAAGAAATGTCAACCATAAGAGCAGAGCCAGTGTACTTTCCCCCTAAGGGATCATTTGTTCAAAGAAAGAAACTCAGCAAGATAAAAGGCACTTACTGGTACAGTCATCAGAACAGTTCAAATACCAAGTGAGCTCAACTCAGCTTGCAAGCTTTTTAGAAGGCAATCTATCATGATGTACTTGCATTAAGGTCTTGATCCTCCAAACACTTAAAGATGTGCATAACTTTACTCTCATGACTAGTCCACTGACAGGATAGGGGCTACTCATGTTTTTGCAGGATCAGGGCCTACAAGATTAAATGTTATCTAGAAGTCAGAGCAAGGGACAAGGATCCAGGAATGGATTATTGAGTTCTATTCACAACAATTTGGCTGACTTGCTGTGTGATTCTGGGCAACCCATTTAAATGCCTAAGTCTTTAAAAGCATCCGCTGATCTTGGTTTCAGAGGGGTAGCCATGTTAGTCTGTATCAGTAAAAATATACAGCACATGAAAAGATGTGGTAAGACAACTTGGTAAGGCAACTCCCATCTTTTCATGTGCTGTATATTTATACCAGCTTACTATATTTTTCACTCCATGCATCCGATGAAGTGGGCTATATCCCACAAAAGCTTATGCCCAAATAAATTTGTTAGTCTCTAAGGTGCCATAAGGATTCTTGGATGTCTTAATTATTGGGGAATCCAAAACAAGAGGCCACATTTGAAATTGTTTGCCTTGATCTTCCTGTGCCCTGTCTGCAAAATGGAGATAATGCCACTTACATATTTAACAGGGGTGCTGTGAAAGTTAACTAATCGGTTGTGAAATGCTTTGAGATTCTGGAACAGAAGCAGCTATGCAAAGTGAAAAAGATTTATTTATTTTATATTACTTCTCACCTTTGACACATCCATTTGCATTGACAGGGTGGGAGAATGTGTATGGCTTCGACATGACCTGTATTAGAGATGTTGCCATGAAGGAGCCCCTGGTCGACATAGTAGATCCAAAGCAAGTGGTGACCAATGCGTGTTTAATAAAGGTTTGTTAATTCCAAATGTACTTAAATGTGAACGCTTAACACTTACTGTGGCATTCTTTGGAGATGCATTATTTTTTCTTTAACACTATCTTTTGGGGCTGCTAACAAGCTGCAAATACCATCAGTATGGAATGTGATAAACTAAGGGAAAATAATCTTAGTTTTCATAATATTCAATATAAGCATGTTGCACATGTCGGGTGTCATCAGCTCAGCTAAACATGAATACTAATACCTTGGTCACATATGGTACTACCCAAATTGGAAGATGTCACCTGAGAGTGGGATTTTGTGCTCATCTGGCTGCTGCTATAAATGGATCTCCAAACATACCTTCAAACTTGCACAAATTAAATATAAATCTTTTTTTGGGAGGGAGGGGGTAATCAGTGCAAGTACAGGATAAATGGAGACATTGTATATATTTAGATATGCATTTTAATTGTTCTTCCTCCCTGTGAACAGATATTGCAAATTTGAGATTGAAAGCTACTGGGGAGAGGTGTTAAATGGATTCAAGTTACAGTGAAAAGATTAAGGCACCAGATGATATTAACTCTGCTGGAACAACTCCAGTTTTACCTCAGTGTACGAGATCCGCATTTGGCCTTAAATTGTCAACATGATTTCTGTAGCCAAGTTCTCACTCTTTTTCATACTGGAACCTCCCAGCACTCTTCTCCAGTCTAGCTTGGATATAGCTGTGACCCCACTCCTATTTAGCAATATGTGAAGGGCAGGGTGGTCACAACCCCCTGACAACTGTTCATAACCCCAGGTTGAGAATCCATGATAGTTCAGAGATTCTAAGGCCTTGTCTAAACTGCCACTTTACAGTGCTGCAACTTTCTCGCTCAGGGGTGTGAAAAAAATAACCCCTGAGCACTGCAAGTTTCAGCACTGTAAAGTGGCAGTGTAGACCGTGCAACAGCGCTGCGTGCCCAGCGCAGGTAGCTATTCCCCTCATTGAGGTGGTTTTTTTTTTTTGTTTTTTTTTGTTTTGTTTTTTTAATAGTGCTGGGAGAGCTTTAACATTACTAGTGAAGAGATGCCTTTAGGCTAGAAGGGACCTCTGTGATCATATAGTTGTCCTTCTGTGTAACACACTGCATAGAAATTCCCAAATTCCCCTTTTTTAGGACTAATCCTTTTAGTCCTTATTCCCATGAATAGTCCCAGGGAGTTCAATAGGGCTACTTGCATGAATAAATTCTACTTGCATGAGCAATGGTTTGCATGAACCAATTCTACTTTCCCTATTGTTATCTGTATCTCTGGCTGGCTAGAGGCAAAGTACTGTGTTATTTCTATAAACAAAGAGCAAACGGATTACATAAATCTGAATAATATTTCAGATTATGAAAACAGGAAGGAACAAAAGTAAAAGCTGTATGCAGGAGCACAGCGTGTGCATGCTGTATCTGCACTCAGTTGAACATGAGATGGCTGTCCGTCTTTGTAGAGAGCACAGGCCTTAGTTATTTAAAATCATAGCACACAGGAAACAAAGTTAGCTAAATAGACTACTGCACATACGATAGTTAAGATGGAATATAACTCAAATGAACTTTAAATGAACTAAACAAATGATGGATACATAGTGCAAGAACATATGATTGAATACCTTGATTTCCTTGGTACCATGTGACAGCTGCATGTTTGTTGGCCCAAATCTAAAACCTTTAACAAAAACTCATTGAAATCAACAGAGTATAGAAAGACAGACTAAGTTGCTGGTCTTCAATTTGCTCCTATTCAAGTTTGTGCTATGCAAGCTAGTACTGGAGAGGGGGGAGTAAGAAGTAACAACAAACCCACTGTCCTAAGGCTTTTCACTCCAATGTTAGCTAGAATTTTCTACACTCAAATTAATGCCTCTCCAGTTAGCTGCCCAGAGTGTTTGGATTAGCAGCAAAGAGTAGGTGAGTCCCCAATGCATTACTAACTCGATTTCAGCAGCTCTCAGGCTTCAACCCACATCCCCAGACAGGCCCTCTAGCTTGAGTTTAAAGCACCACTTAGTTTGAGCTAGAGATCTGTGTGTGCGCACAGGAGTAGAGCTATGGGCAACACTTAAGTTATACATTGAGTCAACACCAGTAAAGACAAGCCCTTAGAAAGAAAGCGAACACCCCTTCTGTGAACTTTTCTGGAGTGGTCTTAAATTTAACTGCTTATTTTCAAAACATAAGGTGCAATAAATTCTGCATTCACCTAACATTACAAATGTTTCTTCCTTATCTAACACCTTCCTCTGAGAGAGTCCACCCACTTGCATCTGTCATGAGGACCATGCCTTCTGAGCAGCAGGCATCATGCATTCAGCAGGGTTTAGCAGATTTTAGAATCAATGAATAGTGCCCCCACCTGGGGAAACAGTGTCAATAACCCGAGGGCAAGCTTTAGTCCCCCAAGGAAATTTTACAGCATAACTAGGGCCCTGTCAAATTCACGGCCATGAAAAACACATCACAGACCATGAAATCTGGTCTTCCCTACTCCCCCATGAAATCTGGTCTTTTGTGTGCTTTTACCCTGTACTATACAGATTTCACGGGGGGAGACCAGCGTTTCTCAGATTGTGGGTCCTGACCCAAAAGAGAGTTGGGGGGGTCCACAAGATTATTTTAATTGGGTCACGGTATTGCCACCCTTACTTCTGCGCTGCTGCCTTCAGAGCTGGGCGGCTGGAGAGTGGCAGCTGCTGACGAGGGCCCAGCTCTGCAGGCAGCAACACAGAAGTGAGGGTGGCAATACCATACTGTGCCATCCTTACTTCTGCTGGTGATGGCTCTGCCTTCAGAGCTGGGCTCCCAGCCAAGAGTCACTGCTCTCCAGCTGCCGACCTCTGAAGACAGCGCCGTCACCAGCAGCAGCGCAGAAATAAGGGTAGCAGTACCGCAACCTCCCCTACAATAACCTTGCTACTCCCCTCCCCCAATTCCTTTTTGGGTCAGGACCCCTACAATTACAACACTGTGAAATTTCAGATTTAAATAGCTGAAATTATGAAATTTATGATTTAAAAAATCCTATGACTGTGCAATTCACCAAAATGGACCGTGAATTTGGTAGGGCTCTAAGCATAACACACTTAGTAGATAGTCTAGCATGGCTCCTAAGGGCCTGATTCTTCCACCCTGACATTGAAGAGTGCCTTATTCTATAATAGCGCCATTGGAATCAATGGAACTAATAGCTAAGTCAGGTACTACTCAATGTGAATAAAGGTCTCGGAATCTTGCCCTAAAGTAGTTGTTGAACTCACAATCTGCTCAGTGAGAACACAGGAGGTGTCAAGGTGGGCTTTATATAGGGGTATATTTAGCAAACTGTTTCCTGTGTGATGTCTGATTAGTTGGGGATTGGTCCTGCTTTGAGCAGGGGGTTGGACTAGATGATGTCCTGAGGACTCTTCCAACCCTAATATTCTATGATTCTAGGAGATTTTAAATCTAAAAAAACCCTTAAGAAACTGTAGTAAAAGGCTGGCTGAACAAATATGGGTGCAAGTAGACTGAGAAGGTGGCTCTCCATATACTGACTCCATAAAAAAGTTTTGGGAACCCACAGAAGTTTTGAGGCTTATCTCCCATCTACTCATAAAGATAAGGTAGGTTGTCATGACCCCCAGGACCTGTTCACAACCTCTTGAGGGTGATGACATCTGGTTGAGAACCCATAGTCTACATAAACAGCCTTTTCAGCAGGTCTTCCTCATGCAGGGGCTAATGCCTAAAATACACACTGGGGTACCTAACCATGAGAGTACGCAGTGGTAACAAAAAAACCTGGCTTGTTTTTTCAAGTGTCTCATGATCTGTGGGTGTGTCCATTTTTGGGTTGTCCAAAAGGGGGGCCTGAATTTCAGAGGGCAGGGGCACAATACTTTCTGCATGGAGCCACACATCCCCAGAGAGGGCTCTGGGAAGCAATGAGCCTGAAGGAAGCACAATGCCTAGGGAGTTTGGCCACGTGCCAAATGCGCTTCTGCCCATATCCCCACCCTGCAAGAGTGACTTTGCCCCAAGGAGTCTGTGGGAGGGAGTGAACCATTCCCCTTCAACACCAGGAGACAACTTGAGAAGGGTCCCAACACAAGTTCCTTTCTCCCCACTCCTCTTAAAAATAAAAACAAGACCCACAGCACCTACTTTGGCTATCTTCCACTTCTCTTGTTGTGGTACCACCTTTGACGGCTTCCATCCTGTAATCATCTTCAGACAGCATCCTGCGCCTCCACTCCCTAGTTTCTCCTCCTTCCCCTCTAGACCCCTCTTTGTGAAATCTTCTCTGACTCCTCTCCTTCCTCCAAACTCCTCAAATCTCCTTCCTCTTCCTCCACACCGCCTCTCTCTTCCTCCCCCAGATTCCAGTTTCTCCTCTCCATGAATCACCCACTCAGTCTCACCTCACTCGCCACCCTTATCCCCAAACACTGCATTCTCTTTTCTCCAAACTGCCTCCTGCCCTGTTCTCTTTCCCTCTTCCAAAATCCTGCTATCTTCCTTTCCTCTAATTCCCCTCATAGCTGCACTCCTCCGGTCTGTACTACCAAAGGGGTTGTGTCTAGCAGGGGGAGGTAGAAGTGAAAGGAGTAACTACTACCAGCCAGTGCTGCACCCTCATGTCCTGGGCAGGCCTCTTCTCTCCTGCACAGCTGGTAAGGAAGGACTCCAGGTAGGAAAGGAGCCACAGCTGCAGGCTCTTGCCTGCCCAGCAGAATGACACTGCTGAGGGCCCTGCTGGCATGAGACTACAGCTGCAGCCACTTCCTGTTATTGAGCCTATTTGGAAGGCCAGCAGGGAGGCAGGGTTGACAGAGCACCACAGGTGAAAGTAAGCCGGTGTGGTCTGGTACGCTGTGCTGCACCGGACTGGCTTCCCTAGGCTAGCGATTTAAAGGATTCTGGCAGCAAGGCTCAGGCAGCACTTTAAAGGGCCTGGCGCTCCTGCTGCTGCTGCTGCGGGGAGCCTGGGCCCTTTAAAGCCCCATCCGAGCCCTGCTGCCAGAGCCCCAGGGTAGCAGCAGCAGGGCTCCTGCAGTGATTTAAAGGGCCCGGGGCTCCTCTATGGTAGTGGTGGCTGGAGTCCTGGGCCTTTTAAATCACCCTGGGACTCCCAGCCACCTCTGCAGCTGGTAGCTCTGCCGGTGATTTAAAGGCCCTAGGGCTCCCAGTTGGAGCCCTGCCTCTTCTGGTAGAGGCCATGCCCCTGCTCAGGACTCTAGTACTGGTAAGTCCTTTAAGTTACTTTCACCCCTGCAGAGTACTGAGGCAGCTGCACAAAGCACCCTCAGACTCTCTTTTCCTGCTCTGCAGCCTCCTCTCCAAAGCCAGCCAAAAGCTCAGGGGCTGAGGGGGAGGCATTGCTGTCCCCTGCTCTCCAAGCTGAAAGTTTGGGAGGGTGATTCCTGCTCCTTCCCCTCTAATTACTCTCACACCCATCACACACTCTTGAGGTGACTAGTGCCACTTGTGGCAGAAACCAAATCTTCCACACTCCTGCAAACAAGAACTGAGTGGGACACATAGCAGGGGAGGTTCCTTATGCCGGTATTCCCCTCTGTGCTTCTCCACAGGCCCCCAGGCACAATCTGATCCTAGGTAGTTAGCTGCTGTGTTTATCACTCTTACTATTTCTCAGTTTAACACTTTATTACAATTAAGGGCTCTATTTGGACCAGCCTTGTGCTCAATTATGCCCAATTTTTGAATAATTTGGAAAGAAATGTGGAGGAGCATGACTTTTCCATCTAATTTTTTGCAAAATTAGCATTCAGCCACCTCGGATTTTGTCTGAGAAGCAGGACACACATCTAGTATAGGAATGTGTGGCAGCTGAAATGGAGGTTAAGAACAGGGATTGAGTCAGTACAAAATTGTACAAATTAATCAATACCCATTTTTTTTAATCTCCTACTCTGCATGGCAAATTAAAGTATGGTTCTGCTCTGAAAAAATGACTGTAAAATTGGCACCTTCTTACCAGTATTTTTGTTCTCTGTAGATTTCCAGAGACATTTTTACTAACTTTTGCTGACAAAATAATTTTTGATTTTGATTCTGCTTCACCCTTAGCAACAAAAAATTTATGCTAAGTTCTAGTCGGTTACATCTGCAAATCCATTGAAGACAATGGAACTGCAGCTGTCACTGAAGGCTCAATTTGGCTTGCAGAATCTTGGCCAAGATTTTGAAAAGTGATTAGTTGTTTTGGGTGCCTAATTTGTGCCAAAGTTTTTGGGTCTCTCCTGGAGCTCAGCACTCTCTGCAAATCAGACCCTTAAAGTTGTCTCAAGTCAGACACTCAAAAATTGAGGCATCCAAAATTGCTGCTACTTTTTGGGTGAAAGCTATCAGTACCCTGTGATAACAAGGGAGAAGGACATCGCAGGTGGGTTTGCAGGGATGGCAGTTAAAAAATATTTTTACTTGCAGATTAATCATATTTGGAAAGGCATTATTAAGGGACAATAAACGCAGAACCTCCTCAATGACTTTTATGCAGAATAACTTTTCAGAGAAGTACTGCACTTTAAAGCAGTCAGGCAGTTTTCATTTATACCACTTATAAACATGCGACAGATAATTCAATGCCTCCACATGGCAGATACTCAATGATCTTGGAAGCAGAATACATTCTTCATATGGTTGAACTGTTCCTGAACAATATCTCCAATATATTAAGCCAAAACTAGAGCTCTGTTGTTAAAGATGCAACCTTATGTTTTCCTCCTCTTGGAAAAACCTATGAATTGTGTGGTCAATGCAAAGAAATCCATTTCTAAATAATAGCTGAGTCTGTCTGTGTTTGTCTTACTATGCCTGTCCTATATTATTGAGCGTTCTTGACGAAATATAGAATTGTATTCTATATAAATGTTCAAGATTCTGATCTCCATTATACTGATATAAATCCAGAGTGTTTCCGCTTCAGTCAATCCAATTACTCCAGGTTTACACTGATGTAATGGAGAAGAGAATCTCGCCCATGTTTCCTTTTCAGACTTCAGTAGCGTGGAACAAACTTTGTCTCAGAATGCATGAACTGTTTTTGTCTTTTTCTTTATTTTAATGTTGAAATTGATTTTCCTCCTTTTGATATGAAGTGGTGTATTGGACTCATTACCAAATAGTTGTGCCTGGTCACCAACAAAAGAGGAAGTGAAGGCAGATGTACTTACAGGGATATAATTAAATGCACCATTTGAAATATAGGATATCCCATACCATCAGATATAACCAATGGTATACCAAGCCTTGTATCCTGCCTCTCACAGTGTCCAGTATTCAATGCCTCTGAGGAAAACAATGAACATGCATAATACAGCATCCCAAACAACTGTGCAATGCTGTACATGCGTGGGTAGAATTCATCCCGATTCCTGAGGCAATCAGCTTATGCCCTGAAGCGTGAGATCTGATTTGAGCATCAACATAAGCACACTGTCTTGGAGACTGCATCTTTGTTGTTGAATGCCACATTCAAGCCATATTAATACTTAGATAATTTTCTTCTGTGGTCTAAAAAAAATCCTCTGCCTAATATTTTGGAATCCATTCTTTGATACAAGGTCAGAAAGCATGATCGGGGGAAGTGGGCCCATGTCACCTACTTTGGAGGTTCTGTTTATTTAGCTCTACACAGCTAATGCATATTCCCTTCTGTGAAGAGGATCCAAAAGTGAAAAAAGATGCCCTTACGAATCAAAATTCACAGAAGAGGCCTTAGATATTAAAAAATTTAACCATGTTGCCAAGTAGAAATTAGAGGTAGCAAAGTCTATGAATTCATCTTACTCACAACCCTGCTAATGCTGGGTTGTTCATTCCAATGTGTCCAGACATGGCCGAAGCAAATAAATTTAAAAATTCAAATGAATATTCATGGCATATTTTCTGCATTATTCACTCAGCTATATATCTGTGTGCAGTTCTTACAAGTGATGAAAACTCCTTCCATCTCCTCTCAGGCCTGACCCAGGTAAACAGATGTGTTATGGCTTAATTTTCTTGCTGTCTCTGCTGCCAGCTTTCATGGCCCTGCCTCCTTTTTTTAAGTCCAAAGTCTTATTTCTTTCAACCCCTAAGGTTTATGCCCACTCCTACAGTAATATTAACTGCCCTCTGCTGGTTATTAAGGGTCCAATTCTGCCACCCTTCCTCATACTGAGTAATAATTACACGAGAGAGTAAGGGTCTCATAATTGGGCCCTAAAGGCTCCCTCTTCTACTTTTTCTCCATATTTCAAAGCATATTTTCTTACCTTGTTTCTCTCTAACTACTGCAACGCCCCAGGGCAAATTCCCTTTCACTGGTTGGCCTCTCCATTGTTCTCTGCTGAGCTAGTGAGTTAATTGGCTGCTTGCCTGGTTGTAAGATCCCCCTTCTGGGTCATTTGCTGATTTCGTGGATGCTATTCTTCTCAAACATGCCTTTGATTTCTTACAGAGCAATGGGCCGCTTTTAGCCTACATTGCTGAGCAATAAATAAAATGTTTAAATACATCACTCAACACGTTAAACAGATCCTCTCACCTAGTCTAGTCAAGACAACTCAAGACATACAGACTAATGTTATGTAAATGGCTTATTCTTTTTCCTCAATGCAGGAAGTGGATATTTATACAGTGAAGACTGAAGAACTGGCTTTTACATCTGCGTTCTGCCTCCAAATTCAGCGCAACGATTACATTCATGCCTTGGTCACCTATTTTAATATTGAATTTACAAAGTGCCACAAGAAAATGGGATTTTCAACAGGTATACTATCTCCTTACTGCCACAGCTCCATTGTGTGATAATCCTGAAGGCAAGAATGTGAATCCTTTATTCACATTGATGAACAGCCCTATTCTTGTGAACAACTGCTCGCCAAAGTGAGTAAGGAGTTCAGTCTTGTCCTAGCCAGTATAACTTTTTTTAAAAAGAAAATCAAATAATTGACTGACTGTATTTAAAGGGACAGGATACCAAAATATCATTGGGCCAGATTGTCATTTGCGCTGAGACACCATTATGCAGCTGTGGCAGGCCTTAAAGTGGATGTAACTTAGATCTTGTCAGAAAATGCCCACCCCACCAGAAATTGACTTTTTGGTTAAAAATCAAAAAGCAAAATATGTTGAAAAGCTGAATTTGATTCTGAAATGCCAATGTAGTGTCTCATGGGAGTTGTAGTTTGAGTGCCTCATGCACCCATTTTCCTCTATAGTGTGAATTGTCAGGTCTGACTACATCTCCCATGATGCACTAGGATTTCACCTCTTGGTGACGGAAGGCGTGGCATCATAGGATAATAAGTCTGGCTGCATAGCCTGAACCATAGTGGAGAATAGCCACATGAAGCTATGAACTACGACTCCCACGAGGCACCTTAGTGGCATACCCAAATCAAAATATTTTAGTTTTCAACTGAACTTTTTTTTTTACTTTTTCGTTATTGATTTTTTGAATTACAATAAAAAAAATCCAGACAGTTGAAAAATTGTTTTGTCAAAAATCCAATTTTCTGACAAAAATAGTTTTGACAAATTTTTCAACATCCCTAATATAAATGTAATTTATAACCAGAGCAGAGCAAAGGAGCCTTAGTGCAAATTTAAATGTGGCCCAATGAAAATGGTTGGTGTGTGTGTGTGTGTGTGTGTGTGTGTGTGTGAAAAATTTGCATTAAATAGAGACTGGTCCAGCTCCTCAATTGGTGTACAGTGGTAGAGAACCACAGACGTCAACAGAACTACACTGATTAACCTCATTTAGGTATTTAGCACATCATTATTCTTTTTTTTTTAAATGGGTGAATAGGCTGATATTTGCCTGATAGATTTGAGCATCAATGACTACATGCGTCTATCTATTCAGACACACCACTCTCCTCTGCTCAGGGAGCACAGATGGTCAAGTTATGTCAATTTTCTCTAAGGAACATTAGGGATGATTGGAACTCCCTGCACTCTTTCCCCAGAGCGCATCTGTGCCGGGTCAGACTTCATTTGGCCCTAAGATGTTTCCATTTAGAAATTTTACCAGAGACAAATCAAACAGAGAAGAGATTAATTAAGATCCTTTGGTATGGATCTGGATCCAAACTCATGCATGCAGCAGCATCCAACTAGTCTCATGAGTGTGGGAAGCTGTCAGAGGAAGAGTTACTACATAATTTAGGACTTTTCTACACACTAGAGCTGGTTGCGAATTTTCTGATGAAACGTTTTTCATCACAAAGGCCTATTTGTAGAAAGTCTGTTTTGACAAATGGTTTTGAGAAATCCTCCCACTTCAAAAAAACCTTTGAAAATAAACAAACAAACATACATTTCAAAATTGTTGAAATGTTGCATTTTGTAAACAAAAAGGTTTGTTTTTTCTTCAAAATGACTGTGTCAAAGTTGTAGTTAATTCATACTAAAGGAAGGTAAAAAATAATAAAGTTGAAATCAAAATGAAATGTTTTTAAATTACGGAAATGAATTGATTTTGATTGATCCAATCCAAAAAAAAGTTTGGATTGTCAGTTTGTGAAAACTTTAGAGATATTTACATTTCGTCCCTATTTGGGACACAATTATTCAAAATCATGATAATTCTCACTTAAAGGGAAAACAATTTCCCACCCAGCTCTGCTACACACAACTTCTACCATTTTAATTATAACAATATAGTTAAGTGGGTCAACCCCCATTGGTGTGGGCAAACTACAGCCCATGGGCTGGATCTGGCCTGCCAGCCATTTTAATCTGACCCTCAAGCTTCGGCTGGGGAGCAGGGTCTGGGGCTTGTCCCGCTCCATTGCTCTAGCTGGGGACCAGGGTCTGGGACCGATCCACACGGCTCCCGGAAGCAGTGGCATGGTCCTGCTTGAGGTAAGCACCACCTGGAGCCTGCACCCCTGCCCCAACCTCCTGCCCCAGTCCTGATCCCCCTCCCTCCGAACCCCTTGATCTCTGCCTGGAGCACCCTCCTGCATCCCAAACCCCTCACTCAGCCCCATCCCAGAGCCTGCATCCCCAGCTAGAGCCCTCACACACACACACACACCCCGCACCCCACTCCCCTGCCCTAGCTCGGCGCTCCTTCCTGCACCCTGTACTCCTCATTTCCGGCCCCACCCCAGAGCCCACACCCCCAACCAGAGCCCTCAGCCCCTCCCGCACCCCAACCCCAATTTTGGGAGCATTCATGGCCCGCCATACAATTTCTGTTCCCAGATGTGGCCCTCGGGCCAAAAAGTTTGCCCACCCCGGTATAGATACTAGTATAAATGTGCATATAGTGACATATTCCCATAAGAGAAGGGGAATAAGCTCTCCTGCTATAAGCCACATTTTTACTGGTATAATTACAACCACACACAGGGTTGTGGTGGTACAACCATTTTAGCTAAATAAAAAAAAAATCGCACCCCTAAGCAAAATTATTGTACTGGTACGAAATCTGAGCAGACCAGGTCTCAGCATCTTTCTCATCATCTCATGAGTCTGATTATGTTAATGTGATCTCAGTTAATGCATGATAATACTGGCAGAAACTCAATTTGGCTTGTCACAGACTGTTGCATTTTTACTATGAAGAGCACACTGAACACATATCACTGTCTCCAGCAAACAGCAATTTAAATTGACTCTTCTTAGCAGAAAGAGAGAAGTTGGCTGCTATGAACCAATTGATAGACATGCAAAAAGAATTCTCCTGAATTCTTAAGTGTCTCTCATCTCTCTGTCTGGTGTTATTGACCCAGGCTCACCATGAAACATGAAGACTCATTTACCAGAGAGAATTTTTTTTTTAAATAAATAGCCCTCCTGGCATTTTCTGGTGTTTTCAGCTTTCAGTGGAATGGCTTTGGGGGGGGGGGAGGTGTCTTAAATACAGTATCGCATACAAGTCTGAAAAACATTTTTATTGTTTTAAAAATACATGTGAAAAATATTGCTATGGTTTATATGACTCATTTACTTTGGAAGATCATCTTTCACACTTCCACAGAGCCATTGGCCCTTCTCCTCTCATACCAAGGTAAATAAGGAGTGATTGGATTGAAATCAACAGAATTATACTAGGTAAAACCAGTGAGACAGCAGAATCAGACCTCTTGGTTACAATGCATAAAACACATTTACAAGCACAGTATTTCAGAGAGGCAGCATCTGTAGATAATCTGTGTAAGAAAAGTAAGGAGCAGGAAAAGGGCATTTAGCTCCATATGCCAGCCTTTTGCTATTGTAGATTTTCACCTTATATTCCTGTTCATCCATGCTCTTTGCTCCCATCCTTTGGTTGGTAATTTATTCTCTGGATCTGATTCTTCTGTCACAGCAGTGTAGCTCCATTGACTTCAGTTACTCCTGATTTACATTGTAGTATGTGAGAAGAGAGAGATCTGTGGGTCCCATGAGAGCTAATGGGAAGAAGCAGGACATTGTATTTTAGTTCCATGGAAGTGGGAGATTAAAATAGATGTAATGATGGAGGAAGTGAGAATGTTTTTCGCATTAGATTTGATTGTTTTATTAGCCATGAGGCTAATGAGCTTGGAGGAAGAGGTGGGTCTTAAAATGGTACCAACAGACTCATGGGATCAGTTATTTTAGTGCCTAGGGGCCACAACTTGAGATCAGGGCCCCAGTGTGCTAGGTGTTATATAGACATCTCAAGGCTTGTCTACAGTGCCCTGGCCTACAGTTCAGCCTATGAGGGTGTGAATAGCAATGCGCACCGAAGTGCATCGCTGTAACTCCCATGTGGATACTACATGTGTGAACTAAAAGGTTCCTAGTTCGAATTAACATAGTCCTCTTCAAAGAGGACTACAGTAATGCAAAATAGGAACCTTTTGGTTGGAACTGCAGTGTGCAGCAGGGGGAGTTATAGTGCAACACACCCCTGTAGTCTGAATGGTGGGGCAGTGTAGACACAGCCTCACTGGGGTCTGTAGGTTCTACTGTGATTGGGAGTAAAAAAGAGTCTCTGCTGCAAAATTTGACAATGTAAATAGACAAGAGAAACAGAGTGAGAGAAAGGAAATATTAATTAGACTCTGTTAAGTGACTTGCCCAAGAACCCAGATAGCTGTCCTAGTAAGGAATGTGTTCATGGAAATCATCAAGTGGTGTGGTACAAGGATATCAGAGTTATGAATGCAAACTTGGGAAATCAAAAAATCTAAGGTAAAATTTTCAAGTGCCCAAGTGACTTAGGAGCCTGAGTCCCATTTTCAAAACTGACTTAGGAGTCTAAACGTTTTTGAAATTCAGTGAGACTTAGGCTCTGAAGGTCCAGATTTGTGAAATCAATGGGAGTTAGGTGCCTAAATACATTTGAGGGTCTGGGCATAAGCAATTCAGGGAGTGGAAGATGGGAGGGATCAGCAAGGAAAGCTACCTAATTGAGGTCAGAAGATGTATGGATAAAGTGAGAGAGGCTAAAAGTCGAGTAGAGTTGGACCTTGCAAAGGGAATTAAAACCAATAGTAAAAGTTTCTATAGCCATATAAATAAGAAGAAAACTAAGAAAGAAGAAGTGGGGCCGCTAAACACTGAGGATGGAGCGGAGGTTAAAGATAATCTAGGCATGGCCCAATATCTAAACAAATACTTTGCCTCAGTCTTTAATAAGGCTAAAGAGGATCTTGGGGATAATGGTAGCATGACAAATGGGAAGGAGGATATAGAGGTAGATATTACCATATCAGAGGTAGAAGCGAAACTGAAACAGCTTAATGGGACTAAATCGGGGGGCCCAGATAATCTTCATCCAAGAATATTAAAGGAATTGGCACCTGAAATTGCAAGCCCATTAGCAAGAATTTTTAATGAATCTGTAAACTCAGGAATAGTACCAAATAATTGGAGAATTGCTAATATAGTTCCTATTTTTAAGAAAGGAAAAAAAAGTGATCCGGGTAACTACAGGCCAGTTAGTTTGACATCTGTAGTATGCAAGGTCCTGGAAAAAATTTTGAAGGAGAAATTAGTTAAGGACATTGAAGTCAATGGTAAATGGGACAAAATACAACATGGTTTTACAAAAGGTAGATCGTGCCAAACCAATCTAATCTCCTTTTTTGAAAAAGTAACAGATTTTTTAGATAAAGGAAATGCAGTGGATCTAATTTACCTAGATTTCAGTAAGACATTTGATACCGTGCCACATGGGGAATTATTAGTTAAATTGGAGAAGATGGGGATCAATATGAACATCAGAAGGTGGATAAGGAATTGATTAAAGGGGAGACTGCAACGGGTCCTACTGAAAGGCGAACTGTCAGGTTGGAGGGAGGTTACCAGTGGAGTTCCTCAGGGATCGGTTTTGGGACCAATCTTATTTAATCTTTTTGTTACTGACCTTGGCACAAAAAGTGGGAGTGTGCTAATAAAGTTTGCAGATGATACAAAGCTGGGAGGTATTGCCAATTCGGAGAAGGATCGGGATATTATACAGGAGGATCTGGATGACCTTGTAAACTGGAGTAATAGTAATAGGATGAAATTTAATAGTGAGAAGTGTAAGGTTATGCATTTAGGGATTAATAACAAGAATTTTAGTTATAAGTTGGGGACGCATCAATTAGAAGTAACGGAAGAGGAGAAGGACCTTGGAGTATTGGTTGATCATAGGATGACTATGAGCTGCCAATGTGATATGGCTGTGAAAAAAGCTAATGCGGTTTTGGGATGCATCAGGAGAGGCATTTCCAGTAGGGATAAGGAGGTTTTAGTACCGTTATACAAGGCACTGGTGAGACCTCACCTAGAATACTGTGTGCAGTTCTGGTCTCCCATGTTTAAAAAGGATGAATTCAAACTGGAGCAGGTACAGAGAAGGGCTACTAGGATGATCCGAGGAATGGAAAACTTGTCTTATGAAAGGAGACTTAAGGAGCTGGGCTTGTTTAGCCTAACTAAAAGAAGGTTGAGGGGAGATATGATTGCTCTCTATAAATATATCAGAGGGATAAATATAGGAGAGGGAGAGGAATTATTTAAGCTCAGCACCAATGTGGACACAAGAACAAATGGGTATAAACTGGCCACCAGGAAGTTTAGACTTGAAATCAGACGAAGGTTTTTAACCATCAGAGGAGTGAAGTTTTGGAATAACCTTCCAAGGGAAGCAGTGGGGGCAAAAGATCTATCTGGTTTTAAGATTCTACTCGATAAGTTTATGGAGGAGATGGTATGATGGGATAATGGGATTTTGGTAAGTAATTGATCTTTAAATAGTCAGGGTAAATAGGCCAAATCCCCTGAAATGGGATATTAGATGGATGGGATCTGATTTACTATAGAAAACTCTTTCCTGGGTATCTGGCTGGTGAATCTTGCCCATGTCCTCAGGGTTTGGCTGATTGCCATGTTTGGGGTCGGGAGGGAGTTTTCCTCCAGGGCAGATTGGAGAGGCCCTGGAGGTTTTTTTGCCTTCCTCTGTAGCATGGGGCATGGTTGACTGGAGGGAGGCTTCTCTGCTCCCTCGAAGTTTTGAACCATGATTTGAGGACTTCAATAGCTCAGACATGGGTGAGGTTTTTCATAGGAGTGGGTGGGTGACATTCTGTGGCCTGCGCTGTGCAGGAGGTCGGACTAGATGATCAGAGTGGTCCCTTCTGACCTTAATATCTATGAATCTATGAATTTTGAAAATTTTACCCTTAGGGAGAATAAAATACAATAGCAGGAAATATTCAAATCCATCAGTATGGAAGAATCCTAAGAGAAGCCCTGCTCCCAATCTCAAGGAAGTTAATAAGATCTGTTGAATTTAATGGACTTTGGATCAGGGCCTAGGGGTGCAGCAGACTCCCTGAACTAAAAGAATGCAAAAAATAAAAAGGAGCAAATGCAGGTTCACAAGGGGCTTCTCAAAAGATCTTAAAATAACATTTCAAAACCATACAGGAATTGCAGAAGGGGAAAGGAGGACAAACACATTCTGTTGAAGTTTTCAGAGGGAAGATATGGACAATGGAATGAGTAAGGGCCAGGTCCATCAATCCCTCAAAGCCAATGGAGTTCAAAGGGGGCAGGTTTGCAAGGTCCGGCCTTTAATGCTAGCCAAAGGAGCAAAGGGGAATGAGAAGTGTAGAAAGAAGATCCATCAATAAATTGATGGGTATAAAGAAGATCCATGAATACATTAGAAGGATGTGTGTGTGAAATTAATAAATCAAAATGGTTGAGATATTGAATCATCTTAAAGGACACCCTGTAACAGATAAGCTTTGGATCACATATCGGCATATAGTCATTCAATGTAAACTGCTCTGGGAACAGGAGAGAATTCTAAATCTCTGAGAATATTCACAAAAAGAAAAGGAGTACTTGTGGCACCTTAGAGACTAACAAATTATTTGAGCATAAGCTTTCGTGAGCTACAGCTCACTTCATCGGATGCATGCAGTGGAAAATACAGTGGGGAAATTTTATATACACAGAGAACATGAAACAATGGGTATAACCATACAGACTGTAACAAGAGTGATCAGGTAAGGTGAGCTATTACCAGCGGGGTGGGGGAGTGGAGGGGGGAACCACCCTTTTGTAGTGATAATCAAGATGGGCCATTTCCAGCAGTTAACAAGAACGTGTGAGGAACAGTGGGAGGTGGGGGAGGAGGGGAAATAAACATGGGGAAATAGTTTTACTTTGTGTAATGACACTTCCACTCCCAGTCTTTATTCAAGCCTAAGGTAATGGTGTCCAGTTTGCAAATTAATTCGAATTCAGCAGTCTCTCGGAGTCTGTTTTTGAAGTTTTGTTTTTTTTTTTGAAGAATTGCAACTTTTAGGTCTGTAATGGACTACAAGCCGTCAGGAACAGTATCCCCGATAATGTCACTGCAAACCTACAGCACTGCAGCTGCACCCATGTAACGTGGTAGTGAAGAGAAGCCCTTAGCCTCTGTGTGCCTTAGTTATCCCACCTTGAAAATTGCATAATTTTCTTATCTTTCTTGTAAGTGCTCTGAGAGCTTTAAGTAAAAGGCACTGTAAGTGAGGTCTGATTCACTTCTGACTAACACCAATGTAAATCCAATGTAAATTCGGAATAAGTCCACCCAAGTTAGTGAGATTACACTACGGTAAGTGGGAGCCGTACAAGTGTTATAATATCAGAGTTGAAATCTGCCATGAGAAGGGGTTTTTTTCCAATATTTCAAAGTCTAATGTTCTGTTCATAGAACAGAAACAAATGCAGAATTCATATAAATGCCAACATTTGTTTTGTAGCCCCTGATGCTCCATATACCCACTGGAAGCAAACTGTCTTCTACTTAGAGGACTACCTAACTGTGAGAAGAGGTGAAGAAATCTATGGAACTATATCCATGAAACCAAATGCAAAAAATGTGGTAGGTTGGCTTCATTGGTTCTAATTTGTGACTGCTAGATGTACCATACACAAGAGTAAATAGAGTGAGTCTGTTAAAGGGTCTGAACTCATGATCAGTCACAGGAAGTCTGTTCATAACCTCACTGAATTTGGATGCAAATAACTATGTTTGTACAATGCTAATGTTGCACTGTTAAAATTGCAAAAAAAAAAAAATCAGGATGGGGGGAAAAAGAAAAGTTCCAAATACAGTGTTAAGTCAGTTGTACAGTGTATTCTGTATGTTTTATTTCAAGTAGCAGCCGTGTTAGTCTGTATTCGCAAAAAGAAAAGGAGTACTTGTGGCACCTTAGAGACTAAAAAATTTATTGGAGCATAAGCTTTCGTGAGCTACAGCTCAAATGCATCCGATGAAGTGAGCTGTAGCTCACGAAAGCTTATGCTCTAATAAATTTGTTAGTCTCTAAAGTGCCACAAGTACTCCTTTTCTTTTTGTATGTTTTATGGCTCTCACTTTGTGACATAAGCAGGAAGGCCATGTTTCTGCTTCCATTGAAATCAGTGATAAAATTCCCATTGCTTTCAATGGTGGGTGATCAGGCATAATTATTCCAGTTATGCATGTTGGGCCATATTTTCAAAAGAACTGAACATCTGGGGGCCGCTCCCAATTGGGCACCTATGTAAGGGGTTGCACATTTTCATATGCACTCAGCTCGCATATAGGCATCTATCTTAAATTACCCAATTCTCAAATAATCTCAGCAGCCAACAGGTCCCACTTTTCTCAGTGGCAGCTGCTGACTGCTTTTGTAATTTCCCACCTCAGCTGGGTGCTAAACTGGGAGCTGAGCGTGGTTTGAAAATCTGGCCCCAATTGTGGATGCTGAACTCTTTTGAAAATGTGACCCTTATAGCCTAATCCAAAACAGAGCGAAGGGACTGGAAAGACTCCCATTGACTTCAGTGGGTGTTGGGCTAGTCCATGATAGGGCGAGCCAAAAATATTCCATTAAAACTATTTTTTGATGGAAAATTGGAATTTCATTTGGAAGTGGATTAAGCTAAATTGGAAAAAAAAAATTCCTTTTCCAGAAAGTGTCTCCACATAGGGGTTTATAACTGTTCTAGAATAGTTATTCCAGAACAGCTGTTTTGCTAAATTTCCAACAAGCCTATAAGGAAACCTCTGAGAAGAATGTACAAAGCTTCCACTGCTGTAGGTTACCCAATGAATGTGTTGGGCCATTTATTCTCCTACTTCATTGGTAAAAAGAACACTATGTGCATGTCTTTCTGAGTCTGCATTCTTTCTTAGGTTGAGTAAAGATAATCAAATTTGCACACAACTACTTATAGTCTTACTTACATGTTACGTCTAAATCTTCATTACAGCGTGACCTGGATTTCACAGTAGACTTGGATTTTAAAGGACAGCTGTGTGAAACGTCTGTATCTAATGACTACAAAATGCGCTAGCAAAAGAACCTCTTGAGAGACAGAGAGAAGAATTGCATCAAATCTTGATCCACTGCACTTCAAACTAGAAACAATTGTTTGCAGGTCTATTACATTAGACCCTAGAAAGTGTACTCTGGTGGAAAGTTGGTAACCTGATCCTTCCTATTGGTGCCACATGGAGATGGGATCCTGCTATGAATGTATAGTATACAGAACCATAACTTTTGTCAATTATATAGGCAAAATGAGCATTCTTCAGTATTCTGGTTAATTTTAGGATGGCAGAAGATGCATAATCAAATTGTACTAACTTACTGTGAATTTCTGGTTCTTCCAAGCTTTGCATGCTACAGGCAATTAGGACAATTACTTTAAAATAGAAGACCACTGAGACACATCGTCATGTTAGCATTACTGAGATCATAGTCAGTATAAATATATACTGTTTATAAATATAAAACTGTTGTACATCAGAAGGATTCTATTGCTTCATAATAGGAATTTGTTTTTGTGATTAGTTTTTTCTTCCCATTAAGCAACAATAGAAAGTTAGCTGTACTAGCTCTGATATTAATCTAGCTAGGCAGATGCTCCAGTTGTCATTCACTGCCCTCCACTGTAGCTTTAGGGAATATTACATATTGATTATTAGTGTGAACTAGAAGGTAACAGAAAATCAGTTGGAAAACATACATCTCTAACTTTCAGTGTTGATTTCTGTCCCATTCACAGATGGACATCTGTCAGTTATTTAAAAAAACAAGTTTAACTTTTCATCATTTGGGAACATTTTGTGATGAATTCTTATAGCTGGATTTTGCATGAGACCCTCTTAAATTTGGCATACAGTATTTGAATGTGATGAGTGCAAAGCTTTTAAAATGGTAGATTAGTCATGCTTTGTTGGCCATGTCACATCTCAGTTTACCTCTCAGTAACCATCTTAATACAAAATCATTTTAGTTCTGAATAAACAGGGGGTTGGTGTTTACTTTTTTGGTGGTGTTGGACAGGTCACTTTAAAGTGCAAATATTAGTCTCAAAAGTGCAGTGATTACCTTTGCTGAAATGGGGTAATGTTTATTTAAAAAAATCTGTGGCTTCTGGTATTAAGATATCTGTAACTTATTTTTCCCCTTCCACTTATTATTTTACTTTAAATATATTCAGCTTGTAGTTAAAATATTAACTGTTTATATTCCTTGAGATGTGTGTATCCATTTTTTTACTATATATAAACATTGGGCATTTACTCACGTGTAATTTATTAAATTGTTGCATCATCATCTTCATCTGTATGTCTTCCAGCCACCAAAGGCACAAAAAGATGTTCTTATGTACTGGATAAAATAGACTAGCTTTCTGTCTGAGATCATTTCTTTATCAGCTGCAAAAGAAACAGGCTAGAAGTTGTGAAAAGCTAACAGTGCTGAAGGTGTAAACTTGTCCGTAAGCTTTTCTTAGGTTCCTGTTCTGTCAATGTAAACGGATTGTCTGCTTTTAACCTTTTAGACATGTTTCTATTGTTTTTCACTTCATCTGAGAGATGTACAGTACTTCCATTTTCTTATGGTCTAAAGATTATGGTCTTGGGATCATGGTACATGGTATCTATGTAGAATGAAATTAAACTAATTTGGCAGTAAGACAAATTGTTCACTCTGCAGTTAATTATGATTCCCTTAAAGCAATTTTTACTGTTTTCTTTGAACCAGATGCTGATGTTTTTACTCACCCTGAATAGTACTGTAACAGGGTGGTCTGCCCCTTCTAGGACCAAGGGGTTTGGGAAGCAGCCTGCCTGATTCTGCAGAGGAGTCCATATCATCCGACTCAGCTGGGCAGCATCAGGTGATTAGGTCTGATGAATCCTAGTTAGGAGATATAGATGTGGGTCTCAGCTCCATGAGGGAGCTTGGGACCAGGAGAGAGCTTGGAGAACATCTCCAGTAACTGTAGCAGAGGACTGCGAGGGCCTGAGAGGCCTTGTGAACACCTGTAGCCTGGGTGAAGGCCTTGACTACTAAACTGCCATAGATTAGGGGGTTGGCAGCAGGACTGTCACTTTGTTTTCATTCCATATTTCCTTTGTGTGTGTTGGACAATAAACAGAGCTCTGAGACCAGGGCTATGAGCTGATATGGGTATGGCCAATTATTTTCCCCAGGTTGGTTATAGAGTCCACCAGCATACAGAACCTTACACCTCAAAGAGTCCTGTCTGTTTAAGTGGGCCTATTCTTGGAGTCAGGTACTTCTGAAGGTGAGGAAAGAGACAAGGATTTCCCTACACCCCTCCTGAATTTCCTCCCCCCACCCGTCACTTGCAGTTTTGTGAACTAGTTACATGCAGTGTTGCCAATTTAGTGATTGTTTGGAAATTTGAATTGAAATTGAAACATTAATACACTTTATATGCTTTTAAAGTGTGCATGATACACATTTTATCTGAAAAAGTATAATAGATTAGAAAAGTGTGAACATAGACTAGCTTCCTTATACAGCTGTTGTTTTTATGACCATGTCAGTGCATTCATTTTGTTGATGTTGGCCAACCTAATAATTTCAAATTATGATTTGTAAACAAAGTCTAAATGAGCTCTCCCTGACAGCTACTGATGAGCTGTGGGAAAAGGCTTCAGGACCAGATTGTATTTACATTCACACCTAATCTACCTAGGTATCCAGCAACAGAGTGATAGATTTTGGCTGGGATTGGGTTACAAATCACTTGAATGGAGGGGGGGGTAAAGAAATGTTGTTGTTCTTATTGTATGAGTAAAGGGCAGTAGAACTGTACTTAGCCTCTGCTGATTGATGGCATCAAGAGAGGGTGGGGACGGGCATTTTGCTTGATGGTCTGCCTGAGTCACAAGTACTAATAGACCTGCCCCTCTCCACTGTTTAAAGACAGAGCTGATTAGGCTCCATAGATAGTCTTTTGTTGCGTTAAGTGACCATTACAGCTGAAATCACTGATAATCAGGTCTAAGTGTTTAGACCTGCTGTGGGACAGTGTTTCTGTGGAAGAGACTGCCCAGTCTGCACTAGCACGGAGGTTCCCCCACTGAGAGCTCAGCTGAAATCACTGAGAGCTGGGTGGAACCTCAAGAGACCAACTTGCAGAGGTCACAGTGGCAGGTGGCAGCAGAAGGTGATGGCACAGGGCCATTGGCAACAGCGATGGCGTGAATGGTGGCACAATGAACAAGAGTGGCCAGAGCAAACAGTGAGCAGCTGGAGGAACGAGCAAGGTGCCTTCTTTCCCCCCACCTGGAAGGTGAACTCATGTGAAAGCACCTCTGAACTTTGAGTCTCCACTGACCAAGGACAATACCGGTGAGTGTTAAAGAGGCTGTTAAGAATGCTGGAGACAACAGTTCATGCGAACAAACATGGCTGTGGCATCATACTTTCTATTTAGGCAAGAGATACTACACGCTACAAACTGGTGGCCAATGTTAAGTGCATTGTCACTTGTTCATCCTGAAGTTGAACACTTGTTCCGAACAAGTGCTCACTATCTTTCTACAAGAAACTCAACTGACTGGCTAGACGCATGTGGTGCAACAATGAAAGACTCAACAGTTGAAAAAGTGAAGAACTCTCTCACCACATTAAAAAAAATTTGCATACATGGCTGATGAATGCACCAATGCAAATGGTTATCAAGTATTAAGTCATTGTGTACATTATCTTGATGTCAGTGGTAGGTCAGTAAATGCATTTCTAGATGTTCAAGTTATAGAAGACAGATTGGCTGCATCTGTGACAACCCATATCTTAGAAGAGTTAAATACTTGTCAATGGGATCCCAAACAGATGGCTGTTTGTGCATTTGATGGAGCTGCAAACTTCTCTGGAAGACATGGTGGAGCACAAGCTTTGCTCAGAGAAAAAAAAAGTGTAACCCTAGTCTCTCCTATATACACTGCAGAGGCCATCTACTCCAACTAGCGCTAGTATGAGCTGCAAACTTTTCAAAAGACATTAAAAAAAGCTAGAAATTTAATGTCTTCATTATATTCTTTTTTCAGCAAGAGTCCAAAAAGACTGAATATCTTGGAAAATATAGAAGATGCACTGGGACTGAAGTTCAAATTAGTCCAACCTGGGAAAACCCTCTGGCTTTCTCATGAGCAATCCTTGGCTGTTGTTTTAAAAATTACTCCAGCCATTATTACTGGCTTTGGAAAGTATCTACCAAGATGGGATGGATCTAAGTAGTGAGGCTGGTGGATTATTTTTGCTACTACATTCAGAGAAGACTATTGCCATTCTCTCTCTTGTAAGTCTAATCTACTGTTGAAACTACTTGTGTCATTAAACAATGCCATCCAGGCATCTGCTACAACAGTAGTAGACCTTTGTCCAGAAGCTACATTTGGATCAATCAATCAGAGAGCTATCCATTGAAAAAGTACTGGAAGAAGCAAAGACTTCAGTCCAGAAGTTGACTAATGAAGGCATTTATATTGAATCCTTAAGCGAAGAGGACAAGAAGTGTTTTTGTTAAGACAACTGAAAAAGTACACAGACTTGATTCTTAAAAATCTACAACAGCGTCTTCTAGATTCTACTCAACCTCTACATAGCTTTTACAGATCCCTGTCTTATAAAACACTGACAGTTGAGTGGAGTGAGGCACTACCAGCAATGGGGCTGCCATGTGCTCAGGACAGAATAGAAAATTTGAATACAGAGTGGAATATCATACGATGAATGAATGAAGATTTGACTTCAACTTCTTTATCATTACTAAGGCTCGACCCGATCTTTATGCTATGTTTCCTGGGCTGAAAGAAGTAGGAATTCATCTTTTGCCACTCCTAGTCACAACAGCTACAGCTGAGCATTCTTTTTCATCATTGAATAGAATTTTGTGTTTTGAAAGAAGTCTCCTTCTGCCTGATCATGTGAATGAAATAATGAGCATATCAATTGAAGGAATGGAAGTACTGGACACACGAGAAGCCATCAAAGATGAATGCATTGCATTCAAGAAGTTCATTAACACAGTTATGCAAAATTATAACAAGAAACCAAGAGGGATGTAGATGTAGTGCTTCATAGAAGGCTTGAGTAGCCAACTTTAATTTGTGTGATGATTTTAAAATCTAATAAAATGGCCATGAAACATTTTTCAGTTTTTACTATGGTGCCATACAGCCCACCTTCATCCTCATGGTCTCACCCCTCATCGGCCCTGACCCCTCATCGCCCCCTGTAAATTTGAACACCCCCCTAATTTCAATTCCTGGGGAAAACACTGGAAAGAGATCAGAATCTGTCCCTGTTTCCCCAGTGTATATTGGGATGCACCTACTATTTCATGAGTAACCACTGTGCTGACTACAATTGACCAGGAAAATATTTGCTCAGATTGTTTACTTTGTGCATTTGGCCAGCACTTTGGCCCAGATCCTCAAAGGAGTTTAGAGGCCTAACTCCCTTTGATTTCAATGAGAGTTAAGCACCTAAATACTTTTGAGGATTTGGGCTTTTGGGTATAGTCATTTGCGCCTGCTGTTTGTGGTGGGTCTTTCAGACAGCAACAGAAGAAAGCAAAACCTTTTTTTTAAAATAGGAAAACCACAAAAATTGACAGGAGAATTCACAAGCAGACATTGCACCTATTGCAGCCTATTTTATTGTCCATTTTTAAAAAAAATTGACTAGGATTCAAGTTGTTGGTGTTGCTAATAACATTTTAATCCACTGATTAAAAAAAAATTTCTGCATTCATTGGATATGTGACATTGTCATTTGGCAGAACATATTGGAACAGAAATAGCTGGGAAGACTTAATCATAGCCACGCCATTAACCAGTGCTCGAAATGGAATTTAAAAAGTGATGCATGCTCCCCTTTCAGCCCACCTTCTTCACCTAGCAGCAGTGAAATGTGTGTCGCTATTCAAATGCTGCTATGACATGAAGGCTTGCTATTGCTCCCACTTAAGTCAAAGGGAAAACTCCCATTCACTCCAACATCTCAGGATTAGGCCTTTAATGATTTTCTTATCCAGGAATGGCAAATATCTAGGTTGATGATCAGGATCCCACTAAATTGATCTGGGATACCGGTGGGCTTTTTTCCCCAAAAAGGCATTTTAAGAGTACCATGCATTTATGGCCCTATTCTTCAGAATGCTGAGAACTTCCCATGAAGTGCTGAGCATTCTCAACTTGCAAAGAAAGTTGAGGGCACCTAGTATTCTTCAAGTAGTGCTCATCACCTTGCAAGACAGGGTCTCGCATATGGCATCTTCCTTAAAAGGTCTTATTGTGCTCTACAAACATCAATTAATTGGCATGTCCTAGGAGGTCAGTATTATTGTTGTTCCAATTATATTCAAAGTTTCTAATATAAAACAGAAAAATATGACTAACAGAAGTTGGAAGGACGACTGCCAGAAGAGGAAGGAGATATGGAAGAACGTGACCACAAGGACAAAGCAGAGGAAGAGACAAGCAAGTAGTGGTAAAATTGAATTGAGTCATAGATTTATTGTACTGGGGAATGAGAAGGAGAAACAGGCAGAGGATGGGGTGGCAAGGAAGAAAAGAAGAGAAGCCAGTCCCTGCAGGAGAGAGGAAGAAATGATGGAGATAGCCAGGGACCAGAGCCTAAGGAAAATGAGGATGGGACTGCAAAAAAGAACATAACAGATTTATATCAACATCAGGAAGAGACAGGTCTAGGTGATTTGGGGGCTCCAGACTCAAAAGAATTGACAGGCCTGTCACCAGACCAGATCCAGAAAACAGCAGAATCTGCTATCTTGTAGGAGTAAGGACAAAAGATGTGGATGTGGGGTTGAACAGGATCCTGATGGAAATGGGCAAAAATCCCCTGATTCTGCTGTATGTTGGGATGAATGACAGTCCTGCTGGATTCCCATTGGAATGGATCAAGGATGACTACACTCAGCTAGGTGAGATGCTTAAAGAAGTGGAAGCTCACATGATTTTCAGCAGAATACTCCCAGTTCCTAGAGAAGCTGGGCAAAGGCATAACAAGATAATGAAAATTAATAGTTGGTTCAAGGATTGGTGCTACGAGAAAGGATATGGGATGAACGACCAATGGGAGACATTTAAGGAAAGAACACTCTTCTTGACTGATCTACTCTACTTGATTATCTGAGGTACTAACCTTCTGGGATAAAGGTTGGCACAACTGATAAGAAGGTCTTTAAACTAGCAGATGAGGGGAGAAGGTTGGGAGAGACTTGTGAAATCTCCACGCCTGGCTTCAATACACAGGTTCAGGAAATTCAGCTAAAGAAAGATATAGTAAGGGATAATGGAATACCCCAAGCTAGAAAACTGGTTGAGGTCTGAAGGAAACAACTGAAATGCTTGTACATGAATACAAGGAATCTGGGTAATAAAATGGAAGAATTGGAACTACTGGTGCAAAACCAGATATTATAAGGATTATAGAAATGTGGTGGAATAGCACTCATGACTGGAATACAGGTATTGAGGGGCAAGTGCTCTTTAAGCAAAATAGAAATAAAAGGTGATGGTGTAGTGTTGTACATCAATGAAGCAATAAACTAAAGAAATAAGAAGTGATAGTATGCACAAAATAGAATCTGTTTGGGTCAAAATCACTTTGGGGAAGGATTGTAAGAGAGGTTCTGTTGGGATTGTATTAAGGGTCTGCTATCGAACTCTAGCTTGGACTTGGATATGCTAGAGATCTCCTTAATATTAATAGAGAGAAATACTTTTGGGAATTAGGTCATAATGGGAGACTAACTTCCTGGACATAAATTGGAGAATAAAAGCTTCCAATAACAGTAGGGCTCACTTATTCCTGGACGTGATAGATGACTGTTTTCTTTGTCAAATCATTGAACCAACAAGAGGTGATGCAGTTTTAGTCTTGGGTTTAGTTAGTGGTGAGGACATCATAGAAGAGCTGGTCAGAGGAAATAACCTTGGATTGAGTGATCATGAGTTGATTCAGTTTAAATGAAATGGAAAGATAATCAAAACCAGGTGATCAACTGTGGTTTTTTTTATTTCAAAATGACAGACTTTGGGAAATTAAGGGAATTTGTTAAAGTTGTCCGCGGTACTGACAAGCTCAAGACAATGTGGAGGAGGCTTGGAGTTTCTTCAAATCAGCTATGCAAAATGTCTGATATTTGCATTCCAAGAAAGAGAAAAAAACTTGTAGGAAAAGGCTCCAGACACAGCTGGATGAATGATCACGTCTAAAAGGTAATCAGGAGTAAGCAGAGAGCCTATAGGAAACGGAAAAAGGGGTTGATCAGCAAAGAAAGCTGCATCATGGCAGTTAGAAAATGTAGGGAATTTAAAATAAATAATTGGAGGGTTTTTTAGTTATATAAATAAAAAGAGCATAAAGAAGGATGAGGTTGGACCACTATTCGGGGGGATGGGAAGCATTGTAAGATGGATAAGGAACTGGCTAAAGGGGAGAAGGCCATGGGTTGTGCTGAAAGGTGGATTATCGGACTAGAGAGAGGTTACTAGCAGAGTTCCACAAGGATTGATTTGGGATCAATCTTATTCAATGTTTTGATTAATTACCTTGCCACAAAAAGTAGGAGTGTGCTAATGAAATTTGCTGATACAAAGATGGGAGACATCCTCCTCTGTACTGATGATTCGGAATATTAAACAGGAACATGTGGATGCCCTTGATGACTAGAGGAACAGAAATGGGATGAAATTCAATAGTGCAAAGTGCAAGGTCATGCACTTAGGCCTAACAATGAGAATTTCTGCCTCAAGCTGGGGGCTCATCAGCTGGAAGTGATAGAGGAGGAGAGAGACCTGAGTGAGTGGATCCATCACAGCATGACTATGAACCACCAATGTGATGTATCTGTAAAAAGGCAAATGCAATCCTAGGATTTTTTTTAAGCAAGGCCTTTCCAGTAGAGCTAGAGAAGTATTAATGCCATTGTACAAGGCCCTGTAAAATCTCACCTGAAGTACTGCGTACAGTTCTAGTCACCCATGTTCAAGAAAGATTAATTAAAAACTAGAACGGTGCAGAGAAGAGCTGTGATGATGATTAGAGGAATGGAGGGGCTATCTTATGAGAGCAGACTGGAAGAGCTTGTCTTAGTTAGAATCGCAAAAAAAAATGGTGGAGAGGGAATATTATTGCTCTCTATAAATACATTAGGGGTAAATATCGAGGGTGAAGAACTATTTAAACTAAAGGACAACCTTGGCACAAGAACAAATGGATATAAACTGGCCATGAACAAATTCAGGCTAGAAATTAGAAGAAGGTTTCTTCCCATCACTGGGATGAAGTTCTGGAATAACCTTCCAATAGGAGTTGTGGTGGCTGTGACGGGTTGGATCACAGAAACCTCCTTGGGAAATGCCACCTGGTGTGCTGAGACTACCTCTGAGCCCGTTTTCCCTGGCAGCTGGGGACTTCAGAACCCTGCCTGGTTGTGCAAGACATGCTAGCCTGCTATAAACACAGACCCAGGTCTGAACCACGTCCCCCAATAGCTGCTGGCTTAACTGAAAACAGCTTAAGTAGTGTTCCTGTCTCCAACACTCAGATGCCCAGCTCCCAATGGGGTCCAAATCCCAAATAAATCCATTTTACTCTGTATAAAGCTTATACATAAAGCTCATAAATTGTTCGCCCTCTATAACACTGATAGAGAGATATGCACAGCTGTTTGACCCCCTCCCCCCCAGGTATTAATGCATACTCTGGGTTAATTAATAAGTAAAAAGTGATTTTATTAAATACAAAAAGCAGGATTTAAGTGGTTCCAAGTAATAACAGACAGAACAAAGTGAATTACCAAGCAAAATAAAACAAAAACATGCAAGTCTAAATGTAATACAGTAAGAAAATGATTATAGATGAAATCTCACCCTCAGAGATGTTCCAGTAGGCTTCTTTTACACACTAGGCTCCTTCTAGTCTGGGTCCTGCAATCACTCACACCCTTGTGGTAACTGTCCTTTGTTCCAGTTTCTTTCAGGTATCCTTTGGGGGTGGAGAGGCTCTGAGTCAGCTGAAGACAAAATGGAGGGGTCTCCCAGGGGCTTAAATAGACTCTCTCTTGTGGGTGGAGACAGTCTCCTCTCTCCTATCCAGAATCCAGCTCCAAGATGGAGTGACCCTAGGGTTTTTTTTTTTTTTTTTGACTTCCTCTGCAGCTTGTGGGTGCAGGTTACTTGCAGGATTATCTGGGTATATCTCACTTAATCATTTCCCTGCCATTGCAGGGGTCTCAGGAGTCCCTCCGACTCCCTTTCTGTGGCACAGAATGATCTAGTCTCCTGTGGGTTTCGTTTACTTGAGCCTCATTTTGGTTGTTGGATTTAGTGTGTGGGTCCTGGGTGGTGGTGTTGGCCTGTGATATTGAAGAGGTCAAACTAGATGATCTGGAGGCCCCTTCTGGCAGCTCAACTCATTCTGAAATTGAGGCCAGGACTAATGCCTCCATGATCATTACAATTAGATATAATGATCATTAATAACATATTAATTACAACACAGTTTCTTCAAATGTAGCCTACATGCAAGAGTGAGATTCTTTGTCACGCCCCAAAGAGGCACAGCACAAAGTTTGCAGCCAGGGTGGGAGGAAGGTGTCATAGTGGCTTCAAACCATCATTGAACCATCCCAATCCTGGGCAGCTTGGGGGTTGGAGAGGCCCCTGTTGTAATTTAGACAGCACTGGAGATATGTCTACATTATGGCAGCAGCTGTGGGTTTCCTTTCTAGAGCCTTTTTATACCACTCTGGCCTTTTAAGATGGTGCAAAGGGACTCCAGTGAGGATTGGGATCATACCCAAGATTTCAATGAGCTCTCACTAGAGGGGAAGTTTCAACAGCCTGCATTATGTAATTATTGTTTTGTTATATTGTAATTATGGTTGTGACTGAGTCCCTGTGATAGTCCACACCGATAATGCCAATCTCAGGGCAGACTGCAAGAAATAGGGCAGGCAATCCCCAGAGCCGGTGGTTTACTCTATAATTAAATTAACCAAACCAGCAACAAAATAGCTTCTGCAGCACCACACTGGTTAACCAGAAACCTAACACAGTTCCTGTTAGACATTCCAGCCTTTAAGAAAAGGAGTACTTGTGGCACCTTAGAGACTAACAAATTTATTAGAGCATAAGCTTTCGTGAGCTACAGCTCACTTCATCGGATGCATTTGGTGGAAAAAACAGAGGAGAGATTTATATACACACACACAGAGAACATGAAACAATGGGTTTATCATACACACTGTAAGGAGAGTGATCACTTAAGATAAGCCATCACCAACAGCAGGGGGGGGAAAGGAGGAAAACCTTTCATGGTGACAAGCAGGTAGGCTAATTCCAGCAGTTAACAAGAATATCAGAGGAACAGTGGGGGGTGGGGTGGGAGGGAGAAATACCATGGGGAAATAGTTTTACTTTGTGTAATGACTCATCCATTCCCAGTCTCTATTCAAGCCTAAGTTAATTGTATCCAGTTTGCAAATTAATTCCAATTCAGCAGTCTCTCGTTGGAGTCTGTTTTTGAAGCTTTTTTGTTGAAGTATAGCCACTCTTAGGTCTGTGATCGAGTGACCAGAGAGATTGAAGTGTTCTCCAACTGGTTTTTGAATGTTATAATTCTTGACGTCTGATTTGTGTCCATTCATTCTTTTACGTAGAGACTGTCCAGTTTGGCCAATGTACATGGCAGAGGGGCATTGCTGGCACATGATGGCATATATCACATTGGTAGATGCGCAGGTGAACGAGCCTCTGATAGTGTGGCTGATGTGATTTAGGCCCTATGATGATATCCCCTGAATAGATATGTGGACAGAGTTGGCAAAGGGCTTTGTTGCAAGGATAGGTTCCTGGGTTAGTGGTTCTGTTGTGTGGTGTGTGCTTGCTGGTGAGTATTTGCTTCAGATTGGGGGGCTGTCTGTAAGCAAGGACTGGTCTGTCTCCCAAGATCTGAGAGAGCGATGGCTCGTCCTTCAGGATAGGTTGTAGATCCTTGATGATGCGTTGGAGAGGTTTTAGTTGGGGGCTGAAGGTGATGGCTAGTGGCGTTCTGTTGTTTTCTTTGTTGGGCCTGTCCTGTAGTAGGTGACTTCTGGGTACTCTTCTGGCTCTGTCAATCTGTTTCTTCACTTCAGCAGGTGGGTATTGTAGTTGTAGGAATGCATGATAGAGATCTTGTAGGTGTTTGTCTCTGTCTGAGGGGTTGGAGCAAATGCGGTTATATCGTAGCGCTTGGCTGTAGACAATGGATCGAGTGGTATGATCTGGATGAAAGCTAGAGGCATGTAGGTAGGAATAGCGGTCAGTAGGTTTCCGATATAGGGTGGTGGTTATGTGACCATCGCTTATTAGCACCGTAGTGTCCAGGAAGTGGATCTCTTGTGTGGACTGGTCCAGGCTGAGGTTGATGGTGGTATGGAAACTGTTGAAATCATGGTGGAATTCCTCAAGAGCTTCTTTTCCATGGGTCCAGATGATGAAGATGTCATCAATGTAGCGCAAGTAGAGTAGGGGCATTAGGGGACGAGAGCTGAGGAAGCGTTGTTCTAAGTCAGCCATAAAAATGTTGGCATACTGTGGGGCCATGCGGGTACCCATCGCAGTGCCGCTGATTTGAAGGTATACATTGTCACCAAATGTGAAATAGTTATGGGTCAGGACAAAGTCACAAAGTTCTGCCACCAGGTTAGCCGTGACAGTATCGGGGATACTGTTCCTGACGGCTTGTAGTCCATCTTTGTGTGGAATGTTGGTGTAGAGGACTTCTACATCCATAGTGGCTAGGATGGTGTTTTTAGGAAGATCACCAATGGACTGTAGTTTCCTCAGGAAATCAGTGGTGTCTCGAAGATAGCTGGGAGTGCTGGTAACGAAGGGCCTGAGGAGGGAGTCTACATAGCCAGACAATCCTGCTGTCAGGGTGCCAATGCCTGAGATGATGGGGCGTCCAGGATTTCCAGGTTTATGGATCTTGGGTAGCAGATAGAATATCCCAGGTCGGGGTTCTAGGGGTGTGTCTGTGCGGATTTGTTCTTGTGCTTTTTCAGGGAGTTTCTTGAGCAAATGCTGTAGTTTCTTTTGGTAACTCTCAGTGGGATCAGAGGGTAATGGCTTGTAGAAAGTGGTGTTGGAGAGCTGCCTAGTAGCCTCTTGTTCATACTCCGACCTATTCATGATGACGACAGCACCTCCTTTGTCAGCCTTTTTGATTATGATGTCAGAGTTGTTTCTGAGGCTGTGGATGGCACTGTGTTCTGCATGGCTGAGGTTATGGGGTAAGCGATGCTGCTTTTCCACAATTTCAGCTCGTGCACGTCGGCGGAAGCAGTCTATGTAGAAATCCAGGCTGCTGTTTCGACCTTCAGGAGGAGTCCACCCAGAATCCTTCTTTTTGTAGTGTTGGCAGAAAGGTCTCTGTGGGTTAATATGTTGGTCAGAGGTGTATTGGAAATATTCCTTGAGTCTGAGACGTTGAAAATAGGATTCTAGGTCACCACAGAACTGTATCATATTCGTGGGGGTGGAGGGGCAAAAGGAGAGGCCCCGAGATAGGACAGATTATCATGCATTCCTACAACTACAATACCCACCTGCTGAAGTGAAGAAACAGATTGACAGAGCCAGAAGAGTACCCAGAAGTCACCTACTACAGGACAGGCCCAACAAAGAAAACAACAGAACGCCACTAGCCATCACCTTCAGCCCCCAACTAAAACCTCTCCAACGCATCATCAAGGATCTACAACCTATCCTGAAGGACGAGCCATCGCTCTCTCAGATCTTGGGAGACAGACCAGTCCTTGCTTACAGACAGCCCCCCAATCTGAAGCAAATACTCACCAGCAAGCACACACCACACAACAGAACCACTAACCCAGGAACCTATCCTTGCAACAAAGCCCGTTGCCAACTCTGTCCACATATCTATTCAGGGGATACCATCATAGGGCCTAATCACATCAGCCACACTATCAGAGGCTCGTTCACCTGCGCATCTACCAATGTGATATATGCCATCATGTGCCAGCAATGCCCCTCTGCCATGTACATTGGCCAAACTGGACAGTCTCTACGTAAAAGAATGAATGGACACAAATCAGACGTCAAGAATTATAACATTCAAAAACCAGTTGGAGAACACTTCAATCTCTCTGGTCACTCGATCACAGACCTAAGAGTGGCTATACTTCAACAAAAAAGCTTCAAAAACAGACTCCAACGAGAGACTGCTGAATTGGAATTAATTTGCAAACTGGATACAATTAACTTAGGCTTGAATAGAGACTGGGAATGGATGAGTCATTACACAAAGTAAAACTATTTCCCCATGGTATTTCTCCCTCCCACCCCACCCCCCACTGTTCCTCTGATATTCTTGTTAACTGCTGGAATTAGCCTACCTGCTTGTCACCATGAAAGGTTTTCCTCCTTTCCCCCCCCTGCTGTTGGTGATGGCTTATCTTAAGTGATCACTCTCCTTACAGTGTGTATGATAAACCCATTGTTTCATGTTCTCTGTGTGTGTGTATATAAATCTCTCCTCTGTTTTTTCCACCAAATGCATCCGATGAAGTGAGCTGTAGCTCACGAAAGCTTATGCTCTAATAAATTTGTTAGTCTCTAAGGTGCCACAAGTACTCCTTTTCTTTTGCGAATACAGACTAACACGGCTGCTACTCTGATTCCAGCCTTTGGCTCCCATCCAGGTTATTGAAAACCCATTTCACCATATGTGGAGCTTCTTTCTAATCCCAAATGATCAGACATATATCCCCAGGTCAGTATGAATCTCAGATCTTACCAAAATATCATACTGTCAGCCAATCTTTAGTAACTAAGTAAAGATTTATTAATAAAAGAAAAGAGTTATAAATGGTTAATAGATCACATACATACAAATAATTGCGAAGTCCTTATATCGGATTTGTAGCAGTGATGGAATGGACTGTTGGCTTCTAAAGTCTCTCTAGTAACTTCCAAGAGACTGGAAGGTCCTCAGTCCAAGATGCTCCTTTTAGTTGTAAATCCACAGTCCAGAGAATCAAAGCAGGAAAGAGGCAACAGAGAGATGTTTTAGGTGTCCTTTTATATCTTCTGCCATGTGCATGGAAATTATTGTCCTAAACAAAGCCCACAGCCCCAATGAATGGAAAGTTACTGGCCCAAGATGGAGTCCAGGGTCACACAAGCATATCACATGTCTTTACATGGTTTGCTGAATCACAGAAGGTAGCCATTGGCTCCTCGCTGTCTGAGGCATCCACAGGAAGACCTACTGGTTGGGATGAGTTTCTTCAATGGCCCATTGTGAGAGTGGAGTGTCCTTGATAGGCCATCCACACATAACTGGGGGACATGGATCAGTGTTCATGTTGTCCTCCCTGTCAGTACCCAGCCCGGGCCAGGGAAACTAATGATCCAACCAGCAGACCAAATTCAATGATGAATTCTGGTCATGCCACCTGAGGCATGTTGCACATATGCTAAGAACATACAGCTGTCTAACCTTAATGTAAATTCTATTGGAGCGGGGGGGGGGGGGGGAGGAGTGTTACCCAGGAATACCACACAGGTTTAAGATACAGGTACATAGCCAATTTTCATAACTTCAGACACAAAGATGATATATGCATAGAAACAGGATACGCACGCTTAGCAAATCATAAATTTACCACTGGCAACTTACATGACATATTTTGTACAAGATTTGTTGCAATTGTATAGCAGTGGTAACAACAATCATACGAATGGTCATCTTTAGTCATACAGCTTCACAATGGTATTGTTATGTAAAGATTGCTTAGTACAAAAAAGATCTTACAGAGTACTATATTTCTCATTTCAAAATTAATTTTAACTCAATCCAATTTACAACTCTAGATTTACTTTTAAATGCTCAAAATATTAAATTATTCACTCAGAGTGTGTTAAGATTGGTGAGGACATTATATTCTCTATACATAAAGAAATTAAATCCCTATTTTAACTACAAAGCTCAATTCCACCTTAACAAAAGAGTCACAACCAGCACTTCTACAATAGCATCATTTTTTAAAGATTTATTGTGCTAGAGCTGACATTTTCACTCAGTACATTTAATGATTTCACAGTTCTTGCAGATTATCAGAGTATAGTTTATACATTCTTACTGAAAATGCTATGGTTGTAGTTTCACTAGTACTACAGGTCTGATTCTAATCTTCCTTACATTGGTGTCAGATAAAATCAGTAGGGCCTGATTCTCATTTGCACTAAGGCACCTTTTACAATGTAAATCAGCTTTAATGTAAATGAGAACAAGGCCTAATGCAGTTATATGGGTGTAAACCCCAGTGTGCCTGAGAGGAGAATCAGTCCTTGTCACAATCAAACTCAATTATTGTCTATACTTGCACTGAAATTTTTTTTTCATGATCAGAAATATGGATGAACATATATTTTGATGGAGATTATCTAGCAACCAAAACAACTCAATATTATGCTTACTATCAAAATACACCTTTTAAAAAACCTACATGTTAGAAACTCTGGAAATTAACCTTTAAAAGTTTCTGGCAGTTCTCCCCTGCTGTATTATCTTTCATCATTCACTATCCCCCCACCTACTTTATTCCACCAATCTGATCTTAATTTTGCTACCTTGCTTTCTTCTGTAAACTGTTGATTTTATATATCTGTAACTCTTCTGCCAGGTGTTGTTGGCAGCAATAAAAGTTTGGTTCGACATCTAATGGTTCCTCTTAAGAGTACAAAGAAAATAATGTCTCAAGTCCCACCCAGAAAACTGCTAAAACTAAATATATCCTCCCAGCATCCTTAGTAGTCAAAACTTCCCCACTTGCAAGCACTGAGTCTTTTATTAGGGGGAGAAATTAATTCAGGAAAACACAGCACCAATGACTCAGAAATATGAAAATAATAAGTAAGTCATCCACCCCACAATATCTTGGGCAGTAGTCCTTTGCTTCAGTTTCCCCACCTTTTGGTGTGAAAATCCAACCAACAAATAGCCCTTTAATATGCTACTACACCCTTCCTTTCACCATACTCTTTTCACAGGTTGTTGTCAGATGTGAGCAAAGTCCCAGAATCCAGGGGTGCATTCAGGTGGGTTCACCTCCAGTCCCCAGGGAGGAGGATGAGTGTGCTTGGCTCCTGTGAAGAGATGCTTTGCTGCCATTTTCTCATCGGACCACTGCCACCTCTCATGCCACCCGGAGGAACTCAAATATGAAATTGCAGAACTACTAACTGAGGTATGTAACCTTTCATTTAAATCTGCTTCTGTACCAAATGACTAGAGGATAGCTAATGGGACATCAATTTTTTAAACAAGGTGCCACAGGCCAAAAAGCCTAACTTCAGTATCTAGCAAATCGGTTGACACTATAGTAAAGAACAGAATGGTCAGAAAGATAGATGGACATGATTTATTGGGGAAGAGTGAACATGGTTTTTGTAAAGTGAAAACATGCCTCACCAATTTACTAGAATTCTTTGAGGGGTCAACACACATATGGAAAAGGGTGATCCAGTGGATATAGTGTACTTGGACTTTCAGAATGTCTTTGGTAAGGTCACTCACCAAAGGCCCTTAAGCAAAGTAAGCAGTCATGGGATAAGAGGGAAGGTCCTGTCATGGATCAGTAACTGGTTAAAAGATAGGAAACAAAAGGTAGGAATAAATGGTCAGTTTATAGAATGGAGAGCAGTAAATACGGATCTGTACTGGGACCAGTGCTGTTCAACATATGCATAAATGATCTGGAAAAAAAGGGGTAAACAGGGAGGTGGCAAAGTTTGCAGACAATACAAAATTACTCAGGATAGTTAAGTCCAACTATGACTATGAAAAGTTATAAAGGGATCTCACAAAACTGAGTGACTGGGCAACAAAATGACAGATGAAATTCAATGTTGATAAATGTAAAGTAATGCACATTTAAAAACATCATCCCAACTATACATACAAAATGATGGGACCTAAATTAGCTGCTACCACTCAAGAAAAGGAGCTTGGAGTCATTGTGAATAGCTCTTTGAAAACATGCACCCAAAGTGCAGTGGCAGTCAAAAATGGTAACAGCATGGTAGGAATGGTTAGGAAAGGGCTAGCTAATAAGATGGAAAATATCATAATGCCACTTTATAAATCCATGATACACCCACATCTTGAATATTGTGTGCAGTTCTGGTCACCCAATCTCAAAAAAGATACATTAGAATTGGAAAAGGTACAGAAAAGGGCAACAAAGATGATTAAGGATATGGCACAGATTCCATAAAAGGAGAGATTAAAAAGACTGGGATTTCTCAGCTTGGAAAAGAGATGACTAAAGCAGGGCAGATATCGTAGAGGTCTAGAAAATCATTAATGTTGTGGAGAAGGTGAATAAGGAGGAGTTATTTACTCCTTCACATAACACAAGAACCAATGAAATTAATAGGCAACAGTTTTAAAACAAACAAAGGAAGTACTTCTTCACATAATGCACTGTCAATCTGTGGAACCCCTTCCCAGGGGATGTTGTGAAGGCCAAAACTATAACAGGGCTCAATAAAGAACTAGATAAGTTCCTGGAAGATAGGTCCATCAACCGCTATTAGCCAGGAATGGCAGGGATGCAACCCCATGTTCTAGGTGTCCCTTGCCTCTGATTACAAGAAGCTGCGAGTGGATGACAGGGAATGGATCATGAAATAATTCCCCTGTTCTGTTCATTCTCTCTGAAGCACGTGGCATTGGCCACTGTCAGAAGACAGGATACTGGGCTAGATGGACCATTGGTCTGATCCCGTATGGCCTTTTTTATGTTCACTTCTTGCTGCTGCTACCACTACTTTTTGGCATCTCTCAACTCTTTCTCTTCCTGTCCTCTCTGGTCACACAGTATATGAGCACCTACCTCAGCTGTTAGAAATCACGTCTGTAAGATTGCTAGTTAGGGGTTGCCTCTCACCACTACCTCTTTGGGCGGTGTTTCATCATAGTGATTACAGCTCTAGGGATTTCCCTGGGTTGGAGGGAACCTCTTTGCTTCCTTTCTATGGTATATTTCACCACAACACAATCTACACACCAGGTCTAAAGTTCTACTCTCTGGAACAGCTATTAGTGATTTCAGTTGTAATGATCACTGGGCTAAGAAAGGAACTCTCAGATGAGTCTATTGAACTCTATGTTTAAATTTTGTTGAGAGGGTTTAAGTAACATGTATAACCCTTAACTAAAATCCACATCAACAAGCAGAATCATCTGTTCCTGCTTCCTTTCAATTGGATTTTGGCTCATTATCCAGTGCTTTGAAGTTGAGGTACATTAGGAGCCCCTCAATCAGGGCACATTACATACAGTTCTACTTCCCTTTGGGCACACAAAAGGGATAACATTTCATTACTCATATATCCAAGATTGAAGTTAATTTTAACCCAAAATGGCCAAAAATGATTACCTGGGCACAGTGGATGTTGCCTTTGCAAATGAGGTTGGTTTATGAGGTCTTTTCCTTCTGCTCATCAATAGATGGTAGCAGAGAGCTCACTGAGGACCATTGGTTTACATACTTTATATCAAACATTTAGTAAGGATTATACAAATATATAACCCCAGGGTTCAATATTAAGGCAGAGTTCTATGGACTTCATAGTACATTGTGTTGGTGGAGTAGAAGAAAGTTGTTATGAGTAATCAATCTGTTTGGGGTATGAAACGTGTTGTTTCATAAGTTGCTGTAGGTTTTGTACAAGTGTATGTAGTTTACTAATTTGTATATTTAACTGTATCATACAATAACTAACATACCTGTATACAAGTGTTGGGTATTTTCTTTTAATATGTAAGGTGAAATCCATCTTAGTGTTATACTATATTAGATCCTTTGAACAAGAGATGATTTTATGTCTTTTTCCCCTTCTGCATGTATTGTTTCAAATTTAGTGGACAAGTTAATAATGGGTTAGAATGGTGCAAGCGGGATGAGATAATGTTGTGATAGGCAGAAGGAACAGGATGGATCCCTTAAATGATTTCCAGACTTTTGAATATTTGAGTTTTTTTAAAAGATGCATAATTTTTGTTCTGTAATATTTTTTTCTTAGTTATCTGGTTTCCACTCAAACATACTTTCAGTCTTAACTCTATTTTACAAAGTTTGTGTTATGAATTTTTTTTTAAAACCAAAGTGAGCATTTTAAGTTAAGTTGCCATATAACAACTTAATTTGCTCGTTCTTTCTGTGCTGTTCCGACCTAAAGATGCCATAAAAGGGCAACTAGGGGCTTCCCCAGGACATAGGCATTTCTGCATAAGGCAAGGAAAGAACATCGCAGGGGTGCAAGGTGGCAAGGCTGAGTGAACTGCCCTCTAGCGGTCTTGAGCAAGTTCTTCTCCTGGCCAGCCCTGGTCCTGTGGGAGAACAAAGATGGCATAGGAGACCACAGAAGCAGAGCTGCATTCCTCCAGAAGTTAGCAGATCTATAGGGAGTGTGTGGTGATGGGAGTTATGCCTGGATCAAATAAGGAGGTACTGATGGTGAAGAGAAACGAAGGAGGAGAAAGGAAGTTTTTAACTACATGAATATTTTTAAGCACTTTGACCCACAGGTCCTTGACGGTAAAATGTAGGTGCCTATCCCATTGATAGGGCCCTACCAAATTCACAGTTGATTTGATCAATTTCACAGTCAGAGGGTTTTAAAATTGGTCAGTTATGTGTTTTCAGATGTTTACATCTGAAATTTCACAGTGTTGTAACCCTGGGGGTCCCTTTTCTGGCAGCAGGGACTTGCAGCTAGGGCACTTCCAGCAGCAGGGGGAGATTGGACCCATGTTCACAAGCTTCCTCTAGCTTCAGGAACCTTCAGGGCTGTCTCCCAGCACGGGAGCTTCCTGCAGTAGGGGGAGGAACTTGAAGGTGGGTCTGATCTCCCCCCTCCTGCCCCTTGAGAGTTGCCATGCAAAGGAAGGACATGTCCTGTCCCTCCCCAGCCAGGCAGGGACTTGCAGATATGAACCCCTGGCTAGGGCACTCCCAGCAGCAAGGGGGAGATCAGATTTCATGGGGAAGGGCTTATTTCACGATCCATGGACACATTTTCATGGTCCTGAATTAGTAGGGCCCTACCCATTGATTTGAATGGGAATTAAGAACCAGATCCTCAAAGCTATTATGATTCCTAACTTCATCAAATCAATGGCAGTTAGGATCTAAATACCTTTAGGATCTGGGCCTCTGCCTTTTCCTTGTCCCACTTTTGTCTTCTAAGGTCCACTGCACACAACCCTGCCCCAATATTAACCGCATATCTCCTTGGGCCCCTCTTCCATGTCCTTTCTCTTTCTCTGATTTTACCTAATTTTCCAAAAGCTGCCACTGTAATGAGAAGTGGCATGAAAATGTGAAGATAGGGTCTTTGGGGGAAGTTTGGAGGTGTATGGATGTGTATAAAATAGGGCTTATGATGTAGAGATAGCTACAAATGTAATTATGAGATGACTATGTCTGCTCCCCTGTGAAATCTTTTAATTTCTCGAAAACAACCATTTGGGTCACAGCTCCATGATTCTGTCTGGAATTGCCAGTCCGTCATCTTTCTGGAGCACAAATTAATTAAAATAAAAGCTGATGACCTTTTTTTCAGTTGTGCTGTGGAAAGCAACCGTACACCCTGGTTCTGTCTTGGCAATTCAGTGCTATACTTTCATCTCTGACCCAGTGTTCCTCTTTCACCTATATCTGTGAGAATCAGGAGTCACTCCAGTGTAAAACTGGTATGAGCTCAGAAGCAAGATCCTTTGATTACCCTCTCCACTGTACTTTAATTGCATAACTATACTTGACTCATCCTTTTGTTGTAGAAATAGAAATTTCAGTCCAGAAAAAAAAACACATGTAATTCATTAGATTAGCCATAATTTATCAGGCTGATCAGTGAGCAGAAATATTTTAACATCAAACAGTAGCACATTGTTCATGTTTATTGGCATGACAAATCAGTGATTAACTAATGAGGGCTGATTAAAGCAAAACTGCTATTTACTTCCATATTCAACTGATATCCCATAATTGCTGTTATCAACACCACCACCACAGCATCTCAATGAGAGGAACAAATCACTATATTTCCTTTTGTTAAATGGAAGGGTTGTGTAGCAAGAAGTAATGTTTGCGTTGTGGGAAGCTGAAGCAGTGCGTGTGGACATGTGGCATTGATACACCTCTAGGCCAATGTGCGCTTGCAACATGCCTCTGGGTTTTAAGGAGCAAAATGAGGTCTCTTATTTAGTACATGGGAGAGGCAGAAAGTGTGACTGGTGTCCTCCACAAATCAGGATGAGAAGATCACTAACATGACAGAAAAGGTTCTCAGAATATGCAGCATTTGTTTGAGAGAGAAAGGGGGGGAGTGGTAATATCTTTTACTGGACATCTGTTGGTGAGAGAGATAAACTTTCAAGTTTACACAGTATCTTCAGCGTATCTTTTGACTGTAGGGTGACCAGACAGCAAGTGTGAAAAATCAGGACAGGACTGGGGGTATAGGAGCCTATATAAGACAAAGCCCCAAATATCGGGTACTGTCTCTATAAAATCGGGACCTCTGGTCACCCTGTTGACAGGCATATGGTTTGGCTGCCCACAGACAGTAAGTCCAGCTGAACCAATAAGATGTAATGAATCATCTGTCTGACATTTTCTGTGAGCTGTGTTGGTTAACTGTGACTGATCAGATATGTCCAGATACTTCTGTTTTTTGAGTGGATGAGTGCGCAGGCATTTCCAACATAAATGCTCACATGTGTGAATGTAAAATTCATTTTCTATGGCTACTTTTCTTTTTCTTTGAGTCTAATACTATAAATCATATTTTCCAATCCTTTAATTATTCTTGTAGTTCTTCTCTGAACCTGCTCCAACTCAACATCTTTCTTGAATTGTGGACACAAGGCCTGGGCACAATATTCAGTAGCAGTTGCACTTGTGCCAAATACAGAGGTAAAATAACCTCTCTACTTGTACTCAAGATTCCCCGTTTATGCATCCAAGGATTGCATAGCCTTTTTGGTCACAGTGTCACCCTGGGAGCTCATATTCAGCTCATTGTCCACGAGGACCTCCAACTCTTTTTCAGAATAACCACTTCCCGGGATTGAGTTCCCCATCCTGTAAGCATGGCCCTTTGATTCTAGATGTATGATATTCAGCCATATTAAAAGGTTTCAGAGTAGCAGCCGTGTTAGTCTGTATCCGCAAAAAGAACAGGAGTACTTGTAGCACGTTAGAGACTAACAAATTTATTAGAGCATAAGCTTTCGTGAGCTACAGCTCACTTCATCGGATGCATAGAATGGAACATATATATATATATATATATATATATATATACACACACACACACACACACACACACACACACACACACACACACACGTTGGAAGTTACCATACAAACTGTGAGAGGCTAATTAGTTAAGATGAACTATTATCAGGAGAAAAAAAAACTTCTGAAGAGATAATTAATATGGCCCATTTAGACAGTTGACAAGAAGGTGTGAGGATACTTAATTTAAGGAAATAGATTCAATAATGTGTAATGACCCAGCCACTCCCAGTCTCTATTCAAACCCAGGTTAATGGTATCTAGTTTGCATATTAATTCAAGCTCAGCAGTTTCTCCTTGGAGTCTGTTTTGGAAGCTTTTCTGTTGCAAAATTGCCACCCTTAGATCTTTTTACTGAGTGGCCACAGAGGTTGAAGTGCTCTCCTACAGAGACGAACACCTACAAGATCTCTATATGTTCCATTCTATGCATCCGATGAAGTGGGCTGTAGCTCACGAAAGCTTATGCTCTAATAAATTGGTTAGTCTCTAAGGTGCCACAAGCATGTTAAAGTGCTATTCTTTGCTTACAGCAGTTTACCAACTGATCCAGATTGCTCTGTGTCAGTGTCCTATCCTCTTTATTATTTACCATTCCTCCATCTGCAAACTTTGTGTCAGCTGCAAACTTATCAGTGATGATTTTATGTTGTCTTCCAGGTCACTAATATAAAAATGTTAAATAGTGAAGGGCCCTCCCTAGATGATCTCCATTTACAATTATGTTCTGAGATTTGTCAATTAGCCAGTTTTTTAAATCCTGGCTATATTAATTTTGTATTGTTCTAGTTTCTTAATCGGTATCATGCAGTACCCAGTCAAGTGCCTTAGAGAAATCTACATATATTACATCAACACTCAGGTTTCAGAGTAGCAGCCGTGTCAGTCTGTATTCGCAAAAAGAAAAGGAGTACTTGTGGCACCTTAGAGACTAAGAAATTTATTAGAGCATAAGCTTTCATGAGCTACAGTTCACTTCATCGGATGCATTTGGTACCAAATGCATCCGATGAAGTGAGCTGTAGCTCACAAAAGCTTATGCTCTAATAAATTTCTTAGTCTCTAAGGTGCCACAAGTACTCCTTTTCTTTTTACATCAACTGTTACCTTTCTCAACCAAACTTTATCAAAAAAGAACAGGGGCTATCTTTACTGTGTGTGCAGGACAGCACTGAATATGTTGTTGGTGCTGAACAAACAATACTAAATCATGCCTTTGACATTTCATTTCCCACAGTATCGGTGCCAGTAATACTCAATCTCCGAATGCTCATGGGGAGCACACCCCAAAAGGGGCAACAAACATGGCAGAAGTGAAGACATTTTAAAAATTGGATGTGAATATTTGTGGGATTTTTTTTTGCACTATTCACCCAGCTCTAGCAAATCATCAGAGGCTACTTGCTTTTATCAGAGGCCAGGGTTGCAGGACTGGTATGAAATTTGAAACCTAAAGGGCAATATCCCCAAACTAAACTTGTTTTAGCCATAGATTTCAAAGTGCCTTACAAAGGAGGGCAAGTACCACTTAGGGTGACCAGATGTACTGATTTTATAGTGACAATCCCGATTTTTGGGTCTTTTTCTTATATGGGCTCCCATTACCTCCCACCCTGTTCAGATTTTTCACATTTGCTGTCTGGTCACCCTAGTACCACTATCTCCATTTGACACAGGAGTAAACAGACACAAAGAGTTCAAGTGATTTGCCCAGTGTCACACTTAATCAGTGGCAGAGCTGGGAATAAAATCCAGAACTCAAATCCTAACCCCACTGAAGGTCAACAGCAAAATTCCACTAACTTCAGTGGGGCCAGGAATTCACACTAGGTCTCTTCTTAGTTTTGGTACTCTCTGCATCAGGTTATCCCCCGGTTATGTACAGAACTACTATCACTGTGTAGCGTGTGCCTGTCTGGGTACTTGACCCAAAGCCCCAGTGATCCAAAACCATCAGCCCTTCTACTGGAGCTTAACAAAAGTAGGGGTTCATCATAAAATTGATGCCTTTCACCATTATGCAAAGTGGCTCGAATGTGAGGTTATAAATAGTAAGTCTTAATAGGTGAGCTGTGAGGCCAGCTCATTTCCACCCCAGCATCCTCTCTTTCTGGGATCAGAGAACTGACTTAATACAAGTCAATGTCTTTATTCAGATCAGACTGAAGGAAGCCCTGTCACAGAAGATCTATTTTAGTGATTTATGCCATGTGTCAAAGAAACGAGCACTGGTATTATTGCAGTTCCCAAATATGTGTGCATGTGATACTGGGCTGCTATGGCAATTGCTGATTGTTAATAGTTTTGAGTCAAAGAGCCTGTGTCTCTTCTGTCCCGCACCTTGTACAGTACAGTCTTTTAGATCTGGACAAAGTGAGTGGAAAACACTAGTAAAATCAGAATGGTAACATTTCACATTCACTTGGCACAGCTCTGCACAACACACAAGGCATTGGAGTCAAGCCTTTTGACTGAGCTATTCCTGGTGATCCCCTGCAGCTGTTTTGGCCATTAGCAACTGGTGTAACTTGGTGCGCCATTCAAGCTGTCACACCCCACACCAGCCTTTCCAGGGTCAGGGAGGGCAAAGATGAGTTTTATGCCACCTTTGTACACTTTCCCTTGACCCTTGCTGGATGTTCTTCCACCATCACCCAGGATATTTTAAAAGTTGATTGTTTTTCTTCAAACAATAGTAATGGTTAATCAAAAAAGAAAAACAAAGCAAGGGCTAGAGGTGAGAGGATTAACAAAGAGGACTAGGACAATTCCAGTTAAATAAAAATAGAAACTCATGCTCTGAAAAAATACCAAAACCAAAGCAAAGAAGATAGAGAAACAAGAGATAGTAAACTGGGGCAAGGTGATACAACATTGCATGGCAGAGAAAAATGTCAGAGACCCAGCTACATGCAATGGCATTTATCTGTAATATTTGTTTGTGCTCTAAATCTTCTTTAAATCTCCCAGGAAAGTCAGTTGCTTCTAAATGTAGGGCTCTTATGGGATTTTAAGGGCTTGTTTCTGATGGCACTGTCTGTAGAAAAGGAGTCTAGCCCAGTACAGAACTCAGGTGGTCTAGTGAGGTAATACACACGGCCCACTGGATAGAGTACAGATCTAAAAGTTAGGACAACTGGGTTTAATTCACAGTTCGTCTACAGACAAGGTCATATACAGCACTAGGGACAAGTATTAGTCTGTCATAGTAAGTACAGAGATAGAAGTCAGTCATAAGGGCAGATCCCCTTCTGGGGTAAAACACTCCACTTGTTTAGGAGGATTGAAGCCATCTCTGGTTTAAATGACTGGTGGACTTTAGGCTCTGTCTACACACAAAGTTGCACCACATGAATTAAATGCATGTTTTTAAGCCTTGAGTGGCATTCTGTTATTTTCTTTGTTGGGCCTGTCCTGTAGTAGGTAACTTCTGGGTACTCTTCTGGCTCTGTCAATCTGAACGCCACTAGCCATCACCTTCAGCCCCCAACTAAAACCTCTCCAATGCATCATCAAGGATCTACAACCTATCCTGAGGACGACCCATCACTCTCACAGATCTTGGGAGACAGGCCAGTCCTTGCTTACAGACGGCCCCCCAACCTGAAGCAAATACTCACCAGCAATCACAGACCACACAACAGAACCACTAACCCAGGAACCTATCCTTGCAACAAAGCCCTTTGCCAACTGTGTCCACATATCTATTCAGGGGACACCATCATAGGGCCTAATCACATCAGCCACACTGTCAGAGACTCGTTCACCTGCGCATCTACCAATGTGATATATGCCACCATGTGCCAGAAATGCCACTCTGCCATGTACGTTGGTCAAACTGGACAGTCTCTACATAAAAGAATAAATGGACACATCAGACATCAAGAATTATAACATTCAAAAACCAGTCGGAGAACACTTCAATCTCTCTGGTCACTCGATTACAGACCTAAAAGTGGCAATTCAACAAAAAAACGTCAAGAACAGACTCCAATGAGAGACTGCTGAATTGGAATTAATTTGCAAACTGGATACAATTAGCTTAGCCTTGAATAAAGACTGGGAGTGGATGTGTCATTACACAAAGTAAAACTATTTCCCCATTTTATTTCCTGTCCCTCCCCTCATTTCCTCACACGTTCTTGTCAACTGCTGGAAATGGCCCACCTTGATTATCACTACAAAAGGTTCCCCTCCCTGCCACTCTCCTGCTGGTAATAGCTCACCTTACCTGATCACTCTTGTTACAGTGGTAACACCCATTGTTTCATGTTCTCTTTGCATATAAAATCTCCCCACTACATTTTCCATTGCTTGCATCCGATGAAGTGAGCTGTAGCTCACAAAAGCTTATGCTCAAATAAATTTGTTAGTCTCTAAGGTGCCACAAGTTCTCCTTTTCTTTTTGCAGATATAGACTAACACAGCTGCTACTCTGAAAAGAGGGATTTAGGTACCTAACTGCCACTTTAGGCTCTTAAGTCCATCATTTAGGCACCACTGACATTCACAAAACCACTGCTCACCTAACCTTGAAGGTGCCGACATTGCCACTGGTAAAGTTCCCTAAGCCTCCCTCCCCGCTCTGCACAGCAAGCCAAAAAGCCTGGGAGTAGCTAGCTAGGGCTCCAAGGCAGAGGGCAGGAGCAATTCAGCAGCAGAGCAGTGAGGGAAGGGGCACCTGAATACACACCGCCATTACCATAGGGATAATTACTCAAGCCAGGGCAGGCTAGGCATTTTGGAACTCACTACTCAAAGAATTAAATTTAAGCATAAGAGAAAAAAAATTATGAAATGCATAGACCAGTCAAACAGCACTGTGACAGAATAATATTACAGAGAATATATGTGCATTGGAGGAAGTACCAAGTAGTAACAATAACACCACAAGTATGTATTGGGAGGTGAGTGTGAAAGGTTTGAGGTTTCTGGTGAGTGTCTTAAAGAGACAGTACACAGTCTCTCATTGACTTCCCCAGCAGCCAGCACACACACATTTGGGGTGTGTGTGAGTGTGAGACAGACAGAGATTGTGTGTGTGCTGGCTGCTGGGGAAGTCTATGAGAGACTGGTTTCAGAGTAGCAGCCGTGTTAGTCTGTATTCGCAAAAAGAAAAGGAGTACTTTTGGCACCTTAGAGACTAACAAATTTATTAGAGCATAAGCTTTCATGAGCTACAGCTCACTTCATCGGATGCATTTGGTGGAAAAAACAGAGGAGAGATTTATATATACACACACACAGAGAACCTACTGACCGCTATTCCTACCTACATGCCTCTAGCTTTCATCCAGATCATACCACTCGATCCATTGTCTACAGCCAAGCGCTATGATATAACTGCATTTGCTCCAACCCCTCAGACAGAGAAACACCTACAAGATCTCTATCATGCATTCCTACAACTACAATACCCACCTGCTGAAGTGAAGAAACAGATTGACAGAGCCAGAAGAGTACCCAGAAGTCACCTACTACAGGACAGGCCCAACAAAGAAAATAACAGAATGCCACTAGCCATCACCTTCAGCCCCCAACTAAAACCTCTCCAACGCATCAAGGATCTACAACCTATCCTGAGGACGACCCATCACTCCCACAGATCTTGGGAGACAGGCCAGTCCTTGCTTACAGCCAGCCCCCAACCTGAAGCAAATACTCACCAGCAACCACACACCACACAACAGAACCACTAACCCAGGAACCTATCCTTGCAACAAAGCCCGTTGCCAACTCTGTCCATATATCTATTCAGGGGATACCATCATAGGGCCTAATCACATCAGCCACACTATCAGAGGCTCGTTTCACCTGCGCATCTACCAATGTGATATATGCCATCATGTGCCAGCAATGCCCCTCTGCCATGTACATGGCCAAACTGGACAGTCTTCCGTAAAGAATGAATGGACACAAATCAGACGTCAAGAATTATAACCATTCAAAAACCAGTTGGAGAACACTTCAATCTCTCTGGTCACTCGATCACAGACCTGAGGGTGGCTATCCTTCAACAAAAAAGCTTCAAAAACAGACTCCAACGAGAGACTGCTGAATTGGAATTAATTTGCAAACTGGATACAATTAACTTAGGCTTGAATAGAGACTGGGAATGGATGAGTCATTACACAAAGTAAAACTATTTCCCCCTGGTATTTCTCCCCCCCACCCCACCCCCCACTGTTCCTCTGATATTCTTGTTAACTGCTGGAATTAGCCTACCTTGCTTGTCACCATGAAAGGTTTTCCTCCTTTCCCCTCCCCTGCTGCTAGTGATGGCTTATCTTAAGTGATCACTCTCCTTACAGTGTGTATGATAAACCCATTGTTTCATGTTCTCTGTGTGTGTATATAAATCTCCCCTCTGTTTTTTTCCACCAAATGCATCCGATGAAGTGAGCTGTAGCTCACGAAAGCTTATGCTCTAATAAATTTGTTAGTCTCTAAGGTGCCACAAGTACTCCTTTTCTTTATGAGAGACTGTGTACTCTCTCTTTAAGGTACTCACCAGAAACCTCAAACCACAGCAGTTGCCAGCAGCTCTCCTGCTCCTGAGCCCTGTCTCCCCTTCCCTGCTGTGCAGAGTTGGGGTACATGGGCAGGGGACACATGGACATCAGAGCACCCCTCTCCCCGCACAGCAAGCAGGAAGGTCCCAGGAGCAGCTGGCCAGGGGCTCCAAGGCAGAGGGCAGGAGCAATGACACAGCAGCAGAGCAGCAGGGGGAGGGGCACCTGAACACAAACCACCATGCGCAGGTCTGCTAACAAAGTGCGTGGCACTTGATTCACTCCTGGGTGGCCACACAACCGCACAGCTTAGAGGGAACACAATGCAAGACCCAGCTTCAAATCCTTCCTCTACCTGATTTGGAGCTGTGATTTGAACCCACATCTCCCACCTCTCAGGTGAGTGTCTGTCAAGGTTCCTTTCCCACTCTGAACTCTAGGGTACAGATGTGGGGACCTGCAGGAAAGACCCCCTAGGCTTATTCTTACCAGCTTAGGTTAAACGCTGCCACCACCAAAGTGGTGCACAAAGAACAGGGGAAGTGCCCACTTGGAAACGTTTCCCCCCTAAAATATCCCCTCCCCCAAGCACTACACCCCCTTTCCTGGGGAAGGCTTGATAAAAATCCTCACCAAATTGCATAGGTGAGCACAGACCCAAACCCTTGGATCTGAGAACAATGAAAAAGCAATCAGGTTCTTAAAGAAGAATTTTAATTGAAGAAAAAGTAAAACAATCACCTCTGTAAAATGAGGATGGTAAATACCTACAGGGTAATCAGATTCAAAACATAGAGAATCCCTCTAGGCAAAACCTTAAGTTACAAAAAGACACAAAAACAGGAATATCCATTCCATTCAGCACAACTTATTTTATCAGCCATTTAAACAAAACAGAATCTAACGCATATCTAACTAGATTGCTTATTAGTTCTTTACAGGAGTTCTGACCTACATTCCTGCTCTGGTCCCAGCAAAAGCATCACACAGACCGAGAGAACCTGTTGTTTTCACCTCCTTCCAGCTTTGAAAGTATCTTGTCTCCTCATTGGTCATTTTGGTCAGGTGCTAGCGAGGTTATCTTAGCTTCTTAATCCTTTACAGGTGAAAGGGTTTTTCCTCTGGCCAGGAGGATTTACAGGTGTTTACCCTTCCCTTTATATTTATGACAAGGCCATTGGGCTATGGCTATTCTGGGGAAAGGGAGGGCTCTCTCCTGTTTATATAATATTTATTGGGCCAGCGAGCATGAGACTGACTCTATAGCCTCTATAGAACACTCACCCAGGAGGGATGCGACGCAAGGTCCCAGCCCCGCTTCAGTAAAATGGGAGTTAGACACCAAAGTCCTTGAGGGAGGGATTAGGCTCTGCTCCTCTCCTCAGTATTTCCTATTTGCTAGGCTAGTGTGTCTTCCCATTCAGCTTCTGTGAATCCCTCTTTTAGGTTTTAAAGCCACGTCTGCTCTTGAAGCTGGGGTCATGCTTCCCAGCATGGGTAGATATGCGCACACTAGCTGCTCATCTGAGCTAGCATGCTACAAAGAGTAGTGTAGCAGGTTAGCATGGGCAATGGCAAGCAATGGCACTGGCTAGGCACCCAGAATTCATAGCACTACATAGTAGCTACACTACTGCTTTTTTGCATACTAGTTCTAAGGAGTGCCAGTCCAAGTATGTCTCCTCGAGCTGGAAATCACATCCGTAGCTCATAGTGTAACATAGCCTAATTCTCCCCATACAGTCTATGTGGAGTCTGGGCACCTAACTCCGGGCTGTGAATTCCACTAGGCAGCAGAGTGCCTAGAAGTTAGGTATTGCAACACCTACATTCCCCTTTTGAATCTAGCCCTACAGGTCTAAATAGGAGGCTGAATTTTTAGTCTTTTTTATTAAACTAGATTAATAGAGAATTGTGAGAAAATTTAATGTAAGATGATAGAAAAGTATTGACTGTGGAAATAACATGGGAAGTATATCAAGTAGGGTTTATTAAGACACTTGACTGCTAGTTATTAGAGATCCGTTCCCCTAAAAGATTAACATCTAAGAAAATAATTTCAATAACCCCAGAGAAGACAATGGAGTAAGGCTCTGGAGAATTGTCACATTGTGAAGGAATCACATCACACATGATGAGATTTATTTTAACTTGGTAGAGATAGTATTTTATATTGATCATTTCTGATTAGGTCCTCTCTTTTCCCCAAATTGTGTCTGGTAAAGGAGTTCCCCAGAGTATTTATAATAAGCGGACTACTAGAAACAGAGAGCAAGTTCAAGGAAGGATTGATGAGAGACCACTGCCTGCAGAAGAAAACAGAAGATGCTGTGATGACATTTTGGGATGCAATCCAGACCACCCCTGGGCTGCAATTTTGGGGTGCCTCACTATGTCTTGTTGCTGTAGCTCCCACTATGGTTGCTCACAAACAGCCTTCCAGCATCCAGGTTACACCTTGAGCATCCGTGTGTAGCTGCAGCCTGCCAGCCACACTTCAGTCACTCTCTGGCTTCTACCAGCCTTAGTTATCAGTTGCAGGGAGACTCCAACACGCTCCCAATCTCAGTCCTTCCCTAAAAATGTGTTGTTCTATACTACACTGTCCAGCCCTCTCCTGGACAGTTCAGATAACAAAGGTCCATTGTCTCTATCAGGGAACAATATACAACAACTTGCCACCTTAACTGGAGTTACCCACACAGTTTGCAACATTGGATTAGTTTTGATTAAAGAATTAGGGTGACCAGATGTCCCGATTTTATTGGGACAGTCCCGATTTTAGGGGACTTGTCCTGCGTCCCAGCCTTACATCGGTCAGGATGCCCTTTGTCCCAATATCGAGACCGTCCAGACCGCAGCTAGGGCGCTGCCACTCACTGCTTCCTGGGGCAGCTCCCGGCACCCACCCGCCGGCAGGGGCGCCGTGTGCTGCAGGGGCGGGGCTTGCAGGCGCTGGGAGTGGGCAGAGAGCCCTCTGCCCCCCCCACCCAACCCCACCCAACCCACGACTCTAGGAGCCAGAGGGAGCTGCCTGCTGGATGCTTCCCAGGATGGGAGCCACCCTAGGTGAGCCCTGCCGGGACTCCCCACCTAGCCCCCTGGCAGATCCCTCTGGCTCTTAGGGTGGGGGGCCTCTGCATGCTGCCAGAGCCTGCAAGCCCCACTCCGCAGCTCCAGCAGTTCCCATTGGTGCTTTTCCTGGTCAATGGGAGCCACAGAGCTTGCGCTTGTGGCGGACACAGCATGTGGAGAGTCTGGAGACTCCCCTCGCCGCTCTCACCCTAGGAGCCAGAGACATTCCAGCAGGGCTGGTGAGTGTGGCCAGGGAAGGGGGCAGGGTGTGATGGTGAGTCTCTGGGAGGTCTGTGGGGGGTGCTGGGCTGTGAGGGTGTGGAGGGCGCTCGGCAGTGAGGGAGGTTTGTGTGTTTTGGGGTGCTAGACAGCGGAGGCCTGTTGGGGGGGAGTGCTGGGCAGTGGGGGAGATCTGTGTGTGTCAGGGCACTGGGCAGTGGGGATCTGTGTGGGGCATTGTGTAGTTTTGGTGGCGGGACTGTGGGGAAGGGCACCGGGAGGGAGAGTATGAGGGGAAATCTGTGTGTATTGGGAAACTAGCAAGTTGGGGGTTCTGTGTGGGGTGCTGGGCAGCTGAGGTGGGGCTGTGGGCAGAGGGGCACTGGGTGGGGTGTGTGTATGCACAGCACTGTGCATTTTTGGTGGAAGAATTGTAGCGGGGCTCTGGGCATAGTGGATCGAGGGGGCGCTGGGCAGGAAGGGGCATACTGGTAGCACAGGGCCAGGTGAACCAGTGTGCCTCTGGTTCCGGTCGGGGCTGTGCACCTGTGTCTGTCTCTCTCTCTCCAACCCCCCCCGGCCCGCTCGCCCAATGTGTCCTGATATTTCACTCTTGCCGTCTGGTCACCCTACAAAGAATAAAACAAAATCCTATCTGCTTTTGTTAAATAAACTTAAGTGAGTACAAATAATGAGGCATTAAAGTCAGAAATGGTTAAAAGAACAATAAAGATAAAAATGTTTCCTAAACGAACAAAATGTAACAAACTAGACTTGGCTCAAAGTGAAAGCTCCACAGGTTTTCAGTAGCATTGCTGATCAAGTTTCATGTCAGGATCTGCTTCCAAAGTCCAACAGCCGTTTCTTTTGTCTTCATAGGTGAAAAGAGACAGTGAGAGAACATGATGTGGTTTTGCCCCTCACTTTTATAGTTCAGTCACTCTTTCAGTTGCATTTTCCTGAAAGTGACCCCTAGATGAAGTTCTCTCCAGCTGAGACATGTAGTCTGGTGGGGGAGAGGTTTCCTATGTTGTTTGCTAAGATGCAGATCTGTTAGTTCCTGGTCCCGCTTCCTTGCCAAGGAATGGCCACTTGTTAGGTGATGGCAGGCCCACCGACAGTGGGGGGCAAAGGGGGCAATTTCCCAGGGCCCTAGGCGATTTAAAAGGGACTGGGGGCCCCTGGCCACCACCGCTGCCACGGTAGCAGCAGTGGTGGCTGGGAGCCCCAGGCCCTTTTAAATCACCCGGGCGGGCCGCAGGGCTCCTCGGTGCGTGCAGGGGGGTAATGGCAGTGGTGAAGGCATCTGGGCAGGCATGTGGAAGCCCTGGCCATGCCAGAAGAGTGCACCCAGCAGTTCACCTGGCAATTTGCTGGGCACCAGCCAGTGAAGGCGCAGCACCGCCCAAAATGTCAGGCGAAACTCGTCCGCATGGGTGTGCCTTGTGCATGCGTGCACCAGCTGCTGCACGTTGTAGCTGCACGTCCATATGGAGATGCCATGCCTGGCTGGGCCAGCAGCAGTGTGGGGCCCGGCTTCAGCCTGCCCTGCACACATCAAACCTCAGCCATCCCTTTCTAGGGAGGTCATTGACTGTTCTGCCCTGGTGCCCAGGATTGCTGTTGGTGAGCTTGGGTGATGGCCCATCAGCTTTCATGACACCTGGCTGGGGCATCAGCTTGTCCTTTGTCTTTGTGAAACAGGTTTGTCTACTCCCCAGACTTGCCTGGTAAGCTGAAATCATGCCTTAAGTGCATTTATGTTCATAACTTTATATATAACATTGCTACATACATTTCACCATGCTATTATTGACCAGCAAGTTTCAAATGATACCTTACAAGGCATATTTTGTACAAAGCTTATAACATTAATATGACCCTTTCCCCTAAGCACCCACCCTTGTGCCACCACTTCCCCCTTCCTCCTCCCACTCACTCCTCTCTGCCCCTTCCCCCTTCACTTGCCCTTACGGCCAGAAAAAGTGATGGGGTCATGTCCCCATAGCCCCCGCCCCCGTGTTTTGGTACCCCCGCCCCTGGGTCAGTCCCGGCAGAGCAAGATGGCCCAAATGCCGCTGCTGCCAGCCACTGAGTGAGGTTACTGCTGCAGAATCTAACCACTGGGTGGGACTACTGCCTGTTCATGATGCCCCTTAAATTTAACCTGCAGAAATTACCTCTTGGAATGAAAAAACGATTGAAATCCATTCAATCCTAACATGATCAGCTGGGAAGTCAGTTTTTTTTACCCTTTCAAATTAACAGAGTTTATGATGTTTTAGCTTTAACTAGGCTGAAGAACCAGCTTTTAAAGTTTTCAAAACTGCAAGTACTCATTTCTGTAAGTTTTGTCATTTTAAAGATCAAAAGGGCATCTTTCCATTTTGTCTGAGATGCGTTTAGGAAGGTGCTGCTAATCAGCTGTATTTGCATATATCTACTTTATAAAGCAGGTTCCCACTTGTGCTGATGATGAAGTGGAACTCTTCATTAATGATCTCTGATGGAGTAATATTCTTCTGACATAGGATTGGGCATATAAAAACATCACTTCCATAATTATTGTCACTGCAGTTAAAGTGCTCTTGATAATGTATATTGTAAATGAAGAGGATCAGTCAATACCAAGTGCTTTCACACAGATTGAAATGACGCACTCTACTTTTCATTTACTCTGTCAATCACACTGTCTCCTGTCAGTTAACCACACTGGGAAGTAATACAAGTTGAGCTGGATCTCTCTTACTGAGCATTTGTGTAAATCAGGAATAGCTCCACTGATGCAATGGATTTATACCAGTGGAAGTGAGATCAGAATCAGACTCACTGAATGTAACAAATACTTCTTCAGTGGAGTGTCTCAGTCACAAGGTTTCAACATCATTGGGACCCAGGGAACACAAGCTGATATTCATTCCTGGAGGATCTCCATTAAAATCAATAGTTACACCAGGGATGAATCTGGCACAATGACTAGTAGTAAATGTCTGATGGAAGAAAGAAAATAAATAGTACTTAACAGTAACAGAAGTGTTGTGAAGTGTTGCAGAGGTCTGGAGTCAAGGACTCTGAATCAGCAATTCTTTCTCAACACATGATACTGTTATTACCCCCAACAAGTTGGCCTCCTGAATAGAAGTAGATGCAGAGGCCTCACTACACCTGTGCTCTGCTCCCCTTACTGCTTCCTGCCCCAGTACCAGAATATTGTCTTAGCCTTTAAAGCATTAGAGGAATAGCAGCAGGCTACCTCAGAGACCACCCCCATCTGTGAGCCTCTGAGACAAGTCTGCTCTTCATGGAATCAGAAATTAGGGGGCCGGATTCTGGAGTTACACAAGGGAAAAGCCAGTGTTGGTGAGATCGAAGTCAGGGCCTAAAACCACTCTTCCGAGTCTAACAGAAACTGGATAAAAGACATTAAGGTCTGGTTACAGAAAGCGGGATGTGGGTGGCCATGCCCAGAGGTTGGAACAAGAGTCAGCTGCCAGGAATAGGAGTCTAGGATCACAGATGCCAGAGGCAAGGTCAGAAATCGGAGCCGAGGGTCTGAGTTAGGTCACCTCGAGTGAGGCAGGGCAGGTGCTGGACTGGGAATAAGCAGGCACAGGAGCTATCACAGCCCTAGGCAAATTCTTTGAGCAGCCACAAAATTGCTGCTGGGCTCAAGACCTGGCCTGCTGACGCTTCTCCCCAATAAGGCAGGCTACTACAGGCCAGCTGCGCTTGTTTGGCTGCCCAGAGACTGGCTCTGCAGCTGGCTGATTTCCGACATCTGAGTGCTGGGCTATGGCACTCTGAACCAGAGGAGAACAGGATGGGCATGAGTCTGAGGTGCTGCTGCACTGGAGATTTATCCCCAGTGTAGCTGAAGGGCAAAGCCTCTCCTTGACCTGGTGACGCTTACCCCAGTTTCAAGCTGGAGTAAGGAGCAGCTTTCCTTTCCAGGGCTGGGCATTGATGGCTGTCATTAGGGCAAATCCCCAATGGGAACAACCTTCAGAACCCAGTGCAACGGTAATGTGTCCCTTCCCCACAATAGCTGGCTTTTCCCAACCAACACTGGCTTTTCCCTTGTGTAACTCCAGAAAATGGTTCTATATAGAAAAACATAACCCTGGGAAGCCAAGGAAATAGCCTGCCCTCATTTGGAATCTTGTGTTTCATTGTATTTCAGTTGTTGAACACCGCAGTGGGGATTTGCAACCTGCGTGTCATGACCCAACAGAGTGGGAAAGGCTTGCATGGACCATATTGCCCATCCCACAGTGCTATATAGGATTTAGATCCCATCTTTATGGAAGGAGAAGTTCTGGCTAGGCCTAAGCTATTTGGGAGAGTATCAAAGTGAGTTTGCCGTATGGAGAAAGGGGTTGCTCTAAGGAAAAGTTTGCAAACTCCTGTTCTACAGTGACTGGCATCTAGATGAATATTTTTGAGAGACAGGTGTTCCAACAGCATATTGAATTACTTTAAAGGTTTTATTCAAAAAATAAAATAAAATAGCTACATATACAACTAGTGTTTAGCCTTTTGGTCTTTTATAAAAGCACAGTCTCTTATTTTTAATTAAATTGGCTTCAAATCTATTTATTATTCAAGTTTTTTTTAAGAAAAAACTTCTGAAAGTTAGAAAATGGATTGAAAATATACTGTATATATCATCTTTCTTTTTTATAGCAAACAATCTTCAGTTTTGTTCTGTTCTATGGATAAAATAAACCGAGACAGGTTCTGTTTCTTCTGTGCAAGCTTATCCACATTTACATCAATTCTTGAAAGCATAGAAGTACCACTCTGTGTGCAACGCAGAAGAATACCATCAGGAATGATTCAGATTCTTGCTGGAAGGCCAGCTCCGAAGTTGCTCATTTCATTCATATTCCGCCAGGGTGTCCAAAGGGAAAAATGAATTCAGTGTGTTGTTCTAAGCCAAGATTTTAAGATGGGTCCCTAAAGTTAGGCACCTACAGAGGCCCGCCGATGGGGGAGGGGAGAAAAGGGGGCAATTACCCAGGGGCCCAGGAAATTTTAAAGAGCCTGGGGGGCCCCCTGCAGCTGCCACCGCTGCTGCCAGTGCAACAGGGCTAAGGCAGGCTTCCCACCCGCCCTCATTCTGTGCCACTCCCGGAAGCAGCCGGCATGTCCCTGCAGCCTCTGGGAAGGGGGTCTCTGCGCGCTGCTGCTCCCACCCTGAGTGCCGACTCTGCAGCTCCCACTGGCTGGGAACTGCAGCCAATGGGAGCTGCGGGGATGGTGCCTGTCGGAAGCGGCGCGTGGAGACCTTCTCGGCCCCCCACCAAGGAGCTGTTGCCAGAGGGGTGTGCTGGTTGCTTTCGGGAGCCGCCCGAGGTAAGCGCTGATCCCTCCCCCACTCCTGCACCCCAATCCCTTGCCCCAGCCTAGAGCTCGCACCCAAACTCCCTCCCAGAGCCTGCACCCTGCACCCACTCCTGCACCCAAAGCTCCTGCCCCAACCTAGAACCCGCACCCTGCACCCAAACTACCTCCCAGAGACTGTACCCTGCACCACCTCCCACACCGAACCCCTTGCCCCAGCCTAGAGCCCGCACCCCACACCCAAACTCCCTCCCAGAGCCCAACCCCTCACCCCCTCCCACATCCAAACTCCCTCCCAGAGCCTGCATCCCACACCCCCTCTCGCACAACAACCCCCTGCCCCAGCCTGGTGAAAGTGAGTGAGGGTGGGGGGAGAGTGTGCGACAGAGGGAGGAGAGATGGAGCGATCAGGGAGCGGGCCTCCAAGAAGGGGGGGGATGGGGCGTGGTCTCTGAGAAGGGGCAGGGCAAGGGTCTTTGGGTTTGTGCAATTAGACAGTTGGTAGCCCTACCAGGCAGGCATGTGGCAGCCCTGGCTGTGCCAGAAGAGCGCGCCCAGCAGTGCAGCTGGCAGCTCGCTGGGCACCAGCCAGTGCAGGTGCAGCACTGCCCAAATGTCAGGCTTGTGCATGAGGGAGGCCCATTGACTGTTCTGCCCTGAGGTCCAGAATTGCTGTCGGCGGGCCTGCACCTACAGAAAGGGTGTGATTTTTCAAGTGTTGTGACCCCAGCAGCTCTGAGTAAAGTTAAAGGGAGTTGCTGGCTGCTCAGCACTGTTAAAAATCAGGGCATTTATTTAGGTGCATAGTGAGGATTTTTGTAAAAGCACCTAAGGAATTTAGGAGCATAAATCCCCTTGAATTTCAATGAGGTCTGTGCTCCTAAGTCCCTGGGATGCTTTTTGAAAATTTCTCCAAACACATTGGTTTAACTTTAGTCAGACAGCTTCAAAAATTTTGGCCCTGGACTATCTTATGCTAAACCTTCTGTGATGGAGCCTTGTGAGAGGGAGGAGTTGTGTCAGCCATAAGTCTGATACAACAGCCTCCTGCCAATGACATCTAAGAGCCTGGCTTGCTGTATAGGCCATTTGTAAAACCCACACTGGCATTGGTGAAAACCTATTTGTATGAATAGTCCCACAGGAATCACTGAGTCATGTAAAGGCACCTCAGCATGAGTTATGGGCCCACAATGAGGCTCCATGTGCAAACAGTGTCACAAGTAATAAACATACTAGAGATGTATAGTGTGAATGAGTTAATGTTACTCTGAGAATCCTGAGCATTTCTTTCCTTCACTCTTGTATATTGACACTGAAAACCTTAACACAGAGTTTTACATTTAGTTGTTTGTGCTTAAAATTTAAATAATAATAATTTAAAAAAAACCCAAACCAGACACAACTAGAGAAGATCAACATGGAACCAAGATTTGAGGCTACAAGATTAGGGATCCAGTCCTACAAACGCTAACCTTATATGAGCGATTCCACTGAAGCCAACTGGACTACTCAAAAGGTAAGGGATACTCAAGTAAGAGTTTCAGAGTAGCAGCCGTGTTAGTCTGTATTCGCAAAAAGAACAGGAGTACTTGTGGCACCTTAGAGACTAACAAATTTATTTGAGCATAAGCTTTCGTGAGCTACAGCTCACTTCATCGGATGCTTATGCTCAAATAAATTTGTTAATCTCTAAGGTGCCACAAGTACTCCTTTTCTTTTTTCAAGTAAGAGTGTCTATGATCAGGTCCTATGAGAATTAGCTTCCTATTCTAAGTAGATTCCTTATTCTTATTGGTATTGCAGTAGCATCTAGGATCATGGATCATGGTATTGCAGTAGCGTCTAGGATCATGGCCCTACGGTAGTCATGGATCAGGGCCCCATGGTACTAAGTGATATAGAAACACATAACAAAAAGATGGCCCCTGCCTTTACAATCTAAGTAATCCTAAGGCCTTCATCTTTGCAAAGAGTGAGAAGTGAGTGTGCACTAGGTTCTTAAAGGTTTTCTGTTGCTACATTCACAACGTAGCATAAGACATATTTTGAACATAAGGCAGATGTGATGATGCACTGTAGTGTGATATAAGATGTCTGATTGTGGTCTAAATGTACCCTAGTCTTCTACAGTCTGGTACAACAAGACTTTTTCTTTGAGTCTTGCAGCAGCTGAACGGTCTTTTCTTTCACTTTATCTTCTTGTTCCTTTAAAATCCTAGGAAAGATGCAAAAAGAAAGTATGCTCAAAAAAAGGCAATAATACCTACAAGGAAAAAAACCCCCACAGCATCACAGTCAGACATGGCTAATTTGCACTGATGACTGGGAGATTAATTGAAAACAACAGAGTTTTGTGAGTTAATAAACGAGCACACTGCATAAAACAAAAATCAAGGCTGCTGTATTGCAAAATCTATTTTGTTCATTTACTTGGAAAACTGCAGTTAGCACTGATCATTTGCAACTTGTGAATATTTTTGTGAATCAAAGCAGCGAGTCCATTGCTGATATTTGGAGGGTTTGTATTATTTGTTGTTTGCAGCCACTTGTCAAAAAGTTCAACAAATCCCCAAAGTTTAACAAACTTCAGCAGGAATGATGATTCGCCTGAAGGTTCCTGCCAGGAAGTACAGTCTCCAATATCAGCCATTCATTATTAGTTTCCCTCCTGTTCAAAGTGTATTGGGGAAGCTTTACAAAAATGCCCATAGGATTTAGGAGCACAAGTCCCATTTAATTTCAGTCGGATTTCTGCTCCTGAATCCCTGAGGTACTTTTGAAAATATCCTCCTCAGTCTTTCAATCAGGTAGTAGAACTGAACTGGCATGGGGGGAGAAGCACACCCTGCACCCTGTTAAAGAGCATAGCAATGTCTATGGCTGTGTGCATTTCCTCAGCACTCCCATTGTCTGCCTTTGGGAGCCATCACTGTGTGTTGTGCCTCCACACACGTTCCTCCCCTTGGAAGCCTTTATTTTGCAACTGACTCTGCATAGACGGACCTTCTTGCCTATGCAGAGCCTCACTGACCTCAGTGGAGCTCCATGTGGGCACAGAGGTCTGTTCACTTGGAGCTTCTTGCAGGATCAGCACTATTGACTATAACTTAAAAGGCACAAGATAGTATTCAGACAGCAGAAGGTTGGTTCTTATCAGAGACAATTAGTTTAACAAATAGAATCCATTCAGTCCTCCGTGATAGGGATCCATTAAGTTCACTTACAAATCTTCTTGAACTGAATTTTCTTCTTATAGTGTCCTTTGCAGACTTCATTTCACCTAGTTTGATTTTTTCCCGTACAATAGTCCATGTTTTAAAAAAGCAAAAGATGTTTTCCTTACCTAGCTAAGCGAAGCACTGACTCTTGGGTATTATGACCGGAACAGGCACTGCATTCGTAGAAAATTAAATTGTAATCCTAGATCAGACAGAAAGACCATTTCAGTCAATTTTGCATAACGTGCCAGTCTAGCTTTACAAGGCACCGTGGAAACATTGGGATATACAAGGAAAAAAGGAATACAAATTGGTCATTTGGGTCTCTCTGATTATGGGAAAAATTGGGAACCTATGTTCTGGGGTAAACCTTAGACAATAAACAAAGATGTCACCAGAACAACAACACAACCAATATACATTTCTTGTCAGTCCATGGAGTCCTTTGCAGTTTACACAGTGGTTTTCTTTGAGCCCTTAGAGGTGTGTTTTTTCAGTGTTTAATTTTCTACATTTTGATGAATATCATGATTTTAATTTATTATACTGTGCATAGCGAGTCCGGATAAGAAAGGAAGATAGATTAGTAATATTGATTTAAATTTGTATTTTATTGATAGCTGAAAAGTATGTCTCTTATTGTCTCTTAAAAGTATGTGAAATTTCCAGCTTAATAGTTACACAAATACAAATTTGACATCAAATATAAGCTCAGAGCAACATCCTTTGTTCTTCTATATAAGAATGCAATTAGACCCGTAAAAGGAAATCTAGCCAGCATGTGGATGATGCACATGAGCCTGACTGTGAGTGGCCTTCCCTTGCTCTCCTATGGCACATCAGTATCTTGTCTGAGGAGAAATCACACATGGGATACTGGCATGAATCAGAACTGATTTCTCAGCAAATGCCATGTGGCAGAGTAATTCTGAATGTGAGATAATGACATAACATATAACATACGTGATCTCTCTCCTGCCATCCATCTCCACTTTCTGACAAATAGAGGCTAGGGACACCATTCCTTACCCATTCTGGCTAATAGCCATTATTAGACTTAACTTCCATGAATGTATCTAGTTCTCTTTTAAACCCTGTTATAGCCCTAGCCTTCAGAACCTCCTCAGGCAAGGAGTTCCACAGGTTGACTGTGTGCTGTGTGAAGAAGAACTTCCTTTTATCTGTTTTAAACCTGCTGCCCATTAACTTCATTTGATGCCCCCTAGTTCTTATATTATGGGAACAAGTAAATAACTTTTCCTTATTCACTTTCTCCACACCAATCATGATTTTATATATCGCTATCATATCCCCCCTTAGTCTCCTCTTATCCAAGCTGAAAAGTCCTAGCCTCTTTAATCAGTCCTCATATGAGACCTGTTCCAAACCCCTAATCATTTTAGTTGCCCTTTTCTGAACCTTTTCTAATGCCAGTATATCTTTTTTGAGATGAGGAGACCACATCTGTATGCAGTATTCAGGATGTGGGCATACCATGATTTTATATAAGGGCAATAAGATATTCTCCGTCTTCTTCTCTATCCCTTTTAAAATGATTCCTAACATCCTGTTTGCTTTTTTGACTGCTGCTGGACACTGTGTGGACGTCTTCAGAGAACTACCCACGATCACTCCAAGATCTCTTTCCTGATTAGTTGTAGCTAAATTAGCCCCCATCATATTGTATGTCTAGTTGGGGTTATTTTTTCCAATGTGCGTTACTTTACATTTATCCACATTACATTTCATTTGCCATTTTGTTGCCCAATCATTTAGTTTTGTGAGATCTTTTTGAAGTTCTTCATAGTCTGCTTTGGTCTTAACTATCTTGAGCAGTTTAGTATCATCTGTAAACTTTGCCACCTCACTGTTTACCCCTTTCTCCAGATCCTTTATGAATAAGTTGAATAGGATTGGTCCTAGGACTGACCCTTGGGGAACACCACTAGTTACCCCTCTCCATTCGGAAAACTTACCATTTATTCCTACCCTTTGTTCCATGTCTTTTAACCAGTTCTCAATCCATGAAAGGATCTTCCCTCTTATCCCATGACAACTTAATTTACATAAGAGCCTTTGGTGAGGGACCTTGTCAAAGGCTTTCTGGAAATCTAAGTACACTATGTCCACTGGACCCCCTTGTCCACATGTTTTTTGACCCCTTCAAAGAACTCTAATAGATTAGTAAGACATGATCTCCCTTTACAGAAACCATGTTGACTTTTGCCCAACAATTTATATTCTTCTATGTGCCTGACAATTTTATTCTTTACTATTGTTTCAACTAATTTGCCTGGTATTGGCGTTAGACTTACCGGTCTGTAATTGCTGGGATCACCTCTAAAGCCCTTTTTAAATATTGGCGTTACATTAGCTATCTTCCAGTGATTGGGTACAGAAGCTGATTTAAAGGACAGATTACATAGTTCCACAGTTTCACATTTGAGTTCTTTCAGAACTCTTGGGTGAATGCCATCTGGTCCCCGTGACTTGTTACTGTTAAGTTTAACAATTAATTCCAAAACCTCCTCTAATGACACTTCAATCTGTGACAATTCCTCAGATTTGTCACTTACAAAGGATGGCTCAGGTTTGGGAATCTCCCTAACATCCTCAGCGATGAAGACTGAAGCAAAGAATACATTTAGTTTCTCTGCAATGACTTTATCGTCTTTAAGTGCTCCTGTTTTATCTCGATCGTCCAGGGGCCCCACTGGTTGTTTAGCAGGCTTCCTGCTTCTGAGTTACACCTAACTGATGCTAATTATTCATCTTCATCACTTTGACAAACAGATCCTTCTCTTGATGATGCAGTCAGTCCTGCAGCAGAAGGAGCCATGCCTTTGAACTTTGAAGGGAAAATTCACTGACAGCATGTACAGTGGAAACCCTCCGTAGCAGAAGGTAAATTATGTCTAATTAATCATCTGAGATACATCCTACACTATCAAGGGAATTGGCTAATGAACGCATCATGCCACTCACAATTATTTTTGAAAAATCATGGACAAAGGAGGAGGCACCTAAAGAATGGGGAAAAAACAATCAACAAACAAGGACAGAAGAGGAATGATCTTGGTGGTTACTGTCCTGTAAGTCTAGTTGTGGAATAGCCTCCTGAACTAATGAAGGCAGCAAAGCTTTGTTTGTCTGAACTGTTTACTGATTAGGAGATCATGCTACAGTGAAACTCAGTGTGTGGAGATTTCTTTGTAAATCTACTAGAAGAGGCAAATGGACTTGTCTTTTCTCTATTTTGCTGATAGTAGCAGTGACACATATGGCAATTTCCCACAATGTGCTCGGGAGACCCTACTGAATTGAGTTCACATATCTTTGGGGTCCATTGTATTAAAGGAAAGGTTTATGTATTATTGTGGGCTGGGGTGGTCAAAGGACTATATTGAACAATGTGTCAGACACGAATAGATTTATGAGACAATACGTGTGAAATGGATTTCCTGGGAAATATCTAGGGGAAGGTGAATGCAAATCCCCACCTCCTTTGCCTCCGGTTATGCAAAACACACACACACAAAAACAAAAACCCAAGAACAAAAACAATCCCTGCCTTTTGAAGCAACATCCTGAGGAAAAGATCTTTGGCTGCTGATTACCTGTTCTTGGAGGCTAAAGATCAAAGGCCTAAGCTGTATAAAGGAAAGACTAACTGATTCATGGGTGAGCTTGTTTTGAGCCAAGGTTGTTATGAACTTGTAACCACAGGAAAAATTGTTCACTGGGGTTTGAAGGACTGACTCCTGCCAGAGCCCTTGTTGGAGTTGGGTGATCTCTGGTAAGCTTATTAATGTTCAGGTAAGTTCTTCTATTATTTTTAATATGTTTTTGTCATCAAGATAGGTGATGGCCGGGAGCTGGAAGCCTGACTAGAAAAGGTTCAGAGAAGGGCAACAGACATGATTAATGTTATTGCTTCCATATGAGGAGAGACTAAAAACATTAGGGCTATTCATCTTAGAAAAGGAATGATCAAAGGTGGATATAATAGAGGTCAATAAAATCATGAATGGTGTGGAAAACAGTTAATAGAGAAGTGTTATTTACCCTTTCCCACATTACTAAAACCCAGGGTCACCTCATGAAATTAATAGGCAGCAGCTTTAATGCAAACAAGAGGAATTACTTTTTCCACACAACAGACAGTCAACCTGTGGCACTCATTGCAACAGGATGTTGTGATGGCCAAAAGTATAACTGGGTTCAAAAAAGGATTAGAGAAGTTAATGGAGGTTAGGTCTATTCATGGCTATTAGCCAAGATGGTCAGGGATGTATCCCCATGCTTGGGATGACCCTAAACCTCTAATTCTGCTTCTGTCAGAGACAGGATACTAGGCTAGAAGCATCACTGGTCTGACACAGTATGACTGTTCTTATGTTTCAGAGTAGCAGCCGTGTTAGTCTGTATTCGCAAAAAGAAAAGGAGTACTTGTGGCACCTTAGAGACTAACAAATTTATTAGAGCATAAGCTTTCGTGAGCTACAGCTCACTTCATCGGATGCATTTCCGATGCGATTTCCTTTTCTTTTTGTTCTTATGTTCTTAATGTTTTCACTTTATGAATAAAAGTGCTTGCCTAGAAAGAGCTGTGTGGTGACTTGTAACTGGCCACAATTACAACTCTTCATAGCCTCTGAAGAGAAAGCAAAGTGCAGACGGTGGCCTTTTTAGGCAGTCTGGCTTGCTGGGCAGATCACAATGTAGGCAGGGAACTATGCAGTCTGGAAAAACCCCTTCCACAAGTGAGTGAGACTTATCTCTGGCCAAGAGAGGGAATGGCTGGAAGCTTGAGCATGGGAGCCCCTGGAGGAGGAATACAGGTGCAGTTGCCCTGATCTGTGACAGTAACTCTACTGCCTTCTTAGAGAGAGCATTTTGAACACTATCAGATTTATGTTAAACATGAGTACTTTTGCTTTGAGGTGATCGCTCCCATTCTGCAATGTCAAGTCTGCACACCAGACAGCGTTGATTAATATTGAGGTGCTTGTTCTTTCATGTTGCTGATTATGGAGCAGCTAACTCAAGGTCTAGCTACCCCCCCGCCTCCCCATCATTCCCACCACGGCCTTCCCTATCCTTGTTGGAAGTGCCTAGCTCACTTTATCTATTCCCTGAGGTATTGCACTGCATCCTACAATTCTTTCATGTGATGAGGATTTGATAGGACTTTCTTTGGTGTGCCAACATTGCAATGTTAGGCATCCTTAGGCATGCTAGAGGGGTTGCAGGAAGGCTGCCCTACAGCAGGAATCCCCAGGAAGACTTCTGGCTGATTTCTACACCACATTATCTAGCTAGTAAGGCTCCAGGCTGCTAATTACCAAAGTTTCATGAAGCAATGAGAGCTGCAATATGTGACCTACAGTACTTTAAATGTGATCCATCAACGTTCCTGAAAACCTACTGACAATGAGCCAGATCCTCTGTTGGTATAAATAGGCTTAGCTCCTTTGACGTTAATGAAGCCGTGCAGATTTACCCAGATGAGGATCTGACCCAATGCAGTCTGAGTGCCCTACAAGAAATTCATGTAAGTAAGCAACTCAAGTGGATTCGTTAATGGAGATGTCATATGTGGTTTCCTAGGAATTACATTGCCATTTAACAGTAATTAATATCCATTAAAATAAATTATTATAAACTCAACAAGCAAATTGCTATAATTTAATTAAATCTCTGCAGCTTTTCGGATGACAAATTGTTACTGATCACTTCTTACTTTTGCTCCATGAAGCAATGTATTCTAATGAGTATTCAATCATTTGAATGTTATCATTTTTTCATTTGACATTGTTCTATGTTACTTTTGTAAAACATTTTATTTCCTTACATGCCATGTTATAGCTAATGACCTGGTGGGCTGCAAGTTCTGCATCTCAGCGCGATTCATCTTTGCTTTACTAGTTGCCCATTTTTAAAAAGAGCTAAATGACAAATAGCCACCCATTCCCTCCATTTACCTTTCATATGTCACTTGCTTTTTGCATAAGGCACAGTAATAATACCTTGAAGTTTTTCCTAGAAAGTAACCTGCAGGGCCTGAAAGTATACCTGCATTTTGGATTCTTACACAAAAATCAAACAGATTTGCTAAATACAGAAACTTTTAGGTACTGAGTAAGGGGCTGAAAATATGGGAATTGAAGTCAATGGGAATTTTGTAACTCACTACAATGGGAGTAAGATCAGGCCCTAAATAAGAAAGCACCCTTCTTCATCTTATCAACACAAAATAAGAGCAATATAACAACACAAGACCTATATATGGCAATGTATTATTATCAGTTTGTGTATAGGTCAAAAGTAGCACATAGCCCTAACTCTTTAAATTATATTCACAGGGCCAAGTATTGCTCTGTTATATTGGTGCAGATACAGAATAATGCCATTGACTTCATTGCATTTTGGACAAACTAGTAAATCCATTACGAATAAGTAATGAATAATGGGAAAATGTATTTACAGACATATTTGTGGAATCAGATATCTGATTTGATTCAGTCATATTTCTGCCACTTTAAGTTCATTTTCTCATGAAGATTTGGACAACTGATTTCTATGTAGATAATTTTTGGAGGTGTTGTTATTCATATGAATTCATATTCACTACACATCTGAATGCAAAAATGGAATTCAAGAATATTTGAATAATGATATCTGTGTGTAAGCAAGTGCTCTTGTTATTTGCTAGTCCATCTAGGGTGACCAGATAGGAAGTGTGAAAAATCAGGACAGGGGATGGGGGGCAATAGGTGCTTCTATAAGAAAAAGCCCTGAATATCAGGACTGTTCCTATAAAATTGGACATCTGGTCATCCTAAATCCTCTGGTTCTCAAACTATGGCTCATGGATCATGGGTGGTTTGAAGAGCACTTGTGGGTACTCCACAGAGTGCTGCTGCTTCTTCTTGTTTCCAGCTACTAAATCACAGTAAAAGAAGCTAAGAAGACATAATTTTCTATCATGACTTTCCAGGGAAGTATCTGCTATAGGTGTCACAGGGATGTTATGGGACTGTAAATGGAGGAAGGTGTTCACAAGACAATCTATTAAGTAATTGTCTACACTATGGTGGGAGGGAAAGAGAATCCCTGAGGAGATATCCCGTCATTCACTATTCATCATTCATTATTCTCTTGTTTAAAAGTTCATCATCCAGTCATGGATCAGAAACACCACCATGTGAATTAGGTGACTAACCACACATTAATAATTATCAGTAGTTACAATTCACAGGAAAACCATAGGCTATAAGTTGTTCTGATAAATAATTTGACAAACAATTATAAATAATAAAAAATGCAGGACATTTTTCATTTTTCAGGTAGTTCATTAAGGAACAAAATTAATCAAATAATTGCTCACTAGAAATGGTTAACCAGGATCTACTAATAAGTATTAAGGTTTTTTTCCCCCTTCTAAAAGCAATTGCCCTCTTAAAAATAATAACTTATATTTCTGAGTTTCTAGATATAATCTAACACCCATTAAACACATTCATCTTTTAGCTTTATTATGGATTCCCTTCTCCATACTGTACCTTGGCCAGATGTTCTCCTAGTCCATAAGGGACTTCTCGTTCTTTTTCATTGTCGATTTTATTACCCAGTAAAAGCACAGGTATATTCTCTCCAGTTACCTCCTGCAGAGCAAAGAACACTACATCATACTGCACACAATATGTCAACATCATTAAAATATTTTAAAAAATGATTACCCATGAAGCAGAGCCGAGACCCACCAGGTGCCAACATAAAAATGAAAATACTGAAGACGAATCAAGCAAGTAAAATGTTATTTTATGAAGAACTATATCAGGCATCAGAACTGGACAAAAGGAATAAAGGAGACATTCCGTGCTAAAAAAGCATTACCATCCTTCACATCCCTTGAATAACAGAACAGCTCAGAAATCATTCAGACTTAAACAAATTTTAAAAAAAAGAAAAGAAAAAGAAAAGAAAATCTGTGCTACATTAAACCACAGGTATCTGGCCCTACTTTTCCAATTAAATAGGCATGAACACAACTGCATTTGGATCCAATCATACCAATCAAAGTACATAATGTAAATGGAGATAATATATTTGATCACATGTAATTCTGAAAAGTGGTAATATACATTACCAAGTAAAACACTATCTGAATGAGTATATTACCAAACGTACACCAAGGATTAAGTATGCACATTGCCTGAGTTAAAGGCAATGGATTTGGCTCTATGTCTTGAACTCAGTGCTAGTTAACATCCCTCAAAATTAGTCAGTCAAGATGAATCAAATATGTAAAATATTGGAATGGAAAAGAAGACCATGTTTCCTTATGAAAACTAAAATTCTCTTCCAAAGCTATTTTTTAATGTGCTGAATTGTTATATATGTTGAATTGTTCAGAAAACATGTTAAATAAGGGCCTGATCTTCCAAATACTTAATACTGGGTTTACTTCAATGGGGCTACTCACAGTTGTCAGGGCTATTGACAGTGGTAAGTATTTAAACAATTGGGGCCTAACAAGGCCAGATTAATGCAGGGCTTTAGGGGCTGCAGCCCAGGGCCTCAGGCTAAGGGGGGGCCATGCAAAAATAAATCCATAACTATACACAATTCAGTGGTCACCAACCCATTGATCACGATCTACTGGTTGATCCTGCAATCTGCCAGTCGATTGCAATCTCTGGGCCGCTAAAAGTCCAGCGGTGCAGCAGGGCTCAGGCAAGCTGCCTGCGTGCTGTGGACCCACGCTGCTCCCCGAAGTGGCCGGCTGCTGGCACATCTCTGTGGCCCCTGGTGGGGGGTGAGGAGGTTCCATGTGCTGCCCCCACCCCCGGCACCATCCCCGCAGCTCCCATTGGCCGGGAACCAGCCAATGGTAACTGCAGGGGTGGCGCTTGCTGGCACGGGCAGCGCATGGAGACACACTGTCCCCCTCCCTTCAGGAGCATGCAGAGACATGCCAGCAGCCAGCCACTTCTGGGAGCGGCGTGGGGCTATCGCAGGCAGGCAGCCTGCCTGAGCCCTGCTGCGCCACTGGCCGGGAGCCACCTGTGGTAAGCGCATCCCGGCTAGATCCTGCACCTCGTACCCTATGCTCCACCCATATCCCAGGTCAGAATCCCCTCCTGCACCAAACTCCCCCCCAGAGCCCACACCCCTCACTCTCTCCTCCACTCCAACACTCTGCCCCAGCCTGGAGCCTCCTCCTGCACCCAAAATCCCTCCCAGAAAGAAACTAATATAACAGCTGTTCTAAGGTAAGAAGTAGTCTATTTTGAATTAACTCAACTATATTCTACATGTTTTAAGACTGAAATGTAACCACAGAGTGGCTTTATGTTAATTAAAAGGCAAGTTTAGTATAGTGTTAATAGCCTCGATGACATAATTGTGATCATTTTGTTTGAAATCAAGAAAAAGACTTGTATACAGGAGCCCCACAAAATCTAAAAGCCCCGGGCCCACAGGAGAGTTAATTTGGCCCTGGGGCCTAACTCCAAAGTACAGAGGCCACCTAGTAGCCAGTACAGATAACAGTGTTTCATATGTTAGGATACTGTGCCTGTTGCCATAAGATTTGAATAGACAATAGCATTTTTAAGTCACAAAAAGCTCTCTGGGGCAGGGACTATGATTGGGTGTGGGCAGGGGGAGAAAAACAAGATATTCCTCAGAATTTTTTCCAGGAAGCTGAATCCTATAAAATAAACCAGTTTTACAGCACTTACTATGGATACCGTTGATTTACATGAGCAACCTATTTAAAATCTCCTAGCTTAAAGATGTAGCAGTTGCAAAACTATCTCTTATGAATTACATCACTGCACTGACGCATCTTTCAACTCCAATGACAACCAAGGAGAACCTCAGTTGAATGACCATTAATAAAATGTGTCCTGATACAGAAAGCAGAGGAGTGCATGCTCGGAATTCTTTTCCTCAGATTAAGCCAGGTACCAGGAAAGATAGACATACATCCAATCAATGGCCACTGATGAGATTTACTCCTTGAAATTTTAGAATGACTATTTTTTCCCTATAAAATGAAAGTAAGGCTTCCGCAAAGAGCTGGCTTGGCAACTCTGTGAACTAAAGTCCTATATATAACAGAGTAATTGCTACAGCACAAGAAGTGGTAGGACCTTACTTCCTCCTTTTTGACCTGCCCATAACCCCCATCTGGAGGTAGCACCTCAAGAAGTTATAGCATGTGGCCAGAATAGTTTAGATTGAAAGCTATGTCCTCTTACCTCAATGCTCACCAACCACTGTTTGACAGCTGTGAATGTGTCTTTTGCTGTTATATCATACATGACAATGACACCATCAGCTTTTCTGAAAAACTGCTTGGAAATACTGCGGTACCTGCAAACAAGAATCTGTTTATAGCCCTTTGCCTTAGAGCAGTAGCAATGTGACAATATGATTAAAGTATAGTAGTCAGAAGTTGTACACCAACTGTTGAGTCCTGCAGCATTGAAGATTTATACACTGGGATCTAGATAGAAATTTGTATTCTTATAAGCTCAGTTTGGGCCACAGATATATGGGCATGTGGAGCCAAATATCCTCTTAGATCAGGGCCCAGTTCTGCAATCCTTACTCACATGTGTAATTCCTACTCACTCAGGTAGTCCTATTGAAGTCAACGGGATTATATACATGAGCTGTAAGACCAATACATCTATATCTCCTTTCATCGATAGATCTTGCAGTAATTTACAAAGGTGGTTAAGCTTATTACACTCATTTACAAATGAGTAGTAACTGGAGGCAGAGAAAGGTTTAAGTGGCAAGTCAATGGCAGAGATGGAAAAAGAACTCACCATGTTGCCATACTAAGGTTTATTCACATGAGTAAGAGCTGGAGGACCAAAGCTTCATTTACTTAGCTAACATATGAATTTACAGTCAGGGGACACATTTCTGCTCTCTGACGAGCAGAGTGGATTTTCTTCCTACTTATTTTACACATGAAACCTCCATTGTTATCACTGACAATCCCACTTACTAGATGAGTGCAAAATTTGCAATAGAGTGCAGTGTAGATCTGAAGGTAAAATTGAGCTATTCCGTGAAATATGGCAAGGGAGCAAGTTCAGTGCTTTCTGGTTTTATCAGTCTCCTTTTTCTCTACCCCTAAATAGTTCATTCTTTTTCTCATTCAGTGGCAATCCCATGTATGGAACTCACAGTGTCAATGACTAAAAGATAAAGTAAACAAAAATATGCAGTAAGTGTTTTGAAAAATCCTGCTGCTGACCCTTTCGCTTGTCTTCCTGTTCTTGTACTACCGATGGTAGCACGTACACTCTGGCCCATGCCTCACATCCTCCTAACCTCACCTTGTGTGTCATTTCAGGAATTCCTCACTCCTGTATGTGAAAAATTATTCAGGCTTCAATTGAAAAACACCAAACTTTTCAAATTTCAGCAACTGAAAATTGCAATTGTTTTTTTCCAATCAAAATTAATGGTTTCTGGTTTTTTGGTCTTTCAATGAAAACATGAAACAGTTAAATGGAAAAAGGTACTTTGTATGTGAATATCTCCATTTTTGTTAATTTTCTGTTGAAAAAACCTTTCTGACAGAACATTTTCAACCAGCTCCGCTCCTTAATAGTAGCTTATGGGACTATTTCTTTAAGAGGCTCTACAACAGGCTGGCAGTGTTTGCCTGAAACACCCCACCCTGTTAGCCAATATTGATCCTGCTGGGAAAGGATCAAAGGCCTGCTCTCACTTTCACTGAACTAAATGATAACTCGCCCATTTCCCCCACTTCTGGGTAGCAGGATTGAGCCCAAGGCTGCTATTTTCTAAATGCACAGAGTAGGAGAGTAGAAAATTAAGACATTTTCTCACCGTTCCTGCCCAGCAGTGTCCCAGAGTTGCAGGGCTACCTGGCTGTTATCCACTGTCACTGTTTTCACACTGTAATCTATACCTATAAACATAGCACATGTTGTCTCAGGTTCATTCTGATAGTCTAATCAGGTTCATGGTAGTTTAAGGTAACAGTGTTATGTTCAAACAAGCCACAAATATTTCTAACCTGTGTTCATTGGTTCAGAAGGCATGCAATAAATTCTGGCCCTTAACAACAGGCTGATCATAAGAACAGGCAGAAGCTTTTATTTGCCATAGTTTTAAAGTAATAATATAAACATATTACGTGTTAACAAATACATTTAATTCACAAAAAGTCAGGATGAGTCAAATTTTCAAAACAGCCCAAGTGATTTAGGATCCTAAGTCCCATTGATAGTCAAGGTGACTTAGGCTGCTAAGCCATATAGGCACTTTTGAAAAATGTTGCCTTGTATGCTTAAATAAGTCCTCTCTAGCTTTGGTTTATACACTTTTTGGATATTTATAATGATACTTGCTCTAGCCATTAGGTTACACTGCCTCCTTCTGCAACACTCTACTGCAACATTCTTCTAACATTGGGTCCTGCTTGACTGAGGTCAGTGGGAGTGTTGCCATTGACTTTAATGGATGTAGCATCTGGTCCTATTGCCTTCAGTGAGTAATCAGAACATTCAGAGGGATTGTGGAGGATGTTTCCACCACCAGAATCTAGTTTAATGGAAGTGGGTTTGAGTTGCATCTGGGTTTGTCAAGGTTTTGAATGACCAGCTGTTCTGCACAGTCTGCTCTGTCAGTCTTATCAGCAGTTCTTATTTTTATAATAAGAAAAGGAGTACTTGTGGCACCTCAGAGACTAACAAATTTATTAGAGCATAAGCTTTCGTGAGCTACAGCTCACTTCATCGGATGCATCCGATGAAGTGAGCTGTAGCTCACGAAAGCTTATGCTCTAATAAATTTGTTAGTCTCTAAGGTGCCACAAGTACTCCTTTTCCGAATACAGACTAACACGGCTGCTACTCTGAAACCTATTTTTATAATGTTACTTTTGGCTTATCTGTATGTGCAGGCCAGCCAAATAACCCACATCCTGGTGTGACTCACACAGATAGTGAGTTATTGTTGCACTTTAGAGGTTACCTTTAAAAACCTGCCATCTAAGCTGCAGCCCCCAAAATTGGCGCCTTCCTTCTGGAAGCCCCAGGAAATTATGAATATAGTCTGAAGGTCTGACTTGTAAGTGCAACAGTTGCAAGCACAAGCTATGTTGGCACCAGTTAAGCACACAGCTTTGTAAATGTATCACTAACATCTTTCTCTTTTGCTCCATACAAAGCTTTTTTTCCTGGAAAAATAGGCAATCATGATTTCAGTGATGGTCACGAGGGCATTTGACGTTTGCCAAATCTTATTTATCTTTTGGGATGAAGTGTGATCTAGTGCCTCGGTTACTAGATGAGAAGCAAAGAGATCTGAGGAAAAATCCTGGCTCCACTGAAATCAATGGGAGTTTTGCCAATGACTTCAATGAGCCAAGTGTTCCACCACTGGGTTCTAATTTCAATTCTGCCACTAATCTGCTCTGTGACCTCAGGTAACACATCACTTCTCTGTCCCTTTGCTTCTCCTTTTTGGGACAAGGACTTTCTCTCACTATGCATTTGTACAGCACCTAGCACAACAGGGCCACAGTCTTGGTTGGAGCCTCTAGGTATTACTGTAATAATCATCATAATGTTTCTTAAACTTACCTACAGTAGCAGATGTGTCTGGGGAAAAATGGTCTTCGCAGAATCGCTTTAAAAATGAAGTCTTTCCCACATTTGAATTGCCCACAAAAACAATCTTGAATAAGCGATCAGGGGCAGAGTATATTCTCTCCTCCTTCAAACAAGCACAAAAGTTAGTTGACAATTTTAACTCTAACTCTGAACTCTGTTGCCTTTTCTGATTTGCAAAGACTTAAAGATGACCTGCAAAGGGGAAAAAAATTGAGTCTGTACCCTTCCTTCTTGGTGACTTATGAAATAACCTTAAGAGTTTTTTTGTCTGGTTGGTTGGGGTTTTTTAAAGAGTTTTGTTTGTTTTTTACCTTAATGATATTAGGAATGTCCAGTCTGGCCTCTCTTGGCTTTAGTGGGAGACTCTGTAGAGTTCTTAGCTGTGAACTGGGAGCCTCTTTGTCACATAACAGAAAGGGTGAAGTATTGAATTTTTATCAAAGTTGTATTTTTTCCCCAAGAATTTCTAGCATCTTTGAGCTCAATTTTTTGTGTCAATGTAATTTTCTTTTTAGTCCAAAACAGAAAAAATACAGCTGTCACGCTGATTTTATAATTCCATGGATTTAGCAGTTGTATCTGATTCCCAGCCAAATTTTGGGATGCAAGCCCCATGTGAGCTGAAACAAAAAGGTTTGCATTTACCCCTGCAAGTCCAAACCAACAAGCTCTGCACAGCTCTGTTCAGATCCACCCACACTACACTTTATGCATATCATAGACCGTGTGTTTTTACCTAGCGAACACAAGCAAATTTATAAGCTGTATTATGCTTTATATGGCCTGATTGTGCTCTCAGTTGCTACTGGTGTAGATCCAGGAGCTTCCTGATTTACACCAGTGTAAAATTGGTATAAGTGAGAGGAGAACCAGGCCCAGTTAATTCAGCTGTTAATCTTTGGTAGGGTGAAGGTGATAACCTCTTAGCTTCTCAAGTATGAGGGAATTTCCCATGTTTTGTAGATTAAATTGAGTGGGGTGCTGGAGAAGACTATTTCTGCTCTATTTTAGGTATATCATTATTCCAAAATCCCTTCCCTTGTATTTTCAGCTGCAGTGGTTTCGGGAAAAATGGAGCATCACCAGTGAGTTTGCAGTGGGGGCCAGAACCATCCTGCTGCTGTAGGACGGAGAGGCTGAAGGGGGAAGGCAAGGTGGGGAGCACAATACTAATTCTGTAGAAAAAGCAGCAGGGTGATTCCCCCTATAATGCAAAGTGAGCACTCCAACATATGCACAAGGATGCTGGGGGCTGGCCCAGATTTTCCAGCAGGCAGCCTGCCTGGTGTTCCCTTCAATGCAAGGTTGAAATCCAGCCCACCCACTATTCTGTACTGCTGTGAAGAAAATACTGAATTATCCTGGGAAAAATAGTTGTATTTGTACTAGAGAAAAAAAAACCTCCACTCTGTCCCTTAACTGTAAGAAATCCATTCACCGGGGTCAACATTTGGAGCAAATATCTATCTCGCTATCTATCTTCATGTATTAGAATAACAGCCATTGTTATAACTGTACTGAGATCTCTTATTGCATCACTACCTTATCCTTTTAAATTAAAAACTCAAACTGCATTGCACCTTTAGGCTTTCAGCAATAAGCACACAGAGGCTCGTTCACCTGCGCATCTACCAATGTGATATATGCCATCATGTGCCAGCAATGCCCCTCTGCCATGTACATTGGCCAAACTGGACAGTCTCTACGTAAAAGAATGAATGGACACAAATCAGACGTCAAGAATTATAACATTCAAAAACCAATTGGAGAACACTTCAATCTCTCTGGTCACTCGATCACAGACCTAAGAGTGGCTATACTTCAACAAAAAAGCTTCAAAAACAGACTCCAACGAGAGACTGCTGAATTGGAATTAATTTGCAAACTGGATACAATTAACTTAGGCTTGAATAGAGACTGGGAATGGATGAGTCATTACACAAAGTAAAACTATTTCCCCATGGTATTTCTCCCCCCCCACCCCACCCCCCACTGTTCCTCTGATATTCTTGTTAACTGCTGGAATTAGCCTACCTGCTTGTCACCATGGAAGGTTTTCCTCCTTTCCCCCCCCTGCTGTGGGTGATGGCTTATCTTAAGTGATCACTCTCCTTACAGTGTGTATGATAAACCCATTGTTTCATGTTCTCTGTGCGTGTGTATATAAATCTCTCCTCTGTTTTTTCCATCAAATGCATCCGATGAAGTGAGCTGTAGCTCACGAAAGCTTATGCTCTAATATATTTGTTAGTCTCTAAGGTGCCACAAGTACTCCTTTTCTTTTTGCGAATACAGACTAACACGGCTGCTACTCTGAAACTTCTATCTATATAAAGCACTTTCTCAAATCTGCTGAAAATCACCTATCCTATTTCCAACAGCCATCATCATGGTGTGTGTGTAATCTGGGTGCTGGGAAATAACATTAATACACACATACACACAGACAGTCGTCCACTCCAGCATGGACTGAAAGGCCCTAAACTGCAACTCTCTTAGCTCATAGCAATAGCTCAGTTAGCAGTTAGCCATCAGAAAAAAAATCTCATCCTCAGTGGCTACACACAAGTTGGCAGGTTAACAGCCTGAGGGCACCATTGGGTCTTGGCTCAACCCACAGATTGCCCAGACAGCCATTTGCCTATGACATGCATCCGGCCCACTCATGAGGGAAACCTACCTTTGTAATCAAACATATGGCTCCAATGCCACTTCTAAACTGAGCATAAAGATGAGCCTCTTCATCCCCTGCTGAATACTTATGACAGGACTAAGCCATCCAATAGCTATTGCTAGTGATTCCAGCCATGCAAGCTGCAAAGGAGATGCAGCTGCTAACGCCTCAATCTGTCTCAAGCTGATTTTTGTGAAACTCTTGGCTTCAGATGACTCCCTGCTGGATGCACCCGAAGTCTAACTTGAAGCCCTAAAAGGACTGACCAATCTGTCCTATGGGCAAAATGTCCTTCCCCATCCCAATGTGGGAATCAGCCACTGTTTGGAAACCTACGATCTGCAGAAACAAGTTACAAACTCTCCCCAGATTATTAAATCTTGAACTGGAAAGGTACTTTGCCATATTCTATTGGAATATCAATTTCTCTTAGTTTATAATATGGTCTAAGATTTTTATCTCAATGTCACGTGCTGTTAATGAACTTCTTACACACAGCGCACAACCAACATAACATATGTCAGTTTTTGGCAGATTTAATAGAAATGGGTGGGGCGGAAGGCACACACTCAATGGACCTGATTCCATCTTGTTGGAGCAGAACTGTACCTAACTGTGCCTGCCTGGCTTGCAGATTCTTAGCTGATTCACCAGAGAGAGTGCAGACAATGGATTTTGGATTGGGAGCATAGTTTTCATCTCTAACAGGGTCCCCACAAAAGATTGCCTCAGCACATCCTTGGGCACCCTAGCTACAATATCCCAGCCAGTGCCACCAGCTTTGAAGATGGAGGTTGCTGGCATATTGCACTGCTTCAGTGCCCTCTCTGAGAAACTTTCCATCTGTGCTCAGGACATGAAAACTTGGGAACAAAAAAGACTCATTCATTTCTAGAAGAGGACTGATTTACACAAGTTCTATCCCCCCACACCCTTCTGATAAGGGGCTCTCAGAGTTGATTTAGAATGTCAGATGATTAGGGAAGCTTACTACCAGTGACCTGGAGCTCCTTGAACTCAGTGCAGAAAGGGCTGGGACCACAGAATGTATCGACACAAGGGTGTTAAGACTTCAGGAAAGCAAACTCTAGGGACTTAAAAACATCTAGGTCTCGATGCTTCCCTCCCCAAGGCAGAGTGGAGAACAGAAGGGCTTCATTGTTGGGAACAGAGCGTGGGTGGCCTTATAGGAGGGCTATATGACTACATGGTGTAATTCTGCCCCCCATAACATAGCCGTCTCTAGACCTTGCATGGCATTTACACTGAAGATCCACTGTGTAGCATGATATGGGATGAGATTGACTGGAGAATGAGTGGGACCACCGCTCTTCAAGACATGTCCCCCAGGGGACTCCTTGCAACTTACGATGCAGTGGCAGGAGCCACTCCTCCTCTGCAGCTTTAACAGACTCCAGAGGGAGTCTCCATGCATGGGCAGCAGGCTGTAGGGGGGCCCTCACTGATGGAACAATGCCCCCAGCCCTGCCACCAGTGCTGGTGGGAAAAGCCAGAAGGGAAAGGGAGGCAGAGTCCTAGCATCCGATGAAGTGAGCTGTAGCTCACGAAAGCTTATGCTCTAATAAATTTGTTAGTCTCTAAGGTGCCACAAGCACTCCTTTTCTTTTTGTGAATACAGACTAACACGGCTGCTACTCTGAAAAGAGTCCTAGCAGTGGATAGCAAGAGATCAGAGTGGCTGGCCCACTGCAGTTTAAATGGCTTGATTGTGCTATCTCTTAGGCTATGGAGAGGTCTCCCCAGGGAAGAACTGCAAGTTCCATTGCTTGGGAAATTTAAAGCTAAACTAGAAAAACAAACTGAAATAGACTTCAGGGCCAGATTGTGGCTGCTCTGAGTGGGGGCACAAAGGGACAGGGGAAAGCACTAAGAGCATTTAACCTGCCCCCCTCACTTATGCCTCACAGGTTGGCATTGGTCACACTCGCGACCTCTAGGCTCCACTCAATACAGGGACTGCTCACTGCTAGCGCCCCACCTGGGGTGGTAATCACCTCAAAGGGAGCAGGAAGAAGTGTCCTGGGCCCCCACCCTCCAAACTTGTCAGTGGGCTTGTTTGACCATACAGGGAAAAACGTGTTCCAGCCTCTCATGAGATATAGCAGAAGGCATGCTCCCTGCCCTCAACTAGGCTTCCCAGGGAGCCTGCTGGATAAGGAGGCTCTGCATGACCTCCAGTACTGGGGTTGTAGGGCTATAATGGGACAGTTCTTTAGTGGAAGTGAGCTGGGTTAGATGACCCTGTTGGACTTTTCCCTCTCTGATTTTGGTGATATACTCTAGGGAGGCCTAAACTCCGGGAAACAAGGTTATACAAAATTTTCTGGGCAGTGTATAAAAAGCACCCATGGAGCCAAATTCATCCCTTGGGTGCACGTGAATAGCTGTCATTGATACCAGTGGATGTCAATGTACCCATGTGAGGACAAAATTTTGGCACAGATATTGATTATTGTTATTAATTTGTATTACAGTAGATCCTAGAACCCCTAGCTGAGGTTGGGGTCCCATTGGACTAGGAGCTGTACAAACACACACAGCATGAGGCAGTGCCTACCCCAAAGATCTTACACTCTAAATAGACAGGACCAACAAAGCTGTGGGAGGGAAAACAGAATCACAAAGAGGGAAAGTGACTTGCCCTAGAACAGTGGTTCTCAACCTGCAGCCCATGGGCCACTTACAGCCCAATCAGCACACAGCTGCAGCCCATCCTCAGAGCTATACAGGTAGTTGGATGCAGCCCACATAACACATTGTGGGCCACAATGGTAAATTGGTTGGGAATCACTGCCCTAGAATTAACCACTAGGTCAGTCACACAGCTGGGAATAGAACCCTGATCCCCTGAGTCCTACCCATGTGGCTGAGCTGCTACACTATGCTACTTCTTGAGTAAAATTACTGCCTTTCTCTTCTAAGATAAAAAGGACTTGAGAGAAATCCTGAGCAATCTCAATAGTTTAAGATCCTGGCATCAATTTGTTTAAGAAACCAGCTAATAGATTTTCCAATTGTTATTTAATGTCACCAATAAGCTAATTCTCTGATTTAAGTCTTTAATATACAACAGCATGATAATAATACACTTTCTGACAGCTAACTAGTGCTAGGACATCTTATTATTAATTAAGTAGCTAGTGAGCTCAGTAGCTTTCTTCTGAGAAAGGTCCACTTGATCATAAGTGAAGGAAAGATCCAGCTGTCCAGAGTAAGAAATATCCAGTAATTGAGGATACTTCTATTCTGAGAACACTACAAAGTATGTTGTGGCTATATCACATTAATGATCTAAGTAGTTTTGATCAGCTTTCCTTTTTTTAATGGAAAGGCATTTCTCTATCTAGAAAGAAGAAAAGGAGGACTTGTGGCACCTTAGAGACTAACACATTTATTTGAGCATAAGCTTTCATGAGCTACAGCTCACTTCATCGGATGTGTAGCTCACGAAAGCTTATGCTCAAATAAATGTGTTAGTCTCTAAGGTGCCATAAGTACTCCTTTTCTTTTTGCAAATACAGACTAACACGGCTGCTACTCTGAAACCTGTCTATCTAGAGTATACTTTGTAACAAAGTGCACCAATTATAACAGTTATTATGTAATCATGGCATCATTTTATGATCATTTTAAAGATGTGCATAGTACCTGTTTCTTTTAGAAGAGCAAACTATGTAATTAAGACTGATCATACTTATTTCTCCATACCTTAATCTTTTTAAATATATACTTCAGGAATCAAACAATGGATCACACTTAATAGCTATACTAAAATTAGCTTGTAAGCTACAAGGGAGTAAGAATGTGAGTAAGGTTTTTGACTGCAGAGTTGCCCTTTCCTGGATATTATTTTATAAAGTCTGGGCTGCGCACACAATTCAGTTTTCTGATATGAACATTAATGTGAGAGTAGAGCTAGAAGAAATTTTCTGAATTTTGATTTTTCAGTGAAAAAAAATTGTTTGCATTTTGTCCCAAAAAGCAGGGTAAATTTTTCTCAAAGTTTTGCAAAAAACCCCCCCAAAAAACAAAAAACCTCATCCCATTTTCCCATCAGCTATAAAAACTTGTTCCAAATTTAATCAAAATTTCAAATTTTGACCCCCCCAAAAGGACAAATTTTCCAGGTACATGGTCACAAAAAGCTTCCCTTTTTTTAATCCAGTTCTACCCTTTATTGGATCCTCTAGTCCCATTTCCCAGTATCATCATTAGGTCTGATTTCAGTGTTTCTAAACAGTCCCTTATATTTGGCTGTCTCATCTCCACTTTGAACATATCCAGTGAGATTTTTCCATAACCACCTTTAGTACCTTGATTTGATGCTGATCTGATTTTGATCTTATAAAGATTGTAAGAAATGGTCTCATGCAAGTATACAAAATGTATAATTTAATTCACACAATTGTTCAATTCCTCATTATCATAATTCTTGGGTATATTTTCAGCTGATGCCTGGCTTCCCTGTTTTGTACCTTCAAAACGAATTTTAGGCACAAATCTGCATTTAGGTACCTTATGCAATCAAGTAGCCAGAGGCCTAAGTAATCAGATTTGCATGAACAAATCAATTAAAAGGTGGCAAAATGTGCATCCAAATTGTATAGGTGGAACTTGTGTCTACAAAAGGGAAGCCAAATGATTTTGGCTTGTGAAAGTAATTTATTACATGATACCCTCCACCTCCATTTAAGGTAAGTTGTCCCCTTACATTTGATTGTGTTTCTTTCCCTACTGGCTGCTCTCTGAGAGACAATGGTGTGTGGTCTATCGATGTCACAATTTGCTTCTCATCCATTTCCTTTTCTGGGGAGACATTGTCATTTTCTTCTGTCCACTTGCTGTATTGCTTCTCAGCTGGCATCTCAAGAAGCTGGGGTAGGGGATCTTCTTCAATGGAAATTATTCTCTGCAGTTGTTTTGTTTGAGTCATGCCCCCATTAGTAGCATGGTCAGACTCTGAAGCAAGATACCCATTCAAACCAATAGAATTCCTCCTTCTTGTTAAGTTATTGAAAGCATCATCTTCTTCAGAGAATTGGCTAGATAAAGATCAGATATAAGTTGGTTACAAAACAACATTAGGCCTAATTCTTATCTCATTTACATTGGTGTAATTCCATCCAGTGGAGTTACTCCTGACTTAATGTAACACGATGCACAATCAGGTCCATTACATTATCTATTATGTAGATCAGAGTTAGACTGTACAATCAATTGACTATTGAAAAGTAAGTTAAACATTATGTGAGTGTGTGTATAAAATCAGCATAATATATATGTAACCCATACAGAAGGTAATATAACAAATATTAATATTTTGGCTGAAAATTCAGAGATGAACAATAGGGGATTTAGGCTCATCCTAAAATGGTGAGAGTGGAACGAACAAAACTTTCCATCTGTGACCTAATTCTGGCTACAGCAGTACGGGCCAGATCCTCTACTGGTATAAATTAGCATTGAGAAATCTATGGACCTATGCCCGTTTATACTTCTGCATGTCCGTATTCTTTCAGACTCTTGCTGTGGTCCCTATCCCAAGGTGACATTCTACTGCTCTTCTCAGGTTCTTTCTTTGCCCAAAAGAAGCTTGTTAATATGACATGGAGGCCTTAATCCTGTTCCCATTTATTTCATACTTATGATCACATAATTCAGATTTAAATTCTCCATGTTTTTATGTCTTCTATCTATCCCATGTTCTTATGCATCCCAGCTAGTCAGCTACTATCTGCAGTAAGAGGTGCTGTGGAAGTGCACTCCTCCAGCAAAAGTTCCTGAAGATATCATGCCACCTTAATGCTGATCCAAGTAACACCAGGTACTGGACTGGCTTCTGCTGTTCCCACAAGCTCCCCATGCCAAAGCAGCATGGTCAGTGTATTAGCCGTAGCTGAAGATCTGACCCTAGATTTCTAATTTTTTAAAAGATCACTGTAACTGGGTTGTCTAGGCAGCCTGTCAGGGAACGACTCCGCTACTGCAGGTCCCTGATGATTGTGTCACCCCTCTCAGATCTGGTGCCATGGTGCCTTAAATCCCGCACAACTAAGGCACACTGGAGTCTGACCACTTCCAGTGTGTTAGACAACAAAAAAAGGAAAACAGTGAACTAAAAATCAGGTGCATCTGAAGATTTGTTGGCAGGATGCTACTATTCTGCTCCAGGCTTGTCTTTGCATGTCCCTAGTCCCTTCTTGTCCATCTTCCTGGGCCCAGTCATCCCATCCACCAAATGGTTTATCCACTTAGCAAGCTGCCTTATACTCTTGGCTATAGCCAGACTTGCCTTGTCGAGCGCAGAAGCAGAGAGCTCTGTTCTCCTTCCTGGTCAACTCTCTACTGAGCTAGATGTCCTCCTTTTAACTCCCCTCTCCACACCTGACATTGGCCACAGGTGTAGGAGGGCGGGTTCAGCTGGATCACAGGTTCTCCTTAACCCCTTTGTTGCCAGCGTGTAGTCTATCTGCCTCATTAAGCCGCTTTTTGCCAGTGTGGGGCCTATCTGCTCCCATCACAGATATTCAGATGATATACTAATTGGCATCTCAGAGATCCATGCAAAATCAATATTACACTTACAATTCCAAGTTTTAGTGGTTTCAAGAACAATCATGGTGAAATGAGCATTCTACATCTTTTGTGCACTTTCCCGATAACTATCAAACATATGCCAAATAGCAAAATGAAGTCCTTACCTCTTAAGTGATGCCTTTCCCTCTACATATTTGCCAATGATAGATCCTGATCTTTGTTTCCAGTTGGCTTTTGAAGCATTTGTTTTACTTTTCTGCAGAAATTATATTATTTATCTTACTAGTGTACTCTTGCTATTCACTACAGTTAATAAAACAGTCTATTCATTGCTAGTGTTTAGATAATACAGTGATGGAAGTAACAGAAAGTAATTGATGGATTAGCAGAGAAGCAAATGTTTCAAAATCCTGAGTGATAAATAAAAAGAACATGGAAAATCCAGATTCTACAACAATTAATCTTCCTTATAAACCTAGTGGACCAGATCATAAATCAGTGTAAATCAGCTGAGTTCCGTTGAAATAAATGAAACCAACAGAGCTATGCTGATTTATACCAACGGACAATCTGACCCAGTATCACTCCTTCTTGTAGAGAAGGGAAACACAGACCACCTCTGCAAATGATTACACACCATAATTCTGAATTATCTTTAGTAGAGAAAAGGACGCCATGGTATCTTTCAGGTCCTGGGGAGTCTCCTAATATAGGAGACATAGTGTAGTCTCCTAATGAAGGATACAAAGTCAATGGGATTGATTTGTATCCATTGGCAGGAGGATAGGACTCTTAGAATGCAATTATCTTTGTTCAATACTCAGATACTGCACTGATGTATAAATGTTTAAAGAGATTACTCTTGATTGGAGAGATAAACACTTGCATTTTAATTGTTCCATTTGAAGATTATTTTATTCCCTCTTGATTGTCTCCTTAGCTTCTTATAAACTAGGTTCATTAGTATTCATTCCCTTCCCCTAAAATAGCTTGAGTTTTAGTAACCTAAATATTTGGCTTCCAGGGGCTTTTAGTTTTATTTAATAAATACTTTGTGTTGCCATAAATCTTGCTTTTAACTGGGAAGGTGGCGAGTGCGGGAGGGGAGAGGAATGACACAAGAATCTCTACCCCCCTACATAGGGGCTGCAAGTTATATGGGCCTGTGGTGCCTGTGCTCCAGGAATATTCAGGGCCCAGGTGCCCAGCTCCACCAATGTTTGGGGCTGGGTCTCTCCCTTGGCCCGACCTGCCGCCCCCACACGCCTCTCCCAGAGTATCCACCGGTCTTGCCTGCTGCCCCCGGACAATTTAAAAGAGCCCAGGGGCCACCAGCAGCACAGCGGAGCTAAAGTAGGCTTCCTGTCCAGCCTCACTCCATGCCACTCCCAGAAGCGGGCTGGCACATCCTGGCGGCCCCAGGGAGTATGGGTGGTCTCTGTGTGCTGCCCCCACCCAGAGTGCTGACTCTGCAGCTCCCATTGGTCAGGAAGTGTGGCCAATGGGAGCTCCGGGAGCAGTGCCTGCGGGCACCAGCACGCGGAGACTCCCACCCCCCTACCTAGGAGCCTTACCAGAGGGGTGTGCCAGTCATTTTTGGGAGCCACCTGAGGTAAACGCCGCACCCCTCACCCTCTCCTGCACCCCAACCATGCCCTGCCCCAGCCCAGAGCCTGCACCCAAACTCCCTCCCACAGCCCGACCCCTGTCCCACACCCAAACTCCCTCCCAGAGCCTGCACCCTGCAGCCCCTCCCACACCCAAACTCCCTCCCAGAGCCCGACACCCATCCCACACCCAAACTTCCTCCCAGAGCCTGCACCCCACAGCCGCTCCCGCACCCAAACTCCCTCCCAGAGCCCGACACCCATCCCACACCCAAACTTCCTCCCAGAGCCTGCACCCCACAGCCGCTCCCACACCCAAACTCCCTCCCAGAGCCTGCACCCTGCAGCCCCTCCCACACCCAAACTCCCTCCCAGAGACTGCACCCCCTCCCGCACCCAAACTCCCTCCCAGAACCTGCACCCTGCAGCCCCTCCCGCACCCAAACTCCCTCCCAGAACCTGCACCCTGCAGCCCCTCCCGCACCCAAACTCCCTCCCAGAACCTGCACCCTGCAGCCCCTCCCGCACCCAAACTCCCTCCCAGAGCCCGACACCCATCCCACACCCAAACTTCCTCCCAGAGCCTGCACCCCACAGCCGCTCCCACACCCAAACTCCCTCCCAGAGACTGCACCCCCTCCCACACCCAAACTCCCTCCCAGAGCCTGCACCCTGCAGCCCCTCCCACACCCAAACTCCCTCCCAGAGCCCGACACCCATCCCACACCCAAACTTCCTCCCAGAGCCTGCACCCCACAGCCGCTCCCACACCCAAACTCCCTCCCAGAGACTGCATCCCATCCCGCACCCAAACTTCCTCCCAGAGCCTGCACCCCACAGCCGCTCCCACACCCAAACTCCCTCCCAGAGACTGCACCCCCTCCCGCACCCAAACTCCATCCCAGAGCCTGCCCCCGCACCTCCTCCTACACCCCAACCCCCTGCCCCAGCCAAGAGCCTGCATCCAAACTCCCTCCTAGAACCTGCACCCCAATTCCCTCCCAGAGCCTTAGGCAGGTGTGTGTGTGGTGGGGGGTAGGAATTGGACCCATTCTGGGCACCACCAAAAATTAAAGAAACCTGTCGCCCCTGCCTCTACAACATTCTAGTCCCCATTTTTTAGACCATTCTGATCTCTGTTTGATAACTACAGAGTTATAAAATGGTATTTGTGTACCTGTAAAAACATGTCTCGTTCATCTCGGAGATGTTTGTTCCTTTCTCTGTAAGGAAAGGAAACAAGTAAAAGAACCAGCAAACTGCAGTAGAAATTTAGTATCAAATCCAGATCTTTGGGTCTTTACTTTAATATGTCTTTAATATATTTTTACTTTGGTATTTCTCCAAAGAATCATAGAAATGATAAATCAACTAGTCTGGTACCTGGCACTCAGGCAAGATTAAGATTATCTAGACCAGGGGTCAGCAACCTTTTAGAAGTGGTGTGCCAAGTGAGCGGCTCAGCCTGCTGTCGCTCAGCCCACTGCCGGTCTGGGGTGCTGGCCCTGTCCACATAGAGTAGGTGCCTACTTTCTCCCTGGTTCTAGCCCATTCTCTTCCTCTCTCTCTGCACTGAGCTGAGGGTGGGAGTGTGCTGAGAACAGGGCTGGGGGTGAAGGAGCAGGCTGGGGGTTGGGGTGCAGGGTCTGGCCAGGAGCTAGAATGAGGGAGGGGGCTTAGGGTTGGGGCAGAAGGTTTGGGTGTGGAGTGCTTACTTGCGCAGCTCCCATTTGGTGCGAGGGGTGCAGGTGGGAATGTGGGGGGAGGGCATGCAGGAGCTCCCATTTTGTGATCAGGGTGGGGGTGGGGATGTGGGGGTGCAAGAATCAGGGCATGGGGTGGGGGGGGCTGGGGATGTGTGGGAGGTGCAGGAGTCAGGGCAGGGGGCTGGGTATGTGTGGAGGGAGCCGGAGTCAGGGCTGGGGTTGTGTGGGGGAACAGGGCACAAGGCTGGGGTGTGTGTGAGGAGGGGTCAGGGCAGAGGGCCTGAGCAGCTCATGGCAGGGGGCTGGAGGGAATATGCCCTGATTTCACCCCCTTCCCCAAGGTCCCCCAGAGCAGAGAGCGCACTTTTCCCTCTCCCTCTCTGTAGCAAAGGCCATCAGCTGATTGGCCACAGGGAGGGAGAGGAGGAGGGGCAGGAACCCAGCATGGGGGGAGGGGGAACTTTGCCTGCCCTGCAAGGAGAGAGCGGTGGACGGGGGACAGAGAAGAGCGGGCTGCGCAGGATTTTTAATGGCATGCTGCTGTCTGCCAGGATCCCTGGCAGACAGCAGCGTGCCATTAAAAATTGGCTCGCGTGCCATATGTTGCTGACCCCTGATCTAGACCATCCTTGTTTATCTAACCTGTTCTTAAAAAACCTCTAATGCTGGAGATTCCACAACCCCCACTCTCCTGAATTCTTTTTTCCCTTAGACTTGCTTCCCACTAGATCTTACCTACCAATTCTCTGCATCTGATAAAATCTGCCTTCTTGAAGTACATTGTCTTTATTCTGCTGTTTTCCATCTTTGACTTTAACTCATCTATATTATCACAGGGCCAGATCCCCAGCTGGTGTAATTCTTCAGTGGTGACTACACTAAATTTAGACCATCTGGCTCTCAATCTATAAATGTCAAAGCAAAAGCTTCTAACACATGGAAACAAACCATGAACAATATTTCTTCATTTACTCTGAATCAAGGGATTTCAAACTTTTCCATAGTTAAGATCATATCTTAATAGCGAGATTGTTTGGTGCACACCCTCCCAACCATAGCTGCATAGACCTGTCACAACCATGTAACATCCCTGTTACAACTACTGTGATTGCTGATGTCGAAGAGCAGCTTTAAGAAAATACCAAATGCGTTTAGCTTCTCTTCATGCGATTTAGCTGCTGGAAATAATGGAGGAGAGATGCTCCATGTGACAAGCCAGCTCTCTGCAGATCTAAGCTACACCCACTCTGGATGGTACTCTGTCACTTTCTCATGGCGGCTGGGTGACATAAAGAGGTTAATGGGTCTACTATTGCATGGGCTCATAGGAAGACCCAGGTCAGCTAGACAAAGCTCTAGCAGGCTCATCAACCTCTCTCTGTGAACCAGCCACCAATGGAGGGGGACAGAATGCCATACATTGTGTGGCAAATTGCCGGTACGATTATGATGGGTCCCATGCTTCCTCTTCTGGGGGGTGGGGGGAGGGTTCAGGGCACAGTTTCCTGCCCCTGAACTAGAGTATCTACTGTCCCACTAGTAACCCAGAGAAGGGTAGTGGAGAGGGAGGGACCCAGGCTCACCCTCTACTCTGGGTCCAGCCCAGAGGTCCTAGGGCTAGTGGTAAGCCACTTGAACTCATGCTTCCTTCCCCTATGCTACTTCCCTTTCCTGCTCTTCAGCTTGTGGGGCTTCCTGCCCTCTCTCTCTGCACAAGCCAGATGTCTCTTTACTTAGGGTCTTTGTCTTCTAGCCAGCCACAGCACATCTCTAAACTCTCCTCTACTTCAACTCTTTCAAACTACTCTCTACTCCAAATCCTTTCCCTGGCTGATTGAAGCAGGGGGGTTTTATCAGGTGACTAGCTTCAGGTGCTCTAATTGGCTTCAGGTGCTTTTAATTAATCTATAGCAACCTTTCTTCCCTCTACAGGGAATAAGGCTTCTCCTCATCCTGGGGCTTACATATCTCTCCTATATCACTCTCCTGCTGCCTTCTGGCCATGCTGTATCACAATTGGCAAATGCACTGCAAACCAACAGCGGGTCTCAGGCTACAATTTGGGAGACTCTGATGTAATTGTACATGAGTCCATCTGAAATATTTTTAAATGCACACTAGGTGAAAGACTACTGCTCAAACACACATATAATTAGCTCATATACATTGAATAATCTAGTAACAAAAGTGAGGCAATAATATTTGTTAGATACTATTTCACATTACAAAGGACATTAAACAGTGCCCAGAACTAGCTTCAAATGCTGTCGTTATACTAATGTAAAACCGTTAGGCAGAAAATCAGCCATATATATATATATATTTAAACTAACAGTCTCTATTCTGAATGAACTACGCTTGGTGCAGCAATGAAAGGCAAAAGGAGCTTTACACCGCTTTTGAATCTCCTGTATCCAAGGCCTGCCCCAGTACATAAATCAAAGCAGCCTCACAGCTGTTTTGACTTGCACTGGCTGAAACAGCCTCCTAGACATTATTCCACAACACAGAATAGCCACAGTGAAGCATGTCCTGAGAAAACCCCCGTCTTTCCCCAACAGGCCCCCTATGGTGGGGGGTAGGGAGCTCTGAAGGGACAGATGATGTAAGGATATTCCACTCTCTCTAGCCCCTGACAGGTTTCAGAGTAGCAGCCACGTTAGTCTATATTCGCAAAAAGAAAAGGAGTACTTGTGGCACCTTAGAGACTAACAAATTTATTTGAGCATAAGCTTTCGTGAGCTATTTGTTAGTCTCTAAGGTGCCACAAGTACTCCTTTTCTTTCTAGGCCTCTGAGGAATTTCCATATGCTGGGGTTAGTCCCAAAATGGCATTTCTGCTAGGGTTGGGGTCATAGTTTACGAGCTTTAAAATAAAAACATAGTTTTATAATGATAATGCAAGAAATCCTGCAAATGATTGTGTGTGTTACCTTAAGAAATCCAGCTGCTTAAGGAGTCCTGACTTCTCTCGCTGTAATGTTTCTGTCACCCTGTATACCTCCCTACAACAGAGGGAAACAAAGAAATCTATCTGTCATGGACATTTTAACATAGTAGTTATAGGCTGCTTCCTACAACCCTTAGAGAACGCCACTTGATGCTCCGCTAAACCATCAATGATGTCAAGGGAGCTCAGCCACAGTAAGGACTGCATGATCAGGTTATACTTTTTTTTTGGGGGAGGGGGGTAGGTTGGATTCTACCAGTAGTAATTGGCAACCAAGGAGTTAGAAGATTTGCCTTTTTAAGATTTTCATCCAGTCAATTTACTACACTGTGATGCTGGAGCTTGTGTCTTTCAGATAAAACTTAAAATTAAGGACCTAATCACTTGTGATCATTAAAGATCCCATGAAACTTTTCACAAGGCTAGAGGAGTTAACCTTCCTTTGCTGGCTAAGTTTCAGTACAGGTAATGACATTTGGCTAACCCAGTTTTCCCTTATTGGATATATTATTCCTCTCCCCTTTTCCTAACCTAAACTGTTGTGCAGCATTAAACACAGGGAGTCAGATCCTCGGATGATGTAAATTAGTATAATCCCACCGATTTCAATGGGGCTGCATGGATTTACTCCAGTTGAGGATTTGGTCCATGTTGTTTTCTGCATTTTAATGGTGTGTGAAGTGCTATCTGTGTGTGGTCTGAAGGGTGGATCAGCTTTTAACAGCTCAGTTGTGCCTTATAGTCTCTGGCCTGCCCTGGGGGCAGTGCTGAGCCACACCATTGCAGGGAGAGCTGAACATAATCCACTGCTAATTTCATAAAGTACTTTGGAATAAAAAGTGCTTTACAAATGTAAAATTATCATCATCATTCAGCAGTTTGACCACAAGAATGGAGAGCAGCTGAGATACCACCAGACCCATTTCCTGCTGGTTTCCTCACTTCCTTTGGAATCAGCCTGCAACTGATTGCAACACTGCCTTTTCTCTGTAGCTCATAAGTGAGGCCCCCTCAAAGAGGAAATGGTCTGGGGGGGAGGGGGAAGGGGAGAAATACTGCCACTGTTCATTTCAAAACTGTAAATGAAACATACAAATGTAAAAATGAGGCAGCATTCAAAACTCAGAGCTAGATCCTCAGCTGACGAAAATCAGCTGAGGATCTGGCCCTTGTGTTTGAAATGGGCTCAGCTCTGGGTGGCTATAGTCAAAGGAATACTCCTCATATGTTCAAGATAGATTAAATTAGCAATAGCTATGTAGAGTTTGGTCCAATGGCCTTCTGAAGAGAGGAAACATTATTTAGTCCAAGATGATGCCCCACCCTGAGAGGTGCTGAGTTCCCACAATTCCCTGCACTGAGTTACATTATCTGCAGCTGAAATGATTGGATTTCTGGGAGAAATAGTCATGAAACTTTTGCTAATTCTGAATCCAATTCAGGTTAGCAATGTGCACACTTTCTCAGATTGTTTTTCATGAATATTAGTGGGAGGTAAGACTCATTAGGAATAAATGCTCATGGAAAGAAAATTTGAGGCCTGTAGCAGGCCTTCATTTAGGGCCAGATTTTCAAGTGCTTAGAACCTGCAGCTGGGACCAGACTTTCAAAAAAGTATTCAGCACCCAGCTGCTCCTACTGTGACATTTAGGGTGTTTTTAGGTACCCAGATGGGAGCTAAACTCTTGAAAATCTGGCCCTAGTGGTAAAAATCTGAACCCTTCTGAAAATTCCAGCATTAAGGTATAATTACTCCACTGCAGAGGGACAACACAAGACTTGTGTTTCACTTCAGTCCAATTTCCATCCTCTAAATATTAGACCTGGCTGGAAAATATTTTTCCCTGTAGAAAATTTTTGAGTTTTATGCAAAAAATTGAAATCCAAAATATTTCAGCTGAAAACAGAAATTCTGAAATGCTGCCACAATATCTCCTGAGAACTGTAGTTCGAATGCCTCATGCTTTCATTTTCCTCTATAGACTGAGCTCATTGGTTGGACTAAATTTTGCCTGTTGCACCATGGTCTCCTCTCTTGATTAGGGAAGGCGGTGCATCATGGCAGTCCTATAGTCATGATGAATCATGGGAAATGTAGTATGACCAAAAATCCAACCGATAGAGGAGAATGGGAACTTGAGGCAGCCAAACTACAATTCCCATGGGGAACCAAGAGGCATTTCTCAATCAAATTTCAGCAGAAATATTTTGGTTTTCAGCTAAAAAAATACTTTTTGGCTTGCAGGTGTTCTGGTTTGTTTTAATGAAAAATTGAAATTTTCTTCAGAAAGCAGACACTTTTCATGAAAATTCTGCTTAATTGAAAAAGCCATTTTTTGGTTGAAAAATAGTTTCATCGGAAATTTTTTCACTGGCTCTACTAAATATTCCTTTAAATGGACTTAAGTGTTGCACAGGCCTTGTTCTGCTCCTCTGGAGTCAAGAAAATCAAGAAACAAATGACAGTTTTGCCCACCTCTTCTTGTGCAGCTGGCACAGCTCAAGATCTGGTCCACTATGTTGTGGTGTGCAATAATATTAATGTTGTCCATTTTAGTACATAGCACTAAGAATTTGCTTCTTTAAGGCAAAATAATAATATTTAAACAAAACATGGTACAAAAAGTGGGAATGATTCTCTACCACCTTGAACCTTCTGTAGTCACTATATGTAGCTTGTGAAAAGAGTGAGTGCAAAACAGGTGTAAAACTTGTCCACTTTTGTGAGTTTAAAGTTGTGTTTGGGTAGTGCTTTTACAGTTCTCAATCACTGTTGGATGTCTGGCACTCAAAGCATACTCATAAAAGCTAAACTGAATTGGTCTGGGCATCTCATACATATGATCAACTTAAGAATAGGCAAAGCCATAATTTATGGTTAGCTAAAATCAAGCTCTTTCTTATGATAGCTAATACAAACGATATCAAAACACACTGAAGTCAAACTTAACAGCATGTCAGGTTGACCCCCAGCAACAGCGCAAGGTGGCAGCAGATTTGTCATGTTGCATTAACCACTTTGAAGCAAGGTACATTAACACCTTATGTGAAAAATGTAAACAGGGTAAAGCAGGGATACAACAGCCTGCAATGATTCTTGCATTGGTCTGACCTTGCATATTACTCCATCAGCATCACATGCATTTTGGACAGATATTAAAGTCCCTCCAGAAGATGCTGTGCATGTGGAGAATCAAGCTTGCTGTCACTTCAAGCAAGCATACTGGTGCCACAGGCAGCTGTCACTTACATTTCTTTTTCTTCATGTAGTTTTGAAGCCTCCTCCTGGAGCATCTGTAATTGTTGCTGGGCGACTATTAACTCCTGAGACGTTCGCTCCAGTTCCTTTAGCAGCTCTTGGTTTGTTAGCTTCAGCTTGGTGTTCTCCACTTTGGTCTCCTGTTTGTCGTTGTGGAGTTCCTTACACTGCCCCTCCAGCTAGGGGTAGTGGGAGGGGGAAGAAAAGGAAAAGAGAAAATACCTCTAACTCACAGAGCTATCTTAGCTTGGCATTAAGAAGATTTTAAAATTTAAAACTGAAATGAACCCATTTAAAATTATACTCATTCTCCAAAGTGGAGGCAAGAAAAGAATGCACAGAATTTGATAAGAAGGTAACAGTAGCCCTTAGTGTGTATAAAAGAGTAGCACGTGGTTCAACCTGCTACTGCCTGGATGAAACAGCAATGATAAAGTAGGTTCAGAGAGCCAGGGTAGCAACTTTGTTTGGATCATGGTTTTTTGAATGCAGCATGTAGTTATTTTATGTTGGGAGATGGGACCTGTTACTTAATACATATAATAACTATTTAGCAATCTTGAGGGCTAGATTATCAGCTGTACTCAGTAAACTCTGGCTGCAGCTGATGGGGTTGGGGAGGGTTTAAAGAGGGTGGTTGCGGGACTAGTTCTATGCTGACCTGGGCCCTGCCTTAGTTTTTAGAACCACCTCAGAGGTGCTCTAAACCTGTTACTGCTTTTCTTCACCCCCTACAATGGGGCTTGAGGGGTTAGAATTACATCTGACTACACCAGCTCTTCACCAATGGGGACTCCCACACACCAGGAGAATTCCTATCTGGGTAGATCTGGTCAGTTTACCGCCCTTTGTGCTGGTCCAGTGGTGCAAAAGGGCCGTAGTGTGGGAGAGCATCTAACTGTGGTAGCAGGGGAGGAGAAAGATGTGGGGGAAAAGGGCCTATGAACTAAAATCATAGACATCAAATACCATCCAGAAATACATAAATGCTCTTCTTGTGTTTTGTGTTTTTAGCAAACAAGTTTTTTAAAGGATGTCAAGTACGTTGCGAGCTTTAAAGTAACACTAAATCAATCTTTGAGACAGACACACAGAGAATGAAAGGATTGGGACACAAATTCTGTATGTCTCTGAATTTTTGTGCTCTTGGAAGGCAGAGACCAACAGCTCCTGGGACACAGTGGGCAGCTTTACCGAGAGAGCTTTGCCAATTAGAGCTAAATGAATAATTGATTTTTCAATTCAGTGACTAAACCAAAAAAATCCAGAAAAATGTGTTTCTATAGAATGAAACAATTTGACTTTCTGGATTCCCCCCCCCCCCCAGCTGAAATTGTTTGCTGAATTTGACTCAAATTTAAGAATAGTTTTAGTTGACCTAAAACTGTATTTTTCAGCAAATAGACTATTTGTCCAGAAAATTTTGCCCAGTTCCTCTACCAACTTGTACCTCAGCCTTGAACACTTCTATTGTTCCAATCCTGGGTCCCTGCTGAGTGTAAACAACTAGGCCAGGGTTTCTTCAGATGGCTCACAAACAATTCACCAGGAGTATCTATTACCGGACCATTGAAAGGTGAGCTACATTGTTTAGTTTTGATCACATAAGTTACAAGGCATTGTTTTCTTTCCCTGCATGAATAAGGGAAACTTTTATAACTAAGAGAAAGCTTGAAGCTTTTGATACATTGGTACAGTAAATATTGACATATTTTATAAATGCTTGTATACATATGTTAAAAGTCTAAATACTAAGATGGGTGAACTTGAGTGCCTGGTGTTAAATGAGGATATTGATATAATAGGCATTACAGAAATTTGGTGGAATGCTGATAATCGGTGGGACATGGTAATACCAGGGTACTATATATATATAATAAAAAAGAAAAGGAGTACTTGTGGCACCTTAGAGACTAAAATTTATTAGAGCATAAGCTTTCGTGAGCTACAGCTCACTTGGTCGGATGCATTCGACGAAGTGAGCTGTAGCTCACGAAAGCTTATGCTCTAATAAATTTGTTAGTCTCTAAGGTGCCACAAGTACTCCTTTTCTTTTTGCGAATACAGACTAACACGGCTGCTACTCTGAAACCTATATATATAAGAATGACAGAGTAAGTTGCACTGGTCGAGAAGTGGCACTATATGTGAAAGAAAGAATCTAGTCAAATATAGTAAAAAACTTAAATGAACCAAACTGTACCATAGACTCTCTATGGATAGAAGTTCCATGCTTAGATAAAAAGAGTATAGCAGTAGGAATAAAATACTGACCACCTGACCAGGATGGTGACTGTGAAATGCTCAGGGAGATTAGAGTGGCTACTAAAACAGAAAACCCAGTAATAATGGGGGATTTCAACTACCCACATATTGAATGGGTACATGTTACTTCAGGACAGTATGCAGAGATAAATTTCTAGACGCTATTAATGACTGCTTCTTGGAGCAGCTAACTTGGAACCCCCAAGGGGAGAGGCAAGTCTTGATTTAGTCCTAAGTGGTGCAAAAGATCTGGTCTAAAAGGTGAATATTGCTGAACTTCTTAGTAATAGCAGCTATAATATCATTAAATTTAACATTCTTGTTGGGGAGAAATGTCAGAGAAACCCATCACAGGAGCATCTAACTTCAAAAAGGGGAACTACACAAAGTGATGAAACTAGTTAAATGGACGTTAAAAGGAATAGTCACAAGAGTGAAATGCCGGCAGCCTGCATGGAAACTATTTTTAAACATCATAATACAGGATCAAGCTAAATATATGAACTGCTCCCTGGACCCCCCAAAAAGTAAGAAGACCAAAAAAAATGCCCCCATGGCTAAACAACAGAGTAAAAGAGTAGGTTAGAGATAAAAAGACATCCTTTAAATAGTAGATGTCAAATTCTACTGAGGAAAATAGAAAGGAGCATAAACTCTGGCAAAGTCAAGTGTAAAAGTATAATTAGGCAGGCCAAAAAAGAATTTGAAGAGCCACTAGCAAAAGACACAAAAACTAAAGAGCAAAAATTTTTGAAGTACATCAGAAGAAGGAAACAATCAGCAGGCCACTGGACAACTGAAGTGTTAAAGAAGCACTGAAGGAAGACAAGCCTATGACAGAAAAGCTAAATGAATTCTTTGGATCGGTCTTCACCACAGAGTATGTGAAGGAGATTCTCACACCATTTTTTTAGGTGACAAATCTGAGGAACTGTCCCAGATTGAGGTGTTAATAGAAGATGTTTTGGAATAAATTGAGAAATTAAACAGTACTAAGTCACCATGACCAGATGGTATTCAACCAAGAGTTCTGAAGGAACTCAAATATGAAACTGCAGAACTACTAATTGTAGTCTGTAACGTATCACTTAAATTAGCCTGTGCACCAGATGACTGGAGGATAGCTTATATAGCGTCGATTTTTTACAAAAGGCTCCAGATGCTATCCTGGCAACTACAGGCCGGTAAGACTAACTTCAGTACCAGTTGAATCTACAGTAAGGAACAGAATGACCACACACAGAGATGAACACGATATGTTGGGGAAGAGCCAGCACAGCTTCTGTATAGGAAAATATGCCCCACCAATCTGTTAGAATTCTCAGGGGGGTCAACAAATATGTGGACAAAAGTGATCTGTTTGATGCAGTGTACTTAGACTTTCAGAAAGCCTTTGACAAGGTCCCGCACCAAAGGCTCTTAAGCAAAGTAAGCAGTCATAGGATAAAAGGGAAGGTCCTCTCATGGATCAGTAACTGGTTAAAAGATAGGAAACAAAGGGTAGGAATAAATGACAGTTTCACAATGGAAAGAGATAAATAGTGGGGTACCCCTAGGATCTTTACTGGGATTAGTGCTGTTCAACATATTCATAAAGGATCTGGAAAGGGGGGTAAATAGTGAGGTGGCAAAGTTTGCAGACAATACTAAATTATTCAAAATAGCTAAGTCTAAAGCTGACTGTGAAGAGTTGCAAGGGGATTTCTCTAAACTGAATGGGCAACAAAATGGCAGATGATATTCAATGTTAATAAGTGCAAAATATTGCACATTGGAAAAAAATAATCCCAAATATACATATCAAACAATGAGTTCTAAATTAGCCGTTACCACTCAAGAAAGAGATCTTGGAGTCATTGTGGATAGCTCTCTGAAAACATCTGCTCATTATGCAGTGCCAGTGAGAAATAGCTAATAGAATGTTAGGAACCATGAGTAAAGAGGTATATAATAAAACAGAAAATATCATAATGCCACTACATAAATACAAGGTAAATCCACAGTTTGAATACTGCTTGCAGTTCTTGTCACCCCACCTCAAAAAGGATGTATTAAAATTGGAAAAGGCAACAAAAGTGATTAGGGGTATGGAACGGCTTCCATATGAGGAGAGATTAAAAAGACTTGGACTCTTGAGTTTAGAAAAGAGATGACTAAGGGGGTTATGACAGAGGTTTATAAAATAATGAATAGTGTGGAGAAAGTGAATAGAGAAGTGTTATTTATCCCTTCATATAACACAGGAACCAAGGATCACCCAATGAATCATACAAACATAGGACAGGAAGGGACCTCAAAAGGTCATCTAGTCCAGCCCCTGCATTGAGGCAGGACTAAGTATTATCTAGACCAGGGTGGGCAAACTATGGCCCATGGGCTGGATCCAGCCCATCAGGGCTTTGGATTCGGCCCACAGAATTGCCACCCCTGTGGCGCCGTGGGCAATGTGCCACTCCCAAAAGTGGCTGGAACCATGTCCCTGTGCCCTGGGGGAGGGGTGGGCTGAGGGCTTTGTGCGCTGCCCTCGCCTGCAGGCACCTCACCTCATTGGCGGGGAACGGGGAACCGGAGCCAATGGGAGCTTCGGGGGAGGTACCCACAGGCGAGGGCAGTGCACAGTGCACAGTGCACAATTAATTCCAATTCCGCAGATTCTCGTTGGAGTCTGTTTTTGAAAAGAGACTGCGGAATTGGAATTGGAATTAATTTGCAAACTGGATACAATTAACTTAGGCTTGAATAGAGACTGGGAATGGATGAGTCATTACACAAAGTAAAACTATTTCCCCATGTTATTTCTCCCCCCCCACCCCACCGTTCCTCAGATGTTCTTGTTAACTGCTGGAAATAACCTACCTTGCTTGTCACCATGAAAGGTTTTCCTCCCTCCCCCCTGCTGCTGGTGATGGCTCATCTTAAGTGATCACTCTCCTTACAGTGTGTATGATAAAACCCATTGTTTCATGTTCTCTGTGTGTGTATATAAATCTCCCCTCTGTATTTTCCACCAAATGCATCTGATGAAGTGAGCTGTAGCTCACGAAAGCTTATGCTCAAATAAATTTGTTAGTCTCTAAGGTGCCACAAGTACTCCTTTTCTTTTTGCGAATACAGACTAACACAGCTGCTACTCTGAAATCTGACTCAGTATAGTCAGTCTTATGTTCTCTCAGGGAGAAGAGCCATTTTGGCAGAGTTAGCAGATACCATGACAAGGGAATTTTAGAAATGCTCATACCCTTTCTTTCCTGGCACAGGTCCATTTCCACCTAGAAAAATTAGGCTTGTGTAAAAGGTATTGTCTGGGTGAAGAGCTAAATTTAATTGCCCCTCTTCATAGTCACACCAAGTAATTGCACATGCAGTCCTATTTGTGGATGGTGCAGACAGATCCTTGCCTCAATTAATTTCTTTTGTACCAGAGCTCTGGTGAGAAGTTAAAGGAACACCATTCCCTTTCTGTGGTGCATAGTGCCCTGTCCCATTCAAAATGCATAAAGAGCCTGGATTTTCAGGAGTACTGAGCACTCACAACTCCCACTGAAGTCAATGGCAACTTAGTTACTGTGTAAAATCAGGACCAAATACATTTCATTTGCTGGTCTATCTTTTTCTGTTAGGGATACATAACAGTGGTATCTCTGCACTATCATCTTTGTGGTCAGTAGTAAAGTAATTGCATTTGCCTCTGAGCTTGCAGTCCTGGTTGCGGAGTGTCTAGTTAGATGCTTGTCGGATTGCATTATTGGCTCTCTGCCAGGTGCTCAGGTATTACAAGGATGGGGACCAGGCAGGTATATAAATAGAATAGTTAGAGTTTTGGCATATGGTTTTGGGAAGCCTGGCCCACAGCAATGTCCTGTCCCACGTAAAATGTACCATTTCCTGTGCACATGCACAAGAATGCAAGTTTCAGATTTGCTTTCCATGAGATTCTTGCAAGTATAGCAAGACTGTGTGACTGTTCGCATCCCTGCACAGAGGACAAGCACCACTTCAGTGAGGGGTGGCTTTACCAAGGGTACATAGATTCAATTGCACCCACAGAAATGATGAAACCCAGGGGCCAAACCCAAGTGGTGCTATGACCCCAGGTCACAATGCCTGGAGTGGGGAGCCGGGCCCAGCCCTGCAAGACAGGATCCACTGTTGTGGAGTGAAAGTGGAGTAGGCAGCAGGTGGGGAGAAAGCTCACTCTCTATCCCTTCTTCCTCCCCACCTCAGCATTCCTGCCACACTGGGCCAGGATTAGGAATGCAGTGCCAGGGCAAACAGTACTGATGAGAGTGATCGGTGCTCTGCTTGATTACAGTAGAGTGCACCCTCTGAACTGGTAGGTTGCATCTGTCCCTGGCTGAAATCCCATTTAAGTGATGAAAGTGGGACTGGGATGAATTTCACCCAAAGAGCAAACAGGAAAGGGACAGGAGCACAGCCCAAGCAAACTCACTGTCACATTTGCGTGAATACTCACAGACAATGCTTTGCCATATTCACCCAGCTCTGCTTGTGAATTGAATCACAATCGAAATTGGCTCTAGTCTCAGCAGAGGAAAGGCTACACGCAGTGGTTCTCAACCTATTTACCATTATGGGCTGCATATGCAGCTCTCTATGTGTTATGTGGGTTGCATCTACACAATTTATATACTACCTGTATGACCCTGAGGATCTTACACAAGCTGCAGCTGTGTGCTGATTGGGCCTCAAGTTGCCCACGGACTGTGAGTTGAGAACCACTGGGCTGTGGCATTAATCACTGTGCCTCCCACCAAACAACACAACACAATAGAAGGATGTGTATTAACTTGATGTGTAGATTTGGTTTTGATAAAGAATGACATTACTGGATTACAGGCAAAAATGTAGTCAGGGAAAATCAAGATTGCAAAAAAGTGAGATTCCAACAGCAATGATAACTCACATTGCTAACATTAATTTGGCTGCACTAAGCATCTTGCATACTTTTTTACATTTTATCATATAACCATGGTGATATGACAACTAGGAAGCAGGAATAGATAATACTGAATGCCAGTGTTACAGGCAGCACAGGTAGCTCAAAACTTTCTTTTATAAGACCCTGTTTTCAGTTGCTTATAACTTTGCCAAACTTAAATATGGAACAAAGATCAGTTAAGATTACTATTGGAACTTTAACTTTTGCATTGCCTAAAATTTTGTGATTTTAATTATACAATCATAACATTGGACTAAAGTAAGGGCTTGGTTTTGTTTGGGGTTGGGTTTATTTGTTTGTTTGTTTGGGTGTTTTTAATATAAATTCATGTTTGAAGCAAATAAAGAGAGGGAGAACATTTTTCCTGTAGTTAACAGTTTGAGTATTTGAATGTTCAAAATTGAGCTTTAACATTCACAACCCATTGAAATGAATGTAATAGAGCTTATTGTTTATCAGTTATATTGATTGTGCTGTATTTTTGGAATGAGAAAAGACAGAGGCCCTGGAATACTCTAAGCCGGGGTGCTGGAACTGGCCGGGCCATAGGGCCATGGCCCTCCCATTTTTTACTGGCCACAAGGGTGAGTGATGAAGGGGAGGGGGCAGAGAGGGGTGAGCAGGGTAGGGCCTTGTGGGGAAGAGGTGGTGCAGGAGGAAGGTCTTGGGGGAAGAGGCATTGTGAAGGCGGGATCTTAGGAGAATGGGGGGCCTCAGGGAGAAGGGGCAGCATGAGGGAGGGGCCTCTGGGGAATGGGCAGCATGAGGGCGGGGGCTAGGATAAAGGAGTGGGGTGGGGATGGGGCGTATGGGGAAGAGGCGGTGCGGGGGCAGTGTCTTGAGGGGAAGGAGTGGCATGGGGGAAGGGCCTCAGTTTGGGGTCCGGTAGCCCCCCACACTTTTAGGAAGCTTCAGCTGCTCCTGACTCTAAATATATAAGAGCTACCATACTGGTCTGACCATGGTCCACTTTACCCAGTATCCTGTCTCAAAAAGTGGCCTGTACTGGAGCTTCAGGGAGAGCATACAGAACTGGCCAATTATGGAGGCAAACACCTGTCAGGGTTGGTCTAGGTTTACTTGTTCCTGCCTCGGTGCAAGGGGCTGGTCCACATGAGCTCTTGAGGCCCCTTTCAGCCCTATGTTTTTATGATTGTGTGTTTTAATGAGACAATTTTTTCATGCAAATTGTCTCCATACCAAAAACTTGAGAATAGCAAAAGCTTCAACAGAGCTCAAGCACAGAGAATCTTGGTACCAAAAGGTGAATATGTGAAGAAGTTATGACCATCTGAAAACAAAAGTTTACAATGGTAATTGGTTTGGAAACTTAATTATGGCAGGTGCTATGGAACACCCATTATAATACTGTAGTAACACAGGTACTAATCTTGGACATGATTACTAGCGGGCATGGCACAACTGTGAGTATAGAGTGATGCAGTTCAAATTTTGCATGGTAGTAAATGGATCAATTGGACATGATCAGACTGAGAAGTGAGTATGTCACAGAAATGTGTAGCTTTATGCTAACACAGAAACACAAATTATTTACATGATCCCAGGGGTATCTGCTAAGTGTTTGCCAGACATTGGACTAGAAACTTCTAATTAGGCAAGTTTTCCATTTGGTGGAAGGACTTTTTGGGTCAGAGTCTCAGCTGTTGTAAATCAGACTAGGTCCAATGAAGTCAGGGTTCACTGGAGCTGAGAATCTGGTCCACCATAAATCCTGCTGTTACCCCAGCTAAGACTTAACTGAAAGGTATCCTCAAGCCAAAATGAGACCTAGCTTCATCAAATGTTGGAACCCTACCCCACAAACAGTTCTCCTGTAATTGCCTCCCAAACACACACAGTGGCTGACATTTCCCTCCTTCTGAACTCAGAATCCTCTTCATTTCCTTCTCCTTCCCTAACCACAACCTCCTCTTCTTCCATATCCAGCCCAAACTTACCCTCCTGTATACCTAACCAGATCCACACATGCCTTCCCCTTCCCGGCCTAGACCTCCACCTGACCATGCGTCCAACCTCCTCACAGGGAAGAAACTCAGCTACCCTTTATCCCAAGCACAGATCCTAGCTACCTTCTTCTCCCAGTGCAAGACTTCTGCTGGGCCATGGTACAGTACCATGCTGCCGCCCGTATGAACACACATTAGCCAGGCAGGTCCAGCTGTCTCTGTGCTGAGCCCCGCTGCCTACTCTTTGAAATGCCAGCCTGCTATGGATTTGGGGATATTACAGATAACACCCCTGTAATATGAAGGATGGGAGCATGCTGACAATTCAAGAAGGTGGCAGCTGGCAGAAGGGACTGAGCCAAAGAATCTATTGGCTTCCAGTGGCTCACTGTCCCTGAAGCATGATCTTGGACCTACATTTGCAAGGAGATAGGCCCCTCTGTATTTGCAGAGCCGCACTCTGTTGGCCTCTGGGTTCCCTGTCAGCACAAGTTTGGATCAGCATTTAATCCACCCTTGTCCACAGATAGAAGCTCTGCCAGATGATCCCTAAGGGAGCTTCCATCTGGCTGAGTCAGTAGGAGCAGCCCTGAGCATTTCTTGGCTGGCAGTTTCTCTTCACATATTTTACAATCCCTCACACTACAGGGAAAAAAAAAAAAAAAGGTAAGAACAACTTTGCCTAATTAATGCAGTTTGGAAAAAGGAATTTGTATTATTCTCAAGAACTTCTTTCATAATCCAGCAAGGATGTTGTAATTAAATGAAGTTACCATCATTCATTTAAAGAATAAATGTAATTGGCAAAAAAAGTGCATTTCAATTTAAGAGGAAGAGAGAAGGAATTGACTAAGGCACAAATTAGACACTGAGGGCTTGATTCGAATTACACCGATGCTGGTGTAAATCAGGAGTAACTCCACAAAATCATGGAGGTTATTCCATTATAAAAACAGGTGTAAGAAAGAAGGAGAGTTGGGCCCCAAATGCTGGACATGAGGAAAGAGATAAATGTGAACATTAAACTCTGCACTGAATTATGCTGTTGGGTGGAAAAATCAGAGTGGCCTACCCAACTGGAGAGCAGTCACAGATTATAATTTACGCTGGCGAAGGGCACCACTCAGCTGTTAAAATGACAAAAGTTTCAAGTGCAATTTATTATCTGACGCAATATACCTTTCAGTGACAATCAAAATAAAAGAAGAAAATCCAGTCTATCCAGGGCTTGCTACTTTTCAACAGCATGCCCATAAAAATAAAAGGGGCGTTTGGATTTTATAGTAGTGAATAAATCCTATCCTTCCACAGCCTGGTTCTTGGACTGGTATGTGTGTGTATACAACTGTCATTTCAGGTTCCTGAGTTAGTTGTTGTTCGGCACAGGAGCTAGCAAACAGAGCTCTAAACAGGGGAGTTTGAGTGGGAGTTGGCAAGGGGAGTTTGTATTGTGGTGCTTGTTTGGGGTTTGCTTTTGCTGGGGGGGGGGTGGTCTTTTTGGTGTGGCTTGTGTTTCCCAGATTAACAGGATTTAGGTGGGAAGGCGATGACAGATACGGAGGCAGCTGTGGGAGTGACTCCTGTAGTGGAAGACACATTGAGGATGACTGGATGTGGAAGTTGTGGTATGTACATAATCCTGGAGGGGGGAACCGGTAAGAGTTTTTTCTGCATGAAATGCCATCTGATAGAGCTGATGGAGGAAAAGATCCGAGGTTTGGAGATGCAGGTGGAAAGTCTCGTTGAGTTTAGGAAGGGGTTTGAGCAGATTATGGAGCAAAGATGTGAGGTATCTGAAGGGAATAGCTCAGACTCACAGATGGAAGCAGGGCTGGGGAATTTTGAGGGGAGATTGGGTGAGGAAAGTGGTCAGTGGAAGCATGTGACTAAAAGAACCAGGCAGAGGAAAAGACGGGCTAGTGAAGGAGAAATAGAGCTTAGGAATAGGTTTGCAGAGTTGGAAAATGAAGAAGGGGCTCAGCAGGTACTTGTTGAAGGTGGAAGGGTAAGGAAGAAGAGAAGAGAGGCTAGTCCTATAGGAAAAGGGGAAGAGTCAAGGGAGACTACACCAAATATGAGCCCCAGGAGGATACAGGATGGGTTGAAGAGAATTGTAAGGGAAAATAGGAATGGAAAGAACTTGCATCCAGAGGGAACAGGGGAGAGACTGGAGAATAGCACCGTCACCAGGAAAAGGCAGGTCTATGTGATAGGGGACTCTTTATTGAGAAGAATAGACAGGCCTGTAACTAGAGCTGATCCAGAGAATAGAAGGGTGTGCTGTCTTCCGGGTGCTAAGATACGGGATGTAGACCTGAGGTTGAAAAGGATCCTAAAGGGAGCGGGAAAGAATCCCCTAGTTATCCTTCATGTGGGAACAAATGATACGGCTAGATTCTCGCTGGAAAGTATTAGGGGAGACTATGCTAGGCTGCGGATGACGCTTAAGGAAATTGAGGCTCAGGTGATCTTTAGTGGGATCCTTCCTGTTCCTAGAGAAGGGCAACAAAGGTGTGACAAGATTATGACTGTCAACAGATGGTTTAGGCAGTGGGGCTATAAGGAGGGCTTTGGGATGTATGGCCACTGGGAGGCATTCACGGACAGAGGACAGTTCTCTCGGGATGGACTTCATCTGAGTAGGGAAGGAAATAGACTTCTAGGATCAAGGCTGGCACAACTGATAAAGAGAGCTTTAAACTAGGAATTAGGGGGAGATGGTTGGGAGATGTCCAGGAAATCTCCATGCCAGATTTTAGCATTGAGAGGGAAGAAGACAAAGTAAGAAAGGATACGGCCGTGGGTAGGAGAATGTATATAAGGAGCGAGGGCAGTGTGGATACTAGTCTAATAGGTTATACTGGCTGTAGAATGACTGTGCCTAATAGGGTACAAAATGTGAGCGAGGCCAAACAGCAAAAATTAAGATATTTGTACACCAATGCGAGGAGCCTAGGTAACAAAATGGAGGAACTAGAGCTACTGGTGCAGGAAGTGAAACCAGATATTATAGGGATAACAGAAACATGGTGGAATAGTAGTCATGACTGGACTACAGGTATTGAAGGGTATGTGCTGTTTAGGAAAGACAGAAACAAAGGTAAAAGTGGTAGAGTAGCATTGTATATCAATGATGAGGTAGAATGTAAAGAAATAAGAAGCGATGCAATGGATAAGACAGAGTCCGTCTGGGCAAAAATTACATTGGGGAAGAAAACTAGTAAAGCCTCTCCTAGGATAGTGCTTGGGGTGTGCTATAGACCTCCGGGATCTAATCTGGATATGGATAGAGCCCTTTTTAATGTCTTTAATAAAGTAAATACTAATGGAAACTGCGTGATCATGGGAGACTTTAACTTCCCAGATATAGATTGGAGGACCAGTGCTAGTAATAATAATAGGGCTCAGATTTTCCTAGATGCGATAGCTGATGGATTCCTTCATCAAGTAGTTGCTGAAACGACTAGAGGGGATGCCATTTTAGATTTAATTTTGGTGAGTAGCGAGGACCTCATAGGAGAAATGGTTGTAGGGGACAATCTTGGTTCAAGTGATCATGAGCTAATTCAGTTCAAACTAAATGGAAGGATTAACAAAAATAAATCTGCAACTAGAGTTTTTGATTTCAAAAGGGCTGACTTTCAAAAATTAAGGAAATTAGTTAGGGAAGTGGATTGGACTGAAGAATTTATGGATCTAAAGGTAGACGAGGCCTGGGATTACTTTAAATCAAAGCTGCAGAAGCTATCGGAAGCCTGTATCCCAAGAAAGGGGAAAAATTTTATAGGAAGGAGTTGTAGACCAAGCTGGATGAGCAAGCATTTTAGAGAGGTGATTAAGAAGAAGCAGAAAGCATACAGGGAGTGGAAGATGGGAGGGATCAGCAAGGAAAGCTACCTAATTGAGGTCAGAACATGTAGGGATAAAGTGAGACAGGCTAAAAGTCGAGCAGAGTTGGACCTTGCAAAGGGAATTAAAACCAATAGTAAAAGGTTCTATAGCCATATAAATAAGAAGAAAACTAAGAAAGAAGAAGTGGGGCCGCTAAACACTGAGGATGGAGTGGAGGTTAAAGATAATCTAGGCATGGCCCAATATCTAAACAAATACTTTGCCTCAGTCTTTAATAAGGCTAAAGAGGATCTTGGGGATAATGGTAGCATGACAAATGGGAATGAGGATATGGAGGTAGATATTACCATATCTGAGGTAGAAGCGAAACTGAAACAGCTTAATGGGACTAAATCGGGGGGCCCAGATAATCTTCATCCAAGAATATTAAAGGAATTGGCACCTGAAATTGCAAGCCCATTAGCAAGAATTTTTAATGAATCTGTAAACTCAGGAGTAGTACCGAATGATTGGAGAATTGGTAATATAGTCCCTATTTTTAAGAAAGGAAAAAAAAGTGATCCGGGTAACTACAGGCCAGTTAGTTTGACATCTGTAGTATGCAAGGTCCTGGAAAAAATTTTGAAGGAGAAATTAGTTAAGGACATTGAAGTCAATGGTAAATGGGACAAAATACAACATGGTTTTACAAAAGGTAGATCGTGCCAAACCAACCTAATCTCCTTTTTTGAAAAGGTAACAGATTTTTTTGATAAAGGAAATGCAGTGGATCTAATTTACCTAGATTTCAGTAAGGCATTTGATACCGTGCCACATGGGGAATTATTAGTTAAGTTGGAGAAGATGGGGATCAATATGAACATCAAAAGGTGGATAAGGAATTGGTTAAAGGGGAAACTGCAACGGGTCCTACTGAAAGGCGAACTGTCAGGTTGGAGGGAGGTTACCAGTGGAGTTCCTCAGGGATCGGTTTGGGGACCAATCTTATTTAATCTTTTTATTACTGACCTTGGCACAAAAAGTGGGAGTGTGCTAATAAAGTTTGCAGATGATACAAAGCTGGGAGGTATTGCCAATTCGGAGAAGGATCGGGATATTACACAGGAGGATCTGGATGACCTTGTAAACTGGAGTAATACTAATAGGATGAAATTTAATAGTGAGAAGTGTAAGGTTATGCATTTAGGGATTAATAACAAGAATTTTATTTATAAATTGGGGACGCATCAATTAGAAGTAATGGAAGAGGAGAAGGACCTTGGAGTATTGGTTGATCATAGGATGACTATGAGCTGCCAATGTGATATGGCTGTGAAAAAATTTAATGCGGTTTTGGGATGCATCAGGAGAGGCATTTCCAGTAGGGATAAAGAGGTTTTAGTACCGTTACACAAGGCACTGGTGAGACCTCACCTAGAATACTGTGTGCAGTTCTGGTCTCCCATGTTTAAAAAGGATGAATTCAAACTGGAGCAGGTACAGAGAAGGGCTACTAGGATGATCCGAGGAATGGAAAACTTGTCTTATGAAAGGAGACTTAAGGAGCTGGGCTTGTTTAGCCTAACTAAAAGAAGGTTGAGGGGAGATATGATTGCTCTCTATAAATATATCAGAGGGATAAATATAGGAGAGGGAGAGGAATTATTTAAGCTCAGCACCAATGTGGACACAAGAACAAATGGGTATAAACTGGCCACCAGGAAGTTTAGACTTGAAATCAGACGAAGGTTTTTAACCATCAGAGGAGTGAAGTTTTGGAATAGCCTTCCAAGGGAAGCAGGGGGGGCAAAAGATCTATCTGGTTTTAAGATTCTACTTGATAAATTTTTTGGGATTTTTGTAAGTAATTGATCTTTAAATATTCAGGGTAAATAGGCCAAATCCCCTGAGATGGGATATTAGATGGATGGGATCTGAGTTACCCAGGAAAGAATTTTCTGTAGTATCTGGCTGGTGAATCTTGCCCATATGATCAGGGTTTAGCTGATTGCCATATTTGGGGTCGGGAAGGAATTTTCCTCCAGGGCAGATTGGAGAGGCTCTGGAGGTTTTTCGCCTTCCTCTGTAGCATGGGGCATGGTTGACTTGAGGGAGGCTTCTCTGCTCCTTGAAGTCTTTAAACCATGATTTAAGGACTTCAATAGCTCAGACATGGGTAAGGTTTTTCATAGGAGTGGGTGGGTGAGATTCTGTGGCCTGCGCTGTGCAGGAGGTCGGACTAGATGATCAGAATGGTCCCTTCTGACCTTAGTATCTATGAATCTATAAGATCATGAGATCCTTACTCAGACAAAACTTCCACTGAAGTCACTGCAAATTTTGTCTCAATAAGCAAGGATTAAAATCCAAGTATAAAGATTTCAAGTTTGCTCCGGCTCTTACACCAAACAGTTTAGAAGAAAAATATATAGAAGAAGACACAGCCAAAGGCTTTCAATGAACAACCTTTGTGTAACTCATTGATAATAGATGTCTAAATCTACTTGGAAAGCAACAGATAGCGAAGATTAAAATAAAACCATTATAAAATGATGAGTAATAATATCTTACATATATAGATATATAGTCAGTTGCATACTGAAAGAACCCGAAATGCTTTATAAGCCTACAGAGAGAGAGAGGGAGAAAGACAGAGAAACAGTTCATTTAATCCACTGCTGAAATACAATTACCTCTTAAGTGGAACGTGGCAGATATTTAGCATGCAGCACTGCACAACAGGCTGCAACAGGCAATGGAGAAAAATACTACAATTTGGATCAATAGGGTATGTTTACATTGCAAAGAAAACCCTATGGCACAAGTCTCAAAGCCCAGGTCAATTGACTCGGGTCCAACAGGCTGCGGAGCTAAAAATAGCAGTGTAGACATTCCAGGTCAGGAACTGAGCCTAGTTTTGGATCCTGGGCTCCATCCTGAGTTGGAATATCTACACTCCTGTTTATAATGCTGCAGCCCAAGCCCCATGAGAGTCAATTGACCCAGGCTCTGAGACTTGGTGTTGTGGGTTTTTCTTTGCAGTGGAGACTTATCCAAAGGCAATTACCATCAGTTGGCTGTTTGGTGACATATGAAATAAAATGATTGTCTTAGTTCAGTTCCCTAGGGGGCAGGTCTCCACACCACACATAAAAATGTGCTATCACAACTAGCAAACTAAAAACCCAGTTATCTCTCTGGTACCCAGGTGCAAATCCCATTGACTTCAGTGGGAGTTGGATCAACTCCTTAGAGAAGAATCCAAACATTGCATAACCAGTGGAGACTGAACTTCTCTTGCTCCTCACTAGAATGGACCTTCAGGTCAGCACTGCCAGAGAGAGACGGTTATATTTACTCTGTAATTAAATAGAGGAGATTTATCTTCAGAGCTGTCAGTCTCAGGTCTTTCATCAGCAGTGAAGTCACTTTTTAAATTGTATTAAATCCGCCCCCCTGGATATATTTTGCAGAGATTTATGGCAATTTTACAGAATGAAAGTACCGTGCTTCCCCAGACTGTGGAACAAATTACAGCAGGCACCTGATATGGAAACATGACAGGCTGACGAGAACTGTGAGCATCATTGCATTCTCACATACATGCCTGTAAATCGGGGCTCTCCAGTGGAGATACACTGCCATAAAACTGACATGACTGAAAAGAATCAGGTCCAGTGGGTTTAGAATAGACTATTTAAAATTTATGGCACTGATTCTCCAGTACAACCCAGAAGGAATCTGGAGTGGAGGTGTGCACTAATAGCTTTAAGATACCATAGCAGTCTCCAGATCCCATGCTATCCAGGCACTAGGGTAGTCCCTGGTATAAATTAAAGTGGCAAGAATCTGTTACATCTGCATAGAACCCACCTAACACAGTGGAAAATCAGGCCTATTGTTTTTATGATGCCTTGTGAGAGAAATCACTGACTTTAGAAAGGAAAGGACAATGGGTAAAATTTTCAAAAGCATGCACATAAGTGATCTAGGAGCCTAAATCCTATTTTCAAAAGTGATTTAGGGGCCTACCTCCATCAGACTTAGGCTGCTAAGGGACAGATTTTAAAAAGTATTTAGACAGCTAGGTGGCATTTTTGAAAATTCTATTAAGTGCCTATCTGCCTAGGTCACTTTTGAAATTGAGAGATGGATGCTTTTGAAAGTTTTACCCTGTATGTTTATATAACATAGCACATATTAATATTGTATTATCTCTTTATAAGGAGATGTATGTGCTGTTCAATAAAAAATCAGTAAAGGGATTATATAAATTATGACATGATACAGTGGTTGGAAGTTGAAGATAGACAAACTCAGATTGGAAATAAGGTGTACATTTCTAACAGTGAGCATAATTAACCATTGGAATAATTTACCAAGGTCACGGTGGATTCTCCATCACTGACAATTTTTACATCAAGATCGGATGTCTTTCTAAAATATACGCTCTAGGAATTACTTTGGGGAAGTTCTATGACCTGTGTTATACAGGAAGTCAGATTAGTTTTTCACAATGATGCCTTGGAATCTATGAACCTCTATGAATTTAAAAAGGACTTCAGTGTGGAACTGCAGCTTTCATGGTGACCAATCACTTCAAATGGCTTTTATTTAAAAAAAAATTCTCTGAGTTGAAATATTGCTAAATATGTGAAAGAAAGAAGAGAAACTATGAAGGAAAATCACAGGGGCAAATCAGAGTTATCTACAGTTCTTTCTCTGTATAATGCTGTTAAGTACCCTTTTCTGTTTTTGAACCAGTTGTTCCAGCTCTTGTTCTTTTGAAACGAGTTTATGTTCCAGCGCTTGACTGCGGGACTGAAACCTCTCTGTGTCCTGCAAAATCAAAAGACATGAACATTAAGCAAAAAGGCAAGGTCTTCATCATCAGGGCAGTATGGTCCAGAGGACAGGGCATAGGACTAGAAGTCAGATCTGGAAATAAGGGGTAGATTTTTGACAGTGAGTGTTACTAACAAATGGAACAGGTTACCTAAGGATGTGGTGAATTCTCCATCACTTAGGAGGCTAGATCTTCCGCTGGGGTAAATTGGCATAGCTCCATTGACCTCAATGACTGAAGTTAGTGCATCTATGCTGAGTTACACTAGCTCAGTTTCTCACCCACATAAGAGGTAAAATTTTCAAAAGTGCCTAAGGGACTTATGTTAAACCCCATTTTCAAAAGTGATTTAGGCACATCTGAACCTATGTCTGTGAGACTTAGAAATCTGTCTCACTTTTGAAAATGGTTCTGAAACTGCTAAATTGCTTCCATGTGTTTGAAAATTTTACCTTGGATGTCTTTCTAAAGGATTTCCTGTAGTTCAGCCACAAGTTACTGGGCTCAATACAGGTATTACTGGGTGAAATTCTATGGCCTTTCTTATGAGGTTATCATAAATGGTGCCTTCTAGCTTTAAAATCTACCACTTGCAATTGTGTGAATCAGGAGCAACTCCACAGAAGTTAGCAGAAGTGGTATAAAATTGATATAAGTGAGAAGAGAGTTGGCCCTGGTATTTACAGACCTCCCAGATATTCTAGAACAGCATTTGAATAAATGAGAACTACTCCTTCTCTCATTTGGAATTACTCCTTGGCACAGATTCTCAAATGGTGTAAACAGTGGCGGATATGGGGTTTGTGGGGCCCTGGGCCAAAGCAATTGGGGGCCTCTCCCTACCCCTTCCACCTGCAATCCTCTCCCCCAACCCTGCAGTAGTGCCGGGAAGGGGTGCGGGGGGAATGGGGCAGCCTACAGGCTGAAAGGGTGGGGAGGGGCCCCCACTTGCTTTGGCCCAGGGCCCAACAAACACCATATCTGCCACTGCCTGCACTCCAGCACTCCTGTGGGGAGCAGGGTTGGAGCACGGGGATTTCCCCTGTTCCCCGTGAGGAGCGCTGGGTGGGTGGGGAAGTGGGGCAAGCCCCCATGCCCTGACCCTGCTCCTTGGCAACAGTACCAGGTGGGTTGGCGGAGTAGGTCTGGGCATGGGGGTGCCCATTTTTTGGGGGCCTCCCAATTGGCCAGGGCCCCTGGGCACAAGCCCCGTTGGACCAGTGGCTAATCCACCACTGGGTGTAAATTATCAGAGCTCCATCAATCTAGCCTTGACAATTCACACTGGCTGAGAATCTGCTCCTTTAGTTCTTCAGGAAAATAGATCTAAAGATCAAACCTCCCTCAAAGGGGTGGGTGCAGAAACACTGAAATGTTCCCCCACTATTCCTCTCACTCCTAACAATATATTTAATGAGGCAATTTAATGTACATTAACTGGCTTCTTATTCCAAAAAATATATATCCAAATGAATAAGACATAATAACCATTCCTCTAACACAGTCCTTAATCGGCAGGGTACCAAGTATCTTAAATAGCAACAGCTTGTACTTATTTGCCTTCTTAACAATTTCTTTTTATGTATTTTTCAAATGCTATGCTTTTCCAGAAACAGGCAATCATTTTCTTTTTCGTATGACATCTGTACACCTCTGCATTCTCTGGAGCCTTTGTGAACTTTTGCTTTAGGGAAAGATTTTTAAACTCCAAACACCAACAAATAAATTAGTCACACCAAGAAATAACACTTCTTGAGTGTCTGACAAGCATTAGTGTGGCTGCTGACTAACTTTTAAAGAGCTAAATTGAGGTTTACCTGGCAACCTACAAAGGCCTGTGATAGGGGTTAATAATGGAATTGATTATGCTACCTTAATGATAAAGTTAATTACCAGTTACTGCTATAGTTTCTTATAGGTAAGAATATTTATGTCTTATTTTTGGATTTACAGTATAATTTAAATAGTGCACGCTTTTTATTAGAGCATACAAACCAATCTCTTCCATATCAACCTTCATTATGAAAGATAATGCATTTTACAACTTTCAAGTGCTCTTCAACTCTATACAAGGAGATCATTTGACCCTGCATTGAAATTCACCTAGCTCTGGAATCGAACACAGCTGCTGTGTGAGGGTCTAATCCAATGCCCAATGAAGTCAATGGAAAGATTCCCACTGTCTGTAGTGGAACCTAACTGTGCAAAATACACACTACACAACAGTTTAGGGCAGGAAGTAAAGAAAAATGTATCCAGTTGAAACTACAGGGTAACTCTTTAGACAATGTGTGACATACATGGTGTTGTGCTGTATTTCTGAATACTGTGTTTGCCAGATTATTGGGATGTTTATTGTATTGGTTTAATCCAACAGGGATCTGTATGGAAAAAACAAGCAGGACGTGAAACAATGGCGCAAGATAAAATACTAGGGAGTTAGGAGACAATGCTGGATAGGAAAAGCCTGGACACCAGAACATCAGAAGGACTATGGCAATTTAAAAAGAGACTCTCTCTGCAAAGGTGGGAGTGGGGTGTTGTTTAATAGTTGTTGAGGAGCTCTTCATGGAGGAACCAGGCTGTGACAGCAGCACCCACTGGGGTGTCTGAAGAAACTACACCTGCACAGGTTATCATCAGGGATGGTCAGCCTCTAGGTACAATAGATGTGTGTGTAGACTTTTTGTTGCTTTAAAATCCTTTTTGTCTTATGCTTTGTTCCTATTGGGGTAAATACTTTGGTTTGAGACGGCTGTCTGGTCACTCTATTCACCTCTGGCCACAGAGTCCCAAACAGAAGGTTGGCAGGTACTGAACCCAGTGGGACTTGCTGGGTGAGCACAGTAGATACACAGGGCACAGTAGGGCCCAGTCTAAGAGTACGAGAATGGTGGAATTCCACCCCAGGATAGGTAAAGTCATGAGACCTGTCACTTGAAGAGGTTCACTCAGAAAGACCAGGAAGGGGACAGGGGTACTCTGTAAGAAGGAATTTGGCCAGAACATTGAGACTAGTGCTGCTGTGAAAAGTTTCAGGGGATCTTTTATGATCACAAGGAGTCAGGACCTTGATTTTAAAACCCATGTAAAAGATGGCACCTTCACCAGCAAAGTGGGCTATTGGTTCGGTAGTTATTCTGAAGGAATAATACGACCTCCTGAATATCACCAACACCACTTAGTATAGTTTGTGGGTACACCTTGGTCTCCCATCCAAGTAGTCACCCAGCCTGAGCCTGCAATCTGATGAGATCACAGGATGAGGTAGTAAGTGAAATTATGCTTTATCTTATATTTCTCCATAGATTGTCATTTTGGGGGCTTTCTTTTGCTCTCATACTGGCTGAAATCAACGGAGTTATACTGGTGTAAAAACTAGTGTGAGAGCAGAATTAGGCCTTCCATAACTATAATAAAGAGACACAGTCACCTTCAAGAGAAACTGCTCTTTCTCATTTTTGATTTGCTGCTCCATTTCCTCATAGAGATGTTGAATTTCTTCATCATAAGCAGCAATTTTCCTAATAAGAGATAAAAGCACACTGAGTGGGTCTTTGTAGCATTATTTCAAGTAAAAAGCTCACAATTTACCAGCTTAGCATCACATTTCTGTTTTAGCACAAGACTCAAGGGAATGATCCTAAGAGCAGAAAATAGTATTTACATACAGCAGGGTCACAGATAAAAGCCAAATTGTTTCCTATGGGGGAGAGCCGTAACTGCACTAAAGCTAATTAGGCTGTTTATTTGATGTTTTAAAATTGTCAGCGCAATATATGATGGCTGTTTATCAGGCACTCTTAATGACTGTGGAACCTAAAGCCTAAGGAAGGGAGAGCCTAGACATGACACTAATAACAACAATGAAAATACTAGAAACAGAGTTTCTCAATTAGAGCTGGTCAAATAGGAATGAAAGTGATTTGTGAGTATTTTCAAGTTGTAGCTTTACTTTACTGTTATTTATAAAACTTATTCATGAGTATTCCTACGACTGATGATTTATTTGTGAAACCATTAATGCATCCCAAAAGTTTCAGCACAAAGAATGACTTGTCTGAAAATTCATATGTTACTGTGTCTTTGTGTCTTTCTCTAGTTTGACACTTGTTACACACTTTTTTGAAGTTTTAGTCACCCAGTCAGGTAGCAGATTAAGAGCATTTTGCACAAGTGCACACAATTACACAAAGAACAAGGGATTGAATAATCAAGCCAACTTTTTTTTGAAACAAAACTCCTTAGGGCTGATTCTCCACTGTCTTGCACTTTGCATGGTCATTTACATCTATGCAAAATGAGCTCAAGCTGTGTGTGAAATGCAGCCTCCCCATGGAGGCTGCTAATCCCCATCCTCCCTCATGATGCAAGTAGATAGTGAAGGAAAATAAAAGGACATTTTATGCTTCCTTACTCCTCTTCATAGGTGCACAGTCAGGTTTACATTTTGGCCCAAAATATCTAAGACACTCTATTCTAAGAAACAATAATCCATAGAGCAAATTCAGAGCTCCCTTGAGTGGGTGGAATTCCATAAAACCATACAAGACTTGATAATCATTTAACAACATAGCACATGAATGCCAAGATCACATCTGTAAACCTTATATTTGCCCAATAATATGTCACACTGAGCAGGGTTAGGCTGGTTATATAATGAAAGACTCTATTGCGATGTATATAAAGAACACAATAGTCAATGTTGCCATGAGAACCATAAATGAATTTTCTTGCTTGTGCGGGTTAAAAGGAGCAACCTGAATGTTGAATTCATACACTATTGTTTTTGGCACTGGATTTTCTCTAACTTGTGTTTGCAAGGGCAGAACAGGGCTATAATCTGAACATGACATTTGAGAGACATTTTAATATCATGTTTGTTTGTTGTTCGCTTTAGCATACTACCAGGGGGATGACATCTGCAGGCTAAACACACTCGAAGTTTTAATTATTGGTATAGTCTCCATTCTTAAAGCTGGTCAAATAAAATAATAATAATAACTAATAAGATAATTTATCATTATTATTTAAAATATAACATAATCATGAATAATTTATCCTACAAGTAGTGGGAAAAATTCATAAGATAAATTATTTGCTAGATATTTGTCAACCATCTGCAGAGTTGGTAGAATAATGGAAAGAAATTATTACCAAGTGATTTATTTCGTAAAAAAAAAAAGCCAACATGTATTTTCAAACAAACAACAACAAAAACTCCTATACATCCGATGAAGTGAGCTGTAGCTCACGAAAGTTTATGCTCAAATAAATTTGTTAGTCTCTAAGGTGCCACCAGTCCTCCTTTTCTTTTTGTGGATACAAACTAACAAGGCTGCTACTCTGAAACCTATTCACCCTGAATAATTTGACCAGCTTTAACTGTTATATAATTCCAACACTATGCTGTAGTGCTGATTTCTCTTTACAATAATCCTGTGGATAAATGTTTTTGTTTTGTTTTTTTGTTATAAAACATTAACCAAACTAGACCATAACTCTGGTTAGGATAGCTAAGGTGACATTGTGACACTGTACCTCAGGGGAACACCCTACACCCCCATGTTCATCTTTATAAAATGATTGTGTGGTAGTCAATGCAAAGTTTGTCAGGTTGGGTGTCTTTGAAAGGCTCATAATGCACTGAGCATGGTTTTTAGAGTGATGTCATAGTAATTCTTACAGTAATGTTATAATAAGGTTACAGGTTATAATTTCATGTATATAGTTATAAGGCTGAAAATGTATCCTCATGCCTTAAAGCAAGCCCATGCAAAAAATCTCCAAGAACAGAGAGGCAGTTCACACCTCATCAGGGAATGGATGGGACAAACCCAGCCCAGCTTCACAGGAACAATGGATGCTGCCTTAGGCAGCAACAAAAGAATCCGTTAGACCTTGGAGGGAGTCGCTCCCCTTCCTTTGGGCAATTTGGGACTGCGATGAGGTAATGCTCACCTGACTCTGAAGGTGGGGGGGGGGAATCCAAGAGGAAAGAAAGGACATGATAAAAGGGAGAGAGATTTTGCCATGCTCTCTCTCTTTTCCACCTACATCTACAGACTCCACCAGTACCAAGCAACTGAAACTCTGATCTAAGGGGAGAGCCTGACTGAAAAGTAACCAGCCAGCCTGTGGTGAGAAGCATCTAAGTTTTTAAGGACATCAAAAGTGTTAAGATCAGCTTGAAATGCATTTTGCTTTTATTTCATTTGACCAAATCTGACATGTTATGCTTTAACTTATAATCACTTAAAATCTATCTTTATCGCTAATAAATCTGTTTGTTTATTCTACCTGAAGCAGTGTGTTTGGTTTGAAGTGTGTCAGAGGCACCCTTGGGATAACAAGCCTGGTACATATCAATTTCTTTGTTAAACTGACAAACTTATATTAGCTTGCAGCATCCAGCGGGCATAACTGGACACTGCAAGACGGAGGTTCCTAAGGTTGTTTCTGGGATCGGAGATATTGGCTAGTGTCATTTGGTTGCATGTAGCTGAGAACAGCTTATATGCCAGAGGCTGTGTGAGCCCAGGAGTGGGGGTTCTCACAGCAGAGCAGGGTAAGGCTGGCTCCCAGAGTCAAGGATTGGAGAGGCCTAGCAGATCACTAGTCCGGATAACACCGGAGGGGAACGTCCAGACACGTTCTTGTTATTATGTTCCGGTAGCAAGGTTAATGCATACATGGGATGGTTTCACTTCTGCCTATTATTTTAGATGCAGTATTTGAATTTTGTCCATCATTATTCACACAGACACTTGGTCAGAACACCCGTTACTTCAAATGAAAATTGGTTAGTGTGTCGGGTACTCTATGGGCTGATCCTACAAGGTACCAAATGTCCTCAACCTTCTTTGAAGTCAGGCTCTGCTACTGACTTGCTTTTGTAACCTTGGGAAAAATCACTTCACTTCTCTGGGTGGCATTCATAAGATGACTATGTCCAACATTTAGGAACCATTGGCATTCACAGAATCCCCCCTCATCTAATCTGGTAGGTGCCTACATTTCCAAATGTAAAGTCCCCCAAGGTGCTTAAATTTCAGCAGTTGGGCACATGCACAGTCCTAAGTAGAGGGGTGTGCCTATATCCTAACACCACCTCCCTATAGGGTGTTCTGGGGAAGGTCTGTCTTAATGTCTCCTGTTGAAGTGGTGGCGCTGTGTATAAATAATTAGATATTCCTCGGGCCAGAGAAAGAGTGACTCTCTTGCTCAGTGAGTAGGGCACTCTCATGGGAAGCGAGAGAACCAAAATTGGAGATCCCAGCTTCACGTCAGGCAAATGGGGGAACTGAACCTGGGTCTCCCACACTGAACCCTAACCACTGGGTTAAAGGTTATAATTGGGGGGAAGGAGGGACTACATTTTCTTTTGCCTCCTCCTCAGTTTTTCCTTTAACAACTGCTGACTTGACTTAGACAGTTAACTCCTCGAGAGGGTTCAAGCTGTGAATCCCAAGTGGAGGGAGGTGCCTCCCTTTGGGCTGAAGTTAGATGCAGGAAAGCTGGAACAATTTGTATAGTGGGCGTGCTGAGAGCCATTGAACAAAACTATAAATCCTGTATATGATGGAAACCACTTCAAGACAGGGGGTGCTGTAGCACTCCCAGCATTCTGAGTTCCAGCACCTAGGATTAGATGCCTAACTCCTTTTGTGGGGGTGAGATCTAGGTCAATTCCCTGTACTCAGCATTTCTGTTGGCTAGCATAGGCATTAGGCAGCTCAGCATGCTAGCTTTTCTGAACCTCTCTTTTAGTTGCCTATTGCTCTGGGCATCTAACTCGGGGTTGTGAATTCCATTAAGCAGCAGAGCACCTAAATCTCTTCTGTGAATCCTACCCTGAATGCTCATGTTTCTCCTCCAGCCCTTTGTCTGTCTGTCTTGTCTGTCTAGACTGCAAGCTCTTTGGAAAAGCGAATGGTCCAAACACTATGTGTTTGCATGCATTCACAAGCACAACGGGGGAAGGAGGGGCAGACTCAGCTGAGGTGCTATTGCCCAATCTAGGTGCTACTGTAATACAAATAAATAATATAAAATGTTGATATTTGTGTTAAAGCACAGTACCAACTTTGTGCGCAACTCTATGGAGGCTGTGAAAGCCTGGACTTCAGTCAAGCTTATAAACCCTGAAGGAACTCCTGAAGAGATTATAAAAGGCACCAAAAATTCCACAGAGATTATGAACTCTTCAAGGACCTATGTGGCATTCCATAACACAAATATATTATGTCTTTTCAAACCAGCAAGATATAAGTACATCAATAGCTAAAGGGATAACCCCCCCCCCAAAATCACTGTATTGTCCAAAACATTACTGTATGATTTAAAAATAATTACCACCAAGTATTCGGAAGCCAGAAATTCTAAATTAAGATAACATTTAAGAAAAAACATTGGAAAGTAAGTGAATTAACAAACACTGGGAATATAGAACATCAAATACTGTGTAAAATGCCAAAAGCATAAGTTTTGGATTTGACCGGCTTGTTTCATGTGTTAGGCTATTACTACAGGTGGCTATCCCATTTGTTTGGCTACCAGCCCAGCTATCTCTTTGAATCGAGAAGACATACATACAATATTTGGTTTAATATATTCTTGTGGGGTAAATAATTTCTAGTATTGTATAAATCCAAAAAAAAAAAAAAGAAAGAAAAATTACATAAAGAGCAGGAGGTCAGACTAGATGATTTAAATGGTCTCCTTTGATCTTAAAAAATTTTGAAATGCACATCACACATTCATTAGGGAGAAACCCCAATAGAAGAAACATTTTGTGTTACAATGTTATCAATCTGATTTATTTTCTTTACGGTAATTCAGTTTTATGTAGGCTTACATGTATTATTTTGGTTGTTGTTTTACTGAGCTAAAACTCTGGAGCAGCCAGGAAAAGCAAGACATCTGTTTTCAGACTGTGATGGTATTTAGTTTGGAAAGACTAACAGGACTTGCTCTGTGTGTGCTCATCTGAAAATTCAGTCCAAAACAGTTTACTTTCTCTTCAGAAACCTTTCATGGAGTTGTCTGATTAAGTGATAACACTAATAGAATGTGAGTTTGTGCTCCAGTAATGATCTAGAAGTGGTGACAGAAAAATATTGAGGCAAACCATTATCATTTATGTAAAACCAACAGCTATCAAATACAGAAAGGTTCAATTTAGATGAAACTATAGACATTTAGCAGAGAAAAATCTCTCATTCTGGTTATATTATGGCTAGTGTAACCTACAGCAAGAAAATTTTGGCATGATTGCTTGAAAAACAGACATGATAAATCTGTATGTTTCTATGGTTCATTTCTTCAGAGAATAACAATACTAAAATCTGGAACTATGTCAATATTAGCCAATTAGATCACATATGCAAATCTCTTCTTCTTAATTTGCTCCTCAGAGACCAGTAATAGTGTTTTTCACCAGGACCACAAACTTTGTTTACTCTTTAAAGGGTTAGAGGTGGTTTTTTTGTTTGTTTGTTGTTGTTTTTTTTAAAACATGCTCTGTATAAGAAATTCATGATTAGATCAGATTTACTTTTGGGCCAAAAAGAAAAGGAGTACTTGTGGCACCTTAGAGAATAACAAATTTATTAGAGCATAAGCTTTCGTGAGCTACAGCTCACTTCATCGGATGCTGTAGCTCACAAAAGCTTATGCTCTAATAAATTTGTTAGTCTCTAAGGTGCCACAAGTACTCCTTTTCTTTTTGCGAATGCAGACTGAACTCAGCATTGCTGAGCATTGCTGAACTCTGACACTTGGGAGTACCTCTATTGATCATTTTCCAGAATAAAACTTTAACCATGTTTAATGAACTCGAGTGCCAAGAAGTGCTGAGCTGCTATAAATGTATTACAGACTTCTGTATCAGACAAGAAAATGCAAACTATATCTTAGATAAAGTTAAAAGATATTGAGTGATGAGGACTGGATATTTTAGGAACTGGTACTAGGATATGCAGCCTTTCACCACAAGGTTATTCATTTGAATATGGTCCAGATGGGTAGTGAATTAATATTGTTACCATCTGATAGATGTTGTTGCCCTTGGGCAGTTTGGGGGGCCTTGCTGGGTTGTTTCTATTATGAGGGGAAATTGATAATGAGTCAAGTCTTTCTTGGGTGAAATCCCGCTTACTTACAAAGATGTACAGAAAAGTCTTGTTTCCCCTAAACATAATAGAAACAAACAGGAGGTAGTTTCTTTGTTTCAAAGTCCAAGGCTGCATTCCAGCCAGTCTTATGCACCAAAAGAAGCTCTTTCTTTTGGCTTCCAGGGCTACAGTCACCCAGTACTTCTCTTTCTTTTTCCTGGCTTTCTGGTCACTTCCCCTTTCTGACACACACAGATACACCAATCAATGCCCTAGCCCTTGCATTTGCAATCAGTCTCAGGGAAACCTCTCTTATTCTCCCTGAGCTAGTTCTTGCCTGGACCTTCCCAAATGTCCCAGTGCCTTGGGTGGCTTCTATTACTTCAGCTATTTTATTCCATAAAGGAGCTTAATTGCTTCTTCCATTTAGCCTGAATGAAAGTGGATAGCATGCTTGACAACAAGATCTGTGATTGTCCATTGATCAAAATACATCCTTGCTAGTAGCCACCTACACCGGGCAGCACAATATTCAGTGGCAGCTGCAATCTGAATTAGGGTTTAGATTGAGTGATTGAGTGTTTCTTAACTACTTACAGCTAGAAGACCCAGTCCATTTCCTAGTGGTCAGGAGTCAACATCACACTAGAAAGCCACCACCCCATGATATTAACCCTGCTATCAGCCTCTTCAGAGACAAGGGTCCAGGTTTTCAGAATTGGTCGGCTCCCATTAAGCCACTGAGCTTAAGTTACCAGCTTTTCAAAAGTGCATGGCAACAAATTCATTGTTCTCAGTATTCAGAGTAGCAGCCATGTTAGTCTGTATTCGCAAAAAGAAAAGGAGTACTTGTGGCACCTTAGAGACTAACAAATTTATTAGAGCATAAGTTTTCGTGAGCTACAGCTCACTTTCAAGTTGTAAGTCAAGTACTTTCAAAGCTGTAGCTCACGAAAGCTTATGCTCTAATAAATTTGTTAGTCTCTAAGGTGCCACAAGTACTCCTTTTCTTTTTGCGAATACAGACTAACACGGCTGCTACTCTGAAACTTTTGGGCCAATAAATATTAACATGCATCTCAACACAAGCCATATGGATGAATGCAATTCTCAGTGAAATCAATGAGGTTGCACAGGTGCACAAGTAGAATTTGTGCCAATATGGGCTTATTACACTAAATGAACATAAAAATCACATAGAAAAAACTACATTAAAAAAGATAAATTGGAAAAGTGAGGGAATGCTAAAGCTAACATTGCCTGTGCATCCTTAACTGCCCGTTGGTACATATACAGTATGATACAGTCTTTAACTACATGCCCACACGGTACTTTTTCTTCAGGATCCCTGCCCCATTCCGTGTATAGATGGGATGGTGCTTAGCAAATGAGGCAGGTGTTCAAAAGTTATATTTATCCTTATTATCCAGAGTGTGGCCTCATGCCTTATACTCTGCATACCATCCAGCACCAGCACTGAATGAAGCAGGTCCCCCAGATTAAAAAGCATATGATTGTGTAATTAAAAAGACTGTATCATAATGTATTCACACCCAGAGTAGGGGAAAGAAGCTGTTAGAGTAAAAGTTTTATGGGGTACTTGGACATTTCCTGAATTTTGTGTGCTTCATTTTGCAACCTTAAGGTTATTTTAGTATAGTTTTTTTATGGAATTTCCTGGGAGTTGATTTTTAAGAGAAAATAAAACAAAGAATTTCCATCATATGCAACTATTTGCTAGATAGCAGCAGAATGATCTTTTCTGTCCTATACAATATATGCATTTTTAGATATCACATGAAATGAAGCAGGGCTCTTTTGGAGCTCTGTGTCCTTCTTACACACCATCACAGATGATAATCCGCAGCAGGGACTTGACCAGAATTGTTCTAAGGAGGGGGCCCACAGCTCTCCCTCCCCTGCCTCCATCAAGCTCCGCACTCTCCCACTGCACCGAAACCTGGATACTCCCCTACTACTACCCACCCCACACTCTTCCCCCCACACAGCCCTGCACCAAGCTTCAAACTCTGCTCCCTCTACCTAGCTCTTAGCTCTCCCTACCCAACACCCAGCCCCAAGCTCTTTCCCAGAGAGGTGGTCAGGCTGAAGAGCATCATCCCCACCATGGGTCAGGCAGTTCTGGGAGTCCTAGACCTCATCCTTCCTCCTGTGTCTCCACTTCCCCGAAAACACCAAAAGCTGGATCCAGTCCTCTCACCCTCCTGCAGACTAGGGAGCTCCTGGTGCCCATGCTCTGCTTCTCCTGGAGTGTCTGGCACCATGGCCGCTGGAAGGACTGCAAAGATGGGGGTTTAAGGAGATGCATGGGGTCATAGTGCCACTCAAATTTGGACCTTACCAAATTTGGACCTGTTGCCCCTCCATCGTGAGGGCGTGTGTGTGACTGGGCCAAATTTTAGTGTGTTGCATTGTGACCCAGCACATGGGGTTGTAACACCATGCAAATTTCACATGGCCTCCTCTCCATCCTGATGTGGGAGTGGCTGAGCCAAATTTGAGTAAGTGGCATTGTGACCTGGTGTGTGAAGTTGGAGTGCCATTTAAATTTGGTGTGACCTCCCCTCTATCATGATAGAGGGGCATCTGGGCCAAATTTCCAGCTCTCATCAGTGGCCAAGGGGCAGGGAGTGGGCCTGGATCCCCTGCCTGCACACCTTGTGGTACCCTTGATCCAGATACACCTTTATATAAAAAATGATATTCCACTCAACTTACTTACATAGTCACAATTCCAAAACACTGTTAAAAGATTACCTACTCAATGAAAATTTCCATTCAGGTTACATACCATGCAGGCATAGTTTCAATGGAATGTACATAGCAATTCATTGACACCAGGGTGCAAGCTTACAATATGCTCTTTAAGCCATCATCTCTTGACCAAAGGGCAACTGATTTTCATCAAAATACACAAAGACACTCCTGGAAATGGGGAATATGTGCCTGACAAATTTCAGGTTCACACCATGGGATGGAGTGTTTAACCCCCGCCCCCACACACACTCCCCTGGAAAAGGTTAATGCAGAGTGAGAAGAGGGGCTAATTAGCCCAACAAGTCATAGCTCAGGGGAATCAGGTGGCCAGGCAATCCCCTGATTGAGTGAGGGAACCCAGCTGAGGAAGAAGGAGCTGGGCTGGGATTGTAAAGACAGGAAATTGGAAGCAGAAGGGGGCTGCTGGGAAAGGATGCAGTTACTCTTTGGAAGACGGAAGGAGTGTTTGGAGGCTATAAGGACAGGAAGCCCATAGTTACTCCCTGGGAGAGGGCAGTAAGGAGGGTGGGAAACCCAGAGAGGATGGAGTGCCAGATGGTAGGAGAAGGCTCAGGGAAAGCCAGTAAGGTCCAGGGGGGAACCTTGACTGGCTAGAGGGTCCCTGAGCCAGAACCTGAAGTGGATGGTGGTCCTCGGTTCCCCTGCCAGCCACTGAGGGAGTGGCACCCTGGAGCAGTGAAGGAGAAGACTGTCTGAGACTGCTGGTACGGAGAGACACTTTGAAAGACTTTGGTATCCTGGAAGGGGGAAGCACATACAATGACCTGGCTGGAGGGCTAAGTCATGAAGAGGCAGCAGCAGCATGTGGAGCGAGAGAGGAGCCTCTGACCCAGAGAGAGAGGCAGAGAGATGGTGCACAACTGTGGGAAGAGGCATTGACCTGGCTAGCTATTCCCCAGTGTGACCAGGAGAAGGTGCCATCCTAGCGGTGAGTGGAACATCCCGTCACACACCACATTCCACTAAGGTGCTAGAGCTGCCATTTTTAAGAAAAGTGTCTCTTATTTCACTCTCTTTGGTCTCAAAAATGACTACATCATTTCTGCTCAAACTTTCCAGGAAAACACACTTCTAGGCTGGGAATAAATTTGTTAAATTTCAGCCTGAAAGGTAAAAGCTTGCCAAAGTTATAAGCATCTGAAAATTACATTTTATAATGAAAACTTATGTGGAGCTTTAACTATAAGCATCACTATGTGCTCCACTTGTTTTATGTATGACATTACTCTTCCAGAATTTTAACTGAGTATAAAGGTTGGTCTGTGTTTTCATCATACAGGGCCAGATTCACTGGAACTTTGTGATTGCTTTGTGCTGCTCCATCATCATAAAGCAGCTGTAAATCCAATTTAACCAGCAAGCTGAACTGGGTTTACAGCTGTTTTACATGGTGTGCTGCAAAGCAGCCAGAGTGTACTGGTGAATCTGATACATTATGCTTTTGTAATCATACTTTTTTATGATGGTTGTCTGGGAATGGTCACCATAATTGTAGCTGTAGTTTGTTAAAACCAGAATGAAATAATAGACATTTGCGAAAGGATTTCAGACAAGACAATTAGTGAATAGGAAAGGAAGAGTTAAATTCAGCCAATTAGTTCTGCTACGAATAATTTGACCAGCTCTAGTGATGACTGGCTAATGTTTGCTTTAAAATACTTCTGATCAGTAGATAATCTTCAATTCCCCAGCAAGCTGACTGGTTGATGAAACCCCTGTTGGATTTTGATGGCAAGTAGCACGTAATACATCTGAAGCACTACAGAAAGAACACAACAAACAGATGTACAAACTTTTTCAGGGCACACTCCAATTCATTCTTTTCATTATCGGCTTCTTGGAGCTGGGAGAAAACTCTGACCAGGAACTCTTCAAAACTGGAAAGTAAATGAGGTTCATCTTTTCTCAGCTGCGACCAAAGTTGTCTTATGTTGCTCTCGCTGAGGGATGAAAAGAAAAGAGAATAAAGCATTTGTTAGGAGATACGATTTTTCAGGCTGGAGTAAATGTTTGCAGCAGCCTAGTAACACAAAGAAAATTTCAGCAGCTCATTCTTAGTTATTAGGTCTTCTCTAAATACATGCGTCATTCTGAGCATTACTGAAATCCCTAGACTGTGATATAAAATCTCTTAGACTGTTTCCACAAGGAGGGGTCAGAGCTTCCTTTTATAATGGATACCACAGAAACTATATCTAATTAGTGGTTGCAAGAGATTTATCATTAGGTTAGAGAAGAGATACATGTTTTATTACTGCTGATGCAGGCCCTGATCCAGCTCTGATTGCAGTCAGCGGAGAGACTCCCACTGCTTCCAATGGGAGTTGGACAGAGGGCAAACTCACTTAAAGCCTTTTTCATTGAAAGTCAATGAGACGTAAGCTCTGAAGTGTCAACTTGAGCTCCTAAGTCACTTACGCTCTTGAAAATTTTATCCGTGGTCTTCCACTTCACCAATTATGTTTGATCAGCTTACTTCCAGGGTGGGACTATTTCAAAATTGAAGCATTTCATTTTCAGAAATCTCCCATTTCAAAACCAAAACATGTTTTATTTAAAAACATTTGCCAAAAATGAAACATTGAATCATTGCAAAACACAAAAGAATAGAAGGCACTTTCAGATTTGCCAAAATTCCTGAATCTCGTATTCCATTTTTCTGACCTGCTCTATTTTGCATGCACATTAAAGGCTCCATCCTGGACAGTGCAGGGATGGAGTGTTGCTTGTATAAATTCAAGGTAAAAAGTGGTGAGTATGACAGGAAAAGCAGGGGAATCTGATCCTGCAGTAATGAAAGCTCTGCTGCACAGCTGCCAACCTACTCCTGCCTATTACAGGGAGTAGGATTTAGAGAGGATAGTTAAGAATGTCTGTAGTACGAAGAGGATCACTTAAGGCCACATCCTGTAAGACTTGCCCATTCTCCACCCACACCCTCTCTTTTCTCCTGTGCTCACTCAAATCAGACCATGAGCATGCAGAGTGCATTTGTTGCTCTTCACTGTAATGTAATTAATTACGCTTAGTGCTCAACCATACATGTGCACTTGCATAGCCTCCATTCCCACTTGAACTAGAATATAAGCTTGTTTACCACTTCTGCACACTATGAGAGGACATGTAGGATCAAGGCTCTTGAGGAGCAGAGACAACCACATTGTAAATTAATATTCTGAACTCTACCTTAGAATCAAGTATCTAGGGACTGAGTGAAAGCCCACTGAACTCAACAGAAAGACTCCCATTACCAACTTTAGTGGACTTTGGCCCACACACCATGCTGCCCACTGATCACAACGAGGGAGGCTCTTGCATGTCCAGCATATTTTTGCAGTCAATTTTCTGCATGTCATTCCATTAGCTTATAAATATATCTTGTAGATGACCTTGTTTCAATTGTATACAGCATAGAACTGGGCAGTATGAAACACAAAACACTTCACAATTATTCTAACTCTTAAAAATGAAAGTAAGGCACAGCCTAGCTGTGTAAGCTTGGATAGGAAACTTCTCTTTCAGTGAATAAACAAGTCAAAGCTAAGGTCTGTTTTCTTGCCCTCTGCATAATTTCTTTACATCTTGTTTTCCCCACAAATAGGAGCTTTCAGAAATCACTAAACTCACAGTTTGTGTGTGAAATGCCCCACAGGAAAATGTAAGACCTGATGGCTATTCTAACAATCAGCATGTTCCTGAATTATCCTTACTGAACAGTATGTATCTAGTATTTACTGGATAATGCCTGGTAAGCTTCAGTGGAGGAAAGACAAACAGACTAATTCAAAATCATTTGGAGAGATCAGAATTAAAATTGTTAAATGTAAAAAGAAAAAATATCTCAGCATTCTGACAACTTCATATTTTAGAGCAGTAATTTTATTTAATTGACAAATGTCACACAAACAGACTGAAAGCTCCTGGGGGGGCAGTCATCTTCTTTTTGTTCTATGTTTGTACAGCACCTTGCACAATGAGGTCCTAGTCCATCACTGGAGCTCGTAGATGCTACCGCAATGTAAATGATTAATGATTATTATTAATAACTATACCGGTCTGAAAGAGAACTCATGATTTTTGTTATTCTTAATTGATACAAAGGCAATTTAAGCAGTCTTTGCCAAGGGATTGCTCTCCAAGGATTCTTTATTTGCAAATTATGTCATTTTTGGATACACAGATAGCATATCAATATTACGTACTTTCAGAACATGTGCCACATCAGTGCTTCATTTGTGTTGCTCCCACATGGCACAAATGCATGTGACTATGAGAGTTTAACTGTGTTATCCTCATGGGGCACAACTGCATGGCTCTCAGGGGTTTTTTCTGACCTGCTCTATTTTGCATGCAGGGTTTTTTTAATTTCATCACTTGCAGCAGCCAAGGAATGAATATGAGATCAGTACATAACAAGGGGCCCTAATTCTGGATCTCTCATTGCAGTTAGTCATATGCATCTCCACTGAAGTCAAGGTTGACACACCAGTGCACAGTGGGTGTAAATGAGAGGAGAATCAGGCCCAGGGTTTTCTAACAAATATAGAGCTAAATCATAAAAGATAATGAATTGTACATTGTCGATACTGCAGCTGGTATGACTTACTCTTCTAAGATCTTGTTAGTTCCAAGCCGGTCCATCAGATCTGAGAACTGCCTGTCCTCGTCGTCCTCCTGATCAGCTTTAGCATAGTTTTCTTCCCACTTAGACTGATAGACATTTTCATTGTCAGACTCACACATTTCATTCACAGAGGCCATCTGCCCAGACAAAAACTGACCTAAAATTTAAAGATTATATCATTTTAAAAATCCGTTTATAGAGTAACTAGAAGTCATTAAAAGAAACAGTGACATTTATTAACAGGTTCTCCCAAGCTGTCTCTACACTCAGAGCTGGGGGTGTGATTTCTAGCTCATGTAGACGTACTCATGCTAGTGGTCATTGAATTAGAGCACTAACAATAATAGTGTAGCTGGGGCAGCATGAGTAGTGGCACGGTGCTGCATGGGCTAGCAGCACCAAGTATGTACCCACCAGGTTTGGGCAGGTTTGTTCTCTGTATGGCTAGCCCATGCCACCTCTTATCACTGCTACATTACTACTTTTAATGCCAGCTCAATGAGAGTAGCCAGGGCTTAATTTGTGCCAGGACTTGCCAGAGCTAAGCCTCATTTCTGCTTGGCAGTTCATAGCCCCAGCACCTCTGGGCTTGCTGTGTCAGTTATGAAAGTAAAAAAATTGTTAGAGCCTCAGCACCTCTTTCATGACAAATCAAGCACTGGAGCTAGCACAACTATGTCTAAATGAGCTGGCCATCACACTCTCAGCTCCAATTGCAGACATTCCCCAAAATTGAACTTCACAATAAACAGAGTTTGGGTGGGAAGGAAAACGTTAGTTTTCTCATTTTGAAGAGGGAATGTGGCCTATCAACTAGAGCAAGCGATCTGGAGTCAGGGCTTCTGGGTTTTACTCCTGGGTTTGCCCTTAACTCACCATTTAACCCTCAATAAGCCACACAGGCCAAAAATTTCAAATGTACATGCCTAGATTAATACCAGTCAGCTCTGTGTTCTTGGGAAACCAGGGTGCAATATCCAGCCTGTCTGACTCATGAAAGACACCCCTTCCCCAATGCCAGCCTCTGTTTAAACCAAAACCCATCAGAGAAAAAAACTTGCAGAGAGCAGTGAAGGGCGTTGGGAGACACACCTAGACCCCTCCAGACAAGGGTGACAAGATTAAGACATCTCCATTAGCATACAGAATGAAGAACAGAGACAACTCCCCTAGATGAGGCATGAAAGATGGGACAGGGATTAGCATAAAGAATGAGGAACAGAGAACCACACTAAACTCTGGACCAGAAAAGCAGGGAATCCCTGCTCCAGATGGGAATGAACCTACGCTTGCACACACCCAGCTCAGCAATTATCAGACCAATTCTAGTAATAAATCCTTGACTGATATCCAAAATACTGAAGCAGCCTAGTTGCATTGTGAGCTCCCTGGAAGAAAACATCACCCAGAGCCAAGAGTGATCAGATCCTATTGTCTAGCCTAAAGAAAACCCTTGAGTCATCAGTTTACCTATAAAAACATCTAGTGTTCTCTCTTGAACCATTGTATTTTATCTACAAAAATCCTTACTCACCCTCCAGTCAGTGTTCTGATGCTTAGATCCAAGCAATGCATCAGTTCCACTGGGACTCCATCTTCTCCTGACTGATCATGCTGGGGGCTCTGCCTGTCTCCTGCCCTCAGGACCCTGAGCTACCACCATCACCTGGGAACCCCGACCAGTTCAACCTTCCTGGAGTGGATGAGATCCCCCTCTGTCTCTCGCTCTTTATTTTCCTTTCTACCTCAGGTATTAACCTTTAATAATGTATGTTATGTTGGTTTAGCCCTCCTTGTGTAGTTATCACTATTATTCAATAAATAACTTTTATGGTTAAGCTCGTTGCTTCTCTCTCTCTCTCTCTCTCTCTCTCTCTCTGAACTCTACTCTTTTGTGTTTTTAGCTTCTCCCATTTACTCTGCAGCAGCGCTTCTTTTACCTAAGCTAAAGATCCCTGTAGTGCCCAAAAATACTGTGGGGTTTGTTCATCAAGTGGGTTACTACCAGTACAAGTGTAACGTGAAAGAGGGATAGGGATGTGTTAAACCTGTGGCACATAAGGGGCGAGCAGCTGAAAGTGATGCTCAGCCCAGCCTATTGAGACCAGGGACGTATAAGGGTACCAGCTTGAAAGTGCTGCTTAACCCAGCCCATTGAGTACAGGGACACATGAGGAGATCAGCTGGATGGTGCTGATTGACCCAGTCCACTCAGACTTGTTCTGTTAGTACGTGTGTGTGTGTGTGTGTGTGTGCATATGTTCATCTAATTATAGGGCTGGAGGAACCCAGCCCTGGGGAATCTAGGTCCTGCAGTGTAGCTCCATTGGGAAGGGGACTTGCAGAAGGGAAAAGTAGAGTTCCATATGAACACACAAGTGACATAAGCAGTACATTAATAGAATTACAGAGCCCCCCTCCCCCAGAAGAGCATACCCCAAAGTAACAGGCACATCTGGTAACTAGATTCAGGCACTCAAACTCATAAATAAGTGTGCATAATTGGAGCATCATGATGGCCAAACGATTATCAAAATATTCACAGTGGATCAGATTGTTAGCTGTAAGTTGATACTGGTTTATGCCAGCTAAGAATCTGGCCCAGTGCATGTGTTTACAAACAGCAGGCCACATTCTGGCCTTGGATTCAGGACCATTGGAGTAAATGGGAGCCATGTACATCTGAGAAGAAAATTTGACCCTGAAACTGTTTGCAAAATACATAGTATCTACAGTATTTTCATCACAGAACTGGATAGCTTCCCTTGTCTCTCCCTCCAGTCTATCCAAACCACTGCCCTGAAGATCTTTCTCCTCTCTGGCTGCTCTATCGATAGCTCCTCATTCTTCAAATCTCTTTCAGCAGCTTCCTCTTCCATTTGACATCAAGTTAAAGCTTCTCATCTTCATCTTCACAGCCCTTCAGAACTCTGCCCCTTCACTCTCTCTCACTCCAACTGGCCCTTTGACTCCCTGCACTCTTCCCAAACCTCCCTCCTTCCAGCCCTTTTTTGTGTATTTCTCCTACTCTTGGCTTCCTGTCTTTTTCCATGCCAGTCCTGAATGCTTGGAACCCTATCCTCCTTCTCACAAATCAGTCACCCTCCCTCTTGTCTTCAATGGTATTTTTCCATTGATTTTGGTGGGAGCCTGAGCAAGCCTCTGGCCTGTCCTGTAAACACACTCCTTCCCCAAAGTATTTCAGTACTCATCTCCTAAAAGTAGAGTTGGTTGAAAAATTGGGATGTTTTCAGCTGAAAATTTTGATTTTTTTACCCCTGGAAATACAAAAACCAAAATATTTTGATTCAGAAATGTTGCCGTTCTATCTCATGGGACTTTGTAATACATCATTCCAAAGTCATGCTCCCATTATCAGCTACAGGCCAGGCTCCCATTATCGGCTACAGGCCAGGCTCCCTGTGCTATGATGATATCAGGATATACCTTCTTCGAGGGTGAGGCAGTGGTTGGCCATGATGCAACATTAGAGATGCAGTCCAGCCAGGGAGCCCAAGCCACGGAGGAGAATGGGAACATGAGGCATCCAAACTACAGCTCCTTGAAGCACTGTGGCAATCTTCCCTAATCAAAATATTTTGGGTTTTGGCCATTCATTTTTGGGGGGTGGGGGGTGAAAAATCAAAATTGTCCATGGAAAGCAGACCCTTCTTGTGAAAAATGTTGTTTAGTGGAAAACCTAATTTTCCCTTGAAAAACAGTTTAGATGGAAACATTTTGACCAGACCTACTGACAAGGCATCCCCTAGAACTCCTTTTTGGTGCCATGAAACCTCTCTGAAGCAACTAATCAAGAGCCTGACAAAAATTAATTGCATAATGGAGGTCTTCTAATAAAGGTGGAACAGAACTGTGCTCATGTATGTCAGAGGAGCCTTTTGTGCAGGGTTGACTGGATGCATCAGAACTACACTGCAGGTTCCTTAGGGAACCATGTCTCCTTACATGTCTGTGAAGTACTGAACATGGATGGAGGTATACACAGATTTACATTCCAAAACTCACTTAATCCTGTTGTGAACTCCTCTGGCGTAAGTGAACCGTTGCCATCCGCATCCAGAGTATCAAAAACTTTCTCCAGCTCCTCCAGGCTAAGAGGTAGCTCACCATGCAGTCTCTGAAATGACAAACCATGCCTCCATTACACTATTTATTATAAAAAGAAAAGGAGTACTTGTGGCACCTTAGAGACTAACAAATTTATTAGAGCATAAGCTTTCGTGAGCTGTAGTTCACGAAGGCTTATGCTCTAATAAATTTGTTAGTCTCTAAGGTGCCACAAGTACTCCTTTTCTTTTTGCGAATACAGACTAACACGGCTGCTACTCTGAAAACTATTTATTATAAAAGTGTTTAGTGGAAGAGAAAAATCTGAAGAGCAAGACAAGAACAACAGTAATTTAGAATGAGAGAACTCTTAAGTTTCCTACAAAACGGAAATTCCTCTCGCCCCTCCCCCCAAAAAAATCCATTTTGAAAAGTTTGAAATGAAACTTTTCAGATTTTTCTAAATAAAACATTTTGGTGTTGACAATTCTATTAATTTTTATGTTATTATTTTATTTTTTAATTTAATTTACCTCTCTATTTTATTATTTTAAATTTTATTTTTATTTTATTATTGAAATTTATTTAAATATATATTTTATATTTGTACATTATTTGCTAGGGCAATTTAATTTTTATTATAATAACATAAAACTATTTTATATTATATTTTCTTTTTCATAGTGTCTCCTCTTTTATTTGGAAACTGAGCAAATCTGATATGGAATCAGTGAGACAAAAATGGATCAGAACAATATGAAAGTTATTTAAAAATTAGAGTGACATAATGGGATATAAATTAATCTGCAGTATATGTAGTACTGCAAGATATCACAGACATAGAGTTGTGTTCAGGGATGAATAGATTATGGGATTCAAAAAAGAAGTTGTAGTTAAAGAACTAACAAGAGCAAGGCTCCCCTCATCTGCATGGGCGTGGTGGTTACCTAGCTTTAAAGGATAAACAGGGCAAGACCTGCTCTGTATATTTGGATGGGATATTGAGAAGATTCCCATTGACTTCAGCGGAGCAACATGTGGGCTGAGGACAAGCCAGTGCCTTAAAAGTCCCACTGCCATACCCAGAGTCTCTTTCCAGGCAGTTTTATTTCCCAGACGTAAGTTTAAAAACCACAACCCATGAAAACAATTCCTCAGCACACCCAGGGCTACAGCTCCCAGGGGATTTTCCCTTTGCCTCTCTCAGTCTTTCCTGCTTCAGGGCCAACTGAAAGATTCTCCTATGTTCTTTTAACTGAGCACCAGCTCTCTGGGCTTTCTCCCTGGAGATCCTTTTCGCCCAGATCCATGTGCTGCCCCTGCCTCCTAACTGGCCAAGCTGGGAGCACTTGTTCTACCACAGGGGAACTGGACCTGCCTCATTTAAAGGGGACAGCCACATCTGAGATAACACTAATGGAGAAACTGTAACTTCACAATTTGCTGGACTCTGTATTTTTTTAATTCTCAACTTTTAACCTCAGGTACAATATAAAGTAAAAGGGAGAGACTTGATCCCACCTCAATTTTACACCAGTGAAACTGCATTGATTTCAGTGACATTACTCTAGATTTACATAATGGTTTAGTGAGAGGAGAATCAGGCCCGGTGTTTTCAAAAAGGATGATTCTGTAATTTCATCTTTAATCTGCTTAGCTAGAAACAAAAATAAGCATAATGCAATGCCATTTCAAGTGGTTTCATGTCACTGAGTCCTAGTGCCCTTTATATCTATTTTTAAATGAATGGGAGATTTACTCATATATAAAGCTCATCATGCATGCATGCTAAACAGCTCCTGAAAGAGCTGTTTCATGTTGTGAAATCAAAGACAAAATTACGTTCTTCTCTTTGCAACTCAAACAAGTTCTCTAACACCCTTTTCAGAAGCTCACAGCAAATAGAATTACATTTCCTCTGTAAAAAGAAAAGGAGTACTTGTGGCACCTTAGAGACGAACAAATTTATTTGAGCATAAGCTTTCGTGAGCTACACTCACTTCATCGGATGCATCCGATGAAGTGAGCTGTAGCTCACGAAAGCTTATGCTCTAATAAATTTGTTAGTCTCTAAGGTGCCACAAGTACTCCTTTTCTTTTTGCGAATACAGACTAACACGGCTGCTACTCTGAAACATTTCCTCTGTAAGTGTAGAACTCAGACCTGAATGGGAATAAATATCTTTTACCCTCTTTGTAGCAACAGACATTAAAGTTCAAAAATATGTGAGGGTTCTCTTGTATTAAAAATTAAATCCTATTTTCTTTTTACCATTTTAATCCATATACATAAATAAAACAAAATGGTGATCCAGGAAGATGCCTAATGGTCCAAACATTCAAACATTTACTACCAGGAATAACACACTTACTACTGTGATTTCAATTACTTCAGTGGGACTACACAATGTAGTAAGCACTGCAACCAACAGTAAATGTTTATTCTAACATTTTTTTTAAACACGTAACTTGAAAAAATCCACAAACACACACAACAGAAAACTTGCAACTGGCAATAATCTGAGCATTGATTTGTTTGGTTTTTCAGAATGGGTAATTCTCAATGTGTTGGCCACTTTTGACTATTACACTAAACAGCTTTGTATGTGAAGGTATTAAATCCTCCAAAAATTGTATTTAAGACATTTCCACCGTCACTACTTTGTTACTGCTCCTAAATTCTATTTAATCCATTAGCACTGAAGTAAAAAATTAATGAATACACCCAAGGAATGCTCTGCATGTAAAACATGACTAGCTCAGAGTGGGTTGTTGTTGTTTTCCACAACATACATGATAGAATATCCCTCTGCACATTTTCACAGCATGGGCCTGATCCTGTTCTCCGTGGCATCAATGGCATTTTGCCATTGAATTCAATGGGATCAGAATTAGGCCTCTTAACTTTTAAAATTATTTCCACAAAACATTGATTTAATAAGCACAATGTGAACATATCAAAATAACATAGAGTACTCTTTTGTTTGTATAAGTGTATTTAGAAATATGTTCCGACTGAGTTTTTGTACCATTTTATTGGTTGGGGAAAGAGGATGAATGGCTTGGAATGGCATTTGTTGACAAAATCTGTAAGAGAAAATAGATGAACTAAACACATTTCTGATTCTGCTGTAAATCAGGAGTAACCCCAGTGAAGTCAGTGGAGTTACTCCAGTTAAAGTGAAAAGGAAAATCAATTGCTTTGTGTTTTATAAATTTTACATTTGCTTTGAGCTTCCTTTTTACGTGTTGGTTTGTATATTGTAAAACTATTGTATTGCATCATTTCACCAATTTTGCTTTACCTGCATGTCACGCCGAGTGATGAAGCCTTTGCCCTCCACATCACAGATCTGAAAGAACTCATGTGCTTTCCCCAACATGGCTAGTTGTTGCCGAGGGTCCTGTTCTGTCCTGCTCCACTCTGTATCTCCTAGTGGCCCAGGACTGGCACATTCCCCTTTTATTCTGTCCGGTGTCACAGGTCTGGTCACAGAAGTATTTTGGGACGCTGCCATCCCATTTACTCCCAACCTCTGGTCCAAAACCTGTATGCTGAAGGTAAGAAAGAGAGCACATCAGAGCCTCTCAATGATGCTTTCCATCATCTCTTAGCAACGACCTCTTTAATTAGCCACTGAAGCCTAGGAGAAGAAAAAAGCTTTTTGAAAATGCCTACCATGATCTATTCCATTAATAGACCGCACTAGAGCACACGGAAAATGGTGAACGAGGAAGGGAAAAAGATCTATGACTGAAAGGAATCTCAACACAAAATCAGCCCGTTTAATGAGCAATATAGACAACTAATTAATGTGAACAACAAGAAAATACAAAGTATGGGCAAATTAAAAAAAAAGAAAAGAACAATTTATAGTCATTACAAGTACTCACTTGGCATTCTTTCTGCTTAATTATCTACTGCCAAGACTCATAGTTTGTGTGTAGTCCCTTAAGCTTTTGGAATATGGCATATTCTTATGCAAAGTAATGAAGACTGATGGAAATCGACGAACCAGTTTTTTTAAAGGAAATAAATGGAGCTGAGAGAGAACAAGAAAATGGACATATGGAATTTTGAAATGTCTGTTTAGGCTGCCCCTTACAGCATGTGTTTTTGAATATTCACTGGAACCATAAGAACAATTATACAGTCAATTTTCTTGACATGTTTTGAGTTGATATTTTGAATAGTACCCAAGCCCTTTTCCCAGCAGTGTTTGGAAAAGTATATTTTATGCTACCCATAAGAAAATATTCTTAATCAAAAGTTTGGAGACATATTCTTTTTATCTTAATTTATTCTGAGTGGTCTGATATAAACAATATTGGATTTTCTTTTTCTTTTTCTATCTAAACCAATTTAAATTATGCTACACAGAGCATCAGTGCAAAGAGAAGGGGATTTGCAAAAGACAAGATTTTTTTAAAAAACTTTATGTCTATGAGCTCAGACATAGTTTGATTTCCTTCATGTGAAGTTTCTTTCCATATTTTGGTCTGTTAAAGAGAATAGGTCTGATCACACACTGGTATAAATCAGCAGTAACTTCACTGAATTCAATGCAATTACTCCAATGTAAAACTAGCGTGAATGAGAGGGGCATCAGTCCCCTTCTTCTATTACAGTGAAGTATAACAGTGGGCTGTACTTGGGATTGAAAGTGAAATCCAAGAAAAACTGGTTTCAGAGTAGCAGCCGTGTTAGTGTGTATTCGCAAAAAAATTTTTTTCCACCAAATGCATCCGATGAAGTGAGCTGTAGCTCACGAAAGCTTATGCTCTAATAAATTTGTTAGTCTCTAAGGTGCCACAAGTACTCCTTTCCAAGAAAAACTGCAGCTTCTCCATTCCACAGTGCCTGACTCCTAAGGCTATGTCTACACTGGCAATTGAGTGACAAAACTTTTGTCTTTCAGAGGTGTTAAATTCCCCCCCCTCCCCAAAAGACAAAAGTTTGGCTAATGACAAGCGCCATTGTGAACAGCGCTTTGTTGGCAGCAAACACCGCTCGTTGGGGGTGGAAGTTTTTTGTCGGCAGGAGAGCCGACAAACGGCGGCTGCACAGTGCGATTTTTAGTGGCACCGCTGTAGCAACACAGCCATGTCAGTAAAAGCTGTGTAATGTAGATATAGCCTTAGTGGAACAGGTCAAAGAGAGCATGTAACATATATGCTTGTTAGCCTGCACTGGCTGCCCATTTAGTTCCAGTTTTGGAATATTTGTCCTGATCACTAAGGGCCAGATTTACCAAGGTATTTAGGCACCTAAAATTGCAGATAGGATCCTAATGGGATTTTCAAATGTGTCTAAGCAGATTGAGTGCCTAACTCACACTGATTTCAATCTGGCCTAGGACTTAAGTGCCTAACCTATTCAGGTGTGTTTTAAAAAATTTAGGCACTTGAGTACCCTTGAAAAATCTAGTTTCTAAGGCCCTTAATGGCCTACGCTGGCACAATCTTGGAAACAACTTCTCTGTTACCTGCTCGGGCAGCTTCAATCCCTCCAGGACATTAAAGCTGATAGAACCCTGCCTCAAACTCTCAGCAGCCAAAATCAATGTTTTCTTCACACAAGGCTCCAGGCTATGACCACCCTACCAAGAGAGACAGAATGAGTCTGAGTTATACCACATTCAGGACACTTCCCAAAACTAAACTTTTTCCTGAGACAGTCCCCAAGGGACAGAATGGAAGAAGACCCAGCAAGGTTCTTCTGCAAGACAGTAACTGGTGGCTAAAACAGGGTCTGAGAGGAAGAGTTTCGTCTCACTTTGGAGAGAACTTGTTCAGTGTTCAAGCATAAAAAGAGAGAAAGCTGAGACAGTGTAACATCCAGACTGTGTCGTCTCTCCACAGGGAAGGTCCTCTCCCATCAAGCACTTCCTGGGAGCAGAGCTGTCTAATTTTCTAGATGTAATCACATGATAATGTCCCCTATTGGGAAACTATTTATCATAACAGAGCTCACTTTGAGTTCTAAGAATGTAACAAAGCCTAGATAATACAGTAATAGGAGCTTTACAAATGCAGAGATCAATTCCTGAGAATGCATATAGCCCAGGGGTGGGCAAACTTTTTGGCCCGAAATCCCCATCTGGGTGGGGAAACTGCATGCAGGGCTATGAATGTAGGGCTGGGGCAGGGGGTTGGGGTGCAGGAGGGAGTGCGAGGTGTGGGAGGGGGTGCGGTGTGCAAGAAGGGGCTCAGGGCAAGGGGTTGGGGTGCAGGAGGGGTGCAGTGTGCAGGAAGGGGCTCAGGGCAAGGGGTTGGGGTGCAGGAGGAGTGTAGGGTGTGGCAGGAAGCTCAAGGCAGGGGGTTGGGGTGCGGGGTGCAGGCTCCAGGCCACTGCTGCTTACCTCGAGCAGCTCCAGGGTGGCAGCAGCACGCAGTGGGGCTAAGGCAGGCTCCCTGCCTGCCCTGGCCCTATGCTGCTCCCAGAAGGGGCCAGCATGTCCAACAGTGGCTCCTGGGTGTGGGGTGGGGCAGGCGGCTCTGCCATGTGCTGCCCTTGCCTGTGGGTACCACCCCCAAAGCTCCCATTGACCACGGTTCCCTGTTCCCGGCCAATGGGAGCTGTTGCGGGGCGATGCCTGCAGGCGAGAGCAGTACATGGAGCCCTCTGCCCCCGCCTTTCCCCAGAGGCTGTAGGGATGTGGTGCCAGCCGCTTCTGGGAGTGGCGTGGGCCAAGGGCAGGCAGGGAGTCTGCCTTAGCCCCGCTGCACCACGGGACTGGCAATCCCGTGGGCTGGATTGAAAGCTTGAAGGGCCGGATCCAGCCCATGGGCCATAGTTTGCCCTCCCCTGACATAGCCTGTAAAAATGAGGTGGTATTCCTGTCAATAGTTTGTGAGCCTTCTAGCGGTGCTAACTGTCTTCTATGTTTCAGAAGTACATTAGAACCTCAGAGTTAAAACACCAGAGTTACGAACTGACCAGACAACTACTCACCTTGTTTGGAACCTGAAGTACGCAATCAGGCAGCAGAAAAAAGCAAATATAGTACTGTGTTAAACATAAACTACTAAAAAAAAAATAAAGGGAAAGTTTTAAAAAAAGATTTGACAAGGTAAGGAAACTTTCTGTGCTTGTTTCATTTTTAAAAGCAGCATCCTTCTGAATACTAAAGTTTCAAAGATGTATTAAATCAATGTTCAGTTGTAAACTTTTGAAAGAACAACCATAACACTTTGTTCAGAGTTACAAACATTTCCGTGTTACAAGCAACCTCCATCCCTGAGGTGTTCTTAATTCTGAGGTTCTACTGTAACCAGAACCCTGCCAAAGCAGCACTGTGTGTAAGTTACTAAGTCACACCTATTGTATTTGGTTAGTAAACATGTTTATTTGGACTCCATTGTACCCGTGTGTTGTTTCTTTAAAAAGCAGAAGACACAACAACACAACACATAAAGGTAAAAGCTGCAGAAGACAGGGATCTTGCACCAGTAAGGCCTTTGGTCTTTTTGTTCTATGTTCATACAGTGCCTAGCACAATGGGGCTCTAGCCCATGACTGGGCATTATGGTATTACTGGTACTACACTAATACTGGCACTACGTTGCCATTTTTGGCATTATGGTAATACAAATAATAAATAATAATAATACCGAGAGGCAAGATTACACAAAGGACCACTGATAAATGAGCAGAGGGAGTGGGGAGGGGAGTAGAGAAAACCAAGGCTCATAGGATATATTGTAGAAGTCCATGGAGGGGTTTTTTTTAACTTGATCCTGAAATGGACTGGTAGAATTGTTGGAAGAGTGATGCGGTTCTGTTTCCTTCTGTGAGAAGGAGGGCAGCAGAATTTTGCACATGCTGAAGTCTGAAGACCTAGGATTTGGAGAGGTGATAGTGAAGGGAGCTGCAATAGCCAAGAAATGAAAATGTAATAGTATATCATGTATAGAATCTGGCCCTGATTGGCCTCTCACACTGATTTTACACTGCTGAAACTCCATGGGCTTTAATAGAGCTATTCTGGATTTATGCCAGTGTAAGAGAGATCAAATTTAGTTCCGCTGGGTTCAAATTCTGCTCTCGGTAACCTTGATGTAGATTGGATGTAACTCCACAAAAGTAAGTAGAGCTACACCTGTGTAAAACTGGTCTAAATGAGATCCCAGTCAGGCCCATGGGATATAGATCTAATCAAACTGTCCTTTACTATGAACCGTAATGATTTCTCAGAGCCACAATTGCAGAAATAGTCCAAGCTGAGCAACACAGCAAAAAGCTTCAATTCCTGTGGTTTTTATAATGTTCTTTCGACTCATTCTAAAAGGAGAGTACTTTAATAAAGCTTAATAGTCAACGGTATGTGAAGCAATAGAAATATGGGAACAGGTAAAGCATTGATGCAACAAAAAGATGCCATTCATTCTTTAATAATAATATTTACCTTTTGGCACAGAAGAACTGATGATTTAAAAACACTCCACCTTACTTTCAAAATATGCCTGCACCATAAAACAAAATGATTTGCATCACTGGAGCCCCACCTTCCACAACTATCATGTACACTAGCTATGTAGCAAGCGAAAGTCACGTGGCTTCTCCAAGCCAGCCAGCAGAAAATGAAATTAAAAGCTGCATTAAATCCCTTGATATATAGAGCTGCCTTCACATCTGGTCCTGTTCATCTGAATTCCTATAGTCTGCTGATACATTGCAAACACCGATAATAGCCAAGATGAAAAATTGTAGTTTGCTGCATGTTATTGGATGGATAATTTAATTAGTCCAAAGTCACTTCTAAATAATAAAAATGGGTCCATCCAAGCATCCATCCGTTAAAGAAAACTAATTGTCTGCTTACAAATTCAGGTTGTCTCCCTCCCTGACTTTAATAGTTCAGCACAGACCTGATTTTCTACTCCAATCCTGCAGCAAATGTTGAGCTACACATAAATGGGTATAACATGAACTGGTGTAAATATCATCTGCTGGCTTAGCTCCATTGAATGCAGTGGAAGTGGATCTACACTGACTGAGGTTTCTCACAAGCTGCTTAATCCTGAGACATTTGGGGACTAGTTTTCAAAAGTGCTGAACACCCAGAGCTGAAATCCATAGTGTTTAAGGCCAGAAGGGGCCATTGGGATCATTTAGTTTGACCTCGTGCATAATGCAGGCCCAAGAATTTCACAGTATTCCTAAATCTAAGCATTCAAAAATCACGAGACTGCCTCAAAAATCATGGGATTTTTAAAAATAATAAATGCAGAGTTCTTTTTACTTATTTGCCTTCTGGTTTCTGAGTCTTTATGGTTCACACGGGTCACATTTTAAAGTTTTTTCTCTAAAACCAGAAGGGCTAAACCCCACTTTTTTTTTTAAATGAAAGCTGAGTTTCTCATGTAATCTCTTCATTACAGCAGGTGGTGCTCTAATAAAACCTTCCCAATATCGCAAGACTTGTGATAAAATTGTAAGAGCTGGCAATGCTGTCTTCATTCACGTAACAAGCTGATAACTCCTGTTTGAGTTTGAGTGTATCTTTTAGAACAATATCCAATCTTAATTTAGTTTTCACTGATCTAACTGCAATTCATGGGAGTTGTGGGTGCACAGTATCTCTGAACAAATAAGGCCAGGAACTCTAAAGCTGTGATGCTCAGACCTCAGCGGTTCAGGAGCCAAATTAGTGATCATTACCCAAAAAAAGCCACACTAGTATGAATTCATTGTTTCATTTACTACAGTACTATATATTCATATTTAAACAGTAAGACAGGAGAAATATTTAGTGTGTATATATATATATATATATTATTCTCACAGCAAAATGACTGACCAAGAATTATTATTTTATCAGTTACAATTAGCTAATAACACAGTAAAAACATCCAAATTGGTTAATAACTTAGATTGGTTAATAATTAAATCACACAGTGTTTTAATGCCATGTGCTCCAAAGAACCTCATGAGACACATTAAAGAGCCACTTGTGTGAGCCTCAGTCTGTATCACTGATCTAAAGGATTCACTTAGAAAATAAACAACCTGAATAGCAAAAAAACAGATTTTTTCTTTATTTCCCTTTCTCAATACTATGCCTCTATTACAGAGATTAAGCAACATATCCCCCTTATATCGTAACATATAAAGTGTTGAATATGCCAGATCAGCAGACGAGGAGACCAATATCTTCCATTTATGCACGGGATATGTATGGCATGGGCAGCATCAGTGATAGTTTCTGATACTGCTCATCAATATGCTTCATCCCTGACATGGAGGGTAACCATCTCTAGGGCTGTCAAGGTTCCTTCCCCATTCTGAATTCTAGGGTACAGATGTGGGGACCCGCATGAAAGACCCCCTAAGCTTATTTCTACCAGCTTAGGTTAAAACTTCCCCAAGGCACAAAGTTTTTGCCCTTGGATTAGGTAAAACGCTGCCACCACCAAGTGTTTTAGACAAAGAACAGGGAAAGGACCACTTGGAGTTCCTATTTCCCCAAAATATTCCCCCCAACCCCCTTTCCTGGGGAGGCTTTAGAATAAACAAGATGAGCACAAACCCCTTGGATTTTTAAGACCCAAAAAACCCAATCAGATTCTTAAAAATCAGAACTTTATTAGAAGAAAAAAAAAAGATAAGAGAACTCTGTAAAATCAGACTGGAAGATAACCTTACAGGCAGTCAGATTCAAAGCATAAAGAATCCCTCTAGGCAAAACCATAAGTTACAAAAAGACACAAAACAGGAATACACATTCCCTCCAGCACAGTGAATTTACAAGCCAAAACAAAGAAAATCTAACTCATTTTCTAGCTAGATTACTTACTAACTTTACAGGAGTTGAAGGGCTTGCATCCTTGATCTGTTCCCAGAGACAAAGATATCACACAGACAGACAAAAACCTTTCTCCCGCCCCTCCAGATTTGAAAGTGTCTTGTCCCCTCATTGGTCATTTTGGGTCGGGTGCCAGCAAGGTTACCTTAGCTTCTTAACCCTTTACAGGTGAAAGGATTTTGCCTCTGGCCAGGAGGGATTTTATAGCACTGTATACAGAAAGGTGGTTACCCTTCCCTTTATATTTATGACAAGGACTATGTGTGCATTGAAATCACAGGGTGTGATTGAATCTTAAGTATATGTATCCGAGATAGCCAGGATGCTGTAGCACAGAAGTTGTGGCAATGCATACTTCAGCGCCCATGAGTAAATACCCAGGACTCTGGATGGTTTGTACAGGAGTATAGGAATGAAAGGGTAGTTCAGTCTCCATGGCCCTTTTAATGCATGGCTTTTCCATTGAGAGAGCTAACAAGTGTGCTAGCCAGGGTGGTAGTTTATGGTTTGTGATTATATGCCCACGGAGAGCACAACCAAGAACCATCCAACTCATTTCAAACATGCCACCAAAGAGCCATCAGATGGAAATGACTGTCAGCCACTACTTGCAACTAGGTTTGTATTTATAAATGCTGGTGCACTAACAGTGGTGACATTATCAGGTACAGCATTATTCCTTTCATTAACATCTTTTCAAAACAGAAAATGTTCTTTCAAAGACATAAAGCCAGTGATCACAAGGAATACCATGCAAATAGGGCCAGAAGATCAAGACAACAGCAGAGCCAACTTCCAAGCAAAGTGAAGCCAACATCCAGCTATATTAATTTAATTTCAGAATGTGTTTATGTTTCACTGTGCTAAACTGTGAAGGTGAATGTGAATCCTCAGAATGTGGTGTCACATTAGTGAAAGATATAACATTCAGTTTATCCCTTGACTGGAATAGACTAGATCACATTGATCAGTACGGTATGTTACTGAAACTTTGCTTTAGTAATAGATTATCTCTGATTTAAACAGTTATTAGCAAAGATTTAGATAAAGTAGAAGACTTTAAAAAACAACTTTTAAATCATTTCCATACTGATTTCAGAATGATTTGACACACTGGGTGATCTTCAGCTGATGAAAATTGGCATAGCTCCATTGACTAGACCTGGATGAATGAAATGCCAATTATTTTTCAAGAAAAATTTTGAACACTTGTTTTTTTCCCAAAGGTTTCCACAGATTTTTTGAAATTTTTAACGAAATCCAGGAACCAACAAATTTTAGGTGTTTGAAAATTAAAAAATTATGTTTCAGTTTTTTGAAATTCAAAATGGTTTTGGTTTTTATTTTTTCATTGAAAAAACTGAAAAAATTCCACCGAAAGGAAAATTTTCACAAAAATTGATTTTTCATTTTGGTCAAAATCCATTTTAATAATAAAAATTTTCAATGAAATATATCCGCCTGCCCTATCATAGACTTCAGTAGAGCTATGCCAATTTACTACATCTGTGGCGCTGATCCGTGGACATTAATTGTTTCAGTCTGTGACCTGTTACAAGTATTTCTCAGGTGATTTGGTACTTCAACTGTAGGTACTGAGATATTTCACTCTTCAGTTTTCTTATGTTTGGAGTAGCTGCAATTAAGAGCCTGATTCACCACACTTTTGCTCGTGGAAGTGATCTTTCTCATGCAAGTCACCCCACTGAAATAAGTAGAACAGATTATACGAGAAAGGACTACATGGGTGAAGATTAGGCCTCTAAGGGTATGTCTACAATGAAATGTAAGCCCAGGGTTAGTAGAACTTGAGATATCAGACCCTGGGTTTGTTAACCTAGGGCTTGAATGTCTACACTTATGTATAAGCCCATGTTAAGAATTTTTGAAACCTGTGTCCCAACTGGGGCTCCAGTATCTGTACTGCATTATACAGACCCAGGTCCAAACCCTCCATAACCCAGACTTCCTAGCGCCCTCCCAAAATGTGACTGCTCTAGCCCTTTGTTTGTGGCGCACTGTGGGAAAACTTGACTGTCCACCAAACTTGACTGTCCAGAGGACAAAGAAAGTCCACCCATGGGGCTGTGGAATACTTTTGGCAGACTCCCAGAGCGTAACTGTGGTAGGACTGTGTCTATACTGCAAAGCAATAGGGCTTGTAACCTTGGGTCCCTAGCTTGACTCAGGCTTGGACCCTCTAACCCTGTGAAGACCCTGGGACCCTGAGTCCAAGCCCTGGGTTAGAGCAACTCTTGTCTAGACAGAAGAGGGGTTAGGATTGAGCCTGAGTTTTAACCCTGGGTTTACACTGCAGTGTATACATACCCTGGGATACGTTTACAATGCTGCCGGGAATGCACTTCCCAGCACAGAAAGACAGACAGACACTGCTAGCTTTGCTCAAGCTACTGTGCTAAAAATATCAATGCAGCTGGGGGTAGCACAAGCTGTAGCACAGGTACTGGCCTGAGTACGTACCTGTGGTCTAGATGGGTTTGTACTCAGGTGGTCAGTCTGAGCCGCCACCCTTGCTACCCACCTGCTATGCTGCTACTTTTAAGGACTAGCTTAAATACAGCTAGTGTGTGTGTGCGTGTGTGTGTGTGCTTAAACTGGGAAGCATGCGCCCAGCTGAGTGTAGATTAGGGTTGCCAACCCTCCAGGATCGTCCTTGAGTCTCCAGAAATTAAAGATTAATTAAAGATTATGTCATGTGATGAAACCTCAAGGAATAGGACCAACCAAAATTGGCAACCCTAGGGTAGATTATATCCTCCATTTCTTATAGTTGTTTTCTTTTTAGACAATACACCATGTATCTTTACTGTTATCTTCATGCAGGAATATGAGGTATAAAAAAACCCTCAACACAGTTTGTTCTGTGTGGCTTGGCTATTCCGAACAAGCATGGGAAATGTATACACACAGATCCACTTATCTGTATTTGATTAGCAGGTTGTGTATGCTTCTGGTTCCTGGTCATACCTGCAGAAACATATCCTGGTAACACAAGGAACTAGTAATGTATCGCTATGGATTCTGAATGGGTGGTTAATTCATCATTATTTCTAGTGGAAATATAATTCTAAATTCCCTCTCCATGAGATTACTGGTCAAAGGTCATAAAAACTAGTTCTGAAGGAGGGGCTGCAAAATGCCCTCCGCTATTCCCCTCTATGCTCCACAGGTTCCATAGCAGGCTGACCTGTGAATGAAGAGAATGGGACAAGGCCCAGTTCACCTCACTGCTACTTCTGGGGACCAGAATTTAATACATCTTCCTACCCTGGGAAAGGAGGAGGGGGATTATTTACATGCTCTAGGGAAGAGGCACATTTGCTCTGGCCTGAGCATGTGTTAAAGTGTATTGGTTTATATGCCTGGAGCTTATCCATTCTCACACTGGATTAGATAGAGTTGCAATCATGACTAGCTGCAAAGGGGAACACTTGCTGACGCTTCTGCAGTGTGCGACACTGGGGTAAGATCCACTACAGCAATGCAGCCTCACACCAGATTTACCCAGTGTGGTGGCTTGATGGAATAACCTGGGCCTATATAATGAAATAAAATACATGCCCACTCTGTAATGATGACTGCATATTTACTCCCCGTGCCTGGAAAGACTCTGAACAAGTCACTGATGTGCAGGAAAACATTAATTTCAGCCTAACCACAGTGTGGGCTCTCTTGCTAAATGATTTCAGTGTTTGCAAAACTGAAAGACAGTATAAAATGAGTTAAGAAACCAAAATATAAGTTTTTTTTTAAAAAAGTACTGGTAGGGAAAGACTGAAATATAAGGATACAATATAGATATTGCTCTGCTGAATGTCCCTTTTTAAATGCAGTTCCATAAAGTAGTTTGATTTTCCTATAACATTAGTTTTATACCTGTATAATTCCATTGACTTCACTGCAGTTAGTCCTTATTTGCATGAGCATAAGCAACAGTAGAATCAGGCTCAATATTAATATATTTTACAACAGAACTTTTTGCCATTCTCTGTTTCCTTTAAATACATGGGGAAGAATCCTTTCCCTCACCCCCATCAAAGTCCTATTGACTTCAGTGGGGCCAGGATTTCAGTCTGACATAGTCATGGCCGTGACAAGGTGGAAAATACCTTAAGTCTTTTGGTTCATCTCCCTCCACTTAGTGCAGGATCACTTAAGATGGCTCATCTTAAGTGATCACTCCTTACAGTGTGTATGATAAAACCCATTGTTTCATGTTCTCAGTGTGTGTATATAAATCTCCCCACTGTATTTTCCACTAAATGCATCTGATGAAGTGAGCTGTAGCTCACAAAAGCTTATGCTCAAATAAATTTGTTAGTCTCTAAGGTGCCACAAGTACTCCTTTTCTTTTTCCGAATACAGACTAACACAGCTGCTACTCTGAAACCTGTCATAGAACTGACAAGTAAATATCACTCCACCTTTTGGTCAGACAAATCAAGACAACTACTTAAATTAACTCTTATCAGAGCTTTTGCCATATTCTCTTTTACATTCTATTAGGTCTATTATCATAATTAAGATCTAACTTATTTTTACCAGAGCTTTATAAAAAAAAAAAAAAGAGAGAGAGAGAGAGAATAAAGTGAATTTAGTCCTAAAGATGCTACCAGACTGACAGCCCGGGAGACTAACTGCTTCTGTTTGTCAAAGGAACAAGTATAGCATGTGCAACAGCAGGATTAACATGTCCTCTTTCCTAATATGATTCATCCCTGAGCTGAAGAGATGTCCTCTCGGACTGAAAAGGGAGTTTGTTTACAACAAACCATTAAAGCCTTATATCCAGATTTTCACAAGAGCTCAGTACCCATTTAGGTACCAAGCTTAATTGGCCAGCTGTTTAAATGTGTTCAGCTCCTACTGAGAACAATAAGAAAAGGAGTACTTGTGGCACCTTAGAGACTAACAAATTTATTAGAGCATAAGCTTTCGTGAGCTACAGCTTTGAAAGTACTTGACTTACAACTTGAAAGTGAGCTGTAGCTCACGAAAACTTATGCTCTAATAAATTTGTTAGTCTCTAAGGTGCCACAAGTACTCCTTTTCTTTTTGCGAATACAGACTAACATGGCTGCTACTCTGAATACTGAGAACAATGAATTTGTTGCCATGCACTTTTGAAAAGCTGGTAACTTAAGCTCAGTGGCTTAATGGGAGCCGACCAATTCTGAAAACCTGGACCCTTGTCTCTGAAGAGGCTGATAGCAGGGTTAATATCATGGGGTGGTGGCTTTCTAGTGTGATGTTGACTCCTGACCACTAGGAAATGGACTGGGTCTTCTAGCTGTAAGTAGTTAAGAAACACTCAATCACTCAATCTAAACCCTAATTCAGATTGCAGCTGCCACTGAATATTGTGCTGCCCGGTGTAGGTGGCTACTAGCAAGGATGTATTTTGATCAATGGACAATCACAGATCTTGTTGTCAAGCATGCTATCCACTTTCATTCAGGCTAAATGGAAGAAGCAATTAAGCTCCTTTATGGAATAAAATAGCTGAAGTAATAGAAGCCACCCAAGGCACTGGGACATTTGGGAAGGTCCAGGCAAGAACTAGCTCAGGGAGAATAAGAGAGGTTTCCCTGAGACTGATTGCAAATGCAAGGGCTAGGGCATTGATTGGTGTATCTGTGTGTGTCAGAAAGGGGAAGTGACCAGAAAGCCAGGAAAAAGAAAGAGAAGTACTGGGTGACTGTAGCCCTGGAAGCCAAAAGAAAGAGCTTCTTTTGGTGCATAAGACTGGCTGGAATGCAGCCTTGGACTTTGAAACAAAGAAACTACCTCCTGTTTGTTTCTATTATGTTTAGGGGAAACAAGACTTTTCTGTACATCTTTGTAAGTAAGTGGGATTTCACCCAAGAAAGACTTGACTCATTATCAATTTCCCCTCATAATAGAAACAACCCAGCAAGGCCCCCCAAACTGCCCAAGGGCAACAACATCTATCAGATGGTAACAATATTAATTCACTACCCATCTGGACCATATTCAAATGAATAACCTTGTGGTGAAAGGCTGCATATCCTAGTACCAGTTCCTAAAATATCCAGTCCTCATCACTCAATATCTTTTAACTTTATCTAAGATATAGTTTGCATTTTCTTGTCTGATACAGAAGTCTGTAATACATTTATAGCAGCTCAGCACTTCTTGGCACTCGAGTTCATTAAACATGGTTAAAGTTTTATTCTGGAAAATGATCAATAGAGGTACTCCCAAGTGTCAGAGTTCAGCAATGCGTGCATCTTCACATCTTTCCCTGAGGAAGTGCTAATGATCAAGATGTTTCTAAAAAAAAATCAAAAAATTTTGCTTACTGTATATAATTCTTCACTTCATTTTCAGGCCTCTGTCTCTGACCTTGTTTATCAACATTGCCTTGTTTGGGTGTTTAAATATGATGAAAGAATTTTTGGTCACAATTTTCCATTAAAAATGACATTGGAGACAGGCAGAAAATGAAAAATTATTCATACCTGGAAAAAAACCTTATAATGAGAATAAAAAACATTAATTTATCTGACTAGTTACTGAAATGGGGAAGTTGCGTCTCATATGTCCATGTGCCATCAGATACACATGGGAGGGCAAATCATTTACTTCTTTATAAAACTGAGTGAAATGAAGAAAGATTCCAAATAATAGCCCATGAGGATTTCAGATAGTGGGCCATGAATAAGTATCTGGGATTGCAGGTGTGGGATTCTGTGAGGGTAGAGAAGTGAAGTTGCCTGATTAGGAGGATGGCAAAAATGAAGGAAGAAAGAATGATTTACAGTGGAGAAACTCTGTGAAGATATGGGATTTTCTCCAGAGGTGCCCAACACCACATGAAGGGAAGTTAGGGTAGGTGGGACAGACTTTATGGTGGGACACAGAGCTGAAGAAAATTCTGATAGTGGAAAGAGTGGAGTGGAGTGAACTTACAACCAGGTCTATGGAGTAGACAGCAGGACAAAGAGCGGTGGGATGACAGATAAGTCGTGGACATTGATCTGAGATTGTAGGAGCACTCGGTGGAGGGCCAGAGGGCAGTTGGGTGATGGTGAAGGAGAGGTACTGGTGGCCAAAAAGGGTACTCAGTTGAGAGATCAGAGAGGAAGCAGTGTTTAATGATGAAGAGGACAAGTGAGAGGTCATTTTAGCAAGTGGGAAAATTGAATTTCAAACAAGGCAGTGACAGGGAGGTGATGGGAGCCTGAAAGATTAGGCAAGATAGCAATGTGGCATCTGAGACCACACTGAAAATGATGGAGAGTGGTTCTGAGTAGAGCAACGGGGCAGATAGGTGTCAAAACCAAAAAGGAAGGTGGATGAAGGGGAATCAGAAAAGTGGTGGTTAATGGCTACCTGATTCGGAAGAGAGGAATAGAGTTGGATGGAGAAGCAATGAGGGAAGAGAGTAATGGAAAGAGAGTAATTGGAATCAGCATGAGCAAGAGAAGATAGCTTACAAAAACCTGGGGCATGGCTATCATGGAAGTAAAGTAGTGTTTTCAAAATGTCATCCAGGGGGATTGTTCTGGGTGATGTACAATCTGGCCAGGATTGGCTGCGGTTGCCTGGAAACATAGTCAAATATTAATCACTGTGATGAGTTTTCTATCTTCTTTGTGGATAAAATTAATCAGATTTGTCCTGGAATGGCTGTTTCCAAGGGGGCAGATCTGTGTCTAGAGACAGCCTCATCATCTCTAGCTGAGTTTCAACCAGATTTTCCTCACATGGGACCTATGTACTGAGGGACCTTCCAGTTGCTACCCATGAGTGAGACTCATACCCTTCATAGTTGTTAAATCAAGCAGTATGGCACTGGTTCTGTTGTTGGATGAAACCATTAGCAACTTCAAAGGGCAGGGCAGGATGTTAGCTTCCCTAGTGACTTGTAGACCCTTCTTCTTAAGGTGGTGCGAGGCCCTTTGAGGAGAATTCCGCATTCATTCATCCTGCCAACTTTTTTTTGCCACACCTACATGCCAATCCTGATGAGGTCCTTCTCCATTAACATGATGTAAAAAGGTCCCTAGGGCTTTGCAAGGAATTGACTGAAGCCCTTAAGAAGTACACCCATATCTTGTCCCCTTTTCACACCAACACACTAGGTTGTGTTGTCTCCAACAGAACCTTGTCTGACCGCATGCTCTACTGCAACCACCTGGCACGCATGCAAATTGGAGGGCACATTAAGTTCTTGAGATTCTGGAGCCAGCCTCTGATATATTTCAGTTCATGAAGCAGCCACATGGCATCCTCTGCTTCTCTTTACAAGGCATTATAAGATGAATTCTTCCTGAAAACAGGACCTAAGAGTTTAGCCTATTATTGGTATTATGAAATTGGATGTCCCTGATTATGTTTGTAATTCAGGTTTAACTAGGCTGTTTTTATAGTCAAAACAAAATTTTAAAAAAGGTCAGACATCCCCAACCACTGTGCAGTGCCAGGGAAAAAGCTACACTGGGACCACATGGAGGGGAAGACTGGCTAAGCGGCATGTTCTTCACTCCTCTATGTAGCTACCATTCCTACACTCAGCAAAATGTAAGAGAAAATGTCAGTGGGGCCAGAGTGGGAGGGCGAAGAGCCAGAGAAAAGCCTCAGCAAGTTGCTCGCTCACCTTGCAAACTGAAAATAAGCCACAAGAAAAATCTGCAGATAGTGCTGCATTGTGCATTAAGTCCTGCTATTTCCTACAATTCTCCACCCCAGAGCCACAAAAGGAGTGGACTCTGCCCAAGACCAGTACACTTCTTTCATTGGTGACTAAAGTCAGTAGTGAACCCAGACATGAAAGACTAGTGACTGACCATTATTCCATCACCAACGAATATCACTACCTATTCAGTTACCAGCAATTTGCATATATTATTACCAAGATTGTAAGCTCTTTCAGGCAGGGCTGCTTTGTATGATGCCTTGCTCTTAAAATATTGATATAATGGTGATTTTTTTTTATTTGCTTAGTTTTTTGCTTTGATCCTAAGCTGTTTTCGGAAGGTAGACATTTAATTTACACCCTTTAAATAGCCTGCAGTTAAAAAATAGCAAGGCAAGTCCCCAATAACCCAAACCTCCCATTATCTGAGGTTTTGGACATCTCCTGAGACCTTTGAATAGCTGGAGTTTACCTGTATTGTAGAACACAATAATTTAATCTACTTCAAATGGGACAAGCCCCATTATTAAAGCAAAAGTAATGCGCGGTCTACTGATATAGATGATAACATTGTTAACCACAAAAAAACTATGTTAAACTAATCAAAAAGATGAAAGTATGTCTTTAGATGAAAGACCCATTGAAGATTAAAAATACTGACAAGGACAGTTACAGAGGGGTCAGATCATTGAACTGATGATTGGACTGAGAAATTATATAAACTTCATTTTAAGAAGCCAAAATCCTATTGATGTTGCAGTGAGAAACATCTCATATTTTGATGGTAAATGCTGTCTTACTGTATCATGACTGTACAGTCAGAAAAACGTTCAAAATTACTATCTGCTCCATTCAAAAGACTGAGGCAACCAGAAGGAAAGCTTACTTTAGGACAGTATCATACCAGCGATACAGGAGTGCAACTCTGGCACCAAAATGTTAAGGGGACTAGACAAATACCTTTTGCAAGCATCAGTGTTAGCACTGCTGTTGGTTACATTGGGTACACTGGTCAGCCACTGTACTGATCACAATAAATAGCCTGTAATCTAAGTTAATGTCTCATCCATTAGTAGAAGTGCACAGAGAAAAATAGCTACACAATCCTAAAACTAAATCAGCAAAGAAAGGCACAGAATAGTGATTTCACTAGGACCATATTTATCTGGATCTTAGCATGACAGAAACATTTGGCTCATAAATAAAACCAATTAAATAACAATATTAGTTACAGTGCTATTGATACAGACACTTGTAAAATATCCTTTATCCAGAAAGCGCCAAAAAGCATTTTGCAGACCATTATAATACTATTTTGCTCTTACATGGAGTTTTCCATCCAAGTATCTCACATAACTTTTCAACAGTATTAGTATCACTGTTTTACAGCTGGGAAAGTGGAGCACAGACAGGCTAATTGAGTCGCCCACATGCATCCGATGAAGTGAGCTGTAGCTCACGAAAGCTTGTGCTCAAATAAATTTGTTAGTCTCTAAGGTGCCACAAGTCTTCCTTTTCTTTTTGCACATTTTTATGATGAATCAGAGGCAAAGCCAAGAACAGAATGAAGTCTGCCAGTTCTCCTCTAAACACTAGATAGTATTGCCTCATAATATGAAAGTCAGACAGCACTGTCTAGTGATTAGAGTCCTGACTAGGAAATATATGTGTATGCACATACACACATAGAGAGAGATATGTGCACACACACACACACAGAGTGAAATTGATGGACACACACACACACACACAAAACACACACACAGAGTGGTTAAGTAGATTGAAACAGCATGCTGAACTCTCATCACAACAGCTAAGGAACAGGGAGTTTGGGAGAAACATTTTCGCCTCCTGTCAGGGGGTGAACAGGAAACTCTTCCCCTACTTCTAGCACCCTCCCTTCCCCCCACAACACGCAGACTAGACACACACAATTTAAACCCTGAGCATGTGTTTTATACATGTGTGCACACACACAAACACATACACAGTTCTCCAATATAGTAGTCTCCTGGATGACACACAGCCCCTGTTTAACAGCAGGCAGCAACACCACTCAGCAAATTAGGATAGGAAACCACTTTCTCATCCTTAACCCCTGGCAGAATCTCTTGATGCCAGGCCAGCCTGCTGCCAGGCCCCATTGCAGTGGTGCCATCCTTAGCAGGGCAGTGCCTAAACAACACTGCTGTCTAAAAAGACAGTCCCCGCAGAATTCAGTCACCACCGGAAGCATGCTGGCTGCTGCATTGCAACACACTGAGAAGAGAGGAAGAGGAGCTACTTATTGAGACACTGCACCCTTCCTTGAACACTTGTTTAAGTTGTTACCTGGTATTTATTTCTGAAAACAACTTTGTTCCAGGGGATGTTTCCTCTGCTGTCCCCCTGGCTACTTTCACCCAGCAGCTGGTCCGCTGTTACTTCTCCCCGGCCTCTGTCCGCAGATGCCCATGCAAAGAGGCCATGCAGGTCCCAAATGGCCTTTCCCAGCCAGTTGTGGCTGAAGAGAGAGGAAGAGAGTGGACAGCTCAACACATCTCAGACTTTGCTGAGGCATCTGTGGCATAATCAGGTGGAAAGGAGAATGCAGTGAAGTCAGAGGGCGGGACTGGAGCAAGTCTAACCCGTTCTACCTCTTCTTCCCCACGGCACCCACACCCAGACCTCCCTTTAGCATGTGTGTGGTTTTGCAGCAGAGTTGGTTTCATTTTATGTGCTGCTCTTCAGCGCTCCAGCGTGAGACAGCTCTGTCAAGCCATGACAGCTTGAAGGAGGGAGCAAAATCCCCCATCCTAAGGGGGAGCCACCAAAAGAAACCCTCAAGCCAATATTCATTGCCTTCCCTCTCAAACCCTTCCCTGAGGGGATTCCCTTCAGGTATTTTTAGGTCTTGGGGGGCGGGGGAGGCAGTGTTTTATTAGACTATTATATTACCCTTGTAGTTATTTTATTGTCCAGCCCTCAGGCCCTATGGCAGGGTGAGGTGGGGTTTAGACAATTAAAATCAGTATTTAGTTATTCAGGTTTAATCCAACACTGGCAGTATCCCCAGTGCTGTCTGCAGGTGCTGTCTGCAAGGCGCGAGAGCATCCGCACTTATGAAGGGAGCACAGCCATTTCTGAGGGTCTCAGCCGAGCAAGAAGAAAACAATGCAGACTGGAAAGGGTGAATCTAAGGTTAATGGAAGCTGGGCTGTGTGAACGCGGGGGGGGTGGTGGCAGGGGGGTGTCAAATAATTCCTGGGAAGCCGGGCCCAGGCTTGTCAGAGGCCCATAAAGAGCCTCTCCTGTCTTTTTTCCCCCACTCTCTCACTCTTTGCTTCTGTGGTGGGGCTCTAGCCTTCTCTCTTTAGTGCACCAAATGGTATATTTGGGGGTCTGGTGTGTTGGGGGCCCTATTCAGAGCCCCGGACGACATACTCTGGGCTTAGTGCCCCAAATGTTGTATTTGGTGCCCTGTTTAGGGTCCCAAATGGACGATTCAGGGCCCCATTTAGTTCTCCAAAAGGTGTATGCAGGGGCCCCTTTAATGCCCCAGCTGTACTATTTAGTGGCCTGCTTAGTGCTGAAGGGTGTATTCAGGGCCCTGCTTACTGCTTTGTAGATGTCACTGTAACCCTTCTGCCAGGTGGGGCCAGCAGCAACCAGGGCCAGGTTAAATATCTAGGGGTTCTTTTTCAGCAATATAACAAAGAACCGGCTCAAGCCCCCACCCAGTAATCTGGGAAAATTACACACCACCCTGGGGTGCCTCTGAGAGGCAATACTTCCCCACTCGCAAGCACAGAGGCTGAGTGAGAAAAGAAACTTTTAATGAATGGTGGGAAGTCACCCAGCATTAATTAGGGAAAATGCCACAAGCAGGATTCATAATCATAAAACTGTGAGCAGGGCACCCACCCCAGAGTGCGAGGGGCAGTGCCTTCCATCTCATCTTCTTGAGTTTTACAACCAAAGGTTCCTTTTCTGTGCCTCTCTCTGCTGACTCACCACACCTCACTTACAGTGATTGTCCTTGGTCAGTGAGGACCCAGGGTTCAGAGGTGCATCTATGTGAGTTCACCTCCCACCTGGGAAGAAGGCACCTGGCTTGCGTTTGCTCTGCCTGGCCGCCCTGCCCGCCACTGCTCCTCGTCGCCTGGCCATCCCGCCAGCCGCAGTTCCTCTCCACTGGCTGCTCTGCCAGCTGTGGTTCCTCACCACCTTGCCAGCCACTCATTGTGTCACCAGCTGCTCGTTCTGCTCACTGCCTCGCTAGCCACTCATTCGCCGGCTGACTGTCAATCACCTTCTGCTGTCACCTGCCTCTCTGCTGTGACCGCTGCACATCAGTCTCTATGTCTACACTGGCAAATTTACAGCATCAGCAGTTACAGGACTTCTCAGAGAGCACTGAAGGGAAACCTCTGTTGTGTTTTCACACTGTTAGCTGCCTGCGCAATACCATATTCACACTTGTGACACTTGCAGTGGTATTCAGAGCGGTGCACTCTGGGCAGCTATCCCACAGAGCATCTCTTCCTCTTCTGTCACTAAGAGTTGTGGGAAGGTGGAGGAGGTCGCGGGTCATCGTGGGTCCTGTCCCAATGCCCCATGATGCATTGCTTCACATCCCAGCAATCCCTGTGCTTCCATCTGCATTTGGCACCATTTTCAACGGTTTGTGTACTGTGCGCGTGCCTCTTTAATCTGCAGGAATGGACCCCAAACTTTTGACCAGTATGCTGCTCGCTCTGACTAACACATCACGAGTGGCAGTGGAGTTATTCCTTAAACTACAAAGGCAAGAGGAGCATGACATTGATTTCACCTCTTGTAGTAGCTATGACACAAAAATGCTTGTGGAACTCACAGAGGTGCTGACCACAGTGGAACACCACTTTTGAGCTTGGGAAACAAGCACTGAATGATGGGCTCACATCATGATGCATGTTCCGGATGACAAGCAGTGACTGCGGAACTTTTGGATGAAGAAGCCACATTCATGGGACTGTGTGATGAGCTCGCCCCAGCCCTGTGGCACAAGGACACGAAAATGAGAGCTGCCCTGCCATTGGAGAAGCGTGAGCCGATTGCACTGTGGAACCTGGCTACTCCAGACTGCTAACAATCGGTCGCTAACCAGTTCAGAGTGGGAAAGACAACAGTTGGACTCATGTTGATGGAAATGTGCAGGGCCATCAGTCACATCCTGCTCTGAAAGACCGTGACTCTGGGCAAAGTGCGTGACATTGTGGATGGCTTTGCACAAATGGGCTTCCCTAACTGTGGAGGGGTGATAGATGGCACACATATTCCAATTCTGGCACTAGACCACCTAGCTACAGAGTACATTAATTGCAAGAGGTATTTCTCAATGTTTCTCCAGGCACTTGTGGATCACTGTAGGTGTTTCACAGACATTTACACAGGCTGGTCTGGAAAGGTGCATGACGCATGCATGTTTCAGAACACTGGCCTGTTCAGGAAGCTGCAAGCAAACACTTTCTTTCCTGACCAGAAGATCACTGTAGGGGAAGTCAAAATGCCTATTGTGATCCTCGGAGATCCCGCCTACCCCTTAATGCCATGGCTTATGAAGCCATATATGGGGCAACTTGACAGCAGCAAGGAGAAGTTCAACAACAGGCTGAGCAAGTGCAGAATGACTGTTGAGTGTGCTTTTGGCAATTTAAAGGGCCGCTGGCGCTGCCACTATGGGAAGCTGGACCTGGCCAATGACAATATTCCTATGCTTATAGCCACGTGCTGTACGCTCCATAATGTTTGTGAAGGGAAGGGTGAAAGCATCACTCAGGGCTGGACTGCAGAGGCTCGGCACTTGGAGACTGAGTTTGAACAGCCAGAGACCAGGGCTATTAGAGGGGCACATAAGGATCAGGGATGCCTTGAGGCAGCAATTTGAAGCTGAGAGCCACTAATATTTGTTGCTATGCTCGGGAGTGCAGTGCTTGTAATGATAGGAGGTGATTGTGACTGGTGCAGATGATGCAATGTCAAGGTTTAACATAATTGTCTGTTGCTTTGTAGGGCTCTGTTTGCTTTCAATTAATAGAATAAAGATTGCTGTCAAACCAACACAATTCTTTTATTAAAAAACAACAACCAGAGGAGAGAGTCAAACAAAAAAAACATATTAGCAACTCCAGCTGCTGTGACTGGCTAGCCTTCTCCGGAGTAGAAAAGAGCTCCTGGCTGCATGCATCTCTGATCTCTGAGTCATCCTCTGCCTCGGGTCCCCCTCCCCCTTCATATCCTCATTCAAGATTTCCTCCTCCTGGCTCAGTCCACTCTCAATTGGCCCGCGAGCCACCGAAGTATCCACAGTAGTCTTCGCAGTCGAGGTGAGGTTGCCACTGAGTATCACGTCCAGCTCTTTGTAGAACTGGCAGCTTGTGGGTGCAACACTGGAGCGGCTGTTTGTCTCCCGCTCCTTGTGGTAGGCATTCCACAGCTCCTTCACTTTGACCCTGCACTGCAATGTGTCCTGGTCATGGCCCCTTTCTGTCATGCATCATGAAATCTGTCTGTAGGTATCATAATTCCTATGGCTGGAGCGCAGCTAGTACTGGACAGCTTCCTCTCCCCAAATGCTGATGAGGTCCAGCAGCTCAGCATTGCTCCACGCGGGAGATCACCTGGCATGGGAGCAGGCATGGCCACCTGGAAAGATACACTGAGACCACTGCATGCATCACCAAGCAAACAGGAAGGGGACTTTCAAAATTCCAAAGGAACTTACGGGGTGGGGATGATGGTTGGTCACCTGAGAATAGGGCAGTAGAGTTCAAACTGATGACCAGAGAGGTGAGAACAGGCATTGTGGGACACCTCCCGGAGGCCAATTGCGGCACTATAATCGACCATGGTGTCTACAGTGGCACCGCAGCACTGTACCCCAGCGCAGAAAGCTCTATGCCTCTCGTCTGGGTGTTTTTTTTTGCAGCACTGCAACTGTGCAGTTTCTGCACACTAAGTTGCTTGGCAGTGTGTACACCTCGGGAGTTATAACGCAGAAAGCTGCTCTACTGTGCAGAAAATTGCCAGTGTAGACAGGGCATTAGTAATTTTCAGTTCTTTGCAGGCTGGGCAGAAACACTGCCCCATCCTAAGTGATTTCAGCTCTCATTTGAGCATTTTAACATAACAAAGAAGCTCTTAATGAAGCCTATTGAGCTCTTTCTTTGAACAGTGGGGAAGAACAGGTTAATCCAAGTCCCTTAGAGAGAGAGTCCATTTCTCCTGGCTGGAACACCTGTTCCCTCCCTTACTTTCACAGGGCTCTGGCATTCAAGCCCCTGGCTTAACGAGGTCCTTTTATCTGAGGGTGACCCCCTCATTTGGGACAGGTTAAGCACAGTCCTGCTGCTGCGTCCCTGTTTTCATACAATAATGACAACATTGGTAACAGCATTTCACTAACTCTGCATTCAGTACTTCAGTGATTTGTAACCCAACACCATCCAAAGTTGATTATTTTGAGCAACACCGCTCTATCTGCTATATGTCTAGGCAGAATAGGTGTGTTCATGTAAATACAGTTTGCTCCTGAAGTCTCCCACCTCCCAGCTAGCTGTCAGGGAAGAATTCATTCAAACCCTGCTTACATCATTGATATCCAAACCAAACAGGAGAGGGTCTCTTTGGAGCTGGGAGAGCAGTGACCATGGGGATGGTTTTCTGAGTCCCTGGGACCCATGCCAGGGCTGCTGCCTCTGCCCTTCTGTCCCTGCTGTTCCCTGCCCTGCCCCGCCCCATTGCTCCCTGCTTGCTCAGCTCTGAGCCTGTCCCTGGGTGGCCAGTGAAGGAGGAACCATGCTTCCTGTGGCTTCTCCTGGCCCCTCCCTAGCTTCTAGGCTGTGCTCCCCCTCCCCCGCAGCTGTTACATTTGCCACTCCCTGTGCTGCTACTGCATCTCTCAATCCTGGGCTCTGCTCCATTCCTCCATGGACACAGGCACCATCCACTTCCTGTACACTGATGGGCAGGTCTATGAAAGGACAGTGCTTGCACATGGGGGAATAGAGTGGACCCTGAGAAGCTGTATGAGGAAGCAGCAGGAACCCTGGGTGCGGTTCAAAGCAGCAGTTGTATAAAAAGTTCTGTGCAGATCCTTCTTGATCTTCAAAAAGAATTGGGGGGAGGGTCTGTGACACATCCCCCCACATACACTTTGACCACTGGCTATAGCCCTGAGTTTCACAGAGATATTATGACCTTTCATCTGATTTCTCTCAGTTTCATAGAGATATTAGTTAGCACTTTCACCCACGAGAGCAATCATTCCAAATCTAGCAATTCATGTATGAAGAACTTGGTGGGTGAATTCTTATGGTCAACCATGATTTCTGTCATGACAACCTTCAAGCACAAGAGTGATGCTCAAAAGCACACACTGCAGCAGGCCCATGAAAAAAGATCAGAAAAGTGCAAGTGGTCTACAAAGTTTCCTGAAACATGAAAAGTTCAACCGTGTTCCTGTTGCACAATCCATGGACGATTCTGCTATTCACACTTCTGAGCCTTCCTTAGCTGGAAAGGACATTGATTTGGGTTTACCAAGCTTGTTGAGTGCCAGAGTATGATTCTGGTACAGAGCTCAGCTTGGTGTTGAATTGCTGTGTGCTGGAATCTCTGAATCTAGGACAGAAGATTGCCTGTTGGTTGCTAGTGCAATTGTTATGGACATGGATGCTGAAAGTGGTTCAGTTATTAAAAGCATGGGGAAGAATTTTGACTTTGACAAGACAGATCCAGTTACTAGGCCACAAGAGCCAGATTATGTTGACTGTTTGTGGATGGAATATGGTCCAACTGTTAATTTAAAACAAGATATTTCACTTAATGAATGCAAAGGAAAACAAGTATTAAATCATGATTCTTCATCCAAACTCCTAATGGGGAATTATACCAGTGAACTTGGTTGATGTACAGTTTGATTCTTGCTTCCTTGTTATGTTTCATTTCTTTTTCAGTGAAATGCCTCATCTTCCTTTGCAAAGCGTAAAACTGAATTTCACAAAGGTTTTGTACTTTAGCACATGAATATACCAATACGAATGTTCAAAGGAAAACATGGAGGCAATCACTTGCTGGATGGAACTTGCAGAATGATTGAAAAAGAGTTGCACAATGAATAAAGGTATACAGACCTGCTATCAGATGCAGAAGGATGTGTGGCATAATATTTTGTGTCATCTAGGCTATTTTGCTGTACTTAGATGACAAGTGTTTAGCTTTGAGAGGTTCAGACAAGAAATTAGATAGCCCTTGTGTCACAGGGTGGCACAGGTTTCCTTCCCCTTGTCCCTGTGCTCAGTGCTTGGGTTGGCCAAAGAAAGGGTCTCAGACACCCCTTGCAGTGTTTCACTCGTGTTCTTTTATTTACAGTGGCTGTACAGTCCCACTTCCCCCATCATCTGTCCCCACTCCGACCCCTCACTGGGTCCTCTGGCCTTTGAGGCTTGTGTCAGATCGCAGAGACAGAGCCTCAACCCTCCTATCTTCCTGCCTGGCTTGCCCCCTTCCTGAGCTCTTCCCTGGGTTTATATGCCTTCCCAGCCATCAACCCAGCTGGTTCCACTAGGCTCAGCAGATCACACTGAGGGTCTGCAGCTGGGCTCCCTGCTAAGGGTCCTGGCCCATACACCCAGCCACCCTACAGCAAAGCAGGCTCTTTAGCAGGGCACCCAAAGGTTTTATACCTCTGCCCTGTGAGACCTTGTAATAATAAATGTTAGGACTCACTTGACTTGCTTGCAAGGTATGATAATAGTTTCTACATGATATCATGGTGCACTAAGGCCTGTACCACAAAGCTACTTATCAAACCAAATTTAAAATGAATTTATCAGTAAGATCATAATAAAAGTACAGCAGAGTATTTTTTGTAAAAGTCTGAAAGCTAAATACTTCTCTATTATGTTTGATTGCACTCCAGACCTCTATCAAGTGGGACAAATGTCTCAGGTGTTAAGGTAGGTTGAGGTTTTGAAAGACAATGTAACCCTGCCTGCAGTGACTCCAGAGACTCAGGGCAGACTGTTAGGAAGCAGGGCACAAACCCCCCATTGCTTGTAAGTTCTATACTTAGATTTCACTAACCAAGTATCAAGTGTAAACTCCTCAGGCACTATAATAGCTTAACAATGGAGTCACAGACTGTCCCCTTGGGTACTCCTATCTTGCCACCCAGGTGAGCATACCTTTGTGATAGATGGTCCCTTACACCAAGAACCACAGCAATATTCAGGTTACTCATAGTCCCCAAAATCAGTCACTTACCCCAGGTCACATAAAGACAGCATTTATAGCCAGTCTGATAATAAAATACATGAAGATTCATTACATTACATTACAAGATAAACATAGATACACAAATGAGTTACAATCTTAATTTTCAAGAGGTAATTCAGCAAGTTCTATATGTCCATTAGGGCTAACTCAGGCTAAGCAGCTGGGGAATCTCTTGCTTATACCTAGAAATCTTCCCTTCCAGAATCCAACCTGCATAGAGACCCTTAGTTCTTTTTCTTTGGGGTTTTTATCCCTCTGTTGCCAGGTGCTCTGAGCTGCAAGCTCAGCTGATGGGAGGAATCCATTTGCCTGGCTCATCTTCATGAGACGGGGCAGGGAGAGCAGAATAACAGATGTATTTTGTCCTCTTTAATGATCCACAATGGTTCATCTGGTATTGATGGACCTTTTTATTCAGGCAGGACATAACAACATCTGTTGCAGATCAGCACTTAACAATAATTAATGTCTCTCTCCTGTCTGGTGATTTACATAGTCACAGAGGCTCACAATATAACTGCTCAAATATTACCTTATACTATGGAATACAGGCATAACCTTAATCCATAGTAGTACTTAATCCCTTGTAGTAGCATAGTAATCTCTAGTTTCTTTTTTGGGGGAGAAAGGGTGTTATCCCCTTGCTGCTGTTATCCCCCTGCTGCAAGCTCAGCTGACCAAAGGAATCTGCTTGCCTGGCTCATCTGCTCTCCCCGTCTCTCCCTTGAAGAAAAACAAATATCTTTTGTCCTTTTTAATGTCCCACAATAGTCCATCTAGTGTCAGAGAACCTTTCCTGCTGGGGATGACATAACACCTTCTGTTACAGATCAGCATTTCATGCTAATTAAGGCCTCTTTCCTGTCTGGTGCTTTACATAGTCACAGCGGCTCACAAGACAACTGCTCAAATATTACCTTACACTATAGGACATAGATGTTACAAGTGAGATTAATGCATGCAGTAACTCACAAAGCACTCAGCAAGGTTTAAACGCATCTTTATCATTCTAATACCTGTTTTAACAATACTAACACACAGTAGAGCCAGACTAATTCCAGCTCTGTATTTGTCAGTGTTCAGTTGCAACATGGGGACTTCAACATGAGCTAACATCTGGGCTGCCAACATCACAGATGGCGCAAAGGTTGTTGAATGCTTTGTAGAAGAGTTCATTGATATCCACACCAAACCAGGGCAGGGAATTATGAAAGCTATTTAGAGAAGCTGAAAAAGGACAGGTTAGATGTGGCTGATTGCAGGGGACAGAGATATGACAACAGTGCTAACATAGCTGCAGCATACAAAGGTACTCAAAATTAAATTCAGCAGGTGAATTAATATGCATCTGTCATCCCATGTGCTGCCCACTCACTGAATCTTGTTGGAGAAGCTGCTGCAATGGTTGTTCCACAAGTTGTTCTATTTTTTTGAATTGTTCAGAGATTGTATACCCTGTTTTCCACTTCCACTAGTTGGTGGGATGTGTTGTAGCAAATCAGTATTATATTAAAATACCAAAGCACGAGAAGATGGTCAGCCATGGTAGAGACAATCTGTCCACCACAAAATCAGGTTGAACATGTTTTTGATGCTTTAAGTGAGATTAAAGGCATCACACAAGCTTCTACCATTGCCTAATTTGAAAGATGATAGCTTGGCAAACAGCCTTTCGGAGTTTTTCTTTTTTCCCCTTGTTTTGCTGAGATGTGGTTTACTATCTTATCAAAAATTAACATGAGCAAAAAATTCCAGAGTCTTCATCTTGACATTCAAACAGCTTGTGGTTAACTTGATGGTCTTCTAAACGCTTTATTGGAATTAGTCTTCTGGGTTTTTTACGTGTAAGGAAGCTGCTGCTTCAAAGGCTGAAACATTTGGAATATCCATGCAGTTCAAAAAAAAATGATCTTGGAGGAGGAAAGAAATGCCAGGCAAACTTGCAAGGGACAAAAGGACATCAGATCCTGAATGCACTGTCTTAGACACAGTGTTAACACACTTGGATGTTAGGATATGTAAATACAATGGAGTCAAAGAAAGGTTTGTGATGAGTGGGTGTTCTGATCCACAGGTCTTGAACCCAGATCCACAGAAGCAGCCATACTTCAACACTTTCTGCTTGGCAGCCTGCTAACAACTGATGACCCAGGAAGCCCACCCCAGTCTGAGGCTGCCCCCTGACATCCTATTGGTGGAGTCCCAGAGCAGTCAACTGGAGCCACTGGCCCTACTTAAGCCAGCAGAAAGAACAGGGCGCTACCTGAACAACTGGGGTCCATCCTACTCTGGACTGTGAGACTTGTGCTTCCTGCTCCTGCAGTTACTAGAAAGCCAGTGACAAGAACTTCCATGTCCTTACAGTATTCACAGAGAGGAGGACACAGAGGAACTAGAAACAGTATCTACCACCCTCCCACTCTCCCCATATGAGATCTGTTTGTGGCTAGCTGCCAGGGTCAAGGCACAGCAAACCCCAAGGGAGACACAGAGGGGAGTCACTGAAAAAAGCAATTTTCCCACCTTTCATGTATAGTTTAAGGCTGGGATTTTCAAAGGAAGCTATGGGAGTCAGACATCCAATCCCATTGAAGTTCAGTGGGAGAAGAGCATTTAACTTCCTTCACCTCCTTTGAATATCCCAGCCTGAAAGACTGAATAAAGAGGTTAATGTTTAAAAAATAGTTCTGCTCTGAAAATTGAATCCTTAATGGGCATCGAGAGGCTCAGTATTTATTCTCTCAGCAACTCCTGATCGTGTGCTCCTGAGCTATGCTCATTTTTCAAGGAAAACTAACTACCAAGCCTGTAAACCCTTTGAGATCTGAGAGTCAAGTTGGTGATGCCTGAGCCAGGAAGAACTTGACATTAAAGATTCTGCAGTCACAACTCTGTTAATGACACAAAAGCCAGAAAGAGCCCAAATCCCTTTCCCCTACTGCACTGGCTAACAGGAATGAGTAGCAGTAAAAATTTCTCTTAATCGGTGAAGTCAGAGGCTATGAATCTAACTGCAAAAAGGAGGAAGGGGTCTGCTGAATGAGAAGGGGCCATTTTTACATAAGCACTTTTGAAAATAGTCTCACATTTTCATATTAAATACAAAGGGTGGGATTTTCAAAAGCGCTCTGTATTAGCCTAACTCTGCTCCCACTGAAGTCAAGGGTCAAAAACTCCATTGTCTTCTCTGAGGTTTTTTGAAAATCCCACCCTGAAAAGCTGAACCTGCTGCTTAAACACTGGAGCTTGCTTCTGATTGTTGCACTAATATTAATGCAAGTTGGAAGCTGGCTGACTGTCTCTTCCGCTGGGTAATGACAATGCCAGAGCCAAAAACAGTAGCAGGTTTTAAGAAAGAGAGTGGCCTGCAGCACTCCGCTCAAGAATGCCAAGTGCAATAAAAAAAATTCTTTAAATAAAGACTCACCACATTCACAGTTTATTCATTGTGACTGCTGCTTATCTTAATCTTGAGAACCATCATACTGCCGGGCTGCAAGAGTGCAGCTTCTTCTTTAAGCACTAGGTTGTTAAGTAACCCCTCTGCTTTTGCTTCCCATCCTGATGCACCTCTTTTAATTGCCTATGAAAGCACACATGCTGGGGGAATTGGACAGCAAGGCCAAGTCTTGGATTACCATGATAATTCCTTTCACACCATTATAAACATTGATATCTTATCACTCTGAAGCCTGCTCTGGACAAATAGAACTTTGTTTTGTTTCTTTAATTACAAGCTAGGGAGGAGCACAATACAAAACCCTGGGTCTTAGCATCCTCATTGGACTTTGGGATAGGTTTATTGATTTGCAATCCAGACCTAAATACAAGCGACCTCCTCTCTTTATTAAGCACCTGATCCAAAGCTCCTTGAATGCAATAGGTGTCTTTGCATTTACTCCAGTGGGTTTGGATCATGCCGTAGTCCATGGGTGGGCAAACTTTTTGGCCCAAAGGCCACATTGGGGTGCAAAACTGTGCCTCCCCAAACAGCCTGGCCCCTGCCCCATCCACCCCTTCCCACTTCCTGTCCCCTGACTGCCCCCCTCAGAACTCCCTACCCATCCAACCCCCCCTGCTCCTTGACCCCTGACTGCCTCCTCCCGGGACCCCCTGCCCCTAACTGCCCCCCTGGGACCCCACCCCTTACCCAACCCCCCCTGCTCCCTGTCCCCTGACCACCTCCTGGGACCTCCTGCCCCTTATCTAGCCCCCTCTGCTCCCCGCCACCTTACAATGCCGCTCAGAGTGGCAGGACTGGGTTATTGGAAAGTGTGGGAGGTGGGCGGGCGCAAGCCGTGCTCCCTGCACAGTGGAGTGGCTGCGGGGGAGGAGGAACAGCAGGGGAGGGGCCGGGGGCTAGCTTCCCCAGCCAGGAGCTCAAGAGCTGGGCAGGACGGTCCCGCACGCTGGATGTGGCCCACGGGCCACAGTTTGCCCCGCTCTGCCTAGTCCCTCCCCAACCTCAAATAGAGGGAAGAGCTATAAAGAAAATGTAATAAAGGACTCCTGCAAAACTTCCTCAACATAGCCTGCAATGTACTCAGTGATGCATAAGGTTATAGAGAGCTGGGGGTGTGACTGAGAAAATGGTTTTGTTTGCATAAAAATAACCACGTAGGGAGGCAACACATCTGGGAAAACAAATGTTTCCTGCAATTGTTTATGAAAACTATGCTGAAAACTATGTTTGGCCCAATGCCCTAGGAGTGTGCCTGGAACTGGAGATGGGAGGGATGAAGACTTTGTAAGGAATATTTTTGCAGGTGATTCTCATCCATTGCAATATCTGAGGGGAGAGAAACAAAATGCCATTTTCATTCAATGCAATAGTTCATTCCAAAGGCAAAAGATTGACTCCTGAGAAGTATTTGTAAGAACCCATGTGAAAAGTAATCTGGTGGGTGTGATGTATTCAGACAGGAGGCAAACTCTTCCATCACAGGCAGATAAATTATCCTGAAGCCTTCCCCTCAATTCAACAGCAACATTTTAACAGAGCACAAGCAAATGCATCCAATGAAGTGAGCTGTAGCTCATGAAAGCTTATGCTCAAATAAATTTGTTAGTCTCTAAGGTGCCACAAGTCCTCCTTTTCTTTTTGCGAATACAGACTAACATGGCTGCTACTCTGAAACCCACTAGTACAGTGGCTCTTAACTTTTCCAGACTACTGTACCCCTTTCAGGAGTCTGATTTGTCTTGTGTACCCACAAGTTTCACCTCACTTAAAGACTACTTGTTTAAAAAATCAGACATAAAAATACAAACGTGTCACTGCACACTATTACTGAAAAATTGCTTACTTTCTCATTTTTACCACATAATTATAAAATACATCAATTGGAATATAAATATTATACTTTCATTTCAGTGTATTGTATATAGAACAAGCCATTGTCTGTATGAAATTTTAGTTTGTACTGACTTCGCTAGTGCTTTTTATGTTGCCTGTTGTAAAACTAGGCAACTATCTAGGTGACTTGATGTAACCCCTGGTTGAGAACCAGTTCTCTAGAACATCACAGCTCTAAAGGTTGTGTTTGCAATCCTGATTGCAATAGTGTGGCTTGGCCTCACCTCATTTCCTCCATCTCTACCTAGAACAAATTATGCTCCAAAATGTGGTTTTAATATTTTAATTTTAATTATGACCTTATTAAGGAAGCATAAGAGCCTATCAATTTTGAGTTGGCTATTAATAGAGATCTATCTTACTAGTTAACACAGGGAAGTCAGAGAAGTATTTTTAGCATTAGGCTTCTTATTACTGTTTCAGTTAATCACCTCTTTGTCATTCATTATGCCCTATTTACAACAATCAATGACTTTCACAGCAAATAACAAAATATCTGATAATAGAAACTTAGCACTTTTCATCTTTGAGATATCAGTGTGCCAGTATCATTATCCTCATTTTACAGGTGAGGAAACCAAAGCACAGGGAGACACGACTTGACCCAGGGCACCCAGCAAAGTCATGGAAGAGCTAGGAATTAAACCCAGGTCACCTAAGTCCTAGTCTAGTGACCATTAACATAACTACCCTGCTGATTTTTGCCATTGCTCTCTCCCTTACTCTCCTATAACAAAAAGAAAAGGAGTACTTGTGGCACCTTAGAGACTAACAAATTTATTAGAGCATAAGCTTTCGTGAGCTACAGCTCACTTCATCGGATGCATTGTAATGCATTGTAATGCATCCGATGAAGTGAGCTGTAGCTCACGAAAGCTTATGCTCTAATAAATTTGTTAGTCTCTAAGGTGCCACAAGTACTCCTTTTCTTTTTGCGAATACAGACTAACACGGCTGCTACTCTGAAACCTCTCCTATAACAGTTTAGAATTGTTCAATAGTTTCCAGAAGGAGTAATAACCTACAATGTACATGTATGGGGCAAAGGCAGATGTCAAGGCTTACCTGCATTCACTAAGGGTAATTCCATATCTAAGAGCTACTAGCTAGGAACTGTTTCCATATAATACCTAAAGAAAACATTTACATTTATTGTAAAAGCAAAGGAAAAATGATCAATTGAACCATATTGTTCCAAGTGTATTAGCAAACAAGGAAAGTTGCCACGTGGTGCAGTAGTTAGATTTTGTAAAGCCAAAGTTGAAATATTAATAGAGGGGTTTTTTTTGCAGATTTGTCTATGATTTTTGTCTACGTCTATGTGGCTTGCATGTGGCCACACTCGTAGTTCAAAGTGCTCCCACGGGAGGGCACAGGTGTAAAGGGAGGAACAGAAAGGTACTGTGAATACCTCCTTATCCTCAGTGGAATTCCAGAGGACAAGGACGCTCAGTCCTACAAGTTAATAGTCAAAGATATTTGTGACACTTTGGGGAGGAGGGGTCTGTCACCACCTGCCCTGTAACCTTGGGTGCTTCAGTGCTGTGCAGCTTTGGATCAGAGCCCTGACACCAGCAGCCTGCTCACAGCACAATGGCCTCACCCTGGCTTCCACCAGCCCAGTCACTCCTTGCAGAGTGACCCCAACAACTCTTCTGGTCCCAAGTCTCCCCAAAACTATCTCCCCTGCTGTGTCCAGTCCCACCTACTGGACACACACAGCAGTAACATCATGTCTGCTGCCTCCAAAGAGCCAGAACACACCACAGCTTGTTAACTAAACTGGGGTTATACACTCCACCTTCATAGAGAGTATTGAAATGGTTTGTAGTAAAACTAGGAATAAAAACATTGATTCCAGTGGTTTCACACAAGAGTGAAAGAAATATGAAAGGGTACAAAAAAAACAAACACTTTCTAGTGTCTAAAACTTAATTCTAGCAAGATGTAGCTTTGCCTAATACAATTTCTTACACCAAGTTGTCAGCATTCTCTGACTAGTTTAGCAGGAGAACCATCTTTCATAAAGACAAAGCACTGGCTTCTTTGTTCTCTCAGGTGATAGATAACCCAAATGGCTTTTTGCTTGTTTCCCCAAAGTTCATTGTCTCTATCTCAAGGACCAGGAAGGCTTCTGGGAGTGCAGATTCTGTCCCCCATCACAACTGTTAAGTGGTCTGGCCTGCCTGTTAGCTTGATGGCTCCTTGTTTACCTTATATAAAAATATACTTGCATTGTTGTTCTCTGCCTGTGATCAAGCTGGTCAGACAAGTAAATACACATTCCTTTGTCTAAGAAAAAACCTGTTTCACATCTTTTGTCTGACACTGTTTGGGATCTGTAAACAGAGAGTAGCCATAATTTCACATAACAATATTGTTACATGCATTTTACAGTGGCAGTAATGACCAGTGTGGTGTTTAGTTTTCATATGATATGACACCTTTTAAATGACGATCCTGACAACAGTGTGTTGGGGCAATAAGTATGTCAGGCCTGATGTGAGTTACAAAATGGTGTGCCCTCTGCCAGTTGTTACAGAGGGACTTGCAGGGTCAGTGTTATTAGTAACATTGAAAGAATTCAATATATGGCATTCTAGAATGACAGTGTCCCCTTATGCTTTCTAAGATGTAATATGAACAATCGGTTTAGTGATCAATTTTCATTCATCACCCCCGACCAAAGTCAAAACCCTGCCATAATTCATTTCTAGTTGTTGGGTAGGTAACAGAGATTATCAGAACTGGCAAATACTTACACTGGCCAAGATTTTCCAAAAGTGACTAGTGCTGAGCACCCACCGTCTGAAAATCAGGCCCCTTTAGGATTGCTCAGGTTGGACGCACCAAATTTGAGGCAGCCAAAATCACTAGTTACTTTTTAAAATCTTGGCCAACATCTTCCACTTGATTTTGATTAATCTCAGTGCACGCAGTACAAAAAGAACAGGTCAAGTTCCTGAATGTGTCATAATGTTTATATATAAACAGAGTAGAGAACACCCTATTGTTGCTCACATTCAGGTGAATAATATTCCTATCATATCCATTTGCATTTTTGCTTTAGATTACTCAGAAGTTAAACAAGCTAGGGCTGGTTTTCAGAAATAGCGAGTGCTATCAGTATCCATCAACTAACTAGAGCTGGGAGTGCTCAGAACTTCTGAAAATGGGATCAGATGTTTCAATGCTACTGAAAACGGTAGGAGCACCAGGATTTAGAAAGATCTATAGGATATGATCACGAGTGGTGCACCAGAACTTAAAGGGCCAAATCTGGAGGTGATATATGAGGATGAGTGTAAGTTACCTATTGGTAACAGCGTGAGAGTCCACAGAAGTAAATCTGAAATAGCCTAAGCAAGCACAACACACTTGGTCCTTTCAGTCCCTGCAATGTGTACATTATATCAAATTGATTCCCTCTAGCCTCACCTGAGAATTTGGCCCATAGTTTTCAATGTTTTGTACAAACAAGATATTCTCCAGTGAGATCATGCCACCTAGTGTTTAAGTACATTTCATCAATTACATAGAACAACTGCAGTTTTCTTAACATCTTAATAGATACTGGCAAACATGGAAGGAAAAGGGGGCAGGCACCCTGCAGTAGAATCATAGAATCATAGAATCATAGAATATCAGGGTTGGAAGGGACCCCAGAAGGTCATCTAGTCCAACCCCCTGCTCAAAGCAGGACCAAGTCCCAGTTAAATCATCCCAGCCAGGGCTTTGTCAAGCCTGACCTTAAAAACCTCTAAGGAAGGAGATTCTACCACCTCCCTAGGTAACGCATTCCAGTGTTTCACCACCCTCTTAGTGAAAAAGTTTTTCCTAATATCCAATCTAAACCTCCCCCATTGCAACTTGAGACCATTACTCCTCGTTCTGTCATCTGCTACCATTGAGAACAGTCTAGAGCCATCCTCTTTGAAACCCCCTTTCAGGTAGTTGAAAGCAGCTATCAAATCCCCCCTCATTCTTCTCTTCTGCAGACTAAACAATCCCAGCTCCCTCAGCCTCTCCTCATAAGTCATGTGCTCTAGACCCCTAATCATTTTCGTTGCCCTTCGTTGTACTCTTTCCAATTTATCCACATCCTTCCTGTAGTGTGGGGCCCAAAACTGGACACAGTACTCCAGATGAGGCCTCACCAGTGTCGAATAGAGGGGAACGATCACGTCCCTCGATCTGCTCGCTATGCCCCTACTTATACATCCCAAAATGCCATTGGCCTTCTTGGCAACAAGGGCACACTGCTGACTCATATCCAGCTTCTCGTCCACTGTCACCCCTAGGTCCTTTTCCGCGGAACTGCTGCCGAGCCATTCGGTCCCTAGTCTGTAGCGGTGCATTGGATTCTTCCATCCTAAGTGCAGGACCCTGCACTTATCCTTATTGAACCTCATTAGATTTCTTTTGGCCCAATCCTCCAATTTGTCTAGGTCCTTCTGTATCCTATCCCTCCCCTCCAGCGTATCTACCACTCCTCCCAGTAAAGTGGTTACACTCTGGGGACCAAACACCTTTCACCACATTTGAGAAGTTGACAGAGGAGCAAGCTGGAACAAGCGGTTCTAAGATATGTACAATTTTGATTCAAAAAGCTGTTGATTAGAAAACAACCCAGATGAAAAGATGGGAGAAGGATTTGGACAAAGAAGTTGATCTGACTGAGTGGGTCTATACATGGGACAAGGGATATACAGCTTCGATTTGTATAGCTCATGAAGAAAACTTTTATAAGTTGCTGTACAGATGGCATTTGACTCGTTAAAAGCTATCGTATTTTTGCTACAAGGGAGTCCCTCTGTTGGAGGGTTTGCAGGGAGAGGGGAACATACTTCCACATATGGTGGTTTTGTCCAAGCATTAGACTGTTTGGAAGAAAATTATTAAAAAGATTAATCTTACCACCTTCCTAGAGATCCCCTCACCAGCTTACTTAATGCTCCAGTAAAGGATCTACATTTTAAATAGGACTGTCATCATCCGAGGCTGCTATAACATGAAATATATGGCAGAATGTGGGTAAAACAGGAAGGGGACATACTATTCTCCCCCATGGAGTTCAGTCACAAATTTAATTAAAACATTTTTTAGCAAGCATCATCAGCATGGATGCATGTCTTCCAGTATGGTGGCCGAAGTATGAAGGGCCATACAAATGATTAGCATATCTGGCATGTAACCTTGCAATGCCGGCTACAAAAAGTGCCATGCAAATGCCTTTTTTCACTTCCTGGTGACATTGTAAATTAGAAGTGGGCAGCATTATCTCCTGTAAATGTCAACAAACTTGTTTGTTTTAGCGATTGGCTGAACAAGAAGTAGGACTGAGTGGACTTGTAGGCTCTAAAGTTTTACATTGTTTTGGTTTGGAGTGGTTATGTAACAAAAAATATGAATTTGTAATTTGCACTTTCTCAACAAAGAGATTGCACTACAGTACTTGTGTGTAGTGAATTGAAAAATACTATTTTGTTTATCATTTTATAGAGCAAATATTTGTAATAAAAATAATATACATTTTTATTTCAATTACAACACAGAATACAATATATATGAAAATGTAGAAAAACATCCAAAATATTTAATAAATTTCAATTGGTATTCTATTAACAGTGCAATGAAAACTGTGATTAATCGCAATTAATTTTTTTGAGTTAATCGCAAGTTAACTGCAATTAATTGACAGCCCTAATTTTAAACAAGACAAATTATTTTTTTTTATTTTTAGCAGCTGCACTTTATATTGCCTATTGGAAAAAATGTGACTTCTATGGAATTATGGTATAATAAAATATGGACTATCCTTGAAATGGAAAACCTTTCACACCAAGTGTATACACAAGAGAAGTGCCAAAAAGATATTCATTTAGAAATTTGATCACTGCTTTTAGCATACTTAGAAGAGGAGGACTCCCTAGCCAGCAAGGCAGAATCTTTAGCCAGATTCTTTGAATATTAACTTGCTCCTGAATAAGTAATGTACAATGCAGTATGTTCGTATTTTATTGTAACTTTACCTTGATAAGGGTTTAAAAAAAAAAAGCTGTGATGTGGGAGATTTTGGGGTATTTATGTGGGTACTAGGCTGCACTGAAACTATTAAATAATACCAGAAATACTCTTAAAATCAATCAGTCTTTAATGTACAAAAAATAAATAATCATGAAAAAGATTCAATACACTGATTTGGATTAGAAAGTGTTATTTTTTTTAAAAAGAACCTTCTATTGTAATTAGTTAAAATGGTACAAGATTGTGCAGTTAATTAGGACTACTGCATAAACTGGCACTTCTTTTCAGAATCATAAAGAACATGGATTAACATACAGTGTAAGTTTGTGCAAATCAACAGCTTAAAAATCAAGACCTTTAAAGTGTGCTTTATCTTGAGTCCCTTCCTGAAGCTATGGCCTTTTGTCTCTCACCATCTAATGCTCAGTGCCCCAAAGTTGTTCAACATGCATTTACACTTCTGGGTGCTCGAAAACACTGCTTGCGCCCACGTGAGTTTTTCAAAGCAAAATGACATTAAACATCGGATCTACTGTAGTTTATTTATTCCCTCTTAATACTAAAAAAAGCTGAATGTTCTCTTTGTATGTCGCTTAGTTTGTTACTCATTTCTCCCATGCTGCTCTGATACCCGTCTCTTTGGGCCCAATCAGACTCCCTCTGAAGTTAATAAAAAGACTCCCACTGGGAGCTGGAAAAGTTTATGTACATTTTCTTATTCATATCCCATCTTGCAACGATACCCCTTCAGATTTATCAAAGTAAACTGGATTAGCATTTGGATAGAATGGATTCTAGGAAAACCTAGCTACAGGAGGCAGTATCAGTCATTCACTAAGTGGTACTCTTCCCTCAAAGCCTCTACTCAGTACTCATATGCAAAGTATGCAGCTGTGTAGGGCACCAGGTGCCCTGCACAGCTGCGTGCTGCTCCAGCCCCTGCTCCGGCTCTTCCCTAGTGCCCCCGCCCCGCTCTGCCCCTTCCCGCCCCCACTCCCCTGAGCTCTGCAGCAGGGCCGGGCCTGCACTCATCAGTGGCAGGAAGTGCTAGGCGGTGGTTCCCCCGGTGAGTGCTGAGGGGGTGGTTCCCCCCTGCCCCCCAAGCCAACGCTGCCCCCCGTAGAGACCTGGGGCCCACTCCCCCCGCAGAGACCTACCCGGGCTGCATAGGACCCCAGAATTGCTAGGGACGGCCCTGCCTGTACTGAACCCCAACTTCATATTATCACACTATGTGCTGCTGTCCTTTTGATAAGACATAAACCCGAGGTCTTGCCAATATATTGTAAATAAGGATCTTGGAAAACTTTTTGTAAGAAAAAAGGTGTCTTGGACAAAATTCAATTCACCTAATTACATATCACCTGTCTACATTCCCCCTGAAGTGTGTATTGAAAACAGCATTTTTGCCTACATCCAGTCAGTCTGCTGTAAAGTACTGCTATGCATAGTTATATAGGTGCTGTATACTATTCCAGAAATGGCAGCATTGCAGAGATAGGCGAAGGTTCTCTCTCTCTTGTATCGGGGTCCTCAAACTGGGGGTTGGGACCCCTCAGGGGTCACAAGGTTATTAGATGAGGGGGTCACGAGCTGTCAGCCTCCACCCCAAACCCTAGTTTGCCTCCAGCATTTATAATGATGTTAAATATGTAAAAAACTGTTTTTAATTTATGGGGTAGGGGGTCGCACACAGAGGCTTGCTGTGTGAAAGAGGTCACCAGTACAACAGTTTGAGAACCACTGCTCTAGTACTTGCCTACCTCATAGGACCTTTAGCAAGGTTGTAGGCAATGTTTGTAAAGTGGTTTGAGACCTTTAAATGTGAAGTGCTATAAGGTATTTCAGGGAGATTTTCTCTACAATGCAGTGTATTTGTTACAGGGCTTACAGGTCAGAGGGAAACAGACAATCTTACAAACTTGTTGGATAGAGACTTTTTCAAAACAGATGGAGGAAGTTCATTATAGTTGGGTCTGTTATTAATTATGTTTATTACATGCGTGCCTAAGGACCAGTCTAGCCCCTTGCACTGTACAACCACAGAAGCTAAATGTTTAAACTCCGAACAATATTTCCTCCAGTGTCATTCACAGGTAAGCAGAACTGGCCCATCTGAAAGCAGAAACATCTCGAACAGTATCATCATAATTGCTCTGACTTCCAGAACATAAAGCAGAACTTTTCTCAGCAGCGTTGATTGGTCAATTATGACAAGGTGATAAAATGGATATTGGAATTTTGTCACAGGCATGTTGCCCAGCATAGAACTCACACCCCAGAGCGAGTAGGGATAAGATGGCGTTCAGGCACAGAGAGAGAGAGAGAGATTGTGTGTGCGCGCGCACACACACTAAGTTATGGCAGCCTAACCCTAGCTGCCTAGGGACACCAGTGCTGCGCAGAAGCTACAGAACACACCTGTCCCCAACACACCTCTTACAGTAGGGCTTGCAAGGTCTATCACTGTCTTCCTCAGTTCCTGGCCTGGGAGAACTCTCTCCTGATCAGATCAAAGGCTTTTAGAGTCTCTTTACACTACTCTGAGCCCTTTACGTGACACAGAGGGGTCACATTAAGCTTTCTGGTTCTCAGTGCAGTGCTCCATCTTCAGTAGAGCTTACTGGGTAGGAGCTGAGCATTCAGGAAACCTGCACAGAAGGTGGGTTTGGAGACACTTTTTTCCCTTTACATGCCCCACCACTATCTTTACTTTAATTTTACATCCACCATTCAAAGCTTTGTTTCTTCAGTTTTTCTTCTGAGTCTTTCCCTCAGTCCTTTCCACACATTTGTTGCTTTGGGTCACGTTTCTTTCACTAAACTTTCTTCTATGTCAAAACTCAATCTGGAGCCACTACTTAAAGAAAAAAAAGTAATTATGTTGACATGCAGACAGCACTTTAGATCTTCAAAGGGCTAAGTATTAATACAACACTGATAATTTTTGTTTTGCATTTTTAAAAATGTAAGGTAGCCACATTACATGACGAAGCTTTTAAAAATCACTCTTAGTGGTTAATAAGTATTCACCTTGACATAAAACATACCCCATGGTCTTGTTCTGGGACATGTCTAGTTGATTCTCAACATTCTGTTGGGGACTTAAGAGTACTTCCTGAGATTATTCCTAGTTGGTGATCAAAAGTAGATTTCTGAAAAATCTGCCAGCTGTTCAACAGCTGCCAAGATCACCCGAAGACTTAAATATCCTTCTCACAATAATGCAGTCTGTACCTGTATTTTTGTTTTGTGTGCTGTGTGTGGTGCTAGGAACTACACATTAGACAATCCTTGCTTCAAAGAGCTTATAAACTAATAGACAAGAGACACAAAAGGTGGAGGGAAACAGACACAGAAATGAAGTGATGTGTCCAAGGTTACACATTACATCAGTGACAGGTACTGGAACAAAGACCTGTCTCCCAGTTCAAATCCAGTTCTCTGCACACGTCATCCTCTATTTATTCTGGCTTGTTTGACTTGTTTAAAATCTGTAATCTTTTTAAAATGAAAAATTTAATACAAAATTAGTCCAAAAGAGTTGTTCATCTGGTGACAGTATTGCTGATAGAGATAAAAGGCGCTCCTCACCATCACCACACACATTTAAGATATGTACTAGCCAGCAAGACCATCTGGCATTTTGAATCTTATTGTTCAACTAACATTTGCTGAATCATCTGACCCCTGCCGCAGCCTGTACTTAAAAATGCAGGCCTTTTTACTTTGTCTTTTAGATGAAGAGTACACAAGTCCTATAACTATCATGTGAAGTGAGTGGAATTTACTCTCTGCTGGAACCTAAAAAAAAAAATCAGGATGCCAAGAACTCATTTTGCTGCTCAAAGAGCAGCCCTGGAATCCCTCCCTGACTTCCAATGTGGTGCCTCTGGAAGGGATGAACAGATGTATCTTTACTATGTCCCAATGGCGAAGATGAAAAGGAATACACCTCCTGCAGGGGTGCAGCTACCCTTCTTGGTGTACTCCAGCATTCCTGCACCCTTTCTACCTATATAGGGGAAGTAGATGACACAGATGTCTCAACAGCTGTACGCGGTACTGTGATTTCAGTGACTGAAGGCCTAGCTCGTACTACTGACATATGAGTAGGCCAGGGGGACACTGGTACTGGGCTCACAGATAGGTCACTTGGTGTCAAATAGGGCAAAGCCACTGAAAGGGACAGTACCAAGGGGCTGGATACCAAGGTGTTTGGTACAAAGATTGCTGAAGAGTCACTGCCAGAGGAAAGGGAGTGAGCAGATTTAACTGGTGCCACAGGCATTCTTTATAGACAGTATCAAGGTGCCACAGGGACCTATCTTAGCCCCACCAGCTGAAAAGCTTGAGATGAGTCTAATAGTTAACTTGCGTCTCTGTTCTGAGGCTCCTCAAAGAAGGAGACCTATGTCTCATCTGGTATCCTTCCTAGCTCTTCCTGAAGTAGTACACTCCGGGGGTTTCAGCCATCTCAGCCCTGGAGCTTGGGGTGGAATTGCAGTTCACTGGGGCACGAACTGAGGAGGAGTGGCAGGAGGACTGAGTCTTATCCCCTTATCTGAGGAGGCTTTCATAGAGAACTCCAGAAAAAAAAAATCTCTTTAGGCAGGCATCCCTAGTCTTCTGAGTCCACTTAGAAAAAGAAGAGAAGATGGATCATTGGTCAGAGATGTGTCTTTTGCCTAAACAGAAATGGCACTTTGAATGCACATCCTTGAGACGTATCACAGGGGAAGCAGGTCTTAAATCCTGGACCTTTAGTGTTGCCAATAACAACTCAAGGCCCAGAGAACCAACGGGAGGAGAGGAGGACACAGATAAGGTCTAAAAAAGGGAAAAAAAAATGTACAAGCCAGAAGGCAAACTAAGAGTTAACTACCTAACAACAGTATTAACTTATCACTAGCAACAGAGTCTCAGAGAAACTGGTGGATACTGCAGGGTTCCCTCTCACTGCCATGGATGGTAAAAAAGGGACTGAGGGAGATACGAGTTCGCTCCACCCTTTGTGCCCTCAGGTGGCGTGACATGAGGACATCTAGGATGCAGTTGCAGCCCCAATGGACACCACTCCCTAAAAGAATCCAATCTTGGCCACATACACATTAAGAGAGGTACCCAGATGGCCAATTACATGAAGACCACCATCAGGTACTGGCAACAATTTTATTCCTTGGGAATAAACTCTGTTCATGGAACCTGATTAAGACCACTTCAGCCTACCTCCTGGCATGTGGTTTACTGATATCTGTTAAAAAGGGACTGCAAGACAGCTTTCCCCAAAATGGAATCTGTCCTGGATTTAAAATAACTAGTTCCAATAAGCACTCAGTAAATGTCTCACCCAGACACATTCTGGAAAGCTGTAGATGCTGCCACAGCACCTACAAAATGGGCTTTAAGGCCACTGTTTACCAGAATGCCTGCTTATAAGCAACAAGTCTGAAAACAAAGGACAACTTGTACAGTCCACCTCTGGAATGAGATAGGTCCAAGGGAGAATTTTTCTCCCATACACAATATTGGTGCCTTTTAGAAGGACTGAGATCTATCTAGGTAATGGAGCACATAGCACTCTCCTGCAAAATGGCTGCTACAGGAGGGTCTGATGTCTGGAGAAGAAAGCCAGCAGCAAGATGGAATGGACCATGATAAAGTCAGATATCTGGGGCAAGAATATCCAAAAAGGCCATAAAATCTCTGGCTGAGTCCTTCAAACCATCCCTTATAAGAGCTTCTCTGCCTTGCTCTGCAACTGAGATATTCAACAGCTTGTATGATCTCTCCTGATAAATCAAAAATTGAGTATCTAGTTATAATACAAGATATTGGGAAGTCAAATGGTGGAGAATCAGCAAATGGTGGTGTCCCTGCTAGAGAGAGATTGAATACCCTCATCTGTTTTTCTCTCTAGACCAACTGACACTATAATCTCCTTTCTTTATCCATCTGGGTTCTAATACGGGTTCCTTTCTCCATAGTAACCGAGTGCCTCCCAAGAATAAGAACCATGATCTTTCTCTCCCTTTATTCCCCTTCTTTATTTTGCCAGAAAGGGGTAAGCTTAGTAGGTATGTTGTTTGTTTGTTTTTTTTAATGTCATTACTACTAAATTTGAAAGAGTGGGAGTGTTGCCGTGAGCAAGGTTGGTGTTTTGCAAAAGCTTGGGAAAAGAGGAGATGGGTTTACATCATAGCTCTGAATGTTATGAGCAGAGTTGCCATTTTTATTTCATCTGGCAGCAGGCCCCACCATCCTCGATAGAGGTTAGATGCAAGGAGTTTCATAGATTCATAGATACTAAGGTCAGAAGGGACCACTCTGATCATCTAGTCCGACCTCCTGCACAGCGCAGGCCACAGAATGTCACCCACCACTCCTATGAAAAACCTCACCCATGTCTGAGCTATTGAAGTCCTCAAATCATGGTTCAAAACTTCAAGGAGCAGAGAAGCCTCCCTCCAGTCAACCATGCCCCATGCTACAGAGGAAGGCAAAAAAACCTCCAGGGCCTCTCCAATCTGCCCTGGAGGAAAACTCCCTCCCGACCCCAAACATGGCAATCAGCCAAACCCTGAGCACATGGGCAAGATTCACCAGCCAGATACCCAGGAAAGAGTTTTCTATAGTAAATCAGATCCCATCCATCTAATATCCCATCTCAGGAGATTTGGCCTATTTACCCTGAATATTTAAAGATCAATTACTTACCAAAATCCCATTATCCCATCATACCATCTCCTCCATAAACTTATCGAGTAGAATCTTAAAACCAGATAGATCTTTTGCCCCCACTGCTTCCCTTGGAAGGTTATTCCAAAACTTCACTCCTCTGATGGTTAAAAACCTTCGTCTGATTTCAAGTCTAAACTTCCTGGTGGCCAGTTTATACCCATTTGTTCTTGTGTCCACATTGGTGCTGAGCTTAAATAATTCCTCTCCCTCTCCTATATTTATCCCTCTGATATATTTATAGAGAGCAATCATATCTCCCCTCAACCTTCTTTTAGTTAGGCTAAACAAGCCAAGCTCCTTAAGTCTCCTTTCATAAGGCAAGTTTTCCATTCCTCGGATCATCCTAGTAGCCCTTCTCTGTACCTGCTCCAGTTTGAATTCATCCTTTTTAAACATGGGAGACCAGAACTGCACACAGTATTCTAGGTGAGGTCTCACCAGTGCCTTGTATAACGGTACTAAAACCTCCTTATCCCTACTGGAAATGCCTCTCCTGATGCATCCCAAAACCGCATTAGCTTTTTTCACAGCCATATCACATTGGCAGCTCATCGTCATCCTATGATCAACCAATACTCCAAGGTCCTTCTCCTCTTCCGTTACTTCTAATTGATGCATCCCCAATTTATAACTAAAATTCTCGTTATTAATCCCTAAATGCATAACCTTACACTTCTCACTATTAAATTTCATCCTATTACTATTACTCCAGTTTACAAAGTCATCCAGATCCTCCTGTATAATATCCCGATCCTTCTCCGAATTGGCAATACCTCCCAGCTTTGTATCATCTGCAAACTTTATTAGCACACTCCCACTTTTTGTGCCAAGGTCAGTAACAAAAAGATTAAATAAGATTGGTCCCAAAACCGATCCCTGAGGAACTCCACTGGTAACCTCCCTCCAACCTGACAGTTCGCCTTTCAGTAGGACCCGTTGCAGTCTCCCCTTTAACCAATTCCTTATCCACCTTCTGATGTTCATATTGATCCCCATCTTCTCCAATTTAACTAATAATTCCCCATGTGGCACGGTATCAAATGCCTTACTGAAATCTAGGTAAATTAGATCCACTGCATTTCCTTTATCTAAAAAATCTGTTACTTTTTCAAAAAAGGAGATTAGGTTGGTTTGGCACGATCTACCTTTTGTAAAACCATGTTGTATTTTGTCCCATTTACCATTGACTTCAATGTCCTTAACTAATTTCTCCTTCAAAATTTTTTCCAGGACCTTGCATACTACAGATGTCAAACTAACTGGCCTGTAGTTACCTGGATCACTTTTTTTTCCTTTCTTAAAAATAGGAACTATATTAGCAATTCTCCAATCATTCGGTACTATTCCTGAGTTTACAGATTCATTACAAATTCTTGCTAATGGGCTTGCAATTTCAGGTGCCAATTCCTTTAATATTCTTGGATGAAGATTATCTGGGCCCCCCGATTTAGTCCCATTAAGCTGTTTCAGTTTCGCTTCTACCTCTGATATGGTAATATCTACCTCTATATCCTCCTTCCCATTTGTCATGCTACCATTATCCCCAAGTTCCTCTTTAGCCTTATTAAAGACTGAGGCAAAGTATTTGTTTAGATATTGGGCCATGCCTAGATTATCTTTAACCTCCGCTCCATCCTCCGTGTTAAGCGGCCCCACTTCTTCCTTCTTAGTTTTCTTCTTATTTATATGGCTATAGAACCTTTTACTATTGGTTTTAATTCCCTTTGCAAGGTCCAACTCTACTCGACTTTTAGCCTCTCCGACTTTATCCCTACATCTTCTGACCTCAATTAGGTAGCTTTCCTTGCTGATCCCTCCCATCTTCCACTCCCTGTATGCTTTCTGCTTCTTCATAATCACCTCTCTAAGATGCTTGCTCATCCAGCTTGGTCTACAACTCCTTCCTATGAATTTTTTCCCCTTTCTTGGGATACAGGCTTCCGATAGCTTCTGCAGTTTTGATTTAAAGTAATCCCAGGCCTCAACTACCTTTAGATCCATAAGTTCTTCAGTCCAATCCACTTCCCTAACTAATTGCCTTACTTTTTGAAAGTCAGCCCTTTTGAAATCAAAAACTCTAGTTGCAGATTTATTTTTGTTAATCCTTCCATTTAGTTTGAACTGAATTAGCTCATGATCACTTGAGCCAAGATTGTCCCCTACAACCATTTCTTCTATGAGGTCCTCGCTACTCACCAAAATTAAATCTAAAATGGCATCCCCTCTAGTCGGTTCAGCAACTACTTGATGAAGGAATCCATCAGCTATCGCATCTAGGAAAATCTGAGCCCTATTATTATTACTAGCACTGGTCCTCCAGTCTATATCTGGGAAGTTAAAGTCTCCCATGATCACGCAGTTTCCATTAGTATTTACTTTATTAAAGACATTAAAAAGGGCTCTATCCATATCCAAATTAGATCCCGGAGGTCTATAGCACACCCCAAGCACTATCATAGGAGAGGCTTTACTAGTTTTCTTCCCCAATGTAATTTAAGCCCAGACAGACTCTGTCTTATCCATTGCATCGCTTCTTATTTCTTTACATTCTAACTCATCGTTGATATACAATGCTACTCCACCCCCTTTACCTTTGTTTCTGTCTTTCCTAAACAGCACATACCCTTCAATACCTGTAGTCCAGTCATGACTACTATTCCACCATGTTTCTGTTATCCCTATAATATCTGGTTTTACTTCCTGCACCAGTAGCTCTAGTTCCTCCATTTTGTTACCTAGACTCCTCGCATTGGTGTACCAACATCTTAATTTTTGCTGTTTGGCCTCGCTCACATTTTGTACCCTATTAGGCACAGTCATTCTACAGCCAGTATAACTTATTAGACTAGTATCCACACCGCCCTCGCTCCTTATATACATTCTCCTACCCATGGCTGTATCCTTTCTTACTTCATCTTCGCGAGCCTCGCGAACCAGCTGAGCGGCAGCGAACCAGCGGAGCAGCGGGGACAGCAGAGCAGCTCACAGCAGGAGTTTGCCTGGGACTGGTAAGTATCCGAGTGTGTGTGTTTGCTTGCTGAGGAAGTATCCGAGCGTGTGTTTGCTGGGAGGGCAGGGAGAGAGCCTGAGTGAGTGTCTGATTGGCTGCTAGCCTGCAGGGGGCGGGCATTAGGGTGTCTGTGTGTTTGCGTCAGGGAAGCCTGGCTGTTTGAAAATAGCCAGAGCCTCGCGAACCAGCGGAGCGGCAGCGAACCAGCTGAGCAGCGGGGACAGCAGAGCAGCTCACAGCAGGAGTTTGCCTGGGAGTTCGCCTGGAGTGAGCCCAGTGAGGCTTACATCTTGCCAACGTCTCTGAGGAAGCTCATAGTAGGTAGGTGATATGGAAGGGGGGGGTTCAGCTATTGTGACCTGCACTGGATGTGCCATGTTTGTCTTTCTTCCACAGGACAGAAGCAACTTTGTCTGTACAAAGTGCAAGCTGGTCTCCATATTGGAAGAGAAGATTGAAGGTCTGGAGCAACAGGTAACGACCCTGCGTTGTATACGAGAGACTGAGGATTTTCTGGACCAAACTCAGGATAGCCTTCTAGGGGCACAAAGCTCTAAAGATATAGAGCAGGTTGCACAGAGGAGCCAAGAGGCCAGTGAAGAAGCTTGGCAACATGTGACCTCCAGAAGAGGTAAGCGGAATGTCCGGGTTCCAGTAACACAGACACAGGTAACTAACCGCTTTCATGTTCTCTCCACAGGTACCATTGCGGAGAGTGGACCAGATGATATGTCTGGGGGGAGAAAGCAGAAGGAGACCCCGCTGGTTGGGAGGCATGAGATGCGATGTCCTGAGGTTGGGGGTTCCACGACCACCACTCCCAAGAGGAGAAGGCGGGTGGTGGTGGTCGGGGACTCTCTCCTCCGGGGGACTGAGTCATCTATCTGCCGCCCTGACCGGGAAAACCGAGAAGTCTGCTGCTTGCCAGGGGCTAAGATTCGTGATGTGACGGAGAGACTGCCGAGACTCATCAAGCCCTCGGATCGCTACCCCTTCCTGCTTCTCCACGTGGGCACCAATGATACTGCCAAGAATGACCTTGAGCGGATCACTGCGGACTACGTGGCTCTGGGAAGAAGGATAAAGGAGTTGGAGGCGCAAGTGGTGTTCTCGTCCATCCTCCCCGTGGAAGGAAAAGGCCTGGGTAGGGACCGTCGAATCGTGGAGGTCAACGAATGGCTACGCAGGTGGTGTCGGAGAGAAGGCTTTGGATTCTTTGACCATGGGATGGTGTTCCATGAAGGAGGAGTGCTGGGCAGAGACGGGCTCCATCTTACGAAGAGAGGGAAGAACATCTTTGCCAGCAGGCTGGCTAACCTAGTGAGGAGGGCTTTAAACTAGGTTCACCGGGGGAAGGAGACCAAAGCCCTGAGGTAAGTGGGAAAGCGGGATACCGGGAGGAAGCACAGGCAGGAATGTCTGAGAGGGGAGGGCTCCTGCCTCATACTGGGAATGAGGGGCGATCAACAGGTTATCTCAAGTGCTTATATACAAATGCACAAAGCCTTGGAAACAAGCAGGGAGAACTGGAGGTCCTGGTGATGTCAAGGAATTATGACGTGATTGGAATAACAGAGACTTGGTGGGATAACTCACATGACTGGAGTACAGACATGGATGGTTATAAACTGTTCAGGAAGGACAGGCAGGGCAGAAAAGGTGGGGGAGTAGCACTGTATGTAAGGGAGCAGTATGACTGCTCAGAGCTCCGGTACGAAACTGTGGAAAAACCTGAGTGTCTCTGGATTAAGTTTAGAAGTGTGTGCAACAAGAGTGATGTCATGGTGGGAGTCTGCTATAGACCACCGGACCAGGGGGATGAGGTGGATGAGGCTTTCTTCCGGCAACTCACGGAAGCTACTAGATCGCATGCCCTGATTCTCATGGGTGACTTTAATTTTCCTGATATCTGCTGGGAGAGCAATACAGCGGTGCATAGACAATCCAGGAAGTTTTTGGAAAGCGTAGGGGACAATTTCCTGGTGCAAGTGCTAGGGGAGCCAACTAGGGGGAGCGCTTTTCTTGACCTGCTGCTCACAAACCGGGTAGAATTAGTGGGGGAAGCAAAAGTGGATGGGAATCTGGGAGGCAGTGACCATGAGTTGGTTGAGTTCAGGATCCTGACGCAGGGAAGAAAGGTAAGCAGCAGGATACGGACCCTGGACTTCAGGAAAGCAGACTTTGACTCCCTCAGGGAACAGATGGCCAGGATCCCCTGGGGGACTAACATGAAAGGGAAGGGAGTCCAGGAGAGCTGGCTGTATTTCAAGGAATCCCTGTTGAGGTTACAGGGACAAACCATCCCGATGAGTCGAAAGAATAGTAAATATGGCAGGCGACCAGCTTGGCTTAATGGTGAAATCCTAGCGGATCTTAAACATAAAAAAGAAGCTTACAAGAAGTGGAAGGTTGGACATATGACCAGGGAAGAGTATAAAAATATTGCTCGGGCATGTAGGAAAGATATCAGGAGGGCCAAATCGCACCTGGAGCTGCAGCTAGCAAGAGATGTCAAGAGTAACAAGAAGGGTTTCTTCAGGTATGTTGGCAACAAGAAGAAAGCCAAGGAAAGTGTGGGCCCCTTACTGAATGAGGGAGGCAAGCTAGTGACAGAGGATGTGGAAAAAGCTAATGTACTCAATGCTTTTTTTGCCTCTGTTTTCACTAACAAGGTCAGCTCCCAGACTGCTGTGCTGGGCAACACAAAATGGGGAAGAGATGGCCAGCCCTCTGTAGAGATAGAGGTGGTTAGGGACTATTTAGAAAAGCTGGACGTGCACAAGTCCATGGGGCCGGACGAATTGCATCCGAGAGTGCTGAAGGAATTGGCGGCTGTGATTGCAGAGCCCTTGGCCATTATCTTTGAAAACTCGTGGCGAACGGGGGAAGTCCCGGATGACTGGAAAAAGGCTAATGTAGTGCCCATCTTTAAAAAAGGGAAGAAGGAGGATCCTGGGAACTACAAGGCCAGTCAGCCTCACCTCAGTCCCTGGAAAAATCATGGAGCAGGTCCTCAAAGAATCAATCCTGAAGCACTTAGAGGAGAGGAAAGTGATCAGGAACAGTCAGCATGGATTCACCAAGGGAAGGTCATGCCTGACTAATCTAATCGCCTTTTATGATGAGATTACTGGTTCTGTGGATGAAGGGAAAGCAGTGGATGTATTGTTTCTTGACTTTAGCAAAGCTTTTGACACGGTCTCCCACAGCATTCTTGTCAGCAAGTTAAGGAAGTATGGGCTGGATGAATGCACTATAAGGTGGGTAGAAAGCTGGCTAGATTGTCGGGCTCAACGGGTAGTGATCAATGGCTCCATGTCTAGTTGGCAGCCGGTGTCAAGTGGAGTGCCCCAGGGGTCGGTCCTGGGGCCCGTTTTGTTCAATATCTTCATAAATGATCTGGAGGATGGTGTGGATTGCACTCTCAGCAAATTTGCGGATGATACTAAACTGGGAGGAGTGGTAGATACGCTGGAGGGGAGGGATAGGATACAGAAGGACCTAGACAAATTGGAGGATTGGGCCAAAAGAAATCTAATGAGGTTCAATAAGGATAAGTGCAGGGTCCTGCACTTAGGATGGAAGAATCCAATGCACCGCTACAGACTAGGGACCGAATGGCTCGGCAGCAGTTCTGCGGAAAAGGACCTAGGGGTGACAGTGGACGAGAAGCTGGATATGAGTCAGCAGTGTGCCCTTGTTGCCAAGAAGGCCAATGGCATTTTGGGATGTATAAGTAGGGGCATAGCGAGCAGATCGAGGGACGTGATCGTTCCCCTCTATTCGACACTGGTGAGGCCTCATCTGGAGTACTGTGTCCAGTTTTGGGCCCCACACTACAGGAAGGATGTGGATAAATTGGAAAGAGTACAACGAAGGGCAACGAAAATGATTAGGGGTCTAGAGCACATGACTTATGAGGAGAGGCTGAGGGAGCTGGGATTGTTTAGTCTGCAGAAGAGAAGAATGAGGGGGGATTTGATAGCTGCTTTCAACTACCTGAAAGGGGGTTTCAAAGAGGATGGCTCTAGACTGTTCTCAATGGTAGCAGATGACAGAACGAGGAGTAATGGTCTCAAGTTGCAATGGGGGAGGTTTAGATTGGATATTAGGAAAAACTTTTTCACTAAGAGGGTGGTGAAACACTGGAATGCGTTACCTAGGGAGGTGGTAGAATCTCCTTCCTTAGAGGTTTTTAAGGTCAGGCTTGACAAAGCCCTGGCTGGGATGATTTAACTGGGACTTGGTCCTGCTCTGAGCAGGGGGTTGGACTAGATGACCTTCTGGGGTCCTTTCCAACCCTGATATTCTATGATTCTATGATTCTATGATCTTCTTCCCTCTCAATGCTAAAATCTGGCGTGGAGATTTTCTGGACATCTCCCATCCATCTCCCCCCAGTTCCTAGTTTAAAGCTCTCTTTATCAGTTGTGCCAGCCTCGATCCTAGAAGTCTATTTCCTTCCCTACTCAGATGAAGTCCATCCCGAGAGAACTGTCCTCTGTCTGTGAATGCCTCCCAGTGGCCATACATCCCAAAGCCTTCCTTATAGCACCACTGCCTAAGCCATCTGTTGACAGTCATAATCTTGTCACACCTTTGTTGCCCTTCTCTAGGAACAGGAAGGATCCCGCTAAAGATCACCTGAGCCTCAATTTCCTTAAGCGTCTTCCCCAGCCTAGCATAGTCTCCCTTGATACTTTCCAGCGAGAATCTGGCTGTATCATTTGTTCCCACATGAAGGATAATTAGGGGATTCTTTCCCGCTCCCTTGAAGATCCTTTTCAACCTCAGGTCTACATCCCGTATCTTAGCACCCGGAAGACAGCACACCCTTCTATTCTCAGGATCAGCTCTAATTACAGGCCTGTCTATTCTTCTCAATAAAGAGTCCCCGATCACATAGACCTGCCTTTTCCTGGTGACAGTGCTATTCTCCAGTCTCTCCCCTGTTCCCTCTGGATGCAAGTTCTTTCCATTCCTATTTTCCCTTACAATTCTCTTCAACCCATCCTGTATCCTCCTGGGGCTCATATTTGGTGTAGTCTCCCTTGACTCTTCCCCTTTTTCTATAGGGCTAGCCTCTCTTCTCTTCTTCCTTACCCTTCCACCTTCAGCGACTACCTGCTGAGCCCCTTCTTCATTTTCCAACTCTGCAAACCTGTTCCTAAGCTCTATTTCTCCTGCACTAGCCTGTCTTTTTCTCTGCCTGGTTCTTTGAGTCACATGTTTCCACTGACCACTTTCCTCATCCAGTCTCCCCTCAAAATTCCCCAGCCCTGCTTCCATCTGCGAGTCTGAGCTTTTCCCTTCAGATACCTCATATCTTTGCTCCATCATCTGCTCAAACCCCTTCCTAAACTCAACCAGACTTTCCACCTGCATCTCCAAACCTCGGATCTTTTCCTCCATCAGCTCTATCAGACGGCATTTCATGCAGACAAAACTCTTACCGGTTCCCCCCTCCAGGATCATGTACATACCACAGCTTCCACATCCAGTCATCCTCAATGTGTCTTTCACTGCAGGAGTCACTCCCACAGCTTCCTCTGTATCTGTCATCTCCTTCCCACCTAAATCCTGTTAATCTGGGAAACAAGCCACACCAAAAAGACCACCCCCCCAGCAAAAGCAAACCCCAAACAAGCACAATCCAAACTCCCCTTGCAAACTCCCACTCAAACTCCCCTGTTTAGAGCTCTGTTTGCTAGCACCTGTGCCGCTGCAGCTGTCTGTGCCGCTGCCTGACTGGCTGGCTACCTTTATAGGGCCCCTAGTCAGAAGCCCCACCCCCTAGACAGGGCTCAGCTGCTCTCTCAGCACAAAGCCCCACCCCCTAATCAGGCTCAGCTGCTCTCCCAGCACAAAACCCCTACACACACACAAATACAAATACAAAAAATACAAAACCAAGTTCAACTACCTTCTCCTCCAACAGAACTCCCACTCAAACTCCCGTTTAGAGCTCTGTTTGCTAGCTCCTGTGCCGCTGCAGCTGTCTGAGTTATCCATTGTCGTTGATCTTTTCCTCACCCCTTATAGGTGAGGGGAAGAACCCAAAAGAGACAGAAGCTGAGAAGGAAACCTGGCAAATGGAAAGGGTGAATATTTTCCCAACACCAAACAGCCACTCAGGCAGGCATGTGACAACCAGGAAAGGAGACATGCTGAACCAGTTGCCTCAATGCCATAGTGTTGGTTGTTAAGGAAAGAGTCTAGGTACAAGAGTACCTTGCCAGAGGAGATACAGTATAAATCTCTAGATGTCACCTCTGAACACTGATGGCTGGAACTGGACATGGTAAGTCTGGATCTGAAGGACACTATGAAAAACCACAAATTCTATCAAATGACAAATTACAATAAGAAAATCAGTGTATTTATCTGATTTAGAACTAAGAACTACCATTCAACTTTTCTAAAGCTTGAGATGTTACATAGTAGCGGTCTACATGGTGTAAACAGCCTCAGTGTCAAGATTTATCAATACAGATGAAGAAGATTGTACCAGGAAAGCTGATAGAGTTGGCACTGGATGAAAAGCTGAAACCATCTTCAATGGCACTCTGGACTGGTGAGATTAAGGTTTTTCCACTCAATTCCCTTGAGTCTAAATAGAAAATAAGGCACAGAGTGGACAAGCTATACAGCCATAAGTAAACACAAGCAGGGTAAACATAAATCATATTGATCTTTTGAAGATATTATATGCATGCCAATCAAACGCCTTTTAAAAACCAGATGTGTTGGTTACTTTTAGTCACAACAGTCCAGTAAGACTTGAGGAAAATGGATGATTGAGGAAAATGATGGATTTTGGAAATTAGTGAGTGAACAAACAAAAGGGTACAACGTTTTTTATTTTGACTTCTTATAATTTCATAATGTCCAAGTACATGTATTGTAGAATATTTTATAAAAATAAAAAGGACTTAGTCTGCGGACACCCTACTGCATTTGCTAGTAAATCTCTGATGAGAAGTGGGGAGCGATTACTACAAGATAGGGGTGATCCCTTTGCTTGTGTACACACACTCACACTGGCATGGCTTAGCCATTCCTCCACTGCTGCTACCCATGCTACCACAGCTACACTGCTATTTATACTCATGCCAGCTCAAGTACGTGTACATAAGCAGGGGACACACACCCTTAGCTCATAGTGTAGATGTCGCCTTAATGTGTGCGCATGCACGTGTATTACAAGGCTTGTGGATTAGTGAAGGTTTACTGTTCTATAGCATCAGTCGTTGGTTATTATTGCAACAACACCCAGAAATGCCACTCAGGAGGCCCATTGTACTAGGCACTGTACAAGCACAAAGGAAGACACAGTCCTTGCCCTGAACAGCTGAAGAAGATAAGTGGAGGAAAAGTTTCCAAGAAATTTCAAAGAACACAAATAACCAGCATATGGTGTGACTGCAAGAGTCCATGAACAGACACAGATAAAGGACTTAAGGAGGAGGGGATGCATGTCTATTAGATGGGTCACAGTGCCAGGCTGTGTGTGTGCAGTAGTATGCTCCCTCCCATGCCAGAAAGCTAACACAACTTTGAGTATATCTAAGGTCTGTGTGACAGGGCAAGAATCCAATAGCAGGGATCCAAAGAGGCAATTCTCATGAGGGAGGGCCAATGTGTTTTCACTCATTTAACACCTTAGTCCCCCTTCTTCAGGAGTTTGGGTCTCTCTGATCTTTCTTCTGGTCCCTCTTCTCCTCCCCAGTGAGATTCTACCTGGCAAAAACAGTCCATACTCTGCATCTACGCAAATGGAAAGAAAACTTGGTTTACATAAAATCAGCACATACAAGTATTACTAAAACCATTCATGAAACATAGGGAAAAATTAAGGGATGGAATTTTTAGAGGCGCTCCATTTTGGTTTAATTCTTGTTTCCATTGAATTCAATAGAGTATTACCATCAACTTCAATGGAATTAGAGTCACGTCAACACTGAGTGCATCTTAAAATTCCAGACAAGCTAGAGATTACTACAAGATAGGGGGAGGGGGAAGAGAGAACAAAACACACATTTTACTATTATACAACAACTATATAGATCACATAAGAGTTCCTAGCACAGGATTCTAGGGCTAAATACCTACCTAATTACTGACCACAACAGCTGTCAGGTATATTATTCTGTCACAACCAGACTTCAACTTATAGGTTGTGCAGCATTATTGCAAGGTTGCTTGAAGCAGTATGAGATACCTAGATTTAGTCCTAGCAGCTGGTTCAGCTTGATTCCAGACCTTTGCCTTCCCTAGACGGATTGTTCTGTAGATTTAAACTCCAATCTACAAGTAATACATACTTCAATATACCAATAACTATTAAGCCCCCTACATTTTGTAAAATGATAAATAAAATCTTTATAAAAGATTATTCACCTGTACACATACTGTATCATATGCATAAATTTATATTTTACACATGGATAAATATATATGTATTATTTTTTAAAATGTATAGCAGTAAGAATTCTTTGAAGACATTAAAATGTCCAATTTAACTAAGGCTCAACTAAGCCATATTAAAATTGGTTATAAACCCTAAATGTGAAAAGCATCAACGTTTATTTACAGGAGCAACAGATGGACAACCAACCTTAAGCCAAAAGGATTTTACAGATGTAAGCCAGATTTTCCTTCACATCTCCATCTCTGTTCACCACCATGTATTTAAAAATTTTGTAAGTTATATTTCCTTCGCAAAGACATATTGACCATCCATCACAACCAACCCAATATTCAGTTTGGCTCCTTGTAAAACTTAGCAGAACTCTATTAAATATTCAGGGTAGATTTGGTTGGTATCAAAGATAACAAAGATCTTTGGATTCCAAGTACTATCCACGCAGCTGTCGAATAAGTTCACAAAGCTCCCATCTTTTGAAGGAGGCCTCATGTATTTGGAATCTCCAATGATATAGTCTCCAGTTAAAACACGAGCAAGAAACATAACTTTATATGTTCTGAACACATGATGTTGCAGATTGACACCATGGATTTGAAAAGTGTCTCCATGCTTCATATCGTCTTTGCAGAAACGACTGGAATACGATGCATCTCTTGCAAAATAGGTCCCTTAAAAAACAAACAGCAAAAATTATAGCTGATGACAACAGTCTCATTATGAAATCTAGAGGGCCTGATTCTGATCCCTTTTTAAATCAAAATGGTGTAAGATTTGAATCAGGCCCTCTCCCTCAGTTTTATTCATAATCAATCCAACAAAATTTGTAAGAATTATATAGTGCTGTGCTTCTCAAGCTTTTTCAGTATGAACCACATTTTAGTAGGGATATTGCCCCACAAACCATTTACCCTTCTGCCACTGGACCATCATTTTCCCCCACCCCACTGCATAACATCCAACTATGGCAACTATAGGAATTGCTTACTTAATATATTTTAAGTGTCTTTTTAATCACATTTAGCAGGAAGAAGAAAACCAGATTAAACAATTCTCCACAGACCACCAGCAAATGCCCTACAGACCACAGTATGGTAAATGCATTTGTGGGACACATAATTATATGTTTAGAGAGTGAAGAGCAAAATAAGTGTATTACTCATAAATTACATGGAGTGGTATTAAAGAAGTCATTACTACTTACCTTTTCCATACACTGCAGCATGCATACCATTTATTCTCCAGTCAAAGTTATGAATGCATATTGCTTCTACAAATTCACTGCTGGTACCATGAAATAACATGTGTTCATTAATGGTAGGGACACCTCTTCTCTTCTTTAGTTGAGCTTTTTTCCTACAAAAAAACCCCATAGCATTACAAAAGCTTCTGTTATCAAACTGGAATTGCACAGAAACAGAGGGGAAATGATACTGGAACGGCTGAATTTGAGAGAAGTGACCAAATTTGATTCTGCTCTTTAAATACAGCTCAAAGTTCTACCATCTAAGGTGGCCTTAAAGGGAAGCAGTCAGCTTTAAAAAAACTGAAACAAAACCCACCCCCACATAAAACACACTTCTTTCTAACATACCATTCTTGCAAGGAAAGCCTAACATTTACTGTAAATGAATAACGAGAAAAAAAAAATCAATTGTTTCCACTTTGTTCATTTGAGAGTACTTTCAGCAGAAACAGTTTCCCTACATGTCTTTCACACAGTAACAGGAAGGAAAAGCTTTAAAAAAAAAAAAATAGGAAAATAAGGTTGTAAAAACTACAAAAATTGCCAGTGTGACTCAAAGGAATACATAGCATCAAGAGCTGTCAATCACAGTTAATTTATATGAAACAAATTAACCAGATTTTAAAAAAGTCAAGATAATCATAGTTTTAATTGCGCTGTTAAACAATAGAATAATCATTTACATTTATTAAAAATATTTTTATGTTTCTACATTTTCAAATATATTGATTTCAATTACAACAGAATACAAAGTGTGCAGTACTCACTTTTTATTTTTTTATTACAAATATTTGCACTGTAAAAAACAAACAAAAGAAACACTGTTTTTCAATTTACCTCATACAAGTCCACTCAGTCCTACTTCTTGTTCAGCCACTCGCTAAGACAAACAAGTTTGTTTACATTTAAAGGTGACAATACTTGCTGCTTCTTACTTACAGTGTCACTGAAAGTGAGAACATGCACTGTTGCAGCCGGCATATGTGTCAGATATGTAAACATATGTATGCACCTTCATGCTTCGACTTGTAATCTCTAAAGTTTTACATTGCTTTGTTTTTGAGTGAATTTATGTAAAAATAAATAAATAAAATCTACATTTGTGAGTTGCACTTTCATGATAAAGAGATTGCACTACAGAACTTGTATGAGGTGAACTGAAAAATACTCTTTGGTTTTATTTTTTTTACAGTGTAAATATCTGTAATAAAATAATAATATAAAGTGAGCACTGTACACTTGGTATTCTATGTTGTAATTGAAATCCATATATTTGAAAATGTAGGAAAACATCCAAAAATATTTATAATAAATTTAAACTGGTATTCTATTATTGTTTAACAGTGCGATTTCAAACTGTGACTAATTGCAACTATTTCTTTCAATCGTTTGACAGTCCTAGTAGCACCCAAAACTCCTTTTGATTTTTTTTAATTGACTAGATTTTACACTGACAATGTCCCATTGAAAGAAAAAGGCAAAGATCAAGATTACTTGGATCAATGTGTTGCTTTCTGAATGCTGAGGACTATATATAGCCTATTTTTTAAAATTGCAGTTTAATACTCAGTAACAAGCTACTTTACTTTAAAAATTAAACAGTTACACAGGTCAGGAGGCAAGTTACAATTTATGAAAGTTTACATTAAAACATTAAAATACAGTATCTAAAATACAATTTTGAAAACTGTATTAAAATGCACACCTTGGATTTGACCATGTAAAAAGATGATTTTTCAAGTAATTTTTCATCTACAATACAAATGAATGAGAATGGAAGAGGGAGACTAGTAGCTCTTATTGTACTTAAAACACCCAAACTAATTTAGGCCAGTAATTCTAAACTATTAGATCACTCCATACAATAATTTGTTTCTTAGGCCTGATCTACACTACAGATGGAGCCTCCCAGAGCCTGAGATGAAGTGTGAAACAACATACACCTTCTCTGTATATATATCTACATATCTTCTTACTATATGTTCCCTTTTATGCATCCGATGAAGTGGGCTGTAGCCCACAAAAGTTTATGCTCTAATAAATTTGTTAGTCTCTAAGATGCCACAAGTACGCCTGTTTTGTTGTTTTTTTTTTTTTTTTTTTTTTTTTAAAAACAGCAGCAGTGAAACTGACAATATCAATTTCACTGCTGGTAGGCTCCCTTCTGTGAAACTGAGTGCTGCTCTGGGCTCACATCTCACTGTCAGCCCCAGGGCAAGGGGAGAAGGGATTCCAGCTGTGAGCCCCGTGTGGCTGTCAGTGCCCCCTTTAGTCAATGCAAACGCTCCTGCTGAGGATGTGCGCCACCGGCAGAAGGAGGGTAGTGTGGACACCAACCGCCAATTTAATTGCTGTAGGTCAACTAACTTAAGTCAACCTAATTTTGTAGTGTAGACAAGCCCTTAGACTGATTCTTCATGTCAAAAGGAGTTCTGTGCAGAAGAACTAACGGCTAGATCCTTCATGGTACAGATCAGGCATTAAATGAGCAGAAAGAGGAAAAAGGTGGACAGCCATTACAAAAGCTTAGGGGAAGAAGAAACTACTATAGCGATGTGCTATTTAGCAGGACAGTAGCTTAGCAATTAACTGAACTTCTTTTGGGGATTTAATGTATAGATGCAAAGCATTCAAGACCAAAATGCAGGTTGTCAGGCAGGCTTTTAAAAATAAAGCACTTGTTGTTTCAAGTGCTTTGTATGGGATATTCAAACAATGCTTTTAAAAAGTTTGAGAGTCATAATTCATAATAAGAATTACTGCCACTCAGACATACAAAACCCAAAGTAATTCACCTAGGTAGGAAGTTTTCAGTACATAGGATAGCTTCAAAAAAGGATTTGAGGTTGTTTTTTTTTTTTTTTTTTTTTAAAGCATGCAGGCTACAGGCCAAACCATGCCATCAGAGCCACAGTGCCTGTCTTAAAAATATGTTTGATAGGTGGTCAAGCAGACACCTTCACTTAAGGGACAGATGTCCCCTCCCCTAATTCTCCCAATCTATCTGCATTATCCACTGTCTTCTCTGGATTGAGTTTCAGCCTGCTTAACTTTCATTGAAGACCCCCTCTCAGCTGGACACTGGGAAAGCCAGTCATTCATACGAATTGGATCTCATAAAACAGATACAGAACTGAGATTCATCAGCATGTTGATGACACTACATCCCAACCCACTGTATCACCACAATGGATTTAAGTACATTTACCCGAAGAATGACAGAACAGAATCTTGCAGCATATGACCTGAAAGACATATTTTATTAGTTTATTTCAAATTGCACAAAGTTTTAAAATGATCAATCACTCTACCCACTCTCAGGAAAGGGCAGAATGAAGTTACTGCAATATACACAGTAAATAATCTATGCTCTAAAAAGATTCTCGATATAGTGCTCAACAAGTTTTTAATCAATAGTCTCCACAAATATAAAGTTAATAGCCAACAACCAAAACAGGAGTTATGATGAAGAGGGTAATATTATGCAGGCCAAAATATATAACTACCCAATTATATCCTCTCAAGAACATGAGGTTCATATTAAAATACTTATCTTCTCAGTGAAACAATATAGCTTGAAAAAGGAAAAAGAAAATAAGTTCTAATTCTTGTTCTCAAATGACACAGTATGTGCAGCAAGACCAGGGAGGTGGTGCCATCGAGTCCCACAGCCAGTTTTTTGGTTGAATTAACCCATCCAAGAGCATGTGCTTAGTGGGCTTCTAATGACTCAAAAGATACCCATGTCCTCAAGTCACGTTTCCCACCACCAATCACAAACTAATACATTTTTTAAAAATAGAAGTGCAGTCCGTACCCTTATATTTATAATAAGAGCAGGTTCTTATTTTAGAGCCAGTCTTCTTAGGTAGATAAGAGACCAGTCATTTGCATACCTATTAAAAAAGGAACATTTAAGGTTGCTGCCACTTCTTAATTCCACAACAATGCCTTCTACTTGCTCAATCTCTATGGAATGTGAACCTTCATAACCCCAACCTCAAACACTGGAAAGAACATCACTCATCCTCCAAGATAAATCTTCCCACACAAGATGGCCACTGTGCATTGGAATGCCACAAGGAATTTGAAATGTCAGAGTTTCTTCTCTCTCCATTACAGACATCACTGGTAATAATCCCTTATTTGCAGTGATGAATAAGGCTAACATTATGTCACTGAGGTTGCGGAAGTCACAGAATCTATGACTTCCAGTTAACCTCTGTGACATTGGGGACCCCGCAGCAGGCCAGCCTCCGCAGGTGGTGGGGGACCCTCCTGCAGCTGCGGGATCCCTGCAATTGACTGGCTGCTGTTGCCACTGCTGGCTACCCCTGACTGGGGGGCCCCCCGCAGCTGCTCAGCTGCCCTCTTCCCCCCCCCCCCCCCCCCGAGTAGCTCACAGATGCAGCCATGGCAGCAGAGGACCCCAGAGCTGCTCAGCAGCTGCAGAGCCTCCCCCCGAGTTCCCATGCCACTGAGGGCAGCGGGGAACCCCTCCCAGCCACTGGGCAATGGAATCCCTGCAGCTCCCAGCTGCTGCAGGGAGGTGGTGGGTAGCAGGGTGCTGGACCTTCCTCCCTCCCCATTTTGTCAAGAGATGATTTTAGTAAAAGTCAGGGACAGGTCACGGTTTTCATGACCGTTTGTTTATTGTCCATGACTTTTACTAAAAATATCCATGACAAAATCATAGCCTTAGTGATGAGGTTCGCCTGCTCCAAATAACTGGGTCAGACACATTATTTCACCCCAGAAAGCAGCTGAGCCTTTGAGACAAATCTTTAGGTTTTCCTTAAATGGAAAAATAAGGGCAAGCAGTTTCTGGACTGAGATGATTCCCCTCATGCTTTTATACTCCACTGAGCACAAAATTTTAATACTGTATACTACTTTGCAATTAACACACAGTAATATTGCAATACTGTAAAAATCATACTGCACACAATAACAGATTCCCATTCCTGAGTTCACGTTTCCAAAAACAGTGCAGTGGATACTCCATAGCTTTGGAGTTTTTAAAGCACACACTTTATTGTGCAGTGGTCCCTGCTGCCCATCAATTCCCTTTTTCAGCAAAAGGTAGAAAATCGAAGAGAAAACAAATCTGCATTGCGAATTCCGAAGTCAGTGGGGATCTAATATCATTTCCTGATATTCTTATTCATAGAAATATGCCTCAAATTGAAAAGCTTCAGGGATACCTCTATAGAAATCCACTTTAAAGCAATACATTGTTACAACAGGGACACTTAGATATATCAAAGTAGCAAGACTGGTACAAAAGCACCAATCAAAGCAAATAAAATTTGTAATTGTATATGTATTTATATACTTAAATACATTCCATACCAATACATTAAGAGAAGGCTAAAGTTGCAAAAAATCAATCACTAAAAAGCCAGGAAATGAGAAATAAAGACTCAATATGCAATCTTAAGACACCTCTCTCTGTAAATATTCACTAGAAGCGTGCAATTACAAGATCAGAAGGTATTTCTCAAATACAATATACCATACAATTTCATCTACAGCATAGCACCTTTTAAGCCCATGTAGCAACTTAATATTTTTTCATTGATTTTATTGTCAAAATGGTCCAATATATCTTCATGTTGACTTTTTATAAGTTCCCTTTCTAGAAAAGTATATATTGACATTTCCAAGGGCAACCATGTTATACATGATGATTGTGAAGTGCAAATATTAAATAAAAGACTGATTAGAGAAGAAGTGGGAACAAAACTCAAGAACTCCTAACTCACCCTGCCCCGTACAATATCTAGCAGGAAAGAAAGCAGGAACGTTCAAGCCAGCAATGGCTTCTGCAATACTGACAGACTAAACTTGGATTTGCTGCATTGAGCTGAGAGACTTCACCCTACACTAAAATTCATAAAGAGAAAATGGTAAGGTGAGAAACTTGACAAATCGGGAATATTTGTTTTGAATCACTAGACATGTAACGAATACAACCCTATGAAGGCTCATTTTACAAGGAGTCTGTTGTGACACGTTCACTTCATCATAACAAAAATCTTGGGGTCCACCACATATACTTTCCGAGAACAATGACTGTAGTCACCTCTACCAGTGAGCTAACAGAGAGGATTAGAAGAGAACTAATGTCATCCTTCATGACAAGGTAGCTGTGCTTGTGCTCTTCCTTTCCATTTGTTGATGAGGGAGCTTGCTGATGTTGCCACACATTCTTTACCAGTTGGATAACTATTTATTGTTCAAAGATTTGATATATTAAAAGAGATCATGAAACTGTGGTAAGGTTTGGTACCTTATTGTCCATCAAGAAAAATTATCTTTCTAGCAACACGGGCTAGGGACATTCAGCTATTTAATTCCTTTAATAACCAAGGAGGAATTCACATCAAACCATTCATACAACCATTCAAAATTAGAAACATTTTTCAATGTAAATTTCTCCAAGAGACTAACAACTGCAGATAAACTGTTTCCCTGTTTCAGAAAAATTCAACTTTTGATAAAGCCTTTCAAAATCTTTTTTTTTTTTTTTTTAAATAATTGAACAATGGCTGCAAAGTTAAATTAAGATTTGGACGTGAACTTCTTCAAAGTTCAAAGGCATTTGAACCCATCTTTAGAAAAACCAGATATATTCTAGGAATGTTGAGACTACAACAGTAAATGGCAAAGGCTGTGAATGCAAATCTACAATTTGTGTGGTTACGCTTTTCCCTCTACATCAAATATAGTGTATTTTTCACAACTGTTAAATCAGGAAATTAAAACACTGCTTAATCAATTTAAAGTGCAGTTCTAATCTGAAAAGGGATTTTATAAAAATGGTACCTTTTTACCCCACAAATCTGTTCCATGTGCATGTTGAGTCGTACCTGCTGACTTTAGTGACCAAAATACAAATTAGATCTGAAATGGATTGCTTTGCATGCCTTTTTTAAAAAAATATTTTTTCTTTAGTTTAAAATTTGAGCCTTTGAAATTGCATATCAAATTTCAGCCCAAATGAAAATTTTATTGCAACAGTGCTTTTCAATTTTCTCATTGCTTAAAACTTGAAAAGCAGTTTGTGATCTTTAGCTTATGGTTGTTATAGAAGTATCATTAAATTCCAAATCCATAAAAAAATCAGGATCTTTAATAGGAATGCTGATATATGACTATAAACACACGAGCAGGACCAATTAGGAAAAAGAAAAAAGACAGCAGATGCAGAAAGGGTGCAGACACACAATAAGTATTTCAACAGTTTTATAATTAGATGCATTTTAACTATTTCTGCTGCATGACTTTAAAAGAGATTTATTCTATTAGCAGACCTAGTACGTTTGTTTTAGAAATAATCTCACCTGCAAAAAAACTCCCACAAGTCTAGATTTTGAATTCTCTGAATTCTTTTAATTCGGTTGCTATCCATTGTTTTCCCAAAGAGACTAGAAACTTCATTATATTCATTTGTTTGTTTTTGCAAAGGAATAAGCTGGAAAAAGAGAGGTTAGTATAGTTTCACTGAAGTCCATTGTTCTTTCATCATATGTATGTTCAATGTCATAATAGCTCTTACCTGATATGGTTCCTCTGTATTTACGTTCTCCCAGTGTGAAGGCATTGGGATAGCCTCATTTTCACAGATATAACTTCAAACACAAGAATACAAGTTAAAACAATCACACCCAAGGGTTGAAGCTTTTCTCTTTCCCCAATAGGATTCCTATGCTGTACAGAATTTTTTACTAATCTATAATTTGACACAGCGCTTGGGTCCTGAATGGGGATTCAAACTGTGGATAGTTATTTTTAATGGGCAAGGAGAGATTTCCTCCTGCTTCGCTTTCCTGCTCCAATCTGTGTCCCCAGATTTAATTTGAGGGAAGATAAAAAATAATGAAGAAATTTTAAAATGTTTCTAGTTCATCTTACTCGAGAAATGATGAATTAAACCAACAATGCATCACCTTTAGTTCTTACCTGAAAGCACTGATGGAAAAGGGAGCTCGCTTTATTGGACGCTGTTTTCCAGTAGTCAGATTGGTTTGTTTCATCACTGTATATAAAATGAAAATTAAGTGAGTATCAGAAACAGTCAGTCAATCTACAGAAATGTAAAGCATTTGGATATAGCACATCACCCAGAAAATGACATTTTTAGAGTTGCCGAGTAGGAATTATTGTTTCAAGTGTTGAGAGAAGCATTTCAAAATATTATTCTCCAACACTACTAATACTAGAATGCACAAAACATTAGCAGAGCTCCCACATACCGTGGGAATTAGTACTAAATAAGTACTTAAAACAGACAGTGCATATTCACTAGTGGTGAAATCCTGGCACATTTAAGCCAATGGCAAAACTCAAACAGATTTTTATAAGGCCAGGATTACACTCTAGACTTCTGCATCTAAATGCTAATTTTAATGCAGTGCAGAAGCTAACATCTTTGTACCACATTTAAATATAAAAGTGATATTATATTAACGGTATGATGAAAATTATGTTATGCTTAACAGCTGCCTTTAGCATTTTAAGCAAAGATTCAAGATTTTAAATACAGTTTACAAAATCTGTTTTTAAAAGTAAACTAAAGAAGCTATTACAAAAAGTATTTAACAAAATACAAAATTCTGCATGAATGTACAAGTTTTCATACAGTCCACCACTGAATTACCCTACAACTGTAGACTAAGATATACAGAGACTCCTATCCACAAAACAGAACACTCACATCACCTGAGCGTGACAGGCCTTTGGACAGTTTAATATGAAAATGCAGATGAAACTATACATGCAATATCTGAAATATTCAGAATGAGAAACTATTACATCGCAACTTTCTACATAAGTAAATGTATTCAAAATTAACTACATAGTAACTACACTGGAAACCATTAATAACCTGTGATAAAGAGCCCATACAACATGAATATATTTTTGATCTTTACATAAAGTCATTTTCTAGAAAATGATATCTGATGCTCTGATGAACATATCAGAGTTGGCTTGTTGAAGTATCTGCCAGCTGAATTATATTGTCACTTTATCAACATTACTTTCATAGTTTGTGTGAAGACGACAGAAAATCGTTTTCTGCAACACTTGCCGCTTGAATATTTAGAAGAAAACAAACTTTTGGTGTTTCCATTTCTCCGAGTATATGGTACAGCACCACTTATATTTCAAGTGAGAGGAGACAGGGCAAACACCAGTGTTACTGAATAGGGTATGCTACTTAGAGTAAAAAAGCTAGAAGCCTGAACCACATGACTGTCTCCATAAAATGTCAAATGTACGTTCATATAAAGAAGGCCTTCCCAATTGTGCTTTTTTGCACTACAATACAAGAGCTAGTTAAGGCCAACAGCATGTAAAATGTACTGGTCAACTCTTGTCATGAGAAACCTACAAATATATAAATACTTAATTGTTAGAGAAAGACATACCTGAAAAGTCTAACTTGTAGTTAAATTTTGCAGTAGTAAAAGAAACAGAGCCTTCTGGATTCATTTTGAAGCTCCTTTCAATGTCTTCACTGCTAACTGAACACTGAGTGTTTGAATCAGTCTTCAAAACAAACCAGAAAGGACATTTTAAAAGTTTAAATACAGTACATTTGACAGTGTAGAAGTTATTATAGATAACATAATCCCATGTTTAGATACCTGAAACATATGCCATTTGCCACATTCAGCCAAGTAAAACCAGCCCCATTGGGTATCAGTTGTATCCATCTCCTCCTCAGGAATCTCCATCTTTGGAGAGAATTCTTCTGATGCTCTTTGAAGCATTTCCTGAAATAATCACAAAAAACATCTTCTGTGAAAATCCATTATTTTTAGAAATCTGTTATTTCAGAAACGCTAGTTTGTCTTGATTTTTTTAAAAATTAATATACAACTCTTATTTGAAAAAAAAAGCTAAAAAGTTCCTATATGGGGCAAGAAAGGCAGGTACAACACCCTGGAGATCAGGCTCCCTTAGACACTTCCTCACTCTTCTATCTGTCTGGTTTAATAAATAGTACCCCATAAACTGGCTTAAACCCTTCCCATTCAGGCCTTTCTCAAATGCCTGAAAAAAACATACAGGCCTTCAGAATGCCCTCAAGGTCAACAGACTCAGGCTGTGTCCAACCAAGGAGAGATAGTGAGCGATTTGCAGAGTTGAAGGCCCTACCAGCAAGCCTATTCCAGTTATACCTGGATATTGCTAGCTCAAGCATCTCCACAGATCTCACCTGCTATACTACCAGACAAGAAGAGGGAAAGTTTCTTCAGAAACTAGGACCCAAACCATTTAAAGCTTTTTGATTAAAGCCAAACGCTTAAATTTCATTGGGTAACAGACAGAATCCAATTCAAACCATACAGCACAGGTGTAATATATTCCCTTTAAGAAGCACTAATGAATAAGCAACTGGATGAATAAATACCCAGGATTAAAAATAAATAAATAAATAAAAATCTGATTTTAAGACTTAAATCTATATTTTTATTTAAGTGAAATACAGATTTTTTTAAAAAAAATAAACCTATTTAAATCTGCAATTATGACAACCTATGTTAAGGCATAAAGTTTAAACTTACTAAAATCTACTATAATAATTTAAATTAAATATATTAAGTAGTACGTTAGCTGCCAAGTTTCAAAGAATGTCATACTACTGAACTAGCAGAACTCACTGGCTAAGCACCTGGAACAAGAGTTTGTTAAAGTGCTAAATCAGCTTTTGACAGCAGTAGCCTCCTCTGCAGGTACAGAGAAAATATTTTCTTATTTTCAGTTTATTCAACTAATTCAGTTCAATGACTAGCTCATTCACAGTTAAGGAGCCAATGGTAGTTGATAAATCAGGAAAGCTTTGTTTTTTTCCCTCCCACTTTGTGAATAAAAGTTAACTGTGAGAGGATGAGATCTACTACTTATAAAACACTAAAGGACATGGTGACCAGAAACAATCTGATCAATTCACCAACTACAGATAATACTGCCTTTATTTAGTTTTAGATGCAAAACATGCTTTGATAAAACTTTTTTTCCCTTATCTATATAGCACATTAAGGTAGTTTTATTTAACTCATAAATAATTTTAAAATGCTGTTTTTTGTGCATTTTAATTGACTCAATTTCCATTCAAATAGAGCTTGATGCAAATTAAAAGTAAATTAACTAGTAAATAAGAAATGTATCATTCACCATTTTCTAACATAATATAAATATAAAAATTAATCTGAATAAATGTAGATTAAGCTATATAACTTGCTTAAGTAAATGTGTATAGATACAGTGTATCCTTCTAGTTAGCAAAAAACAGTACCACATTTAGTGTAAAGGCTGTATTTAGTGGCAGTAGTTACCAACCAATGCGAATCAACCTTTCTTCAGGAAAATAACTAAAAAGTATAAATATAAATCAAGATTAAAATTGATTATTTAAATCAAGGTTTCCATCTTGCTGATTTAAATTAACCCACACCAACAAGCAAGGTGAAGATTTTCAATAGTCTCCAAAATTTAGTCCCACCAAGAGGCTGGTTAAAGTAATCTAATCTTGAGGCACAGATAGCAGCAGCAGAGTCCAAAGAAAAGGTCACAACCTTCTAGCCAAGCACACAGAAAGTAGTACTGCTTCAGGTCACTGCTGCTACTTGGGCACCCAAAAGCATATGGGGTTCTATCAACGCCCTCACACTGTGAACACATTATGACAAACAGTGAATACATTTCCATTGAGAAAAGGAGTACTTGTGGCACCTTAGAGACTAACAAATTTATTAGAGCATAAGCTTTCGTGAGCTACAGCTCACTTCATCGGATGCATTTGGTGGAATGCATCCGATGAAGTGAGCTGTAGCTCATGAAAGCTTATGCTCTAATAAATTTGTTAGTCTCTAAGGTGCCACAAGTCCTCCTTTTCTTTTTGCGAATACAGACTAACACGGCTGCTACTCTGAAACATTTCCATTGAGGGACATGTAATCATCTGATTATTATTCCAGCTGTTTTTATCATTTATTAATAGGGGGGGAGGGGGAGAAAGAGGATTAAGGAAGGAGGAGGGGGAGAACAGAACATGTTTTCTCCATATAGATCAATCAGAAATGTTGTGCTTCGATAACTCTAAGATGGATGAGGCTAGACCTGTCAAATTTGGACTGGTTTCTACCACAGATGTCATTAGATAAGCTGAAAGAAAACTACTTCAGTACTCTTGAATTTAGGTAAATTTACAGTTAGCATTTTTGTACATATTTGAACTTTTCTGTTTTATTTGTAAACCCATTTGGAAGACACCTTAGTCTGTTAGATATGCCAGTAAAATTTGTAAGTCTCCAAACAATGGTACTTACATCTGTTAGGTAATCTAGGGGACAAGAACATACAGATCTAATTTCTTTCACTGCAACAGAATCAACGCTTTATCTCCACTATAACAGAAGTGTTATTCTAATCATTAAATGTAGTTACAGAGAGATGTCAGTAAGAGATTTTAAAAGTGTTGATAGCATAAAAAAAAAGAACAAACAGTCACAGGAATTGACAACTTAATTTGATGGTGTAGAATAAGATTGAAAGAATCTGTTTTACCATTAATCCAAACATTGTACTCAAGCACCAACCACTGGCAGAGCATTCATCCTACTTTGCAGAAATCATTGACGAGAGGACTTGCGAAGGCTGAAAATCTGGAACTGAACCACACAAAATTAACTGTCACACCCTCCCCTAACAGAATCCTTCACACACAATGACATGCTTGGAAGCCCTTACAAACATTTAACCCACTGCATGCAAACTTGATATATACCCCTTCTTGGCTTGCGAAAACTAGTGAAAAGTAATGGTAAAATTTATAAATAATAAATGCATCCTTCAGAGACGAGAACATGCCATCCTCCCTGAAAAATGCAATAGCCCATCTAGTGTTTGAAAAGTACATACTCAATTCAGATGACGTTCCCAACCTCCTGTTTCTATGCAAAAATATTTAAATACTAGTGACAACCAAACTCCAAAATCACATGACCATGGTTAACATCGTGGATGCCTCACAATCAACTCTGAGGTCACAGCACAGAGATAAAACCCCAAACTTTTGCATTGCAATGGATGAAGGCTACAACTCAAAGACTCCACAGCTTTCAACACAGTTGACCATAAAGTGCTCCTAACCTGCGTATATACCCTGAAGTAGGCAGCAATGGTTCCAACCTCTCCTTGAGGACCCTCACTTAGAGAACCCTTTGGTGAATCCATCTTTCCCCCTCTCCTCTTCAATATATACATGAAGCCTCTGGACAGGTGGACATGGCTTCAGCTACAAATAGTACACCAATGAACTCCAGCTGTGTATCTCATTTTCTAACAGGATGTCACAATACTTGCAAGATGAAGTATAGCCTACTTAGATTAAATCAGAGCAAAATCAAGAAATACTGGTTGAAAGGGAAATATCCTGAGGAACTCGCTGTCATCCTGTTTCACAGAGTAAGTCTACATTACAATATAAGCTTGTGCTTGAGCCTGGGCTCAAGGCTAACCCCCCCCCCCCACGTCTACACTGTAATTGTGTTAACCCAGGGCTCAGATCCATGGTCTCAGGACCCTGCAGGGCTGGAGGGTTCAACCTCAAATCAAGGCAGGACCCAGGGTACAAGTTTGAATCAAGCTGGGAGCCAGGGTCCAAGACCTACTGCTTTGCAGTATAGATGCAGCCCTGCTTGACTCAGGTCCCGGGAGTCATCCGAAAGTATTCCACTATTCCATGGAACAACTTCCTTAGTCCTCTCTATCCCAACAATCTCCAATCCATTCTATTGAAAATGAAAGCCACACTCCCATTTCAAACTGCAGCAGTTCGGGTCAGCGTTAATCCATTCTGTACTGATCACCAATCTGCAAGCACACTATCAGAGAGCCTCCTTAGTTTACAATGGAGAGTGAACTGATCAAGCCTTTTGCAAAGCAAGCTACTTCTTGGTAATATACAGGGCAGGCAGTAATGTATTACCACAGTGCACCGGCTAGAGTAGCCATATTTCAGCTGTGTGGCACTAGGGATTGTGGGATATGGTTACTTTGACTCAGGTCTGTGCACTGCAGTGTGGATGCCAGAGCACCTAGGTTCTAACATGGGTCAGAAAATTCTTAACCTAGAGTTAAAATACAATGTAGACATTCAAGCTTAGGGTTCCCTAACACAGGTAAGATGACTCGAGTCCCACTAATCCTGGGTTTACATTGCAATGTAGACATATCCACAGAGGGCATCTCCACAGCCCCCTCATTTGTCAACATGGTATGAAGTCTCGGGGTCCTGGAGGATTCATCACGGATGCTAAATCACCAAGTAACATTGGTGGTAAAGGCACGTCTTCTCTTTCAGTTTGCTCCTTAGTCCCCGATAAAGATTGGTCACAATGACAAGTATTTGTTACTTACAGTCTGGATTACTGTAATCCACTTTATCTGGGAGCTAACATGAAAAGAATGCCTTCCCCAAGTTCTTTACAATGTAGCTGCCCACCTCCTCACTGGGATGGACAACCATACGTACATCACTACTGTCCTCCCAGCACATTTCCAGTGTTGGTTCAAGGCCTTGGTCTTAAAGGCCATTAGTGGACTAGGAACCAGCTACAATTGTAATCACATCGCCATCCATGCCCCACCAAGACAGATGCACACCTCTGGGACAATGCAGCTCACAAGATGAATTGCAGAAATAGAGCACTCATCTAAGAGCCATAGAAAGAGCTCCAAGAGGAATTCAGATTAACCGAACTTAACCACCTAGATCTGCCTCTTTGCGAAAGCTTTCCTTCCAAAATCAATTAAATTACCAAATCAATAGTCCAGCTGTTGTCTCCTGTCATCATGGGATAGGGACTGTCTTTTTGTTCTTCGTTTGCATAAGCACAATGGGGTCCATGCCTGGGGCTCCTGGCAGCTATCGCAATACAAATAGATAACAACACCACCACCACTCTGATCTTTCCTTAGGGAATGGGTTACATGGGAAGGATCCTTTTTTGAAGGAAGAATGAGAGAGCGTAGTATGAGGGAGGGTTTCTCAAAAGATCTATAAAAGCAATTTTGAACTGAGGTGGGTTTTTTTGGTCAGTGCACTGGGGATGCCTAAGGCATGTGAGCTAAAGTGAGAAGATATAAAAAAAAATCCCTAGGAAAAGACTAAAAGAAAAATAAATAAAACAAACAAAAGACTCAAAAACTAACAGGAAAAAAATGTTTAAGTACCCCAGAAGCAGGAAGTCTGCCAAACAATCAGGGGGGACAATCAGGAAGAAAGAGATGCTAACGGGGCACTCAAGGATAAAGCCATCAGGGACACACAATGAATTCTTTGCATTGGTCATCACTGCAGAGGATGTGAAGGAGATCACCACACCCGAGCCATTCTTTTTGGGTAACAAATCCAAGGAACTGTCCCAGAATGAGGTGTCAACAGGGGAAGTTTTGGAGCAAATAAATTAAACAATAAGAAGTCACCAGGATTAGTTGGTATTCACCCAAGAGTTCTGAAGGACCTCAAATATGAAATAGCAGGACTGTGGTACGCAGTCTATCACTGACATCAGCTTCTGTACGAGATGACTGGAGGATAGCTATGTGACACCAATTTTTAAAAAGGCTCCAGAGGCGATCCTGGAAATTACAGGCTGGTAAGCCTGACTTCACTACCGGGCAAACTGGTTGAAACTATAGTAAAGAACAAAAAGATCAGACACACAGATGAACGCGATTTGTTGCAGACGAGTCAATACGGCTTTTGTAAAGAGAAATCATGCCTCGCCAATCTAATTAGAATTCTTTAAGGGGTGATTCAGTGGATATAGTGTACTTGGACTTTTAGAAAGCCTTTGACAAGCTCCCTCACCAAAGGCTCTTCAGCAAGCAGTCATGAGATAAGAGGGAAGGTCCTCTCAAGGATCAGTAACTGGTTAAAAGACAGGAAACAAAGGGTAGGAATTAATGGTCAGTTTTCAGAATGGAGAGGGGTAAATAGTGGCATCCTTTGGAGACATGTAGTGGGACCAGTGCTATTGAACATATTCATAATTGAGCTCGGAAAAGGGGTAAACGGTGAGGTGGCAAAATTTGCAGATGATACTAAGTTACTCAGGCTAGTTAAGTCCAAAGCAGATTTCAAAGAGTTACAAAGGGATCTCACAAAACTGGGTGACTGGGCAAAAATAATATGGCTGATTAAATTCAATGTTGATAAATGCAAAGTAACGGACACTGGAAAATATAATCCCAACTATACATACAACATGATGGGGTCTAAATTAGCTGTTACCATTCAAGAAAAGATCTTGGAGTCATTGGGGATAGTTATCCAAAAACATCCTCTCAATTCCTAGCAGCAGTTAAAAAAGCGAACAGAATATTGGGAATCATTAGGAAAGGGATAGATAAGACAGGAAATATCATAATGCCACTATATAACTCCATGGTATTTCCACACCTTGAATACTGCCTGCAGTTTTTGTCACCCCATCTCAAAAAAGCTATATTAGAATTGGAAAAGGTACAGAGAAAGACAACAAAAATGATTAAAGGTATGGAACATCTTCCATACGTGGCGAGATTAAAAAGACTGGGACTGTTCAGCTTGAACTACGGGGGATATGATACATCTATAAAATCATGAGTGGTGTGGAGCAAGTTAATAAGGAAGTGTTATTGACCCTTCACAGAATACAAGAACCAGGGGTCACCCAACGAAATTAACAGACGGCAGATTTAAAACAAACAAAAGGAAGTATTTCTTCATGCAAGGCACAACCTGTGGAACTCATTGTCAGGGGATGCTGTGAGAGCCAAATATATAACAAGGCTCAGAAAGAACAGAGAGTGGAGGACAAGGGATGGATCATGCCACAATTGCCCTGCGATGCACCTGGCACTGGCCACTGCTGGAAGACAGGACGCTGGACTAGAGGGACCACTGGGCTGCCCCACTACAGCCCTTCTCATGTCCCCCTTGCAGCTCCCCCCGCTTGCTGGGAGCGTCACTTCCTGCCCTTTGCTGGCCTGGCAGCGCTGACGGGGGGGTGGGGGGTGGTTGGTTAAAATCCTGCATAAATTAAACCCCCTCCCCCGCAGGCAGAAAACCAGACACCTCCCCTCCCCCACAAACAGCCCCCGCCCCGCAGCCAGACGCGGGTCCGCCCCGCACGGCCGGGATAATGGGGCGGAAGCCGAAGCGGTTGGGGGCGGGGCAGGCGGCGGGCCGGGGGGCTCTGTACGAAGCGCGGGAAGCGTCGCACTCACCGCATCGGCCGCCCCCCACATGCTGCCGGCCTCGGGCCGGGCCGGGCCCCGCCGCGCCCCGACGTCACTGCCCCAAGCTGGGCGCTTCCTTCCGCAAACGTCAACAGCAGCGGGGGCGGGGCTACAGCCGCAGATGAAAGGGGAGGGAGAGGGGCGGGGTCACAGCGGGGAAGGGGCGGGGCCATATGCAAACCAGAGCGGTGGGGGGCGGGGCTTTGTGGGAAAGGCCCAGCCCCCACCTGCCTACCAAAGAACCTGACTGACCCCTGCGCTGCCCCCCCATCCCGCTCCCCCAGGGGCCCCCCCCCCCCCCCCCCCCCCCCCCCGACCCCCCCATCCCGCTCCCCAGGGCCCCTCGCCCCCCGCCCCACGACCCCCCATCCCGCTCCCCCCGGGGCCCCTCGCCCCCGCGCCACGACCCCCCCCCATCCCGCTCCCCCCAGGGGCCCCTCGCCCCCGCCCCACGACCCCCCCATCCCGCTCCCCCAGGGGCCCCCCGCCCCCGCCCCACGACCCCCCATCCCGCTCCCCCCGGGGCCCGTCGCCCCCGCCCCCACGACCCCCCCATCCCGCTCCCCCAGGGGTCCCTCGCCCCCCGCCCCACGACCCCCCATCCCGCTCCCCCAGGGGTCCCTCGCCCCCCGCCCCACGACCCCCCATCCCGCTCCCCCAGGGGGCCCGTCGCTCGCCCGCCCCACACGACCCCCCATCCCGCTCCCCAGGGGCCCGTCGCCCCCGCCCCACGACCCCCCCCAACCCGCTCCCCCAGGGGCCCGTCGCCCCAGCCTCACGACCCCCCCATCCCGCTCCCCCAGGGGCCCGTCGCCCCCCCCACGACCCCCCATCCCGCTCCCCCAGGGTCCCGTCGCCCCCGCCCCACGACCCCCCCAACCCGCTCACCCAGGGGCCCGTCGCCCCCGCCCCACGACCCCCCATCCCGCTCACCCAGGGGCCCGTCGCCCCAGCCTCACAACCCCCCATCCCGCTCCCCCAGGGCG